>NC_090924.1:725636723-727046723 GCF_040938575.1 Ambystoma mexicanum
CGTATGTATATTCTGTCTAACATGGAAAAAGAGGTGCTGCGTGAATATCTTCGCTCCAATTTGATGAATGGACTGATAACAGAATCTACATCCCCAGCTGCTGCCTCTTTGTTCTTTGTAGCCAAGAAGAATTCTACGGAATTACGTCCCTGTATAGACTTCCGCGGTTTGAACAAGATCACTGTGCCCGACAAATACCCCATGCCACTTATCCCTGACATTCTTGAAGCAGTAAAAGGGGCTACTATATATACAAAGTTGGACTTAAAAGGAGCATACCACCTGATACGGATAAGGCCCGGGGACGAATGGAAGACGGCTTTTAGAACACCGTTTGGGCATTATCAGTACAGGGTCATGCCTTTTGGGCTATCTAACGCCCCTGCTATTTTCCAACGCTTTATGGACCATCTTTTTTCTGACGTTCTCTTACACAGTATGGTGGTGTACTTAGATGACATTTTGATTTTTTCCTCCTCCATACAAGACCACATACCACACGTTCAAGAGGTGCTTCGACGTCTACAACAAAATCATTTGTTCTGCAACCCCGAGAAGTGTTTATTTCATCAATCCAAAGTTACTTACTTGGGATACGTTTTATCCGCCAAGGGGATAGCAATGGACCCAGAAAAGGTCTTGGCTGTACGAGACTGGCCTACACCCACGTCTGTTAAAGAAATTCAACGCTTTATAGGGTTCGCGAATTTCTATCGAAGATTCATACCTGAATTCTCAAGACTTACGCAGCCACTCACCAATCTTCTTAAGAAGGGAGTCATGTTTGTCTGGTCGGCAGCTACTCAACAAGCCTTTGATAGACTTAAGAAGTTATTTACATCAGCACCGATTCTTCTAACGCCTAATCAGAACCGAAGATTCATCGTGGAGACTGATGCCTCCCAACATGCTTTAGGCGCCGTCCTACTACAACCGGACGACCTTGATCAGGAGAGACCTGTTGCCTTTCTTTCCAAAACTCTTTTGCCTTCTGAGATCAACTGCACGGTCCTGGAGAAGGAACTTCTCGCCATCAAGCGTGCCTTTGAGGAATGGCGGCATTTACTTTTAGGAGCCAAATTCTCGGTCGAAGTAAGGACATCGAGGCTTCACCTCCACATTGGATCTTGTTTTACGTTTCTTTTGGTGGCCTGCTGTTCGAAGGGACACCAAGGAATATGTGAGTTCATGTCCCACATGCTTACAAAATAAGATACCTAGACAAGCACCATTGGGAGAACTGGTCAGAATGCCCTTGCCGTCCCGTCCATGGCAAATAATATCCACGGACTTCATCGTAGATCTGCCCCAATCTCAGGGCTATTCTACTATTATGGTCACAATTGATACCTTGACAAAACTGGCACATTTTGTTCCTTTGTTTGGGATACCCTCTGCATCTCAAATGGCACGTATTTTCATCAGACATGTTTTTACCCTTCATGGCTTACCTGAAACAATCATTTCGGACAGAGGTCCACAGTACACGTCCCAATATTGGAAACTAGTTTGTCGAATTCTGGGGGTATCCAGGGCTCTTAGTTCTGGCTACCACCCCCAATCAAATGGTCAAACAGAAAGGCTAAATCAAACATTAGAAGGATACCTCAGAAGCTACATCTCTGCGGCTCAGGACGATTGGAAGGACCTCCTGCCCCTAGCTGAGTTTGCGTATAATAACTCTTACCATTCGGCCATTCATACATCTTCTTTTCAGTGCACTTTTGGGTTCAGTCCAACATCCTTTCCCACTATGAAGAGGTCTGACACTAAATTCCCAGACCTAAATAAACTAACGGAACAAATCCGCCAAGGACACCGCTCTGCGGTTATCGCTCTACGACATTCTCAGGACAGGAGAAAACACTTCGCTGATCGTCATCGCACTCCAGCACCTGTCATCAAACCCGGAGATTGGGTATGGCTTTCTTCAAGGTTTCTACCTAGACATCTTGTTCCGTCTAAACTCTCTCCTCGATATTTTGGCCCCTTCCGAGTAATCGCCGCCATAGGATCCGCGGCTTTCAAACTCCGTTTACCTAATTCCTGGTCAAGAATACACCCAGTTTTTCATGTGTCACAATTGAAGCCCGATAATCGCAGTACATTTCATCCCACGGTTACAGACTGTCCTGCGCCCATAATTTCCAATTCAGGGCCTGAATTTGAAGTCAAAGAAATTTGCGACTCCCGGTATCACCGGGGTCGTCTTCAGTACTTAATAGATTGGAAAGGGTACTCGCCTGCTGATCGTACCTGGGAACCAGCATCTGCCATCCACGCTCCTCGGCTGATTAAAAGATTTAATACGAGACATCCAGGCAAACCGGGAGGTGCCAACCCTAAGGGGGGCCATACTGTCACGGCTATTCGCTTTACCCACAGTGCGATGCCTGACTTCAACATGGCGGGTTGCACTGACATGCCTGATTCCAACATGGCGGGCCTCGCGGACCGCTACAGTGTGTGTAGCAGTCTAGTCGTTGCGCCCCATCATGCTTTGCGATGTTTCCGGGATGGAACGCCGACGGCTTATCAACCTGCACATCCCGGACAAGGACGCGTTGCTACTCTCCTAGGAGCTGGCGAACGCTACGTGAGTTTGTGTTAGGGAATCTCTTACTCCCTCTTTTCAGTCTTGCTTTTGTTCATTTCTAATAATTATGACTGCGCTCTTTTGATCCTTACAGAACCTTGTTGTTGATGTGTGTTTTGTTGTTTAGGACGTCTCGGTGCCTTTCAGTCTTGTGGGTTCTCTGAGCTTTTCTAAGCTACTCGCCTTTGAAGAATGTGTTTCCTGCCACCGTATCCTACCGGCTTGGTTCCCTTGTGGTAGGCACTTGTTTAGTTTGGAGCATTGAGAGGGGTTTTGGTCTCTTTACCTGTGGATTCTTAGTTTAGTTTTTATTTATAACACAGATCCACCACCCTTTGACCTCATTCCTTCGGGACATCTGTTACCCCTAAATATTGAGAGGGTGTCTGGTCATTCTCGGTAAGATTGCCTTCAAGTCTTCTCCTTGACTAAAGGTGGCTCCTAGTTTCCTTTTCATTTGTTTGTTTACCATTCTTGTGCTTTGCTCTGCTTTGTCTAGCATGCCCAGTCTCTTAGTCCATCCCTGGTCTTCTACTATTCTCGTTGCAAGGCCGTGTTACCAACTGATCATTTGGTAAGATTCCTGCTTAAGGGGTTATCTATCGGATTTCTAGGCTACCTTAAGACTAATCACTCTGTCTCTCTATCTTTCATCAGCCGGCCTGGCATTACTGCTCTGGCCCCGATCTTCTAAAGACACGACCAGTCATCTCCAAAACTCCCGGGATAGCGTAACCTACGTGCAGGGCTTCTCAAGGAGTCTACGTTCCCTAGCAGCTCCACAGGGTTTTATTCCCCAAGAGGGTTTCCCTGGGAACCTTCCTCTGCCCTGGCCTTTGTGCCGGCTCACTGGGAGTTTCTCGGGGGGAATTCTAATTGTCATCGGAAGATCGAAATAGACATCAATCTCCACCTGGATGTTCGTTGTCTTCTAATCCTCATCAATCCTTGTTCCATTTCCCAGGTGAGAGACCTTTTTGTTTCTATGTAATCCTCACACGGGGTCGTTCTGAATGAGATACAGTGAAGTTTTGTTTAAAGCCATAACAACAGGGCTGGGGGGTGGGGGTGGTGGGAGACATGGGTGGGGGCCTGGTGGAGGCTGCCGCTGGTGGCTGGGGGGTGGGGGTGCTGGGAGACATGGGTGGGGGCCTGCTGGCAGGTGCCCCACAGTGCTGGGGGGTGGGGGTGGTGGTGAACATGAGTTGGACATGGGTGGGGGCCTGCTGGCAGGTGCCCCACAGTGCTGGGGGGTGGGGGTGGTGGGGAACATGAGTTGGACATGGGTGGGGGCCTGCTGGCAGGTGCCCCACAGTGCTGGGGGGTGGAGGTGGTGGGAGACATGGGTGGGGGCCTGGTGGAGGCTGCCCCTGGTGACTGGGGGGTGGGGGTGGTGGGAGACATGGGTGGGGGCCTGGTGGAGGCTGCCCCACAGTGCTGGGGGGTGGGGGTGCTGGGAGACATGGGTGGGGGTCTGGTGGAGGCTGCCCCTGGTGGTTGGGGGGTGGGGGTGGTGTGAGACATGGGTGGGGGCCTGGTGGAGGCTGCCCCTGCACTGCTGGGGGGTGGGGGTGCTGGGAGACATGGGTGGGGGCCTGGTGGAGGCTGCCCCTGCACTGCTGGGGGTGGTGGGAGACATGGGTGGGGGCCTGGTGGAGGCTGCCCCTGCACTGCTGGGGGGTGGGGGTGGTGGGAGACATGGGTGGGGGCCTGGTGGAGGCTGCCCCTGGTGACTGGGGGGTGGGGGTGGTGGGAGACATGGGTGGGGGCCTGGTGGAGGCTGCCCCTGCACTGCTGGGGGGTGGGGGTGGTGGGAGACATGGGTGGGGGCCTGGTGGAGGCTGCCCCTGGTGGTTGGGGGTGGTGTGAGACATGGGTGGGGGCCTGGTGGAGGCTGCCCCTGCACTGCTGGGGGGTGGGGGTGGTGGGAGACATGGGTGAGGGCCTGGTGGAGGCTGCCCCTGCACTGCTGGGGGTGGGCGTGGTGGGAGACATGGGTGGGGGCCTGGTGGAGGCTGCCCCTGGTGGCTGGGGGGTGGGGGTGGTGGGAGACATGGGTGGGGGCCTGGTGGAGGCTGCCCCTGGTGGCTGGGGGGGTGGGGGTGGTGGGAGACATGGGTGGGGGCCTGGTGGAGGCTGCCCCTGGTGGATGGGGGGTGGGGGTGGTGGGAGACATGGGTGGGGGCCTGGTGGAGGCTGCCCCTGGTGACTGGGGGGTGGGGGTGGTGGGAGACATGGGTGGGGGCCTGGTGGAGGCTGCCCCTGGGGGGTGGGGGGTGGTGGGAGACATGGGTGGGGGCCTGGTGGAGGCTGCCCCTGGTGGCTGGGGGGTGGGGGTGCTGGGAGACATGGGTGGGGGCCTGCTGGCAGGTGCCCCACGGTGCTGGGGGTGGGGGTGGTGGGGAACATGAGTTGGACATGGGTGGGGGCCTGCTGGCAGGTGCCCCACAGTGCTGGGGGGTGGAGGTGGTGGGAGACATGGGTGGGGGCCTGGTGGAGGCTGCCCCTGGTGACTGGGGGGTGGGGGTGGTGGGAGACATGGGTGGGGGCCTGGTGGAGGCTGCCCCACAGTGCTGGGGGGTGGGGGTGCTGGGAGACATGGGTGGGGGTCTGGTGGAGGCTGCCCCTGGTGGTTGGGGGGTGGGGGTGGTGTGAGACATGGGTGGGGGCCTGGTGGAGGCTGCCCCTGCACTGCTGGGGGGTGGGGGTGCTGGGAGACATGGGTGGGGGCCTGGTGGAGGCTGCCCCTGCACTGCTGGGGGTGGTGGGAGACATGGGTGGGGGCCTGGTGGAGGCTGCCCCTGCACTGCTGGGGGGTGGGGGTGGTGGGAGACATGGGTGGGGGCCTGGTGGAGGCTGCCCCTGGTGACTGGGGGGTGGGGGTGGTGGGAGACATGGGTGGGGGCCTGGTGGAGGCTGCCCCTGCACTGCTGGGGGGTGGGGGTGGTGGGAGACATGGGTGGGGGCCTGGTGGAGGCTGCCCCTGGTGGCTGGGGGGTGGGGGTGGTGGGAGACATGGGTGGGGGCCTGGTGGAGGCTGCCCCTGGTGGCTGGGGGGTGGGGGTGGTGGGAGACATGGGTGGGGGCCTGGTGGAGGCTGCCCCTGGTGGCTGGGGGGTGGGGGTGGTGGGAGACATGGGTGGGGGCCTGGTGGAGGCTGCCCCTGGTGGCTGGGGGGTGGGGGTGGTGGGAGACATGAGTTGGACATGGGTGGGGGCCTGCTGGCAGGTGCCCCACAGTGCTGGGGGTGGGGGTAGTGGGAGACATGGGTGGGGGCCTGGTGGAGGCTGCCCCTGGTGACTGGGGGGTGGGGGTGGTGGGAGACATGGGTGGGGGCCTGGTGGAGGCTGCCCATGGTGGCTGGGGGTGCCGGGAGACATGGGTGGGGGCCTGCTGGCAGGTGCCCCACAGTGCTGGGGGGTGGGGGTGGTGGGGAACATGAGTTGGACATGGGTGGGGGCCTGCTGGCAGGTGCCCCACAGTGCTGGGGGTGGGGGTAGTGGGAGACATGGGTGGGGGCCTGGTGGAGGCTGCCCCTGGTGACTGGGGGGTGGGGGTGGTGGGAGACATGGGTGGGGGCCTGGTGGAGGCTGCCCCTGCACCGCTGGGGGTTGGGGGGGTGGGAGACATGGGTGGGGGCCTGGTGGTGGGTGCCCCTGGTGGCTGGGGGTCGGGGTGGTGGGAGACATGGGTGGGGGCCTGGTAGAGTCTGCTCCTGCACTGCTGGGGGGTGGGGGTGGTGGGAGACATGGGTGGGGGCCTGGTGGAGGCTGCCCCTGGTGGCGTGGGGGTGGGGGTGGTGGGGAACATGAGTTGGACATGGGTGGGGGCCTGCTGGCAGGTGCCCCACAGTGCTGGGGGGTGGGGGTGGTGGGAGACATGGGTGGGGGCCTGGTGGAGGCTGCCCCTGGTGGCTGGGGGGTGGGGGTGCTGGGAGACATGGGTGGGGGCCTGCTGGCAGGTGCCCCACAGTGCTGGGGGTGGGGGTGGTGGTGAACATGAGTTGGACATGGGTGGGGGCCTGCTGGCAGGTGCCCCACAGTGCTGGGGGGTGGGGGTGGTGGGGAACATGAGTTGGACATGGATGGGGGCCTGCTGGCAGGTGCCCCACAGTGCTGGGGGGTGGGGGTGGTGGGGAACATGAGTTGGACATGGGTGGGGGCCTGCTGGCAGGTGCCCCACAGTGCTGGGGGTGGGGTGGTGGGAGACATGGGTGGGGGCCTGGTGGAGGCTGCCCCTGCACTGCTGGGGGGGGTGCTGGGAGACATGGGTGGGGGCCTGGTGGAGGCTGCCCCTGCACTGCTGGGGGTGGTGGGAGACATGGGTGGGGGCCTGGTGGAGGCTGCCCCTGCACTGCTGGGGGGTGGGGGTGGTGGGAGACATGGGTGGTGGCCTGGTGGAGGCTGCCCCTGGTGGCTGGGGGGTGGGGGTGGTGGGAGACATGGGTGGGGGCCTGGTGGAGGCTGCCCCTGCACTGCTGGGGGGTGGGGGTGGTGGGAGACATGGGTGGGGGCCTGGTGGAGGCTGCCCCTGGTGGCTGGGGGGTGGGGGTGGTGGGAGACATGGGTGGGGGCCTGGTGGAGGCTGCCCCTGGTGGCTGGGGGGTGGGGGTGGTGGGAGACATGGGTGGGGGCCTGGTGGAGGCTGCCCCTGGTGGCTGGGGGGTGGGGGTGGTGGGAGACATGGGTAGGGGCCTGGTGGAGGCTGCCCCTGGGGGGTGGGGGTGGTGGGAGACATGGGTGGGGGCCTGGTGGAGGCTGCCCCTGGTGGCTGGGGGGTGGGGGTGCTGGGAGACATGGGTGGGGGCCTGCTGGCAGGTGCCCCACAGTGCTGGGGGGTGGGGGTGGTGGGGAACATGAGTTGGACATGGGTGGGGGCCTGCTGGCAGGTGCCCCACAGTGCTGGGGGTGGGGGTGGTGGGAGACATGGGTGGGGGCCTGGTGGTGGGTGCCCCTGGTGGCTGGGGGTCGGGGTGGTGGGAGACATGGGTGGGGGCCTGGTAGAGGCTGCTCCTGCACTGCTGGGGGGTGGGGGTGGTGGGAGACATGGTTGGGGGCCTGGTGCAGGCTGCCCCTGGTGGCGTGGGGGTGGGGGTGGTGGGGAACATGAGTTGGACATGGGTGGGGGCCTGCTGGCAGGTGCCCCACAGGTGTCACGGCTATTCGCTTTACCCACAGTGCGATGCCTGACTTCAACATGGCGGGTTGCACTGACATGCCTGATTCCAACATGGCGGGCCTAGCGGACCGCTACAGTGTGTGTAGCAGTCTAGTCGTTGCGCCCCATCATGCTTTGCGATGTTTCCGGGATGGAACGCCGACGGCTTATCAACCTGCACATCCCGGACAAGGACGCGTTGCTACTCTCCTAGGAGCTGGCGAACGCTACGTGAGTTCGTGTTAGGGAATCTCTTACTCCCTCTTTTCAGTCTTGCTTTTGTTCATTTCTAATAATTATGACTGCGCTCTTTTGATCCTTACAGAACCTTGTTGTTGATGTGTGTTTTGTTGTTTAGGACGTCTCGGTGCCTTTCAGTCTTGTGGGTTCTCTGAGCTTTTCTAAGCTACTCGCCTTTGAAGAATGTGTTTCCTGCCACCGTATCCTACCGGCTTGGTTCCCTTGTGGTAGGCACTTGTTTAGTTTGGAGCATTGAGAGGGGTTTTGGTCTCTTTACCTGTGGATTCTTAGTTCAGTTTTTATTTATAACACAGATCCACCACCCTTTGACCTCATTCCTTCGGGACATCTGTTACCCCTAAATATTGAGAGGGTTTCTGGTCATTCTCGGTAAGATTGCCTTCAAGTCTTCTCCTTGACTAAAGGTGGCTCCTAGTTTCCTTTTCATTTGTTTGTTTACCATTCTTGTGGTTTGCTCTGCTTTGTCTAGCGTGCCCAGTCTCTTAGTCCATCCCTGGTCTTCTACTATTCTCGTTGCAAGGCCGTGTTACCAACTGATCATTTGGTAAGATTCCTGCTTAAGGGGTTATCTATCGGATTTCTAGGCTACCTTAAGACTAATCACTCTGTCTCTCTATCTTTCATCAGCCGGCCTGGCATTACTGCTCTGGCCCCGATCTTCTAAAGACACGACCAGTCATCTCCAAAACTCCCGGGATAGCGTAACCTACGTCCACGGGGCTTCTCAAGGAGTCTACGTTCCCTAGCAGCTCCACAGGGTTTTATTCCCCAAGAGGGTTTCCCTGGGAACCTTCCTCTGCCCTGGCCTTTGTGCCGGCTCACTGGGAGTTTCTCGGGGGGAATTCTAATTGTCATCGGAAGATCGAAATAGACATCAATCTCCACCTGGATGTTCGTTGTCTTCTAATCCTCATCAATCCTTGTTCCATTTCCCAGGTGAGAGACCTTTTTGTTTCTATGTAATCCTCACACGGGGTCGTTCTGAATGAGATACAGTGAAGTTTTGTTTAAAGCCATAACAGTTAGCAACGCCCGAAAAAGGAAGAAGAGTCGCTGTTTTCACTTTCAGTTGCCCCTGGTGGGGAATACATTTTGACTATAGGGCTAGGATGGATCCACAGCAGCAACAGATTCAACAATTGATTGCTGCAGTGCAATCCCTGACTAATGAAGTTCAGCAATTGAAACAAGACAATACCTCCTTGAGACAGCAGCAGCAGCATGCGTCTCAACAGATTGCACAACAAGCTAATATATCTCGCATCCCCCATTGTTCCGAGGTTCCTCCCGGACCTCTTCCGGGTGGGCAATTTGATGGTAACCCGCATAGGGTGAAGGAGTTCCTTGAGGCATGTGCTGTGCAATTCGCATTTAAAGAACATTTTTTTCATACGGACCGGGATCGGGTTGGCTACATGGTATCTCAGATGGTAGGACCCGCATTGGCCTGGGTTACTCCTTTAGTTACAAATAATAACCCATTATTGGACTCCTACACAGCCTTCTGCAATAGCATTCGTTCTATGTTTGGGCGACAGGAGATTAAGGTTGCTTCACAAGAACATCTCTTGGATCTCAAACAGGGAAATTTAGACATACTGGCATATATCACCAAATTTAAACAAATGGCCAGTGAGACCACATGGTCGGATGATGCGCAGGTCACAATATTTAGGAGGGGTTTATCAGAAGATCTCAAGGATGAGGTCTCCAGAGTTCCACGTCCCACCTCTCTCACAGAGTTCATCGCCCTAGTGATGCAGATCGATTACCGTATGAAGGAGAGGATGGCTGAAAGGAGGAAGGGTAGGATCACAAGACCTTCCTTTGTCCCTTCAACCTCTAAACCCCCGCCAACAGATGAACCTATGCAACTGGGTTCTGCATCTCGTGGACCTTTGAGTCCCGAGGAGAGAAGTCGCAGACGAAGCCTGGGACTGTGTATGTACTGTGGCGCCAACTCCCACTCTGTTCAAGAATGTCCTATTGCTCCAGTTCGGCGGTCGGGAAACGCCAACGCCCGGTCGTAAGAGGAACCACGATCCGGGAACCTAAGTCTGATCAAGGTTCCTCACATACTTCACATTCTTTCTATTGCACCAACCTTTCAACCACCAATATGTTGGTATTAAAGGTTTCCTTCACAATAGGAAGTCTCATTTTACAAGATGTTCCGGCCCTAATTGATAGTGGGGCTGCAGGAAATTTCGTGGACGACCACTGGGCTGCTTCTTTAAAGATTCCACGTTCCCCTAAAGAGGAACCAATTCCTGTTGAAAGTGTGGATGGAAGCCCTCTGATCTCGGGTCCCATCAAAGATCAGACCGCAGCAATCCAAATGTCCATTTCTACCCATCAGGAGATTCTAACCCTAGATATAATACGAGCAGCCCATCATCCGGTAATCTTAGGATTACCTTGGCTCAGGAAACATAATCCGTTTATCAACTGGACCGCTGGGTCCTTCTTTCTTGGTTCAGAGTTCTGTCTGACAAACTGCATAGGAAATCACCAAAGGGTCGCCATAGAATCTTCTCCTTTCTCAAGTAATACTAAAGGTGTACATTCTCTCAATCAGATCGCGGGCCTCCCTGAAGTTTACGAGAGTTTTCAGGACGTATTTCTGTCCTCAGAATTTAACCAGTTGCCTCCCCACAGGAGAGACGACTGTGCTATAGATTTGATACCTGATCAACCGCTTCCCTTTGGGCGTATGTATATTCTGTCTAACATGGAAAAAGAGGTGCTGCGTGAATATCTTCGCTCCAATTTGATGAATGGACTGATAACAGAATCTACATCCCCAGCTGCTGCCTCTTTGTTCTTTGTAGCCAAGAAGAATTCTAAGGAATTACGTCCCTGTATAGACTTCCGCGGTTTGAACAAGATCACTGTGCCCGACAAATACCCCATGCCACTTATCCCTGACATTCTTGAAGCAGTAAAAGGGGCTACTATATATACAAAGTTGGACTTAAAAGGAGCATACCACCTGATACGGATAAGGCCCGGGGACGAATGGAAGACGGCTTTTAGAACACCGTTTGGGCATTATCAGTACAGGGTCATGCCTTTTGGGCTATCTAACGCCCCTGCTATTTTCCAACGCTTTATGGACCATCTTTTTTCTGACGTTCTCTTACACAGTATGGTGGTATACTTAGATGACATTTTGATTTTTTCCTCCTCCATACAAGACCACATACCACACGTTCAAGAGGTGCTTCGACGTCTACAACAAAATCATTTGTTCTGCAACCCCGAGAAGTGTTTATTTCATCAATCCAAAGTTACTTACTTGGGATACGTTTTATCCGCCAAGGGGATAGCAATGGACCCAGAAAAGGTCTTGGCTGTACGAGACTGGCCTACACCCACGTCTGTTAAAGAAATTCAACGCTTTATAGGGTTCGCGAATTTCTATCGAAGATTCATACCTGAATTCTCAAGACTTACGCAGCCACTCACCAATCTTCTTAAGAAGGGAGTCATGTTTGTCTGGTCGGCAGCTACTCAACAAGCCTTTGATAGACTTAAGAAGTTATTTACATCAGCACCGATTCTTCTAACGCCTAATCAGAACCGAAGATTAATCGTGGAGACTGATGCCTCCCAACATGCTTTAGGCGCCGTCCTACTACAACCGGACGACCTTGATCAGGAGAGACCTGTTGCCTTTCTTTCCAAAACTCTTTTGCCTTCTGAGATCAACTGCACGGTCCTGGAGAAGGAACTTCTCGCCATCAAGCGTGCCTTTGAGGAATGGCGGCATTTACTTTTAGGAGCCAAATTCTCGGTCGAAGTAAGGACATCGAGGCTTCACCTCCACATTGGATCTTGTTTTACGTTTCTTTTGGTGGCCTGCTGTTCGAAGGGACACCAAGGAATATGTGAGTTCATGTCCCACATGCTTACAAAATAAGATACCTAGACAAGCACCATTGGGAGAACTGGTCAGAATGCCCTTGCCGTCCCGTCCATGGCAAATAATATCCACGGACTTCATCGTAGATCTGCCCCAATCTCAGGGCTATTCTACTATTATGGTCACAATTGATACCTTGACAAAACTGGCACATTTTGTTCCTTTGTTTGGGATACCCTCTGCATCTCAAATGGCACGTATTTTCATCAGACATGTTTTTACCCTTCATGGCTTACCTGAAACAATCATTTCGGACAGAGGTCCACAGTACACGTCCCAATATTGGAAACTAGTTTGTCGAATTCTGGGGGTATCCAGGGCTCTTAGTTCTGGCTACCACCCCCAATCAAATGGTCAAACAGAAAGGCTAAATCAAACATTAGAAGGATACCTCAGAAGCTACATCTCTGCGGCTCAGGACGATTGGAAGGACCTCCTGCCCCTAGCTGAGTTTGCGTATAATAACTCTTACCATTCGGCCATTCATACATCTTCTTTTCAGTGCACTTTTGGGTTCAGTCCAACATCCTTTCCCACTATGAAGAGGTCTGACACTAAATTCCCAGACCTAAATAAACTAACGGAACAAATCCGCCAAGGACACCGCTCTGCGGTTATCGCTCTACGACATTCTCAGGACAGGAGAAAACACTTCGCTGATCGTCATCGCACTCCAGCACCTGTCATCAAACCCGGAGATTGGGTATGGCTTTCTTCAAGGTTTCTACCTAGACATCTTGTTCCGTCTAAACTCTCTCCTCGATATTTTGGCCCCTTCCGAGTAATCGCCGCCATAGGATCCGCGGCTTTCAAACTCCGTTTACCTAATTCCTGGTCAAGAATACACCCAGTTTTTCATGTGTCACAATTGAAGCCCGATAATCGCAGTACATTTCATCCCACGGTTACAGACTGTCCTGCGCCCATAATTTCCAATTCAGGGCCTGAATTTGAAGTCAAAGAAATTTGCGACTCCCGGTATCACCGGGGTCGTCTTCAGTACTTAATAGATTGGAAAGGGTACTCGCCTGCTGATCGTACCTGGGAACCAGCATCTGCCATCCACGCTCCTCGGCTGATTAAAAGATTTCATACGAGACATCCAGGCAAACCGGGAGGTGCCAACCCTAAGGGGGGGCATACTGTCACGGCTATTCGCTTTACCCACAGTGCGATGCCTGACTTCAACATGGCGGGTTGCACTGACATTCCTGATTCCAACATGACGGGCCTCGCGGACCGCTACAGTGTGTGTAGCAGTCTAGTCGTTGCGCCCCATCATGCTTTACGATGTTTCCGGGATGGAACGCCGACGGCTTATCAACCTGCACATCCCGGACAAGGACGCGTTGCTACTCTCCTAGGAGCTGGCGAACGCTACGTGAGTTTGTGTTAGGGAATCTCTTACTCCCTCTTTTCAGTCTTGCTTTTGTTCATTTCTAATAATTATGACTGCGCTCTTTTGATCCTTACAGAACCTTGTTGTTGATGTGTGTTTTGTTGTTTAGGACGTCTCGGTGCCTTTCAGTCTTGTGGGTTCTCTGAGCTTTTCTAAGCTACTCGCCTTTGAAGAATGTGTTTCCTGCCACCGTATCCTACCGGCTTGGTTCCCTTGTGGTAGGCACTTGTTTAGTTTGGAGCATTGAGAGGGGTTTTGGTCTCTTTACCTGTGGATTCTTAGTTTAGTTTTTATTTATAACACAGATCCACCACCCTTTGACCTCATTCCTTCGGGACATCTGTTACCCCTAAATATTGAGAGGGTGTCTGGTCATTCTCGGTAAGATTGCCTTCAAGTCTTCTCCTTGACTAAAGGTGGCTCCTAGTTTCCTTTTCATTTGTTTGTTTACCATTCTTGTGCTTTGCTCTGCTTTGTCTAGCATGCCCAGTCTCTTAGTCCATCCCTGGTCTTCTACTATTCTCGTTGCAAGGCCGTGTTACCAACTGATCATTTGGTAAGATTCCTGCTTAAGGGGTTATCTATCGGATTTCTAGGCTACCTTAAGACTAATCACTCTGTCTCTCTATCTTTCATCAGCCGGCCTGGCATTACTGCTCTGGCCCCGATCTTCTAAAGACACGACCAGTCATCTCCAAAACTCCCGGGATAGCGTAACCTACGTGCAGGGCTTCTCAAGGAGTCTACGTTCCCTAGCAGCTCCACAGGGTTTTATTCCCCAAGAGGGTTTCCCTGGGAACCTTCCTCTGCCCTGGCCTTTGTGCCGGCTCACTGGGAGTTTCTCGGGGGGAATTCTAATTGTCATCGGAAGATCGAAATAGACATCAATCTCCACCTGGATGTTCGTTGTCTTCTAATCCTCATCAATCCTTGTTCCATTTCCCAGGTGAGAGACCTTTTTGTTTCTATGTAATCCTCACACGGGGTCGTTCTGAATGAGATACAGTGAAGTTTTGTTTAAAGCCATAACAACAGGGCTGGGGGGTGGGGGTGGTGGGAGACATGGGTGGGGGCCTGGTGGAGGCTGCCGCTGGTGGCTGGGGGGTGGGGGTGCTGGGAGACATGGGTGGGGGCCTGCTGGCAGGTGCCCCACAGTGCTGGGGGGTGGGGGTGGTGGTGAACATGAGTTGGACATGGGTGGGGGCCTGCTGGCAGGTGCCCCACAGTGCTGGGGGGTGGGGGTGGTGGGGAACATGAGTTGGACATGGGTGGGGGCCTGCTGGCAGGTGCCCCACAGTGCTGGGGGGTGGGGGTGGTGGGGGTGGTGGGAGACATGGGTGGGGGCCTGGTGGAGGCTGCCCCTGGTGGCTGGGTGGTGGGGGTGCTGGGAGACATGGGTGGGGGCCTGCTGGCAGGTGCCCCACAGTGCTGGGAGGTGGGGGTGGTGGGGAACATGAGTTGGACATGGGTGGGGGCCTGCTGGCAGGTGCCCCACAGTGCTGGGGGGTGGGGGTGGTGTGAGACATGGGTGGGGGCCTGGTGGAGGCTGCCCCTGGTGGCTGGGGGGTGGGGGTGGTGGGGAACATGAGTTGGACATGGGTGGGGGCCTGCTGGCAGGTGCCCCACAGTGCTGGGGGTGGGGTGGTGGGAGACATGGGTGGGGCCCTGGTGGAGGCTGCCCCTGGTGGTTGGGGGTGGTGTGAGACATGGGTGGGGGCCTGGTGGAGGCTGCCCCTGCACTGCTGGGGGGTGGGGGTGCTGGGAGACATGGGTGGGGGCCTGGTGGAGGCTGCCCCTCCACTGCTGGGGGGTGGGGGTGGTGGGAGACATGGGTGGGGGCCTGGTGGAGGCTGCCCCTGGTGGCTGGGGGGTGGGGGTGGTGGGAGACATGGGTGGGGGCCTGGTGGAGGCTGCCCCTGCACTGCTGGGGGTAGGGGTGCTGGGAGACATGGGTGGGGGCCTGGTGGAGGCTGCCCCTGGTGGCTGGGGGGTGGGGGTGGTGAGAGACATGGGTGGGGGCCTGGTGGAGGCTGCCCCTGCTGACTGGGGGTGCTGGGAGACATGGGTGGGGGCCTGGTGGAGGCTGCCCCTGCACTGCTGGGGGGTGGGGGTGGTGGGAGACATGGGTGGTGGCCTGGTGGAGGCTGCCCCTGGTGACTGGGGGGTAGGGGTGGTGGGAGACATGGGTGGGGGCCTGGTGGAGGCTGCCCCTGCACTGCTGGGAGGTGGGGGTGGTGGGAGACATGGGTGGGGGCCTGGTGGAGGCTGCCCCTGCACTGCTGGGGGTGGTGGGAGACATGGGTGGGGGCCTGGTGGAGGCTGCCCCTGCACTGCTGGGGGGTGGGGGTGGTGGGAGACATGGGTGGGGGCCTGGTGGAGGCTGCCCCTGGTGGCTGGGGGGTGGGGGTGGTGGGAGACATGGGTGGGGGCCTGGTGGAGGCTGCCCCTGCACTGCTGGGGGGTGGGGGTGGTGGGAGACATGGGTGGGGGCCTGGTGGAGGCTGCCCCTGGTGTCTGGGGGGTGGGGGTGGTGGGAGACATGGGTGGGGGCCTGGTAGAGGCTGCCCCTGGTGGCTGGGGGGTGGGGGTGGTGGGAGACATGGGTGGGGGCCTGGTGGAGGCTGCCCCTGGTGGCTGGGGGGTGGGGGTGATGGGAGTCATGGGTGGGGGCCTGGTGGAGGCTGCCCCTTGTGGCTGGGGGGTGGGGGTGGTGGGAGACATGGGTGGGGGCCTGGTGGAGGCTGCCCCTGGGGGGCGGGGGGTGGGGGTGGTGGGAGACATGGGTGGGGGCCTGGTGGAGGCTTCCCCTGGTGACTGGGGGGTGGGGGTGGTGGGAGACATGGGTGGGGGCCTGGTGGAGGCTGCCCCTGCACTGCTGGGGGTGGTGGTGGTGGGAGACATGGGTGGGGGCCTGGTGGTGGGTGCCCCTGGTGGCTGGGGGTCGGGGTGGTGGGAGACATGGGTGGGGGCCTGGTAGAGGCTGCTCCTGCACTGCTGGGGGGTGGGGGTGGTGGGAGACATGGGTGGGGGCCTGGTGGAGGCTGCCCCTGGTGGCGTGGGGGTGGGGGTGGTGGGGAACATGAGTTGGACATGGGTGGGGGCCTGCTGGCAGGTGCCCCACAGTGCTGGGGGTTGGGAGACATGGGTGGGGGCCTGGTGGAGGCTGCCCCTGGTGGCTGGGGGGTGGGGGTGCTGGGAGACATGGGTGGGGGCCTGCTGGCAGGTGCCCCACAGTGCTGGGGGGTGGGGGTGGTGGTGAACATGAGTTGGACATGGGTGGGGGCCTGCTGGCAGGTGCCCCACAGTGCTGGGGGGTGGGGGTGGTGGGGAACATGAGTTGGACATGGGTGGGGGCCTGCTGGCAGGTGCTCCACATTGCGGGGGGGTGGGGGTGGTGGGAGACATGGGTGGGGGCCTGGTGGAGGCTGCCCCTGGTGGCTGGGGGGTGGGGGTGGTGGGGAACATGAGTTGGACATGGGTGGGGGCCTGCTGGCAGGTGCCCCACAGTGCTGGGGGGTGGGGGTGGTGGGACACATGGGTGGGGGCCTGGTGGAGGCTGCCCCTGGTGGCTGGGTGGTGGGGGTGCTGGGAGACATGGGTGGGGGCCTGCTGGCAGGTGCCCCACAGTGCTGGGAGGTGGGGGTGGTGGGGAACATGAGTTGGACATGGGTGGGGGCCTGCTGGCAGGTGCCCCACAGTGCTGGGGTGGGGGTGGTGGGGAACATGAGTTGGACATGGGTGGGGGCCTGCTGGCAGGTGCCCCACATTGCGGGGGGGTGGGGGTGGTGGGAGACATGGGTGGGGGCCTGGTGGAGGCTGCCCCTGGTGGCTGGGGGGTGGGGGTGGTGGGGAACATGAGTTGGACATGGGTGGGGGCCTGCTGGCAGGTGCCCCACAGTGCTGGGGGTGGGGGTGGTGGGATACATGGGTGGGGGCCTGGTGGAGGCTGCCCCTGGTGGTTGGGGGGTGGGGGTGGTGTGAGACATGGGTGGGGGCCTGGTGGAGGCTGCCCCTGCACTGCTGGGGGGTGGGCATGCTGGGAGACATGGGTGGGGGCCTGGTGGAGGCTGCCCCTGCACTGCTGGGGGGTGGGGGTGCTGGGAGACATGGGTGGGGGCCTGGTGGAGGCTGCCCCTCCACTGCTGGGGGGTGGGGGTGGTGGGAGACATGGGTGGGGGCCTGGTGGAGGCTGCCCCTGGTGGCTGGGGGGTGGGGGTGGTGGGAGACATGGGTGGGGGCCTGGTGGAGGCTTCCCCTGCACTGCTGGTGGGTGGGGGTGCTGGGAGACATGGGTGGGGGCCTGGTGGAGGCTGCCCCTGGTGGCTGGGGGTGGGGGAGGTGGGAGACATGGGTGGGGGCCTGGTGGAGGCTGCCCCTGCTGACTGGGGGCTGGGGGTGCTGGGAGACATGGGTGGGGGCCTGGTGGAGGCTGCCCCTGCACTGCTGGGGGGTGGGGGTGGTGGGAGACATGGGTGGGGGCCTGGTGGAGGCTGCCCCTGCACTGCTGGGGGGTGGGGGTGGTGGGAGACATGGGTGGGGGCCTGGTGGAGGCTGCCCCTGGTGGCTGGGGGGTGGGGGTGGTGGGAGACATGGGTGGGGGCCTGGTGGTGGGTGCCCCTGTTGGCTGGGGGGTGGGGGTGGTGGGAGACATGGGTGGGGGCCTGGTAGAGGCTGCTCCTGCACTGCTGTGGGGTGGGGGTGGTGGGAGACATGGGTGGGGGCCTGGTGGAGGCTGCCCCTGGTGGCTGGGGGGTGGGGGTGCTGGGAGACATGGGTGGGGGCCTGCTGGTACGTGCCCCACAGTGCTGGGGGGTGGGGGTGGTGGGAGACATGGGTGGGGGCCTGGTGGAGGCTGCCCCTGGTGGCTGGGGGGTGGGGGTGGTGGGAGACATGGGTGGGGGCCTGCTGGCAGGTGCCCCACAGTGCTGGGGGGTGGGGGTGGTGGGGAACATGAGTTGGACATGGGTGGGGGCCTGCTGGCAGGTGCCCCACAGTGCTGGGGGGTGGGGGTGCTGGGAGACATGGGTGGGGGCCTGGTGGAGGCTGCCCCTGGTGGCTGGGGGGTGGGGGTGCTGGGGAACATGAGTTGGACATGGGTGGGGGCCTGCTGGCAGGTGCCCCACAGTGCTGGGGGGTGGGGGTGCTGGGAGACATGGGTGGGGGCCTGGTGGAGGCTGCCCCTGGTGGTTGGGGGGTGGGGGTGGTGTGAGACATGGGTGGGGGCCTGGTGGAGGCTGCCCCTGCACTGCTGGGGGGTGGGGGTGCTGGGAGACATGGGTGGGGGCCTGGTGGAGGCTGCCCCTGGTGGCTGGGGGGTGGGGGTGGTGGGAGACATGGGTGGGGGCCTGCTGGCAGGTGCCCCACAGTGCTGGGGGGTGGGGGTGCTGGGAGACATGGGTGGGGGCCTGGTGGAGGCTGCCCCTGGTGGTTGGGGGGTGGGGGTGGTGTGAGACATGGGTGGGGGCCTGGTGGAGGCTGCCCCTGCACTGCTGGGGCGTGGGGGTTTTGGGAGACATGGGTGGGGGCCTGGTGGAGGCTGCCCCTGCACTGCTGGGGGGTGGGGGTGGTGGGAGACATGGGTGGGGGCCTGGTGGTGGGTGCCCCTGGTGGCTGGGGGGTGGGGGTGGTGGGAGACATGGGTGGGGGCCTGATGGAGGCTGCCCCTGCACTGCTGGGGGGTGGGGGTGGTGGGAGTCATGGGTGGGGGCCTGGTGAGGGTGCCCCTGGTGGCTGGGGGTGCAGGGGGACATGCGTTGGTGGGCAGTAGTGCAAGTTGACATGTGGGTTGGCTGGTGGGCATGGCCATGGTGGATGGGGTGCCTGCATGACATGTGCTGGGTAGGCCCCTGTGGTGTGAGCCACCTGCAGGGGCCGTGGATGGTGTAGAGGGAACATGTGTGGAACTTCCCCCGCACCCCTGGAATACACGTACCCTGCTAATGTTGCGTGGGATACTTCCCCCGCACCCCGAAATACACGTACCCTGATGAGATCGCGTGTGACTACCCGCGCACCCCAGAAATACACGTACCCCGCTCAATCGCATGTGTAACTTCCCGCGCACCCCCGAAATACACGTACCCCGCTCAATCGTGTGTGTAACTTCCTGCGCGCCCCCGAAATACACGTACCCCGCTCAATCGCGTGTGTTGCTTCCCGCGCACCCCCGCAATACACGTGCCCCGCTCGCACAGGCCCAATTGCTGTATGTTGCCACTTTTGTGATGTGCTGGGACTCTACCTCCTGCCTTCGTGTGGCGGACGTGTTTCAGCTTGTGCGTGTCTTTGGCTGTGCGTGGCTTTGCCCTATTCGATTCCATGAATACGTGTGGTTCGAGTGCTTGTGGGCGTTCCGTCTGCTTCCCTGCAGTACAGCCCCAGTTACGCTCTTATTTTCGCGCGTTGTTCCCCATTCCGCGCGTTACGCCCCGTGTCCCGCCCACTTTCTGGTGTATGCGCCGAGGTTGTGCGCTTTCACTGTGCGCGTCACGCACGCCTTTCGGGATGTTGCAGTGACTTGTGCGCCATGCACGGGTTTGGCGCACATCCCGAGGTGAACACGCGCAGGGACTTCCATGAATCGCACGCGTGCGCCTGTTTTTTTCCGCTTGCGCCTGCTTGCGCATAGATTTTCGGCGCACGTTTGTTCCATGAATCGGCCCCATAATGTCTATAGTTAGTGAACCTAGGTTAAAATTCAACATTTTTAACTCTATTGAAATTATTGTTAATACAATTAAGATTCATTATTGGACATGTGCCACAACCTATATTCAAAATATGAATGCCTCATAAACAGTATATATATATTCACTGAAAAACATTGTTAAAGGGACATTATGGTTAAGTTGCACTAATAAAAACCTATGAAATTCACTGAAAAGACTTTGTTAAAGGACGTTATGGTTACAAGTAAAGCCAAAAAACCTCAGAAATGTGCCAATTATGGTAAGCTAGGTAACCATAACTCGTGCCACCACCGTGCACTACTAAGACTAACACCCAGGACATGAACAATGGCATCACAACTGTCATTGAAATGTACCCTTGCAAAGCTCCTACACCTATTCTTTCTCATTATCCATTTCAATCTAGTACAAAGCACATACTTGGAATAATATTAGCAAAACTGCTATTTATCTTAAAATGGCATCAGCTATTGCCATCCCTCCTCCCCAAGAGCCACCACCACCACCAGCTGGAGGACCTACACAACAAAAAGCATAGTACTTCTAAAGACAATGAAGAGGCGCAAGAAGATGAGGTAGAGGAAGGTCCTACCTATAGCACCCAGAGAGAATCATGGGTGGGCCAGTTCTTTACCACGGTTGGGAATGTACCAAAGGCTAAAGCTACCAAAGTGAAATGCACTGAGTGCAACTTTGTAATCAGTCACAGACTACCTGGACAGTACTCGTATGGGACCACCTCCATGTGCAACCACACCAAATCCAACTACCGCAATGCTCTGAGAAAGGTTGTTCCTTTCTTAGCAAGTAGTAGGCTGTCTTCTTCTCCACCACATCTTCCTCAACCAATACTGTAACCACAGAGTCTACAACTGTGGGACACAAAATCCCACCAGCTACCCCGAAAGCAATAAAAGAGGCTGTTGATCCATATCTTTTGAAGACAACAGTCCTCTGCATATACTGCAACACACCACTGTGCAAGGGGAAGCAATTTCAAAGTGCTTTTGAAGCTCTAATCAAGGAGCATGAGAAACAATGTCCCCTACCTTAGAAGTAACACATGCGCAACATCTTCCCCTGTCCACCTGCCCCTCCATATCTTCCCTCATTTTCCTCCCCACCTTACGTTCGAGCCTCTGCTGCAAAAAAAATAATCAAAAAACTACAAAAGAAAGGTTCCTTTAGGAACCACCTTTCACAGTGAAAAAAATTGAACTAAAAAAAAAAATCTTATAGACTCCATCTACTTAACATTTCTCAGTAAAGTACATAGACTCATTAAGATTTTCCAACATTTCCATTAGCATTTTGTGTTATGCTAATGGAATAATAATGTGGCGTTCAAACCTCGTTCCAGGAACTGAAATGAGGGATAATGGCCCAGTTGCCCAAGTTAACGGCCCAAGCGAAGTGAGGGCGTATAGCGAGGGCTCTGGACCGTTATCCCCCATTCCAGCCCGTTCAATGGAGGATGAAAGCCATTAGCACCCCGGGTTCCCAAGGCTGGAACCCGGGGTGCTAAAAAAAAAAAGGCCTTTTTCTTCCTACATGGGATGCCACAGACAGAAAAAATCCAGCAGGAAGGATATCGTGTAGGAAGGAAAATCCTTTTCCAAGATAGCCGCCATGGAAAGGTAAGGCGGGGCTCCGTACAGAGCCCCTCTTCCCTTTCCATGGCAGCCTGCAGAAGATAAAGAGAGAACCCTATGACCATATTACCACAAGCACATTTTTTTCCCTTTCAAATATATCCCACTTTTGAATACCTTTACCACATAGCCAGTGCAAGATGGGCATGGCCACTTTAACCCCATTTGTCGTTCCTCGTGGTCATGGCCAGTAGCCAGATTGTCCGGGTCATGACTTTATGATATGACCCAGACAATTTAGCCACTGCCCATGGCCACAGGCAATACCTCATTCACCAAAGGTATATCACTATTTTTTGTACCGACATTATGACACTTGTCAAAAAATAAACACGGGCACATTTGCAAAACCATGCTTTAAGGTCCCTGCCAATGCTCCTTACATGAGTTTGCTGGAAATCCGCCCATGTTTTATATTTTCAAAAGTGTCAAAATGTATGTACATACAATAGTCATTATAACTTAGCCACAACTTGACGAAATCCATTCAGACGTTTCCAAAAAATTGAAGGTTTGGTCTAAAATCTTTCTAAAAACTTTCGTCCCCATTCGTCAAATGGCAACAAAGTTATAAATCTAAAAATGTTCAGACCCCCCTCTAATTTAGCCCCCTCTTGACAAAATCCCACCAAACTTTGCAAACACATGTATATCTAGATCTAAAATCTTTTTGCAAACATTTGTGTAGATTCGCCAAATGGCACCACATTTATAAGCCTTTTTCAATATTTTGGGACACCCAACTAATTTAGCCCGCTCTTGACAGAATCCAACCAAAACCTGACTAAAACATTTGTATCTAGATTTAAAATCATGTTGCGAACCTTTGTGTAGATTTGTCAAATGGCACCACATTTATAAGCCTATAAAATATTTTGTGACCCGTACTCTAAATTATGTTCCCTCTTGACAAAACAGATCCACACTTTCGAAAACCATTCAGAATTAGGTCTAGAATTGAATTCCAGAATTTCATGCAGTTTCATTGAGTGGCGTCAAAGTTAAAAGCTATGCAAAAACTGCTTTTCACCAACCCAGTAATGCAGAAATAGTTAGAGATGCCCCCAAACATCTGAAGTGTTCGCGAACATCACAAGACTGTATCCGGACTGTTCACGGACTTTGGGGATGAAAAACAACTGTTTCTGGCTTCTTACGGCCATATCCCTTCCCATCCTCATCACCCCCCACTTCCCCAGCGATTGTTTGATGAGTTTGACAAGTGCAATGTTGTGTTTTTTAATATGTTTTTACTGCAATGTTCGCGGACACTGGCAGATGTCCGTAAAGTCAACATGGTGGGCATTTCCAAAAATCTGACACACTTCATGCTTTTCACCATCCAATCAGTGGGCAGGTCCGATGTCCGCGGACATCACTTCACCCTCTTGGCCAATCGGAAGCATGTTCACAGACCGAACCCAGATATCACTAATTATTTTTACCTACTTTTGGCCCGTTTTAAAGAAAACTACTGGACGGATTTACAAAAGCACACCTTTGGGACCAACCCACTGCTCCTGCCACAAATTTGGTGAAAATCTGTACAGCGGTTTGGGCTGTAGACGTGAGCAAAACATGTTTTCCATTGCCTCTATGGAAATTGCAGACATTTTGGGACCGCCTACAACTTTGCCCTCCCTTGATGAAACCTCACCAGACTTCCCAGAAAAAGTTGGATGGGACATGGGTTCAGCAACCTAACCATAACTACAGAGCTGCCATCGCAGGCCCTGTGATATGTTGGTTACAAGCATCATAAATGCATTTAAATTGTTATTCTGGTATATATTTTGGGCCCCATCATGAAACTGTTTTACAGCGGCAATGCTGGCATAAATATAGACAAAGGCGGTACAACGTAGTGCTTTACAAGGCCATGCTGATACATATTGTGGACAAAAGCACAATGAATGTTCTCTGCTGTGGCATACTGAGATATATTGTGGAAAGCATATTTTTAGTCATAGGCAGCATGAAAAAAAGAACTTGGCATGGTTATGCTGGCATATGTTGTTGATGTAAGCACCATAAAAACATTTACAGTGGCAAGCGTGCATATTAATGTGGGAACTATTATGAAAGTGTATTGCAGTTGCAATACTGTCATATATTTCATCAAAGTGTTTAAGACGGCAATATTGGCACATATTTAGGCATATACAACCTTAAAAGTTATTTTACAAGGCAATGCAGGGATATATTGCGGAGAAAGACACCATGAACATGTGTTCTACAGTGGCAGTGCTGGCCTTATTGTTGGCACCATTGTTTGATTTTTGTTTTGGTATGTATTCAAGGTTGGAGTGCCATTTTGACAAGAAAAGACATACATAGGAAAGCGTATAGGAGACAGAGGCAGTCCCAGGGTGGGGTACATTTACAATATATTGAGGGTATCTGGGAGCAAGTAGGCAGTTGTTGAGAAGGACAGGTAATGGCACACATAAACCAGGAACATGGACAATGTAACAGACCTGGCTAGTACACTTACTATAGCCCCAGTGCCATGATATATCATGTCAAGCATATTCACATATTTACAGCTGAATGAAGTATTGTGGCTGGGGTGAACTGGAGCCAGTTTTGGAGGGCGAGTGGAACTCCTTTACAAGGTGGAGCTTGAGTCTGGTCCTGAAGCGTTCAAGAGATGTTTTTTTTCATATCTGCTAGAGTGCATTCCAGTGGAGTGGCACAAGAATGGAGAAGGAGCAGAAGTGGGTGAAGGTACAAGTACAGAGTGGATAAGAAGGGAGGGGGAATGTAGGGTTCTTAAGGAAGAGCACAGTGTTATGAAGTAAGCAAGGTATGGGGTCAGGCTGGTAGCAGGATTTGAAGAATGAGGACTGTAAAAGAGAGAACAATTTTGCATTCAATGCAAGCTGGCATTTTGAGGGATTGCAGAGGCTTTGAAGGATCGGGTAGATTGCAAAGGTGCAAGTAGAAATATTCAGGGCTTTGTAAAGGGGAGAGAAAGAGTAAATGGGGGACTGCAGAGTAAGTGTGAGCAGTAATCTAGTTTACCGAACACAAGAGAAGAGATTAGCATTTTAACTGAGTAGTGGGTGAGGTGGTGGCAAATGTTCTGATGTTGATGACACTGATTCTTGCAACTGTGGCAGTGGCTGTAATGAACTTTTGGAGTTTTGGGCCTCTGTCAAAGAGTACAAGAGTGAGAGATTTGGGTGAAGGAGTAAGACTGTCTAGTGGGAAGGAGATGGGAGAGTTATATTAGCATTGGAGGACGGGATAAATGCAATTATAATTTTTGTAATGTCCAGCATCAGATAAAATTATATCATCCTGCGATGGATGGTGGTGAGGCAGTTAGTGATATTTTGGGAGATGGCAGGGTGAAGAATGGGGAGGAGAAGAAGTTATGTGTGTCATCAGCAAAGAGGTGGTAGTGAAAGCTGAAGGAGGAGTGGGGCTTCCTCAGTGAGGCTGTGTAAAGCATGAAAAGGACTTGGCCAGGGACAGATTTTAGAGGACACCCATAGAAAAGGGTGTGGGGGGAGGAAGTGTTTAAATTGTAGAAAATGGAGCGGTTGGAGTGGTAGGAGGGTACCTATCTGAATGAGCCATTAAGGCCATTAAAGGGAGGTTAATGTTTGGTGAAGGGAGAGACTGTCCACAATGTTAACGGCTGCAGAGAGATTGGAATGGAGTTGAGGAGGGAGTGGTGGGCTCTGGTTAGAAAATTAAAGATTAAAGATGGGGGTGTCAGATGGGTATTGGGATGTCCTATGCATTTGTTGGGAATGTGGATGGTTTGGTTGTCTGGTGGGGGGTAGTGGGGAATGCCTAGGTGAGGTTTGGTAGGACATGGCAGTCTGATGTGAACTGGGAAGTGTGATGAGTGGTTAGTATGTCCATGTGTCTGATGGGGTTGGAAAGGCCAGTGGTACCTGATGGGGGAGGGCCCTCCGGTCTGATGGGTTAGAAGAGGTCAAGGGCGCAGAGGTGTCTGATAGGAAGATGGGTTATTCCAGCGGGTGTATAGGTGGGGAGGGCCTGGGTGTCTAATGAGGTTGGGGAGCATCCAGATGTCTGAGGGTGTGTGTCTGACAGAGATTGGGAGGGTCTCGCTATCTGACAGAGATTGGGGGGCTTGGGCTACTGAAAGAGATTAATGGGCTAATGTTGGGGTTTGGTAGGGCTTTACTGTCCGAGGGAGAATAGGGGGGCCAAAAGCCTGAGGGGACATGGGAGGGAATAGGTGTCTGATGGTGATTGGGAAAACCTGGATTTCTGATGAGTTGTTGGAGGATTGGGTCTCTGATGGATGCGGGTGATACCCCACACGTCTAGTGTGGGTGAAGTGAAGGGCACAGGTATCCAATTAGGAGGGAAGGCCTTCATGTCTGAAAGAGGTTGTGGAGGGTCAGGGTGTCTGATGGGGTGTTATCTGAAGGGGTGTTATCTGATGGGGTCCAAAGGTGTCTGATAGGATTGGTGGTTGGTGGGGTTTGTTGTTGGGGGAGGGCCTGCCTATCTAATGATAGAGGGGGAAGACCTAGGCTTCTATGGGGATTGTGAGGGCCTCAGTGTTAAGGGGGATCAGGAGGACTGGGCTTCTGAGAAGGAATTGGAGGGCCCGGTGTCTGAAGTGGATTAAGAGGCTTTTGTCTCTCAATGGGATTGTGGTAAAAAATCCATTGCATAGCTCGATTTCTGTTTTCCTTCTGTTTTCCTTCTGCTGCTCAGAAATCATTGCAAAATGACACAAATGTATTGCTGCTACAAGAGAATTCATTGCCTCACTAGATTTATTTAATTACCAGGGAATCCATTGCATAACCAGACTGATTTTCTTTTCTGCCAAATTATTTTATTGACTAGCCAGATTCATTTTAATGCTAGTTCCAGATAATTCACTGCATAGCTGGTTTGATTAATCTGTTAATAGTGAAGCAATTGCATAGCTAGATTGATTTATTTGTTACCTTTAATCCATTACATTTTCATTGTGCTGCCAAGGATATAATTAAACAGCCTGATTGATTTACTTCATATATCGCATAGTTAGATCAATTAGTTTCGCAGCCAGAAAGAAAATCGATTTTATAACCAAATTGATTTACTGATGCTGCCAGAGTATCCATTGCATTGTTTCATATTGTGTTCCACCACTAGGTGCTTCTAGGGTAAAGTGTTCAGCACTATATTGCAATGTCTAAGCACCCCCAAACCAAAGCACATTGCACAAAGTGTTTTGCATCTATGTGTCTCAGACAAAAAAAACATATTGCCTTTAAGTATTCCTTTCGCTCTATCTAGGTGTCATCCTGGAAAAAGTAGCCACATTACATTCAATTGTTTCCTGAATTTAAATGTTTAGTGTATAAGGCACTGAACTGTAATATTTGTTACTAGCTGGGGTACCCAGCATCTCCCGTGTCCTGAAAGAGTGGTGTCTCATGTGCCCTGGAGGATATTGCTCTTGTCCTCCTGTCGGCAAGTCTTGCTTCAGTTTGCTCTGGTGTCTCATGTGCCCCGGAGGATGTTGCTCTTGTTCCCATGTCAGCAAGTCTTGCTTCAGTTTGCTATGGCATCTCATTTGCTCTGGAGGAAGTTGCTCTTGTCCTCTCGTTGGCAAGTCGTGCTGCTGTTTGTTGTTGTGTTTCAGAAGCTCTTGATATTGATTTTCATTTTGCATCAGTTGGAGCTTTTCCAAGTGATGTTCATTTTTTATGCGTCATGTTTCAGTAATTCAATGGCTTCAGTACATTTAGAAATGTCCAAGAAAGCTTGATTGATTGTACTCTCTTCTCTTGAATGAACTTAAGTAAACGGTAACCTTGCCATTTCCCATATTCGGAATAGAGTGATAAAAAAATGATTATTTTTAATTCCCCTTAAAAATGCTTTAATAAACACTTTCGAACTGTATACAGTAGTAATACATGTCAAAGGAATAACCAGCACATTGAACATTTTGCTTCAGACACTTTTCCAAATGTTGCCTCTTTCTAGTACCTACTGTAGTGAATCGGGGTGAGCATCAGTAAATGAGGGTGTCTACGGAGTGAATTTTTTGCATCCAAACATAGACTACAATCTTGCCGCAGACAAATGAGGAATTCATGAAAAATGTGGTACCAGTGGGTTCAACAGTGTGGATTTGTGTAGCCGGATAAAACATACACGCACAGCCACATTTCTTTTGCATATCAAATTTTTGCATCCAAACATAGACTACAATTTTGCTGCTGACAAAAGAGGAATCCATGCAAAATTTGGTAGACGTGGGTTCAACGTTGTGGATTTGTATAGCCGGACAAACATACACACAAACATACAATACATTCAGCTTCATATATTAGATTCTGCACCTATGTGTCACAGAGTATCCTACATCTAGGTGTTCCAGAGAAAAGCATATTGTGTTCTGCTACTGGGTGTCCTAAGCTAAAGTTCACAGCACTGTATTATATTATGTTCTCCTGCTCGGTGGCCGAGACAAAAACCTATTGCATTGTACCCTATCATGTCCTGCACCAGGTGTTCTCAGTGTGACAAATTGACTGCTGCCCTCCAAGAGTACAAGGATGAGTAGAGGCTTAAGTGTCCACTTAGCCCTCACACGTCTACAAACCAACAGTGAACCCAATCATAAAGGCAAAACAGGCAAAGTTAAGAGATATACCTCCTTCGCCTTTTATGAAAACATGGGTTGAGGCATGTGAATGTGAAGCAGTAGCAACCCAATGAGCGAAGTAAATCAGTCCAAAATAAATATCCAATCAAGGCTCTATAAAAATATACTTTAATTGAACACACCATGTGCATTTATAACTAAATAGAAAAACACTATACAAAATCCACCCATGAGGAAAGAACACACAATTAGCAAAGATTGCAAGGTGTAGCACTCTGGGTAATGAATCAGGGTGAAAGGCAAGTCAAAAACACAATGGGCCTCATTACAAGTATGGAGGTAGCCATGCCGCTTTTAGCGGCATGGCTACCCCTATACCAGGTACCGGATCCGGGTTCCTGGAATGGGGAAATACCGGGCCATTCCGACCTTGGAGGGCCCGGTATTTCCCCATTCCAGGAACCCAGACCCGGTACATCCCCATTACCATTTGAGCCCCCATAGGGCTCAATGGGAATGGAGAGGATGCTAACAATAGGCACGTTAATGACGGGCCCGTTGTTAGCATCCTGGTCTGCTTGCGGGTCCCGCTAAGAACGCCTGGTTTTACCAGGCGTCCTTAGTGGGTCCTGCGAGCAGACCTCATAATGAGGCGTTAGGGGGTTAACGTCGCCGGTAGCTCTACCGGCGCCGTTACCCCCCTACCGCCTGGGTCGTAATGAGGCCCAATGTTCTTTAAATGGATATGTTCTTGGGTGCAGAAGGCATCTAAGTGACTTAGCTAGTCTCTAGGCCCCAGAAATGGACCAAGGAGGCATTTAGCAGTTAAGAATACCTTGCTGCACTTCTTGGAGGTTTAACAGCATCAAACCTGACTTCAAGCTTTTGTGCGAGCGTTTAGAACCAAGTTCAGGTGCAGTGAGTGGCATTTATCCAAGTGGCGAGCTACTGTTGAAAAGGGTCGAATGCTGTGTCTCAAAGAGGTTCGAAGGTGGCGTTTGAGCCATGCAGGTTGGACCGCTCACCAGGATCAGTTTGGGCTTGAGACGGTTCGAGACGTGTAGTAACTGCTGGGTATCCTTGGTGAGTGAAGCTCCAATGGTTTCAGTTGGAGGTCAGTGACGGTTTGAAGTTGTGATCTTCATACTCCGGTCTGTGGTTCGACAAAGTATTAGTTCAAGGACGAATCGGTCGAGTTGTTGGTAAATGCTGGTTCAAATCAGCAAGTAACAATCCAGTGATTAGAGTCGGGGTCTGGCGATAAGCAGTTGATTCAGGTCGAGGAGGTGACAGGTTTAGCAAGGTATGAGAGGGCCTCACGCTGGTTTGAGATGCAAGTACGCTGGTTAGAAGACTTTGGTTCAGTGCCAAATGCGGCACTGGTAGGTTCTGTGTTTTGAAATGCAGTGAACGCAGTTTTAAAGTGTTTGGACCAGTTTGAGGTTATGTAAACAGGGATCCTGACTATCTTGACCCTCTGGATTCTGTGAATCTCAATCCAGGGATTCAAGGATCAGATTTGTCCTTGTTCTAGGGCTCCCAGACATCAGGGAGGCTGGCACCCAACTGCAGGCATCCTTCAACTCGGTGAGTTCCTGGGTAATGTTGTGGCTGGCAGAGAGGTAGGTCTTGTCCCAGCAGCAGTTTGGCCCAAATGGTCACTGGGGTGGTGAGGCGACAGAGCTTGCCTCTGCCTTGGACTTTCAGCATTCACCTCACTGGCAGAGGACTTTGAAAAGATCAACTCTCCCAACAGTGTTCCAATGAATTCTTCCTCAAGTGTTTGCCCAAAACTTAATCAAAGAAGAAGTGGGCAACCCCTTCTTTTAAAGCCAAAAGCCCACAGGTGATTGGACTAAATTTAGCCTACTTTATTGGTCCAATTCCAGTTCTTAAGACAAGTCGACAATGCCTTCTGACACCACACCCAAAGTGCTTTGTGCTACTGGACATGGAAGGGGCAAGTGGGAAAGATAGAGGTAGAGATTTAGAAAATGGCAGAACTTTCCTCCAGCTGTAAAGTACTCCCTCTGTCAATACTAGCACAGCCCTTTGCCTTCTCAATAGAATCAAAGGTCCTTTTAGTATGCATGACCCGGGTGTGAGGCTACTCCTTTTGTGAATGGGTATGCCTTTTTGATTCCTGTCCCAAAATAAATTCCTGTAGAATGTCTGTGAGAGTAGGTAACACCCTCCTCAGAGAGACAAAGAAATAAAGAGAAGCAACCCTCAGGGCTCAGTCTTGCTGGGAAAAGCAAGGACAGCCTGCCTGGGGGAATATGCAAAATCCATTCACAGATGAGCTGGGCTCACGGGGATGGCACATGATTAATATCAAATTGATGTGGCTTGAATATTTATGAGAGATTCTAGCCACCATACTTCAAACTCAGGTATGGCTTATATTTAAAATTTAAATGACAAACGGCAGGCACCACCCTATTTGAACTAATTCATACTGTTACTCAACTGCTCAGTTATGATACATTACACTTATTTGGGAGCACGCAAAAGAATACCAAACCCACCTTGCACATAGGTAAAGAAACTAAATAAACCAAAAAGATCTTGGGAACCTCACAAGATATCGGATGCACCCCCGTAGAATGCCCCGTTGGCACCATGTTTATGACTCTTACTGGCCTTTTGCATCTGTGTGTTGCTGCCACCCTGCAACATGGGGTAGGCACCATGTTTATGCCCTTTGCTGGACTTTTTCATCTGTGTGTTGCTGCCGCCCTGCAACATGGGGTAGGCAGCATGTTTATGCCTCTTGCTGGACTTTTGCATCTGTGTGTTGCTGCCACCCTGCAACATGGGGTAGGCACCATGTTTATGCCCTTGCTGGACTTTTGCATCTGCTTGTTGCTGACACCCTGCAACATGGCGTAGGCACCAGGTTTATGCCCTTGCTGGACATTTGCATCTGCGTGTTGCTGCCACCCTGCAACATGGGGTAGGCACCATGTTTATTACTCTTACTGGACTTTTTCATCTGCGTGTTACTGCCGCCCTGCAACATTGGGTAGGCACCATGTTTATGCCTCTTACTGGACTTCTGCATCTGCGTGTTGCTGCTGCCTTGCAACATGGGGTAGGCACCATGTTTATGCCCTTTGCTGGACTTTTGCATCTGTGTGTTGCTGCCGCCCTGCAACATGGTGTAGGTACCATGTTTATGCCTCTTACTGGACTTTTGCATCTGTGGGGGTCATTACAAGTTGGGCGGTAAGGGATACCGGGCACCGGTAAGGAGACCGGTGCCAGTAATCGCTTATCGCACAATTCCGAGGTCCCGTGGTGGGAACTGTAAAGGACGTGTGGTCTGACCACACGTTCTTTACGGGACCAGTTAAAGGACCTTGGAGCTAAAACGGGCCCGCAATTAGCGGGCCCGTTATTAGCGCCTTCCCCCTTCCCATTGAGCCCTATGGGGCCTCAAATGGGAACGGGGAATGGCATTTGGAATGGGGACTTATCGGGTACACCTAGGGCGGAATGTTCCGGTAAGTCCCCAATCCACCAGACCGGACCCAGACACGATTTTGGAGGCAGCCATGGTGCTAACAGTGCCATGGCTACCTCCAAAGTCACGATGAGGCCCTGTGTGTTGCTGCCGCCCTGCAACATTGTGTAGGCACCATGTTTCTGACTCCTACTGGACTTTTGCATCTGTGTGTTGCTGCCTCCCTGTAACATGAACATGGGGTAGGCACCATGTTTATGCCTCTTACTGGACTTTTGCATCTGTGTGTTGCTGCCGCCCTGCAACATGGGGTAGGCACATTGTTTCTGCACTTTGCTGGACTTTTGCATCTGTGTGTGGTTGCCACCTTGCAACATGGGGTGGCACCATGTATGTGCCTTTCGTTGGACTCTTGCATCTTTGTGTTGCTGCCACCCTACAACATGGGTTAGGCACAATGTTTATGCCCCTTGCTGGACTTTTGCATCTGTTTGTTATTGCCGCCCTGCAACATGGGGTAGGCACCATGTTTATGCATCTTACTGTACTTTTGCATCTGTGTGTTGCTGCCGCCCTGCAACATGGGGTAGGCACGTTGTTTATGCCCTTTGCTGGACATTTGCATCTGTGTTTTGCTGCTGCCCTGTAACATGGGGTAGGCACCTTGTTTATGCCCTTTGCTGGACTTTTGCATTTGTGTGTTGCTGCCACCCTAGCAACAAGGCGTAGGCACCATGTATGTGCCTTTCGTTGGACCCTTGCATCTCTGTGATGCTGCCGGCTTGCAACATGGGGTAGGCACCATGCTTAAGCCTCTTACTGGACTTTTGCATCTGTGTGTTGCTGCCGCCCTGCATAATGGGGTAGGCACCATGTATATGCCTTTCGTTCGACTCTTACATCTGTATGTTGTTACCATCATGCAACATGGGGTAGGTCCCAGGTTTATGCCTTTTACTGGACTTTTGCATCTGTGTGTTACTGCCGCCCTGCAATATGGGGTAGGCACCATGTATATGCCTTTCGTTGGACTTTTGCATCTGTGTGTTGCTGTCTGTTAGGGAGATTTCGCTCACACAAGTGCTTAATTCCCTCTACCTTAGAGCCCTGCAACTCTTGTGCTATATTTTGGGGCTTTGAACTTCTAATTTTTAATGTGTTTTACTTTTGTGTTCTTTGATTATGGAGTTTTAAAGCAACTCCATAGGGATCATCTTTTTCTGTGCGTCACACAGCACCTTCAGCGCAGTGGCACCATGTTTATGCCCTTTGCCGGACTTTTGCATCTGTGTGTTGCTGCCACCCTGCAACATGGGGTAGGCACCATGTTTATGCCTCTTACTGGACTTTTGCATCTGTGTGTTGCTGCCGTCCTGCAATATGGGGTAGGCACCATGTTTTTGCCCTTTGCTGGACTTTTGCATCTGTGTGTTGCTGCCGTCCTGCAATATGATATGATATGATATGATATGGTATTTGTAACGCGCCTATACACAGGTGTTTCAAGGCGCGACGAGGCAGGGAGGGAGGGAAAACAAGGGGAAGACAGACAAACGATCCTACTAGGCCAAGTGTCATTCAGATCGCGCAAGTGCAGAGGTAGGGGGAAAAGGAGAAAGTGCAGGGGGAGGAGGTGGGGGGGAAAGTGCAGTACAAGGTAAGTAGTGTAATAAAATAATAAATAATATATAATATATAAAAAGGGCCAGCTGGTGGCAAGTGCGAGGTAAGTGCAGAGCAAGTGCTGGGAAGTGCAGGGAAGGGGGCTGTAGGGATACAGTGACAGTCCCACAGTGCAGGGGGAGCCAGGGAGGCAGTGCAAGTGGAGAGTGGCTGGGTCCTGGACCGAGGTCGCTGAGAGTGGCCGAGATGCAAGTTTAGTGCAGAATTCAGTGGGGAGTTAAGCAGGTTTAGCAGGGGAGAGGGAGAGAGAAGGCAGAAGCGAAGAGGAAGGTTTTGAGGTGCTTCCGGAACCGGAGATGGTTCTCCTCAAGTTTCAGGGAGGCAGGAAGGCTGTTCCAGAGGGAGGCCCCTGCTGCGGAGAGAGATCTACCCCCAGCTCGTTGCTTAGAGAAGCGGCTGACCATGAGGGAGTTGGAGAGGGATGAGCGAAGGGCTCGTGAAGGAAGATATTTAGGAAGAGAGAGTTGAAGGTATTTAGGCCCCAGGCCCCAGAAGGCCTGTATGGGGTAGGCACCATGTTTCTGCCCTTTGCTGGACTTTTGCATCTGTGTGTTGCTGCCACCCTGCAACATGGGGTAGGCACCATGTATGTGCCTTTTGTTGGACTTTTGCATCTGTTTGTTGCTGCCGCCCTGCAACATGGGGTAGGCACCATGTATATGCCTTTCGTTGGACTCTTTCATCTGTGTGTTGTTACTGCCCTGCAACATGGGGTAGGCACCATGTTTATGCCTTTTACTAGACCTTTGCATCTGTGTGTTGCTGCCGCCCTGCAACATGGTGTAGGCACCATATTTGTGCCCTTTGCTGGACTTTTGCATCTGTGTGTTGCTGCCGCCCTGCAACATGAGGTAGGCACCATGTTTATGCCTCTTAGTGGACATTTGCATCTGTGTGTTGCTGCAACCCTGCAACATGGGGTAGGCACCTTGTTTATGCCCTTTGCAGGACTTTTGCATCTGTGTGTTGCTGCTGCCCTGCAAAATGGGGTAGGCACCATGTATGTGCCTTTCGGTGGACTCTTGCATCTGTGTGTTGCTGCCGCCCTGCAACATGGAGTAGGCACCATGTTTATGCCTCTCACTGGAATTTTGCATCTGTGTATTGCTGCCACCCTGCAACATGGGGTAGGCACCTTGTTTATGCCCTTGACTCGACTTTTGCATCTGTGTGTTGCTGCCGCCCTGCAACACGAAGTAGGCACCATGTAAATGCCTTTCATTGGACTCTTGCATCTTTGTGTTGTTACCGCTTTGCAACATGGAGTAGGCATCATGTTTATGCCTCTTACTTGACTTTCGCATCTGTCTCTTGCTGCCACCCTGCAATATGGGGTAGGCACCATGTACATGCCTTTTGTTGGTCTCTTGCATCTGTGTGTTGCTGCCGCCCTGCAACATGGGGTAGACACCATGTTTATGCCTTTTACTGGACTTTTGCATCTGTGTGTTGTTGCCACCCTGCAACATGGGGTAGGCACCATGTATGTGCCTTTCTTTGGACTTTTGCATCTGTTTGTTGCTGCTGCCCTGCAACATGGGGTAGGCACCATGTATATGCCTTTCGTTGGACTCTTTCATCTGTGTGTTGCAACTGCCCTGCAACATGGGGTAGGCACCATGTTTATGCCCTTTGCTGGACATTTGCATCTGTGTGTTTGTGCCGCCCTGCAACATGGGATAGACACCATGTTTATGCCTCTTACTGGACTTTTGGATATGTGTGTTGCTGCCACCCTGCAACATGGTGTAGGCACCATGTTTGTGCCCTTTGCTGGACTTTTGCATCTGTGTGTTGCTGCCGCCCTGCAACATGGGGTAGGCACCATGTGTATGCCTCTTACTGGACTTTTGCATCTGTGTGTTGCTGCAGCCCTGCAACATGGGGTAGGCACCTTGTTTATGCCCTTTGCAGGACTTTTTCATCTGTGTGTTGCTGCTGCCCTGCAACCTGGGGTAGGCACCATGGGTTCTACGTGATTTCGCTGACCTATTTTTGGTTGTGGTACTTTTCATCGCCGACCCTTTCATCGCCAACATTTTTAATTTTTTTTTATTTATGGGGGGGCTGCGCCCCCCAAACTCCCCCTTCCTTAAATAACAATACCCCAACCCGCACAAACACTCCCCCCTTAATAAAAAGAATTTAAAATAAAATGTTGCCGATGAAAGGGTCAGCGATGAAAAGTACCACGACCAAAAATAGGTCGGCGAAATGCGTGTATACCGGCACCATGTGTGTGCCTTTCGGTGGACTCTTGCATCTGTGTGTTGCTGCCGCCCTGCAACATGGAGTAGGCACCATGTTTATGCCTCTTACTGGACTTTTGCATCTGTGTTTTGCTGCCACCCTGCAACATGGGGTAGGCACCTTGTTTATGCCCTTGGCTCGACTTTTGCATCTGTGTGTTGCTGCCGCCCTGCAACACGGAGTAGGCACCATGTATATGCCTTTCGTTGGACTCTTGCATCTTTGTGTTGTTACCGCCTTGCAACATGGAGTAGGCACCATGTTTATGCCTCTTACTGGACTTTCGCATCTGTCTCTTGCTGCCACCCTGCAATATGGGGTAGGCACGATGTACATGCCTTTTGTTGGACTCTTGCATTTGTGTGTTCCTGCCGCCCTGCAACATGGGGTGGACTCCATGTTTATGCCTTTTACTGGACTTTTGCATCTGTGTGTTGCTGCCGCCCTGCAACATGGGGTGAGGCTCAATGGATGTAATCACCTTATTCTTATCATTTGCACTTTGCATATGTTGTACTACCTATGCACGTTCTACGATGTTGTAATTCACTTCCTACTCTTCCTTTCTGTAACCTGAAGCACTGAAACTAATCTCTCAAGCGTGAACGCCTAGATACCCCAGGGTTTTGGGTGCTATATAAATAAACAAACAATCTGCACAACTTTCATAGAAATTTCAGTTATGCTCAACAATGTTCACTTTTGCACACAGTACGGTACACATAAAACGGAAGGGTGTAATTAGATCCAGGGTATACTTCAGACCACGAGCATTCACCTAATGTTTTCCTTTCTTCTCTGTTCAGATAAGAACATCTATTATTTTTACTTATTGAGTTCCATTGAAATTAACAGCATCTCCTTTAATGGACAGGTTGATGCCCTGAAGATGGACCAATGGTCCGAAATGCATTGGCTATAATTCCGGCCTCTCTTTTAAAATAATGGAACATAAAGACATCAATAAATGCATTTTGTGAAAATCAAGATAAATAGAAGAATCATTCTTGAGCAGAATTGAAAGTTGTGTAGATTGTATTCTACAGGGGCACATCCGATATCTTAGGAGGTCCCCAAAATCTTTTTGATTTATATTTAAACTTTAACATGCCACCAGGATAGCATTATCACAGTTATGCATTTCTTGGAGCAGAAGTGCCTATCCTAAATTCAGCTCGTGCACTGCAGAGACTTGGCTCTCACTGCAGCTACCAGATGAGCACCTGTGACATCTGAACCTGCTCTTTGCCACTGCAGAGCAGGAGCTGCAGATCAGGATACTGGTCCAGCAGGGCACAGGCACACACTATGCTTTTGTCATCGATCTTTAGGGAAGGGTAATCTGATTAGCAGATGTCCCTTTCGGAGGTGACATTACCCCCATAAGTGTATTAGTTAATACAAATAAAAAAAGCAGGGCCATCTACCCCATTGCCAGATGGCAATTCCTCAGAGTCATTGTGTAATGAATTGCATATTACTCTGTTGTGTTCACACCAAGGTCTTGCGTGTAAAGCATATTGTACGTACAGTATTATGCTTCAAGGTGTTTCCCTACCAAAGCATATTCCACTGTATGCTGCTCTATTCTATTCTGTGCTGACTCTAAAGAGAGTTGTATGGCAATGCCTAATAAGCACCCTATTGTAAACTGACTTGCTGTGGGCATAAGGTACAAGTACCCTAAACGTTATCCTACTGGTCTGCTTTATCTTATCACTGTATAACCTGGTTGTTCTAGCACCGGACAGAGAATTAGCTTGCTTACTCAGTCTGCACCTAGAAATACCTCTTCCAACTCATAGCTCCGTCTTTCAATTCTTCCACAACTCTCTTGAACTGATTTGCACAAGAACATGGCCTTTACTATACAGTGTAGGCACCTACTTACCAATTCAAGTCAAAGAGAATCAAATCGAACACCAAAGGAATTCCCATTAGCTCACTTAAGTACACATGACTGGTAAAACCGTACTCTCCAAAATGTGACCCCCAAATAAAGACAACCAAGTCAGAGGGAAATAACCAAGAGGCAGACCACCCATACTAAAGACAACACCAAATTCGCCACAGACTGGCATGTCCTCACAATAACCGGCAACAATGACATAACAGGCCAGTGGGGAGAAAGTCTAGGAGCCAGACTCAAAACCCATTGCATCTCACACCACCTCTCAACCTACCAACATGCTTTTGCACAATCCTTACCAGGAGGAACCAGACAGGAGGATGACAACATGAAGACAAGAAACAGAACCTAGCAAACTCTCCCACATCACCAACCCAGAATGCAATCGACTCATAAAGCCTGTTTAGAGACACCATTTTTGGAAGCATCGACTGCGGATTATAGCACAGATGTCCAAGATTGCAAGGCCCTAAGAAGAAAACGAACCTTTTGACATTCTACTGGACCCGTTCATCAAGGAAGCAACAGCCTCAGTGAAGCTGTCCATCCCCAGAACCATACAACCACGTGACAAATCAAACCCGGATGCGACCACTGTGGACAGAATAAATACAGGACAGCTAATGACACTAATGTGGTACTCAGAGGCAGAGCACAAGTTAATTTGCAGCCTGATTAACAGCCATTCCATCAGAACAGTGATTCATGTAATCCTTAGGGAAGGAATAACTAACATGCTCTTCATAATAGAAACATGTTTATGGATGACTACGAGGTAATAGGCCATGAATCCATCTCTAACACGCTTAAACTCCATGCCAACCCGACTGGCAAAAGAGGATTAGGTATCATTGTGGCACACAAGAAATACCAGAAAAATCCCAACTTCACGTGTCACAGACTTCCCGCACTGTCAAGAACCTCTTATTCACCTTATAATCAATCATCAAACCAACCTATCTTTCCCACTTACAGACCACATCATACAATCCCTACTTTGCAAAAAATTTATCAAATGCAAATGCTAACCTTGCGATAGAACCCAAACACTACCCATCCTCAGAGATGTCAACATTTGGTTCAACGAACAAACGGAATCAGCACCCAAATGTCTGAGCTCATTCATGGCAGGCTTCCACCACAAACAAATGGTAAGTGAAGCAATGCGCACTTCAGGACCCACCCTCTATGCAATCGTCTCTGAAGAAGGCCTAATAGCCACCTGCTCTCTCACTCAGGCACTAACAAACGGCCATCTAATGAAGTCTTTTACTATCAACACACCAATGCATGAACACGGGACACACAAAGGCCATAGTACCATCACCAAGAGGAGACGAGAAGCATGCAGTCTTGAAAAACTCATAAAGCTAATACAATAGATTAACCTAAAACACCCTGAATTGGATTTGTTACTACGAGAAGAAAATGTATCAGCACTACAGTACTGGAAAACCGGGGAATAGGACATTCTCGCACCTCTAAAACACAACACTCCCTTTGAACAATGGAGCAGCAAGATGTTTCACAACTCATCTAAGAACCAAGAAGACAAGGAAGCATACCAAAAACCGATCCGCCTGCACAAAGCAGAAATGCATAACACAAAGAAACTTTATCTCAAAAAGTGTCTGAAAAGCCTCTCACCCATAAAGAGAACTCTACGAAATCTTTAATGAGATGAACAAACCCCTACTCAAAAACTGTGCAAAGATTTCACCAACCACTTAAGGAATACATTATCAATTATATGGCAATCAATGCAGCAGTAAGAAACAGAAGCAGACATCAAATCCCTGCATACAAAAATCACCCCACAATCTCCCTGCCTAACAGCTTAGAATCACTAGCTCTACCGGACTTCCAATACATTGCGTAAATGAGCAACCAAGCTGGCTCTCCCATGAACCCTCCCTCCACCCAGATATCTAAAAAGAGATCCTCACCAAATATACACAGCCCCCTTTTTTTGCAAACTGATGGACAGCTCACTCAAAACAGGAATTGTACCAAAAGCATTTAAACCTGCTTATATCAAACTACTTGTGCGAAACACAGCTCGAAACCCAGACGACCCCTCCAGCTCCCAGCATCTCAACATTACGGTACCCAGCCAAATTTCTATGAGCATGCACTTGTGGTTTCTCTTGGGATAATAGTTTTTGATATTGGGAAGCATAATTAAATGTTATCAGTGATATCCTGTATGTATGTTTAAATTAAGCATATGTTTAAATTAAGCCTTGTGCTCCTTAGATGGGTATCCAAACACACTAAAACATTATCTAAGTTGAATATATGTAAATGGAAGGTTCTGTGTTCTTCACACATAATAAACTGGCCATCTGGTAATAAATGACAACCTTTGCAGAATTCAGAACATATTGTTGACCAATTACACCTCATTGTTATTCCACAGTGCAGTATGGATATTTAACCTTTTATCTCTATTCCATGTCCATACCTTTGCCAAATCTTACAGGAGATATGAGGCACTTTGAAGTTATTTTTTAAGAATTGTGGATTGATGCATTTATGCAACCAACGTTTTGGTTTACACTGCCCCCTCATCGCTCCCAGATGCTGGGACCAGATTAATTGTGCTACATTAAAGCCAGTGATTACACTCACCAATATTTTCATTTTAAAAGACATTATACAAGTTATCAAAGTCTGGGCATTTGGATTCCTTTTCCTTTCTTGCAAAGCTTTCAAAATCGGCTAAAATTGACAATAGAAATAGGATGATAATTCAGCACTACACGCTGGAAAACCAGTGTAAGCCTCCTACAGCCCTATGCAGGAGCCAGTGAAATGAAAACCAACCAATATTACACACAGGACCAGTTATTTTGTGCCCTAGAGAGAATCGTTGATTTGGGTTTTGCGTGTGAACAGATAATGATAAACGTTTCAGATTCAAACCTGAACAGAGACATTTTAGACATGCAATTGTTGAATGCATTCAGCTAAAACAATATTGGAAGGATAAACTAGAGATGGGTTGTATGTTTTCTCAAAGAGCCATTATTGACTACAACTTTGATTCTCTTAAAAAGCTTCAGAAGTATTTGGTCAAACTGAGAGGCATTCCTGAGCACCCGAAAATTCTCCCATGCGCTCTGAGTGCTAAAATGTTGCGCATTTCTTCTTGAGTAACAGTAACAACAATGAAAAGTGATATAATTTCATAACACAATGTTATTAGAGTTGTGTCTTTCCTTTTTAAGAATTTTATTTTATTTCCATAGTAACAAAGATGTGACAGCTGGCTTACATGTGTTTCACACTTTGGGTGCAGCGATACTAGTCCCCCCACCCATAGTGTGGGCTTCTTCAGGGCCAATCTCTCCGTTACAATGGATATTCTTTAGTAGTTATTGCTTGGCTTAATGTGCCCACATAATACTTATTTGTTATCTGTATTGTCTAAAAGATGACAAAACCGCGCAACAATACATTACATGGACTTGATCTGCCAACAAGGAGGTCTATGCAGTAATTGAATAATGCTAAAAAATAAATGGTTATAGATTTCACAAGACAGATATTGATATGAAATGATAGCTAAATGCCATGTTTCATAAAAAATATAATTACCATTTATATCATGATTCTTTTTGGGTTGTCAAGACCATTAGAAGCCGACTGTACTCTCAGTTGAGTATGTGTCTCAGTTGAAGACACATACGCCTCAAGTTCTAATTTCATGACAAGCCATCAAAACATCCATCCACAGTCCAGCCTCTTCTCATATTTCCGGTCTAGTTAACATCATGAGTCATCACTTTTGCTGAACCTGCCTTCATTAAATCCTTTTAAACCAGAAGCACTTTACTTTCCTGCTTCTCTTTCTGATCCATCCACTCCACCCTTTTCTTTCCCTCCCTCCTTCTTCTACGCCCTGCTCTCATTCTGCCAGGAATCTCGGGTTTCAGTTTAATCTCACTCTTTTCGTTGCTACTGATATTTCTAACACTGCACAAACCTGTTGGTTTCACATCTACAACATTCGTAGAGCTTTTCCTTTCTTATCGTTTCACGCTGCTAAACACCGTCACTCATCCTTTATTTTCTCTCACCTTGATTACTGTTCAGCTCTCCTAATTGGTCTCCCTGCGTAACAACTTGCTCCCGTTGGCTCCATTTATAATTCTGCTACCCAAACTCCTTTCTGTCTCCCTCCTCGTGCCTCTTTTCATTGATCTCTGCGAGCAATCTTTTGCTGTTCTTTTGGCTCTCGAATACTTTTCCATTTCCTCTGTATTGTTTTCAAAAGTACTCATGGCCTGGCCCTTCATTGGGCCTCATTGCGAGGTTGGAGGTAGCCTTGCCGGTTTTACCGGCAAGGCTACCTCCAAACTCGCATCTGGGTCCGGCAGCCGTGAATGGGCTATTACCGGGCTATTCCGGCCCAGCTGGACCCGGTAATTGCCCTTTCGCAGGTGCCTGGCCCGATACATCCCCATTCCCACTTGAGCCCTTTAGGGCCCCTTTAGGGCTCAAGTGGGAATGGGGAGGGTTGTAGCACCAGTACCATTAATAACATCACTGGTGCTACAATCATGTTCTGCTCGTAGGTGCCAGTGCGGCCACCAGGTCAGACCTGGTGGCTTCAAGGGCACCCGCGAGCAGAACTCCTAGTATGGCGGCACGGTAGCAACGGTGCCGGTAGCGATACCGGCACCGTTGTTGCCTTACTGCCATACTTGTAATGAGGCCCATTGTCTTGCTGCTTTGGTCTCCTTCTTTCCCGTCCTCTTCGATCTCAAACTCAATTCCTACTTACTGTTCCCAAGTCTCCATGTGCTTCCGTTCTTTTTCCTTTCAGGCCCCTAAACATTGAAATGCTCTCACCCTTGGAATTCAAGCTTCGTCCTCTCTTGCCTTTCCCTCCCTATCTTACACCTAATCTTTAAGCATCTGATTCCTAACTTTTCAACCTCATTACTTTTTTCTTCATTGTTATTTTTCATTGTTTAGTACTGGCTTCATAAGTACAGCGCTTTGGTGAAAGTGCTATATAAGAAACAACAACATACAAATCTGGTCTCCTTTATTGCTCCCCCTGCTCGATTTCCCTTCAGCTCTCTTGCTCGATGGATTCCCAAAATCTGGAGTGCAGTACCTTGCTTGTCCATTCTTTTCCTTGCCCAATTTCTTCTCATTTTCTACTTAAGTATCATATTCTTTTTATAGAATTCCTACAGAGATGATGTTTGTTCTTTGGTGGTTGTTACATTGATTTTAATGCTCCTTACCGTGTACCATTTTCTCAGAATCTATAGCACTTTTCTTGAATCCTGGACTTCAACTCCACTATGGACCTACCACTATCGAGCTACAGAATACCGTACCCAGCACCAGAGGAAACATGTTATGGATGTCCCTTGTGTATGTACAGGAGGGACTTAAGTTGCCCATCAAGAGGCTGTGTGATGTGAGTAGTAAACAGTACCCTGACATTTACATGAGAAATTATCGATATGCTTTATTTAATTTGATTTCTCTTTTACCAGAAAGTGAAGAAAAAGAGAACCCTTAAGTCATAATGAAACACAGTACTGCACTCAATGTATCCATACTTTGGAAAATAATATTGTTAAGCAACGTGAATTGTAACAAAGTAAATATTGAACAACATAACACAAAATCCAAGCTCTTTTAAGAAGATAAACACCTATACGCGTACACGCTAGCAAACTAGTTGCCAATCAGATGTTAGACTGCCTAACAGACGTATATGAGCAGATCACAGTCTGGAGCGCATGAGATAACAAGGCTCTGAAAGAGATTGTTTTCATGAAGGAGTAACAGATCATAAATAAGATTCTGCATCAGGCAGGTGTGCTACTTCACACCTATGCTGAGGATAAGCAACTGGTTTCACTCTTTCAAGATCATATTCAAGTCCAGTTTATCCTTGAGAACATGATCTGGATAGAGTCATATGAGGCCATGCTGACTGGATTTCCCTGTATGTTGGTGTGCATCAGAGAAGTGCATGTATTGGCCGCATTTCACATGAATTCAGCAGCCATGATGGCCAATGACACTGCCAGAGGATAACACATCACACATAATCAGTGGTACGTATATTATCTGCTTGTTATATAACAATGCTAATGCAAAGTTCTCCTATTAAGACGCACAGCAATGTAGGGCAAAGGTCCAGTGCACCCCAAGGGCAGGATAACAGAAAACAAACCACCTTGCTAAAATTGTTTGGGCAACATGCTGTTAGAACAGTAGCAAATATGAAAAGTATCTCGATGTGATCACTATATCGTGCTGCATTTTTGACCCAAGCAATCCCTATCACTGCAGCGCCTGCCTTCCCTCTCACAACCCACATCGTAGGAGACACAGAGTAGAAACATTGATGCTGTCAATTACATGAAATGATTTTGCTGTCATGGGACCCGAACAACATGGCTCCCGTGTGAGCCACCATTAGCACTGGGCAGTCTGGCGAGGCCATCTTGTCTGTTGGTCAGGCCTGTGCACAAGTGACTGCACTGAACATCCTTGATCCCTGCTAAATCCTGGCCCCAGGCAGTATTTGTGATCCAAGCAATTCCAGTCACTGCAGCACCCGCCATCCTCCTCATCCACCCACACCAAGACCTAGAACTCCCTTACATTGTGGGGGCCCAGAGGAGCAGAAGCACTGATGCTGCCAACTACATACAAATTATTTGCATTAGACTTAGACCTCATTAGAGACCATACCAAAGAAAAACGGGTTTGAGCTTAGAACATTTAAAACAAGGCTTTAACGTAACTTAAGCATGTTGTTTTCTAGTGAACACACCATTTCATAGCGTTATGTGAGGCAGTCCCTAAACTTGGGTTCATCATCTCCAAGGTTTCTTTCTAAGGTAAAACAACACCCAATGTCTTTTTTGGGGATATCATTAACAGCCATAGCCTTACCCCTCCTGTGTTCTTTTTATACTTGAGGGTAAAGAAAGTGGCTTATCTCGAAACCCATTAACAGAATTATCCACTTTGGACTATGCTATATTTTATTGCATGCTTTGGTTTTTGGGGGACTAAACTTGGGGATATTCCTAAACCTCATTAACCCATTAGTCTATAGATCTTGCTTACGAGCACAATATCTTCTGTGACAAGGTTGCATACATAGAGCCTTACACACATCACATCCCTGTCGATTGCTTCTGTGACCCCTTTAGAGAGTTTTTCCAGCAGTCATCTTAGAGCAGAATTTTCCCATTGCTTTTCTCAAAAACATATATAGCGCTTAAACATACATTTTCTTCTTGCAATGAGTCCCCCAAGGGAGAAATGTCTTCTTTTTCACCATTACAATGCCACAGACTCAATGGAAAATAAAATGCAAACTAAAATTGTGAAACAAAAAACATCTGAATCACTTCATATTACAAGAAATGTAGTCAGTACAGACTACCAACTCATAGGCGTTAAGGGTAACCCTTAACGCCTGGGTCGTAATGAGGCCCATGAACCATGATCTGTAGGTGCATCAGGTGTCCAGCGGTAATGGGGAATGTCCAAACGACTGAGGGGGCAACTGAAGTTTGACACCCCCTCCCCGCTACCAGCTACATGTCTAAATCATGACCACACTGCTCTCTAAATGCCTTTTTAAATATGGGCACTACTACTGACTTTTGCCACGATGATGGAATTTGTTGGGTGTCTATCACTTCTTGAAAAATGAGGTGTAGTATTTGGGCCCATTGCTCAGGGTTGGCCTTGAGAGTTTTCTTTGTAAGGCCTTCAGGGCCCGGTGCTCTAGATTTACTCAGTTTAGATATGTAATATATTATATCATCTAGGTCAAAATTCATAGATAATCTTGATGGTGTAGAGCCACTAATTTTAACCAAGCCTTGATCCTTACTGGAGTAAAGTTCAGTGAAGTGATCAACTCAAGCTTGCTCAGATACCGCATTTATTAACAGCGATAGCTTGGTAGTCAATGAGACTCTATTGAGCAAGTGCCATATTGCTCCTGAATTTTTAGAGTCAAGTGTTCGCAGCATGGCTTCTCCATCTTGTTGATACAGATGAGCTCTCCTAGACCTGATCCAATTTGTGTGTTTTAGCTTTAGCTTTTTAACTTGCGTTTGTTGTTCTAGTGACTTTGATATTCTAACGCGTCTTATTGCTCTACAAAGTGCAGCTTTCTCTGCTTAAGTTCCAGATCAAATTGATGTTTATGTTTGAACATATGCTTGTTGGATCTTGTTTGTACCTCAGTGAAGAGTAGGAGGGATGGTGTATAGAGGCCATCTGTTGGAAATTCAGAGATCTTATTCTCAGTACTAGACTTTATGCAATGATAAAGGTCAAAGAGAAGGTCCGGGGGCCATTGCAATCGATTACAAGCACTAGTTACAGCTAGTCGATTGTCTGCATGTACGTCATGCTGATCGTCCTTAGATACAGACCACTTCCATGACAGTGTTAGTTGGTCATAATCACTAACAATTTGTGTCTGAATGCTAAAATTCTCAATAAGAGAGAACATGTTTCGATCTGTATATATGTAATCTATGAGTGCTTGTTGATGCTGACAAAGTCATGTCGGTTGTTCCGGAACATCCCCCTCCATTGCCCCGTTGAACATCACTAATTGCCTATTAGCCATAAGATCACACCACCTGCGAACTAGGTGCGTATCCTGTTGAGCTTGAACAGTCAAACAATGCAGCTTCAGATCACCTACAATAAATATGTTTGTGATGGATGGATCAGAGGCGACCAGATCCAGTACTGATTCCATGGCATCAAGAAAATGATCATCACTGATTGCAAGATAGTTCCAATAAATATTGACTAGAGCTATAGAATTTGAGTAGTGAGTAATTTTCCCTAACTGAATGAAATTATTTGGTTCGGCCCATTTTGATAGTGTTAAGCCAGAAGAATTTGTGGTGGCTACAAGTAAACCCACCATCGGTCTTCCTCTGGCTTGAGATAGTGCAGAGGTCGCCACAATGGTGTAATCATTCCAAACTGTAGTAGCCACTAAGGTTTCCTGTAGGGATATAATATCAAACTTTTCAAGGGAGTGGGATTCGTTGTTGATTAGATGGCTGTGACCACGGGTGTTCCAGGATAATAACTTACATTTCTGCGTTTGTTCTTTTATCATTAGCTATGAGTCAAATATTTTTAATGGAAAATGATTTTGTCGACTTTGGTTAAATTGGGTCCCGATTGTTTGTATGTAGAATTTGTGTGTTGCAATCTTCTAGGGTCTTGTGCTGGGCTTCTGGACTGAAATATGTTGGCAATGTCTTGTAGTTTATGGTCATTGCATCGAAAAAGATGCATCGAAATGACAATGCATCGAAAAAGATACATCGGAAATAAAAGCATCGATATTCTATGTTTTACATTAAAAGTACATATCCATCGAAACTTTTCCATCTAATGGATATGTACTTTTAAATGTAAAAGATAGCATTTCGATGCATTTATTTTCCACATTAAAATGTGACATTGAGCTGTCCAGTGTTGAACTTTCGGCACTGGCCAGCTGCTTGTAACATTTTAATGTTTGTTTGTATATTGGGGGGTTCCCCCCGGGTCTCCCAAACTCCACGGCCACCCCCCTTAACGCTAACCCTAAACGTAACACCCTAACCCTAATCCAACCCTTAATCTAACCCTAAATCTAAACCTAGCCCCACCCCTAACCGTAACCCTAGCCACAATTCTAACCCTAACGCTAACCCTAACCTAACCCTTAATCTAACCCTAAATCTAACCCTAGACCCAACCCTAACCCCTAACCCTAACCCTATCCATCGAAATTAACCATCGAAAATTATTCAATAAATATGCTTTTCGATGGAAAGGCAATTCAATGAATAATTTTTGATGGAAAGGTATTTGATGGAAAGATATTCGATGTAATTACCAGATACCGTGTCTTGCATCTTCTTAAAGGTGGTGTTATATCTCTCCTATGATTTGTATGATAGAGTGAATCCTAGGTCAAAGATCATTTGTCTCACTTGCCACATTAGATTTAGGATGACGCCAGATCGAATACACAGACTTTCCCTAGTTAAGTCTGACTCGTGTAGGAACTCCATTTGATCTATATCATTAGATGACAAGTCATCGAAACTCAGCACCTCAGAAAAGATGTTGCGGACCGAGGTACGATTAAAATCATATTTGTCATTAGCGTGCATTCTGCATTGAAATATCAATGTATGAAAGTGAATAGTCTTATTTAGTCCAAGTTCAGGTTTGGTGAGCTTGGTCACAGATTTCAGTTGCGCATTTGATTTTCTAACCGAGGTCACTGATTGAGGTTGATCTTGTGCAAGCAATTTGACATTATTTCCAACTTGCGCATCTGAAGAATTGACTGTAGGTAAAGAACTAGAGAAATATTGGCTAACCGACTTTTATATTTTGGTTAATCTTTGCTCAAGAGTACACAGCTCTTTTTTGTCATTTTGACATTGCATGGCAGGTAATTGTGTGGTGCCAATAGGCTGAGAAGTTTTTGTTGGGTGAATTGGAAGTCTGCGCTTTTTGGAGTTCAATTTCGTTTAGAAGCTCATCAAGTGGTTCATGTACAGCTTCTGCCACAGTCTTTTTTTTTTTGGATGATGCATTATGGCTTGCCATTTTTGTGTATTTTTAAGTGATGGCAGCACTCGCGTCCATGTATCGTATCTTTGGTTTACTCAGGTTTTTTAAAAATTGTTTGGTTGCCGCCTGATTTGTCAGAGCAGTAGTTTTGTTTTGAGGTTTTTACTTTTCTTCAACTGAGGCAAGGGAGAAGATTTCATAATGTGGGTTTCACTTGGCTTGCAAAAATTCTAAAGTCTTCCCTTGCCCCGGCTAGCACTCGGTTTTTGTTTTTAAGTGTTATTTTGGTTTTTGCATGATCAACATCAATAGGGGGTCATTTGAATTTGCAGAAGGATCATCTAGTATATCACTAATGTTTACAATGGTACAGCCTCCTGCTACCATGTTATGATCAATTGCTGAACATGAAGTATGCCCGAGTAGAGTGGTGTTCAACTTGTGTTGCAAGGACTCTGATGATACCAGAGATTTCTCAGAGCTATGAGGTGGATGAGCACTGATTAGAGTTGCTGTTTACCAATCAATCGGCAAAAGTGCAGAGGATTTAGAATGGGCTATGCAGTGATCTGCTATGATAGAGTTTGCATTAAGTTGTTGCTTAAGTAATTTGTTCAAGAGTTACGTTTGGGTATTTATTCTGACGTCAATGTTCTCGTACAGCTTTGACAAATACGATAAGGCCAGATTCATAGAAATTAATGTGGGTTGGAGTAAGGGCATGATCGTAGAAAAAGAGGAAAGGGAAGACGGCTGGATGTCATTGGAAGTAGTTTCCCTTGTTGGAGAGTGCTGAGTAAAGGATATCGACAAAGCCGATGAATTAAGAGCAGTGTTTGCAAACATTATATGTGATTGTGACAAGCTGGGATGGTGAGATACGTTATGTCCATTGTGCCGGTATTTAGAAAGAATAGGTAAAGGTACAGAGGTAGGGGAAAGTATGTTTGAATCAGTTTTGGTGTGTTCAGACGTAGGGCAAGTAGTTTTCTTTTGCAAAGGAGAGTCTATAATTATCAAGTCATCAGAAGTTGGAGGGGAGAAAGAATTGGCAGCATGTATTAAGGCCGTAGAGGTGGGAATGGGTAGCGGATTTGTTCTACCTTGAATACAGGAGTGGTTGGACTTTGCCAGAGACAGTTGTAAAGTGCTCGCCCTCACAGGAATAGTCTCCATGGTGCTATCACTAAGATTTGTTTGTGGCGACATGACTTCTTTTTATAGAGTTTGCCAAAATGCGTGGTTATCTGAGTGCTGGATTCCATGCTACTGAGAATTACTGTGCTGGATTCGATTGGATAATAAGAGCATATGTCCGTTAAGGCGGAATGCGCCGTGGTTCTAACTGGTGGGAAGCAATCTTTGTGAAGGCGAGTTGCTTGTTTAATCTTGAGTGGTGTGCGTTTTAAACGCTTGACGAGTTTCAAGGTGTCAAATTCCTACGGCATGTCCGTCTACAAGGTATACAAAAGAGATCGACGACTCGTCAACATGCAAGGTTTAAACAAAGTGAAGTCGCTTGTCAAAATCAGAGCCTGACGCTCGTGTATGCGAGTAGCAGTTAGCAAGTTACACATGCTATGAAATACGTTTTAGCAATAGCATTGATGGGTAAATTATGAATGTTAATTTACAACAGGCACAAGCATTAGTCGAGTCGGCACACCTTGCCCACCTCAGCCCAAAACAGCCACAAACAGCCCTTTCCAATAGGGCTTCACAACAGCGCACGTGCAAAAGCGCATGCCAGCAGATATTAAGGTGTTCTGGGTAAGATGGGAGGGGTTTAGCCACTCAGAGAAATTTTCTGCAAATTGCACATACAAATTAGAAACAAACATAAGTGTAAGTGCACTATCAGTACCACATATGTCAGAGTCCAAATGGAAAGTTCCAACAAGGAGGGCGTACTGTTGTGTTCAGGAAGCAAAAGCGCGTGCCCAGGAGATGATACAGTGTTCTGGGTAAGGTGGGAGGGGTTCAGCCACTCAGAGAAATTCGCTGCAAAATACACTGTTGTGTTCAAGAAGCAAATGTCCAAGTGTTACAGCCACAAACAGCCCTTCCCAACAGGGCTTCACAACAGCGCGCATGATCGCTCCAATACTAAAATAAATCACATCTTGACCCTTCGATAGTGGAAAATTACTGTCCCATTTCTCTCCTTCCAGTGCTGATGAAATTGATGGAATCTATTTTGACCCCTCAACTTTCTGCCTTTCTGGAATCCAGTCACCTTCTCCTTCCTTTTCAGTACAGATTCCGCCCCAAAATGGGTACCGAAGCCATGATGGTTGCTCTCATGGACAATATCGCCCTGCTTCAGGACCATGGAGAGGTGGGAGCTTTGATCCTCCTTGACCTCTCCGCTGCCTTTGACACCATTGACCATCAGAAGCTGCTTCAGTGCATCCAGGAGGCTGGAATATCAGGCACTCTGCTGAAATGGTTGTCCTCTTTCTTGTCTGAATAGGTTCAAACTGTTCCTCTTCCTCCTTTCACTCCCATGCCTATTGTTCTGAATTGTGGAGTTCCCAAGAGCTCTGCCCTTGCCTCCTCTACTCTTTAATCTATATATGCAGGCACTGGCTAAACTTATTGCCAGCCATGGAGTTCACTTCTACTCTTGCAGATGATGCTCAGATTCTTTTCTGCTTGAATGTGCCATCATCTGACCCCACTAACAAAGTGAAAAAGTGCCTTGCTGCAGCTCGGGATTGGATGGCCAATAATTGGCTCAAATTGAACGGAGAAAAAACTGAAGTTCTCCTGGTGGAATCTAATATTGCGGGTCAGCCCTGCACCTACGACTATTGGCCTCCCTCCCTGAGGCCATGTCTAGAACCTACTCCAACGGTGAAGAGCCCAGGGATTAAATGAATGGCTACAAGCTCTAGAGAAGCCCAGATATCCACGGTCTGCCAACTAGGCTACACAAAACTGAACATTTAGAAAATATTCCTACCATTTCTTCTGGCTACATCTAGGTCCAAAATTGTGACTGCATCCGTTATGAGTTCCCTGGACTATTGCAATGCCATCTATCTTGGTCAACCTGAGATGTTACTCCAACGCCTTCAAATTCTCCAGAATGTAGCAGCGCACCTTTCTCTGGGAGCTCCCAGACTATTTCATTCTCGAGATCTACTCTACCAACTATTAGGAGCCTCAATCACTGTGCTACTCATGACATTGGTGCAGAACTCTTGCTTTCTAAACGTGTGCCATATAATCATGGCAGACCAATACACTCAACAAATCAATCCCTGTTATGTGTTCCTAGGTTTTGTTGTGCCAAAGGGAGGGGAGATCTTTTACAGTTCTTGCCCCTATGCTCTGGAACACCCTGCCTTTGGAACTTTGTAATCTGTCTGAATATCTCCCTATCCAAAAAGCTCTAAAACGTACCTGTTTTAGCCTTGCTGTTTAGTGGCTTCCCTCGTACCCTAGAGCCTTAATGCCTTGCAGTCTTTGTGCGCTAAATACCCTATACAATACAATACTCCCTTTATGGTGAAAACATTAGAGAAATGGGTGACTAATCAATTAGCAGGACACAGTGAAGAGCACTCATGCTTGACACAATTTATCTCTTATTTATCAAAGTAGAAATTCTGAAAGCTCTAGATATGAGAATGTCTCACCCCATTATTACTGGACCTTTTCAAAGCCTACGGCATGGTGGAACACACCATCCTACTAGTTGCCACCATAATCTGGTCATCAAGGGAACTAACCTGACCTAATTGCCTTCTTTTCCTAAGTGTCACAGCACCTGACCTCAGGCAGTATAGGCGGGTTCACTTACAACACATCAGCCTTGAATGTAGAGGTCCCCCAATGATCCACCCTGCCTCATTGACTATTGAATAGTTACATTTAACAACTATCACCCTTGCTGTATGTAATTTCTGCAACATTTTAAATTCATGTGGATGATCCAAAAGTTGTGCTCAATCTAACTAAAAGCATTTAATCCCAAGAAAACGTATCCAATTGCCTCATTGCTGTCCAGGAGTGGATAACACATAATAACTTTTGCATCAACACAAGTGAGATTGAAATACTGTATATCAATGGCCACTCATCCACTATTCTCCCTCTACAATGGCATGACTCCATAGGCGCCATCTCCAGTTTTACTTAGGTAGTCAGGAACCTCTGCATTGCCTGTGAGGAATTCATGTATTTTACCAAAATGTGCCCATACCTTGAAATTACACAATAATTGAACATAGTTATATCCTTGGTTTTATCTAAACTGGACTACTGTAATGTCATCTATGTATGTCTTAACAAATTTCAAACTCACCAACATCTCCTGCTACGAATGTTTAGTGCAAGATTGATTCTGGGTCTTGAGGCACGTGATCACATCGCACCAGGCCTCAAAACATTGCATTGACTCCATATTGTATATAGCATCTCTCTAAAACTTTGTTTGACCCGTTGCAGCCTCTCCAAGAGAAAGCACACTACATGTCTGCCCTTTTATTTTATTTATTTTGTATAGCACCGAAGACCTGGGGGCATCAGGGTGCACAAAAACACAGTAGTATGAACGGCGAAAATGGGACAAGGGAGGGAGGAAGCGGGTAAACTAGGGAAAAGTCTGGAAACATCGACTTTAACTAGTTCTTTTAGGCTTGTATATGGTCAGCCGGGTTTTCAAGTAAGCTGGAACTTTCCCGTATGTGCACCTGTGAACAAGAGTGGCAGCCTTAAACTGTATGCGTGCTGGGACTGGAAGCCAGTGCGTAGCTTGTCTGCTGGAGGAGAGGTGCTGTCTCAGAGAGATCCCATTTATGATACAAATAGTAGCATTTTGGAGAACCTGGAGTTTTTGTAAGGCATCTTTTGTTAGCACCAATCAATAGGGCATTACAATAGTCCAGCCTGGACAGTAGAATGGCCCGTGCCATGGTTATGCAGTTTACCTCAGAAACGAATGGCTTTATATTATTTAGCAATCTGAGGCAATGTTGCCAATTTTTGGTGGTCTGGTTCATGTGTGTTTCTGCACTGAGGAGTGATCGTAGGTGGATGCATAGGGTCTTCACTTTCCCGAGTGCAGGGATGTTGCAGCGCTTGATGTTAAAACTAGAGTAACTAGCATTCAATTTTGCCTGGGACTGAGAGGATCCAAAATCAGAAGCTCTGTCTTCCCTCCATTCAGACACATCCAGTTGTTGGTCATCTAGAGTTTGATCTTATTATATATAAGTTGGATATTGGCTGTGTCTGTGGCATGCTCACCACTAATCTAAGGAGTCAGCTGAGTATCATCAACGTAATGTGTATGAAAGACCCTATTTCCTCAAGAAGACTGCAGAGTGGTCTAATGTATAAATTGAACGTAGCTCCCTGGGGCACAACACAGAGGATTGGGGCAGGTTCTGAAATAGCGTCTCCCCAGCATACAGTGGATTTTCGATGGTATAAAAAAGACAGACCCCATTTTACTGATTCTTGAGCACAGTTTCATAGGACAATCAAGACGTGGAGCAGGCGTTCATGGTCAAGAAGGTCGAACACCACTGATAAATCCAACAGGACTAATAGTCCTGTTTTCCCTTTGTCCAGGATATCAAACATATGAATCTGGAGGTTGAACAGGGTTGTCTCTGTGCTATTCTTCAACCTGAAGCCTCACTGCCTGATGTGTAGTTTAAGAGAGGTACCAAGGTAGGCTTGAAGTTGTAGAGTTGTCATTTTATCTATGAACTTTAGAAGGAAGTTGGAGTTGGTTACAGGCCTCCAGTTCTTGGCGTCTTTAGTATGCAGACCCATTTTCTTTATTAGGGGGATGATGGTGACCACCTTAATGATGCTCGGGAGATGGTTGTGACCGAAGAATGCATTTACGAATCTGGTGAGGAAAGGGGAAAAAAATACCTTAATTGTCAAAGATGAATATGGCTGGTATAATGTTTTCAGGACAGGAGGTGGAGTGCTGTTAGGCAGAATTATATGCAGTACCCTTTGGGAACACGACACACAATTAAGACTACAAGTGACAGTACAAATTCACCTTTGGTACAAGCCCGTAATACACAGTAAAAGTGGTAGTGATGGCTGAGCAGCCAGACTTATCTCAAGTACAAGTGAGCAGTATCAAATAGTTACACAAAGGACAGCAATTACTATGATTCAAACAAACACTGACTCAAGGTTTCTGAGTAAAAGAAAATACATTTATGTACACATCAATTGTATAACATTTCACTAAAGTAAAGCAGTTGAAAAATCACGTTACCAATGCACCACACCATTCCCAATAGATTCTGGACAAGTTTAAACTAAAAACGAAGTGTGAGCAAAAATGGCACTCCAGTAATTTAAAAAGGGAGGGAAAAACAAAGTTAGGCTAAAATTGAGCAGCACCAACAGGTAAGTAAGCAGGGCAATCTAGAAAGAGGAACTACAGTGATGGAATCAAATCAAATAGGCTTAGGGCCAAAGTCAGTAGGACAAAAGTCTTTTGCTCAAGATCACAGACTTCAGGGTAGTTTGCGGTTAAGTCTTTGCCAAGAGTTCCAGACGAAGTTGGTCAGGAGAAAAGTTAGTTTAAAGAGAAGAGAAGGACAAGCCCTCGGATTGGCGAAAGGTTTCACACACCTTCACCGCGGCTGAACGAAACGCACAACCGGATTTGCACAGTACCTATAAATGGAGAAGAAGCTGTAGCTGAGGCGGACGTTCCTGGTAGTTCCTGCAGGCTCAAGGTTCCTGAAGCGACGTTTGGACTGGCATGAAGTACAAAGACTGGAGGGTCCTGCACTACCCAGGGAAGAAACCAGCAGCAGAGCAAAGCAACAAATAAAGATGCGCTCCTTAAAACCCAAGCAGGGTCCGACCTTCCTGGCTATCCGGCCCACTGTAGCTCTGTACAGCGAATTCGACCAGAGGAGGGAGTCCTGGCTTGCAGTTTGGGTGAACTGGTCAGTCCCACCAGCTCAGGGGAAGGACATTCCTTGAGGATCTTCACTGTTGTTGGAGTCTGAAGATTCGGACCTGCGGCAGGGCTCCACCGGGCGGTTCAGTCGTTGTAGGGGTCCTCTTCTGTCAGCTCCTCGTTGGTCCTTTCGTTCCAGTGGCGACTCAGCCTTTCGAATCCCAGAGACCTGCTTTTTATGCAGTTTTCCAACATTCACACAGCCTGGCTGTCAATCACACAGCAGGGTGGCTGACCTGGCCGGACAGTCACCTAGCCAATCAAACACGAGTGCGACTTGGGTTACCGAGGGAACCCCTGGCAGGGGTCCTAAAACCCCAACCTCACATCCTGCCTGCCCAGACTTTCAGATGTCTAAGGACAGCTTCTGTGTAGAAGCCCGCAAAGAGACGGTGAACAAAGGAACCGAAATTGGTTTGGCACGCAGAAAAAATCATGAGAAAGACATTTTCAAAAAGAATGGCAAATAAACCCAGCCGGAACCGTATAAAAACTTATATGGTTTAGCGGGTTTAAGGTTGAGGCTACCAAGATAGCCTAAAACAATACCAAGGTTATTTAAGATAACCGCAGTAGGAAAAATAGGGTAGTTACCACTGCCACCAGCCAAGTCTTGATGAAAAGGGAGCAAAACAATGCTCCAAGAGAAGCAGACAAAAAGGGATACGTTGTAACCCTTTCCAGTACCCCATGTAAGATGGTTTATACTGGGTCTGTGGATTTATACCTGACCAAAGCTCCCACGTCTGGTCTCAAGACATATCCCTTCAAACGGTTGGTGTGAAAGACTCTGGGAGCCTCCTTAGTTCTGCCTAAGTCCACCAAATAGTTCACCTCTCCAAGTCTGCCCACAACCTTGAAGGGTCCTATCCATTTTTCCTGCAAGGCCCTCTGCCTTGTTGGCACCATAACTAATACAAGCTGGTCTTGAGTAAACTCAACCATGCTTGCCTTCTGGTCATGCCAATGTTTGACCAGAGCCTGACCTGCTTTTAAGTTATCACTAGCTTCTGCCATCATGTGTGACATTCTCCTTTGGAGACCTATCACATAGTCAGTCACTCTCACTGGCTTGGGGGAAGGAGCTCTCTCCAACCCCTCCTTAAACAGAGCCAAGGGACCTCTGACTGGATGGCCATAGAGAAGCTCAAAGGGACTGTAATCAACTCCCTCCTGAGGGACTTCTCTATAAGCAAAGAGAAGGCATGGCAGTAGAAGGTCCCACTTTCTTTAAGGGGTTCTTCTAAAGCACCTATCATACTCTTTATAGTACAATTAAACCTCTCTACCAGTCCATTTGTCTGTGGATGGGAGGCTGTAGAAAACGTGTAAGTGACACCACAGTTTTTCCACATGGCTTGCATGTAGTGGGACATAAAATTGGATCCCCTGTCGGATATCACTTCCTTAGGAAACCCTACTCTGGTAAAAATTCCAAATAGAGCCTTAGCCACAGCCTGAGCCGTACCAGCTCTCATAGGTATGGCTTCCGGGTATCTTGTAGCATTGGTCTACTACAACCAGGATAAACCTATTCCATGAAGATGTGGGAGGGTCAAAGGAACAACAATGTTGATGCCCACCCTCTCAAAAGTAACTCCCACCACTGAGAGAGGCACCAGGGGTGCCACATTCTTGGCTCCACTCTTGCCACAGGTTTGGCAAGTGTGACAGCTCCTACAGAATTTGTCCACTTCTGAACCCATTTTAGGCCATTAGAAGTATAAGGAGAGCATTTCCTTGGTCTTTTTGAAACTCAAATGACCAGCCAAAGGTATCTCATGGGCCAACTGTAGGAACTGGACTCCGTTGACAAGAGGTACTACAATTCTTTTGCAGTCCCCAGGGATAGACTCAGTCGGTTCACTGTAGAAGAGGCCATCTTTCCAGCTTAACCTGTGCTTCCCAACTTCTTGCCCATCAAGCTGGTTAGCAGCCTGTTGTCGAAGACCTTCAAGAGTAAGACACTCTCTTTGTCCTCTGCTGAAGTCTGCTCTGTTGGGTCCACCTTCTGCCGGTAAAGACTGCAGCTCAGGATGGTCAACAGGGTCAAGATCTCCAACCAAAACAGTGTCTTCTTCCAGATCTGATTCTTCAGAAACTGGCTCAACCACACAGGTTGCACCTCACACTCTGCCTCAGCAGGTGGAGGGATCACAGGTGTGATCTTGGACAATCTTGGGGATGTCCTGGTTGGTAGCACAGGGGTGCTGTCTGACTTTTTCCTTGAGGTCTTGGGTTTCCCCTTCGCCTCTGTCTTTTTTGAAATGGCAGTGAGCAACTCCTGTGGAGTGGGAGTGATAGTTTCCTCTATCAACTCCTCTGGAGAGCCCCTCAAGGTCCTCTCCTTTGCAGGCCTAGTGAGCTCCTGTCTCCTCTTACTGGGAGGCCTGGGGTGCTTGACACAACTCCAAGAGTTTTCAGGTCATTACCCAACAGAACTCTCCCAGGCAATTCACTATGCACACTAACAGGTATTTTGACAGAAATATCATTACACTGGATGAGAGCTGGTAACTGGGGAAGCATTTGCACAGGGCATCCAGCTAATTTGGTGAGGCGTTTGGGTGCCTTAGCAACATCCTCCACCATGAAAAATGATTCATCCACCACAGTTATGTTGGCTCCTGTGTCTCTGATGGCAGGGTCTTCTGGCCATTCACAAGAACACTATCTTTATAATACTCTTTAGTATTATCTGGGATGGAATTATAGACATCTAAATTCAGTTGTTCCCACAAGCCCAGGGACACTAAAGAAACACTTTGCTACAATCATGGCTTTATTGATCCAACAATTGTCAACTTTGTTAAGATCAGATCTGTTCACATCTAGAAAGATAATAGCCTGAGTTGCATGTGTAATGTTACAATACCTTGTTGTCATAGTTATTATATCTAATACCTCAGACCAAAACCCATCAAATCGCGGGCCGCTCCAAAGCATGTGGTATGGGGACCAACACTTGCCCCGACAACTTGAGCAATTATCATTCTCTAGTAGACCTAATAATTTCACCCTTAGATGAGTCCAATACATGCATCATATTATCTTTTGTTGACTGAGTCTTAAATTGAGATCCGGTTTTGTGTTAAGAAAATCCTGAAAAACTTTACCAATCTGATTGAGCATGAATTTATTAAATGGCAAACATAGGGATTTACTGATATATAATGCTTTAGGCAGAAGGAACATTTTACTCATATTTATCTTTGCCCAATTTCCTTTTTCATATTCTCAATAACTTTAATTATGTTAGTTTCCACAATTTTCTTTATGTCTTGGACTAAAACAATACCTAAATATGTTACCATATTTTCAGACCAGCTGCATTTCCATGAATCAAAATCCTCCCTGCAGCACGCCAATGAAAGTGGTAGGATTTCAGACTTCGACCAGTTAATCTTGTGCTGAGACAATTCACCTACTTCCTCAAACATATCTTCAAGTCTATTACAACATTCACTTGGCATTGATAAAAGAATGACGATGTCATCTGCATATGACAATACTTTGTATTCTTTCATTCCAATAGTTATATCTTTAATTCGATCCTCTTGTCAGATGTATGCTGCCTTTGGTTCTAAGGCAATATTAAATAAAAACAGAGGTAAGTGGTGGCATCCTTGTCTAGTACCTCGTTCTAGGCGGAATAAGTCCGACATCATTCAGTTCACCAATATGTTTGCAACAGCCCTTTTACGTAGGCTTCCTACCATTTTAAGAAAACAAGGTCCAAATGCCATTTTATTCATTGTATATTTCAAAAATCTCCAATTAACCATATGAAACATCTTTTCTGCATCTAAAAAAATCAACACTCCATCTCCTGCATTCCTATTTTACAATTCTAAATATCAATAAGATTTCTAATGTTGTCATATATGTACCTCTGCCTTATAAAGCCTGTCTGTGAGTTATGAATGATATCCCCCTATGCAATTGTCTAATTGATTCGCGAATATCTCAACAAACATCGTAATCTCAACATTAAGTAATGAAATCAGTCTATAGTGTTCACACTTATTATGATCTTTACCCTGTTTGGGAATCAATGTTACTAGTGCTTTCTTAATAGTAGGACAAACTTCATCCACATCCAACATATGGTCATACAACTCACATAAAATGGGTGCCAATTGTGTCAAAAAGGTCTGGTAAAACTGTACTGGTAAACTGTCAAGTCCTGCAGATTTACCAAGATTCCGATGCTTAATGGCTGTGATTATTTCCTCAATTGATATCCGTTCATCTAACACAATTTTATTTTTCCACTTGAAGACATAGGAGTTTAATCTTTCTAAAAGAAGTTCTAATTTAGAATGAACCAGCTGAATATTTTCAGAATATAATAATTTGTTGTAGGCTCTGAATTGTGCATAGATGCCAGTATTTGATGCAATTGGTGTACCAGAGTTATCTAGTATACTTTTTACTAAAGTTTGTTCAAACATCCTTTTCAATTATCTTGCCAACAGTCTGCCCCCTTTGTCACTATTTTCCCAGAAAACGTGTTTTGTGTAAAATATACCTTTGTCTGCCATTTTCTTTATTTTATTTTTTATTTGTATGTGATCCAAAGGAACTTTACAAGAAGAGAAGACCTAGATTTGTATACGAAGTGACTAAACAGGGTGGGACCCTGATCATGTTAACATTTTCATTGTATGTTCTAGGTTTTTTGCAGTCTCTAGAAGCCAGGTTGTTTGATCGCCACTGTAAGAGGATTCAATTCAACACTACAGCTAAGTCAATGCCTAGTCTGGGATACTGAATGGAAACCCTTATTGATATATCTTTATGTCCAGTTCATGCGTTCTGGATGACTACCCCTATATAACACCCCTCTCTTGGAATCCCCCTGACCCCACTGAGCCAAGAAGTAGTTCTGTTTTGCAAGTTAAAAGGTTTATTTGAGAATTTAAACAATATATATATATATATCACACTTTATAATAAATTAATAATTGAATATAACACTTAATCTGAGCAGTAATCAATAATGGATAGTCTGGCACCAGCACACTTGTGAATAGGAACAGAAGAACAAGGTGGTAGAGAATACTTTATATAAGTTCAGATGGATGTAATGTTGAATGAAATGCAATACAGAAAATACTCAATATGATTTCAACAAAACAATGTAATCACTTTTCTCTGGCAATCTCCTCCCCCCTTTATGCAATGCAAGGAAATGGAAGGAAAGCACACAGTTCTCAGAAATGCAATCAAATGTATTTCAGTTCACCCCAGCAAGCTTAGACTACAGAAGTTTGAAACACAGGCCCAAAATGCTTTTATATGTGATAGCGATATATTGGAAAATGTGCTAAAATGATTTTAATTCCCTCTGGAGGTTCAGGTTGAGGATTAGTTGGTTTAAATTAGTTCAGGCTTACTTTAGCACTGTTCTAGGAATGATTGGCAGGTTAAACGAATTTTTGGCAAATGAAAGCAAGGAAGCTGCTGTTTTCACACGTGGAGAAATGTGCAAATCGCGGCAAATTCGCGAGAGCGTTTTTCGCGATTGCGGCAAAAGTACAGGGAGTAGGAATGCGGTTCTAGGTTCTTCGAAAGGCCAAGATTCCCAGCTTTCAGAGGAAAGTTAAACCAAGTTCCTAGCCCAAACGGTTACGCAGTTATGAACGATTAAATAAAGGTAGTTTTTCGGATTTGAAATGTTAAAAGTTCAGAGCGACAGGTTACAGCTTGCAACTAGAAAATGACAGGTGACAGCTTTGCAAATGACAGGTGACAGTTAGGAGACAGTTCTGGTTAGATTAAAATAGATTGAATTATATTATCTTAACTAAGAGATTGGTTCTGCACAGTTCTGCTAGCTACTCACAATATATTTTTGAAATAAATGGGCCTCGCCATGGATCTGGTCAACAGGTTTTCTTCACTCGCCACGGACGGTCTCTGCGCACAGCGTCTGGGTCAGCTCTCTGGTTCTGTGAACAGTGGTCTGGGTCAGCTCTGCTCTGCCTCTGGTTCTGGATACTGCTCTGCTTTCTCTGGGTACGGCACTGCTTCTGGATCTTTCTGCACAGCTTTCTCTGGACCCAACGCTGATCTGCACGGCTCCTGAATGCTGCTTTCGCTGTTAGGTTTGCTGGATGCTGAGGCCCACTGAGAAGAGTTCTCAGTTTGTGGGTTTAGGCCCTTGCTTTGAGTTCTGAATCAAGTTCTTTGGAGTTTTAAAGTCTAAGTGTTGAATCTGGTATCTTCTGGATGTTGTGTGGTCCGGCAGAGCGCGTTACAGCAAATGGAATTAAATGTCCCTATCTGTCCTGACTGTCTGCTTTTATGTGTTTTGAAAGTGGGTGTGTGTGCAGCATCACTAGCCAGCCCCTCTCTCAACTGCCCATTGGCCAAATTCTCCCCTCTCCCATGATTGGGGAAGGAACTGTGAGTCAGAGTGATGCTGTAGGTTTTATGGGTCAGAGGATCCTCCCCTGGTCAGTTTGCCCACAAAATCTATATTTGATCAAAATGCACACTTCATAGATACACAGTGGTTTGAAATTACATGCACCCATCATGCATTTACTGATGGTAGCCCCTGGTCAACTCTGCTCTTCCTGGGGGCTTGCATTCAGAAATGGCAATATTTTGTGCTTTTTAGTGGTTTTGCAACATCAGATTTTTCTCCAGATTTGTACACATGTACACGGCCTGTCCATGCATACTCCAGTAAATTAACATGTCTCTAGCTTAAACAGAGTCTGTAGTATACATAAATAGCAGGGTTTTGCCCCAGAACATCACACAAATTGGAGTTTGGGCTTGAATTGAAGGTACATTTTTTAAATTAAGGCTCTCAAAGTTATACATTTCTGTCATTTGATTACAAAGAGTTATCAGTGTTTCTGTAAAATATATATTTTGCTTTCAATTCAGTTCTCAGAGTGTTGGAGTCCGCCTCCAAGACTTGGGTGGGTAAGTCACATGTGTCTTCTGGCAGGCAGGCCTTTGTTGACAGGAAACAGTCAAAATCAACATATCCTATTCAATTGCAAGAGCCTATTGTGTGGTCTCCAGGAGGCTCCCAGCCAGTCTGCCTTCTATCAATCAAGAGGTCATGTGAGATTCTAACTCCTGGTGTGAATCTCTGGAGGTGAGAGGGTTTCCCAGGTTTCAGACCTCTGGGAATAGCAGGTGGCTAATTTTTAATTAAAATGCAGCCTTTGAAGTCAGCTGAGTCAAATCCCTTTGTCAGCAACTGCACTCAGTTCTCCTGTCAGAGTTTAGACCGCTAGCGCCGCCTTGAGGATTTTGTTGGTACTGCATGCAATTTTGGGATCTTTCTTGGATTAATGCATTCTAAACAGGAATGGTTCTTATATGGTAGTAAATAATCCTTGCTTAACATTGTTTTGATGGGGCTCCTTACAGTAAGATGGTTATGTGGAACCCCACAAAAGGGTTGAATCTTTAAAGTGGTCCAATGAGCCACGATTTCAGCAACTTTTTGACATCAGTAACAGTGGATTTTGTTAACAAAGATCTTTCTTTACACTGGTGGGTGGCAAGTTAGGTAACCATTTTGGTGTGCGCACAAACTGCGTGGTTCTCCTGGATTCTGGCGCACTTGTGGGCTTTTTGGCCATCTTGGATTTTCTAAGCCCACAGCACCAAATGTTGCAGCATGATAGCTCAAACGTGGGTCAGGACACCCAACAGATCCCCCCACGTGACTGCCCTTTGAATTTGAGTCGATGGGGAGTCGGGTGCACAAGGGTTTTGACCCACGCACTGGTCTGTCCGCATAATCTTCTTCCAATTCTGCAAATGGCACAGTTCAGCATCTTTTCCTCCATCTGGTACTGATAGATCGGTTCTCCTCGCCGGTCCTGATGGGAATATTGGGCGGTACCCCGGGCCCCTCGCGTCTCTGCTCCCGGTCTCCGGATCATCCTCCTTGGCCAGTCTCGAGGTTTTCTTTCTCCTAGGACGACAAAGGAAGAGCAGCAATACCTATTCATAGACATTTTTCCCCCACCATTGATATAGTGGGGTGGCATATAAATTTATAGTCCAAACATATGAACATGCACATTTCTTTTTGCAATCAAAAACGACAACACCCGCATTGAGAAACTCAGAATTTGATAGGCGATATGTAGGATCTTTTAAGTTAGAACTGAATTAATCTGAGACAGTACCCTCTAGGATTCCAGAGGATTCCTCCAGTTGTTGCAGAGTGTGCCTGGGATGGCAACACTTCAACTGGTTAATGTGGACCCACTTGTCTTCCCCCTCTGCCAAACCGCCTTTGGGGATGCGGATCTTGTAGGCCACAGGGGAGATTTTGTCTATAATCTCAAAGGGTCCCTTCCATGTAGGCAAAAATTTTCGCTGTTTGGCCTGGTTCCTTTGGAAATTGTATAGATAGACCCGGTCCCCCACCTGATATTCCTTCCTGGAAGTCTTCAGGTCATAGTGGGTCTTCATGCTATCAGCTGATCTTTCTAGATTCCGCTGAGCATAAGCAAAAGCATGTTGAAGGTGTTTCCTTAAATTCAAATGCTGAGGAAGCACCATCTTGCGTCCAGTCATCAACTCGAATGGTGACATTTTGGTTGCAGATGAAGGGTAGATCTGATGGCCATTAGGACCAGAGGTAATCGGATATCCCAACTTGGCCCAGAATCTGCCACAAACTTTTTTAGTATGCTCACAATGGTTCGGTTATATCTCTCTACTGCCCCAGAAGAAGCTGGCCGGTAAGCAATATGCAACTTCCTTTTGACCCCCAGTATCTCCCACATCTTTGTCATTACTTCACTGGTGAAGTGGCTACCCCTGTCTGACTCAATCCTTTGAGGTAGACCGAAACGGGAAAAGATGTGGTTAATCATCAGGGCAGCTGCAGTTTCTGCCTTGCAATTTGGGGCTGGGAGACATTCCACCCACTTGGTAAACAAACATGTCACAGTCAACATGTACTTATTCCCCGTAGCAGAGCGAATCACGGGGCCTACAAAGTCGATTTGTAAATCTGACCATGGCAGTGTCATCCCCCTCTTTTGGAGAGGCGCACGGTGCGTGAGGGATGATGGCTGAAATTGTGCACACACAAGACACCCCTTCAAGTATTGGTCGAGGTCCTGCCCAATGTGTGGCCAGTATGCAACCTCTCTTAAGATTTCCAATGTTGTGTGAAACCCCCTATGACCGGCGGTGGCCGCATCATGGGCGTGACTTAACATCAGGCTTCGGAATGAGGTAGGAACCACCCACTGATCGTGGCCAGCTTTGGATTTCCTTACCAGCAAACCGTCTTGGATCCGGAACATTTTTGGACATTTCATCAACACCCTTAGGTCTTCTTTCCCAATGTAATCGGTATCCGTCAGGGGAAAGTTCTTAGGGTCCTCAAGGTGCTGGTAAAATTTACCAATTATTGGATCCCCCTTCTGAGCGGTAATCAAATCAGCCTCAGGGGTCTCCTTACTCCATTGTGCAATTGAAAGGTCGTTGTGAGCATTTGTCTGGGACCTAGTGATAGCAGTGACCTGGATTTCCCCCAACAGGGACTCAATCTCAATTAGATCCCCTTGGATGGCCCCGGTTTTGGCCAGCTGATCAGCTAAGTCATTTCCAGTTTTGTCCGGTCCCTCTACTTTGGAATGACCCTTGATCTTCTTCCAATAGATGGTTATTCCTTTTGAGGTGACCAGATCATCAATGTTTTGGATCAACTTCCCATGTTTCAAGGGTTTGTTGTTAGCACATAACATGCCTCTGGTTTTCCAATTAACCAGGTGCTCCACGAACCCGTTCCGTACATAATCCGAATCTGTGATTATGACCAGTTCGTGGAGTTGATGCTGGACAGCAGTGAGGATGGCCTGATGCACAGCCATCAATTCTGCCACCTGACTACTTCGGGGACCAATTTTGTATCCAGCGGAGGGTTCTGGGAACTCATTCACCCATGCATTCCCTACGCCGGCCACCCGTTCTTTCTCCCCGTTGTTGTCAACATGGTAAGAGCATCCATCCACATAGACAGTGGGCATTCCCTCACACTTGTCCTCTTCAAAGACTTTGTGTGGGGAATTAAGGTATGCCTCCATGTTGTCCTTGATTTTTAGACTTTCGTCCTCGAGACAGTTTTCTCTGGCACAATCATGCAAGTCAGCCAGACCTTGCCCGAGGGGACTCTTCTTGTTTTGGCCATATCTGACCTCCACAGGAAAGCCTTGCATTGACAGAATCCAGGAAGTAATTCGGGAATTACTCACATTTCCGGCCCGGATTCTATCACTTTGGAGATATTGCAGAGGCTGGTGTGGAGTCTCCACTATGATGTGTTCCCCCTGGATAAACACGGGCGGTAATTCTTCAATGCCCACACCGTTGCCAGGAGTGCCTTCTCACAATCGTTGAATTTTTCCTCCACAGAGGATAAAGTTTTGCTCGCATAGGAGATTACTTTATTGACCTTGTCATGCTTTTGGTATAATACTGCTGTCAAGCACGTATTAGAGAACCCCGTCTCCAGGAAGAACCCCTTGTTTCTGACAGGGTAAGCTAGGCAAGGCGCTTGTGAGAGGCTTCTCTTGAGTTGTTTTACCGCCTCGGCTTGTTCTGGACCCCATTCCCACTTGACCCCCCCTTCAGGAGATGAATCAGGGGTCTGGTGATCTCTGCGTAGCCCTCAATGAACTTTCTGCTGTAATTAGTTAGTCCAAGGAGGCTCCTTAGTTCCCGCAGAGTTGTGGGGTCTTTCAGTTTCTGAAGTGCTTCCACTTTCTTTTCCTGGGGACAGAGACCCTGAGGAGTAATCTCATGCCCCAAGAAAATAACACGGGTTCTACACCACTGTGCTTTCTGAAAGGAAAGTTTTGCTCCGGCGGCCCTCAACTGCGTCAGAACATAACGGATCTCCGCTATGTGTTCCTCCACAGATGAACTTTTGATGAGGACATCATCTACATAAGCCAGGTTACCCCTCGCACCCAGGTCAGGCATGGCCTTATGTAGGAAAATATTGAACTCATTACCGGAGTTAAGGTATCCGAAGGGAGTCCGGGTCCATGTATACTGCTGGCCCCCAAAGGTAAAAGCCAGCTTGTATTGGTCCTCCCTACTGACCGGCACAGTCCAGTATCCATTGGTCAGGTCTATTGCAGTGAATACCTGTGACCCCTGGATCTGGGCCAGCCCTTGGTCAATGTAGGGCAGAGGCCATCGGGAAGTATGGACCCGTTTGTTGAGCTCCATGAGGTCGGCGCAGAGTCTCCACTGGCCGTTTGGCTTCAATATTCCCAGCACCGGATTATTGAAGGTGCTGTGGACTGGACGGATTATTCCCCGGGACTCAAGGTTCTTAATTATTTCAGTAAGGGACTCCATTGATGCGAGAGGCAAGCGATATTGCTTCACAAACACAGGAGTCATGCCAGGGTCCGTGGGGATTGTTGTTGTGTGGATGTCAGTGCAACCACAGTCATATGAGTCTACCGCAAAGAGATCTTGGAAATCCAAGAAAACTTGTTTCAACTTTTGCTTTTGTTCCAGAGTTACACAGGCATCAGCTAGGTTGACTCTCTCTTCCACCATCTGCCTGAAGCCTGGAAAGACTTCTGGTTTGGCTATCTCCGCGGCCTCCTCCAGCTGGGTGGAGAAGTCCCTGGTCAGAGTGCTGATTTGGACCGGAGGCTTCAGGTGGGAAAGGCAGCCCTCATGGACCTGGAAAATCACCTCATCCCTCCTGAAGTCACAAGTCACATCTTCCTTACCATAGGGGCAGGAAGTGTACACCAGGAAGTTCCCCCCATGCCGGGTACAAATCCTGTCTGGTGTTGTATTGTCCTCACTGTCACTGTCAACGCAGTCCTTGGGGATTGGCCCTAACAGTTCATTACCTAAATCAATGGAAAAATGTCGGTCATCAACCGCCATTCCAATAATGGTGCCTGCGGCTAGAGTAATACTCTTTAAGTCGCTGTTATCCACCTCTATTAGAATGGTGTCATGTTCTATGTTGACTAATGGTGTTGGGTTTAGCCCTAACCCTTGCTGTTGGAGAGAAGCGTTTAGATGTATGTAAGCATCAGGGTTTTGCAGATATTGTCCTCTTTTAACTTTCACTTCCAGGGAGAATTGTTGGGTCCTTTCTGGGATGGTGACTTCCTCTTTGATCTGAATTTCAACTGCATAAGGTAGCAATTGAGCTGACCTAAATGCTTTTTCTGGATCATCAAAGCCCATGGGATTATCCGCTAATCGGGACCAAGCTTTGAAGTTTATTAGGTCCAAACTAATGGCAAAGCGATTGAGAATGTCACTGCCTAAGTAAAAGGCGGCAGTGACGTCTCGCACGACCCAACAATTATGGACTATGCTCTTGTTGCCAATGGAGATTTTGAGCATACACCTGCTTGGCAGGAGCTGTTTGGAATTAGGTGCTTCCAGGTCCATTTCCCATTTGTCTATCAGTTTGAATGTGGGAATGGCTGGATCTTTTGGGAGTTGGCGGAACATGGCTTCGCTGATGAAGCTCTTACCGTTGTTCGCACACACTCGAGCGAGAACAGAGTCCTTCCCATCATTTAACTGGACAGGGATGAACAACTGCTCTCCAATTTGCTGAATATCAGCCAGGCTCTGAGCTGATTTCACATCTTTCTGGACTATAGGAGTGGGAGTTTCTGATTGTGGATTAGTATAGAATTTTAGAGTGTTTCCTTCCAGCGTGGAATACCACTTTAGACTGGACGGAAGGTTGATTTTCAGAAATAGAGAGGACCCCCCATCACCAGTCTGTTGTCCTACTGCTATTACTGTCACGTCTGGAATTTGGTTGTTCTGGAAGTGAAATTCTACTTGGTCAGATTTTTGTTCAACCAAGTGGCAGGTGCAGTTTAAACTAACATGGTTGACACTCTGTTTTAATTTTATTGGTCGGCTAGTCTGGGTCCAGAGGACCTTGTTTACGCAATCTATTAAGGGTGACAACCTCCTCAGGAGGTCATTCCCCAGTAAACAAGGGGTGCCCTCTGGAGTCACAACTATGACCGGGTGTTTCAACTTGTGTCGCCCAATTTTAATGTCCAAATCTGCCGTCCCCTCGACGGGAATTTCCTTCCCGTCAAAGTTCTGGAGTTGTCCAGGAAGTGAGGTGAGAGGAATTTGGTAATTCCCTCCCCTTCCTGCATTCAGTTCATCAAAGGCCCTTCTGGACAGAAGGGTAGCTTGAGATCCCTTGTCCACCAGCGCTGAAATCGTACCCTGCCCCTGTACTTGTACCGGGGCATAATATCTTCCCTCCTTCTCCTCAAGGGGGCACAGATAATGCACATTTTTGGACAACTGGTGGGCTAACTTTCTGGTTTTGGACATTTCAAGAGAAGAAATTTGGGCAGACTTCTGTGGAGAGCCTTGGGAATCTGAAAGAAAAAGTTGGCAACTGGAGATCAGAGCCATTGTGGGTTCCCCTGGTTCCGGTTCTGGGCCGCCCCGCCCTTTTTGGAGGCAGTCATCAGGATGGGTTTGAACCAGGGGATTTTGGTATTGTGGGTTCTGGGATGAGATGATGGGCGGCAGTAGCTCAGTCTCCATATCTCCCCAGTCTGGATTGGAATCCCTTGGGGCCCATTTTTCCTTGGGAGGAGTTCCTCCATCTCTGAAGGAGAAGATCCTTTTCCCAGGATCTTCTGAGGATCCCTCTCCCTCAAATTGGAAGATCTGTACCTCCTCCTCAAACTGAGTCTGTTTGGGTCTTTTGTTTCTCCTACCCCCCTCTGCTCCTTAGGAGGCAGACTTTCAGGGGCAAGAGATTTTGTTTCCGGTTCCTGGGTTTCCAGGGGCTGTTTACAAGTGAGGAAGGAAGCTTCCTCCAAGGCTTTACACCCCCCTTCCCTTTGTGCCTCCTCCCTGGGAACCTGTGAGTTATCGGGGTGCTGCCCCGTCATTGTTCTGGAGCACCAGGTCCAGAGTTGGGTGCGTTTTGCGCTGGCATGCCGATCTGAGGGTTCTGCTGAGCCCTCAGTATGTGACCCAGATCCCGCGCCATGTTTTGAACCTGGTGCTCTAACTGGGAAACCCGCTCAGGCTGATACGGGGCCCTGTTTTCTCCCCTGGGCTGATCCCAGGAAGGGTAGCTATCCCTTCTTTGGTAGTACCCCTGGTTGGGAAGATTTGGATACCCCTCCACCCTTGGCCTCACCTCTCCCGTATTCGGTTGTCTGGGCTCAGGGAATTGGGGAAAGAAGGGTGGAGGATTTTGGGGCTGGAAGTTGGGTGGATACCTGGGGAAGAAGTTCTGCCCAGGATTCGGAGAATTTCTGCCCTCCGGTGGGAAGTTAGGAGGAAAGTTCCCTGGGTTAGGTTCTTGGCTGGATCTCCCCCCTTGGGCTGGAGGAGTCCACACATAACCCACGATGGGTCGATTTCCCTTGAAACGGGGACTTACATAATCAGGAGAGCGAGGGACCCCATTTGTGGGGCTGCCTCCTTGGCTCCCTGTCTGTGACTGGCCCAAGGATCTTCTGGGCCTAGCATTATTAGGTGCAGGTAGGTTTTTAGGCCCCTCCATCTCCATGTCTAAAACGGGGGCAACCTTTACCTCTGCCACCTTGGCAGCAGCGGGGGTGCTGTTGGTTTTGGGGTTTTTGGGCGCATTGTTTTTATTTTCTATGGGCTTCTGCACCTCATAGATCCGGGTAGCCTGTTCAATGACCCAGTCTAAAGATCTTTTCTCATGAAAATCTCTCACGAGCTGGGTCATTATATATTTGGGCAAGGCATGGAAAAATGTATTGACAAATTCTCTGCTGTCTGTGCGCACCCTTCTGGTGGTCTGCGCAAAGGCCCGTTTCAGTTCTTGCACGAATTCTTGTGGGGCCTGATCCTCCCCACATTGCAAATTGTAGGCTGCCTTGCGAGCCTCTTGAGGATTTCGGTGCACAGAGAAATGTTTCAAGATGGCCGCCTTATAGGTGGACCATCTTAAATGATTTTGGTCCTCCAGCCCCGCAAAGAAACTGGAGTATTCTGGGGAGAATGTCCATTTGACTTACTGGATGCAGCTACTGCTGTCCTTCAGATGGAAAGTCTCCATCATTTGCTCATAGAGCTCCAAGTGTTCCCAAACAGAGTACTTGGCGTTCTTATGATAAGGCGTGATGACACTCCTGATTGCCTTAATCTGCTTCAATGGGTCCTTCAGCAAGGCCCTTTTTGCCTTATTGGCCTTTTTGGTCCGGGTAACCCTGGTCCATTCATCTTCTGACTCAGAGGCACTGCTCCCAGAGGTTCCCGTCTGTTCTTCCAGGTTTTCCCGGATTCTGCGAGCCTGGGAATGGCTGGCAGAATGTGGGGACCTGGTCTCCTGTGTCCTGTACCGCTCAGAGGAGTCTTCAGATCCCTCCTTGCTGCCAGGATTTGATGGATACCCCCCCACTGACCTAACTGGGCAGAGGTTTTCTGGATGCCCTTAATGGGCCTACTCTCCTGGGGTTCCCCATTAAATTGCACTGTGCTTGGGTGCCCATACCCGGATGCCCGCCCCTCCATTCCTGGGTGGTACTGGCCTATGAGCCCCATGCTTCTGGCTTGATAGTAATCTGCCATCCCTGTGGCCCTGTGCTCATGTGCACCAGGGGACATGGGGGTGGCAGAGTCCAGGGACTGAGAGAGATAAAGGCCTCTGGTACCAGGGCTCCTGGGGTTATGCTCAGGAGTTTCTCTTTCCCAGCGAACCTCATCTCTATCCGCCCCTGCTCCCTGTTGCAATGCAAGAGCCTGCACCTTCAGTTCCTCAGTTAAGGCCTTACTAGACTCTATCAGTCTCTCCTGCATCGCTACCTGTTGTTGGAGTCTATCATTGTGCTGGCAGAGAGCCTCATTCTCTCTCTGTGCCTCCTGATTGGTCCTGGAGCACTGGGCCAGTTTTTGCTGCAGGAGGGTTACCACCTGAGCTGTGTCCCTATTGGCCTGCTCCTTTCTTGCCAGAGCATCATCCACCTTCCTGGTGTGCTCTAACAAGTTCTGGTGTTCTTTTTGGAGGTCACCCAGTCCCTGGAGGGCCAGGTGATTTTCTTCCATTTTCCTTTTTAAGTGGCAGACTTCCTGGCCTAAGGTATCCCTTTCCTGACTAAGAGCCTGCATCTGTGCCACCAGGTCGTCCCTTTGCCTTTGGAAGGCACCAGTTTTCTGGCGCTCCTGGTCAAACTCTGCCTGGGTATCCAGGTCTTTCAAAATCAGTTTATTGCTCTCTGCCTTCTCCCTATCTAGGTGGCTTTGCAGGGTGACTACCTGCTCAGCACATGCCCTATTGAAGTCTAACTGTTGCTCCAGCTTTTTCTGGGAGTCCAAACCTTCTTGGTACTCCTTCTGCAAGGCCAGAAATCTGGTATCCTGGTCCGCCTTTTCCTGTTGCAGCACATCCATATCCTCCTTTATTTTAGTGATGTACCGTCTGCTGTCATTTTCTGACTCCTGGCTCCTGAGCAGCCTCTGCTCAGAAGAGTCCAGATCAGATTGGGCCTTCTGTAATGCCAGCAGTTGCCTACTCACCAGATCTTGGCCTTCAGCACATTTGTCCTGCATGGCTCCCATATGTAAATATAAATATGCCGCTACCCTGGCAATCTTGTGGTGCTCATCCTTGGCCTTCGGGGCCAAATATAGTTCACTCAGGGCCACATGTAGGGGACCCTGATCTCCCCATATATCTGACCCTGTTTCAGTGACCTGTTTCGCGATTGCCTGCAACCAAACCGTTTGGTCCTGATGAGTCCACTCACCTCTCACAAATAACTTATGTAAGAAGTGCTCTCTGGCTATTTTCATATCTACCAAGGTCGTCATTCTAGAGATTGGTCTCTGTCCTGATTTACAGAAGTTTGTATTTTATTTTTGCAAAACAGACCTTTTCCTTAGAGCGTTCCTTTGAGGAGTGCTTTACAGCGTAACACACCGTGTGATCCGACCGGATATGTGTATCTGGTCAGCTGGCACGCTGTATTAATCTGCACAAGTGATAGATCTAATCCAAACGTCCGGCACGAGCCCCCAATTTGTAAGAGGATTCAATTCAACACTACAGCTAAGTCAATGCCTAGTCTGGGATACTGAATGGAAACCCTTATTGATATATCTTTATGTCCAGTTCATGCGTTCTGGATGACTACCCCTATATAACAACCCTCTCTTGGAATCCCCCTGAGCCCACTGAGCCAAGAAGTAGTTCTGTTTTGCAAGTTAAAAGGTTTATTTGAGAATTTAAACAATATATATATATATATCACACTTTATAATAAATTAATAATTGAATATCACACTTAATCTGAGCAGTAATCAATAATGGATAGTCTGGCACCAGCACACTTGTGAATAGGAACAGAAGAACAAGGTGGTAGAGAATACTTTATATAAGTTCAGATGGATGTAATGTTGAATGAAATGCAATACAGAAAATACTCAATATGATTTCAACAAAACAATGTAATCACTTTTCTCTGGCAATCCCCTCCCCCCTTTATGCAATGCAAGGAAATGGAAGGAAAGCACACAGTTCTCAGAAATGCAATCAAATGTAATTCAGTTCACCCCAGCAAGCTTAGACTACAGAAGTTTGAAACACAGGCCCAAAATGCTTTTATATGTGATAGCGATATATTGGAAAATGTGCTAAAATGATTTTAATTCCCTCTGGAGGTTCAGGTTGAGGATTAGTTGGTTTAAATTAGTTCAGGCTTACTTTAGCACTGTTCTAGGAATGATTGGCAGGTTAAACGAGTTTTTGGCAAATGAAAGCAAGGAAGCTGCTGTTTTCACACGTGGAGAAATTTGCAAATCGCGGCAAATTCGCGAGAGCATTTTTCGCGATTGCGGCTAAAGTACAGAGAGTAGGAATGCGGTTCTAGGTTCTTCGAAAAGCCAAGATTCCCAGCTTTCAGAGGAAAGTTAAACCAAGTTCCTAGCCCAAACGGTTACTCAGTTATGAACGATTAAATAAAGGTAGTTTTTCGGATTTGAAATGTTAAAAGTTCAGAGCGACAGGTTACAGCTTGCAACTAGAAAATGACAGGTGACAGCTTTGCAAATGACAGGTGACAGTTAGGAGACAGTTCTGGTTAGATTAAAATAGATTGAATTATATTATTTTAACTAAGAGATTGGTTCTGCACAGTTCTGCTAGGTACTCACAATATATTTTTGAAATAAATGGGCCTCGCCACGGATCTGGTCAACGGGTTTTCTTCACTCGCCAACGGACGGTCTCTGCGCACAGCGTCTGGGTCAGCTCTCTGGTTCTGCGAACAGCGGTCTGGGTCAGCTCTGCTCTGCCTCTGGTTCTGGATACTGCTCTGCTTTCTCTGGGTACGGCACTGCTTCTGGATCTTTCTGCACAGCTTTCTCTGGACCCAGCGCTGATCTGCACGGCTCCTGGATACTGCTATCGCTGTTAGGTTTGCTGGATGCTGAGGCCCACTGAGAAGAGTTCTCAGTTTGTGGGTTTAGGCCCTTGCTTTGAGTTCTGAATCAAGTTCTTTGGAGTTTTAAAGTCTAAGTGTTGAATCTGGTATCTTCTGGATGTTGTGTGGTCCGGCAGAGCGCGTTGCAGCAAATGGAATTGAATGTCCCTATCTGTCCTGACTGTCTGCTTTTATGTGTTTTGAAAGTGGGTGTGTGTGCAGCATCACTAGCCAGCCCCTCTCTCAACTGCCCATTGGCCCAATTCTCCCCTCTCCCATGATTGGGGAAGGAACTGTGAGTCAGAGTGATGCAGTAGGTTTTATGGGTCAGAGGATCCTCCCCTGGTCAGTTTGCCCACAAAATCTATATTTGATCAAAATGCACACTTCATAGATACACAGTGGTTTGAAATTACATGCACCCATCATGCATTTACTGATGGAAGCCCCTGTTCAACTCTGCTCTTCCTGGGGGCTTGCATTCAGAAATGGCAATATTTCGTGCTTTTTAGTGGTTTTGCAACATCAGATTTTTCTCCAGATTTGTACACATGTACACGGCCTGTCCATACATACTCCAGTAAATTAACATGTCTCTAGCTTAAACACAGAGTCTGTAGTATACATAAATAGCAGGGTTTTGCCCCAGAACATCACACAAATTGGAGTTTGGGCTTGAATTGAAGGTACATTTTTTAAATTAAGGCTCTCAAAGTTATACATTTCTGTCATTTGATTACAAAGAGTTATCAGTGTTTCTGTAAAATATATATTTTGCTTTCAATTCAGTTCTCAGAGTGTTGGAGTCCGCCTCCAAGACTTGGGTGGGTCAGTCACATGTGTCTTCTGGCAGGCAGGCCTTTGTTGACAGGAAACAGTCAAAATCAACATATCCTATTCAATTGCAAGAGCCTATTGTGTGGTCTCCAGGAGGCTCCCAGCCAGTCTGCCTTCTATCAATCAAGAGGTCATGTGAGATTCTAACTCCTGGTGTGAATCTCTGGAGGTGAGAGGGTTTCCCAGGCTTCAGACCTCTGGGAACAGCAGGTGGCTAATTTTTAATTAAAATGCAGCCTTTGAAGTCAGCTGAGTCAAATCCCTTTGTCAGCAACTGCACTCAGTTCTCCTGTCAGAGTTTAGACCGCTAGCGCCGCCTTGAGGATTTTGTTGGTACTGCATGCAATTTTGGGATCTTTCTTGGATTAATGCATTCTAAACAGGAATGGTTCTTATATGGTAGTAAATAATCCTTGCTTAACATTGTTTTGATGGGGCTCCTTACAGTAAAATGGTTATGTGGAACCCCACAAAAGGGTTGAATCTTTAAAGTGGTCCAATGAGCCACGATTTCAGCAACTTTTTGACATCAGTAACAGTGGATTTTGTTAACAAAGATCTTTCTTTACACTGGTGGGTGGCAAGTTAGGTAACCATTTTGGTGTGCGCACAAACTGCGTGGTTCTCCTGGATTCTGGCGCACTTGTGGGCTTTTTGGCCATCTTGGATTTTCTAAGCCCACAGCACCAAATGTTGCAGCATGATAGCTCAAACGTGGGTCAGGAAACCCAACACCACCTATCAATCTGTTCCACCATTTTTCTTCATCCCACCCGCGTTCTTCCGCTGTTAAATGTTTGAGATGGGCGAGTCTAGGTTGCTGGTTTTTAGATCATGACAGAAGCAGATGTCAGATGGATTCAGTTTCGTTCTCGCACAGGCGGCAGGTGCTTGATTCGGAAAGGCCTCTGATACTACGGATTTCGTTGGTATCCAGTAAATTCAGCCTTATCGTTAGCAAAGTGTTGTGCGCCACCCTACTGGGCAATTTATTTTAAGTATCTCATTGGGTCATTGATCTTGCAGTACGATTGAGGATGATGGTGAAGTAATTTGTTTTTTGTTGCAGTTTCTTGTGTGTGAATCCAGTCTAGTTCTTTCCATTTCTTATACACTCTTGTTGGATTGGCGATGAGGGCGTCTTCCGAACAGGCGACTGACTGGAGTAAGGCCTTGTTTGCAGCTTTCCAGGCCGATAGCATTTTCACCTTGTCTGTTTGTAGCTCCTTGTTTAGCAGGCCGTAGATTTTGTCGCTTTCGTCCATAATGCATTTTCGATATAGGCGAAGGGCGTTGATGTTTACTGTTGCCTTAAGCGAGAGAAGGCTGAGTTCTCGCCGAATTGCTGCAATGGATGTGGATTGTAAGAGGGAAAGGACCACCTCCCAAAACTGCCCTTCTAATTTTGGCCAGATTTTGTTTGGAATCAAAGGCATGGCCTCCGCGCCATAGGTGATCGAAGGGACAACTTTTTTCTTATAAAATTCTATCACTGGGATGCTTGAAAATTTCCCGAATTTCGTGTCAATTGCCTTTCCTTGGGATGCCAACTTCTTTGTTTTATTTTGGAGGTTTACCTGCATGGAAGTTTCGTGTTTCGAACTGTCCATCAAGACTCCCAGGTATTTGTATTCAGTGACCTTATCAATCTCGGTATCCTCTAGAAACCATTTGAATGTATCTGTTCTTTCTTTCTGACCTGCTTCCAGGATCATGATTTTGGTTTTATCTTTGTTTATTTTAGGTTGTTTTCTGAAGTGTAGAGAAGTAGATTTGATAGCTGTCACTGGAGACCAATCTGGGTCTGATCAAATAAAATGAGGTCATCTGCGTACAGTAGATGACTTATTTTAAGGGTGGCCACGGACGGTGGAAATGAGCGAGACAGGTCTTCAGAATCTCCATAATCACCAATGTAGGCTAGGAACAGCGCTGGGGCTAAGGGTCAGCCTTGTTTCACCCCTCTTCCTGTCTGAATTTCAGTGGAGAGGTTGCCTTGTTGTGACAATCGCACCCTGAGAGTGGTGTCAGTGTGTAATGCTTTTATTGGCTGGAGGATCTCCTGAACCCCACCCCTCCAGTTTTTCCCAAAGGCGATGCCTATCAACTAGGTCGCAGGCCTGGGAGAGGTCGATAAAAGCCACAAAGATCCGCGGTTTGCCCTCCAAAACTTTGCTTTTAAGAGTGCTGATAGTAAGTATGTTTGCAGCTGTGCCCACATTTCTTTTAAAGCCCGTTTGGAACATGTCATTGCAGGGCGCCGACTTTGACCAGGCTTGAAATCTCTTTAGGAGCAGGCTCCCAAATACTTTTCTGATGCAGTCCAAAAGGGCTATGGGGCGATAGTTTGATGGGTCTGTGATATCACCCTTCTTGTAGATTGGGACAATGATGGCTTTTGTCCACGAAGGCGGAATCGATTTCTGGGCGGCGCATCTCGTAAAGATGTTCTTGATGAGCGTTACCCATTCCACTTGATTTGTTTTCAGATCTATGTTGGATATTCCGTCCAGACCCGCCGCTCTGGAATTCTTCAGCTTTTTGAGATGGTCTCTAATTTCCTCTTGGTCGTCCAATTCCAGCCATTTGACGACCTCTGGTGGCCTTTGGGGTGGGTCCAGGACTGGAGGCGCTTGGAAAAGGGAAGTGAAGTGGTTGATCCATTTGTGTTCGCCCATACAGTTTATGATCGAGTTGTTGTGCGATGGCACTGCTGTTTTTATCAAGGACCAGAACTCTTTCACTTTATTGCCACATATTGTCTTTAACATGCTTTCTGCGTCCTGCTGATACAATTGGTGTCGGTGGTTTTTCGCCTAGTATTTGTACGTTTTTGTTGCGATCGTTAGTTTTTCTTTGTTTTGAAGAGAGTTCCCAAGCCGCCTTTTCATCCTACGCATCTCACGTCTTTTTTCTACCAGGATAGCATCGAAAGTGTGTCTTGGTGCATTGAAAATAGTGGATGACGCTTTGGTTTTCGCCCTGTATTGGACTAGAAGAGGGACATAGTCCAGAATTTCTTTCCTTTCGGGGGTCCCACCGGGAGCATACTTTGCCGTCAAATTTATAACTGATTCAGCTGTTAGATTCAAACGGTTATCCAGAGAATTTGGTTCAACCCCCAAGGTGTACGGGGCTGGTGGCATAAAGCTGTTGTACAAAGACATTGTGAGCTGGTTGTGGTCGCTGTCATTTGTTTTACGGACTGCAATGTCTTTTGCCTTTGACAAAAGGTGGCGTGAGGCAAAGATATAATCGATGGTGGTGTGAAGGGATCCTTGTTCCCAAGTAGGGAGACGATGTTTATTTGGAAAGGTTAAGTCAAGGTTCTCCAGTTTTCTTGAGGCCATTAGAGAAGACCATTGACGCCCTCTTTTAGCAGCTGGGGTCAAAGATGAATTTGGACCCATCTTGGATATAGGATCGTGGCATTGGGCGTTCAAGTCACCACAAGTTATGATAGATGGGACCTGGTGTGTGGCTTAGATCTCATCTAGGGTTTCTTCCATCATGGTCAAGTAAGTATGTTGATTTATGGCTGCCGGATTCCAGTATGTGTTCACAATTGCAATTTGCGATTTCCTGGGGTACTTTTGCTCATCCCAATCTAAAAGCACTACCTGAATTGATAGGTTTGATTGAAGTATGTCCTTTATCTTCAGGCCAATTCCCTGTCGGCATGCTATAAGGAGCCTAGAAGTCAGACGACCCAAGAGACCTTTGTTGGCGGGAGCTAAGATGATATCGTACCCGTCCAGAGCCGGTGTTTTCCGTAGCCAGGTCTCTTGTAAGCAAATGATATCAAACGAGGCCAGGTTTGCATCTCCCGGCGTTGTCAGGTGAAGATGGCCTCGGGTATTCCACGAGCAGAAGCAGAGTAAGGTTGATTTATGGTCGACTGTCGGGACATCCTTTACCCCTTTCAGCCAACCCGCGAATTGCTATTTTTTCATTTGAGTCAAAGCCCTTGGGAGCTAAGCCCAAAGACCCTGGAGTTTATTTATTGGTTGTTGCTTTGACTCTAAGCTTTCTTTTACTGCTGGTGGACTAGCGATTTTCCTCTGTTCTTGTCGATGGACTAAGTCGATTTCAGCTTTATCATTGTGGGTAGAAGATGTTCTATCCACCAAAGTCTCGATTCTTTTCTTCGAACTTTGAGTTGTGAATTGTCTGTGTGGTTTCGGTAGACATTTCTGAGGACTTGTGTTTGTATCTTTCGGTTGTCGAATTTTTATCAGTGTCTCTTCTGTTTACATTCCTATTTTCATTTCCTTGTTTTTTTTTCTGGAGCCCCCTTTCTCCCCATGTGTTTTCTGAATCCCGGTTTTGGGGATTTCGACTTTGGTTTTTCAGAGTGTAACCTAGGAATGACAGGTCCTCCTTTGCACGTGCTATTTCCTTTTTAGCGCTCGTGGAGGCGATGTATATGTAAGCTTTTGCTCTGTTTTTTGAGTGGTATGGATCCACTAAATTCAGATCTGCGGATTTTATCCGACGTAAAGCTGGAACAAGGCTGAACAGTGTGAGAATGCCCCTTCTATTCAGAATTATATCATCCTTATTATCTACATGTTGTTCCAGTTTTATAGGTGACTCCCTTGGGTGTTGTTTTTTCTTTCGGTATTGCTCGGATTTGGAGATGTAATGTGGTTGAGGGTTAGACAGTATTTCTTCGTTTTGACTTTTCGGTGTACTTTGGCGGCTTCTTGTCTTGAGATAAGGGTCAGGGCCCTACCCATCGCTCTTCTGGAGAGGGGACTGGTTACAGGACACTTTCCTTTTGCTGACTGGAGAGAGGGGGGGCATTGAGGATGCAAAAAAACCACTCTGAAGCTGGGAGGGCTGGATATCTTCTTTCTTGGGGGCTGATGTAGTTTTTATCTACGATCTTCCAAGGTGCTGAAATGGGGGGAGGTTTCTTCAATAATTACTTCAATGATTTCGGCTTCATCCTGGGGGCAAGTTTTCACAGGCGACACTGTGACTTGGACCCCTTGGGCTTGTTTTCCCACCTTGGATGACAATGTTTCTTGGACATCATCGATGAGTCGGGAAATGTTCATCAGGTTCTCCTCTGCCAGGAATTCTTCCGTTGTTCGAGGCGAGGCTTTATTCACCTTTTTTTCTAATTGAAGGACCAGGATTTGCTCGTAGTTTCTAGCTGCAGCAGGTCTTTTGTTCAAGCATGGAGCCAGTTTCTGTTCTTTTTTCCCTTTTTGTTTTTGGCCTTCGGCCAGGGTTTTAGGGTTTTCTGCTCTGGCTGTTGAGAACATCGAGTAGGCACGATCTTTTGCCCCTGGGGTTGGTTTTTGGCGTTGAGGAATTTGAAGGGGATCGCCTGTGATATCGATGACCTCTCGATTTGCTACCTTACTATTGTCGACTGCAGGGGGCTGACGGATGTCGGAAGTGGGTGCTGATGATGATGATGGTGGTGGTACGGGCGGGTTTAGATCGCACGTTTCACCCATGGGAGGTTTTTCTTGAGATTGAGGAGAGATGTCATTTCGCCCTTTTTCCACGTCGATCTTTAGATTCTTTAGTTGTCCACCTAGGGCAGTGATATTACCTTCTAGGAAAGTTAATTTTGTATACATCATTGCTTGAATTGTGGTGTGGTCTTTTAAGTTCTCATTTATCCCTTCATAGAGTTTGGTGAACGGATTCAAGGCAATGGTTACTGCTGACATGATGGATAAGATGTCCCGCTTGTTTTTCGAGGGAGATTCAGTTGGTGTGCCAGGTTGTTGAGAGTGGCTTTTTGACTCCGGAGATATTGTGCGACTCTCGTTTTGCAGCCTTCTGGCTATAGGAGTAGTTGATAAATCTAAAGACCCTCGCCTTTCCCGGTCTGAGGGCTTTTTGTTATTGTAGTCAGAGGGCACACCTTTCCGAGGATGTCGAATTGACTGCCGGTTTTCGATGGAAATGGGACGTGTGTCTTTATTTATGTTTCCAGACGTCTGGCCCTTGGAGGCCTCGTTGTCCCTTTGGACTCGGGGTGCTGATGGCAAAATGTTTGATGGAAGGTCAAGTTTTGGCATGTGAGGCGCCTGGTTATTGATCAACTTATTGGTCTGAGTTGGGCTTTGAATAGCGCTTTGCATGTTTTTTTTGGGCAGGAGCTGTATTTCCCTGGTGGTCCACGCTTTCCTCCTCGCTACTATGGATGTTTTCTGTTAGATGTTCTGTTGCCCTGGTGAGAGGGGCTAAAAATGGAAGGCTAAGTTGGAGGGAAGGAGAGTTGATCTTGGGATTTAGCACCAGGAGGCATAAAGGTGGCCTGTGAGGAGCTTTATGTGCCTTGGCAGCGTCTTGAGTCTTGGGGTGCGGATCTGCAGCCAGAGCCCTTTTTCTTGCTTTTCGCAGTGGTTGGCAAATCTTTGCGGCCTCTAAGATTTCCTTGTCTGTGAGTTCTTCTTGCCTACGCAGTGGATCAGGGGCAAAAGCATTGAAAAAATCTGTTACTAAGCTTGCTACTGAAGGCTTAGTTGATACTGGTTTCCATGTATTTTTTCTTGGATTTTGGCCACTTTTATTTGTTATGGAAGACAGTAGGCTTGTAAGTGTTTTTTTCTGGGTTTTTGATTTTAAAGTCCCTTTCCATCTAGAATTCCGGTTTTTCCTTTTTTCCGGGGACGCCATCTCATTCCAGAGGCGTTTTTTCAAATTTGGAGCACATGTAGAGGAGGAGGATCCCTCTGTGTGGTAGACTGGGATAGAATCTTGGGCATTTATGGCTGGCTGCTCTGGACCCGTACAGTCGTCTAGTGACAAGTGGGGGACGTACCATCGAGAAAAGGAAGATATTGTTCGGGACCGAGTGTACATGCGCCTCGGTTTGCAACTGAATGTTAAAGCCGTTAGTAATTGATGCCCGATTGGCGTCCATGTGTGGTTTGTACTGTAGGCTGGCTTCCCCTCCTGTAAGGGGCCCTTATGAGAAGTTTCACCTGACTCTGTGGGTGAAGTTGTAGTCTCAGAAGGAGGGGGCGTGGTTTCGCTCCCCCGAGTCCGCTCCTCTCTCGCGTCAACAGCGGAGGGAGCCGAAGAGACGTCAGTGGTGGCTGCCCCCAGCACAGCTCGCAGCTGCGAGGGTGCTGTCTGCTCTTTCGCGGGCCCCCCCCACTCACAGGCCTCGGTCCTCCCTCCGGAGGCCACCGGGGGCCGGAGCTGTGAGGGGAGAATCCGCAGTTGAGACTGCGGGGGTGGGAGTCGTAGAACCGAAGGCTCTTCCGAAGGTGAGTAGGCACCTTCTTAAGTTTGGCCGTCGCTCCCTCGGCCCTGGGGGGAAGGGATCTTTCTGGCGAGCTGGTCATTGTTTTCCACCCGCCGCTGCCGATGTTGTGCAGCGGGAATATGTGATGGACTTTGTCTCAGGGATGAAGCTGGAAGTTTCTGAGCGCAACGATTTTGTGGATGTATTTTTGAAGGTAATCGAGGGCGCGCACTTCGAAGCAGGCGGCCCTCCTCAAACTCCATAGAATCTGGGATAGTGTCCAAGGGTGGTGAGATTGCCGGGGTCAGGCGCCATGGCAGCCATGCACAGACTATAATAGACTGCACACTCGAAGCCACACTCCGCGGCCCGCTCCGCGGTGTGGTGTAGGTCTTGTAGAGTAACAGCAGTAGTAGCACCTCCCACAGGATCAGTAGAGGGTGAAGCGTGACTGCAATAGACTGCATACTCGAAACCACACTCCGCGGCACGCTCCGCGATGTGGTGTAGGTCTTGTAGAGTAACAGCAGTAGTAGCACCTCCCACATGATCAGTAGAGGGTGAAGAGTGACTGCAATAGACTGCACACTCGAAGCCACACTCTGCCATTGAATTTACTCTATTTTTTTTTTTTAAACTTATTCTTTCAGCCCCCCATCTATCAATGTCTCTTCCCAGACACGCATACTTTTTCTGTGGCAATTCCAACTCTCATTCTATTTGTAGTATTTCCGCCAACCACATCTTTCTAATGTTATGTGTGTGACTATTTAGCTCACCTCTTATCACTATCTTGAAACTATCCCATGTCATGTACATATTTGTTGTATTTTCCATATCTCAAAATAACATTGTATAATCTTTTCTAGACTTTTAGTAACTTTGACATCTTTTAAGATTCCAGGTTTCAGTCTCCACCTCCTATTTTCAATTTTATTATCCATACAGTCTCGAACAATATATTTGCATGATCTGAAATTCCCCTTTCTTGTATTTCAATTATAATAACTTTATTAATAACTGAATCTGTGATCATGAAATAATCCAGCCTAGAATGTGAATTATGAACTGATGAAAAAAAGGTATCCTCCTCTATGGCCAGGTGCTTTATCCTCCATATATCAAACATATTATTCTCCTCTATTAATTTCTTGCATTCCCTACTTGCTCCTCCCCCGCATATCTACAATCTTCTGAGTGGTCCATTGTGCCGTCCATGACACAGTTAAAGTCCCCCCCCCCTGAATAATGTTCATAATCTTAAACTTGGATAAAACTGTGTGCCCCGTATCTGTCCCCCCCATTGCCTCTCCAATTTACCCAATATCTCCCCATTCACATGTGTCTCCTGCAACAGGGCCACCTGTATTACCTGCCTCTTCAAATAGTCACCCACACGCCTTTGCTTCTGATAACTTCCAAGCCTCCCAACATTCCATGTCCCGACCTTTAAACCTCCTATCCTATTCATTCCAGGGAGCAGTAAATCGCCTCTCAGACCACAATTCTTCCGCCCACCTAACCCAACCCTCCCCCGCCTCTGCCATACCACCCGCTGTGCCAAACCCCCCCTAACGTAGACAAAACAGTCCCCCCACCCCGCACCAACCCCCAACTTGGTGCCCTCTGTCCCACCCTCCCTCCCCCCGACTCCCTCTATCCCCTACCCCCCACATGCCCCTCAGCTTCCCCCCCTACCCTTCCCCTTCCCAATGCTATAGACCCACTGCCCTACTCAGCCCACTCCACCTCCCCTCCCTTGGGACCAGTGGTCAGTGGTATCGATTTAAGTAAGGACGTCGCCACTCCTCCCGTGCAGCTCCACCAACATATTCCCCCCGCATTTGCCCAGAGCCCCTTCTCTTTTCAAGACCCTTAACCACTAGGGTTTCCATCACTGACCATGCACCCGAGCTTACCCCTGCCCTTCCCCTTCCTGACCCCCACCTTTCTTAGGACTCCCTTTGCGCGACTCCACCCGGAGTTGCCCCTCATCCAACCAGTCCCACACCTCCTTTGGAGACGTGAAAAACCATGACTTCCCCCCCAACAATACTTTCAACTTTGCCGGGAAAAACATCATATATTTCAAATTGAGGTCTCTCAGCCTGCTACGCACTGCATCAAAGGACCTTCTCTGTCACTGAACCTCCAGTGTGAAGTCTGGAAAGATCCTTAGTTTCGCACCTCCAATCTCGTGAAAGCCTCACCGGCGTGCATCCTGTAAGATAGCATCACGATCTCTGAAGTTCATAATCCTAGCTACAATGACCCTTGGCGGAGTGCTCGGCGGCGGGGGCCTCCACGGGGTCCCTATGCGCCCTCTCCACCGTGAAGATGTTTGAGAGACCTTTGATCCCCTTGACTTTCTGGGCCATATTTTCCACAAAAAGCTCTGTGCTCGGACCATCCTCCCTCTCCGGCACCTCAACTAGGCGGATATTACCCCTCCTAGAGCGTCCTTCAGCATCTTCCGCTCTGACTTCCAGCAGCCGGGTAGCCCCCACCAGGCCCGCCACCTGGTTTTTCAGCTTCTGAACCTCATCTTCCACCATGCTGACCCTCTGTTCTATCTCCGTCACCCTCTCCGAAACCTTCCGGAGGTCCGCTCTCACCAGAGAGACATCCACTCCTACCTCATTGATGCTCTCCTGGAAGGTATCTCTCGAGACTTGTATCGCCTCCATTAGCGCGGTCAGGGTCATGTGGGGGTTGGGGAATGTTATATTAAAATGCCAATAAAGTGTGTTTTTAAAAAAAACTTGGATAAAACTTTGGCCAGCTCTTTACTAAATTAAATGTTCCCATGATATGGTACTTAAATGAAGCCTAGTGTAAATCAATTACCATGCAGATGTTATGGGGAGGGATATCTTTGGAAATGCTGGCCTTCCTTCACTGGCAGAAGACAGTATCTTCAGCCAGGTTCCAAGGTTGAGTTCTTCTTTGTTACTTCTGGTGAAGTCGTCAGATAATCTGCCAAAAGAGGGGCCCAGCCCTCTTTTAAAGCCAAGTGGGCCACAGTGATTGGCGTAGGCTAAGTCCACCTTAATGAACCAATCCTGGGGTCCCCACTAACAATCTCCTGTATGCATGAGGTCATAGCCAGAGTGCTTTGCAACAGGAAAGGTAAAGGGGTGAAACATGTGATACTAAGTTTCATCCATCCTCCTGTCTGTTGTTGATCAAAGAGTCGCTCTGGTTACCGGATCTTTCTGTTGTTCTCGTTTAAAGTGGCAGGTCTCCCTTGAAGCTTCAGTGAGAATAGACACTCTGGCTCCTGCAAACCACGTTCTCTTAACTGATGAATGGGGTCCCCCTACTGGTGAGCCTTACTGTAAACATGCAGTCCCAGGCATGACAGTTCACTGTCAATGACACTGAGGACGGAGGCTGGCACATTAAATATATAGAAAGTTGTTGGGGTTTCCTGTCTCCTTTGTTAACCTCTGCAGCCAGGCACCATGTGGGCCTGCTTCAATTACACTCTGTTAGTATGGTAATCAAAGCCACCAGCGGCAGGGCCTAACAAAAGAGCAGGGTGGAACTATGGAGCCTTTGTTATTTAATCTGGCTGGCCATGGCAGGGGGAAGCTTGGTCCTTCCCCTTTCTGGAGATGGCACGGTGTACTCCTGGCTGCCATAGCCCATCTAGATATGACAGGGGAGACTGTTATGTAGGTTGTGTCCACCCAGAGAACACGGCTCTATGCGTTTTTCATGGTGTGAGCATAGAAAAATGTGTGTGGAGTAGCCCCACACATTTTCCTGAGGTTGGTCTACCATCATTCCATTTAACTAAAAATGTCAACAACAACAAAAAAACAGGCAAATTCCTCACAGGTATTCAATGTATTGACATTAGAAGTTTGAAATACTGAATCACCCACAAGGTTTCCAACTAACAGGTAATCAATTAAACCCTACACCATTGAGGAGGGTGATCACAATTTCCCAATCTTATAAGAAATGCCATGCTAAGCTTTGCTATCCTAATTCCCAGTGTAGAACTCAGATGCAAACAGGAATGACAGCAAGCTACGATCTTTGGAAGAAGGCACCAGATTCCAAGGTAGGTCAGTAAATCATTTACTATGGTCCAGCCGGTAAGTAGCAGAATTAAGTACATGTAGAATGACAGCCCCCAAGTAGGTCCCAATGTTTCCGACTCCTACCTCAACTGTAAGGTACACACATGCTGCACACCTTCCTAGCCTCCTAAATGTGTCCCAATTCACACACCACCCCTCCTTTTTGCAGAGGTCATGCTAGCCATGGCAACTGTGAACACCACTGGAATGATCTCATCTCCTTCTTCTTATTATGACTTTGTCATCATTTATGTGATGTATTCACTAGTGTCTACTTCTAACAGCTGGTGATTCACCAGGCCTTGTTGCAGGTGCCGGATCTTCAATCTCTGCACTACTACTAAGGAAAATTAATGGTGGGGTCTGTTGATAAAATGTGGATCCAAATCTGATGAACCGTACAAAGGATCTAAAATGTAATTTGTACCAGCAAAAGCAGCCGCTCTAAGGCATGTTGTGTGGGAGTTGTGTACCCTCTATGCCTGGCTCCCGAAATAGCTCAGGCTGCACCATTTTGCAGTCACTGCAATGTATGCAATAGGTAAGCAACCCTCCAAAGAAAGAGGCTCCTTCCTTAGTCAATTATTGACAAAAACTAAGGTAATACCACCAAGGGTTTCAGGCAGGCAAAAGTCGTCTTTAGGATGCAGACATGCCAGAACACAGACTGGACTACTGCCATGAACTTAGTGTTCAAGGACAAATCATTATCCAGGACAAGACCCAAATGTTCTACCTGTGTAGTGGGAGATGGATATTCACCAAGCTCATATGGCCAGAAGGATGTTTGCCATGCCTTAGGGTGGCTACAAATTATTAATATTTCAGACTTTATAGGGTTCACTTTTCAAATGTTTCATTCAGTCATGCATAGATGCCTAGTAGACAAGATGAGAGGCAATGGGCTGCCGCTGGTGGATTGGAAGGTTTCACAATAAGCTGCGTATAATGGGAGGATAGCTCAGCTGCAACGCGTTTGCCTTGGAAGCAAGATGACAGGAAGCAACATAGGTTTGATCCCAGAGTCCAAGCTTAGAAACCTCTGGGTATTTAAGCGCGTTATAAATATGCAACTAAGACAAAAAACAATGATGCCACTAAAAAACAAACAATTCCTGTAACAGCGCATTGATGCCCGCGGGTTGTGTGAGCGCTTTAAAAATGCAAATAAATAAATAAATAAATAAAATAGTTGAAGTGCTAGTTCCAGTAAAGGGAGCATTTGGACATTTAAAAGGAGCACGGAAGGGTCGACATCTGCAGGACTCTTCAGGTTAAGGGAAAGACTTCAGATTGGAACGGGGACGAAAGATATCAGATACTGTATCTCAGAAAGCAAACTGCTCTTGTAGGACTGTTCTCATCACTAATTATGTAACCCTTTGAAGTACCGTGTTCAATGCTGGAAGTCATATTTCCATCACTATTAAGGGTAAAATGGATCGGAGACAAGGCCCTCAATAAACTTAATATGATGTATGCAGGGGTAATGAAACACCCTTCCAACAAAAGTGGCTGAGACGAAAGTGATACATAAATGTAACACACTTCCTGGGGTTAACATATGTGAAATATCCTACTGGGCACAGAAGTGTAAAACTGGAAACCGTGCCAGATCTCTGCATAGAGAACGCAATGCGCACAATGGAAGTTTGTGTCAGCCTTTATCTACAGTCACATTTTATTGGGATGAATCACAAAAACCTGTATACTCCTAAAGGCACTAACTCCTACTCTAAGGGCATAATTTACATAAAATTGAAAAACGACCCTTAAAAAGTGATGGAGGAATAATTTTGCCCTAAACTAATCCCTGGGGTGAAGCCGAGGGAATACGGTAGGCAACAGCATTATCTGAAGTGATGATGAGCCCTCCAGATGTCTACAAGGCTACTATGCCTTTGTGGTAAAAATAAAATAGAATGAAATAGTGTGTAGTGCAACGTGTTAAGATGATGCTGAAACCAGAATGTTGGAATGAGGTCAATAACAGAGATTAGTGACTGATCTCTGCGCACTCTGACTCGTTTCATAACGTGCACTTGTATTTCCTTCCGTGAATAATATGCATTTTACTTATGCAAACATTGCACCTTGAACTGGTTGTCGGTGCTTTTGGGAGCAAGCTTTAGCTGTGCGATCCTGACTCTAGTTGTCCATGTTCCTAACTAGAAAGGCTGAGAGAAGAGAAACTAGAAATAATATAAGACACCGTTTAATGTAACTGTGGATGAAGGTGTTAAGGACAACAGTGCAGCATACTAAAGGTCTGCATCATGCATTTTGCATTGAAAAAAACAAAATGTATGTAATAAAAGGTTTCAATCTCACTTTGTGGCCTGAACTGGTAAAGGAGCACAAATAAAAGTATGTAGCATTCGGATTTAATGACCTCAAAGCACTTGTGTTCTTCAGTATTGATTAGCCCATTCATTGGAATGCTCGAGATAGCCAATCAGGTTGCCCAGAAGGCAGGCTTCACCTTAAGCATTTAAGTTATGTTTTGATTGTGTGGTACCTGAACTCAGCCCAAATGAATAGTCTAATATGGACCATGGGTCATTATAGCTAGTGCAGCGTTCAAGCCTCGAGATTATTGCTGTGGGCACCACGGGCCTGCTTCATGAAGTACTAATGGAGAAGACAATGAGTGAAAACATGTCCCAGGGCAAGCACGTGATCCGTGGATTCAGGATTTGAAATGATGGCTTCAAAAAAAGTGGAAGTTGGGGCTCTAAGTGGAGCCATTTCTATGATCTATGCGAGGAGTTGCTTGTGAGAGGCAGAATGCCAGGGCCTGTGCAGTATGGCATCAGCGGAAAGTAACAAGTAAAGAGGTGTGGTGAGAGGGAGTAGGGAATGGCATAGGCACTGGAAGTGGACAGGAATCTGGGGCAGATAGACAGACGGAGGCCGAAGGAGTAGGTGCCAGCAGGAGCGAATGCAGGTTATGATCTGGAAATCATGCCTCCAGGTCGTAATTAAGTAAGGACCCACGATGGGCGGGGGCATTACCAGGTCTGGTAAAGGCCCGAGGCACTTTGTAGTGGGGTGCCAATTGTTTTTTTTTTCTCTCAAGTTGAGAACGACGTGTTTGCTGCTTGAGAACAAAAAAATGCACACCAAGCTGGCCCCCATGGAGAAGGGAAGTACATGCAGTCTATTCTCCCTTTCCATGCTGGCCATTGCTGCGACAGAGATGTGTGGGGAAGATCGAGTGTTCCCGGGGAGAGAGAAAAAAGCACTGAATATGTTTGGGTTTTTGGGGGATGTGGAAATTATGGTTGGGAGGTTTGGAACAAAGGAAGGGAAGGGGGGTGGGGCGCACTTACCTGAATCCCCAGCGGGGAAGATGGCGGTCTCCTGCTTCTGAGGAGGCTTGTGGTAAAGCCCTCGTTCTGAGCCTCCTGATTGGCTGAGAGGCCACCACACCCCCAATTCTGGTACTAACAATAATTATAGCATTTCTCCTACCACCCTGATATCTTTGTGTGTGCAATTGTCTTCATGTGCATGAGAATTTGATTATGGGATGACGATGGGATTTCAGAAATAGGGTTGATCGTTGTATTATGTTGCTTTGATATTATCTTTTCCAATGTATACTGTTTATGTAGTTGATCATCTGTTTGCACTCCAAAATGTTCATTTTTTTTATAAACATTTAATAAATTATAGGGAAAAAATTATAATAGTTGTAGACCACCTCTGGAATTTCTCTCTGGATGAAACTCATTCTAAGCTTTGACAATGAGAGGGTAAGTTGCAGCTGAAAAGTTGAAGCGATACCAGAAGGCACGTGAGTGGTGGATGCACTGGAAGCTGCTGCACTGGTAGCAATCTTCAATGTGAGCTGCTAGATAATGCCCGCTGTTGCCTCTCGCTTTACACCATCCCCTATTGATCGGTCCCATCAATAAAGACAGGGCCACTGAATAATATTATTGACCGCTTCTACAGTCATGTATGCTACAATGCAATGATTAGGCCAATAATAGCTGCATTTTCGGTTTTTGGCCTCCATTAATAGGACAGATGCACAACGACCACATTATGTACCACTCGGTGCAAGTGCAATACAACACACACACACAATTAATTATTAGAATAAAAAAGCACAGAGAATACTTCAATGTCCTGAACAATATAGGCACTGACATGAATAACATAGTCTTATGGAAAGCATTTTGTAAACGTTATGTTCTTTGGCTGCGTTCAGGGGGCCTGAATAGCTTTCACAGCTATGCCCTGCTGCTCTGCATTCCCGAATCCATGAAAGTGTCCTTCTGAGCAGGGCAGAAGGGATGGCAGAGCTAGCAGCAATTCCGGGTAATTGCTAGCAGCCCGGACTTTCTGCACGCATAATGCAAAGGCAGCGTGGGGCCTGGATGTTCCCAGCTCCAAGAGGGCGCAGGGGAATAACGGGAGCACTGAACCTACACAATGGAGAGAAGGGAATTGATTTTCGGCTGAGCCTCCACATTGGCATTCTCGAAAACCCCGGTGCCGAATTATCTCGATTAGAGGAAAGTTATTGGCGAGGATCCGCCATTGGACACGGTGTATATCCCTGGCAGTGGGGCGTGGCGGCAGATTCAGACCCGCCGACAAAGATACGCTGCTGGAGGCATTGCGCATTTAAATCATCGAGTTCTAAACCAGCTAAATGATGAGTGATAGCCAAGTGCACGGGACCATTTCCAGTCACGATGTTTATGCAAAGGCCGCCAGGCCCGCTGGAGACATCTAAAAGAGGAGTCACACACAGACAAAGCAGTGCAGTCAGCCAGCCAAGGTCGGCAGGATTCAAATCACTGCTGCGGGTGCGAGTGACCCACACGGGGCCTGTGTGTTCCGCCTCCTCTTACTGCATTAAGGGAGCTAAGAGTGAAATTGCTTTTTAAGAGTAATGCTGAACGTCGAGAAAGGAGAGTTTCCCATGTGGACACACTGTGCACAAAATTGTAAAAAATGATAACGGGCTGGAAGGTTCCCAAAAGAACGGCTTATAGTTTGTTTATTGGTAGAAAGGTGAGGGTAGTTGCGACCAGGGCATGTATTTGCACCACGCCGACCAGTCGGCTGCCTGGGTTCCAGCTTAAAGAGGGCGCCACAACAACAATAGGGAGCACATCGAGTGATTAAGGCTGCCTGGCTCATTGCAGGCAACCTCGCTCTGCAAGGTTCCCTGCCTGGCTCAAAGTGCTGCAAACTCATTGCTAATAGCAATAGCAATTAGCTCATTGCTAATAGCAACATTGTTTTGTCCGGGACCCCACGCTGCACATGCGCCACATTGAGCGCATGATCTGTGCAGTACTCAGCAGGGCATGCGACTTACTTTGAAGAACAGGCCGAGAGGTAAGAGGTTGGTTTTGAGCTGATGGCTTAAGGCCGGCTGGCTGCCTGTGATCTCTGTGCAGCCAAAGTTCATTTAAGCAGCTCCAATGTTAGAAGCAGTGTGTCCAAGACAAAGAAAGAAATGTCAGGGTTGCGGAGACCACTTGCTGTGTTTTCTGCTTTCTGTTCTCTGCCTCTGGCCCAATTCATGTAGTAAGGTAAGTCAACGGCGAGTGACAGTCACTCCGAGGTCTCCCTATTCACTGGTTCCATGCTCCCCATTCACTCTCTGATTTTTAAGCTCTGGTCAGGTGTCTCACTCTCTCCTTAGTCGTCTGTTGCTCTCAACTCCCTACTATTACTCCTACATTCTGGTCTTGTCGTCTCCCATTCTGGTCTCAGGTTTCCCTCTTCTTGCGCCTTTATTCTTGCCCTATGTTTAAACCCTCTTGGGCAAGGGCAGATACCAGATCCAGTAATGCTTAACCGCACAGAGGTTCCTGCACTGGGTTGAGCGAGAGATAACCGTAGCCCCCTAACCCTCCGTCAGAGACATGGACAGGAAATATATCACAAGCCCCCCTGCTACCACTATCCCTCTGATTCCAGGTACAGGTAGCGCTCTGAGCTAGAGATATTTCCAAACACGGTACCAGTTCGGGCAAAGCCAGGGAACATCACTAAATTGGTACCCCACCACCACCAGATCTGCATTGGAAGACCTCCTCTGACCAAGTTCATGGTATGGTACTAATACCTCAGTTTGGCGCTTAGAGGCCCATGGACAGTGTAACTGTAACCTTGTAACCCCCTTCCTAAGTACCAGCGCCTGGATGCCTCTGGGCTAAGCGCGCTCTATAAATGCCTAAATAAATAAATAAATGGGTGCTTCTCTCACTGCACAGAGTGCAGCTCAATGTTTATTTCAAAGGAAAATATGTGATATATTGCATACTTTATTGAGCATTCTTATAATTTTGGAAGTGGGTGTTCAAAGCCACAAAAGTCCCTTCCTCGGGCATTTATAGCGCAACTAAAACCTGACTTCTTTTTGGCAAAAGCGTTTACATTCACTATAACAGTATGTGACAGGTTCACTATAACAGTATGTGACAGGTAAATGTGTGGGCTCATCGTTCTCAGCAGACTCAGGCGGCAGAAATGACACGAGGCATCTATGTTTCTAGCTTGTTCATAAAGGACTGGCAGGGCAGAATATTGCAGGAATCAGATTCCTGTCACTTTTCACTGGTTTAAAAAAACAAAAAAAAACAGGCTGTCAATCCGTGCACTTTACAAGTAACTTTTCAACTGTGCCATGACAAGCAGTAAAATAAAGGAAGTACAGAAAGGAACGATGAGTTGCAGTCTGGCAACTGTATAGGCTTATAAACCCAGAGGTACATTTAGTCAGACACCCGCAGGATATTGCAGCGTCAAATGTAACATTTTGCGGCATAAAAATGAAAATTTGCATCACCAAATTGTATTTCTTGCTGCCCTTTTGCTGCACATCTTTTTATTTGCCTGTTTGGTGTGTGAGAGCCATGGCGGGATTATTAGCACTTTTTGTGTGTGACTTCTCCTATGGTGTAATAGAGAGAGTCCCAGGTGTCCCAAGCTTGACACAGCAGTGTTGGTTTTGTTCTAATTTCTTGGTTTAAAGTGCGTGTCTATTTTAGATTATTAACGTTGATGGTTTTTTTCTTCTAATGGTGTATATGCATCCATTCAATAGTTGCAGACTTCTGATTTTCGCCAAAGGGTGACTGTTTTAATTGTACACATTCTGAATCCTTAACCCTCATTCTGTAAAAGCATCATGATTTGGAACAAAGATTTGTTAACAGCTTAAAGTAGCAAGTTAAAGCATGGGATACATTTCTAAGGTTCTGAAGGAGCATACGTGTACATTGTTTTGTTGCACAGTAAGTGCTGACAGTATGAAAGCACGGAGGTGGACCTGCCAGAATTGTAACATACAAACAAGTTGTGCAGACCCTCTGGAGAGCTACATATATGTGTACCTGAGCCCATAGGGGCGAGAAATATTTTCAGCCGCACAGCAGTGATCTACATGTCTATTTATCTATTGTGCATTTGTAAGGCACTTATACAGCAAATACATTGTGTTTCAAAGCACCCACAGGGCAGCAGGGAGGGAGCATGGGATTGAAAAAAAATAAACACTGAAGGATAAAGACGGACCTACTAGGCCTTGTGGACATTCAGAACGTGCAAGTGCAGAGAGAGAGGCGAGGGGAAAAGGAAGAGGGGGGTAAGTGCTAGGAGTGTCCATGCTCGTGAGTGAGCAGCAGATAAGTGCCCAATGGAGGAAGTGCTAGGGAGAGGTCAGCTACCAATAAATAGGTAAGTGCAGCCCTATAGTGGCATAGGCCAGTGGGTGCCAAGGCAAGTGCTGGGAGCAGGAGGAAGCTGAAGGCGATTGGGTGTGGGAGGCCAGGGCCCAGAAGGACACATAAGAGCCCTGATCACCAACCTCAGCAACTGTGGGATTAGCAGAAGAAGAAGGAAGGGAAAGAGGAGGTGAAAAGGAAAGTCTTGAGGAGCTTCCCGAATTTGAAGAGATCCGGCTCAAGAGGAAGAGGAAGGGGGAGGCTGTTCCATAAGAGGGAGCCAGCTGAGGAAAGAGATCGGCCACCAGCCCTCAGTTTAGCAAAGCACTTGACAGGCATAGAGATGGCACTGGAGAAATGTAGAGATCTAGAGGGAGAGTATTTTGCAAGAACAAATTGTAGATATCATGGTCCTTGGCCCCAGACAACATTATGGATGATGCAGAGGGATTTGAATTTGATCCTTGCAGCAACCGGGAGCCAGTGGAGAGTTTTCAGGGCTGGCGAGATGTGATCCTTGGGCTTGAGGACAAAGATAAATCTTGCTGCCCTATTCTGGATAAGCTGAAGGGGTCGTAGAGTTGAAGAGGGTAGATTCAGGAAAAGGCTATTGCAGTAGTCTAGCCTAAAGAGAACCAGTGCTCTGGAGACATTGAGCTTCTGGGGGAAAGTGAGAAAAGGGAGAATTCCTTTCAGAAGGAAGAGTTGAACGTCAGATTTCTTGGCAAGGTCCTGAATGTGAGGGAGGAAGGAAAGAGAGGAGTCAAACATGACTGCAAGGTTTCTGGCTTCAGATGAAGGAGAAAGGGGAGAGCCCATAGAGCAGAGGTCTTCAAACTGTGTGGCGCGCCCCCCAGGGGGGGCGCGGCCGCCTCCTAGGGGGGGCGCCAGAGTCCAGCATGAAATGTAAAAAAATGTTTTTTAAAAAAACCTTTTTTTTTGTTTTTTTTTTGATTGGAGGAAATGGGAGGGGGCAGCTCATATGTTCAGACTGGACCATAAAACTGTCTTAGGCACCAATGAAAACATGGCCAGCAGTTGCAAATGGATATTCAGTCCTTTAGTAACAGACAGTTTGAATAGTACCCACGGGGTTGTTTTTTATTCAAATGTAAACAAATTGTGATATTTAAAGACTATTTATTCAGCAACAATGGTCAAAACTACTAGCTGCATAGTGAAGCAACTCCTCAAACTGGGCCACGTTGGCCAAAAAAGTGACCCATTTTGATTGGCCTACACTAGCATTTTGCACTTTTGGTACAGTCATCGCCCCATTGCCCTATAGGCCAGTCCAATCATGCCGACTCATCCATAATGGGTGAGGGGGCATCCACCCACTGGCCACCTCACCCATTATGGAGGAGGCGAGGGGCCAGCCCAGTGAAACACTGAGCACTCCCTCAGCTGCTTTTTCCAGCTGAGGGAGTGCTCCTGGGCCGGCTGAACTGTCAAAGGGAAACACTGTTTGCTTTTGACAGTGCATTTCCCCAGCCACACATGATCACCGAGCCATGCAACTTTGGGGTTGTTTTGATTTGCCAGCCTTGCATAGCTCATTGGAAATGCTGGCTGGGGCACTGCATGTATGTATATGTGAGGGGGTGCTCCTGCGCCTCCTTGCACATACGGGCAGTGCAACCTGGAGCAGGGCATTTTAGCAACCATGCGCAGGCCCCTGCAGAAGGTACGTTTATGGCAATTTATTTTTTATTTAAATGTGTATGGATGTGTGTATGTTTGTGTTATGGGACTGTGGTGGGAGCAGGATGTGCGGCAGCACTGGGAAAGTGGTGGGAGTAGGGTGGGGGAGAGCCCAGGGTCTGTACTGGGAGAAGGGTGCGGTGACGGCACGCAAAAGTTCATATCGATTTCTACATACTCTCCATCCGGCACTTTTAGGGGGGCCCAGCCTGCCCAAACTTGGCTCAGGGGGGGCCCAGGCCAAAAAAGTTTGAAGACCACTGCCATAGAGGATGGCCAGAGTGAGGGGAAGAGGGAGCAGGAGTCCCAATAGAAAGGATCTCAGTCTTGCTGGCATTGAGGCAGAGATCGTTGGAAGTGCACGAGGACTGAATGCCAAATATGCAGTCCAGAATGATGGAAGAAGTAAGGAGATGGTCAGAGGAATTTTTGAAGAAGAGTTGTGTGTAATCTGTGTTACACTGGAAGTTAGAGGAGAAGGTTGAAATAAGGTATGCACGTGGAGCAAGGTAAGTGTTAAAGAGCCGGGGAGAAAGGTTGGAGCCCTGGGGCACACCACAGGTGGAGAAAGAGGTAGGGGAGGAGAAAATGCCCAGAATAACCTGGGATGCACGGTCACTGAGGAAGGAGGTTAGCTAGTCCAGTGCCCGCTCCGAGATACCCAGAGTGTCATTGAGCAATTTTAAGAGGATGGAGTGGTTGACCATGTCAAAAGCAGAGGAGATCAAGTAGGATAAGGACAGCTGGAGAGTGCAAACAATGTGCTCAATATGGGAATAGTAAAGCCCACCAAATGTAATAAGCAGGCAAAGCACTGCTAATTTTACTCTTCTAAAATCACTACTCCATTAACACTCTTGTTTATTGAACACATGCCAGAAAGCAACATAAGAATCTAAAAGCTTGGAAATGTTGATTATTTCACAACTTGAGATCTCCATCAATTCCCACGGGTTTTGGTAATTTAAATACTTTGACAAACTACACACAGAAGAGCCTTTATGATAAACCGATCTGCGGCCTGCAATGATGGGTTAGTGGGTGCATTTGATTATATGGGAGGTGGTGCAAGGTAGTGGGTGTGATTGCACTTTCAGAGGTCTGAGAGAGGGTAGAGTATATGTATGCCAGTGTGTCAGAGTGCATGCGCAAAGGGTGCAAGAGTGTGGATGTGCCCATGTGAGTAAGGCCAGTGTGACAGCAGTCTCTGCATGGTGAATGCGATGAAAGTGGCAGATGGGTGAGTGCCATCACAGGAGTACGTGGGATGTCTGAGTGGGGGCATCAAGAGGAACAGGGGCTGAGAGGCACTCATGGTTTTGGCCAGGCGTTGGCAGATCAAAGATTTGAAAGGATGGGATTCTAGAACTGTCAGCTCCAGGGATGGCAGTTTAACTGCTGTGCTCCTGTGCCTGAACTATTTTCCTTTATAATATACTTTATTAATTTCTGAAAATGTCAACTCCTAATAGTCCAGATGCTAAAAGACAAAAAGGAGGTGGGAAAGATGACAATGGAGAGAGCAGAGAAGACAAACTCTTTGATATGCTGAGTAAAATGACGTTGGACATTGGGGAGATAAAGGCAGCTCTTTTGAAATCAGAGGAAACGTTTACTACAGTTGTCAGAAGAGTGGATTCTGTTGAGCAACATTTGAATGTGGTGGATGAAAAGACTTTAAAGCTGATGGACCAAATCAGAGACCTGAAGGTGGTTAATGAGAAGATTTCCTTGAAACTATCAGAACAAGAACATTTTTCACAGAAGAATAATCTTCGTTTTGCTGGTTTTCCAGAAAATGCGGAAAGAGGTAATGCCATTGACTTTCTGAATAAGAATTTGCTAAAATTGCTGAATCTAGATGCAGCTATATCATTGGAAATAGAGAGAGCTCATCGGTCTCTGGGACCTGAACCAGCCCTGGGTGAGAGGCCAAGACATATTATTGTTAAATTCCTGAGATTCCCTGTGAAGGAGTTGGTGTTAAGGAAAGCTCGGGAATTGAAAGATCTTGCCTCGGGTGGCAATAAAATAATGGTGTTTGTGGACTTGAGTAAGGATGTGATGGACAAGAGGAAAGCTTTTATTGGGCGAAAATAAAAGCCCGGGAAAAAAAATCTAAAATACTACATGATTTATCCTGCAATTTTAAGGATAGTGGTGGAAGGTCGTTTACACTCTTTCACTGAGAGCAAGTTGGCAGAGGCTTTTCTGACAGATTTGGATCTAGACCCAATGGAAGGAACATCATTAGCTTTGGAGTCTAGTACTAGGCTGAGGAAGAAAAAAGGAAGACCTGATTCACATTAGATTATGGTCCGGTGAAGTTACTTTGTTAAAATAGTTTTTTGTGTTATTTTGCTGTTTATTTTACATTTGCAATTGTTTTGCATTGAGGAAAATGGCCGCTGCCTATACTCCGTTAATCACAACGGAATTAGAATGTTTACTTCCTTGAAAGTATGCCATGATTGCCTTGAACTTTCCATGTTGTAATTGTAAAGGAAAGCACCTTGTTCACATGTTACGTTACGTGAGGTGTAACGGAGAAGATGCAGCCTTCGAGTTTACTTCCTCATTTTACGCCACGCCCCTTTGCCGTGAGTGTATCCGAAACAGTGAATCTGATTTGGAACACGCTGGGATCCTTCCGTGTGCCTGCGCCGTCGTTGCCAGTGGATGTGTGCACAGATCAGTTCGATGACTGCGGAAATGGTGATTAACACATTTTTCGACGCTTTTAAATTGACCGCTGCTTCATTCGAGCGTGCGGTGTGTACTTTCCATGGCTGCTCCTCCGGCACTTCTACACCTGGACATGATATGGGTAAGCTTGATATAGCCGTGACGCTGCCTCTGGTCGTATTGTGCTTCTCATACTTGCCCCATGGCTGGACTTAAAGCGTGTTTCAGCTTCGTTGTTTGTGTTCTCCATGGCCCCGGACCCTCCGTCGTTCTTACTTAACCGCATGAGCTGCCTCTTTCTAATCTTCGTGATTTGCTTTTGTTGGCTGTACTACAACCTGGTGCAAGACTGATACCTGGAGGCTTCGGTGCATTGGATCAGGATTATGGGTTGATGGATGGGTGTGGGCCTGGAGGTACTATTTCAGGGATGCAAACGATTGACTTTTCTGACTATCTGTTGCCCAGCAGTCTATTCTTGTTCCCGTGTGTGGTTCATGGTAAATCGCTCTAGCTACAAACCACTGTTGATAATTGGGGTACCAGTGCACTGACAAGAACATTGTTGAAAGGTACATTGTGTCACTCTATGAGAACACCCTTTTCTGTGGAGGCCATCATTTCTGCATCCCCTGCTGTATGGGCTTCCATGTAATTCTCAGTGGGACCACGATAGAGGATATTACACGTATATGTTTAAATGGCAATGGGATTAAATCTGTATGCTGAGGAAGTCAAAAGATGGTTCTGAATCGAAGTCTAGAAGCTTGCGGAGCCGTCCTCTCTCGACATTATCGCCTACCAGTGCATTTGTCCATTCCGGTGACCTTATGTAAAACATCTCTGTGGAACGCCCTGTTGACTTTGAGCAGGAGAGCTCGAAATTGTGATTTTCTAATAATTTTGCAATGTACTTGGACCTATGACTGAGTGAGGTGCTATCTGGGGCCATGTTGTCATGATGTCGTTATGTACCTCATACCTGTTCATGGGGAGCATGTGAAGAGTGTCCATGCGAAATATACATGGCCAAAACTTCATTCAGTTGATCCTGATGGTCACAGCTACTCTCGATGTGGGATACCCTAACTCCATATATACTGGTCCGGTCTACTATGTGACTGATATGTGTTGGTTGCTTAATTAGGAATGCAGGATTATTTAATGGAACCAGGGTTTTTTTTTATTTTTATTTTTTACTTCTTTATGCATTGATAGTTTCAATTGTTGCATAGTATGACCTCGATTAGTTACATATTAATTTGTGTTTGCTTCATAGGGTCTCTTTAGATTTTATCTAAGGAGTATAGAAGTTATGCACACGCCTGCTTTACAAATACATGTTTGAAATATTTTAAGTTAGTCAGAGATGACTCTTTCTGTGATTGACTAAGGAGGGAGAACATGTTTTCCTGTACAACATTGAATGCAATGGATTAATGTGTAGGGGGAGTTGTTGTGACAGACATGGACACAACACACTGGGTCATGCCTATACTTGGAATGTGATGTGATGTACTTGGGAGCTGTATGCCTGGCATGGCTTAGGGTAGCGTGGAGTGTTTCACCGCACTTAAGTTGGAACTCTAAAATTTGTGTTATTATGCTGTGGTAAATCTCAGAACGTGATGTGAATAATTTTATCATTATTGGAATAGTTAGAATTGTTTGTGATATGTACGAGGGGGGAATAGATAAGGGGCTCGCTTTGCTGATGGTTAGTATGCTCTGGGGTTTGGTGTTGAGTTGTTTGCGAGTTGACATGTTGATCAGAGGTTGATATTCTTTATTCAAGATGTTATTTTGTGAGAATTTGTAAAGAGATGTTTCTTGAATGCTTGTGACAGTTTGCTTAATGGGTTATGGGCAGTCTTCATTCATTTTATTTGGTGGAAAGGTGGATTAGTGGAATCATATGTAAATAGGGGTGAGGTATATTGGTGATTGGAATAGTGAATACATTGGACATAGGGGTTTGAGGAGATTGTGTACATATGTTGAGGTTCAAGAAGAAGAGGGGTTCTAGACGGGCAGTAATGATGTGTATATTCACTTATTGTGATTATTAGATACTTTCAGATAGTTAATCATGTGAGTGTAGATGTTGATATTGGTGTAATTCATTGAAATTCAAGTACGATACATTGGGTATTGGCATACAGGGTTAGCAATGATATGGGAGTTCACATCATTTTTATTATCATAGGGATAATATTGATTGTCATACTTATATTGTTTGGGCATGGAGTTTCGTTTCTGGTGGGTATGGTTCAGAATGTTGTAATTGATGTATATACTCACGCTTATTTTGAGTCTAGTGTTTATTGGACTGGAAATGTTATGCAAAGCTTCTGCTTTATGTTTGTTTGTCTATATATGTGTCTTTTGTCGTTGTGTCTACCCTTTCCTTGCTTGTTACTTTTAACTTTTTGGACCCTACCTTTTGAACTTGAAGGATACTACATAACTGTACTTAAACGGAATAGAGAGTTATAGTTGCTTTGACTTTTGTTTCATGGAATGTTAAGGGGATTGGTAATGTTGTGAAAAGACGCAAGCTTTGGCAAGATTATGGAGGAGTAGAGCTGATGTGATTTTTCTTCAAGAAACTCATTTAGATGAACAAAATGAAAGGTATTTGACCAATTCCAAATACTCTAGGGTAATCTCGAATTGTTACGACTCTAGGTCTAGAGGGGTGAGTATTTTGTTTAGGAAAGGCCTACCAATTAAGTTTGAGAAGACAGTTACAGATGCGGAAGGTAGAATCTTATTACTTGACATACACCATGATGGCAAAAAAATGACAATTGGTACTGTGTATGCACCGTGCTCGCCCGCTGCATCTTTTCTCAGTCAATTAGGCCTCTTGCTAGATGGTATGGAGGGTGAATCGTTGGTGTTAGGTGGTGACTTTAATATAGTGATGAATAGTGAGATGGATCGGAAATCGGAATGTAGATATTACAATGCGAAGATTAGTGAAGAATTGAAGGAGTTTGTGTTTAAATATAAACTTATTGATATATGGAGGGTACTTCATCACGACAAGGAAGAATTCTCCTTTTATTCACCTGTTCTTGACTCATACTCAAGAATTGATTATTTCTTTATTAGTGCTACTTTGAGTAGCCAGACAGTGACCACAAATATTCTGGAAAGGGGTATCTCTGATCATGCTTTATCGGATTTGCAATTACTTTTAGATAATGTAGGTGCTAAAACGAGAAGATGGAGAATGCAAGCTAGCACGCTGAAAGATAGTTTGGTTACAGAGGGCTTAGATGCATTTATTGGACATTACTTTGATGACAATATAGGTTCGGCTGATGTTAAGTCTGTTTGGGATTGTTTTAAAGCAGTATTAAGGGGGAAACTGATAAGTAGGACTGCCCATGCAAAGAAGAATAGCCAGGAAATTATTAGAAGTCTGGAGGCGGAGATCAAAGACTTGCAAAGGGTTTGTGCTAATGATGATTTAGGTCAAAACAAGCTGAAATTACGTAAATTAGAAGTATAATTGGGGACTCATTTGCAAAACCTGGCGAGTAAAAGTATGTTTTATTCGAAACAGAAGTTTTGGGAATCTGGTGATCGGAATGGCAAGCTCTTGGCTTATAAGTTTAGGGGATTGGTGACTGATACCTGTGTTTCTTCTATTCAAACTGATGAAGGCCATACTTTAAATAAAAATAGAGACATCTGCGAATATTTCAAGGGTTTTTATGAAACACTGTATAGGGAGGAAAGGGATCCTGCTGTTAGTAGACTGGATGCTTTTTTTGAGAAAATTTCAATCTCTAAGCTAGCACTAGAGAAACAGACTTTACTTGACCCTGCAATTGAGGTTGCAGAAGTTACTGCTGCCATATCACAAATGAAAGATGGAAAATCGACGGGTCCTGATGGTATAGTCTCGGAATTTTATAAAAAGTTTGATGTTCAATTGGCATCAATTTTGTGTGAGCTTTATAACGAATTTATAGCATCAGGAGTGATGTGTGAATCAATGAAGGAGGCATTGATTGTTGTGATACCAAAACCTAATAAAGATCATACTAAGTGTGGAGACTATAGACCTATTTCACTGTTGAATGTGGATCTTAAAATGTTCACAAAAATTTGGGCCAATAGGTTAAGGTTATGTGTGGGGGATCTGATTGATGAGTCTCAGGTAGGTTTCATTCTAAGGCGGTATGGTTATGACAATATTAGAACTGTGTTAAATGTGATTGGTGAACATTTTGGAAAGGACTCGAATAATTTTATTAGTTTTTTTGATGCTGAAAAAGCCTTCGATAGGGTTAACTGGAAATTTCTGGAATACACCTTAACAAAAATGGGATTTGGCCCAATTTTCATTAAAATGGTAGAGTGTATTCACGGAGATGTTAAGGCCCAAGTATTGGTTAATGGGGTAATTTTGAGTTCATTCCCATTGCTGAGGGGTACACGACAAGGCTGTCTGTTATCGCCTTTTTTGTTTGATTTGGCGTTAGAATTACTTGCTGCATATATTAGACAATGCAAGATGATTAAAGGAATTATGGTTGGAGATGTTGAAGTTAAAAGTTTTATCATATGCTGATGATATGCTTCGTATGTTGTCGAATCCTGAAGTGTGTGGTGAGGTGATAAGAACTATGTTTCAGGTGGTGGGCGAACTATCAGGACATAAAGTGAATTGGGAAAAAACTGAGATCTTTCCATGGTCTAGCCATTGTGATTGTAATGATCTGCATTCGTGGAATTGTAAGTGGTCAACGGGGGGAGGGGTCAAATATTTGGGAATACATATTATTGGAGAATTGAATAAATCACTACAATTTAATTTGGATTTGGTGGTCGCGAATATATCATTATTGATTAAGAGATCGGAGAGGTTGACATTGAATTTATGGGCAAAGATTAATGTGATCAAAATGGTCCTCTTGCCTAAGCTCTTATATGTTCTCCAATCCATCCCGTTGTTGTTATATAAAAAACAGTTAATCAAAATGGAAAAAACTCTTTTCTTCTTTTTTGTGGGGTCCTGGGATCCTGGGAAAAGACCTTGTATCCCAAAATATATACTGATGCAGGAGGTTGAGGATGAGGGATTTGGATACCCTGATTTAATGAACTATTACAAAGCCTTTTTACTTAGCTGTGGGGTCAGTTTATGCCCCTTTATGATTGATGCGAAGATTGGGTTGCATTGATGTACTGGTATTCATGGAAAAGTTGGTAGGGTTTCCCCCCCTTTTTTTCTCTCGCTTTCTTTCTTTTCTCTCTTCTTTCCAATTGTGTTATCCTTCGTGTTGTCTTTTGTGTTTGTGTTGTCTTTTGTGTATTCCTGTCAGTATGTTAGTTTTGTTTCACTGGAGTTGGTCATTTTGTTGGTATGACATATTTATGATGCTTATGATATTTTGTATATTTGGTTCTGTTTGGTTAATGTGAGACACTGTTACTTTTACTGATGTAATTTATGTTTTTGCAAAACTTAATAAATTGTTTAAAAAAAAAGATTTGAAAGGATGGAGTTTCTAGCACTCCCCCTACACAGTCTAGCAAAAATTAGATATTATGAAGCACAAATAAGTGTTGCATTTTTGCCTTTCAGCTCAATCATTATCTCATACTATTCCCCTTTCTCTCTTTGTCCAGCCCGCATGTGTTTCTGTCATATTATTTTGCCACTCTCTCCCCTTTTAATCCTCCTCTATTCACATTTGTCTTTATCTCCTGCTATCCTCCTCTGTTCTGTGTCCCTTCACTGTCTCCCCTCTCTCTCTCCCTCTGTCTGTTGTCCCTTCTCACTCTCTCTTTTACCTGCTGTCCTTGCTTGCTGTTGAATATCTTTGATGCCTCACTGTTTCTCGTTCTATTATCTGCATCACTCTTATTCACTTACTTCTCCCTTTTCTCTCCAGTTCACCCTCTCACTAGTTCTGTCCATCTAGTGATTTTATTTACTCTTTTACTTCCATTGTATATTATTTTTTTCTGTTTCTCCTCTCCCCTATGACACGCTCCTTTCACTTTTTGTCCATCTCTTCTTGCCTTTCCATAGCTGAATTGCACCTTCCACTCTTCTTTTCCTGTGATTTCTTTTGTTGCTTCCCCCCCACTCTCTTCTCTTTCTCTCATGACCATTTCACATCCTTTATTACCCCTCCGTCAGTCTGCCTTTCTGCGCAACCCCAAACCCTTTTTATTATCATTGACTTGGTCCCCTTTCACTTTTCTTTAGGTCAACGTTTTGCATTTTATAGCTTAGAAATAAGCCAACGAACAAACTGATTGCTTAATTTTTCACCATTAGTTCTTTTAACAGTCATTGGAGACATAAAATGATGGGCTCTAAATTGTAACATGCAATGCGTTTGGGCTCGGTTCAAGTCCTAAAACTCATTAACATATGTAATGGGATGTGATGTCACCCGAATTAGCATATCAAGGTGAAATATGCAAATTTCACTCAATTGGCTTAGCACGACCATACAAATTGCACTGGACGAAAAGGCATTTGCCTTTCATAAAATCAACATACACAAAAAACCACGTGAGGATATTTTTTTAAATAGTGTTTTGAAAACGAGTGCATGTTTTAAACTACACGAATCAATAACAATGTTTTCCCGAATTGTGACCTTTGAACTTTAGTTGTTTGTTAGTTTTCATCAGGTTATATGGTGCAGTGGTGAAGTGACTGACCTGTGAACTTGTCAACACGGTTCGAGTCCTGAGGTTGGCATAAAAAGAAGCCAGTCAATCTTTTGCATTTTACACATACCCGGGGGTAAGGGTGGGATTCACCCTCTGAAAAAAGTGTGGGGGGCGCCAAATATCCTCAACATGAGCCCTGCATTGGTCAGAGAAAAGTAAATGGAGATGGACAGCGTATTCAAAACAATGGAAGAATGAGTTAATCCGAGCGGTAAAAACAGGATGTCAAATGCGACACCTTGGAGGCCGCTCACACAGCAACAGGGTTCTGTAAAACACTCGAGCTGCATTGCAAACAGCAGCCAGGAGTGACATTTTTGTTCATTTTTCCGGGCATTGTCATGTTCATACTTGCCAACATTCTGTGACCAAAAATCTGTAGGATTCTTGAAGGTTAAAAATAGTAATGACTTAATAGTGACATCAATGGAAATTACATCACTTGACCTCTAACCTCATGACTTCACAGGAAATAATATAACCTGACATACGTCCAGAAACAATGACAGTAAATGAGTGTCATGCGTGGTCTCTTCTAGACTTCTAAGCATCATTAGAAGTCAGATTGCTAAATGAACAGCAGAGGCTGGTGATATTTTATTTAGAGCAAGTAAATGTTTCCCACAAATACACAAGGGTTTGCGCATAGCGAGGGAGGCTGTACCAAGGAATTGGGAGTTTAGGGAGGTGGTGGGAGGGCATATTCTATCATTGCTGAAAGGTTTTTAAATAATGGGTGAAAATGGTGCATTTTACAGCACACTGTCTCCAAAGAATGAGAAAAAGCCAGTTTTAGGTCATTTGTGTAGGTTAACACATGGAAAAAATTCAAATAGATCTAAGTCACCAGCAGTGCACAGAAGCGTTTTCGCGATTCTTTTCCCACAATATAGTCTAGCACAAGAACCATGTTCATGTGGTTGTGCTCATACAGCCCCATTATGGCTGCATCACTATATGCCGTCACCACCTCTGACACTTAAGACTTCCTGCTGGGCCAGGGCAGAGAGTGTCTGTTTCACACACTCTGTCATCAATCAAAATGACATGATGGTCCATTAACACGCCCCTTGGAGATGCTGCAGTGCTCTGCAGCTCTCTGGGCCTCAGACAGAGGCAGCCAGGCCTGTAAATCCGTAGTTATTAGATGAAAATCGGTAGGCGGTAGGACTGCTTAAAAAGCGGTATCCTACCGCCTAAATCCGTAGGGTTGGCAAGTATGCATGTTTATAGATGAAATTGTGCCAAACAGCTGATTTTGTGTTTTTTGTGTGCAAATCGCTATAAACTGGATGGTATGCAGTTCTGTGTTGGCTAAGCCAGGCCTGGATAAGAAAGGTCAGTAATGGGAGAACCGGGGGCAGTTCTGGTGGCATAAATCCCTGCTGTTGATATAACTCCCAGATTAAAGGTTTCCAGTGCTCACCTAGGCCAGTAAAATTAATGAAATACCTTGTGTGGGCGAGGATGGATTCTGCTGAAGGGGGTGGAAATATACTAAAGGCCACACAAGGGTCTTCTTGTGACTTTGTGAGGGGGTCTGGCTAAAAGCTGTATGAAGGCAATCTCCACTAAAGGTAAATGAGGGGTATCTAATCATATGCAAATCAAAGGCAATCCGTCTCAACCGCTAAGTGACATCCAAGTTCTAAACAGGACATGATCCAGCAGTTCGGGCGTAACAGCTTCTATTGGGTGAAGGATCAAGACCAATTTGCACATGGATGGTCTGTGATGCTGGAAATGCATTGAAGGGACAGGGCCTCCATGTCCTTGTCCTGTAGTCCTTTTATCATGTGTGTTCTGTGTTATTTTCTGCACAGTAGCCCATGCAGGACCCCTGGCAGTGCAGCTCTTTCTCTTTTTTGGTCATAGTGAACAGACCCTTGGGATACCCTTATGGCACCCATGGGTGGGGTACAAGCCCGTACCCCTAGTGTATGTTTTTGGGCACCTGTGTGTGGCCCACACAGCAGGATATGGGCTGGTGGCAGCTCCATGCTGAATTTGACCGGTGCTCTGAGTATCCTCCATTTTGGGATAGCCAGGCCCTGCCATTGCAATCAGTTGATTCCCGATCGGAGACAAGATGGCCCCTCTGGCCTCTTGCTTCCTATCACCTGTTACCTTGTTTTTCCAAAGTCCTGGGAAGCCCTGACTGTGTCCCTTCCCCTGACTGGCTGTTGGGTGGAAGTTCCATAAATGGTATTGTGGGGAAGTCCAGGCTAGACTGGCTGGAGCCTTCCCAGTGACTGTAGATTGTGGGTACAACCTTAGGGTGGGACCTGGGTGAATGGAGTGTGTGACCAATATACATTTCATGTTATGGGTGTCTGGTTTCTGCTGTGTGACACAATGAATGAGACGGAAAATAATAACACTAGTGGCAAAAGCCAAAAAAGAGTCCACTACACTTGCAAGTTGAAAAGTGATACACCTAAGGCTGCAGGTGACTGGTAGAAATTGGGTACTTTGCCTTAGTACACCACACAAGTGAGGTATTTGAGAACACAACCAGTCTCACAGCACCAAAGAGAGTAAATATATGGTTAATGTCCAGTATTGCGAATGTATTGATTGAAGTACGCTGAGTCCAGCCTTACACGTGTTTCGAGCACACAGTTGCTCTTCTTCAGAGGGTGGTTGGCATTACATTTTGTAAACAAGTATGATATAACCAATATACATTGTGACATCCAGACGCCCAACCGGGCGGACAAAGGTCGCAATAAAACATGTTTTAAAAAGAAAGGAAAAGTTTTTTTTTAATTATAGACAATAATAGGCACAAATGATACCACAATCCAAAAATCAATGGGTAAACATACAGATAATTAAAGCAGGAAATTGAAATAGGGGTGGGGAATTGGGAGAGCGATACAGAATAATCCGGTATTTATGCCATCTGAATAGATACATTGACCAAATGATGCACAACGGAGAAGCAACGCGCATAAGCGCAAGAGACCTGAAAGGATAGACAGGCCGATTCATGGAATTAATGTGCGCCGAAAATTCCGGCGCAGAGGTGCCAAAAAGTGTGAATCGCAAGTGCAAGTGCGAAAATCTCAGGGAAACCAGCGCACGTCGATTCATGGAAGTCCGTGCGCGAGAAAAATATTGGATGTGCGCTGAAAAAGTGCGCGGCGCACGCCGGCGCACAGGTCATCCAACGGCGTGCGCCACAGCGAAATCGCACATAGTGCGCCGCACATAACAAAAGTAGGCGGAACATGGGGCGTAACACTCGGAATGGGGAACAACGCGTGAAAATATGGGCTTCACGGGGGAGTACAGGAGGCAAGTGCGCGGAACGCCCACACGCTCGGGTACAACTCGTATTCATGGAATCGAATAGGGCAAACAAGTGCACGGGCAAAGACACGCACATGGCCAAACAAGTCCGCCACAAGAAAGCAGGCGGTAGTGTCCCTGCGCCTGGAATAAATGTGCGCCAAAATGTGCGCTAACAAAAAGCACCTATATACAGCTATGATGAATGATCCATACTGTGGCCCTCTAGGACAAATGAGGTGCAAAGGGGTACTGACAAACATGGACACCCGCTGTGTGAAAAATAGCGTGTGCGTGTATTTCGGGGTGCACGGGAAGTTCCACACACGATTCGCCTGGGTACGTGTATTTCAGGGTGCGCGGGAAGTTCTACACGCGATTGTCCTTGGTAAGTGTATTTCGGGGTGTGCGTGAAGTTTCACACGCGATTTCAGCAGGGTACGTGTATTCCAAGGTGCGCAGGAAGTTTCACACACAAATATGCAGGGTACTTGTATTTCGGGGTGCGCGTGAAGTTCCACACGCGATTTCAGCAGGGTACGTGTACTCCGGGTGCGCAGGAAATTCCACATGCAAATCCAGCAGCCTACGTGTATTTCGGGGGTGCCGGGGAGTACTACACGTGAATTGGCCATGTGGGACCTCCCAGGTGTCCCCTCTAGACCCTCCACGGCCCCTGCAGGCGGCCCACACCACAGGGGACTACCCTGCACCCCTGCAAATGTCCCGCAGGCAGCCCATCCACCATGGCCATGCCCCCAGCCAACCCACATGTCACCTTGCACTACTGCCCACCAACGCATGTCTCCCAGCACCCCCATCCCCCAGCATCCAGGGGCACGCTCCACCAGGCCCCCACTCATGTCTTACACCCCCCCACCCCCCCACCCCCCAGCATCCAGGGGCACCCTCCACCAGGCCCCCACTCATGTCCAACTCATGTCCACCTGCACCCCCACCCCCCAGCAGTCAGGGGCACCCTCCACCAGGCCCCCACACATGTCTCCCAGCACCCCCACCCCTCAGCATCCAGGGGCACCCTCCACCAGGCCCCCACTCATGTCCAACTCATGTCCCCCTGCACCCCCACCCCCCAGCAGTCAGGGGCACCCCCCACCAGGCCCCCACTCATGTCTCCCAGCACCCCCAGAATCCAGGGGCACCCTCCACCAGGCCCCCACTCATGTCTCCCTACACCCCCACCCCCCAGCATCCAGGGGCACCCTCCACCAGGCCCCCACTCATGTCCAACTCATGTCCACCTGCACCCCCACCCCCCAGCAGTCAGGGGCACCCTCCACCAGGCCCCCACACATGTCTCCCAGCACCCCCACCCCTCAGCATCTGGGGCACCCTCCACCAGGCCCCCACTCATGTCCAACTCATGTCCCCCTGCACCCCCACCCCCCATCAGTCAGGGGCACCCTCCATCAGGCCCCCACTCATGTCTCCCAGCACCCCCACCCCCCATCAGTGCAGGGCACCCTGCACCATGCCCCCACACATGTCTCCCATCCCCCCACCCTCCAGCAGTCGGGGGCACCCTCCACCAGGCAACCACTCATGTCTCCCTGCACCCCACCCCCCAGCATCCAGGGGCACCCTCCACCAGGCCCCCACTCATGTTTCCCAGCACCCCCACCCCCCAGCAGTCAGGGGCACCCTCCACCAGGCCCCCACTCATGTCGTCCCACAGCCCCACCCCCCAGCAGTCAGGGGCACCCTCCACCAGGCCCCCACTCATGTCTCCCAGCACCCCCGCCCCCGAGCATCCAGGGGCACCATCCACCAGGCCCCCACACATGTCCAACTCATGTCCCCCTGCACCCCCACCCCCCAGCACTGTGGGGCACCCTCCTCCAGGCCCTCACTCATGTCCAACTCATGTCCCCCTGCACCCCCACCCCCAGCACTGTGGGGCACCCTCCACCAGGCCCCCACTCATGTCCAACTCATGTCTCCCTGCACCCCCACCCCCCAGAATCCAGGGGCACCCTCCACCAGGCCCCCCCACATGTCTCCCAGCACCCCCACCCCCAAGCAGTCAGGGGCACCCTCCAACAGGCCCCAACTCATGTCTCCCAGCACCCCCACCCCCCAGCAGTGCAGGGCACCCTCCACCATGCCCCCACACATGTCTCCCAGCACCCCCACCACCCAGCACTGTGGGGCACCCTCCACCAGGCCCCCACTCATGTCCAACTCATGTCCCCCTGCACCCCCACCCCCCAGCACTGTGGGGCACCCTCCACCAGGCACACACTCATATCTCCCAGCACCCCCATCCCCCAGCATCCAAGGGCACCCTCCACCAGGCCCCCACTCATGTCTCCCAGCCCCCTATCCCCCAGCAGTCAGGGGCACCCTCCACCAGGACCCCACTCATGTGTCCCAGCACCCCCACCCCCCAGCAGTGCAGGGCACCCTCCACCATGCCCCCACACATGTCTCCCAGCACCCCCACCCCCCAGCACTGTGGGGCACCCTCCACCAGGCCCCCACTCATGTCCAACTTATGTCTCCAGGCACCCCTACCCCCCAGCACTGTGGGGCACCCTCCACCAGGCACCCACTCATGTCTCCCCCTCCCACCCCCCCAGCATCCAGGGGCACCCTCCACCAGGCCCCCACTCATGTCCCCCTGCACCCCCACCCCCCAGCACTGTGGGGCACCCTCCACCAGGCCCCCCTCATATCCAACTCATGTCCCCCTGCACCCCCACACCCCAGCAGTCAGGGGCACCCTCCACCAGGCCCCTACTCATGTCTCCCAGCACCCCCACCCCCCAGCAGTGCAGGGCACCCTCCACCATGCCCCCACACATGTCGCCCACCCCTCCACCCCCCAGCAGTCAGGGGCACCCTCCACTAGGCAGCCACTCATGTCTCCCTGCACCCCCACCCCCCAGCATTCAGGGGCACCCTCCACCAGGCCCTCACTCATGTCTCCCAGCCCCCCCACCCCCAGCATTCAGGGGTACCCTCCACAAGGCCCCACTCATGTCTCCCACCCCCCAACCCCCAGCAGTCAGGGGCACCCTCCACCAGGCCCCCATTCATGTCTCCCTGCACCCCCACCCCCCAGCATCCAGGGGCACCCTCCACCAGGCCCCCACTCATGTCTCCCTGCACCCCCACCCCCCAGTATCCAGGGGCACCCTCCACCAGGCCCCCACTCATGTCCAACTCATGTCCCCCTGCACCCCCACCCCCAGCACCCAGGGGCACCCTCCACCAGGCCCACACTCATGTCTCCCAGCACCCCCACCCCCCAGCACCCAGGGGCACCCTCCACCAGGCCCCCACTCATTTCCAACTCATGTCTCCCTGCACCCCCACCCCCGGCACTGTGGGTCACCTCCACCAGGCACCCACTCATGTCTCCCTGCACCCCCACCCCCCAGCATCCAGGGGCACCCTCCACCAGGCACCCACTCATGTCTCCCACTCCCCCTACCCCCAGCAGTCAGGGGCACACTCCACCAGGCCCCCACTCATGTCCCCCTGCACCCCCAGCACTGTGGGGCACCCTCCACCAGGCCCCACTCATGTCCAACTCATGTCTCCCTGCACCCACACCCCCCAGCAGTCCGATTGGCCTGGGTACGTGTATTTCAGGGGTGCGCGGGTAGTCTTACACGCAATTTCATCAGGGTACGTGTATTACGGGTCCGCGTGAACTTCCACACGGGATATCAGCAGGGTACGTGTATTTACGGGTCCGCGTGAACTTCCACATGCGATATCAGCAGGGTACGTGTATTACAGGGTTCACGTGAACTTCCACACGTGACTGGGCCTGGGAGAGTGGGGTACGTGTATTCCTGGGGTGGGCGGGAATATTTACACGCGACTGGGCCTGGGAGAGCGTGTTACGTGTATTCCTGGGGTGGGCGGGAAGATTTACACGGTCGCCTACAACGCACCAAGAAAAAAATGTCCAATCCGGACACGCGTACGCCAGCATGAAGCAGGCGCACGTCCCGCGCAGCATAAAAGTGTGAGCAAACAACAAACAAGCTCAGACGCCAGGATGAATACACCGTTCCTTGCAGCAGTGGCCGTGGGATACCGCAGGAGGAGGAGGAGGATAGTCAGGGCTAGAATCTTTACACCCAGAACCAGCCTTTTTGGTATGCCTGATGACCAGGTGTATGGGAGGTACAGGTTTCCACCTCACATAATACTCGACCTGGTCAGTGAGTGGGAGGATGACCTCACATCACCCACCCTGTGCTCCCAAGCACTCAGCCCCCTGGAGAAGGTCCTCAATGTACTGCACTTACTGGCAATCCGGATCATTTCAGCGGACAAGTGGCATAGTGGGGGGGTGTCACAGGCCACGCAGTCACGGTGCCTACACCAGGTGTTGGCCATCATCACTGCATGCCCATCAGTCCGCAGGCACATATACTTGCCCAGAACGCCTGCAGAAAGGCAGGCTGTCAGCCAGGATTTCTACAGGGTGGCACAATTCCCCAAAGTGCTAGGTGCCATTGATTGCACCCATGTGGCTCTACGTCCCCCCAGGGCATCTGAGCACATATATAGAAACCGCAAGCACTGGCATTCCATCAACGTCCAGGTAGTATGTGATGCCAAGGGAATCATCACCTCAGTATATGCCAACTATCCAGGGTCCACCCACGACAGTTTCATTTACAGGATGTCAACCCTAAACTGGGACATGGAAGCTGGGCGGCATGGCGATGCATGGCTGCTTGGTGAGTATAAATGCCACAGCACACGCATGCATGACAGATACAGAGTAATGTAACTACCCCACTAATGATCCCCATCACCACCTCCCCAGGGGACAGTGCCTACCCTCTGAGCACCCACATGATGACGCCAATTCGGAACCCCAGCACGCCTCCTGAGGTAAGATACAACACAGCCCATATTGCAACCCGGGGCATAGTGGAGCGCCATTCGGAGTGCTCAAGTCACGCTTTCGCTTCCTTGACCGTTCTGGCGGGCAGCTGTTATACGCTCCCCCAGTAGTGTGCAGGATCATAGTGGCAGCATGTGTCCTGCACAATGTTGCAACACGCCGGGGCCTGGCTGTGGACATGGTGGTGCCCCCACATCCCCAACCACATGCACGCCCGCTGCGCATGGGAGGGGAAAGGGCACGGGGTGAGGCAGCCCGTACGCAGCTGGTGGCTAATTACTTCACATAGAAACCATACCCCTGTGGAGTGCACACAGCCCTGGCACATACCATCTGACAATCAATGATGACTCAATCTGACAATTCTGATGAATTAAGGGACAGTCAACTGTCAGAACCATAGCAGCCTGAGATTGTTCACCTGGAAGTGTCACAATGTGTGCATCCCTACCTACACAAACACCACCAATGCAGTGTCATCAAAAGACACACTTCTATGCAGCAAAAATGAATACCCACTTGCAAAATACAACATGAGAACAGTGCCATGTCACCCAACCCCTCCCCGGCAACGCCACACAACACACCATGGCATGTCATACTATGTGAGAGCAAACAAATTAATCCCCACAACATGACACAAGTGTCACAAAGTACAGTGTCCCTAATGGAAACTGGCCACACATGAAATGCTCACAGTAATGCAGGGCCAACAACACACATTATCACATATTTACCAATAATACTATTCACCTACATAACCTCCAACCTACCATAAACATGACAGTAAGGATTAAAAAAATTGGTAGTCTCACTACCTGATAATGCCAGCACTTCGACCACTTCCAACTGTACAGTGTTAGCGCCACGCAAAAGTGTAGGTGCACTGCTTACAACATGGACTCCATTTCCAAAGTAGACCGCCTTGTGAAGACATGAGGAATGGACCTACAAATTAGGAGGATGAGATGGATGCAGAGGCACATATCAATACACCATGCAGTGTACAATACAACAACAATATGCACTAGGAATGTATACACAGTATTGACTACAGACTGCCCACACATCAAATGGGAGTCCAATATCACTGTGTAAGTCAAAGTCACTTGGTCACACCCTTTGCAAGCCCATGGAAACAGGAAGCAGGAGGGGTGTGTGTCACACAAACCCAAGCATCTAACCCAAATTCAGGACAAGTCTGCATGTGCCCAGCCACAATACAGCGTATGCCCACAGGATCCACACAAGGCAACACACTGTAAAAAAAATCAAAAATCAAAAATCAAAAATGGCCATGTATGGGCCAGGGGGGTGGGGGAGGCCACCCAGGAGGTCCGAGGACAGGGTGCACACCAAAACCCACCTGTGTGGATATTGCGAAAAAAAACACCTCCATGGGCTCATGGCCTGCACGGCTACCCTATTGTGAGAGAATCGATGCTGTTGCTCTCCTCACCCTCTGCAGCTGCATCAGGAGGTGGTGGCACTATGGGAGGCAGCCCACGCAAAGCCCTAGCCTGGTCCTCCATGACAGCAAGCATGCGGGTGTGGAAGGTCTGGTTCTGGAGGATAATCGTGTGGAGGTCCCCATGCAACAATTTACGGGATGCACAGACCTCCTCCCTAGTTGCCTGCATCTCAGCTGAGAGCGTACATGTGAGCCGCTCCAACTGCTGTTCTGTCCTGTGTCAGTTGAAGCCTCAAGCTCAACAAGAGTCACCCTGAGCTGACGAGTTCCACCCTCAGGGCTTCCCTGTGGCCCTGGGACTCAATAGAAATGGCTTCCTGCAGAGTCTCCAGTGCCGCCCGTCTGTTCCTGTTGGAGGCCAACATGTCCTCCCTGTGTGATTGGCAAATGGAGTCTGTTGCCTGCTGTAGTAGTTCCATCAGCCTTTCTTGGGGGACAATGGAAGTGGCCACCCTATCCATGGCCTGGAATGAACACTCACCATGGGACTTGGTGCAGGCATTAGCTGAAGTGTGATGTAGTCAGGGGGAACGTCAGCAGGATGGACTGGGACCGACACTGTCCTGACTGGCAGACTCAGAGCTGGGGTGGATGGAGCCGCAGCTGCTCCTGCAGCCTCCCCACCCTGCCTACTCGGGGCAGCAGATGACATAGCTGCCCCTGATCCACGTGGCCTGGTGACACCAACGTGCACCGCCACACATGGCCTAGACCTGCTGACCTGGAAGTCAGCCATGGAGTCACCCTGTGCCAGGTCTGGTGCCACAATGGGCTGGTCCAACAAGGGCTGAGCAGGGATGGTGTCAGCCACGTTACCCTCAACCAGGGGGGGGCATGGGTGTCCCTGACTGGTCACCCACACATGGGGGCTAGGGGCACCCTGCAAGTCCCGGCCACGTCCCCTACCGTATCCACCACGGCCATCTCTTTAGGCTTGGCCACCTTTGCCACCCTTACCGTGTGCTCGCCTCCCAACCATGGCACTGATGTTGTTGTGGGTATGGGAGTTGCAGTAAACTATTGTCCTGGGCAATTGGGGGTCAAAGGGGTAGGGTACTAGATGGAATTCGTACCCTAGTGCTCTAGCAAGGCTGTATGCGACCCCTGGGGGAAGATGACGGGTCACGCAACGCAAAGGCACCCCAAAAAAGGGAGATAATGTGCACGCAACCCCTCCTAGACCACGTGCGTGGAAATATAAACCTGCACTACGCTGTGGCACCCAGAAACACAAAAATGAACGTATGCGTGTCACACGCAGCCTAGAATGACCTCTGAAGGGGTACGCGACACACGGGGCAAGCACAGATGTTAAATACATGCGCGACTCACCGTCTGCCTGGAAAAATAGCGTGAAAAAGACGCGCATGTGCGCGTTGGCAACACCCCCGCCAAAAGAAGAATTGTACGCTGTCTGAGGAGACAGGACAACAGAAGAAGTGAACGCTGTTTGAGGAAACAGGCCCAGGAAAAAGACAAAAAGGGAAAAAGCTGTCAGAGGTAACAGGGAGTAGGAACTTGGAACTCTGTGAAGTAAATCGCGTGTGAACCGACAAGAAGTACAGATTTCACCCACTCGCACGTACAAGGAAATGGTGTTCTACACGTACCTTTTAAACATGCCCACACGTCCAACGTCACTTCCGCGTGTACGCGCTAAGGCCCTATCCTCCAATTACACAAGCTGACACTCTGACGTGCAGTCATTGGACGTGTAACATGCACCCGTGTACAGGGAAACGCCCGCGCACGCACGTCACAGACACGCATACGCGCTGAGTCCCTTTCCACCAATTACACGCTATGACACTCTGACGTGCTTATTTTTTCTATGCGCCATGGAAAAAGCACATGCGCGTAACCTCATAGACGCGCCTACATGCTGGGGACCTTTGGGCCAATGAATTTGCGTACGTGTGCTGACGCGCTTACGCGCTAAGGGCCTTTCCTCGAATTACACGCAGACGTGCTGGATTTTCACGTGCAAAATCACTCTGTATCATGCTGGCCACGCGTAAGCACACGGAAGACCACGCTCCTGCCCAGAAGGCCAAATTACTGCCCCCCAGAGCCCCGAGCATGCTCCCACCTGCCATCTGCTGCTGCCCGATTGCCTGCTGCCCACGTGCCCTGCCATTTGCTGCCTGCACATCAGCCAGGGATGCTGTTGCTGTGACCACTCCTGCTGGAACCGAAGACTCCCGACTGGGATTCCATCGCTCCACAGACCAGCCCCAGGACCCAGTTTCCCACCCACTCCTGCATCTGGGGTTGTCATGTTGAGCACTGCAACATCTGGCACCACTGGCAACCCCCGGCCAGAGAGGCAGAGGGCCACCAGCTTCAGTCAGAAGGAAATTGGTGTCCTGGTGGAGCTTGTCCTGGGGCATTATGATGCCCTCTTCAGATCATCACGCGCCGACAAGGAAGGACGGGACAGAATCTGGACGGACATCATGACTGCCATCAACGTGGAGGGGGTGGCAGTCCGACAATTCCATCATGTCAAGAAGCGCTGGGAGGACTTCAGGTCCAGGACCCTCAACAAGGCCCGGCGCCTCTTGAAGGCAGCGGATGCTAATGGGCGCCGGGGCCACTTGTCAGAAGATCAGATGAGGGTCCTAGAACGCATATCCCCAGCGCTCCACGTCCAGGTCCTTGAGAGGCAGACCTGTCTGGAGTCGAGCGATAAGTGCACATGCATCCTGATTGTAAGCTGTGCGTGTGGTGGTGTGCCAGTAGTGTGCAGGTTGCACATGTGTTTTAATGGGGCCAAGTAGAGGGGGGTGTACATGGACGTGAGGCTAACACATGCAATGGCTCTCATGTGTGAGACATGGATGGTGCTTGTGTGTGTAGGCTTGCATGCCAAATGCAGATGTGTGGGCACACATGTTTGAATGAATGTGTATGTAAGTAGGCATGTTCGTGATGTCACACATGGATGTTGGTTTCAGCTACATGTATCAGCACTGTGTACATGTGCATGTGTGTGTATTTGACAAGGGGGCAACATGGATGCATGTGACACCGGGATGTGGAAGACTGATTGGCAGATGTGACATGGATGCCGATCTCAACACTGCAACAGTTGGCAGAGGTGTACACATGCATGCAAGTGTGGTGGTGCATGTGCATGTGTAGTGCACTCCCTGTGTTGCATGTGATGTCTGGCTCACCTTTGCCTGCTCATGCCGTTGTATGTGTATGGATGGTGCTGGCTGTTGCGATATGGCTGTGGTATGGCTCATGTGTGCGAGTTGAAATGACATGTGTGTTGGCGATTGTGATGCCATGTCTGAGGTTTGCCAATGCCACTCATGTACAACCGTCATGTGTGTATGTGTCCACTGTACAGTGCCCTGATGTCTGTGTTTTATTTCTCCCTGTCTGCAGCGTCAACTGATGAAGAGGGCGGAGAAGGTGCTGTGGAGCACAGCGGCGGGGATCCCACCGCCAGCCGGAGACGCAAGGCCCGGCTCCCCTCCCAGGTTGTCATCTCGTCGGGGAGTGAGGAGTCCAGTGCCGAGTCCCAGGCCACAGCTGCCGGGGGGAGGACCAAGAGGTGGAGGTCGGAGTTGGACTCCTCGGCAGCAGAAGGGGCAGCTGGGATCCCACAGGGCCCAACGGGGGAAGATGGCACAGAGTCATCCAGGTTGGTGGGAGGTTTGGTGGAGGAGGAGGCCGTGCAAGTGACAGAGATGGGGTCTGGAGGTGGGGATTCCACTGGTGCTAGTGGTGCAGTGCAGGACCAGGGACAGGAGGCAGCACAGGCCGCCGCGGAGGTGCCTGTGTGCAATCCTGTCCCTGATCCTGTCACTGCATCATCTTGCACCAGCAGGGATGCCTACGTCCTGACCAGTTTTCAGGCAGGGGATGAGCTTACAACAACTGGCCTTCCTCTGCCTGCGGACGTGGCTATCCATTTACGGGTTGAGCCTGTCCTGACTGGTGTGGCGTTGCGTCAACGGGCCATGCGAGGTGACCTGCAGTCTTTTCATGGGGAGACTGCACGTCATCTGGAATGGCTCGTTGACCGCGTCAGCCTACTGGGACAGGTCACCCAGGCCGGATTCCTCCGTTTGCTGGAGCTTGTTCCGCCTCCCTCCTCAACTGAACATCCTATGCGCCAGTCGTCCTCTGTGCCATCTTTCCACCCATTTGTCACCTGGGTGCCCTGTGGAGCTGCCTCTGACGGTGCGGCCAGGCTGGTGGAGGACACATCCCTGCCACAGTCGGGAGTCGGACGTCCAGCAGGGGTGGCCACATCAACGACTGCACCCCGGCCGGTGGAGGATGTGCAGGCAGCAGGAGCCAGGGCACGGGCACAGCAGCAGCAGCAATGAGGTGGGAGGCATGATGGCTCGGGGCCTTCGACATCAGAGGGGCAGGCATCGGCCGGAAGAGGCAGGAGGACCCAGGACGGGAAGTGTCTTCCGTGTGGCAGCGGTTGGGCCATGCCATAGATGCGGAGCGGGCGGAAGAGGCACGGCTCACGATGGTCAGGGTGGAGAACTCCACGCGGAGGGCCCTGAGGCGGGCCGAGTGCCTCGAGGCAATCCGAAGGGAGTTGGAGAACATGCCGTCATCCCTGCGGACCCTCAGGGCCATGGAAGAGGACCGCCTCGAGGACATTGAGCAGGAGTTCGATGATGCCCTGGCCCGGAACATCCAGAAGTGAGCCGTTGGACTTATCCGCTGCCCTTGTAAATAGTTTTTTAGTGTTAAGTTTCCTTTCGGTTTTGTTTTGTTTTGTTTTGGGGCGCTTGGACAATGCCCCAACTTCTTGTATATATTTCTTCATTAGGTAGGATTTTATTTCATATGTTTCATTTAAAGGATTGGGCACATGGACCCTGGATGTTCACTTTGTACATAGTTTGACAATGGATTTGGATTGTTGATTTTATTTTCCCATGGATCAATGGTTTTTTATTATTTTTGCACCTTGGATTTATTTTCTCAGACTGACCCTTTGGAGACTTGCTTTTGGATTGCTTTTCATTTGGATTTCATGCGTCTTTTTCATTTATTGGACATGCTGAATTTCTTTTTTTTTTCTCCATTTTCTTCTGTTCCATTTCATTGCCTTGCTTTTCTGTTTAATATATTATCATTTGGTACTTCAATGTGTGGTATTCTCTCTTTGGTTTCATGCATGTCGCAATGTGTGTTTTTTCATTCACATGCTGTCATTGTGTGGGTTTGACGGATATATGTGGATGTGCAGACTAGCCATTTGGGATGCATCATGTGCTGGTGATTTATTTGTGGGGTGGATGTCATACCTGGTGGTGTGTTCAGACTGGGGTGGCGTGGGCAGTGTATTGAGGGGGCATGGGGGCCATGATTATGGATCGTCATGAGGTGTTGGGGGGACATGTATGGGGGCCTGCTGGCAGCTGTCCTGCACTGCTGGGGGGTGGGAGTGCAGGGGGACATGAGTTGGACATGAGTGGGGGCCTGGTGGAGGGTGCCCCTGACTGCTGGGGGGTGGGGTGGGGTGGGAGACATGAGTGAGGGCCTGGTAGAGGGTGACCCTGACTGCTGGCGGGTGGGGGTGCTGGGAGACATGAGTGGGGGCCTGGTGGAGGCTGCCCCTGGATGCTGGGGGGGTGCAGGGGGACATGTGTGGGGGCCTGGTGGAGGGTGCCCTGCACTGCTGGGGGGTGGAGGTGCTGGGAGACATGAGTGGGGCCTGGTGGAGGGTGCCCCTGCACTGCTGGGGGTGGGGGTGCTGGGAGACATGAGTGGGGGCCTGGTGGAGGGTGCCCCTGGATGCTGCGGGGTGCAGGGGGACATGTGTGGGGGCCTGGTGGAGGGTGCCCTGCAATGCTGGGAGGTGGGGGTGCTGGGAGACATGAGTGGGGGCCTGGTGGAGGGTGCCCCTAGATGCTGGGGGGTGGGGGTGCAGGGGGACATGAGTTGGACATGTGTGGGGGCCTGGTGGAGGGTGCTCCTGGATGCTGGGGGGTGGGGGTGCTGGGAGACATGAGTGGGGGCCTGGTGGAGGGTGCCCCTGGATGCTGGGGGGTGGGGGTGCAGGGGGACATGAGTTGGACATGAGTGGGGGCCTGGTGGCGGGTGCCCCTGGATGCTGGGGGTGGGGGTGCTGGGAGACATGAGTGGGGGCCTGTTGGAGGTGCCCCTGTATGCTGGGGGGTGGTGGTGCTGGGGGACATGAGTGGGGGCCTGCTGGCAGGTGCCCCACAGTGCTGGGGGGGTGGGGGTGCTGGGAGACATGCGTTGTTGATCAGTAGTGCAGGGTGACATGTGGCTTGGCTGGGGGGCATGCCCATGGTGGATGGGCTGCCTGCGGGACATGAGCAGGGGTGCAGGGTAGTCCCCTGTGGTGTGGTCTGCCTGCAGGGGCCTTGGAGCGTGTAGAGGGAACACCTGGGAGGACCCACACGGCCAATTCACGTGTAGTACTCCCGAAACCCCTGAAATACACGTACCCTGCTGAATTTGCATGTGAAACTTCCCACGCACCCCTAAATGACGTGCAAAGGGGTACGCGAGAAACACGGACACCCGCTGTGTGAATAATAGCGTGTGCGTGTATTTTGTGGGTGCGTGGGGAGTTTAACACGCGATCGGGGCTGGGGGAGCAGGGTACGTGTATTTCAGGGGCTCGCAGGAAGTTTAACACGCGATCGGGCCTGGGGGAGCGGGGTATGTGTATTTCAGGGGCTTGCGGGAAGTTTAACATGCGATCGGGCCTGGGGGAGCGGGGTACGTGTATTTCAGGGGCTCGCGGGTAGTTTAACACGCGATCGGGCCTGGGGGAGCAGAGTACCACGCACCATCTGCCTTGCATGTAGAAGAACGCGTAGCCAACACCCACCCGCTGTGAATTGATAGCGTATGAACCCCAACGCCTGCAGAACACACGCAACCCACCCCACGAAAAGCATGTACTGAGCAATGGAAATCCACGTGGGATCTTCAAGCCCTGCCAGGGCAACGCCCGTGCGCGATACATCACAGACGTGCTTACGCGCTAAGGGCCTTTGGTCCAATGGAATCGCGTATGCGTGCTGACGCGCTTACGCGCTAAGGGCCTTTCCTCGAGTTACACACTGACTTGCAGAATTTTCACGTGCCAAATCACTCCGTATCAAGCTGGCCACACGTAAGCACATGGAAGACCACGCTCCTGCCCAAAAGGCCGAATTACTGCCCCCAAGAACCCCGAGCAGCCTCCCACGAGCCATCTGCTGCTGTCTGCCTGCCTGCCTGCTGCCACCGCCTGCCTCGGGGGTCGCCATGTCGGGGCAAACACCATCCGAGACCACTGGCGACCCCCAGCCAGAGGGGCAGAGGGCCACCAGCTTCAGTCAGAAGGAAGTTGGTGTCCTGGTGGAGCTTGTCCTGGGGCATTATGATGCCCTCTTCGGATCATCACGCGCCGACAAGGAAGGACGGGACAGGATCTGGACAGACATCATGACTGCCATCAACGTGGAGGGGGTGGCAGTCCGACAATTCCATCATGTCAAGAAGCGCTGGGAGGACTTCAGGTCCAGGACCCTCAACAAGGCCTGGCGCCTTTTGAAGGCAGCGGATGCTAAGGGGCACCGGGGCCACTTGTCGGAAGATCAGATGAGGGTCCTGGAACGCATATCCCCAGCACTCCACGTCCAGGTCCTTGAGAGGCAGACCCGTCTGGAGTCGTGCGGTAAATGGCCAAGCATTGCTGTGTGAGACAGGGCATGTTGCAGTGTGCTGGTTGTCTGATAGTTGCCTGTATGTGTGACATAGGCCATGTACGCGTGTGTGCAGGGACATCATGGTCATGCATGTGAGACCAGTAATGTGTGAAGCACACGGTTGGTGTATGTGTTTAAATGCAACATGGGGAGCCCTATGCGGAATGGACACATGAGAGCATGCCAGTCTCTGTTCCTGGACATGGGTGGGGGTGAGGGATGGGTGCTGATGCCATGCACATGTATGTTGTCCATGTCTGTGTGTCTGACCTGCGTGTCTGTGACTTGTGAATGCCATGGATGCATGACACATATCTGTGACAATGTTCAGAATCACTGATGCAGCCTAGTTATCCTTGCATCCACTGTGTCTGGGGTGTACGAGTCAAGATGGATGAAAGTACAGTGAAGTGTGTGCATGTGATAGGCATGACCCATGATGCATGTGAGTTCAAAAACAACATTGTATGTTTCAAGAGTCCCTTGGACATGTTTGCTAATGTCCATAGCATGCGCCATTCCTGTTACTGCATGTGTTTTGCCTGCACTGACCCATGTGTTGTGGAGGGACATGATGGAAGTGATCTTTGACAGTGCCACTCATCTGCTATTGCTTCCTGTCTAGGGGACCATTGTACAGTACCCTGATGCTTGTGTTCTATGTGTCCCTCTACACAGCGCAAAGTGAAGAAGAGGGCGGAGACGGCGCTGTGGAACAAAGCGGCGGGGATGCCCCCATGGCTGCAGCGGAAGGGGTGGGTGAGCCCCCACAGGGGCTTGCAACGGCGGAAGACGGGGTGGAGCCATCCAGGTTGGTGGTTTCCACAGAGGAGGAGGAGGCCGCTACTGAGCCGCACATGGGGCCTGGTGGGGGCATCCCTGCTGGTGCAAGTGGTGCAGTCCAGGGAGAGGGGCAGGAGGCTGCACAGGTCACCGTGGAGGTGCCTGTGCATGTCACTGTCCCTGACACTGTGACTGCACCACCATGCACCAGCAGGGATGCCCCATCCCAGGCCTGTCCGCAGGTAGGGGGGATGTCCATGTCATCTGACTCCCCTCCACCTGCGGACGAGGGGACCCCTGGCCGTATGGAGAAGGTCCTGATTGGTGTCGCGTTGCGCACAGGTGTCATTCGTGATGAGGTGCGTGCTTCCCGGGGGGAGCACGCACGTCATCACGAAGAGCACCGTGCCAATGTGGCCCAGTTGGGAGCGGCCATGGTCGGGGTTTCGTACATGTGTCGGGCACTCTGGCGACCCTCTCCTCCTCTGTGGAGGCTATGCGCCAGTCGTTCTCCATGCCATCTTCTGGCCCAGATGCCACCAGGGCCCCCTGTGGACCTGCCCCGACCAACGCAGCCAACTCGGTGGGGATCCCATCCCTGCCACAGTCGGGAGTCGGAGGTCCAGCAGGGGTGGACACACCAGCAACTGGACCCCAGTAGATGGAGGATGTGACGGCATCATCGGACAGGGCACGTGCACGACGGCGTCGGTGGATTCCATCAGCCTGGATGCCGTTGTGCTGGCACAGGCAGTTGCGTTGGAGGCAGCGGCAGGCTCGACGTGGGAGGCATCATGGCTCGGGGCCATCAACATCAGGGGGGCAGGAGAACCCTGGAATGGGAGTGTCTTCCGTGTGGGAGCGGTTGGGCCAGCAGATAGTTGCGGAGCAGCAGCGGGCAGAGGAGGAACGGCTCACAATGGTCAGGGCGGAGAACTCCATGCGGAGGGCGCTGAGGCGGGCTGAGTGCCTCGAGGGTATTCGCAGGGAGTTGGAGCTGGACACTGCATTATCCCTGCGAGACCTCGGGGCCAGGGAACATGCCCGCCTCAAAGCCATTGAACAGGAGTTTGATGATGCCCTGGCCCATGACAACAACCAGTGAGCCGTCAGACTAGCCCGCTGCCCTTGTAAATAGTTATGTAGTTAGTGTTAGGTTTCCTTTGCTTTTTTATTTTTTTTTGGACCTTTTGGACAATGGACCACATTTTTGTATATAGTTTTTTTATTAGGTAGTAGTATTAGATAGGTTTCATTTCTTCCGTTGGGATCATGGACCCTGGATTGTTTATCTGTATATAGTTGACTGTTGGATTTTATTTTCTTATTTTGAATTTACCCATGGAGCAATGGTTTTCGGTTTTGATTTTCCATTGGATTTACTTTTTTGAACTGTGACCTTGGACACCTTTCCTTTGGATTATGATTTGTGGTTTAAGATTATTTTACGGACATGCTGCATTTGGTTTTTAATTCCCATTGTCGTTTGTTTATTTTTGATTCCATTAATGTTGCTTTTAATACATTTTCTTCATCAAACTTCAATGTGTAGTATCATCTCATTGGTTTCATGCATATCATGCTATGGGTTTTGACATTCACTGACGCCCATTGTGTGTATGTGAGGAACATGTGTTCATTTACATACTTGCCATTGGGGTTGTATTATGTAATTGGCATTTCTAAGTGGGTAGATGCAATACTTGGGTGGGTGTTTGGCATGTGGAGGCAGCCCATAAGGGCCAGGGATCTAGATTGTGATGACGTGTTGGCTGGGGGACGTGAGTCGGGGCCTGCTGGCAGGTGCCCCGCAATGCTGGGGGGTGGAGGTGCAGGGGGACATGAGTGGGACATGAGTGGGGGCCTGCTGGCAGGTGCCCCGCAATGCTGGGGGGGTGGGGGTGCAGGGGGACATGAGTGGGACATGAGTGGGGGCCTGCTGGCAGGTGCCCCGCAATGCTGGAAGGTGGGGGTGCAGGGGGACATGAGTGGGACATGAGTGGGGGCCTGCTGGCAGGTGCCCCACAGTGCTGGGGGGTGGGGGTTCAGGGGGACATGAGTTGTACATGTGTGGGGGCCTGGTGTAGGGTGCCCTGCACTGCTGGAGGGTGGGGGTGCTGGGAGACATGTGTAGGGGCCTGGTGGAGGGTGCCCCTGGATGCTGGGGGGTGGGGGTGCTGGGAGACATGTGTGGGGGCCTGGTGGAGGGTGCCCTGCACTGCTGGGGGGTGGGGGTGCAGGGGGACATGAGTTGGACATGAGTGGGGGCCTGGTGGAGGGTGCCCCTGGATGCTGGGGGGTGGGGGTGCTGGGAGACATGAGTGGGGGCCTGGTGGAGGGTGCGCCTGGATGCTGGGGGGTGGGGGTGCAGGGGGACATGAGTTGGACATGAGTGGGGGCCTGGTGGAGGGTGCCCCTGGATGCTGGGGGGTGGGGGTGCTGGGAGACATGAGTGGGGGCCTGGTGGATCGTGCCCTGCACTGCTGGGGGGTGGGGGTGCTGGGAGACATGTGTGGGGGCCTGGTGGAGTGTGCCCCTGGATGCTGGGGGGTGGGGGTGCTGGGAGACATGTGCGGGGGCATGGTGGAGGGTGCCCTGCACTGCTGGGGGGTGGAGGTGCAGGGGGACATGAGTTGGACATGAGTGGGGGCCTGGTGGAGGGTGTCCCTGGATGCTGGGGGTGCTGGGAGACATGAGTGGGTGCCTGGTGGAGGGTGCCCTGCACTGCTGGGGGGTGGGGGTGCAGGGAGACATGTGTGGGGGCCTGGTTGAGGGTGCCCCTGAATGCTGGGGGGTGGGGGTGCATGGGGACATGAGTTGGACAAGAGTGGGGGCCTGCTGGCAGGTGCCCCACAGTGCTGGGGGGGTGGGGGTGCTGGGAGACATGCGTTGTTGATCAGTAGTGCAAGGTGACATGTGGCTTGGCTGGGGGGCATGCCCATGGTGGATGGGCTGCCTGCGGGACATGAGCAGGGGTGCAGGGTAGTCCCCTGTGGTGTGGGCTGCCTGCAGGGGCCGTGGAGAGTGTAGAGGGAACACCTGGGAGGACCCACATGGCCAATTCACGTGTAGTACTCCCCGCGCACCCCTGAAATACACGTACCCTGCTGAATTTGCGTGTGAGACTTCCCGCGCACCCCTGGAAAACACGTACCCAGGACAATTGCGTGTGGAACTTCCCGCGCACCCCTGAAATACACGTACCCTGCTGAATTTGCGTGTGGAACTTCCCGCGCACCCCTGAAATACACGTACCCTGCTGAATTCCCGTGTGAAACTTCACGCGCACCCCTGGAACACACGTACCCATGACAATCGCATGTGGAACTTCCCGCGCACCCCTGAAATACACATACCCTGCTGAATTTGCGTGTGAAACTTCCCACGCACCCCTAGAATACACGTACCCAGGAAAATCGCATGTGGAACTTCCCGCGCACCCCTGAAATACACGTACCCTGCTGTATTCGCGTGTGAAACTTCCCGTGCACCCCTGGAATACACGTACCCAGGACAATCGCATGTGGAACTTCCCGCGCACCCCTGAAATACATGTACCCTGCTGTATTCGCGTGTGAAACTTCCCGCGCACCCCTGAAATACACGTACCCTGCTGAATTCACGTGTGAAACTTCCCACTCACCCCTGGAATACACATACCCAGGACAATCGCATGTGGAACTTCCCACGCACCCCTGAAATACACGTACCCGGCTGTATTCGCGTGTGAAACATCCCGCGTACCCCTGAAATACATGTACCCAGGACAATCGCGTGTGAAACTTCCCACGAACCCCTGAAATACACGTTCCCCGCTTGGCGTTTACTGTTTGGCAGCCCTGTGAACTGGTCCAAGGTTAGCGCAGACATTTGCGATGAATTGGGGATTTTGATGGCTTTTCCTTGCGCAAGGGTGTTCTTGGGGGCGTAACTGGCGCTGCTGCAGGGTCGCTGCGCCACTCTGCGCCACGGCTGGTTTTGGAGGCTAAAATCCATGAATACGCTGTCCGATGAAATGGATTTTATCGCACACGGCTGGCACAGTGTATCGCACGGGGACACTGTGCGCCAGCCGCATGCGTCACTTTTGTGCGAAATTCTATGAATTACCCTGTAAATGTACCTTGTAGTCGCTATTAGTGCACCTCAAAATGATCAATCCAGTCTGGTAAGACTACCAACTGGTACCCTGCAGGGTTTGTAGAATACTAGAATTGTGCACAAAAAATAATAACGTTTCATTTTAAAATGTGTGTTTTCACAGACAAATTATAACTCTTTGATTAGGTAATCTAAGGATAAAGGCGTACCTTCAAAGCCTCGCAGTTGCGGTACTTATTATACTGGATGTCAAAAATCATCATACCGATCAAAGTCAATCCATGCAGATATATATTGATGCAACGAAAACCATTCCATTGCGGGGGTCAACGGAGAAACGAGAGGGAGGAAAATAAACACACATGTAGGTGTCAGCATTGTTGGACATCAAAGACACCGAGCAGCGGTGAAGCAACTCATTGGATTGCAGGTCCGCGATGTTGCGGAAGTCTAAGGGACTATAGAGCAAGGTTCTTACCACGATCGGGCGTGTAGCAGCTCTGTGTACAGACGTTTGTAGAGGTATCGCGAGAGCCCGGCTCTCGCGAGATCTCGCTCGCGCGATCAGCTCCGCCCCCGCGCGCTACGCGCGATGACGGGACGAGCTGAGGACGCGAAGAGAGCGTCTTCCCGGCTCCTCCGAGCACGGGAGTTGTTTTTATAAGTTTACCAGCTAATCAAAGCCACGGCACCCCAACCCCTGTTGGCCACGTTTGGCCCTGTTAATGCTGGACATTTTCTATGCCTCATTTATCCATAGTCAATGGAAATAAAGTCCTGGTGAAAACCCTGCCTGGCTCCTGTCTTCCTTCAGGCACCGTTATACTACATAAATTGGCGACGAGGATCACCACAAGAACCGCGCAGAAACATGCAGGGAGCCACACCGCCACCACCCTTTCTACAGACACCAGGTAGGCCTGCCATTCCTTGGCCACAATGGCAACCCCTGTTCACGACCTACGTGGAGGCAATGGGTGGATCGGGATTTTCAGCGGTGAGACGCAGAGCCATGTTACTTAACGCCTTAGGGGTGGAAGGGCAAAGAATTTTCGAGGGCCTTACCCCGATACCAGTAGATGACGTCAATGACGATGTGTTCATGGAGGCCGTTAGAAGAATCATTAAGAGGTTCGCCAGCAAAGAGAACACTGTACTCCACAGAATAAGGTTTTACACTCGGAAACAAGAGCAGTCCGAACCCGTCGATGACTACGTCACGAAATTAAGGGAACTAGCAGCCCTGTGTAACTTCGGTACCGACGCGGAAAACCGCATATGCGACATGCTAATCGTCCATACCAACAGTCGCAAAGTCCAGGATAAGTTCATCCTCGAAAAAGAGTTACAGTTATAAAAAGCCGTGGAAATTGCCAGAGCGGTAGAGGAAACCGCGGGGAGAAGGAAAGAGTTCACAGGGGCCCAAGTCCCCACTGAAATACAAGCAGTTGGATTCCGTCCAAGAAAGGAAAAATCTGCACCAGACACGAGAGAGTCAAGAAACAGCAAGAGAGAACCCCTCAAGTGTCATAGGTGCTCCAGCACCAAACACCTGGCATATGACAGAGAGTGCCCAGCCAGAGACAAGGAATGTTCAATCTGCAAACGCATAGGACACTTCTCGATAGTGTGTCGATGGAGGAACAAGAAGGTCGCGAGCCTCACCACAGACCACACAAAAGAAAGGGAATCCTCGTCAGATGAGGAGGGGAGACCCACGGTCATAATGGTGAACAGCACCCGAGCCAGGAGAGAGAAGCCTCACTGCGTCATCAGAATCGATGGAAGAGAGACTCGAGTTATGGCAGATTCCGGGTCGGACCTCACCATCCTACCCCTTCAGACATATAAAGACATGGTGGGTAAAGAGAAAGTGGAAGTGCTCACCACACGACACAAGCCCACGGTGTTTGGCGGGGCCTCAGTCGAACTTTTAGGGTATATCAACGGAAAAGTCGAATTCAAAGGAAGGGAAACCGTCACCAGAGTCTACTTCAGCCATGAAGGGCCTGCAGTATTGGGCTGGGATGATCAAGACAAGTTAAAAATCAGACTGGATCCCAGCACAGAAGATCAAGTCCTATCAGTCCATACGAGAAATGAATCCGTTGTCAAGAGCGATTACCCCACACTTTTCTCGGAGGAGCCGGGGCACATTAAAAGTTTCATTCACAAGATCGTGCTCAAAAGAAATGCCGTCCCTGTCAAGCACCGGGTGAGACCAGTACCGGCCACAGCAAGGGACACCCTGAGGCAACAGCTGGACAAAATGAAGAGGGAAGGAGTGATAGAAGAAATTGAAGCGTCCGAATGGCTGAGCCCAGTCGTCCTGATAAAGAAACCCCACTCACAGGAATTAAGGGTGTGCATAGACCTGCGCAGCCTGAATTTAGAAGTCATCACGGACAACTACCCGCTCCCAAGCATAAACGAACTCATATTATTAATGAAGGAGGCCGAAATATTCTCAAAGCTTGACATGAGAAACGCATATCATCAGATACAGCTCCATGAAGAGTCGAAACCACTTACTGCATTTATCACGCCCTTTGGCACGTTTCAATTCACTAAAATGCCTTTCGGGTTGTCGTCGGCTGCATCGGCCTTTCAGCGCATGATGGACGTCCTACTCAGGAAAGTCGAAAATGTAGTATATTTTCAGGATGACATATTGGTTTATGCAAAGGACAAGCAGACGCATGATACCACCCTCAAAGTGGTTCTCAACAAACTACAAGATGCAGGAGTGCGTTTACGCCACGAGAAATGCTCGTTTGGAGTAAAAGAAGTGGAATATCTGGGGTACAGAATTTCGGAAAAGGGGATCAGCCCTAAAGAAAATCTGATGCAAGCCATCACCAAAGCTCCTGAACCAGCCACCAAAGAAGAGGTGAGGTCTTTTCTGGGATTGGCTGAGTATTACGCGAAATTTATACCAAAGTTTTCAGAAACCACGTCACCCCTACGCGAGCTACTCAAAAAGGGGACAGAATTTTCTTGGAGGGAACCTCAGAAGAGGGCGATGGACACCATAAAGCAACACATCACGAAAGCTCCATGTCTGCAACCCTTTAACCCAGAGTGGGATACGGTCATTACCACTGACGCCAGTGCATGCGGATTAGGAGCAGTGCTAACGCAGAGGAGAGGTGACACCGAACATGTGGTGGCCTTCGCGTCGAAGGCACTATCAGAGGCGGAACGGAATTACTCAACGATTGAAAAGGAAATGCTAGCATGCGCATGGGCAGTCGAACATTTTAGAACATATGTGTGGGGCACAAAGTTCAAGCTGGTGACAGATCACAAGCCGCTCATCCACATTCTCAGCCCGGGAGGCACCAAAACATCCACGCCCAGGCTAGCTCGCATTGCAGCAAAACTACAAGAATACACATTTGAAATCCATCACATATCAGGATGGAAAAACTCGCAAGCCGACTGCATGTCGAGACTGCCAGAGAACAAGGAAAGGGCTACCACATTCCTACAGGGGGAATGCATAGTCGCATCCATATCAGACATAAGGGCCCCAGATTACCTGGAACTCAGTGAAAGACACTGGGAAGAAGAAGACGGGAAGGACCCAATCATGGCCAAGATACGCAATTGGATCAAAGAAGGCTGGCCCCATGAGAAAATGCTGCCGGAGGGCATGAGAGCATATTGGAAGGTGCAAGATGAGTTGTCGGAAACGGAGGGAATAATCATGAAAATGGATCAGATCATCCCCCCCACAGGAATGAGGCGCACCATACTCTGCAGGGCCCACGCGGGGCACCTCGGGAACACGATGACTCGCCGCAGGGTGAGAGAAGCTTACTGGTGGCCGTCCATGGACCAGGAAATACGCACCATGATAGAGCGCTGCCATGAATGCCTAAACAGTGACAAAAGACTTAAGGTCCGACAAGCGCCTCTCATTCCCACGGAGATACCAGAAGCGGTATGGTCCAAAGTGGGCATTGACTTCATAGGGCCCCTGGAGGCGATGGAAACGGAACATAAATATGGCATAGTGCTGGTCGACTACTTATCCAAGTGGGTCGAAGCCGAGTTTGTCCCGAACATAACCACAGAGACGGTCATAGAGGTACTCACTGAAATATTCCAAAGGGAAGGTCTCCCCAAAGAAGTCGTCACAGACAATGGAGTGCAACTAGTATCCAAAGATATGGAAGCATTTTTGAGAAAGAACCACATCAAACAAAAGAAAGCGGCCTTGTATCACCCCCAAGCAAATGGACTGGTGGAGAGGGCGAACAGGTTCATAAAAGGGGCCATCCAACTGGCAACAGCGTCAGGAATGAACCCCCTCAAAACCGTCAAAGAAGCCATAGCGGCTCACAGGCTTACGCCAAATGGAATTACTCAAATATCCCCATTCAAAATGTTGAGAGGGAGGAGTGCGGCATCCACCCTCATTCCTCCATGGCTGGCGAAAGTAAGGGAAGATGAAGCAGTTGACATGACTGAAGTAGTATGGCGCATGGAGAGAAACAAGAAACGCATGAAAGAGTGGAGTGATGAAAGAAGAAGGACGAAGCATGCGCCCAACATAAGGGAAGGGGACTGGGTCAAAATCAAACTGCCAAGAAAGGACCAAGCCACGGGATCCCGTTACAGTAGGCCCATAAAAGTAGCTCACCAAGGGACAAATCACGTCCGCACGGAAGACGGGCGCTCCTGGAACTTGGAAAGGGTAGCACTATACCAGAAAAGGCAAGAAGAAGCGAAGACCCAAGAGACACCCCACTTAGAAACCGAAAGAGATAATTGGAGAAACGAGGAACAAGAAGCAGAGGGAGGCGAAGGAGAAAGAGACGCAACCGTAGTGGAAGGGGAAGAACCATGTGAAAGTCCTGAACCAGAGCAGCAGAGACCATGCCCTGTGATCAGTGAGAGGCCCCGAAGGGAGCACAGAAGACCGGTGAGATACAATGACTATGTAGTACAGTGAACCCGCTCTGCTTTTGGGAAAAGGGAGGTGTGTAGAGGTATCGCGAGAGCCCGGCTCTCGCGAGATCTCGCTCGCGCGACCAGCTCCGCCCCCGCGCGCTACGCGCGATGACGGGACGAGCTGAGGACGCGAAGAGAGCGTCTTCCCGGCTCCTCCGAGCACGGGAGTTGTTTTTATAAGTTTACCAGCTAATCAAAGCCACGGCACCCCAACCCCTGTTGGCCACGTTTGGCCCTGTTAATGCTGGACATTTTCTATGCCTCATTTATCCATAGTCAATGGAAATAAAGTCCTGGTGAAAACCCTGCCTGGCTCCTGTCTTCCTTCAGGCACCGTTATACTACAACGTTGGACGCTGTGCAAGTGCTAAGGAACCATAAAGGTTTGCTGCACTAGACTGCAGCACTGATATGCAAATTGTGTACACTAGGAGCCGCCATCTTGGGTATGAACGTGTTTCAAAGCGGAGCATTTTTCAACTAATTTTCACTTAATGAGTTCACAGTAATGAGACTGAATATCATTGCCTGGATTGATTTCGAAGTGTTTGGTGTGCAATGTTAAAAACAGGGAATAAGTACAAGCCGACAATTTACTTGTAACTCACGCATCTGTCTGACCAGGTCTAGACTTGTAACCTTAACAACGCGCACTGCCACCCTGAATATATTTGGCCAAAGGGTGATCTGTTGTGTGTGGTACCAGAACTTAATAGTTGAAGGTGTAACTTGCAGAGCATGCGCCCTGCTTGCCCAGTTGTGCATATATTTAAGCTGTAATTACAGTTGATGGTTACACACAGTTCGAACATTACATATAAATTACAAGGTGATACAGGTGAAATGTAATTTGCGTGCTTATTTAAAGAAAGACTGCAAACTCATGATCAGAGTTGAGGCCAACATGAACAGTACGATATTTGCAAATGAGTCTAGCTTCCAATCGACGTAATTTCAAAGTCAAATTTCCCCCTCTGTGTGGCAACGAAACCTTCACCAAACCGGCAAACTTGATATCAGATTTGTTGTCGAATTGATGATATTTTTGCCAATGACTTGCCAAAGGGTATTTCGCCTCTTGGCTAGCTATCATACAGAGGTGTTCCCTAATGCGTATTCTAAAGGTTTAATAGTGCTGCCTATATATTTTAGACCGCAAACGCAGATAATACAACATACTACATTTTGGTGTTCAATTAATAAATGACTCTATACGATGTTCTCCTAATTTATCAAAAACAATGGAGCAAGTTCCACATTTGTGAAACCCCTTATCCTGGGCCATGCGTAGCCAGGACTGCTTCTGTTGAGTGTTGTGCATAAATGATGGGCACAACATGTTCTTAAGGGTGATCGCTTTGCTGAAGGTTAGGTGTCCCATGCCCTCTGATGGTGTGGCCATGCCCCGAATTTGGCAGCATGTCTTCGACGATGTAATCAGCCCTGACGCTTCCACGCTGCTATTATCCTAGTATCCGGGCTGCCCTCCCTACTAGGCTGGAACTTGGACGTTGCTGCAGGTGTGGAATAGGTGGTGTGGTTTGCATGCCCTGTGTGCTCTCTATGAGTGGCGGGGTGGAGCTGACTGGACGGAGGGCCCGGTACACTAAGACCCAGTGCTCCCTTTGGGATGCCTGAAGGTACAGGGACACAAGGAAGACATCCCATATCGCCACCCCAGTTACTGCCTCAGTTCACCAGTGGTGCCAGCTTGTGGCCATGTCAGGGGTGCTTGTGTGATTGTGCCTGGGGGGAACTTCAACACGCCTGCTGGTGGTAATACGACATGAATATGGGTGATGAGGAGGGAAAAGTATCTTAATAGTCCTGAAACCCTTCTATGGGATCCCGCACGCAGAGTGGCCGGTAGGATCCCCACACTGGAAGAACCCTGTGGCTGAATTTGACATCACAGGTGCTCTGGTGATGTTGGCCCCCATTGGGGAAGTGGGTTGAATATCTAGAAATGTTCTTTGTGACCACTAGGGAGACAGATGACGTGGCAAAGAAAGCTTGCTGCTGTTTTATGCCAGGAGTGTGGTACAAAAATCTTTAATACCCTGCAGATTAGGTGTATGAGGTGGAGAGCAAGGTGCTCCAAACCTTTTTTTGCCTGAGCATTAACCAGGATTATGAAAATGAAATAATAATAATACTTTATTGTGATTTAATCCTAAATTTAGGATTTTACATCTTGTATATATCTCATAGACCATACAAAACGTACAAAACATAAAACATAAATAGCAGTCATAAAATGAACTAATACCTCCAAAAGTCTAGTATTGCATCATAGTACAATACAATGCCATTAAACAATTGAGCAGTACACTAAAAGCAAAATGTATATAAATAAAAGTAAATAAAATAAAATGTATGTATAAAATAAAATACAGTATGTGAGCACTGAAGTGCATAAGGAATGAGCCACCGTAGTATGATCATAATTTGTCTGGAAATAGGGTGTTAACATAAGACCATACCCTAAAAAGAGCAAGTTGGAGACCCAAAGACTTGGAGTTAAGGCAACTATCCCAAAAGGCTTCCTCGGTTATGGCCTCATAGTTATGAACCCATTTCCCAAATGCGCACATATATGTTGGTACCAGTTTTGGGCAAGGGTTAAGACATGTCTAGTAGTTTCCAGTACTCCTATGGCCTGGCAAATCCTGCAATGTATAGCCTCAATCGGTACCTTCACGCAGGCCCCAATGATCGCTAAGACCGGGAGCTGGTTAGTCCGAAGCCTTAATAGGAGCTGCCTCACCTCTGGTGCCGGGCACAAAAGCAAGTAAGGCTGGGGCTTTCGATATTTATGAATTGCATGGGATACTGCCTCATATCCACTCAGCTTGGCCAGATGGATAGCGTTCATACTCCAATCCCATCTGTTAAATTTTTCCTCAAATGATTTTTTCTGGTGGATATAGGGCAAATGCGACCTATTATCGTAAGACCAATCAATCTCCTTGAACAGAGACTCATTTAGTCCTTTAAAATTGCGCCCGAGGGTGTTTCTCAGCCTCATAATTATCCCCCACCAGCCTCAATAATTTGCACCTTAGGTCTGCACGGGCTTTAAGATAAAATGCACCTCTCACGTGTAGAGACCTACCTTTCAGAGAGATGAGGCCCAACTCCAGGCGTAGGAACTGTACCGAGCAGGAAGGTCCTAATCCCAGCACAGTTCTCCAGTAGTGACCCTCCAAAATATTCAGCCACTTCAGATCCTGCATTGCCAGTGCCTCCAAGCCATAGGGGATGGAAGGAACAAAGCACTGTTGGTAAAGTTTTAAAATTCCTGCCATAATTAAACCAGCCGATCCCCTCCCACATTTACATGCCTGCAATGTAAGCAGCTTGGTTCAGCGTTTTTTATGCCTAATTATGGCTTCATAATTAGCCAGAGCTTTGAAGTCCAGCCCCAAGTATGGATAAGAATCTACCAATGCAATGGTCCCCAATTCGGTGTCAATACCGGAGCGACTAGGGCCTTTTCTTGCTATCACCATTATTTTGGTATTCTCAAGGTTGATAATCAAACTTGGTGTCCGGTTAAAGGTGCGAATGAAAAAGGTTTGAATGCAATAAGTTCGGGTACATGGGATCGAAAACAAAAGGTTTGTTTTTTTATTATATATTTATTTTTGGGTTTCCGTATAGGTATAAAAAGTGGTTTTTACCACAAAAACAGGGGTTAGGGGGTGGGCCCCCCAAAAAAAAAAAACATTGTAAAAAAAAAACAATTTTTAGAACTTTTTGTTTTCGGTCCTTTTGTTTCGAACCTATTGTATTTCTAAACTTTTCATTCCTACCTTTAACCTATAACCATCAAACTTAACTGGGAAGCATAAACTGACAACTCATTTAGCATGCTCTTTATGCCAGATAGCGTACAATCAAATAAAATTAAATCGTCGGCATAGAGCATGCCAAAAATAGGGATGTCACCCAATTTAGGTGGACAGTTGGATTTTACAGCATACACACTAGAAAGTCTGCAATATAGAGGTCATACAGCATGGGCACCGTTACACAACCCTACTTTATCCATATGTTAGTGTAAATCATAGCAGACACTTCTCCATTGTCATTGAGGCGGACCTTCGTGGAGGTATTGCTATGAAGTGCAGTTAGTATGTGCATTAACCAGGCAGGACAATTCATGGCTCTGAGTTTTGACCACAGGATGTCATGCACCACCAGAAATGAAATGATATTTTATTTATATCCCGCTCGTACACAAGTGTTTCAGATGCAACAAGAGGTTTTGTCTAAGACAAGCCCATCAGGACCCTTCAGAATACCTTGATGCTTATCATGAATGTCTTTAACATTTGGTGGTCTCCTCTAGGCTGAATGATGAGGCTGTTGAGATAAGGACACAGATATTTAATCATTGCACATCATCCATGCTGCATCATCATATTTGACAGGAACCAGACATCCCGTTGCTCTGGATTCTCAAACTCGACAGATCCCACAAGCTTGTGGCCTCCAGAGCAGCTCACTTTGAGGAGTTTTCCAAACTGGGAAGATCTGAAATGGCTCATGCTGTCATTTCAAAGGGCCCAGTGAGACCACACAACCGGAATAAACAGAAGGCATGACAGGGAGATCCCAAGCCTTTGGACAAGAGACACAAATCATGTAATGCATGTAGGGGGAGGGGGCTCTACCACTTTATCAAGCATCTCCAGCGCCTGGACAAAAGTGAGGTCGCTGTGGTAAACCCAACCATTTTGCCAGGCTGTGTCATGCTTTATGGTCAGTCCTGCAGCCCAGTTGCCCACCGCCAGCTCCACCACATCCATGTCAATGGTCATGCACTCTTCCCAATCCTGCAAGATGAGCCTATCCCTGAAGCTGGTCATGCCACACATGTGTATTTTCCCCTATGGGAGTCATTGCCATTGCCGCTGGATGGTGCATTCTAAACCAGGGTGATGCATGATGAGGCAAAGGTTCCTACAAGCTTCCACACCATGCCTGCAGCTACTGACACTCTCCTTAGATGCACCATCACAGAGGACCTGGGCCTCGTGCAATTCACATATCAGGTGTACCAGATGGACATTGACTGTCTCCTAAAGGAGTTCCAATTGCTTTTTGAAAAGGTGGGCTACCTCAAAGGGCAGAAGGTGAGGTTGCGTGTAGACCCGTCGGTCCAACTGGTAGCACTGCATCACCACAGGATCCTGTTTCACGTGCGGAAGAAAGTCGAGGAGGATCTCGACAAACTAGAAAAAGCTGGACAACACAGAGCATGTGGACCTCTTTTTTTTTTTTGTTTATTCAAGAAATTGTTTCAGTTGATTAAACAACTTTTCCAATTATATACATGATTCCAGTGATAACATGAATAAATATTTCAGAATAACATAATTTTTAAAATGACATGAAGAAACATTTATAAATTGTGAATTTCACAGCAGTTAAACATTTAGCATCTCGCAATGGACAAAACACATCATCATTTCAGATTAGTATAACTATAACTTACAATATCACTGGCTTGTCACCACCATAGTGTTAATTAAGAATGTCTTTTCAATCTTGACACATTTACCTCCATTTATACTTTTGCTCAATCCCGTTGATGGCTTTCATCTATTTGTATCAAATTTAGATCCTTTATAAAATGAATAATGTGAATGATCAAAGATGTATTAGATGTATTGAAAATAGTCGCCCATAATTCATCATGCGTCAGTATGTGCCGATGTCTAAAATGTCTATACAGGTATTTCTTTCTCATATCAATCAATTTGGTGCAGTCTATTAAAAGATGTCTCGTTGTCTGAACTGAGTCAGGAACCTCACAGTACGTGCATGTTTTGGATAACTTTGCAGACGTGTCAAAAGAAGCCAATTTTGCTTTGGTAGGTAATAAGTTGAACCTAAATCGCAAGAAGGCATCCGCATAATGTCTGTCCGGAAACATGATCAGATACTGGGGAAGCACATTCATTGCTCGTATTTCAAAGGCACCTAACTTAACAGCTTGATATTTCTTAATTTGCTCTATAGTGTTAATCAAGTTGTTTCTCCATAGTTTTAATTTCGCTTTATCTGGTGATTCTATCAGTTGTTCAAGTGAAATATTAGCTTGATGGATATGTTGCGAGTATGTTTCTTTCCATACACGCAACGGCACAAATATCAATTTGTTAAGTGCCTTTTTTATTATTGGAAACATGCTTTTACTTTGATCAGTAGACATTATGATCTTTCTATATAGTGCTAACATTAACCAGGCAACCGAAGTCTTCAAAGATATAAGCCCTAGTTCCTGTCTTATTAGAGAAATTGGAGTCGAACGTGGAACTGGTAGGATATGTTTCCAATAAATACCTTCGAGTATATCCCAATTAATTGCCATGAGATTTATTTTGGACTGGCTACCATATGCTATTATAGGTAAGACTTTTTGTAAATAAAAGGTTTGTGCAGGAATAATGGAAAATTTACCATACTTTCTCTGTAGAGCTTTACCCTGTATTGCCAGTAAGTTCATACGGGCGGTAAATTCTGTTTTATAGGGGAGATCAGCAGGATGGCTATTTATATTTACTCCCAGATATTTGTATTCAAATACTTGTTTTAATCTAGTGTGTCCCAAATAATATTTTAATTTGGATACACAGGTTGGACGGTTAGATTGGAAAACAAGAATATTTGATTTCGAGGAGTTAATTATCAGTTCATTCTCTTGCGCATATTCATAAAGGGCAGATAATTTCCTTTGGAGACTAATTTGCGTTTGATCTAATATCATTAGGTTATCAGCATACAAGAGGTATGAAATTTCCTGATCAGCCAATTTTGGCGGAAAAGAGCGCACTGAGCTAAAAGCATTACAAACATTATTAATGTAAAAGTTAAACAGGATCGAGGCAAATGGACATCCCTGTTTTAAACCACTGTTAGACAAAATTGGTTCTGAATACAAGCCCTTGGATGTAAGTTTGATCTTAAAAGTTGTGTTTGTGTAAAATGTATGTATTAAAAAGCTAATATATGATGGACATCTTACTTTAAGTAATTTTCTCCATAAAAGCTGTCTCGACACAGAGTCAAATGCTTGTTTAAAATCTATAAAAGCAATAAAAAGTGAATGTTTGGTTAGAATTGCTTGTTCTTTTAAAATAGATAAAATAAATACATTTTGCGAGGTCCCAATCCCTGGCACAAAACTGGATTGATTGATATCCATCAGATTGTTATCGACAAGCCATTTTGTAAAGTCGTTTAAAATTAATTTTGCAAAAATCTTCCCTGGGGCATCTAAAAGGGCAATCGGCCTATAATTATTCAGATCAGACCGGTCGCCCTTTTTAAATATAGGAATTAAAATAGCTTGTTTCCACGAGGGAGGAATTTGTTCTGACTTTATGACTCGAGTAAAAATCATATAGAGCACAGATGCCCACATTTCCGGGTTTTCTTTAAGAATTGCGTTCGTCAGCTGGTCGGGTCCAGGAGCTCTTGAGGAGCTCAATTTTTTAATTAAAATCAAAATATCCAATTCGTCAAATTTAAATTCTTCAAAATCAGGCAATCAGGCATAACATTCATTTCAGCATTAGATTCTATAGGTTTGTATAAAAGTTCTTGAAAATGAGTGACCCACTTCGCTTCGGAAATGGGACTGAGTAGCATAGATCTGTGAGCTATGACGGACATCAAATTCAATATTTTCCATATCTCACCAGATGATTTTAACATGATTGCTTTTAACATTTTTTCAGATCATTCTTGTTTAAAGTTTTGAATAATTCGCCTAGTTCGGCTTTGATATTGTCTCTTTAATTGATTTGTTAATGCTTTGCACGCCCTGACTGCAGGTTTCCGTAAGTTGATTTTTAGCTCTTTTTTAAGATCGGAAATCAGTATCAATCGAGGGTATTTGTGCACAAGCAGTGATCGAGACGTTGTATGATGTTCAGCTCTTAATATTTGAATGCAATCACTATAAAATGTCTCTGTTGGACATGGAGTTAGATATTGTAGGTCAGATATTTTTTTTTTGCAATTTGGAAACCATGGAAGGATACCATTTTAGGCGGTTACCTGTATTATTAACATCTATATGTGGTGAATAGTAATTTTGATCTTGTAGTGAATGAGGGATCCAAGAGACATGTAACATATTGTGATCACTCAATTTAGATGGAATTACTTTAAAAGTTGCTACCATCTTGTTGGCCTCATCCGAGATGAATATGTAATCTAGAATAGATTTGCTTTCATTCCTAGTCCAAGTCGGTTTGGGAGGGCAATCATCAGGCGTTGAACCATTCAACATTGTGAGTTCTCTTGTTTTGGCAAACTTTGTCCACTTATAGGCTCTAGAATCATATTTCATCTTCGAGTTCAAACAATTTAGGTTAAAATCACCTGCTATTAACACAGACCTAATGTGGGGTTTGGATAAAGCCAGATTTAATATGTTGTCAATTTTATCTATAAATTGGGTTTCAGATGGTGATAGAGGATTCCAATAAATATTGATAATTAAATAACTTGGATACATCGGATGATTTGTATTGGTAGTGGAGAGTTCAATTGCTTGTATACCAGCATCGGGCAAGGGCCATGCAACAAGTGATAGTTGGGAGTCTGTGCGAATGGCTAGCAATAAACCCGCCGCAGGTCGGCCTTTCGTAGGGTTAGATGCCGGCACAATATTAATTTGATGGTCTTCCCACATTGGGGCAACATGAAGCCAGGTTTCCTGAAGGAGTACAATATCATACTTATTTAGATTTGACGTGTTACTGGATAATAAATGGCTAAAACCTCGAGTGTTCCAGGAAATTAAGGAGCAGGAGTGACATACGCCTACAGGGTTATTCTAATGGTGCGAAACGGTTTGGCTATCCTTTATTTTCTGTGTTATCCAATTCCATTTAGATGGAGGAGGTAAAATGGAGGGTCTAATGTCATTCTTACATGCACAGCAGGGATTTACTTGATTATCATTTTGGATATGATTATTTGACGTAGATTCGGTTTGAGCACGAGGACTCAAAAACGCTTCAAGACATAAACCTCGATTATATAACTCTTGCCTTTCACTCCATATTAAATTTTTAACAATCTTTGACTTAATGCTCATAATGCTAATATCTTGATGGCCAGTGGTTGGATACCAGACCTGCTCAATATCATCACATGTAACTTGACTTAAGGATGGGATAGAGTTCAAAATCAACAGAAGCGTAGAGCGGTTAGGGAACGGATCAGAAAATATCCTGTCAAGCATAGGTGTTTTAATATGCTCCTCATGTAGTATTGTAGGGTTGGGCAAATGTATCACAGATCTCACCTCATCATGAATGATATCAAGAGGGGTCGCAAACAGTGAGGCTGATGGAGAGTTAAGAATATTGTGGATAGTGCTTTTGGCGATTGCCTGTTGCTGTGGTTTGCTCACAATCGCATTTGAGGTATTTGGAGACAAATTCGATACAGTAGAAATTCTACTCGCTAATGATATACTAGTCCCTATGCCCATCCTTCTTTGATCTAAGGTTTTAAATTGTGGAGTGGGGACATCAAAATTCACATGAAAACTCGTTTTTGTCGAAGGATGGAAGGAAGGGCCATTGTGAATACCATAACAGACGTCTTCAACATTAGAATCATTAGGATATACAGATAAATTCATAAGTTCCATTTGCGAATCCTGCAATACTTCATTGTTAATGGGTACAGAAGGTAACTGACCAAGCTTCTTACCTTTGGGGAATTCGTCAACCTCAGAAGACAGGGGAGTAGCAGGATGAGGCGCAGTTTGGCTTACAAAATTTGCCATTGGTGAATTGTCCTCTGCATCTGCTATTGATAATTCAGCAGCGACCCAATTCGCAATGAATTTTTTCGTTTTTGATTTAGAATTTTTCGTCTTAGAAGTTGATGCATTTCTTTTCATATTTTTAGAATTTTTTTGAGGTCTTTGTTCAATATCCTGATTATAATTTGAGAGGTCGAAGTTTTGAGATGTTCTTTTTCTATTACCTCTTCTTTTTCGCCTGTTAAGGCGCGGAGGATTCGTAAAGACCTCGTAAGGCGGTTTTTCTATTAGTTGGACGTCAGGCGACTCAACAATTGCTTCTGGTGGAATAAAGGTTGGGGGAAGAGCCATTGAGGCTTCTAGTAGCTTAGGAGTTGGAGCTTGAGCAACTGAGGTGAAATCTACTTCAATGACTTAATCAATTGGTGGATTCCCCAAAGGCATTACATTCAAAGAGCCATCTAACCTAGCTTGTGAAGGGCAGTTTTTTGAATATATAGCAATCCAATCAATTTTTTTATGGAGCAACATGACAGACTCATGTTGCTCCATAGATCTAAGATCTAAAATTTCAAAAAGCTTTACAATGGAAAATATACTTGTGTTGATAGCAGTTAATGCTGCTTCAAGAGCAGGGTTTGAAATTGATGGAAATCCAAATGATGGTCGGGGGAGAGGTTTAGAAAATGACGTGACTGATGATGATTGAGAATTTTCTGGTGAGATGATATCATCAGGGCCATCAGTAGTGTAAAGCTCTGGAGTATTAGATACATTTGAAATATTAGTGCCTCTGGCAATTATAGGACAAGGAGGGGTTAACTCTTGGTGAAGGAGAATGTTGTTTAATTGATGCATTACCTTCTGCAGGCATGGACGGGATAGAGTACTCAGGTAAGTACGCGGGCACCCTAGACTGCTTCCTCATTGAAGTGATTTTTGTCACCGAATCACAGATACACATGGTGGCATCAGACACACTAGATGGGTCCAACGTTTCAGGATTTTTTTCTTGTTCTAATAGAGCTAAGTTGGCTACAGTTCGAGCGCTCATTTTTTTGGTGGACATGTCACCATAGATTATGTCCGTTGAATCTTTATTTTTTAAGAAATGGCGAATATCCGGGGAGAAAGCGATGATTTTTTTTTAACTCGCTCCAACCATAGGTGGATTGATCTTTACAGGGGATTTAGGGAGACTCTTCCGCTGCAAAAAGAGACTTGGGACGCGCGGCATGCCCGACGTTAGTCTAAGCATCTTGATCTTTGTTGGAGGTGCCCCCGCCGCTTAGTTTTTTTTTTTTAAATTAATTTAGATATACGTTGCGTGAATATTTACCAGAAGTGTGTCGTGCCAAAACCAGAACAGAGGAAAGCAGAGAGAGTAATGTGCCAACGCTAGGCAGCGGGCAGCGGTCAGCAGTCAGTACTCGCTGGTACTCTGCTTGGTGCGCGCGCGCGCGGATGTCAAATTTAAGGAAAAAAACACCAAAAGTAGGCAGAGCCTATTTCTATAAGAAAGAGATAGGTAAATGTTAGATATTTGGGCAACTTGAGAGGTGATTTAAAGTTAACTTGAAGTTATATTCAGCATGAGAATTACCCAAAGTCCAAATTGTCCAAGGTACGTTGTAAAGTGCAATGTAAACAGAAGATCCAGACGGAAGCGGCTGGCGGCAAAATCCAGTGCAGACGTGCAGTCAGTACTCGCTGGTACTCTGCCTGGTGGACATCCCCACACCATAGGTGTCCCAATTGGGGTAGCCAACAAACCAAAAGAGCCCTGACGAGGTACCAATCTGTGTGGACATGCTGCTCCCCAACAGTGAAATCCACAGGAAGCGTCATCCCCCACACACCCTCAACAATATCCTGGATCACCTGCATGGTGCCAAGGTCTTCTCGACAGTCATAAAACCTGGATACCAATGAGGTGTTGCTGCATTAGGACTCTTGTCTCATAGGAACGTTTTTTTCTCACGTCGGGCTGTTTTGTTACAAGTGGCTTAGCTTTGGGATGTCCTCCGCTGCAGAGGTGTTCCAGCACACGATCAAGGGTGAGTTAGCAGGGCTCCCTGGAGTCCTGAACATGAGCAATGACGTCCTAATCTTTGCAGAGTCACAGAAGGAGCACATGGTAAGGCTGGCCGCTGTACTTAAATGGCTTGCGCAGCATGGGGGGCTGATGCTCAACATGAAGAAATGTTGTTTCTTCAATCTCCAAGGATTATTTTGTTTTTGTTTTTCATGAGAAAAGTCTGTGACATAAAGGAAGCACCTCCCCCTATATCCAAGTCAGAGGTGCATAGCTTCATGGAGATGGTGGACCTCTGCTTCAGTTTCATCCCCAATCTGGCCACATTGATGGAACCTCTCAGGAACCTTACAAAGAAGGACCAGGACTAGGAATGGGGTCAGGCGGAGACTGAGGCATTCCCCGGCACCAAGGCAGCCCTTGTGGCAAACATCAATGGCTTACTTCAATCCATTGCATGCCATGGAGTAGGTGGATGATGCCAGCCCGGTGTGGGGGCACTGGGGGTGGTGGTACTCCTGCAGGTGGGCACACAGGGTGACAGGTGCCCCATCACATATGCCATCAAAGCCCTCAATGCCATGGAATGCAAATACTTACAAATATAGAGGGAGGCACTTGCGATCCGGTGTGGCTGCCGACATTTCCACCTCTATATCTTCGGTCACCCGCTGACTGTGTTCACTGATCACAAGCTGCTGGTCCGTATTATTATGGGATGGGCTACCTCCCATCAGGCTTGAGCGTGACCTTTGCAGCTTCAGGAGTATGAAATGACGCTGCTCTTCAGAACTAGGGCTGACAACCCGGCAGACTACCTTTTGTGGCACCCTATACTGTTTCCAGAGAACTCTGATGATGCGGACAAGGAGATGGAAGGTTTATTTGACATAATTACCCGGGCCGCTGCCCCGAATTCCATATCAGTGATGGACAGGGGTGGACTGGCCTATCAGCCGTTTGGCCACCGCCAGACCATATTTGGACCATAGGCCTGTTTTATAAGGAGTAGACAGGCTGGATTTTAGAGTAACTTGTGTCTGACTGGATTGTTGGTGACGTAGGCCACGTACACATAGCCACTGCCAGCTTGCTGCCTACCTGCGCACTTAAGTACTAGTCGGAAGTCGAAAGTAACGAGACATCAGATCATCAAAGAAAGTTAACACTTAGCAACTAAGTGTTAACTTTGCTTTCATAAAATTTCTGCCTGCACCAATAGCATGCGCCTCCAACAACAATTCTTGTGCGGTGGTCATGTCATTGTGCTCGGGTCGTGAATGACTTGTGTTGGAAACGTGTCTGCATGATGTAGTGACTAAGCTTCCTCTGGACCCTGAGTAGAATGCATGGAATGTTGGAATGAGTGACAGAGAATGTAGCCTTAGAGAATGTTGATGTATGAGTGGTGATCTGTGAGAGTCAGTTGGAGATGTAGACCCCTGAGAGAGGATGTCTGTGCATGTTGTCCTTAACTTATGTGTACCTGACCTTATGAACTTGATGTAATGTACAAGGAACTTATTAAAGGAACAACTGGAACATCAACTGATGTCAGAGTCATCACTGGGAACCCAGAGCTTTACAATGGCGATGGGGATGCTGGCTGTGCTGGGGGCACAGCACAAAGGAAGGGACATGCACCACCCCTCAACCAGAGAAGAAGATCCTCTCTCAGGTAGGGGCAGTGCCATTTGCTAGTAGGTGCAGAGAAGGCCAGCGCTGGATGCCTATGCCCTGGCACCCTATACTGTTTCCAGAGAACTCTGATGATGCGGACAAGGAGATGGAAGGTTTATTTGACATAATTACCCAGGCCGCTGCCCCGAATTCCATATCATTGATGGACAGGGGTGGACTGGCCTATCAGCCGTTTGGCCACCGCCAGACCATATTTGGACCATAGGCCTGTTTTATAAGGAGTAGACAGGCTGGATTTTAGAGTAACTTGTGTCTGACTGGATTGTTGGTGACGTAGGCCACGTACACATAGCCACTGCCAGCTTGCTGCCTACCTGCGCACTTAAGTACTAGTCGGAAGTCGAAAGTAACGAGACATCAGATCATCAAAGAAAGTTAACACTTAGCAACTAAGTGTTAACATTGCTTTCATAAAATTGCTGCCTGCACCAATAGCATGCGCCTCCAACAACAATTCTTGTGCGGTGGTCATGTCATTGTGCTCGGGTCGTGAATGACTTGTGTTGGAAACGTGTCTGCATGATGTAGTGACTAAGCTTCCTCTGGACCCTGAGTAGAATGCATGGAATGTTGGAATGAGTGACAGAGAATGTAGCCTTAGAGAATGTTGATGTATGAGTGGTGATCTGTGAGAGTCAGTTGGAGATGTAGACCCCTGAGAGAGGATGTCTGTGCATGTTGTCCTTAACTTATGTGTACCTGACCTTATGTACTTGATGTAATGTACAAGGAACTTATTAAAGGAACAACTGGAACATCAACTGATGTCAGAGTCATCACTGGGAACCCAGAGCTTTACAATGGCGATGGGGATGCTGGCTGTGCTGGGGGCACAGCACAAAGGAAGGGACATGCACCGCCCCTCAACCAGAGAAGAAGATCCTCTCTCAGGTAGGGGCAGTGCCATTTGCTAGTAGGTGCAGAGAAGGCCAGCGCTGGATGCGCTGGATGTAGAGGGCAGCGCCAGAGCCAGGCACCAGTGAGGTGCCAGCCAGCAGGCAAAAGGGACACTGGATAAAGGAACTGTGAAGAATTAGTGCCTGGGTGGGGGTGAGGCCCTATAACATGAAGAGGCTTGGAGCCCATTGCTGCGCATTGCAGGGGCTTGGAGAGCAGTTGCAGTAATGAAGGGGCTTAGAGCCATTGCAGCGCTTTGGAGGGGCTGAGAAGCTCGAATTGTGACTTTGCTGAGGAATTAAAGCACTACAGGAGTAAAGCACAGCGTTGTTGATTCAGTACTGTGAGGTTTAAGGGGTGAGCTGGAGAGGAGGCCTTACCTCATTGTGGGTGCTGCTCGTGGGCGGCACTGCTAGGGTGTTGGGCAATGCAGAAGATAAAGAAAATGAAGTGAATGCCGGTGAACAACTGCAGTATGCTGGGCATTCACAGAAGAGTACTGGCAGAGTTATTGGAAATGGGCTGGTCAAGAGACCAGTAGGACGAGGGGCCATGTCCCCAGAGGTACTTTTGTTTTAAGTTGATGCTGACGGGAGGAGCAGCAATTAAGACAAATTGGTTTATTTGTTTTGGTTAGGGTTACTAGTTGTTATAGTAGTAGTGATGTGAGGCCTGTAGATGTTCTATGATTAATGTGATGAGATGGTGAGTGCAACTGTTTTTGTGTGCACTGGATGGGTTTGGGAGTTGTGGCCTCTATTAGGAATGCGCAGTAGTCAAGTGGATATATGTGAGTTAATAGTGAAAGTTATGTTTAATAGTTTTTTCCCATAGATGGACTTTAAACATTAATAGGCAGTGTGGGCTGGTTAGTTTTACAGTAAATGGAGTTCAGAAACATGATTTGTGAAATTTTGCGCACACTAATGGTTTTGATTTTACAGGTGGGACTTTTATTCATGGTAGAAAACTTGGAAGTTTAAGAATAGAACTCATTGTTGGTAGAAATGCAAATTTATTGAAATTGTATGACATGTTGAAGTGTTAGTGAAAAGAATTGTTGACTTATGTCCTGTGGTATGATGAATAATTGTATGATGCGGTGAGTGGCGTTATGAAGAGCTCCCTGTAGTTGAAGAGGTGTGTGTAGAAAGTGTTTTTCAACATGGCACATGTGGGATAGTGACACTAAGTGTTGTGGTGGTGGCTATCCGGGTATTCAGAATATCCAGCCTAGTTGAATAGACAATATGGTGTGTGCAGCCAGTGAGTTGTGGTATGGAGAGGGTTGTGAGGGAGCCGGGTGAATGTTCTGATGTTGTGCGCTGTGAGACGAGAAAACTTGTAGATGGGCTGGTATGCCTGATAATGTTTAGGAGTTTGGAAGGGTATCTTTGTTGATGTTGATGGTGTCTCTTCTTTACTGTGTAGAAAAGGGGAGAGACATTGTTTGGAGAAGTATCTGTCCCACAGGGTGAGGATGGTGTTAGGGTTTGTGTGTGTGTGTAGAGTGTTCCTGTTTTGAGGTAAGAGATGCACGTGCATTGGATTTTGTGTGTTTGTGAGTGTGTGTCTTTTGCTGGTAGGTGTTGTTTATTATTATTAAGGGGGGGAGATATATAGTGACTAGGCTTCCCCTTGACCCTGAGTAGAATGCATGGAATGTTGGAGTGAGTGACAGAGAATGCAGCCTGAGAGAATGTTGATGTATGAGTGGTGATCTGTGAGAGTCAGTTGGAGATGTTGACCCCCTGAGAGAGGATGCGGGTGCATGTTGCCCTTAATTTATGTGTACCTGACCTTATGTACCTGATGTAATGTACAAGGAACTTATTAAAGGAGTCACTGGTACATCCCCGGATGTCGTCATCATTGGCCAGGACCCATCTTTACACATGCCTTGGGGATGGGGAGAGCGGGGCTGCCTGCCTGGCTGACTCTGAGTGTGAGTCTCGACCTCTCAGGGCAGATCATGAGCCTACTGCTATGGAGAGCAGACAATTGTACTCTTTCATGCTATCCTGCATGACCGTCATGCGCAGATGAGTGAGAGATGCACCCCAGCATACGAGACGGCTGTAGAGGAAGAAGGAACTTGATGAGGGAGGGAGCCAGCGGCCTCAAAGCACGTGCGACTGAAGGCCTTTTGCCCTACTGCTGCTGGCCTGCTAAGTGGTCAATAAAACTAAAAGAAAGTAAAATAAAATAAAACCATATTGAACAGGGACTTTCTGGGAGTCGTCGCTGCCCGCAGCCAGTGTGGAGCGGACTCTTCCCACTCATTTTAAGTCCTCTACTGCACCAATATGCCCCCAGAGAAATGGTGCGTGATAAATTATGCACAAGTAGAAAATGACCACCATCAACCCCAGCCAGGGAGACATATTTAACACTACACAATGAAGCATCTACATACCACCACGTATTATACATATTTAATGTAATTGTCATCTGGCTGCGGAGGTTCTTGCCCAGCTATAACTTCACCACATGCACCACACTCCCCCATCAGATACGCAGAATCAGAGCCTTGGGCTGTGCGTGCTGTTCCTGCAAACGGTGTGTCTGTAGCTCTGATCACAATTGTAATTGTAAATGACACCTGTATGGATTTATTCATGAAGATGATGTGTACTTTAAAACCTTGTCTATTTGCATATGTCTGAATTTTGCGGCTGCTTTCAAATTAATCCCACTCTTGTCTAACCACACCTTGACTTTGTGAATTGACGCGCATTGTCTTAGTTCACTGATGATTCTTAATTGGTCAAAATAGTGTAGGAACTGCCTTCACAGGACCACGCTGACATCTTTCCAATCAATTTACAGCAGCATGGAAACCTGAATCTTGAGACCACATGTGGGCAGTGAAACGTTTGCTGAAACCACGCATGCTTGGGCCAGTTTTCTAGCCTAAGCTTCTGATGTGAGAATAGAAGCGACAATCCCCACTGCAGCTATCTTGAACCAGGGAAACCACCATATACCAATGTGTTGACTATATTTCTGCTGCTCAAATATGACAGGGTACTCCCAAATCAAGCAATAGTATTAAGGGGATACTCAATACTGTATACATCTATGCTGCCAGCCAAAAGTATCTGGTTGCTGATATACTATTCCGGGAAGCAGCTTCCTTATGACAAGGACGTGCTCAGTCATGCCAAGGGGTAGCTCATTCGTACACACACATGCAATGTAGTGCAGCACAATTAAGCAGCAGTGCTTTACACAGTTATGCCTGAGTGTTTCTTGTTTATGTGCTAAAATCTAGTTCAAAGACGCAGCCTGGTGCTGCTCGGTTAGTCCCCAGATAATTTGCCGTGCATGCCAATTTTCATCCTGCACCATTCACATCACTGGACATTTTCATCCCAGAACATATGCATTGCTTGTCATTTTCATCCGGGCTCCTCTGCATTGCCCCTTATTTTCCAAACCGCATCTCTTCCATTGCTTGTCATTTCCATCCTGGCTTATGTACAATTCTTGCTGCATTCGTCCAGAATTCTATGCATTTTTGCCACGTTCTTAACCAATAAGTCCCGTTGCTTGCTCTGGTCCTTCTGCATCCTGTCTTGCTTGTGATTTGATAGTGGTAGAATTGGAAAAAAGAAACTAGTCGTACTCTGGCTGCATCCAAAAAAGAGGTAGTGCCGTGGGATGGTTGGGCATATTGGGTGGTGGGGGGTGTAGTGGTGACCAGGACCACACACTTTGGCTCAAATTGTTGGATTTCAAGGTCTACACAGTAATAATGTCTTATGGAATTTACTTACAAAAACACACATTTCAAAATAAAGCAACATGACAGCATGTAAATCCTTATAACAACATATTAAACCAAAAGCATATGACTGTGGCTTTAATTTTCACATCCTAAATGCTAAACTATAAATCCCAGAATGCAAGATAATGCCCGGCTAAAAATGTAGTTAACCCCACTGTACTTTTCAGTGATTTAAGACATGAAATACAAGACGTAAGTGTTTATGTGTTTGGGTGGCTTGGAGAGCTGAAAGGGAAAGCTATTATAGGTGCCCTCATTACACGCCCCCTGTTTCCTGCTGCTGTCAGTGCATCGGTATCAGCAGAAATGATCGAATACAAAAATACCTAATGATAAATGACCGAATTCTTCTGGTCGAATTTGTTAGGGATTTTTGTTTATTTTTATTAAAAATAGATGGGGCTGGGGTAAGGGGATAGGTTAAGGTAGGGGGAAGTAGGGGGAGGGGCAGGGATTCCCCCCTTAATTATTAAAACATGAAATGTGCTAAAGAATTATGGTAATTTCTGAGTCGGTCATTTGTTTATCATTCCAAGGTAATCCGGTGCATCAGGTAAGCTACACTGTTCCGTATGCTGTTGTTGATAACTCTATTATACCTCGGGAGTCACATAACAACAATGTTAGTGATCCTGAAGTTAAGGAGTAGCTTGTTGTTTTAATGCAATAACGTCTCAGCGAGACTGCGCTTGCCTTATTGCTTCAACCTACGATTTGTGCTTCAAACTTAATTACCTGCTTGTGACATGGACTGTTTTACTAGGGCAATGAGGCCTGGGAAAGTGGTTGGTAGAACTAGAAATTACAATTTACAGAAGGGCAAGCTTTATAGTAAAGACAAGGTGCCTATGGAAGGGTTGAAGAATAATACAACTGGACAGGGATCAGTTGTGAAAGTAAACAAAAGCACAAATGTGGCAAAAATTCCAGTTTACAACAATCCTTCGAAAGGGAAAACTACGTCCTTTGTCCATCCGGGGGAGACTGAAAAGGGCAGAATAAATATTATCAATAATGAGGCTGTTGTACATCAAGGGAATTCTAGCCGTTCCAACTTGGATTGTGGTGGCATAGATGAGAATCCCCTGCTTGAGTTATGTTATTCTTTACAAGAGGTGGTACGATCTGAAGCCTCAAGCATTTTAGTTTCTGGTGTTTCATTTTGCCCAACAGTAATTCCTAATGAGCCTGTGTTGTGTGTTACCTCATCTTTAACTCAACTTCCTGTTCTGAGTCAGAGATTTTCTGCTTCTCACAATATGTGCCCTGACCTGGAGTCATCTACCGAAAAGTTTGAACAGCATGTGGGGAGAGATTTGAGAACAAATCTGATTAACCTTTCAAGCACCCATCTCAGACTAAACAATGATACTCTTCAATTTGTGATTAAGATCTTGTTGAAACTTTGTGGTGTCATACACGAGGATTTGAAAAATCTCAGGCAACAAGTGTAAACTTTAACTCATATTCTATACCACAACAAGTGAGAATGAGCAGGTGCTAAATCCTCCCCCTGTTACTGAGATTGTATTTATTTATTTTGTTGTTCATTTATAATGCACTTAATACCAGAGAGTGGTTTCTAAGCACATGATCGGGATTTGAACCTGAGTTGTGCTGCTTTATCTTGCTGCCAAGACAAACACGTTGCCCCTGAGCTATCCTTGTATCATGCTCTGATTCTGTGACTGACGCTTATGCAGTGGACCCCGCTGGAGAAGGCTCACTTGTCTTTCCTACTAGAAAGGAGAGACGTATAGCAAAGAAACAAAAGCTGTGCCAGAACAAACAGAAGATGACTTTGGCTGAGCACGACTCTTGCTACCTGACCCATTAAATTTGACAGTGGCTTCTACTAGTCAGTCTAAATCCAGGAAGCTGGGACAAAAAGAAGTACGGTGTAGAAAAAGCCAGGAAAAATCCACTGGCACTCTAACCAGCTGGCTTATTAGGGATGAGGTCCAAGTGCCAGCAAATGATTTGGAAACATCTATCATTCAAGGTCCAATTGAGGATCAGGTAGTTGTGAACATAGAAACACAAGGGATTGTGCAACATCTTATTAAGATGGACAATGGGGCTCCTTTTGTCCAGGAAAAAGTAAATAAGTTACTGGACCCTAAAGTCTTCAATATTGCATCCAAATCGTTGAATGCTATGATGGCAAAACTTAATCGCTCTGGACTATTGAATCTACTCCACAAAATTCCTTCCTTCAGGGCGCGGTACTCAGGGCACTTTGAGTTTGTCGAACCCTTGGGGCTTAAGGATGGTAAAATTGCTAAAGTGCATTGCGTGGTATTGGAAACTGCTCATATGGTTTGTGTGCATTCTGATACCTTAGAGAGTATGAACTTTGTTTTAGATGAGGAGGCGCCTGCAGTTACATTTACTTCAGAATGTTGTGAAATGTGTAAGAGTCATCTGCCAAAACAAAAGGTAACCTCTAACCAGAATGCTCCTACTGTCTTAGTTGGTAAAAGAGTTCTTTCATTTGATGAAAAGTCCTCCTTGGTTAATGACAAAAATAATTGTATAAATCGCTCTGCTGAGACTTTGCGCCCAGAGATGCGGCGTGTGTCAAAATGGTTTACTGATTCACTTACTGTTCTATCCACCCACCAAGCAACCATGAGATTTAAAAATCATATCCTGGAACTCCAGAGGATCTTGTCATCTAGTAAATAATATAGATTCCATACAAGTCTTATTACAGAGTGATATCTTTGTGATTCAAGAGTGTTGGTTAATGTCTGAGTTCTATTTAGATGGCTTTCAAATATTTCAGATGTTGGCAAAAAAAGGGAATTTTGGTAGACCTTTTGAGGGTTTAATGCTGGGTGTTAACTCTTTAATCTCTGCAAAGAAAATCCCTTTGACTACCTGCTCTGATTATATTTTAGCCATCAAAGTGGGAGGTGTCAGGCTTCCTGGCCAGGGTAATCTACTGTTGGTGAAGATGTATGAACCTCCTGGGGGCATAATGACGGGAGTGATTATGACAGAACACTCTGAATTAATGGTGGAATGGTATCAGGGGATTGGGGAAGAGTATCTGCTACTTGGCAGTGATTTTAATGCGCTTTGTGTTTGTAATTGTAGTTATCCCCTTATTGGGGACATTTTAAGCACTAGTACAATGCAGCAGAACGTCCCTAATCGACAAGGCAATTATTGGATGGAGTATCTCCAGGATTGAGATTTTATTAGGATCAATGGCCGTGTAAAGGGCGATTGCCCCTTGCGCACTACTTGGACCCTAGGGAAGAAGTGCGCAATGCTGGATTACTTTTTTGTGAATGATGAATTGCTTGGTCTAATTGAGTGTCTAGTTATTGCACCTAATGACTGCAGCGACCATTCTATACTTACCCTGACAGCTGGAGCTAAGCGGTTGCATGTAATGTTGGGAAAATAGGTGCATTGACTCTTAATTCAGCAGGAAATAGGTTAAATTGGTCCATTGAAAATATTGAGTTTTTAAATAAGTCCTTAGCTCTAATGAATTATAGTTATTATAAGCTCCTTGAGATGTGTGATGTTAATGAAATAGAATCTTGGATATCTGCATTAACAATTGCTGTGGCTCTACATAGAGTTAGACATGTGGACTGTAAGAATAAACATCTGAAGCCTTATGATAGGCAGGTTAGAGACCATAAAAGGTCCATGCGTAGAGATATTTGTAAAATAAAATCTAGCATTGTTGACAAATTTACTGCTGTTTGGTTAATGGGGATGATGAATAACAAATATAGGCAATGTATAAAATGGTGGTGCTTTTCGTTAAAAAATGCTGCCTGGGAAAAGATGCTCCATAATTTGAAATCTAGGAACTCGAAAAATATATGGCTACTTCTGAGACAAGCAAAGGGTAATTCTGATAGGAAACTGTTGATTCCTATTGGCGAAATCAAGTGGCTTCACCACATAAAATCATTATATCAGCGTGATGATGCAGCAGTGCTAAATTTAGCATCTTATATCAGGGGCCATAATACTTTATGGTTCGGGAAGGATGAAATTGAATTGAACATTGGGAAATTAAAGTCATCGATAGCCCCTGGTCCTAACGGGCTGGCTAGTATGGCCCTGAAAAATAATCCTCGTATTTGGGCACGGTTAACAGAGATATTATTCAAGAAAGTAATTACTGAAGGTATAATACCATTGCCCTGGCAAACATCCATGTTAATACCAGTGTACAGAGGGGCAGTCGCAGTGAGCTTGGTAATTACAGGCTCCTGGCCATGCTTGACACGACAGGGAAACCTTTTGCATTTTTTCTGTTAGATTACAGAAATGGGTCAATGAGGCCCACCTGTTGGACCGTTTTCAAACCAGCTTTAGACCTGAATCAGCTAGAACTCATAATACAAGGCTTTTGGACCTAATAAGCCACAGGGCGATGTGTAAAAACTCTCTTAGTGTCTACGCTTTGTTTGTGGATTTCAGAGCTGCCTTTGATTTCATTAGTAGGCTGAAATTATGGCAAAACCTGAGATGTAGGGGGGCCCTAGTGATTTGTTATATTTTTAAGAATGTTGTATGGTAACACTGCAGTGCAAGTTCGAGTAGAGGGTGGTGGCGCCTTGACAGCCCCTGTTTGTACCACATCGAGTATCAGGCAGGGGTGCGTCCTGGCGCCCCTCCTTTTTAATCTCTACTTGGAAGACTTACCTTCTCGCTTGAAATCTGTTGTAAATCAGCCTCCAAAAGTGGGCAATCAGAGTGTCCTCTGTCTTTCCTATGCAGATGATTTAGCGATCTTAGATCAGACCTTTTCTGGTCTCACTCGTACTATGAGGGCACTTTGGAGCTATGCAGCATAGATCACCTCATTGTAAACCGTGAAAAAACTCAGGTTGTGCTATTTACTGGTGATAAGGTCCTGAGGTCTAGATTGAGGATGGATGGTATAAATATTGAATATACGTCCTGCTGCAGATATCTGGGAGTTGATTAGTGCTCTATCCTAAGTATCCCGACTGTCTGGCAGCCAGATGCCGGAAAGCAATGCAATTAACACTGATGATAATTACAGTTTCCAAACAAATGAGTGGATATACGATGGAACTCTATGAACAGTGGTCTTCAACTCTATGAGCAGTGCTTTTGCCCTGCCATCCTTTATGGGTTTGAAAGTATTTCTTTGGGTGATCTCTCTTTGGTTTACCATTATCGAGGGTACGTTTTGGAAATCGTCTTTGAGCCTCCCGCAGTGCACCCCCATGGGGATTCTGAGACTGGAGCTTGGCCTCATCTCCATGGAGGCTATGGTTATGTTAAGAAGAGGTTTCTTGTATATTAAGTCTGTGTAACCCTAAGTGCCCTACCTTATCAGTGTTTGATAAGGTTATGAATCTAGAAAGGTCTGAAGCAATATTTGATTAAACACATTAAGGATCTTTTTGTACTTATTTTCTGGTGGCCTGATTGGAATTTGAGTTTTTACGTATTAAAGAGAGAATTTGAGAAGAAGCTAAAGAAGTGGGACTGGTGTCGACATTTTGATCACCTGGCAACATTGACATTATAACTCTGGTACAAAAATGTTCATATTTGTTCCATACACCACCGCATTATTTGTTTCTCTGTCCGTCCCCACCCCTGCATCGTTTTTTATTATTGCTAAGGATTAATAGACCCCGCTCTCTTATCTGTAATGGGCCCTATGCTGAAATTGCTGCAAGAAAATCGATTCTGCCGCATTTGTGTCAAACCTCACATTTTAGAGACTGCAAGACATGTTTTATCTGCATGTTGTGAACAAGGCGCTTTATATCTATATGTACGTTTTATGTGACCTTTTGTCCATGATTTGGACTCTATGAAGAAGCCCTTCTTCTAGACTTATTGTCTTAAGTCCATGAATGTGAGATTGCACCTAGCACTTTACCAAGTCAGGAAAATTGATCTTCTTAAACTGACTTACATGTATTGTATATCGATTTATTGATAATTGTTATGTAATAAATGTTTTATTTATGTGAAAAGTTATTTTAGAACTGTATCACATTATAAATATATAAATAAAATATCCATTCTTGTTGTTTCACAACAAGCAATTAGTGATAGGTGTACCTCTTCCTTCAGATTACATCACTTCTGGAAGAAACAGTGCCTGTTTGAGAGTGGTTATTTTCATGATAACGTACAAGAAATGTAACAGGTGTTTTTATCAAGGCATATTTGAGTGTTTTTCAAAGTTTATCAGTGCATAAGTCAACTGCTTTTGCGGTCATGCCTCCATACATTTTGCTCCATGGTCATAAAATATAGAAGACCCCATTTCTAGTCTTTAGGCTGTGGTGATGTTGTAACTTTCATAATGATGTTCTTCTGTGTAAATGTGATTTTCTTTCTTACAGGATGGGCAATTGCTGCATTGGTAGAGAATGAATCAGGGAGGTAAACTCTGCATTTCTGTTGAAGTCGATCCTCTGTGATCCCTTTTTGTGTGTGGAGTGGACTCGTTGATCTTTATTTTCCTTTTCAAAATGATGATAAGGGGCAAAATGAATGGCTTACACTGTTATACGCTAGGCGCCAATTTCGTAAAGTAGATTTAGGGGTTGTGCTAAAATGTCAAGAGAAAGTGGTCATGAAGGTCAAGTTAGTGTCTATAATGCCAGTAACCTTGGGAGCAAGCAGAGTGCTGCTATGTGCCAACCACTTCCATGGGTTATATGGAGTAACTAGCCACCCCACCTCCCATAACTTTGCTCTGTAACATCTTGTTTAACTACATTTTCATGAAATATAACATTTTCCTTAAGTGAACTGTTCCGTCTTATGCATTAACAATGTCCATATGGATCACTATCTTTCTGTGACTTAGGGCTTTGACTAGTATTGTGCATTGTAGAGTTTCTATTGGTCTCTTTCCTGTACAGATCTAGGTACAGTTTAGCATCCCTTTAACTTGTGTTTCCATTTAAAATTATTGCTTTGCCTTATTGTGTGCCACGTAAATCTAGGAGCATAATTCATAAAGACATCTAATGGGGCAAATCAATAGATGCCATTTGCATCCCATATTTGCAGCAACTATATGATTCACAACGCCTAGCAATGGAGAAAATCTAGAGATGCCTGGGGAAACTATGACATAATCGTGTGGAACTGTGGTTCATAAGGACTTTCTCAAGTAAATTCTGGAGATTCCTCAGGCATGCTCGTGTTTGAGAATGTGTAACTTACAAAAAAGGAAGCAGGTGCAATTCCAATATTATCACTGTCATCTCATTTGATTCAGTGAACATTTTTTGAGAAGCAGGGTTTGAGATCAGATCTTTCTAATTGAGCCATAAGTATTGTTTCATCACCTTGTCAAACTGCATTGTCAAGTCTTAAAATTACAACAGGTGTCTTTTCTGCCTATGCCCTCTTCTCTTCACTAACCACAATTTTAATGCACTGTGTTAGATCTTGGCCCACGAGCATTGATTATGACCCCACCAAATAATGTTGTGGTCCTGGCTTAAATGTTTGCAACCACCTTTTCACATGTGTTAACTTATGTGATTTTTTATAGTCTTATTTTAATTGTTTCCGGCTGGGCTTAATAAACATTCCATCCCACCAGTTGTACAATAAATTCATTTTTCTGCCTAAGATACCTGAATGCAACACTACCACTATTTGCACATGTGTCTTGTTGTTTGTGCATAGAACAGCAGAACAAGTAACCATAGGCTGTCCAAAATATTATTTGAAGGAGCCCTGACATGAATATTTTCATCATCAGCTATTCAGAGCTGTATTGTCCTCTTTTTAGGGGCCGTGTGGGGGAGGGCTACACAATACAAAAAAGATAAATCCCACAAATCGGCTTCCTCCCTTTAAGCTATAAGGTTGTTCTTAGTACAAAATGTCCTGACAATTGGAGACCAGTGGAGCCATCTTTGTCAGCTTTCGGTTGGGCCGCAAACAACTCAAGATTTTTTCAGAATTAGCTGATGACTACAATTTCTTTTAATAAGGGACTATTTTGGGGAAATATGCATGTCAAATGGAGAAACCAGGAGATGGTTGAGAATTCTTGTACACCAATATAGTGCTGAGTCAAGGAGGCGTTTCTAAATATTACCAACTGAGATGTGGCATGCCCTTAGTACAAACTAATTGTCTCTCCATGACTCATCACAGGTCAGTGCCATGCCTCTCTGTATCAGAAGGAAGAGACAGACTAGGAGTGGCCATTCTCAAGTAACACAAAGACTAAATGGCTGCTGAAAACAACAATAGTAGATTATGAGAAATTGTAGATTATGTGGGACATTAACTCTAGAAGCTGCTTTACACATTTTATGACAATGCAAGAGTTTAAGCTTATTAAGAGGTAAATATCTTAGGGCTTATAAAAATAGAAGTGGCGACATAAACATGTCTGATATGTGGAAACCTTTATTGTTTGGAAACGATCAAAACTTAATATTCCATATGATGAATTTTTATGAATTTAGTTTAGCTATTTTAACAGAATTATCTGATAGTGTCTGGTTTTAATTTTTCTTTTTATATTTTGTACTTTTATATGATGTGTTATGATGTTTTTATGACCTTGAATTGTGTAATGTTCTTTTATATGTAAAGCCTTAATTGGCTCTATACATATTAAATAAATACCAGTAACCTTTATTCAGAAATAATAGAAAATGCTTCATTAAGCCCTGGGTTTCCCTACCTAACAAAATCATGGTCATCTATTCACCAATGCCAGGGGTAATGGAAGTGACATCACACACTTTATATAAGAAAGAAAATGTGGGATTCTTACTCTTCTGCACAACACACTAAATATTAGATTCACCACTATTATATTCAAGGTACCGTTCCTTCAAATAGGTCTGGTATATCTGCATGGACAGAAACCCAAAGGCTAGAAATCCCATTTGGCCTTGCAAAAATGATTCTGGGGGAGTGAGGATATATAATATACGTTTTACATTTGATGTGAGGTGTAGTAATGCTTAAAGAAAACTAAAGTTTACATTATGAATCTGGAGATAGTGGATGCTGAACTTGATTGCTAATGTGTGAAGCCCTGATGAAGACCTAAATTTGTTGAGGTCGAAACACATGTATGCAAGGCCAAGCACATTATGGAAAAGATATACTATATTAAAAATCATGAATGATAAACTATGACTTTACTTTAGATTTGTGTACCAGAATTTGAGTGGTAGGTGCAGTGGATAGACCCTCACTCCCCCACGACATCACACACTTGATGACATCACAGGAAGTAATGTCAAATGACCGTTCACCTGGATTGCATCAGTTCCTCTTTAACCCTGGTGACATCACCGAAATTGGCTTGCGGCATAACAAAAAGTACAATAAATGTACGATTTGTAAAATACCGAATAGGTACTAAAGTAGACAAGAAGACAAGAATATTTTAGATACCAACCACATTTTAACAATAGTGCTGGCTTCATATGCCATGGATGGGATCATGATATGATAGGGTTAGACCCAATAGAATCAACATAAGCCGAGGCACTGCCATAGATATGCACTACAGACAGCATTGTATGGCCAGTTGCTTCCATATTATGGCAGTTATCTGCATGTGCAGTATTATAATTAAATGATAAGTAGAGCCCTACATTGCCAGTTGCTGCAATATTACAGTATCCAAAAATCCAATAGATGCAAGTCACCAATAATGCACAGGAGCATTAATGCTTTGATTCATGTTCTTGATTTGTTATTTATATAGCGCTTTCACCAAAGCACTATATATAACTTGTATTTAAATACAAGTATCACTCAAACCAAAGTTTGTACTCAATTATCAATCTCAGAAGAATGAATTCTGAGTTAGCCTTGTCAGGATTCGAACCGGCAATCTGTAGATCACACATAGATTATAGAAGTGAGTGATCAGCCCGCTGAGCTATTGTACAGATTTGCTCTTAAAACTGCAATACCACAATAAGAAAACATGTAAAAACTGGCTGTACAATGTAGGCTAGACACATAATAACACTTATCATGCTCGCTGTAGCCTTGATCACGCACAGTAAAATATGCCACGCCACAGTAAGACATACCGATATGGGTTGCACCAAAATCCCAATCTAAACATGTAATAACAGCTATCATGCTGTTACGCTCACCTGCTCTCTGCGGGGAAGTCTGATGTTGCTGGACCTTTTCGGGTGGTGGGTGATCTTCCCCTGGTCCACTGGCTGGAATAACTCGAAAACTGGCTTTGTGAGGGTTACTCCTATGTAGACAGGGAGATGATGATGAGTGGAGAGCTGCTCTGGGTTGTGCTACACCCCCTCCCGTCCCTTCCAGTTCGTACCCCTTGTGAGTGTCTATGCCGGATGGCTCACCTGGTAGTTTGGAATGCTGGACTCTCCATCCTGCTGTTCTTGCAGGGGCGCAGTTCTTCTTTGGGCCAGTTACTTCACTGATCCCTGATGGGGACTAACCCAGGCCTGCTGTGGTGTAGTCCTGGTGGTTGCTGCTCTTTCCCCTTGCCGCTTGTTAATTGTCTCTGCCCTCTCAATGCTCTCCTTATTTTCCTCCTTGTTGTTCGTCTGTATGTTCCGTGTTGTTTGTCTCATTTCCGTGATGATCGTTTCATGTGATCTGTGTTGTTCGTTCTGTATGCTCCGTATTGTTTGTCTTATTCCGTGTTGTTCTTTCTGTGTGATCTGTGTTGTTTGTTCTATAGGATCTGTGTGGTTTGTCTTTTATTCCATGTTGTTCTTTCCCATATTCATGGTCCTTGTCTAACGTTGTTTCTTTCTCCCTCAGGTGTTGATGCGGCTCGAATTCGAGGGAAGGCAAGCAGGAGCGGCCCGCGGTAGCAGAGGCGGAGCCGCTAGTTCCAGAAATGAAGCCGCGGTGCACAGGATGGAGAAGCGGTATGCAGAGTGGATTAGGACACAGGTATGTAGAGTCTGAAACGTTCCCCCGAGCAACTGAGCTGCAGCGCATGATTTCAAGTTGCTAACCTTTCTCTCTTCTTCTCTTACAGCGATCGCAGTGAGGCGTTGGATTCGAGGGTAAGTTCTGCGAAGTTCCTGGTTTCGCCACTGGTGCAGGTCAAGTCAGCTGCAGGTCCGTGAAGGCAAGTGTAGCTGGAGACAGGATCGCAGTGAGCGTCGCATTGCCGCAGCAAAATAACGCAAAGCCCGGATCAGCATGAGGGCGGGGCTTGTATAACCCTGGGCTGTTTAGCCACGCCCCCGAGCTGTCTGGCTGGGCACGCCTTGCCACACCTAGTGCCAGATGCACATGCAGAGTAGACCTAGAATATTCTCCATGGTTTAGTCTTTCTCATGAGCCTGCCGCCCCAGAGGCGCCAGGACAACACCCATCTGGCTCCATGTTGTATCCCACAAGGGATATGGGAATGCCCCAAGGAGCCCCTCCATATGGGGGCAGATGGGCAAATGTGCCCCTGACTGAGTGGCCATGACAGCACTCCCCTTCAAGTCCCCTCTCAAGGGTGGTCCTTCTTCTGGTCCCGGTTTGGTTGGATGGTCTTGGTGAAACTTCTTGATCAGTCGTGGAGCGTGGATGTGGTTGCTAGGTTCCCGGTTCTGTCTTGGGGCCCGTATCCTTTCCAGTCCACAAGTTAAATTAAAGCCCCTATCTGAGTTGACGGGAGGAGTGCGCTTTGGCTGTTTTCAAGTACTGTAGGTTGCGATGATCTGTTATCACGGTGACCGTATGTCGGGCTCCTAGGAGGTAGTGCCTCCAGGCTTTGAATGCTGCCTTGATCGCCAACAGTTCTTTATCTGGGATTGCGTTGTTCATTTCAGGTGGGGTGAACTTACGTGACCACAACGTTACCGGGTGCAATTGTCCTGTGACGAGGTTCCATTGAGAAAGGACTGCTCCCATTGCAACGTTGGAAGCATCAGTTTCGACCACATATGGGAGGTCTGGCTGAGGATGTTACAGAATTAGTGCTATGGTGAATTCCTTCTTTAGTCTCTGAAAGGCTTCCTCCTCTTCTGCGGACCAGCTGAATGGCTTGTTTTTTTGTAATAATGAGCTGATTGGATGGAGATTTGGGAGAACCCTGGGATGAAACGGCGGTAGAAGTTAGCGAATCCAAGCATGCCCTGGACCCCCTTTATGGATGTTGGCGAGGGCCAGTTGAGGATGGCGTCTATCTTGTGTGTGTCCATCCGAACTCCATGTGGGGTGAGGATAAAGCCTAAGAACTCGACCTCCGTAACATGGAAAAAAATGTTTTCCAGTTTGGCGTACAACCTGTGCTGCCGAAGTTTTTCCAAAACTGCACGAATATGGGTAACATGGTCCTTTTAATTGCCCGAGTATATCAAGATATCGTCAATATATACCAGGGTGCAGATGTCCTGTAGTTTCCGAAGCACGTCGTTCATAAAGAACTGAAACGCTGCCAGGGCATTACAAAGCCCAAAGGGCATGACCTGGTATTCGAAGAAGCCATAATTTGTACGAAAGGCGGTCTTCCATTCGTCACTCTTTTTAACTCTTACTAGGTGGTAAGCCCGGCTCAGGTCCACTTTTGTGTAAATCTTCGCATCCTTAACCTGGTCTAGGAGTTCTGGGATGAGTGGTAAAGGGTATCGATTTGTTTCAGTTATCTAGTTGAGGGAGCGATAGTCGATGCAAGTCCTCAGGTACCCCTCCTTCTTGGGTATGAAGAAGAGGGGTGAGGCTGTGGGTGACCTGGATGGACGAATAAAGCCATTTGCCAGGTACTGGTCAAGGTATGTCCGCAAATGGAGGTTCTCTTACGCCAGTTGTGCACAACTGATTTTGACAGAGGGCCGAAAGTACCTTACATGAGGGCTATAGTGGGCCGAAAAGTAAATGTGGGCGGGTGTAGGCGGGGCATGGCAGGAGGGTTTTTCAACCCCCAATTTGTATTAAACATATGGAAAAAGAATATGTTTTTGAGGGGTAACGATTTTTATTTGCATTTCAAACTTACATTTTGTACTACACATTTTCAATTGTTATAATTTATTTCTATTTAGTTATTGTATATCGTCTGTTTAATTAAATTATATATATTTTATTGACACTTGATTGGACATTCCGTTACTTTGGACTGCTATAGTTTGCTGTTTGGGTTGCCCAAGAGGAGTATGGCCTTCGTTGAGTCAGGTTTCCTCAAAAAGCAAAGGATGTACATCTCCTAACTGTGCCTGTTTTAGCTTTATTATTGGGTTCACTCTTGGAGTGCAACACTATGCCCATGGCTCCCACCCCCAACCAAACACTATGCCCCATGGCTCCCACCCCCAACCAAACACTATGCCCCATGGCCCCCTAACCCCCAACCAAACACTATGCCCCATGGACCCCTCACCCCCAACCAAACACTATGTCTCATGGTCCCCCCACCCCCAACCAAACACTATGCCCCATGGCTCCCTCAACCCCCAACCAACCACAATGGCCCCCTCACCCCCAACCAAACACTATGCCCCATGGCCCTCTCACCCCCAACCAAACACTATGCCCCATGGCCCCCTCACCCCCAACTAAACACTATGCACCATGTCCCCCTCGCCCCCAACCAAACACTATGCCCCATGGCTCCCTCAACCCCCAACCAAACACTATGCCCCATGGCCCCCTCACCCCTAACCAAACACTATGCCCCATGTCCCCCTCACCCCAACCAAACACTATGCCCCATGTCCCCCTAACCCCCAACCAAACACTATGCCACATGGCCCCCTCACCCCCAACCAAACACTATGCCCCATGGCCCCCTCACTCCCAACCAAACACTATGCCCCATGGCTCCCACCCCCAACCAAACACTATGCCCCATGACCCCCTAACCCCCAACCAAACACTATGCCCCATGGCTCCCTCAACCCCCAACCAAACACTATGCCCCATGGCACCCTTACCCCCAAACAAACACTATGCCCCAATGGGCCCTCACCCCCAACCAAACACTATGCCCCATGTCCCCCTCACCCCCAACCAAACACTATGCCCCATGGTTCCCTCAACCCCCAACCAAACACTATGCCCCATGGCCCCCTCACCCCCAACCAAACACTATGCCCCATGGCTCCCTCAACCGCCAACCAAACACTATGCCCCATGGCTCCCTTACCCCAACCAAACACTATGCCTCCTGGCCCCCTCACCCCCAACTAAACACTATGCCCCATGTCCCCCTCGCCCCCAACCAAACAGAATGCCCCATGGCTCCCTCAACCCCCAACCAAACACTATGCCCCATGGCCCCCTCACCGCTAACCAAACACTATGCCCCATATCACCCTCACCCCAACCAAACACTATGCCCCATGTCCCCCTAACCCCCCAACCAAACACTATGCCCCATGGCCCCCTCACCCCCAACCAAACACTATGCCCCATGGCCCCCTCACCCCCAACCAAACACTGTGCCCCATGGCTCCCACCCCCAACCAAACCCTATGCCCCATGGCCCCCTAATCCCCAACCAAACACTATGCCCCATGGCACCCTCACCCCCAACCAAACACTATGCCCCATGGCTCCCTCAACCCCCAACCAAACACTATGGTCCCATCACCCCCAACCAAACACTATGCCCCATGGCTCCCTCAAACCCCAACCAAACACTACGCCCCAATACCCCCTTACCCCCAACCAAACACTATGCACCAATGGGCCCTCACCCCCAACTAAACACTATGCCCCATGTCCCCCTCGCCCCAACCAAACACTATGCCCCATGGCCCCCTCACCCCCAAACAAACACTATGCCCCATAGCCCCCTCATGCCCAAACAAACACTATGCCCCATGGCCCCCTCACCCCCAACCAAACACTATGCCCCATGGCTCCCACCCCCAACCAAACACTATGCCCCATGGCCCCCTCTCCCCCAACCAAACACTATGCCCCATGGCCCCCTCACCCCCAACCAAACACTATGTCTCATGGCCCCCTCACCCTCAACCAAACACTATGCCCCATGGCTCCCTCAACACCCAACCAAACACTATGCCCCATGGCCCAATCACCCCCAACCAAACACTATGCCCCATGGCCACCTCACCCCCAACCAAACACTATGCCCCATGGCTCCCTCACCCCCAACCAAACATTATGTCTCATGGCCCCCTCACCCCCAACCAAACACTATGCCCCATGGCTCCCACCCCAACCACACACTATGCCCCATGGCCCCCTCACCCCCAACCAAACACTATGCCCCATGGCTCCCTCAACCCCCAACCAAACACTATGCCCCATGGCTCCCTCAACCCCCATCCAAACACTATGCCCCATGGCCCCCTCACCCCCAAACAAACACTATTCCCCATGGCCCCCTCACCCCCAAACAAACACTATGCCCCATGGCCCCCTCAAACCCCCAACCAAACACTATGTCTCATGGTCCCCTCACCCCCAACCAAACACTATGCCCCATGGCCCCCTCATCCCCACCCAAACACTATGCCCCATGGCCCCCTCACCCCCAACCAAACACTATGCCCTATGGCCCCCTCACGCCCAACCAAACACTATGCCCCATGGCCCCCTCACCCCCAACCAAACACTATGCCCCATGGCTCCCACCCCCAACCAAGCACTATGCCCAATGGCTCACCCCCAACCAAAAACTATATCTCATGGTCCCCCCACCACCCAAATCAGCACACGCTCAAATTTGCACCCATACAGACCCGAACCACCCCACCCCCCAACTCGGCACACAAACTCAAGCATGCACCCATACAGACCCGAACCCCCTAACCCCCAAATCAGCACACTCTCAAACATGCACCCATACAGACCCGAACCCCCACCCCCCAAATCAGCACACTCTCAAACTTGCACCCATACAGACCCGAACCCCCCACCCCAAAACTCAGCACACACACTCTCAAGCATGCACCCATACAGACCCAAACCCCCACCCCCCAAATCAGCACACTCTCAAACATGCACCCATACAGACCCGAATCCCCCACCCCCCAACTCAGCACACACACTCTCAAGCATGCACCCATACAGACCCGAACCCCCACCCCCAACTCAGCACACACACTCAAACATGCACCCATACAGACCCAAACCCCCACCCCCCAACTCAGCACACAAACTCTGAAGCATGCACCCATACAGACCCAAACCCCCCACCCCCCAAATCAGCACACTCTCAAACATGCATCCATACAGACCCGAACCTCCCACCCCCCAAATCGGCATACAAACTAGCAAGCATGCACACATACAGACCCTGCATCTCAACATACACTACACTTATACTCCAAAACAAACATTCATGCACATCCGACACCCCCTCACCCCCGCATCTCAACATACACAACACAAACATTTAAAACCAAACATTCATGCACACCCGACACCCCCACCCCTGCATTTCAACATACACAACATAAACATTCAAAAACAAACATTCATGCAGATCCGACACCCCCCCAACCCCCGCATCTCAACATACACAACACAAACATTCAAAAACAAACATTCATGCACATCTGACACCCCTCCACCCCCGCATCTCAACATACACAATACAAACATTCAAAAACAAACATTCATGCACATCCGACACCCCCCCACCCGCATCTCAACATACACAAAACAAACATTCAAAAACAAACATTCATGCACATCCGACATCCCCCCACCCCCGCATCTCAACATACACAAAACAAACATACAAAAACAAACATTCATGCACACCCGACACCCCTTCACCCCCATCTCAACATACACAACACAAACATTCAAAAACAAACATTCATGCACATCCGACACACCCCCGCCCCCGCCTCTCAACATACACAAAACAAACATACAAAAACAAACATTCATGCACACCCGACACCCCCCCATACCCCCATCTCAACAAACACTGCACAAACATACAGCAAAACAGACCCGACACACAAACACACAGACCACTTACCCTAGATGTGCTGGAAGGCAGGTAAGCTGGAACGCTGGTGAAGTAACTGGAGTCGTACTACGGCTGGTGTGTCAAGGCTGAAATGCCTTCCGGCATCAAGCCTTATGGACCACGTCAGCTGTAGTGCTGGCACTCCATTGGTGCAGTACACACGCACTACGTGGCTCATTTTTGTCTGGCCCAGAAGACAACAAAGACTTTCCTAATGGAGGGCGGTAGATGCTGCTTGCGGGCCGCCCTCCATTAGGAAAGTCTTTGTGCCTCGCGGGCCGGACAAAATGGCATGGCGGGCCGCAACTGGCCCGCGGGCCGTATGTTGTGCACCCATGTCTTACGTGGTCAGGGCATAAATCTGACTGCAGGGGATCTGGGCTCCAGGTATGAAGTCTATTTGGCAGTTGTAGGGCCTATGTGGGGGCAGAGTATTAGCCTGTTCCTTCTGGAAGACGTCTAGGTAGTCCATGTATTCTGACAGCAGTCAACCTGTTAGACCCAACATGGTCCCTTCATTCTACACTGTTCTTCTCTGTTCTCCAGGGAGAGATCCCACAATGTAGCAGGTTTCAGCACAGTCCTTGGAGAAGGTCAGAACTCTAGTACGCCAGTCAATTTGAGGATTGTGGGCCTCTAGCCAGGGCAACCCCAAGACCATCTGGAACTGTGGGGCCCCGGTGAGATCAAAGGTAATGTCTTCCCGGTGGCCATCCTGACACAGAAGCGTGACCTTTTCGGTGTAATGTGTTACTGGACCTGAAGATAGCTGTGAGCCATCAACTGCCATGACGTTTTCCAATGCTAGCTTCTGACGGAAGGGAAGGCCAATTCTGCTTGCGAGGTCTTGATCGATGTAATTACCACCAGCTCCACTGTCTGTGTATGCTTCCAGGGCATGCAGTTTAGACGGTTGTTTGTGATTGATTAAGATCCCCGGAATGACCAGGTGTGAGGTCTGTAGTGATTCCTTCTCTTGGCTCGCCAAGCGGACCCCTACGCTTGCCGGGTGTTTGAGTTTTCCGACTCAGGTCCTGTTTCTTCCCTATCTGCGGCCCCTATGATCTTCCTAGGTGGTTTCACTGGATATTCACAGAGGTAAAGGCCCGCCTTGCCACAATACAAGCAGAGTTGCTGCTGTCTTCTTTTCTCCCTCTGCCTTGGTGAGTGGGTTTCGCAAGCCCCCCATCTGCATGGGTTTGGAGTGGTCGGGCTACTTGGTTGGTGCCTTCCGGTGCCGAACATAAACTGCTCCTCCTTCAGACTGTGCTCGGTCAATCTTCCTATCTTGCAGTCTGTGTTCTAACTGCATGGCTAAATCGATTTCCTCTGCACATCCTTCTGGTGGGTTTACCACCTGGGCTAACATGTCTTTTAATTCCCCTTGCAAGCCCCGATAAAACAGTGTTGTCCTTTTCTCCTCGGGCCAATTGGTCTTGGGCACCAATCTGTTGCAGACAGCTATATATGTTAGAAGATCCTGGTTGCCCTGCTGAAGGGATAACAGTTTGTTGTCTAGGGCCTACCCTCGGGTGTGACGAGCAAATAACTTCTCCAGTTCATGCTGAAATCCCCCAAGGTCCCGAAGTAATGGGTTGTCCCGATTCACTAATGGAATTGATCAATCAGCAGCACTACCACCCAGGTAAGAGAGCATGAATGCCACCCTGGATTGGTCATTAGGGAATGCCCTTGGTCTGCACAGAAAGTGCAAGCGGCATTGGTTCATGAATACAGCATATTTGTTGGGATCACTGATGTAGCGTTCGGGTGGTGCTAGCAGGACGGCCCCTGGCAGGACCACCTGTACTGGCGTAGGTTGTGAGGCCTTAGCGGACGAGGCCCTTGCGGGTAGCGGGGCCTGGCCGGCATGGGTCTGGAGTACTTGCCTAGCCAGATCGTCAGTGTGCTCCCTGTTCATAATCAACTCTCTCCTCAGGGCATTGGTTTCTTGTCGGGCGGCATGCACCTCGGCCCGTAACTCCCGCCGCAATTGGGCTAACTGATCCTAGTCTGAGGTTTCCATAACGTACAGGCAGAGGTTCGTAGGAGGCTTTGCGTTCTGTTACGCTCACCTGGTCTCTGCGCGGACATCTGACGTTGCTGGTCCTTTTCGGGTGGTTGGCGGTCTTCCCCTGGCCCACTGACTGGAATAACTCGAAAACAGGCTTTGTGAGGGTTACTCCTATGTAGACAGGGAGATGATGATGAGTGGAGAGCTGCTCTGGGTTGTGCTACACCCCCTCCCGTCCCTTCCAGTTCATACCCATTGTGAGTGCGTATGACGGATGGCTCACCTGGTAGTTTGGAATGCTGGACTCTCTGTCCTGCTGTTCTTGCAGGGGTGCAGTTCTTCTTTGGGCCAGTTACTTCACTGATCCCTGATGGGGACTAACCCAGGCCTGCTGTGGTGTAGTCCTGGCGGTTGCTGCTCTTTCCCCTTGCAGCTTCTTAATTGTCTCTGCCCTCTCAATGCTCTCCTTATCTTTCTCCTTATTGTTCGTCTGTATGTCCCATTTTGTTTGTCTCATTTCCGTGTTGTTCGTTCCGTGTGATCCGTGTTGTTTGTTCTGTATGCTGTGTATTGTTTGCCTTATTCTGTGTTGTTCCTTCTGTGTGATCCGTGTCCTATGTGTTTAATTCCATGTTGTTTGTTCCCATATACAAGGTCCTTGTCTAACGTTGTTTCTTTCTCCCTCAGGTGTTGATGCGGCTCAGATTCGATGGAAGGCAAGCAAGAGCGGCCCCCGGTAGCAGAGGCGGAGCCGCTAGTTCCAGAAATGAAGCCGCGGTGCACAGAATGGAACCGCGGTATGCAGAGTGGGTCAAGACCCAGGTATGTAGAGCCTGAAATGCGCCTGCAAGCAACTGAGCTGCAGCGCATGATTTCAAGTTGCAAACCTTTCTCTCTTCTTCTCTTACAGCGATTGCAGTGAGGCGTTGGATTCGAGAGTAAGTTCTGCGAGGTTCCTGGTTTCGCCGCTTGTGTAGGTGAAGTCAGCTGCAGGTCCTTGAAGGTGAGTGTAGCTGGAGACAGGATTGCGGTGAGCGTCACATTGCCGCAGCAAAGTAACGCAAAGCACGGATCAGCAGGAGGGCGGGGCTTATATAGCCCTGGGCTGTTTAGCCATGACCCCAAGCAGTCTACCCTGCCACACCTAGTGCCAGATGCACGTGCAGAGTGGGCCTGGAACATTGCCCATGGTTTAGTCTTTCTCATGAGCCTGGCGCCCCAGAGGTCCCAGGACAACACCCATCTGGATCCATGTTGTATCCCACAAGGGATACGTGAGTGCTCCAAGGATCCCCACATACGGGGGCGGATGGGCAACTGTGTCCCTGACGGAGTGGCAATGACAAGTCTTACTTCATCATAGATGCCCAGAAAAATATACCATGCCACAGTAAGGACATTCTAGGCTAGCTGTTCACAAATGCCAGGCTAGATAGGCAATAACACTTATCATGCCTACTTTATTATAGATGCCCAGTAAAAATGTCATGCCACAGTAGGAAATGACTCAACTGGCAGTACCAAAATGTCATTCTAGCCTCTAATTCATATAATTCCTGCTTTATTCTGCTGAGAATTGAGATGAATATCCATTTGGAAGCCCTGCTGACAAATAGCAATGCCCCATTAAAAGTATCCGGAGAAGGGTCAATACTAATGGGGTAGTGACAGAATGGATCACTTTCTGAAGTTAATTTAATCCCTACATATCATCTGCCTGTCGCCATGCCGTCTCCACAAAGCCCCAGCAGTTGTTCTCCCTATTCTAGCATTGGGCATGAGTTAATACACATCTATATCACTTCATTGTACTTCAGAAATCCACTGTGGCAATGGGTGTTGTAACTCTAGCATGCCATGACAAATAATATGGTACTGTGCTGATAGGGACTTCTCAAAGGAATATGTTATCATGGTTGGTGGGAGATGGTGTCTAAAAAAAAGGTCAATGGATCCAGAGATGTCCTAAAAATGCAGGTAAGATGCTCCTTATCATGTGAACCATATCATTTAGGGATCCTAGTTATGAGACTGGGGCAACTTAAATTCCCCCTTCCTCAAAGGCTATTACCTTGTCCCTTTCCCAATAGATTCTTCCTCTTATATTTGGCTTAAATTCCCTATTTGTAGAACATTCACCTTTTACGTTCCCCCTCCTTACAGGAGACCCTATTCCCTTTCTTGTAATCCCTTTGGCTTTGGTGGGACATACCACTTCCTACACATGTGACAGGTTGGGGAGGCTGTGGGATCTAACCATTTCCTCTCTGAGACCTACATCATGTATCTAGTGGTGCCACCTGGCCCCCATGGCTCTCCCAGCCCAATTAGCCAGACCAAAACATGTGGCTTCCTCACAATTCCCAATTAAAATGTTCAGTGCCATAGCAGTATTTGGATTCAGGGCAATTATAGGACACATGCTCAAAGTTATTCTTGTATCGAGGATATATTAGAGATCATAGGAATTCAGATTCTTAGCTTTTTTAGAGTAATAATTTTAAAAAGGGACAAACAAGGGGTCAGGTTGTGCTGGGTTTTTGCAAAAAGGGTGTTGCCTATTTATTATTACATGAAACTGAATAAGTAATGCATTCACCATTTTGTTGTTGTTGTTGTTTATTGAGATTTTGCAGATGTATTATACTTAAGTCAAAATGTAGGGAAAACACTACAAAAGGAAAGGATGCAGAGGAAATGTCTACATTTAAAAATGAATATATGGACTGCATCCTGCGCAAAACATTTGAAAGAGACACATGCAAGGAAATATTGTGAGGTCAGCAGCTCATCTATAACAAGTGTGTTTTTGTCTACAGAAAGTGACAAGGCTAAACAAATACATTCTTCCAGTTATATGATGGTATCCAGCTACCTTTATTAAAGGTACAATAGTCAAATCTGTGATAAAAAGATAGCATGTTATAAGTGAAAATCAAATTGAGGCCTACATTATTTCTGCTTTCTTCTTTACAGGACTGAGAATCAGCATTATAAAATAAAAACCTACTGAGACTTGAGGTATACATATACATCTTTAACAGAAGCTGATTGAAGAGTTATTTTGTTGGCCCTGTTTAAAGAACCAATTGTAACATGGAAACAAGGAAAAGAAAGTTACTTTAAATGCTACATTTGTGAATGAAACCAGCAACTTTGTGCTCAAAAGTAAAATTATAGTTTATCTGACTCCCGCCACAGTGCTGGGAATTTTTTTTCTCCACAGAAATGAATCTCAGGTCTCCGAGGTTGGGGTTTATACTTTATGACGCTGACTGGATACACTAAAGGAACACATGATCCCTTTGTTCACAAAAGACAACCATTTGCTAGGAAATCAAATGCTATTCATTAACAACCTCCATTTGTCACTAGGTTTGACCAACAATTCCCTAAAAATACATTCTCAAAACCTGGACACGCAGTGGACTTACCCAAAGTAATCAGCAACTTTGATCAAACAGGTCCTTCATTATGGATGCAATTAACACTTACTCTTACAAGAAGTCTGACATTTGTAATAGCTAGCTCACATAATCACTCTGAGAAACTGAACTGCAAATAACTTTCTCACAAAGAATCCCATAACAGCTATCCTCTCAGGGGTTATAAATGGCCCAGCCCTGAATCTCAAAGGGACAGACAGCTTATGGCCTGTTGCCAGGCCAGGAACTAGAAATACCATTTATTTTTTGTGAACCCATCACATGTGAAGCAAAATAATTGCAGTTTTGATTTTTACATATGGGATCACATTTTCTTAAATCTCTTTTGATAGGAATGTCGTTATAAACGTACTTTTTTAATTGTTCAGGGTGAAAAAAACTCTTTATCAGCTGAATATAAAACATGTTTTTTAAATATTTGTTAATTATCCAAATTACAAAACGGTAGATATTTCCTCACAGAAACTTTGCATGTAAGTCATTCATACATCGTAGGCCGATATTCCAAAATGGGAATAGAGTATTTATGTGGAAGTGTTAGAGAATAATAAGCAACAATCTGACACATACACATCACATGTCATGCGGAAATGACACTAGCATCATTTGATTCACCCAAGTGAGAGCAATTTGGAAAACTAATTAGTAATTTAATCACATGTAAGGAACATAACTTTTTTAGAAAATCACAACTGCTTAATGTGAAAATCTCCAAGGAAACTGGGTTAGAATGTTACTCTCACTGGACTGCTCTCTTCATTAATATGATCAATGAGTACAAGGGGGATGGTTGTCAAGTACATAGTCTCTTCGCTGCTGAGTTTGGCTGATGAAGACTCACTCCTCGGTCCTCCAAACTGCTCCAGAACTTTGTCAGGCTGTTAATGTACCGCAATGAACAACTCCGGGCACCCCTCTCTGTGGAGTTAACAGAACAAGGGCTTCCGTAAACTGGTCTCTTACGCCACGGAATAGCTCCCTGGGTATAACGTGGTGCAAGAAAAGTGCAGAGCGATGGCCGGGGAAGCTGGATTGTATGGATGGCAGTGGAATGGAAAAACAGATGCAGTCAATAAGCGCTGTAACCCACTTTCTTGGGCGATTTGCACAAGTCAGATCTCTGTGAATTCCCACGGGTGTCTTCTTTTCAGAAATGCATGGGGTTCCCTGTTTTCCTTGGTGGCTTGGGCACCCTAGGCCCAAATCTGTAGGTTGTCCACATCAGCAAAATTCCTGAAAATCTGCTCTTCAAAAAAGACTTAGGGCCTCATTACGACCCAGGCGGAATGGGTTTAACTGTGCCGGTAAAGGTGCCGGTGCCGTTAAACCGATTCCGCCCTATTACGAGGTCCCCTTGCGGGACCCGCTCTGGACGTCTGGTAAGACCAGACGTCCTTTGTGGGTCCCACGAGGGGACCATGGAGCTAACAGCGGGCCCGTTATTAACGGGCCCGTTGTTAGTTCCCTCACCATTCCCATTGAGCTCTATGGGCGCTCAAATGGGAATGGCGATGGGTACATTGAATGAGGAATCCGGGTCCTCCAAGGATGGAATGGCCCGGTAATTCCTCATTCGAGGAACCCGGACCCGAGTTTGGCTGCCTCCAAACTCGTAATGAGGCCCAATGGGTTATCAATGTTGTAGGCTTTTCCCTTTGTGCCCAGGTAGGTGCACCCACACATGTGTGGTACCGTTTTTGTGGGGACACATGTGGAAACGTGGGAAGGTAGGCCATGTGTTGTTGGCGGCGTGTTTTAGTGGGTGACCAGAGTGAAATGTGCGGAAATGTTGGGGTTTTTTGCCAAATTTTGGAATTTGCCGGGGATTGTAGGTAATAAATTCTTGGCCGATTCGTGCAAGTCAGACCTCTGTGGATTTCCACAAGTGTCCACTTTTCTGAAATGCATGGGGTTCCCTGCTTTCCTTGGTGGCTTGGACACCCTAGGCCCAAATCTGTAGGTTATCCACATGAGCAAAATTCCTGAAAATCCGCTCTGCAAAAGGACTTGGTGTTACCAGTGTTTTAGGCTTTTCCCTTTGCGCCCAGGTAGGTGCACTCACACATGTGAGGTACCGTTTTCATCAGGACACCTTTGGGAACGCAGGAAGGTAGGCCATGTGTTGTTGGCAGCGTGTTTCGGTGGGTGACCAGAGTGAAATGTGCAGAAATTGTGTTTTTTTCACCAGATTTTGGACTTTGCCGGGTATTGTGGGCAATAAATTCTGGGCCGATTTGCACTACTCAGACCTCTGTGGATTGCCATGGGTGTTCTCTTTTCAGAAATGCATGGGGATCCTTCTTTTCCTAGGGCTAAATATGTAGGTTGTCTCCCCAAACCCTTTGGGGGTTACCAGTGATTTAGCCTTTTCCCTTTGTGCCCAGATAGGTGGACCCACACATGTGAAGTAACATTTTTGTCCGGACACCTGTGTGAACACAGGAAGGTAGGACATGTCGTGTTGGCCATGTGTTTCGGTGGGTGGTCAGAGTGAAATGTCTGAAAAATGTATTTTTTCACCAAATTTCAGACTTTGCTGGGGATTGTGGGTAATATATTCTGGGCCGATTTGCATAAATCAAACCTCTGTGGATTCCCATGGGTGTCCTCTTTTCAGAAATGCATGGGGTTCCCTGTTTTCCTTGGTGGCTTGGACACCCTAGGCCCAAATCTGTAGGGTGTCCACATGAGCAAAATTCCTGAAAATGTGCTCTGCGAAAAGACTTGGGGTTACCAGTGTTTTAGGATTTTCCCTTTGCACCCAGGTAGGTGCACCCACACATGTGAGGTACTGTTTTCACCAGGACACATCTAGGAAAACAGGAAGGTAGGCCATGTGTTCTTGCCGGAGTGTTTCGGTGGGTGACCAGAGTGAAATGTGAGGAAATTGTGGGGTTTTTTGCCAAATTTCGGATTTTGCCAGGGATTGTGGGTAATAAATTCTGTTACTGATTTGCGCAAGTCAGACCTCTGTGGATTCACACGGTTGTCCTCTTTTCAGATATGCATGAGGTTCCCTGTTTTACTTGGTGGCTTGGACACCTTAGGCCCAAATCTACAGGTTGTCTCCCCAAACCCTTTGGGGGTTACCAGTGGTTTAGCCTTTTCGCTTTGCGCCCAGGTAGATGCACCCACACATTTGAGGTACCATTTTTATTGGGACACCTGTGGGAATGTGGCAAGGTAGTACATGTGGCGTTGGCGGCGTGTTTCGGTGGGTGGGCGGAGTGAAATGTCTGAAAAATCTGTTTTTTTCACAAAAGTTTGGACTTTGCCGGGGATTGTGGGTAATAGATTCTGGGGTGATTTGCGCAAGTCAGACCACTGTGGATTCCCACGGGTGTCTTCTTTTTGGAAATGACTGGGGTTCCCTATTTTCCTTGTTGGCTTGGATACCGTAGGCCCAAATCTGTAGGTTGTCCACATGAGTAAAATTCTTGAAAATCTGCTCTGCGTAAAGACTTGGAGTTACCAGTGTTTTAGGCTTTTCCTTTTGCACCCAGGTAGGTGCACCCACACATGTGAGGCACCATTTTCGTTGGGACAACTGTGGGAATGCGGGACGGTAGACCATGTGTTGTTGGCGGCGTGTTCGGTGGGTGACCAGAGTGAAATGTGCGGAAATTGTGTTTTTTTTCCTGCCAAATTTCAGACTTTGCCTGGGATTGTGGGTAGCAAATTCTGTTCCGATTCGCACAAATCAGACCTCTGTGGATTCCCACAGGTGTCCCCTTTGCAGAAATGCATGGGGTTCCCTGTTTTCCTTCATGGCATGGACACCGTAGGCCCAAATCTGTAGGTTGTCCACATGAGAACAATTCCTGAAAATCTGCTCTGCGAAAAGTCTTGGGGTTTCCAGTGTTTTAGGCTTTTCCTGTTGCGCCCAGTGTTAGGGAGAATTCTCAAGAATGTGCTAATTTCCCTTACCTGTTGAACCCCAGCTACTTTGCTGGATTTCTAGGATTTTATTTTTTACCTGGGAAGAGTGTGAGCGTTTTTTTTCCCACTCTTCCATGTATATTGATGTTTGTTTTACTTTTGTGTTCTTTGGTTATGGAGTTTTAAAACAACTCCATAGGCATCATCTGTTTCTGTGTGTCACACAGCACCTTCCCAAGGTTTAAATACCTTCTCTGGGACTGACTACTGTTTCCCAGAGCATGTAAAGTTAAATTGACTTTGCTAGTCTCTTTAAATTTACAGATCCAGCACACACTATCTTCCTCTAGAGTGATGGAGGTTTTGCCTAGCATCCCCTGAGTCAAAACACTCATGTAACAGTCAAATGTTACCCTTTCCTACTTGAAATGGCTGGTGGTAGTGGTTTAGATCAAACTACCATGATTTTTCCCGACTGTGAACAACGGTAGCTAAAAATCGGGTAAGCCATGTTTTTCAAATGGCGCCCAAGACCTATCTGTAAAAACAGACTCCGGTCAACTTTTTTCGCCATTTCTTTTTGGAAAGGTCCTTCTTGTGTTTAACTCTGTGCGCCAAACTAGGTTTGGTCCCTTTGTTTGTTGGCCTTTGGCGGACTTCAGCGCTGAAGCCCTCCTCTGGCGCCTGAGTGTCTGGGGTGGACAGGATGTGAGGGAGGTGCCTGAAACGTTCTGTGCTTCGTCTCCTAGGAGACCTGAATGCACTTTGGCGTGATTGGCAGGCTGGCTGTCTGTCAAGGACAGCCACCCTGCTGTGTGAGTGACAGCCAGGCTGGAATGAATGAGGGAAAACTGTTTAAAGCAGGTCTCTGGGACTTGGAAAGCAGAGTCAACCACGGGAACGCAAGAACCGAAGATGAGCTGAAGGAAGACAACTGCTGCAACTCCTGGATGACCAATGAAGCTGTGCTGCAGGTCCGAATTCCCTGAAACTCCATCGTCAGAGAAGCCCTTCAAGGTTAACTTCCTCCCTTGAGTTTGGTGGGAACAACCAACTTGCAAGCCGCCTGGACACCGTCCCCTGCTGGTTGAATTTTCTACAGAGTGCTTTGGAAAACTGGTGCTTGAGCTTGCAGACCGCACGCACACCAGCGGATGGCAGCAGCACTCGTGTTAGCTGGATCGACTAATTGAATGCAGAAGCACCATGTAACGAAGGCATCTTTTGGCGCCTGTTCAGGACCTCTTGACTGCTCTCCCAGACATACGGACTCATCCCTGCTCCAGTCCCACAACAACTCCTCTGAGCCTGGGATGTTAATCAGAGCCCTGCCTTCGGACACCACAGGACCCTACAGCTATTTTCCTGTATGCTTAAACTGGGTAATCTACACACCCAGACACTGGATCTCATTCTACACGGTCCAGTACAAGCTTGGTCCTCCTCCTTCCCCTCCCCAGCCCGGATATTTTCAAGGCCTCTACAATCCTTCTGGCCCAGAAAAAGGCTGCAAATCCTATAGCTGAAACGTCACTGCAGCAGGCAATCACCCCACTAATGTGCAAGACTTCACTACAAAACAACAGACCTAGGCTTTTCTAATTAAATTGTAAAAAGTCAGATTCTGTAAATACCACACTTGAGATGTGTACTTCCCTTTTTTTCTCTTGACCGCAATGTTTTGTACACAGCTACCTAATGACGCCCACAGAACTCAACGTACTTAACTTTCGGTGTGAATTTTCTGTTTGGTACAATTGTATTATATCCTGATGCCATAAACACTGAGTGCACTAGAGAGTCAGCAGACCACAGAAGTAGCACATTTGTGTATATACATGCTTTTCATAACAACATTTTTGGTTCAAATATTAAGAACCTACCATTTTTTGCAGACAGGTTCATGTGAAGGGAATATCCTTCTAACTAAATATAAATGTTGGTCGCACTCCTGAACACAGAATCTATGCTTTGCTTTGAATGAGGACAATCCTAGTGTTCAACATTGTCTATTTTCTTTGATCCATACACCATGGCAATAGGTTGCACAATGAGTTCTTTTTGCCTGAAGATGTTTATGTGATTTTCTTTTAGACTACATGTAAATAAACACATGTTCCCTGATTGAAAAGGGTGCACAACAATTGACATGATTTGATCTGTTTTCTGTTTCTTAGAAAAATGCGAGTCCATGTTTAAGCTCTTGCAAGTCTGGAATAGGGTGATTACTTTGAAACACCACCCAAGTTCCCTTTAAATATAACATTCTATAATTTGAGAATTGTCTAAATTTGAACGGCGGTAGCGACCCCCCTTGTTATACAGTTTTGGAAAACCGGATAGCCAGTGGGAAGGATACCAGTTTGTGGTCTTTAAGGCACTCACACCTTAAACCAACGTTTTGACAAGCTTGTGGCCTCTTCCCTGGGCAGTACAGGAACCTCCTGACATCCTCTTTCTTGTCCCCCCGACTGAAGCTCAGGAACAGCGAGATCTGTTCGAACTGCCAGGAACAACTGCCTCAGCTACAGCTCTTCTTCACTTTAAAGGTACTGTGCAAATGTGGTCTGGAAATCTTTTCGGCCACGGTAAAAGTTTGTGAAACTTTCCCGACTTCGAAGGCTTGTCCTTCCCTAAACCAAAATCTAACTTTTTTCGTCTGACCAAATTCTTCTAAAATCTGTGGCAAAGACTTACCTGTGTACTACCAGAACTGTGCTATCCTATACAAAGACTCTGAACCATTGACTTTGGGCCAGGCCTATGAACTGAATTGCTGGTCTTAGTTAACTGAAACTCTTTGCCCTTTGCCCTGCCTATGAAAGTATTTGTGCTTCATTTCTTATAACCTTGTCTTTTTACCTTGTAACTGAAGTGCCATTTTGCTCCACTTCAGGGAAGCTGAACTTGTTCAGTAACATATTGTTTGTGTATTTGTAGTATATTAGTATATGATATTGGGCGCTCTTGCTAGTGTAATGTTTTCCAAATGACTGCGTAAATAAATGTATATTCTTTTACCAAGAAACCTTGAGTAAGTGTTTGAATTACTGTATTTGTTGGTCCTTTGTCTAACTTGTTTTACTGCTCACTTTACTCTTGAGATAGGTCTGGCTGCTCAGCCACTGCTACCACATTACGGTGCAGTACAGGCTTGTACCAAAGGTGAAATTGTACTGACACTTGTAGTCTTAATTGCATGTAGTGTTCCCCAGGGGTACCTCATGTGATTCTGCCTACCACTGGTGTACAGTGGTGAGGATAAAGTATACTTGTTACATTTAGAGTGCTACTCTTACCTTTGTTCAAATAACCCTCACAAGGCTAAGCAACACTAGAGAAGCAATTGTTTTATCATGCCTGATAGGGAAAGCTACAGACAGGAGACCCTAGTCACTTTAACAGTTGATCAATTGAGAGATATGAGTAAAACTTGGAATCTCACTGTAAAAGGTAAAAAGGTTGAATTGATAGAAACATTGTTGGAATACCAAAGTCTGAGGAGTGGGTCTGAAACACCTACCGCTGCAGCAATTGTGGAACATGTTGATGAGGATGATAATGTTTCAGAGGGTACCTCAAATGTTATTGATGAGTTAGATGAGGCAGAAGAGTCTCAAAATGTAGGCCCTGTTTTACCTCTACCTGCTCATAGGCCTCAACCTTTGACCACAGCGACCCGATCAGGTCCAACACTAAATGCTGAATTTGTCTCTCTGGAAAGGATGAGACTAGAATTGGAATTTAAAAGAATTCAAGCCCAAACATCAAGAACTTAAGCTCAGAGAAATGGAGTTGAATCATGCACTTGAAATGAAAAAGTTGTCTCTTGAAACTGGTTCTCTCCCAGAGTCTTCTAGGTCTTCCAGTCCTAAGAGGCCTTGCATGACCAAAGATGCAGTAAGTATGTATGAGGTTAAGCTTCAAATTTTGGATTGGTTGGCTGCTTTTGAACTAACCATGGGATTCAAGACATTACAGGGAATCAGCTGTTTCCTTGCCTTTTTTCTAGGCGATACCCTGTTGCAACTGATGTGGTAATGGAGCTGGGGGATATAGACAGAGTTACAGAGTTAACACTTATGAAAGTATGAGAAATCTGTTTATGTTGGAATCTATTTATGATGCTGCCTGCTCTCCTGTGTTGAGACAGCACTTGGCTGACTCTAAGGAAATTGATCCAAAGAAGTTAGCAAGGGCTGCTGACTCGTGGGTTGCCAACAGGGCTACTCACAAGAATTCTGGGCAACTCAGAAGAAGGATGAGGGAAAGCATGTGGGATGTATTGACCCACTTTTGCTCTGCTATACTGCATCACACTGTTATGGTGGGGCCAGAAACAGCTAAATGGCTGCAAGACCCTTGTGCGTGCCAAATCCCCTGAAAATCACACTTTTCAATGCACAAAAAGATGGCTGCCCAATCTGCAATGCCTGTTGTCAGTGGTGTAACAGAGCTCTCAATACTGAAATGTGTCACTGTGCTCCACAACAATTGAAAGTAGAGTGCAGAAGGAAAAAGCAGTGCTTTGATAAATGAAACTCCAGTATTGCTTTAAATCACCTTTTATTTGCTGCTGAAATTTCAGAATGACGGTACAGAACACCTTCCAAATATTCATAATTCTCGCTGGGTGCTACAATTCACTTAGATAAAAGAATCACTGTGAACTTACAAGGTCCTGAAAGGCTAAGAGCATAAAGAGATCTCCAAAGCAAAAGAGGCCTGTCTGTGCATCTGTAAAAAAAATCTCTGTGCAGCAGAGGGCTACTTGTGATGACAGCTGTCAGGGGCCTTCCTGCTTAAACTTTAACATGTTATAAACTGAAAGTCAAATGTTTGCAATATAAGAGGCCTGTTACTGATAGTAACCCATATTATACTTGTTTTTGATCCCACAGGTTTAAAATCTTGAATGAGAATTATATTTGTTATTTGATACAACAAGTTTGTTTTGTGCTAAGGAAAAGCCAAAAGAATTTAACAATTAAATTAAACCTGGCTGAGCAGCAAAACTAGAATAGCAGGTTTTTCTCACATAAGTAAGGCCTTCCCTCAGCAGGAACTCACGGGGAAGTGTTAATTACTAGGTTGGGACAGAATCTGGTCTACAGAGGCAAAAGGAACAATGACAAGCTTCAGCTCAGGAAACTCAAAGTGTGAAGAGGGTCGTAAATGGCCTCTGCAAGGAACAAACAAGGAGGAGCCTGCTCCTGGACTGCAGGGAGACAAAAAGAGGCTGACCCAAACAACAATCTGTGGTTGAACATCAACAAAGAACACTTTTTAAAAGACTTATAATTTGCTAGTCAAGATGGTGAAAAATGTAAAAATGACAGAGTTTTAAGAGGCAGCAAAACCGTGTGACATGTTCTGGAAAGGAATGGCAAGAAATGTGATTGTGCGCAAAATGCATCACTGTTAGAATTGTGAAAATGTACACGCATGTCCCCATGTTAAGCACGCATATTTGTGGAAAGTTGCAGAAAAATCAGAAAGTGTGTTTATAGCGAAAAGGGCAAAATTCTGTGGAAAGGGGAGACATGATCCCACAGCTACAGGGTTTTGAGAAATAGCTGCTATATAAAACATGGCATCTGTATGTGTAATTTGTATTAAAGTGACTAATGTAGAAATGTGTGTTTAAGGTAAAATCTGATTTTGAGACCAGGGGTTAAAGGGAGGTCTCTGAGGATTGTAAAAGCAAATCATAAAACCTGACATCACCCAGCCTTTACCCAATCACTCAAATTGAAAGGCGGAGATGAAGTTTTGACCCTATCCCAGCACAAAGGGGCAAGCTTAGATAAGCCGGCCCACACACCCCCTGTATGATGTCATTTCATAGCAAAAATAGAGACAGCTCACCAGTCATAGGGACAGACAGATCCACTCACCCTCCTGATACTGGCAGAGCGCCCTGCTGCTGAAATCTACATCTTCCTTGCTCCAGACTCCAGAAACAAAGCAAAGCAAAGGCCAATTGCATAGCTGAACTATTCTCAGCTAGGCCTCAAATTCTAGAACAGAACTGCAAAAGCCTAGGGGAAGCATCATAATCCAGCCGGGCTGTGCTGTTACTGCTTGCCTGCTGAATTGAAATATCCTCAGAACCAAGAAGGGCAGATCCGGTCCAGTCCTGTGCCGTGCTGTGACCAGAGCGCCTTGCTGACCCTGTACAGTCATGTGCTGTGCTAGGACCAGAGCGCCTTGCTGACCCTGCCCAGTCCGATGTGCCCAGCTCTCAGTCCCTGATAGGTCCAGAATCCTGACGGTCCAGAATCCTGACGGTCCAGAATCCTGACGGTCTCATTTAAAAACGTATCCAGTGAGTATAAATAGGCAGAACTGTGTCATATAGCGTATGTACTTTGCATAGTCTTGTCCCTAGCTTATACCCATCCTATCTTTCATTTAGAACCAGTATTGTTCGAACAATGTTTGCACGGACTCTTCTCTCACATGTGTTCCTAAACTCTAACTTCCCATTGATTGATTAAGAAAGTAATTCCCAAACCAAACAGAAAGCAGAGTATCACACCTGAACTGTTATGATCGGCCCTAAATGACCTTACTGTGTGACATTCTACTTTTTGGTAGTCTTTAATATAGTGTAAGCAAACCCATTTGTCATTTTTAAAAGTGCATTTCTCTTTCCATTCTCGTGCCTATCTCGAAATAGCAACCTTCACTAAAATCTCTGTAACTCCCTCAGTTCTTGTGATAGGGACAAAATCTGAACTCCTACTTGTAGCTAACATCGTTACCTATCCATAGAACCCAAAACATTCAACTCAGTGAGATTCTCCCGTGATCGCTAATATCGCACACTGAAAAGTTTGCCGCAAATTTTCATTTTGAGAAATTTTTACACATGTAAAATAGCTCTAAACTGCTACCAACTTGGATTTTAAAATTTCAAATGTTTTCTTTGCATCAAACCATTGCTTATGTTTGTGTGCAACTATTCAAAGCTGCTCCCATCAGAATTTAGAGCAATTGAAGTATTTTAGACCGTATTTGGTGTTTTTGTCCAGGTTATTCTAAAGATTTTAAAAATCATTCTGACATTTGAATAGCCCACTTGTTTTTCTCTTTCTGTGTAAGGGGGAAGGGAGACACTGTTTAACCTGTACATTCCTGAATACCTGCCCTCTACTCCTATCTCTTTACATTGCCTATTGGGGGGTTGAGAAGTGTTGCCGGGGGAACTGCTAATCATTGTGCCATCTGATCTCAAACCAACACAAAAGTATTCTTTTCTGTGCTACATTTGTTTTGCTTATTACCTATTCCGTGTATTAAATACATCCTTCTGTGTTCTGTCACTCCATTGGTGATTGTTGTGTATCTATTAACATATATATTGTGATTTTGATCTTAACTAAGTAAATAAATAATCCCTTTTACAGACCAGCCTAATTTCTGATCCAGCGTGACCCGGGGTATTCTTAAATAAGGGGTGTGATACGAGTGGTACATGTTTCAAATAATTGAATCTATATCTTAAATAGGTTTTCCCATTGCGTGGTGCAATAGGCCGGGAGCAGACTGTATCGCCTGATTGAAATCCTTAACAAGCAGCACAAGAAAGATAACAAAGAGAATTCCAATATCTCCACTCCAAAAGAGGTCCCCAAACATGACAAGGGTAAACCACAAGCAAAACCAAATCAGGCTGGTGTACCTCCTGGTGCCAAACTAGTGGGAGGTCAGAACAAACCCCCATTCATCTAGACATTTGGAAAAATGTTATGCTTGTGGGTCAACTGACCATGTGAAAGGGGATCTGAGATGTAAGGGTAAACCTTCAGGGATCCACACTGTCTCCTTAGCCTTCTCCCCAGAGGATTAAGTACCAATGGCAAGTGGAAACTACTTACTGGCTGAGGAAACCATGAAAGTCTCAGCCAGTGTTTCATTAGTATCCCGGGGTCTGTGGAACATTAGAACCTAGATGTTTACAATTCCATTCCAGACAATACTAAAGAGTATTACAAAGACAGTGTTCTTGTGAATGGTCAGGAGACCCCTGCCATCAGAGACACTGGGGCCAGAATTACTGTAGTTGATTAATCCTTTTTCAAGGTAGAGGATGTTGCTAAGGCACCTAAATACCTAACTAAGCTTGCTGGAGGCCCTGTCTAAATGCTTCCACAGTTACCAGCTCTCATCCAGTGCAATGACATGACTGTCAAGATACTTGTAAGTGTGCAGAGTGAAGTACCTGGGAGAGTCCTGTTGCGGAATGACTTAACAACTCTTGGAGTTGTATCAAGCACCCCTAGGCCCCCAAGCAAATGGAAACACGAGCAGACACGGAAGGCCAGAGAGAGTACCTTAAAAGGCTCTCAAGAGGAGATTATAGAGGAAACTATAACTCCCAGTCCACAGGACTTACTGACTGCAATTTCAAAAAAGAAGGAGGAAAAGGGGAAACCTAAAACCTCCAGGAAGAGACCAGCCAGCACTCCTGTGCTACAAACAAGGACATCCCCAAGAGGACTGTCCAGAGTCACACCTGTGACTCCTCCACCAGCTGAGGCTGAGTGTGTGGAACAACCTTGTGTGGTTGAATCAGCTGCTGAGGAATCCGAGCTGGAAGAGGACCTTGCTCCTGTTGGAGATCTGGATCCTGCAGACCATCCTGAGCTGCAGTCTTTACTGCCAGAAGGTGGACCCTGTAGGGCAGACTTCAGCAAGGGTCAAATAGAGTGTCCTACACTTGAAGGTCTTCGCCAACAGGCTGCTTCCCAGCTGGATGGGCAAGAGCCAGGGAAGCATAGGTTGTACTGGGAAGATGGCCTCTTCTACAGTGAACCGAATGAGTCTATCCCAGGGGACTACATAAGACTTGTAGTGCCTCTTGAAAGCAGACTACAGTTCCTACAGTAAGCCCATGAGATACCTTTGGCTGGTCACTTGAGTTTCAAGTACACCAAGGAAAGGCTCTCTTTATATTGCTACTGGCCTAAGTTGCGATCTGATGCAGATTAGTTTTGTAGGAGCTGTCACACTTGCTGAATCTCAAGCAAAAGTGGAGCCAAGAATGTGGCACCCTTGGTGCCTCTCCCAGTGGTGGGAGTACCTTTTGAGAGGGTAGGAATCGACATTGTTCGTTCATTAAACCTTCCAACATCTTCAGGAAACAGGTTTATCCTGGTTGTAGTAGACCATGTTACTAGGTATCCTGAAGCCATATGAAAACTGTTACAGCTCAGGCTGTGGCTAAGGCCCTACTTGGTATTTTTGCCAGGGTAGGTTTTCCTAAGGAAGTTATCTCTGACAGGGGATCCAGTTTTATGTCCCACTACATGCAGGCCATGTGGAAAAACTGTGGAGTAACTTACAAGTTCTCAACTACCTACCATCCTCAGACAAATGGATTGGCAGAGAGGTTTAATCGAACAATGTAGAACATGAGGGTGCTTTAGAGGAACCCCTTACAAGAAAGTGGGACCTTCTACTGCCATGCCTTGTATTTGCTTACAGAGAAGACCCTCAAGAGGGAGTTGGATTTAGTCCCTTTGAACTTCTCTGTGGCCATCCAGTCAGAGGCCCCTTGGCCCTAATTAAGGAGGAGTTGGACAGTGCTCCTTACCCCAAGCCAGTAAGAGTCACTGACTATGTGATAGGTCTCCAAAGGAGAATATCCCAAATGATGGCAGAAGCATCAGATAACATGGAAGCAGGTTAGGCTCTGTTGAAGCATTGGCATGACAAGAAGGCCAACATGGTTGACTTTACTCAAGACCAGCTAGTTCTAGTTATGGTACCTAGAAGGCAGAGGGCCTTACAGGACAAATGGATAAGAACCTTCAAGGTTGTGGGCAAACTTGGAGAGGTCAACTATCTGGTGGACTTAGGCAATCCTAAGGAGGCTCCCAGAGTCTTTCACACTAACCGTCTAAAAGCTTATGTCTCAAGACCAGAAGTGGGAGCTTTGCTTCTAGCTTCAGCCCAAGAGGAGGAGGAGAGTGAACCTCTATCTAACCTACTCAGAAGCCAGCCTTTAAATGAGAACTTAGAAGGAGTTAATCTCTCTTCTAATTTGACACCTGAACAACAGGTTCAAGTTTCTGTTAAATCAGTTTGCCTCCCTGTTTTCACTATCACCAGGCTTGACCCCTTGGGGCCAGCATGATATTATCACTGGTGACTGTTTACCTGTTAAGAGCTGAGGTTACAGGATTTCAGATCATGTAAGATCCCACATAAAGGAGGAGGTCAACAAGATGCTTGATCTCGGGGTAATAGAGCCATCTACCAGTCCATGGTCTAGTCCAGTTGTTCTAGTCCCAAAGGCAGGATCCAAGGAGTTGAGATTCTGTGTGGACTATAGAGCTCTTAATGCAGTCACCAAGACTGATGCCCACCCTTTACCCAGGACAGATAAACTGGTGGAAAAACTTGGTTCATCCAAGTACCTCAGTACATTTGATCTCACTTCAGGCTATTGGCACATAGCACTGACAGACCCTGCCAAGGAGAACACTGAATTCTCAACCCCAGCAGGCCTCTACCAGTTTAAGGTAATGCCTTTTGGACATAAGCATGCACCTGCTACATTCCAAACAATGGTTAACCAGGTTCTGAATGGGATGGAGGACTTCTGCATGGCATACTTGGATGACATCGCAGTGTTCAGCCCTACTTGGAAAGAACATGTTGACCACTTAGGATATGTTTTGCAGGCTCTTGAGCAGGCCCATCTGACCATAAAGGCAAGTAAATGTCAAATTGGTTATAGTAAAGTTGTCTACCTTGGACATGAGGTTGGAGGAGGTGAAATCAGGCCATTGCCTAGCAAAGTACAAGCTTTACAAAACTGTCCCACCCCTACTACTCAAACCCAAGTGAGAGCCTTACTAGGCTAGGTAGTTGGTTCCAATTCTACCAGCTCTCATTCTTGTCCCCACATCTGAAGCCCAGGAACAGCAAGATCTGCTCAAATTGCCAGGAACAACTGCTTCAGCTACAGCTCTTCTACACTTTAAAGGTACTGTGCAAACACGGTCTGGAAATTGTTTCGGCCACAGTGAAAGCTTGTGAAACTTTCCCAACTTTGAACGCTTGTCCTTCCCTAAACATTCGTCAAACTTTTCGCCTAGCCAAATTCTCCTCAGATCCATGGCAAAGACTTAACCGTTTACTACCAGAACTGTGCTATACTATAAAAAGACTCTGAACCATTGACTTTGGCCCATGCCTCAGAACTGAATTGCTGGTTGTAGTTTACTGAAACCATTTGCCCTGCCTATGAAAGTATTTGTGCTGTTGATTCTTATAACCTTGTCTTTTTACCCCTTTTTAAAGTATCTGAAGTACCATTTTGCTCCCACTTCAGGGGAGCTGAACTTGTTCAGTACTTATTGGTTGTGTATTTGTAGTGTATTAGTGTGTGATATTGAGCTGCTCTTGCTAGTGTAATGTTTTCAAACTGACTCTGTAAATAAATGTATATTCTTTTACCAAGAAACCTTGAGTAAAGTGTTTGTTTGAATCACGATATGTGTTGACCCTATGTGTAACTTGTTCTACTGCTCACTCAAATGTGGAGATAATTCTGGTTGTTCAGCCACTGCTACGACATAACTGTGCAGTACAGGCTTGTACCAAAGGTGAAATTGTACTGACACTTGTAGTCTTAATTGCATGTAGTGTTCCCAAAGGGTACTGCATGTGATTCTGCCAAACAGGCCCAAATCTGGATGTTGTCCACATGAGCAAAATCTGCACTGACGAAAGACTTCGGGTTACCAGTGTTTTAGGCTTTTCCCTTTGTGCCAAGATAGGTGCACCCACACATGTGATGTACTGTTTTTGTCGGGAAACCTGTGGGAATGCGGAAAGGTAGGCCATGTGTTGTTGGTGGCGTGTTTCAGTGGGTGACCAGAGTAAAATATGCATAAATTGTGGTTTTTTTTGCCAAATTTTGGACTTTGACAGGGATTGTGGGTAATAAATTCTGCCGATTCGCACAAGTCAAACCTCTATGGATTCCCACGGGTGTCTTCTTTTCGGAAATTCATGGGGTTCCCTGTTTTCCTTGGTGGCATGAGACCCTAGGCCCAAATCTGTGCGTTGTCCACATGAGCAAAATCTGCTCTGCCGAAAGATTTGGGTTTACCATTTTTTTAGGCTTTTCCCTTTGAGCCCAGGTAGGTGCAACCACACATGGGAGGTACTGTTTTCGTCACAACACCTGTGGGAACGCGGGAAGGTAGGCCATGTGTTGTTGGCGGTGTGTTTCAGTGGGTGACCAGAGTGAAATGTGCGAAATTGTGGTTATTTCGCAGAATTTCAGACTTTGCCGGGGATGGTGGGTTTGTTATGTTATCTTATTTTGCATTTATATAGCGCCTTATGTACCATTGGTATGATCTCAAGGCGCTGGTAGGTTGAACGCCCTTGGGAACCGAAGTTCAGGTCAGTAGAGAGAGAGACAGAGAGAGTCATAAGGTGTATGTGAAATCCGGATATGTGTGCAGCAGGTGTGGCATTCATGTGATAACTGCTTCTTAGCGGTAGGTGTGGTGGTTGGGTATCAAGAGTATGTGTTCGGTCTGGCCGGTTGATTATCCGGACCAATTCTGGCTGCGTTAGGCCTGAGGAGAACGCCTAGGCTGGAGGTTGTGTAATCAGCTGTGATTAATAGGATGATGGGGAGTATGAGGCAAGTGATAGTATGAGAACAGCTAGACCGAATGGTGTCATAGTATTGCTGTGTTCTAGTTGAGTGATGGTGTGAAGAAGAGGGTAAGCGTGGAGATGTGATATGGTGGTTTACCTTAGGTGCTAGAGATCGAGCACACTCCAATAGTTCCATGCACTCCAATTGTTTCATGTACTCCGACCGTTCCATGCACTCCAGGCCGTTCCATGTACCCCGAGCCATTCAATGCACTCCATGCCCTTCCATGCACTCCAAGCTGTTCTATGAACTCCAAGCCGTTCCATGCACCCCAAATCACGAACTTGACCCTTTCCATACCCCGTTTCACCCATTCCATCCACCTACGTCATCAACTCATCAACATATGTCAACCGTTCAACCACCTACTTCATTCATGCAACCATCTACTTCATCAGTTTCATCTATTTCACCCGTTTCATCCACATAATTCTTCCGTTCCACCCACTTCACACATTCCGTCCACTTCACCCGTTACACCCACTTCACCCGTTACACCCACTTCACCCGTTCTACCCACTTCACACATTCTACCCACTTCACACGTTCCACCCACTTCACACATTCCAACCGCATCACACGCTCCATTCCATTCACACGTTCCACCCTCTTCACACGTTCCTCCCACTTCACCCGTTCCACCCACTTACTCCATCGGTGCGTCTGCCTACTTCATCTGTTCTACCCACATCACCCGTTTCGTCCAAACACTTCTTTTGTTTCATCCACTTCACCCGGTCCACCCACTTCATCCATTCCACCTATTCCACCCGTTCCACTAAGTTCATCCGTTCCACCCCATACTTCACTCGTTCCAACCGTATACTTCACCCGTTCCAACCGTATACTTCACCCGTTCCATTCACATACTTCACTCATTCCATCCACATACTTCACCCGTTCCATCCATGTACTTCACCCGCTCAATCCACATACTTCACCTTCTCCATCCACATACTTCACCCGTTCCATCCACATACTTCACCTGTTCCGTCCACATACTTCACTTGTTCCATCCATCTATTTCCTCAATTTGTCCACATATTTTGCCTGACCTTCCACATACTTCATCCGTTCCATCCTCATACTTGACCCGTTCCATCCTCATATTCGGCCAGTTCTGTCCACATACCTGATCCATTCCATCCACATACTTGACCCGTTTCGAACTTTCTCGGTTCCATCTACCTGCTTCACTCGTTCCTTCCACCTACTTCACTATTCCATTCATTCACTACTCCCGATACCATCCACCCATTTTGCCCGATCCATTACATACTTCATCCTTTCCATCCACATACTTCATCTGTTTCACCCAGTTTATTCATTCCACCCAGTTCATCCGTTTCACCCAGTTCATCCGTTTCACCCAGTTCGTTCGTTCCACCCAGTTTGTCCGTTCCACCCAGTTTGTCCGTTCACTCACATACTTCACCCGTTCCATCCACACATTTCATTTAAACCATCCACTTCATTCGTTCCATCCACATACTTCACCCGTTCCATTCATCATACTTGACCCATTCCGTCCACAGATGTCACCCGCTCCTTCCAGATACATCATCCGTTCATTCCACTTTTCACGTACTTCACTATTCCATTCACTCATTTCTGCCCATTCCATCCACCCATTTCGCCCGATCCATCACATACTTCATTCTTTCCATCCACATACTTCATCCGTTCCACCCAGTTCATCCGTTCCATCCAGATCATCTGTTCCACCCAGTTTGTCCGATCCACGTACTTCACTATTCCATTCACTCACTTCTGCCCATTCCATCCACCCAATTTGCCCGATCCATCACATACTTTATCCTTTCCACTCACATACTTCATCCGTTCCACCCAGTTCATCCGATCCACCCAGTTCATCCGATCCACCCAGTTCATCCGTTCCACCCAGTTCATTCGTTCGCTCACATACTTCATCCGTTCTATCCACACATTTAATTTAATCCATCCACTTCACCGTTCCATCCACATACTTTACTTGTTCCATTCAACATACTTGACCCGTTCTGTCCACAGATTTCACCCGTTCCTTCCAGAGACATCATCTGTTCATTCCACCTACTTCACCCGTTCCATCTACATACATCACCTGTTCGCTCCACACTCCTCACCCACTCCATATTCTACATCCATTCCATTCAACATACCTGACTTGTTCCGTCTGCCTACATCACCCGATCCTTCTAACTACATCATCCGTTCCACACCCTACATCCGCATCACACCCTACATCCACTCGATGCTCTTATCTGTTCCATGCTCCCATCTTCTCCCTGCAATCATTCATTCAGCGCTCTCATCCGCTCTACATGCTTCATCCTCTCCGACATTCATCCACTCCACCGACTTCACCCGTTCCATCTGTTCCACGCTCTCATCTGCTCCCTGCAATCATTCCTTCTGCACTCTCATCCGCTCTACGTACTTAATCCTTACTGACATTCATCCGCTCCACTGACTTCACCCGTTCCTTCCACCTATGACACTCGTTCCACACCCTACATCCGGATCACACCCTACATTCGCTTGACGCTTTCATCTGCTCCACACTGTCAACTGCTCCCTGTTATCATTCATTCTGCGCTCTCATCCGCTCTACGCTCTCATCCGTTCTATGCACTTCATCCTCTCTACTGACATTCATCCACTCCACTGACTTCATCTGCTCCACCGACTTCATCCGCTCCACCGACTTTATCCGCTCCACCGACTTCATCCGCTCCATCTACTTCGTCCGCTCCACCGACTTCATCTGCTCCATCGACTTCACTGCTCCTTTCACTTCATCCCTTCATCATGCAGTGTCGGTTTAGCTCATGTCACTTGTTGCATGTACTCCATCCGTGTCATGTTCTCCAACTGTCCATGCACTACACCCGTCTCATGTACTTGAATCGTCTATTCTATTCATTCCGTTTATAGTATGCATTCTTACATTCCATGCCACCTGTTTCATGTACTCTACCAGTTCTGTGTACTCTGTGCACTCATCCGTATCATGTATTCATCTTTCCATCCTCTCTACTTTCTTCCTCTTGTTCATTTTGTTTCTCTCGTCCATTACATTTATTTCATCCATTTCATTAATTTCAACCACTTTACTGCTTTCGTACAATTTATTCTTTTTATCTATTTCACTGCTTTGATTCACTTTATTCATTCTATTCTGTTTGTCCTTTTTAGTTATATTAGAGGTTATTAGTTTTCAATTTCAAGCTTGGAATCTTGATGTTGGACTGTTATTTATGTTATTGTTATTTATGATCTAGTAGTTTGGGCTAGTTGAATTGCTGTTATCCACTTTATTGCTCTCGTCCACTTTGATCTTCTTGTCCATTACATTTATTCATTTCATTAATTTTGACCACTCTACTGCTCTCATACAACATATTCTTTTTATCCACTTCTCTGCTTTGGTCCTTTTTACTCATTTTATTTTGTTTCTCCTTTTTAGTTTTAGTTTACCTTAGAGGTTATTAGTTTTCGATTTCATGCTCAGATCATGATGCTGGATTGTTATTTATGGTCTTGCATTTTGGGCTAATGCCACTGAGTTGCTTTTATCCAGTTTGAGTTAAGGGTTGGTTTTAGGGGAAGAGCCATGTTTTCAGTAATTTGCGGAAAGACATGAGGTCCTCGGTGAGTCGGCTATGGGGTGGGAGTGCGTTCCACAGAGTGGGGGCCAAGGCCAAGAATGATGATCCACCTAATCTGACTAAATTTGTTTTATGTATAACTAGGAGGCCGGCTGAGCTTGATCTTAGAGTATGTGTAGGGTGATAGGGTTTTAGTTTGTCTTGAAGATATTGAGGTCCGGTTTTATGCAGTGCTCGGTGAGAAATGCATAAGGTTTTGTAGGTCACCCTTCGGGCAACCGGAAGCCAGTGCAGAGTTTTGAGGGCACGGGAGATGTGGTCTCTTGGGCCAAGCGCTAGTAGCAGTTTGGCTGCAGTGTTTTGTGCTCTTTGTAGTTTAGACAGTTGGTATGCGTGCACTCCAAAGTAGAGGGGGTTAGCATAAGCCAGCCTTGATATAACAATTGATTGGACCACAGAGAGTCTTTTGGGAAAGGAGAGGTATGGAAAAATGCACCTAAGAGTTTTAAGGTGGTAGTGGCAGGACTTTGAGACGTTGTTGACTTAGCGCAAGAGGATTAGGTCTGAGTCTAGGGTGCATCCAATTTTTACTGAATTAGATGGTGGCGGTGAGTTGCCCATGGAGGATGGCCAGGGTAGTGGGTGTGGAAGAAGTTCGGTGTTGCCACATACCATGAGTTTGGTTTTGGAGGGGTTTAGCAAGAGGTGGTTTGTGGTCATCTAGAGATCTATGTCTAGGAGGCAGGAAGCGAGGTCAGGTCTTGAGTTCGGATTTGAGTTCAGGAGTTTTAGAATTAGTTGAGTGTCATCAGCGTAGTTGTAGCACAGGATGTTGTGCGAGCAAATTATTTGTGGCAGGGTGGCCATGTAGAGGTTAAATAGGAGGGCTGATAGGCATGCTCCTTTTGGAACTCCAGTGTCGACTGGTCAGGCTTGGGAGGAATAGGAGGAGAGTAGGGTTATCTGGTTCCTATTATTGAAGAAAGGATGCAATCCATTTGAGAGCGGTTGCATGAATTCCTAGGGAGTGGAGGCAGTCAAGGAGGATTGAGTGGTTGATTGTGTCGAAGGCGGCGGATAGGTCCAGCAAGATTAATGCGGCGCATCCCGCAGAGTCTGCTGTCTTTTTAAGGTCATCCCAGATTGAGGTTAGGGTGGTTTTGGTTCCGTGTCGGGCTCTGAAGCCTGATTGAGCGGGTCTAGGAGATTATTGGCTTTGACAAAGGTATTTAGTTGAGAGTAGGCTGTTTGGTCAATGAGTTTGGCAAGGAATGTGGTGTTTGAGATGGGGCGGTAGTTTTTCGGTTCGAGAGGGTCGAGGGAAGCTTTTTTTATAAGAGGTTTGACATGAACCGTTTTGAAAGCGTCGGGAGAAATTGGACTGAAAGAGTCGAACGTTGGTTGGGTAGTGGTCACAGGCAGTGGGTTGGCTGGTATCGAGGGTGGATTGCCTTGAGGGTGTAAGAAAGCTAGTTTGTTGGTTAGCGCATTAGTTCTTTCGAGCGCTGTGGTGTAAAAGTGGAGAGAAAGTGAGTCGCACAGCGATTGTGAGGGAGTCAAGAGAGGGTGGTGATGCATGATGGATTGGTGAATTCGCTGATGATTTTGTGAAGTTCTTTGCTGGGGTTTCTACAGTTTAAGATTCGGGAGTTGTAATGGGCTTTTTTTGCTTTCTGGATTTCAGCCTTATACTGACGAAGGTGCTGGGCCAAAGTTTATCTGCTCTGGGGGGTTTTGTCTTTCCGCCATTTGCGTTCTAGGGATTTATATAGTTGTTTAGTGGTCTTCAGTTCAGGTGTGAACCATCTAGGGGAAAGGCCTCGCCGGGCTGATGGTTTGCAAGAGGGTGAGAGCTACATTAATGAGGTGTTGAGCCATGTGTCAAAGGCGTCAGTGGTTAGTTGTTCATTGAGTAGGCAGCTGGGGGAGGAGACTGAAGGAGTGCATCGGCTAGGTCAGGAAGGATTATTAGTTTCTTCCAGCATTTGCATAAATTCAGAGGTTCAGGTTTGGGTAAGGGGAGCGGGTTGGGTGAGTGAATGGCGAAAGAGAGAATGAAGTCATCGGACCAGATGATAGGGATGGGGGCGTTTAGATGTATCAGGTTGTGGGAGCTGAAGATGACATCAAGGGTGTGTCCTTTATAGTGAGTCGGGTTAATTGCGTCTAGGCTGTCAACTAGAGAGTGTGTCATAGGGTTGGTGGGAATGTCAAGCCATATGTTGAAATCTCCTAGAAGGGTGAGGTTGGGATGGTTTAGTTGGAGGGTGGCAATAGAGTCGCAGAGGTTGTTTGAGAATTGTCTATCCTAGCCAGGGGGTCTGTAGATTATTAGGAAGCTGTGGGAGAACGAAGGGGGGAGGGAGAGTTTTACGACGAGTGATTCGCAGGAAGGAATGTATGGCTGGTTGTCGATGATTGAGGCGTGGAAGTGAGACTTGAAGGCGATTGCTATTCCTCCTCCTCTAGAGGGACGGTTCAGTGGGATGAGGGAGTAGTCTGGGGGTAAGGCTTTGTTGGCGATCGGGCGAAGTCGTCAGAGAACCAGGTTTCTGTGATGAAGACTAGGTCCGGTTTGTCAGAGGCGAGGAGGTCAAAGATGCTGTGTCTATTTTTTGCTACAGATCGGGCATTAAAAAGGGTGCAGTTTACTTCGGTACAGGAGGGTGATGACGGAGTTGTAGAGGAAGGGGGTGGGGGGCAAGGGGCGGAAAATGGAGGGCTAGAGGGGGGTTTGCATGGTGGGCGATGGGAAGAGTAGGCGGGCGGTTGAGATGGTGGGTTTGGGGAGTGAGGGGTTGGACTGGTGTGACGGGTAGACTGAATTTCGGTCGGAGGATTTGAGAGTGGGGTGTGAGGGGTTAGTAGTTTTGTTTGTGGTTCGAGGGGGAGGGGTTTCAGGTGGGGTGAGGCAGGAGGGGAAGGTGGAGATGATCGAGATTGGGAGGATGAGGAGGTGGTTCTAGATAGGAATGGCGATGAGTACTGAGAGATTGAGGGAGACCAATTATGTTTTCTCTTTAGTGTTTTTGTTGTGGTTGGAGTGTGAGAGGGGGCAGGGGGGTCAGACGAGAAAGCGATGTGGCTACTGTTCTTGCCAGGGCGAGGCGTGCTATTTTTAGGGAGGGGAAGGAGTGGGCTCGGGGTCGGATGGTGGTGGGAGTGTTGAGAGGAGTGGGGTGTGGATGGTAGCGGGATGGGAGTGCTTGGTACGTTAGGCGTGCCGTTGGTCAGGGGGGTGAGGGAGGCAGGTATGGTGGTAGTCAGCGGGATGGAGGAGGGGATGGGGGAGGAGTGGTCTTTGGATGGTTGGCTCACCATCGTGCTCCTCTGGCTTGGTTTTTCGATAGGGGATGGGTAGGGGATGTGGTGCAGGGCTGGATGGGTTGGTGAAGTGGGAAAAGGAGGGTAGGGCGTGCGTGAAGGGATGCGGGTGCGAGGGGGCATTTTCAGTGGATTTTGGTGGGTTGGGAGGACTCATGCTTTTGGTTAGTTTGAGCTCTGTTATAGTTGGCGTTGGATGGTTTCATTCACCACCTTCCCACTACAACTATACCACTGGATCTTAGTTGTACACACTATCTATGATTAGCTGTACTGCCGCTGTACCACAGCGATAATTCGCAGTTTCTAAATTCAACAATACCACCGGGAGAGATTATTCACAGTTTCTAATTTTCACTAAACCATAGGGAGAGATTATTCACAATTCTAAGATCAGCTATACCGTAGGGTGAGATAAGTCAAAGTTTAGATTTGATTATACAATAGGGTGAGTTTATTCACAATTTCAAATTTCGACTATACCACAGGGTAGGATTATTCACAGTTTTATATTTGATTATACCATAGGATTTCAAAATTCAACTCTACTACAAGGTAGGATTATTCACAGTTTCTCAACTCACCTATACCGCAGGGTGAAACTATTCACAGTTTCTAACTTCAACTATGTCACAGGGTTAATTTAACTATGTCACAGGGTGAGATTATTCACAGTTTCTGCATTCAACTATATCACACGGTTGAATCACAGTTTCTAGGCATAACTATACCACAGGGTTACGTACAACTGTATCACAGTTTCTATTTGGATTTTCAGAATTCAACCTGACCACAGATATGCTAATAGGCCGACTTACTAAATGCAATTACACTGCGGATATGCTATTAGGTATATTTTCTAAGTGGAACTAAAGCATGGACTTTTTAAGTGCAACTAAACCATGGATGTGCTATTAAGTAGATTTCTGAGTGTAGCTAAACCACCACTATGCTATAGTAGGCTTCCTGAATGCAGCTAGTCCATAGATATGCTACTAGGTGGATTTTCAGATTCAACCACACTATAGAAGTGCTATTAGGCGGATTTTGTTTTTAATGTAGATTACTCCATGGGAATGCTATTAGGAGGACTTTCTAAATGAAATTATACCACAGAAATGCTATTAGGCAGACTTTCTAAGTGCAATTATACTACAGAAAGTTATTAGGCAGAGTTTCTAAATGCAATTATACCACAGCATGTTATTAGGGACACGTTCTAAGTGTAGGCTATACCACTGATCTGCTATTAGGCGGACTTTCTAAAAGTAGACTACACGAAGATATGCTATTAGGCACACTTTCTAAATGCAATTAAACCACAGATATGCTATTAGGGACAGTTTCTAAATGCACTTATGCCACAGATATGCTATTAGACTACACCAAGATATGCCATTAGGCACACTATCTTAATGCAATTAGACCACAGATATGCTATTAGGGACAGTTTCTAAATGCACTTATGCCACAGATATGCTATTAGACTACACCAAGATATGCCATTAGGCACACTATCTTAATGCAATTAGACCACAGATATGCTATTAGGGACAGTTTTTAAATGCAATTATGTCACAGATATGCTATTAGGCACAGTTTCTAAATGTAGACTAAATGTAAACTACACCACAGACATGCTGTTTAGTCGGACTTTCTAAAAGTAGACTACACCAAGATATGCTTTTAGGCACACGTTCTAGATGGAATTATTCCAGAGATATGATGCTATTCGGCAGATTTTCATAAATTGAGATAAATTCGGGACCAATTCGCAAAAGTCAGACCTCTGTGGATTCCCAGAGGTGTCTTCTTTTCAGAAATGCATGGGGTTCTCTGTTTTCCTTGGTGGCTTGGACACCCTAGGCCCAAATCTGTAGGTTGTCCACATGAGCAAAAATCCTGAAAATCTGCTCTGCGAAAAGACTTGGGGTTACCAGTGTTTTAGGCTTTTCCCTTTGCCCCCAGTTAGGTGCACCCACCCACACATGTAAGGTACTGTTTTTGTCGGGACACCTGTCGAAACGCAGGAAGGTAGGCCATGTGTTGTTGGCAGCATTTTTCGGTGGATGACCAGAGTGGAATGTGTGGAAATTGAGGGGTTTTTTGTCATTTTTCCGATTTTCCCCCAAACAATGGAATTTTTTCTCACATAGTTGTTGCCTGGCCTGTGCAAATCACCCCTTCTTAAACTTGGAATTTTGTATACGTTTCAGAAATGTATGCCTTTTTGGCTACCCATTCAGCTTGCCTAACCTTTCTTCCATTCCGTCCACACATGTCCTATTGGACAAAAAAGGACAAAATCACCTACCTCTCACAAAACGGCTGATTAGCATATCAAAATATGTTTTTTTGTTTCCACTCATACTCTTCTTGAAAGCCTGGAAAATGGTGAATTCAGCACAGCAAACCATTTGTTCCTAGCTTCGACAAGGAAAAAACCACAGGCTTCTTTGTACAACATTTTATTGGCATTTTTTGAAGAAACCCAAAATGTTCTCCCTTTTTGGTTATTTTCGCTCACTCCCCTACAGCAGAGTAGGATTCCTGGGTGGCGTTTCGATCACCTACATGTGGATAAAAAAGGGTCCAGATTTGACCGAGATATCTCATGTACCAAAAATGTTACAAGGCATTGAATGACGACATACCAAAATCACCAAAAAAGGCCTTGTCACTGGGGGGAAATACCCATGGCAGTTAATTGGTTAAAATGTTGAAAACGAAAATTGGCCAAGTTGATTTTCTATTTTTTTTCTCAGTGCACCATTTGCTGATGAAAATTAGGCACATGCCAAAAATTGCAAAAATCTAAGTGCCCAAATTTGAGATATTTGAGCTGGCATTTTATTTTTTTCCCATGGGAAAACCCAACATTAAAAGCTTTTTTTTAAAAAAAAAGGATCAAAACAAACCTTTTTTAAACTATAAAGCTGTTAAAGTACAATTCTGCAATTTTGTATAGACAGGCAGCTGCCTCGAAATATTACTTACAAATATTTTTCTTGCAAGGGTTTAAGAGTTATTCAGAAAAGTTTTTTATCACAGAACCAGTTCAGATCCCTCTCCCATTCCTATTGCTTTTTCTGGAGAAAATGTCCAGAAGGTCCTAGATATCCTCAACAAGCGAGATCAGTCTCTGAGATTTCATACAGCTTCCTTCATTGCAATCATTTCAAAATGAAAGCCATTCATCTGCTGAGGGACACCTTGCTTGCAGGGAAGTGGATGACTATATTGGGCCTCAAAGATGCATATATGACCATTCCTATTCACAGTCCCCATCAGAATTACCTGCAGGTCTTTTGGGAGAACAGGAAGCATGTGACAATTAATCTCCATTTTAGTCTTTGGTCTGACCATTGGTGCTTCACAAAGGTGATGAAGCCAATGGTGTCAATCCTCAGGGTGATGGGGATTTGGATCATAATGTTGCTCGATGACATTCTCTTAATGCCTCAGTCCTGGGTTATGCCAGCACGATCACAACCTCAGTCCTTTCTGAAGTGGGGTCAGTCATAAATTGGAAGAAATCCCATTTAGAACCCTTTCAGATCATAGAATATATGACTTTTCGAGTAGACACCTGAAATGTTTCTCTCCAACTGCCTCTGTCCAAGATCAGGTCCATCAAAAAAGAGATCAAAGTAGTCCTGGCAGCCGTGTCATTTCATTGAGATCTCTTGTTCGGATTGTGGGTCTGATGTCCCCATAAATTCAGGCCATTTTTCCAGTTCCCTTTCATTTTCTGGCCTACAGAAGATTAAAGCTCTTCATCTAAAATAGGGTCTCAGTTATGAGGATGAGATATGTCTTTTCCCAGAGGTGGGGACCGAATTACAATGGTGGTTAGACCGTATCCAATCCTGAACTGGCAAGGCAATTAGTGCTATGATCCCAGATCTGAGAATAGAATGAAACGCAAGTCTTCTTGATTTGGGGCTTGCTGCGATCCACTATTCACAGCAGGAAGGTAGACTAACCTGGAGAGGGAACTTCACATGAACAAACTTTCTATAACATTTGGCGGGTTTGAGTGCCATCATGAGCTTGGCCAAGGACAGGATAAGCTGGTGCATACTCTTGAGAATGGACAATATATCAGCAGTGCAGTATGTTAAAAAGTTGGGTGGTGCTTCAGCTCACTCATGCTAGTGGAACTAGCAAAGGCCTTTTGCCACTTTTGACTTGATGTAGAATTTGTCATCTAAACAGAATACCTCCGGGATCTGTATAATTATGTAGTGGACTGCAATTCCATACACCTGAGGGACTCCAGTAACTCGAGGATCCGCCAATCAGTGTTTCCGACAACCCTTCCCCCTGGGGTTGTCTGGAAGTGGACCTCTTTGTGAAGCATCTCAATGCCCAACTTCCACAGTTTTCAAGTTGGAGAACACACACGGAAGCATCTGCTTGGAATGCTTTCCAACAGACATGTGCAAATATCAGGAGTTATGCTCTTCCCCCTTTGTGATGATTCTGAGACCGATTTGGCAGGTGAGCATGCAGAAGGCCTCTATGGTGCAGGTAACTCCTCTTTGCCATCTCAGGCTTGGTATTAAGCCCTGTCGGAAATGTCCATCGACTTCATTTGGCTAGTGATCATGTTCCCTTCTGCTCTTAAATAAGCTAATGATGGTCATCAAAAGCTAGTTCTCCAGGGATTTCTCGAGAAGGTGGGTTGGAGGATTTCAGGGGTTCATCGGGTCTCCAGGGACTTTCAGCACCAGTAGAGGTGGTAAATGGTATAATTTATTTGAACAAGGCAAAGCATTTTGCATAATTTATTTAAACAGCTCAGATATTTCAATTGGTCATATTGTGTTTGGTGTGGTACCTATAGGTAACCACTATTTGATTTGTTGTTTTCTGAAGGGTGTGAGGGTACACAAGCCTCCAGGTCCTTAGTACTCTCCTCCCTGGGCCCAGAATGTTGTATTTAAACTGTTCTTGTACTGTCCACTTAATGTGTTATTGTCTCTAAAACAGGAGTCTGCCAAATTGATTATGCTACTTTTTCTTATTTCCTTCAAAAGGGTTTCAGATGTTAGCGCTTTAGACATTCATAATATACACTTTTCTCCCTTTTTTATGTATGTTGTATTGTCACCAAACGTAACAAATGTGGTTTCGCTGCAATTATCTATCCGGCCTTTCATGAAAAAGAAAAACTGTGTGTCTTAAAATATTTGAAGCAGTTTGAAAAGGCTACAGTGGATCTCGGGGTGGCCAACCAATCACAGCAACTGATTTCTTTAAAAAAAAACTCTTGCCCCGGTTTCCTCTCGTCCCCTCTAAAGATGGGTTGTGCCGCTGCCTGGTATTGATGCATCTCTATCCTGGGCAAATTCCTCCTGAGGTGCTATGGCTACTAAGTTCCTTTTAGAAGAAGGTTCCATCATAGATGTACTGAGATCAGCTGATTGGCCCAGCAAGTCCACCTTTAAGGTATTCTATTGTAAACTGGTTCTGTATGCTTTGCAGGTGGTGGTAAATGCGCTTTGAACATTTTTTTTTTTTTTTTTTATTTGTTATAGTTGAAATTAATCAACCTTTCAAATATACATAATACAAATATATAAGAAAAAAGGAAAAAAAAACAATAGATAATACAAACCAACACAAAATATCACAATTACATAATACAAGAGAAGAGCCTAAAAAATAGTTTACAAATACATTTCATTACTGTGTTACAAGTGCATGACTTATGATTTCACTGACTTATGCTGACTTAAGTTCGCTATCGGCTCCAACTTCAAACTCAAAAGAAAATTAATAGTTGCAATTTGTAATGGCTGATATCCTGAGCCCAAGACAAGAAACCACGACAACTCTTGTGTAGCAAGTTGGAGGTAGTTACAATGTCGCGCAAAATGAATTTCGCGCAATGGACGCAGAACTGTGCATTCTGTTATGAGATGCCTCATAGTTTCAGGAGCATTTTGAGCTGTACAAAAACGACAAAAATTTCTAACTCCATGCAGTAGATTCCTTTTATATAGCAATTCTCTGGTGCCCCATAAATTAAAACGTAATTTTAGAATATGATGACGGTAATTCGGAGAAGGACAACGTACCAAATATGACGGCAAGGATCGCATTTTCTTATGCAGAAATCTATTAGCGTCAGCATCCTGATACATAAAACAACCCTGTCGAGTTGTAATCCAGTTTGTGGCATAAATTTTACTTTTGGCTCTGTCTGGATTGTGAATTAGAAGCTCAATGGATACTTCGGCTTTGATTAGTACCGCATAAACAGACATTAGCCATGTTTTAACAAAATCATGATTTGTTGAAAAAATATAAGATGATAAGTATTTCAGCAAAATTTGTAATGTAGTTGATATGATGCATTTTCTAAAGAAGGCACATTTGTGCCAATTGAAGATAGCTTGTAATGAGATCAAGCCAAGCTCATATCTTAGCCAGCTCACCGGAATACAATTGGGCAGATGCAGGATATGACGCCAAAATCGCGCTTCCCATTTGGCCAAGTGCATGGGTGAAATTTCTTGAAAAGTTTCCAAGCTGTACAGTAGGGCCGGGACTGTTTTTGCAGTCCAGAACTGCCATGCTGGAAGGACTGAAAATTTGCCATATTTGTACATTAAGACAGTTGCTTGAGATATGAAGGAAGTTAGTTTGGCTGCCAAACGTGCCAGATGACTTGTGGGAGATTGTACATTCTCAAATACAATTCCCAAATAGGTATATGAGGGCACCCTGCTAATCCGAACATCGTTCATGTGCCAAATATAAGAAGAAAAACAATGCCTTTTGGACAAACAGCCACAATTTGAGTTTTAGTAAAATTGACTTTGAGTTCATTATGCACAGTACAAGAATAAAATGCATCCAAGAGTCGTTGGAGCCCTACTTGAGTCTTTGAAATCAAAACTAGATCATCTGGATAGAGGAGGGACTGAATTGTGTAACCATTCAATTTAGGTGAATCTGAAATGGTTTTCGACAAATCAAATCTTAAATCCTGAATGAAGTAATTAAAAATGGCAGATGCCAATAAGCAACCTTGCTTTAGGCCTCGTGATGTAGAAATTTTTTCAGATAACATACCATCTAGAGTTAAACGAATTGTAATTGAAGTGTTAGAATGGAACTCATGTATGATGTCTAACAATGTCTCAGGACAATGATCTCTGTACAGTTTAGCCAACAAAAGTACCCGACTAACAGAATCAAAAGCTGAAATAAGATCAATAAAAGCAAAATAGACGGTTTGTTTTTGGTGAATACAATGTAATTTGATGGCATTAAGAGTGAATAAGTTTATGGAAGTGCCCATGCCCGCTACGAAACCCGTTTGATTTGGATCACGCAGCTGAGCACGGCAAGTCCACGCATTAAACTCAGCCAAAACAATCTTCCCGAATACCTTCCCCGGAGCATCAAGAAGAGCGATCGGCCGATAGTTGGCAGGGATAGAGCGATCGCCCCTCTTGAAAATGGGGATGATGATCGAGGTCTTCCAAGAAGCAGGAATTTTGCGGATGACCAAAATTTCATTGAAAATTAAAAACAAAATATGGGCCCATTCGTGTGGAGAAGCCTTAAACATATGGTTAGACAACCCATCAGGGCCTTGAGCTTTGGATGAGCTGATTTGTTTGAGAGAAGGTAGAATTGACTCTTCTGACAGACGGAGTTGCCAGGGTGATCGAGAAGCTGATGTATACTGCAATTTATCATAGACCGGATCAGCGTACAATGTCGAAAAATGTGTGATCCATTCTTTTTCGGTGACGCCGTTGATCTGAGCGTCACCCTGTAAGTTGATTTTAGGATTATTCAGCATCTGCCACATCTGTGCCGAATTTTTATTCCTCACTGCACCGAGCCAAGAGACACTGTCATGGTGAAACTGTAAGGATTTCCTCTGTTTAAACCAGTTTTTATAGCGGCTTTTGGCAGTCTTTAATAGTTGATAACAGAATGGACCATTATGAGCAATAATCTGTTTCTTAATGTTCCTATATTCAGCTTTTAACTTCTTAATTACAGGATCAAAAGTATGTGGATGATAGATGCGATTGTGGCGTAAGATCATGATGTTTTGTCTGTAGGGCTTTAACAGATCATAATAAGACACCCCGTTGGTGTGCCAATCATTTTCTTCTAGAGTGAACATAAAAGAATTTAGTTTCTGCGATGTCCATCTTAGACGATTTCGTGCCGTGTTAATGGATGCTACGTCACGATGGACCTGGCGATGGGATTCATGTTCGAATATCCATGCAAATTTCACAACTAAAAGACAATGGTCACTATTAGGATGTGGACAAATAGTGAGCTCTTGCGCTTTTTGAAACAAAAAAGAGTTCGTATATATGTAATCTAGAGTGCTCATACTTAAACCTCGATGCCAGGTGTAGTGAAATTGAGTGTCACCCTTTATGGACCCATTTAATCTATGTAGGTTCCTTTCAGACATTACATTTGTCCATTTTAAGACCACTAGAGAAGGTGTTAATGAATCTCGACAATCCAGATTAAGGTCCCTCGCAACAATAATGTTGGATACAGATTTTCTGGTTAATATGAGGTTAAGCATTTTATTCATACCTTCAAAAAAAACCACATCATCCATCATGGACGGATTGCGATAAACATTTATGAGTGCTAATTCTTGAGAATGATTCCAAATAAGGACCAGCTGAATCTGGACATCAACTGAGGCCCACGGGGCAATGCAAAAACCACTGGCATGATGGACCCCCACTAATAAGCCTGATGATGGACGGCCTTTGCTAGACTTAGCAGGGAGAAGGGAGATTTCATAGCCATCCCAAACAGGACAAGAGGTCAGCCAGGTTTCTTGTAAGCCAATTAGATGATATTTGATGGAAAATTGTGCAAAGGTGGAGGGTAAATGAGAGTGTCCTCTCGTGTTCCAACTCAGAAGGTAAGCAACCTCTGTCACTTCTGACGTTGATGGTTACAGATGGTAAATATCATCGTTCTGTGCATCACCCAAAGGACGCTGAGCGCCACTATATATATTGGGTTTGTGCCTAAGCTGTTGAATAGGCAAGAGCTCCTTGACTGGATCTTCTACAAGGAGAAAACCCATACTGAATAATGACATTTTACATTGCCAGATGGCATTACGAACTAGACCAGATGGTATCCATAACCTCACAATTGAGGTTGTTAAGTCGGAAACAAATTCAATTTGTTCAATATCATATGATGCCACTTTTTTAAGATCCTCAATGTCTCTGAAAATGTTGAGAACGCTATTACGATTTAGATCATAGCTGGGAAAATTTCCCTCTCTACATTTGAGAATGAGTGTAAAAAAGGAAGCACGCAGAGGATGTAAGTGACGTGATATTATCTGGCTCAAATTTTTCTGAGGAGCCCACTGTAAGTGGGGCGTATCAGGATAATTGGGCTCATGAGTGCCATGAACACGTACACTAGCTTGGTGTTGACCTATGGTAGGCTGCAATAGGTGGTGAGTTTCGGCAGCTACTGTTGATGACCTCAAAGCATTTTGTGCTTGAGCTAAGCTAGTGGCCAAATAGACATCTATTTGTTGTTTGAGAGTATGCAACTGTGAAGGAGGCACCAGGTCAACAGGCGGAACTGGCATTTTAGCTTTCTTCTGGTGGCCAAGGTCAGTGATGTTAGAGTCAATGTTCATCATCGGGCCATTGGCAGTAGTGGAACTTAATGGATCTCTATGAAGGAGTTTGGTGATCTGACCTGGCTCTCTTATATTTGGGACACCTTTGGACATGAAAAGTCTATGATGTGCTTACTTTTGTGCTTTTAGTGTCACGAGCTGTCTGTCGGCCTCGATGTTCCGGTCTATGGAGGATATTAGTTGGGACAAAGGAGATAAAATACCTTTCGTCGAGATCAAAGATGGCTGTGTAAAATGTTCTGTGGAGATCAACAAATGTTCTTCTGGCAGCTTGGCCGGTATCGAAAGTGGTGACTTAAGGATGTTGCTTGCTGTGAACGGTATCTCCCTCTGTTGGTGTATCATCGGCCTACTCTGACCAAAAGTCAAAGTGTACTCCTGAGCAGCCTTATTCAATTGATGTATGTCTAAGGGGGCACTTCCCGAGGCCGGCACATTTGTAGAGGTGGATGGCAAAGCGTGGGGTTGCTCGCTCTGTTGGGGTTTCATTGTCCAACTCTGACCAAAAGTCAACGGATACTCGTGAGCAGCTTTATTCAATTGGTGAATGTCTAAGGACACACTCCCCAGGACCGGTGCGTTCATAGAGATGGATGGCAGAACGTGAGGAGGACCTGGTGGTCCAATTTCCCTTTGTTGATGAGCTGTCGACTTGCCCAGAGCTTTAAAAAAGGAATTCAGTGTTTTTTTGGTTTGCTTCAGACCAACCATGTTCTTGGTCTTTTTTAGTGCCAAGGTTTTTTTTGGCATGACCTTTGGGTTCCGAACGTTCAAAGCGTCCAGATGACTGTGGCCCTGACCATTTTTTCTAATGTCAGATCTTGTCAAAGATGGACTAGGCATTTTGTTATCTGATAGAATCTGACTTTGTATCTGTACAGTACACTGTTGAGGCGCTGATGTTATATCATGAGGTACCTCACTTGGGCAAATGATGCCAGGAATTAAAGGAAGGGCACAAAATCCAACAATAGTTACTTTAGCGATGTGAACCGATTTGACTACTGGCGACAAAGATGTTGGTAGATCCTCGCGCTGTTGAAAGGGATCGGTCATACTTTGTTTGCTTGGCGAGGGGATATTTTTAGTAGCAACAGAGACATAATGAACCGACAACCATCTCACTAAGTCGTCAAACTGTTTGGATTGATAAGAAACCTTTGTGTCTAGGGATTCAAATAGCTTGCACAGGCTCATGAGGGTAGTATTAATGGCAGACATATCTGGTTGTATCATAATCGTGTGATGCAGTCGTGTATCTGTCGCCACTTCTTTTGGAGGTCTTGGGGTCGGTAAAACAAAAGAGGGTAACAGAGATTGAGGGGAGTGGGGGCGAGACCGATCATTTTTAAGAGACATGGTTCCTGATAGATTAGCAGGTGGATAGATCGACATGCTCCCATCTATGATAGACTCATTTTGCGTTGATTCTGTCAATAGATTGGAGCGATCTTGTAATAAAGGTGGAAAAGGAATTGGTGAGATGCCAATACGGGATGAGGAAAGACGTGAAACATTACGCGTCGAGGCCAACATGGTGATATCTGATAATGGACAAGGATTGGTAGGCACACTGGGAGTTTTAAAAGAACATAAAGGTTCCTTGGAGAAGACCTGTAATCCGGTACCAGAGGTTCCTAAGTGCGACGTTGACATAGAAGAGATCGAAACTATGGAGTCATGCACATCGTGTTCAAATGAAAAAATGGGCTTTACTGGAAGCAGTTTCCCCGAATCAATGGCGGAGTGTGCCGAGTAAAAAGGTTGGGGACCAGGATCTGTTTCCACAACCATGCAGGAAGTAGAGCAGGTTTTAGACAGAGGGTAAATATCAGTACTTTGGGGGGGCATATTAGAAGTAAGACGGTAGGACATTTTTTTATTTTTTTTATTTTTTTATTTTTGTTTTAACGACACCGCGCTCTGCGTAATATAATAATAAAGTGACCCACCGCTTCTTGTTCAACCTGGGAGAAAGAGTGTCAACAGTGGTGGACCCCCACAGGAAAAATTCCGCCCCACCGCTCCCCGCACCGCGAACAGCAAACAGCACTCGCTGTACTCGACGTGTGCGCGGCGCCTGTGCGCCGAGGGCGGGGTAGTTATGGATGATGGGAGAGGCGGAGTTGGTAGGGGGCGGCCTCACAAACAGGAAATGGAGTGCATACGTGACTCAATAGGACCACCCTTTTCCCTTTGAGACACTGGAGGCTCCTGGGAGTGCACACACAAACACTACCCCTCCCCTGGATTGGTATAGTGGGCCCCCAAGATCACAGTCACCTTGGTCAGGCACACTAGGTGCAACTGTTAAAGACGTCCTCCAGGCAAAAAAAAAATAAAAAATGTTCCACGTTCACAACAGCGCAGGCAAGCGCAGGCAATCCACACAAAGTCTCCCTCCGGCAAACAACAGCGCAGGCGATCCAAACGAAGTCTTCCTCCAGCAAACAGCACTCGCTGTACTCGACGTGTGCGCGGCGCCTGTGCGCCGAGGGCGGGGTAGTTATGGATGGTGGGAGAGGCGGAGTTGGTAGGGGGCGGCCTCACAAACAGGAAAGAGCCTTTAAAAATAAAACAAACAAAGAGCACGATAAGCACTTAAATTCTTATGAGAACAACATCCAACGTTGCAGTCAAGGAAAGGGAGGGAACGTAGTTTATGACGTAACTCAATAGGACCACCCTTTTCCCTTTTGAAACACTGGAAGCTCCTGGGAGTGCACACGTGACTCAATAGGACCACCCTTTTCCCTTTGAGACACTGGAGGCTCCTGGGAGTGCACACACAAACACTACCCCTCCCCTGGATTGGTATAGTGGGCCCCCAAGATCACAGTCACCTTGGTCAGGCACACTAGGTGCAACTGTTAAAGACGTCCTCCAGGCAAAAAAAAAAAAAAAATGTTCCACGTTCACAACAGCGCAGGCAAGCGCAGGCAATCCACACAAAGTCTCCCTCCGGCAAACAACAGCGCAGGCGATCCAAACGAAGTCTTCCTCCAGCAAACAGCACTCGCTGTACTCGACGTGTGTGAACCCCCTGCATAATCCCATAAACAATGCCCCCCCCATATTACCTAACCAGACACTACCCTAACGAAACTGAAAGGGGTGGGAGGGCGGGACAATCATCAAGTCCTAACCGTCGCCTGCCTCCCGAACCTTCCCCGAGCCCTTAAATACCCCCCAGGAGGCGCTCTGCCCCACGGCCACTCGCTGGCCATGTGCATCGCCAAAAAACTCCCCGGGGGGAAACGCTTCGCGTTCCCCCCGGGGCCCCCCTTTTGGCTTAATGCACAAAAACCCAGACTCGTTTAAAAGTGGAAAAGGTCGCTTTAATGTGACAGGCCAAAGCTTACAATCAAACGCTTAACTGGCTCCATGGCCTAACAAACTAAAGGAATATTTTAACCACCACTTAAATAAATTAAACATTTTCATTTTCCCCCAACAATTAAATAATTAAATAACCCAATTCCTCCCTAATGATCCCTTGGATCCTACCGTCTCCTTGCCCCTTTTCCAGGCGTCCCGCTTTCTCCCAGGGGCCATGCCCCTCCAGGCTCAATACCTGTTCCCCCGGGGTGACCTGCTTGTGCAAACAGCGCCACCCCATCCTTTCCCGTGTCATTCCCCCATTGTGCTTCCCTCCCCCCACATCAAAAGGGGCCATGCCCCCGGCACCAGAAAAACCCTCCCCCGAGGAGTTCTTTCTGCCCCAACCCCCCCCCCCACTTTTCTACCTCAAACTTTTTACCCATTCTCCCAGCCAAGCACCAAATTCCGCCAGGTAGTGATTATTCCCATACACGGACAAGTGTACCCCAACCTCTCTAAAGATAAGGAGACCCTCAAATGTTATTTCTTTATGGTCCATGACCTGCACCGCCACCGAGGCACAACATTGTACCCTTTCCCTGATTATCCCCTTCCTGGCCCGTTCCATTGCTCCCCCCTTCTCATTCCCCTCCACACTCATTGTGGCAACAACTTAGTCCATACCACCACTGCTTGAGGCCACATTTCCCGCACCCCCCCTACGTCCCTCTTCATTTTCCTTAGCAGAGCCAACCCCGAATCTCTCACCAGGTCATTCTCCCCTGCATGCATAATCACCACCTCTGGAACCCCAAGCGTTCCCTCGTCCCTGCCAATATAGGAAGCAGCTGATCCCACCGCAGGCCCCCCAACCCGTGCCGTCTCACCACCACTTCCTTGAAACTGCACCCCTGTTACCTTCCAAACCCCTTCCTCCACTTCCTTCCCAGTCCACTTAACAATTGAATGGCCAACAAATCAAAACATGCGCCAACTCCCCTTCCTTTCGCGCAGCATCTGAAAAAGAAAATACAAAATCACTGACAAGTCAAAAAATATTTCAACAACAGTTGGCCCACAAAGTCCTAACCACCTTTTCAACACCCCCATTATCAAACTCCCTGCCGTACCCCTTGTATTTCCCAGACCTTCAACGTCCCACTCTTCTCACCTTGTCTTCTGAAAAACCCAGCCCGGTACCCTCAGATGCTGCGCCCCTCCTAAAGTAATGAGTCCCAAACTCCTCTTCCTTTTCTCCCACTGCCACCAACTCCTTCCGCAATACCCCTAGCACCTGCAACTGGGCATAAGACCTTGCTCCCACGACCCAGCCGAACACAAGAGCCCCTTCCCTTCATAACCGTCTTAGACCTTTTAATCTTGATGTCTAACCTTCTTCTGTAATTTGAACATCTTCCCATTGCAGTCACCCTACCCCCCCTTTTCCCCCCGACCAACTCAGAAGCCCTGAAAGCCCCCAAACAATAACCACGTAAAACAGGTCGCAAACAGCTCCCCTACAAGCAATAAACCATTTGTTCCACTTGTTGTGTCCAGTTTTATTCCCTTACATTCCTGCATTGTCCTCCCTGCACCGGGGGCCCCCGTGAACCCCCCGTCCCTGCAGGCCCTTTAGATTATTACTCCTCTCGCCATTGCACCAGGGGCCAAACCTGCACCCCTGTCCATGCAGTCCCTTCCATCTAACTCTTTAAGCTCCTCGCATCCCTTACCACCTTTTTCCCGCCTGCACCAGGGGCCCTAATGCACCACCGTCCATGCAGGCCCCTTTTTTGCTTTACCCCTCTCCACCGCTGCACCAGGGGCCAAACCTGCGCCCCGTCCATGCAGTTCCTTCCATATCACCATCTTCAAGCTACTTGCGTCCATTACCACCTGTTTCCCACCTGCACCAGGGGGCCTAGTGCACCCCCGTCCATGCAGGCCCCCTTTTTTCCTTTACTCCTCTCCACCGCTGCACCAGGGGCCAAACCTGCGCCCCCGTCCATGCAGACCATTACACATAAATTCTTCTTCCGGCACCTCGCTTCTCTGTTTCACTTTTTTGTTTTTTTTGTTTTTAATTTAACTGCACCAGGGGCCTTAGTGCACCCCCGTCCATGCAGACCCATCTCCCCACTTCCCCCTGCTGCACCAGAGGCGCTCCCGCACCTCCGTCCATGCAGCCTGAAGCCTACTCACCTTGTCGTGCGGCAAGCGTGAGGGCTTCACCACCGTCGTCCCTGCCCTCCCAACGACAGCTACCTCTCCCTTAACAAATTCCCACCGATACCTCCCCCCTGGGCCCTCCCCTCCCTACGCATCTTCCTCCTCACCTTTCTCCTGTCCCCTTCAATTTGCTCCAACAAACCTTTCATCAAACCTTGTGCCCCCCCATCTCCTTTACGATAAACTGAGCCCGACCTACCAGCACACCCCAATTTACCTGGCATGCGGTCCTTCCCCCCCACTTCCTTACCCCGCTCCTCGCCCTGACCCACTGTCCCCTGCCTGAAAACAATCTGTAACCGGATGCCAACCCGCACACCTGCTGCACTCGTGTTTAAATTTGCACCTCCACCTCATGCAGCTTTCTTTATTGAACTCCCAACATGCTGTTGAGGGCTGTCCTCCGCCTCCTCCCCCCGCCCCCTCATGGGCGGGGCGACCAAGAAAGGGCCGGTAAGGCACAGGCATCCCACTTGCTGTGTGTAATGTCGGGGCAGGCCCCGTTGGAGCCATCCATTGCAGCCAAAGATCCATGTCTATCTCACCCCCAGACCGCCTAACTATCCTCCGCCCTTCTCGCTCTGAATTCCTCATCATAGCGTACCCAAACAAAACTCCCAACTCGTGAAAAACCTTCCTAAGTACGTCCATATATTTAAGCAGGGACGCACCGCTCCGTAAATTTTTTACAGCACACACTGGCATAAATAATAAACGCCGATGTCCAATTCTCAATGGTCACCGGGACCCTTGGGCGTGAAGCCAGTTCCCTCTCTACCTCCTTAGACCCCTCCTTTGCTCTCACTTCCCTATGGAGAAATTTAAAGACATCCACCAATTCCCCTGCCTGAATCTTTTCCCTGGTCGCTGCCCTCAAGTGCGCCCCCAATGGTTTTGTTATCCCCATGTATGGCCATTTGTTCCCCTTTCTTTTCACTTCACACTCCTTATCCTTTCCAGCTTGCACTTCGAGCACCAATGGCTCCCTCACCTTGTCCGTTTGGACCTCCACCGAGCAAATGCACTTTTCAACCCCATTGGCTCCAATGGCCTGCACACCAACTTCCTTCCTTACACCTTGAAAACAAGCCCGTTCCTCCCCCGTCCACCTACTTGTAACCCCTCTCTGCCATGCAGATGACCATTCCCTTTCCCGCTCACCTCTTTCCACACCTGCCGCCCGTAGTCTGGCGTCCACACCGATGCTCCTCCTCTCCTTCCATAGAGGGCTCCTACCCTTAAATAGCATTGCGGATGCGAGCTCATGCCCAGTTTGAGTTGATGATCTTCATGCGAGCCCGGGGCGTCCGCCCCGCCACCCCTTTGACGTCTTCTCGGCGGGGTTGTGGGAAACCCTTACCTGGTCCTCTTCTCTCGGGCGAGGCGTTCCGACCTCCACCCTGGAATCCTCATTGCTAGGGGCTGTACTGCACCCTCTAGGCTTTCCTTGCGCTGACCGAGGAGGGGCCGTTGTAAAACTCTCTACCTCCCCCTGACCAGCGGGGGCTGCACAGCGCCCTCCGCCCTCACTCCTCCTACCCGGGGGGGCCGTTCCGCACCCCATTCCAACCTCCTCAAATTGATGGGGACCTCTCCCTCCTTCTCCCACCTGCACTCTTCCGCAGGTATTTGCCCCCTTTTCCCCTCTGTCCAGATTGCCCCACTCTGCGCCCCATCACCCCCACTGACATGACTCTCCTGCCATCCGCCGCTGCCCTACGCTGCGGCCTGCCCACCCCCCCCACCTCCCCTTCTCCCGAAACCTCCACTACCGCCCCTTCAAGCTGGGCCTTAGATGCCCTGTTAATAATTTCTAGGGCCTCCCTCAGCACCCTGGCATCCACCCAGCCCTTCTTACTAGCTCCCTGTCCCACCATAGTGCCCAGATAAAATGACCGTGCACTCAATAATCCCTTTAATCTTACACCTAGCCACTAAACCCCCGAGCCAGCCCTTCCCGTGGGAACTTACCCAGTGCAAAGGAAAGCCCCGAAAGGGGAACTAAGCTAAGAAAATAAGGTATCCCAGAATGTTAATTAACCTACTTCCACATAATAATACCCCAAAGAGACCATTGTATGCTCTATTTCGCCATTATTCTTATATTTTTTTTTTTTTTTAACCTCTTTTAAACTAACCTTTGCCCAGACAAAACTTCCTCCTTATTTTCTGACAAATGCCCCCCAAAAAGAAACAAAACCCAAAAAACCAGGAGCCACAGCACAGCCTTGAAACACTTGTGTATAGGAGCGTTTCAAATGCCATATCATACCCCTACTGCTGAGAAAACCCCTACCCAAACCCCCCTCCCTTCTCGCCTGCTGTGTGTTTCCGTTTATATTTTTTTTTTTTTTTTTTTTTTTTTAATCTAACTGGGCCCCACCGTGCCCTTCCACCTCCACAGCCTGCCCCCTGGTGGCTCACTCGCCGCACCGCAGGGCCTAGCAGCCCACTACATGAAAGAGAGAGCGGCCCCTTTAAGACGACCGCTCTGCCCCCTCACTTCAGAAGCCAGCACCGCGCGCGAGGACCAGGGAAGCCCGGCACGCAACGGCTCCAACAACAGACCCCCCAGCCGACCCATTGCCCCCTAACGCCCACCAAGAGAAGCGGGGACGGCACCGGATCCTAAAAAACCCCTGTGACCACACTAAACCCAACGAGGGATGCACCTCACAGCGGCGCTCCTGCTCCCTCCCCGGCAACCCGAAGCCGCGGCCCCAGCTGGCGTGACCCGCCCTCCCTGATCCAAAACCACCGACGGCTGCTCCGGTAAGCAGGGGGGGGGAGGGGTGGGGAGTACCTTATGTACAATACCCCCCTAATATGCGGAGTCCGCAAGCACCACCCCTTTTTTTTTTTTAACAAAACTCCCGCCGACACACCTACACCCTCCCCTACTAAACCTATCCCCGCCACCAAAACCCCTGCTATCCCCTACCTCTTCTCCTACCGCGACCCTAGACCCAGCTACAGGGAAGGCTCGGGAGCAGGCGACAGGACAATCATCAAGTCCTAACCGTCGCCTGCCTCCCGAACCTTCCCCGAGCCCTTAAATACCCCCCAGGAGGCGCTCTGCCCCACGGCCACTCGCTGGCCATGTGCATCGCCAAAAAACTCCCCGGGGGGAAACGCTTCGCGTTCCCCCCGGGGCCCCCCTTCTGGAGTCTCATGGCATGCACTCGGACTTCAATTTTTTTTATTTCCATCTGAAGTCTTGCCCGTCGCCCCCCTTCCCTCCCCCTCAGCCACCCTTCCCTCCCCCTCACCCCCCGTCCCCCCACACCGCCACCCCCCCCCGCCCCACATTAGGCGGCGGGCGCCCCTGTTTGCTAGTGCTACGTTATCTTCTATTAAAATGCAATTTTCTTACACAGCTAAGACAATGGGTATTGTATACAATTTTTCGGTGAATAAACGTGTAAATATATTGCATAATAACTTGTTAAAGTCATTTTTAGTCCTTCAGATTGCGACCGTGTGGTACACTCTAATCTGGACCAACCCACTTGCCTTCGACAAACTAAAGCTCTGGCATGCGGCCTCACTGCGGGATAGTAGGAGCGGTGCTCTCATAAACCCCTTGTTTTGCATGTGAATCCTGTCTGCATTTAAGATTGGCATGTCGCGGGGCATCAGTCGGGTTATGGGTGACAAACTCTGGACCTGCCCACATCTCCGCTGGGTTTATAAAAACAATTCGTGGCCTAAAAAAGTGTGCCAGCATAAAGTGGTACAGATGCAGTCACCGCTTGGATATTCATTGGGCGAGGAAACGGGCGTCCCAGAGGCCTTTTTATATGGGCTCCCTCCCATAGAGGGAGCATTGCAATTGCAGACAACCCAACCGACCATGGGGGTTGCCTCCGGCCCTTTCAAAGAAGATGCCTGTATGTCACCGGTGTCTCCTGCCAGTCACACTGGCAACGTTAGTGCATCGGCAGCGCCCGCAGATTTAGTGGTGAGAGACTGCGCCACTTCTTCAGAGTGTTTACCCTTCGGATTCCGACTGCTCGGCGTTTGCTCGTGACGTGTGTACATTTTAATAATAGCGGCCCAGGTACCTGGCGTTCAGGTACTGCAGCCAGGGCACGGTGCGGGGCGCGAGCTGCGGCTTTGTTGATCTGGGCCGCCGTGTTGTATTGCGCATGTCGAACTTTAGGGTGTTTAGAAGGGGCATGGTGCACCTATCGCCTCCCATGGCACACGCGTGCCCTACGCGGCTACCCGCGTTACCCCCTGTACTGATCGTCGTCTGTGGAGACCCTTCAGAAGGTGTAAAGAGAGACGAGCTAGGGGTCCCTTGCACACATGCCTCCATCCTCCTCGCCTAGCCCCTCTTTGCAGGTGCAACAGGGACGGGTGCCGCACGTGGCTCTCAGTGGCCGCGACCCTTGACCCTTGTTGCACGTGTTGCAAACACCTGCTCTGTTTCACGAACCATACACAGCCCTGCGTGTATACCCACCTGGGACGGATGAACAGGATGGTATCTCTAATCCACACGAGTCCATAATAAACACCTAGGATAGGCACCGTCTGAATGCATCCGGTTATGACGGAACAATATAACTCTTTTCAGGCTTTGCAATCGCTCATGCCCTGTGGGACACGGGAATGTCTTGAACGCAACGATGACTAATAATGAACGTTTCACTTCTAGAGGACTCGTCGCTTGGCACGCGTTCCAGGTCAATTACATGTATGTAAATTGATCAGCAATAACAAGGAGCAATGACGGAATGTTATCTTTATTCTTGATATTATAAAATAAATCAATTATTACCACAATGACACTAATGGTTTCCACCATCATCAGAAAGCACATTCTAAATGCTACTGGTCACATTAAATAACTATATAACAATCACGTGTGTAGTGGGCGAAACAAAATAATAATAACAACGATAATAATTACTGTTATTATTTGAATAACTATTTTAAAAAGAATAATGTATTATTATAATTGTAATAGCAGAAATTACAATAACAATATTATAATTTTATAACGCGCTTAATCCGGTTTCTAAACGCGGGTTCGGGATTCGAACCCGTGTTGCTCTGCGTTGTCTTGTTTCCAAGACAAACGTGTTGGCGCTGAGCGATTCTTCCGCCCCGCATTGTTTTTATTATTGGTATCAATCATGAGAATATCAACAATGTGCACTGCCACCATACTTATGATGAGAATCATCGTCGTCATTGGTGGTAATAGTATCCATCACGAGGGCTTGCTTCCTAGGGGGAGGAGGGGTCATTCTGCAATGAGCGTGGCTGCCCGCCTGCAGATAAGTGTATCCCAAAAAACAAATGACGTAACACGGCGACTGCCAGAACCCGCCCATTCACTGGAAGATACACCGTAGGTTGTGTACCTTTCCCTTATCAATACACAGTTTACAAACGTTTCTTTTACGTCTATTTGCAACTTTCCGTGTATAGTCGAAACACAAATCGAAATGTCGCCTAACACAATGTTTAGTCCCCCTGTTGTCCGAGAACCGGCGCGCCAGGACGTGAAGCGGTATTTAATTGGCGGAGTCAGGGGTAAATTAATCTATCGGCCCTAACACCGTCGTCGTTTCCTTTTTTTATGACGTAAGTGAGGGCCGTCTCCATCTTCTAGACCACCAAGCCACGCTCCCCTAAACCCTTCAACACACAGCATTACACCTGTCCATTCTTCGCGAAATTCCATAGGACCACGTCTTTATCATCACTTGGTCGCTACTGCACTTTAGTAAAGCACAATTGAAATGGCGAAGCAATCAAATAGGATACGATGCCCTGGTGAGAAGTAGGCACTGCACAGTTCCTGGAAAACGTGTCTCCAATTCGTCTTTTACGCCGCGCATTTAGTATTTGCGGTAGGGGAGGTCATTCTGTACATTGATGGGTTCCCTGTTCCGAGCACATTCCGCTGGGGCGCTCAAACGAATGTAAATCGTGAACACACGAAAATAACCTGAGAGTCACCTCAGAAATCAGATATCTATATACTAGACTAGTGAATAAAAGATACGCACTTTTTATTCCAAAATACACGTTCGTTCCCAATCGTGCACACATAGAGGGCTGTCATCGGGTCTAAAATACAAACGTACGATAAAGACCGAAACGCGGATTAACAGTGATAAAGAAAGTTGGAAGAGCGAGTACACCTTTCTATGGTTCTAAGGATCACCACGAGGAAGCTTCGCGTTTGAGCTGTTTTGGTACTTGACAGGCTGGTGGGGTATGTTTATAAAATGGTTATATGTCGGATTAGAAGAAGAGCGTGCGCAAAGAAAGATTACTACATAAAATAAGAGCTGCTGGCATCCATGATAAATGACAGGGTAGTGCAGTGGGTTAATGCGGCTGCCAAATAAAACTGTACCCAACCTGCAGGTTCCATGATTGTATCCTAACTCTACGGTCTTCCCTGTCCTTCTGTTCAAGGTCAACGAAATAACTACCGCTCTTGATGTGGGAATATGGACATCTATGCATTAAAAAGTAGAGCAGTAGCAGCAGGCGCGATAGGACAAAAAATGCTTTTGCTGACTTTGAGTTGGTGGAGCGGTATATTCAGAGGAATCATTTTAGAGCTGGTGAAAAAAAGCGGCTCCCAGCCTGTACTTTTGCTGCGCCTGCGCATTGAACCCTCACTTAGTGATGATTTAGATGAATCCTGCGGCCCAACACTGCCCTCTGCTGGCCGTGAAATGTCCGTTTCAGGAGGCTTTGCTCCCAAATATCGGGCCAGATTTGCCATCCTTTCATGTGCACTGTAAGGAGAGCCGGGTTATGCGATTGAAAGCGGGTGTTTCCAAACGTACAATCAAAGCACATGTTCAAGATTTTTCTCCCGTGCGTATGAGGATAGAACCTTGGGGGTGCATTCTTTAGTGATGCCCCTGCGCACCCCCTTGTACTCCGTGCAGGTGATGGTACATGAACATGACAAGATCTCTTACAATCCCGCTCACATGAAGCCGCGCCCCTCGCAGGCGCTTTCAACACTCGATTGCTTATAAATCATGAACAGCAAATCCTGTCTGTGCAGAACGACCCCCGCGCATCTCAGGCGTGCGAAGAGCAGGTTCCAGGGCGTAGGCGGCGCGGGCAACGTATTCTCTGCAAATGCAGACCACTTCGGGGGAGCGCGGGCGCAGCGTTTGGGCTGCAAGACGTTCATGGTCTAATGCTCTGTAATCTCTCATTACAATATCCATATCATGTTCGGGTGCCACACAATGAGAACGCGCAGGGAAGAAGCCCCTGATATGTCATAGGACGATGGTGTCAATAATACTTATTATTATTATTATTATTATTATTAGTACTGTACTACTGAGGCTAAACACATAGTGGGTCAAACATATCCCATTTCAAAGTTCTTTTCGTTTTATTTAATACATTAAAAGGTGCACCTTTTAATGAAGACATTCGGGTGCGTCTTGTCCCACGGTACAGAAAACCAGCTCACTCTGTGCATTGGTCAGTGCTGATTTATGACGCGATTTGCCTTTCCAGTACATATACCTAAATAAAGGTAGCGGGCGCCATGGCCTGGCCACAGGTCACACACAGGTGCGTGACAACCAATAAACCAAGGCGCACCGCTTCTGCGTCAACTAGTCACTTTAGAAACAAAAAAAAGACTTGTTCCGTAGTGGGAGTTTAAGCACTTTGCAAAATAAACGAGTGCAATTGTTATTATTAATATGGTTACTATTAGTAGTATTATATGATTGGGATAATAACCATTTGTATTATTGTTAACTCTATTTTTCGTGGGTTTTTCATTAACATTATTAGCATTACTATAATGATCGTTATTGTGTGGTCATTATGGTTTACTTTGTTATTAATAGTAGTGCTATTTTATGTCAACCAGAAGATAAACATATGAATTCACATCGAACATGAATCTACTTTTATGTTCACCGCTTCACTTTCCGCGGAGTTATTTTTAACTCGCCAGTTGCCAATATGTTCCGCAATCCATGGGCCCATTTGATTGGATGAGAGATTGATACGTGAGTAGTAATGAGGGGCGCTGTCTGACATGGGCAGTCCTGTCTGTGAAGCATCTGGGTCAAGCGCCGCCTATACATTATTAAAATAAAATGGATCTCGCAATGTAACTCTACCCAGAGTATCAGTTCCTTTCCTGAAAGGTAATATGTACTTGTATTTAGTATTGCTAATAGTTATGATATCACGCTACTAACTCAAAATAAAATATTGATATATGTCAGGCGTTTGATCGGATATTTTTACATTTATTCGAATTTCCGCCACTCATATGAATTCTCACACCAACGTTGACTGGATTCGAGGCCATATCGCACTGTTGGGGTTTGTTCCTTGACCTCCAACAGCAAGAAATTGCGCTAGAAAGCAAAGGATCTACTGTGCTCGTGTATCACCACAACCTTTTGGATGTGAGTTCTTGACTGCCGCTGCTGGGAGAGATATGGGATCAAAGAAGAAACTCCTGAATCCGTGGCCTCCTCCATCACAAGTCACCGGAACCAGGAAGTGACAGGCGAGCCGAGCGTTCATTGGCTCCAAAGAGGGAGAGAGAGAGAACACGTTTACACTGCACAAACGATTTGTCCATAAGCACGGCATAACTTTGATGGAGCAGTGCTAAAGACCGCTAAAGCTTGTAGGCTCACTGTTGCTATTTTTTATACATCACCGCCACAGCCTTATACTCACCCCAATACTTACCTTTTCTAAAGGGTTTCTGACCAGTGGAGTAACTTTTCAGAAAATGTTGGGGGGAACAGGGGTGGGGTGGAGGGAGGACGGATGGTGGCTCTTAGGGATCGTTTCGGCCAAATAGTTAGAAAAAATTTGGTCGAATGGTAGATTTGACTGAATTCGGTCACCACCATTAGTTCGAAGCCGAAGATACCAAACATGAAGAGCTGGCATTGCGGCGGTGTCCCCCGCTCCCCATGTTTGGTATTTTTGGCTTCAGCAGTTGCAGCAGTGTCCCCCACTTCCTCAGCCTTGGTGGCAGGGTACCCAACAAAAAAAAGAAGAAAAAGGGACCCTGCAGCGTCAGATCTGACCCACGTTAGATAGATGGATCAAACGCTTCAGGGTACAGGAGAGGCAGCGGATGGAGAAAGGTAAGTAGGGTTGGTTTGTGGGTATACTGGCGGTTTGGGGGGACATGGTTTTTTTTTTTTTACCAAGGTAAAAACGAATTCGCAGCGAAAATGACTACAGTCAATTTCACCTTGATTTGTACTTCAGCCAAACAACCTAAATCCCTGAGGCATAACACTAGACTACTACACTGCAAGAGTCCATTGCTGACCCTCTGTTATAACTTTCATAAGACTGGTGGCCTATCTTTAAAATTCAATTGGGCCCCCACACATCTTCAGCCGGCCTGCTATGCACCCAGTGACACAACATAACATTCACAAACTTAATTCCAATAGAACATACAATGCATTCTTTATCATTCATTCAGACACAAACATCAACACACATATGCTTGCATACACTCTCACACACAAATGCACCCAGCACCTCCATTGACATACACTGTGTGCACACACCATGTATATGTACATACACAATAACACATGGAAACAGTGGCTCAACGTCCATTGAGCAGACCAGACTTTATCACCCCCTGATCCCTGACATTTTGGGCTAAGTTGTCTTGACCTAGCTGAACTATAAAGCCATGGCCAAAAGGAACAGATTCACTGGAATGTCAGCAATTCCCTTGATTTTTCCTTTCATTCAAAGGCAGAAGCCTTTGGGTAATGCAGTGCAGTGGGTTGCCAACTATACTTGTTATCAATTTTCAGTGGAGTAACTTTGCTGAAAATGTTGGGGGGACATGACATCTGAAGAAAAGGTACCCCAGCCAAATCAATGGGGACAGAATGGTGTGCCATGAAAGTTGAGAGGGACAAACACCTCTGTCCCCCCTAAAATTACACCCATGTCAATTTTTAAATGCCATATATCTCCAAATTTGGGTTCTGCACAGCACCTTATATATGTGTACTTGATGATAGATATTTTCAACAAGATTCTGACTGATTAAAATTAAGGTATGTTTTCATGTGTTCAAATGGCTCCAAGCAATGGAGTAACAAGCCGGGAGAGGCATGGGGTAGGGGAGTAAGCTGCCCCCCATGGCTCTTTTAAGAGCCACACTGGGACATTTGTCATTGGGACACCTCTCCCGTTTGGCACATCAAAGAGGGCACCCAACGGCAAAGGTGTCCCGCTGGCAGCAGTACACCTTACCCGTTCAGAATGGTAGAGGTGTCCAACTGCCAGGACAATGTCCCAAGGAGCTCCGCGCACCAGTGGGTCCTCACTTTGCTCGGTATCAACAAAGCATTACAATGTGAGCCATTAGGCACTGATGGGAGGGAGGGGGTACAGATAACAGTGACTTTTGTCCCTTTAGAAATGTGAATGGGAGGGAGTGATCAGAAGTTAGAAAGGTGCATAATGTTGCATGCTTTATGAAATAATGACTATGGATTTAGAACCCAAGGGGGATTTGTTAGGCTCAAATTAATCTACATGATGCTATTGTGACTTAGCATGCAGAATGGGGAGAATACAAATAAAGCCACACTCCCATCGCTCAACATATTTTAATGACAATGTAAATAGTGTATGGTTAGTTTGCTATGAAAGGATAGTTTATTATGTAATGTGGTTTGTTTCCAAGGCATTGCTATAAATAATAATTTAAGCACATGAAAGGTAAAGCTAAACCTTAATAAATATCTATATCAACTAAACCTGGAAAGATGTGTGCGGTCGCTTAAATTGTCCACATCCCAGTTTCACCATTTAACCAAGTGTGTGATCCTGAGCAAATCATTTAATCACATTGTACCTTTTCTGCAGCTCTGCAAGGGACTCTGATTCACTTCAAAGCTTCTGTTAATGTATCATGGTATTATAATGGAAAAGCCTAATGACTATAGAGTTGCTTCACATATAACAACAATGCAATTTAGGTATTTTGCACCACAAAGTTATTTGTCACTTGGCTAATTTATGGCAACTTATTCTAAAGTAACTTCAATGGTGCCTCCAAGTATCAAAGACTGATGATGCACCTTGCAATGTCATTTTCTATGAAGTCACTTCTGTTGGTGTAATACATATAATAATTATGAAGTCTGCATGTATTTTGCCTCAGAGGACTTGGACAGAGCTCTAATAGGTGAATTTCCTGCATATGGAATAATCCTGCAGTTTTTTAGGAGGGGGTCTGCTTGCAGTAAGCAGCCCTCTCCCCGGCCCCCAAAGCATGGGGGGCCATATATAAAGACCCCTGGGGGCAGACAGGTGACCATCTGCCCCCAGGGGTGGGGGCATAAAAAATAAATAATTTGGGGAAAAGAAACGTGATGGAAAGGGGGGAGGGGGTTTGGGGGCCCTAGCCACCAGGGAGTTTTTCGGAATGGGTGTCGTTGGAAAGGGGAGATTGTCCCCTTTCCAACGACACCCTGTGTGACAGCATTGCTGGGCGTGGAGAGGGCGCAGAACGCTCGATTCGCAGCCAGCAAATCCCACTGGACCACCCGGGATACATTTGTGATGTGGGGGGAGGGGGGCTGCTTACAGTAAGCAGCCCTCTCCCCCCGGCCCCAAGCATGGGGGCACATATGTGCTGAAGCGGGGGGCAGATGGCTGATCATCTGCCCCAGGTAAGGGGGCAAAATAAAAAAATACAAATTCAAATGGGATGGGGGTGGAGTTGGGGGGGCTCTAGACTCAAGGGATGTTTTGCCCCCCTGAAAGGGTGGTGGCCCTCCCCCTCCCACACCAAGTGGAAAGGGGGGTCACCCCTTGTAGCCCTAGGTAGGTGTACATGAGGTGGCCCCCCATCCAATTGGAGGGGAGAGGGCCACCAGGAATAAGGGTGCAGGCCTCCCAAAGGATGGGCCTTGCAGGTTAGGCCCCCTGGGGGCAGATGATCAGCTGACAAAAACGGTACCTCACATGTGTTGTTGGCAGCGTGTTTCGATGGGTGAGCCGAGTGAAATGAGGGGAAAATGCGTTTTTCCCAACATTTTGGACTTTGCGGGAGTGTCTTGGTAGTAAATTCTGGGCCGATTTGCACAAATCATACCTCTGTCTATTCCCACGGGTGTCCTCTTTTCGGAAATGCATGGGGTTCCCTGTTTTCCTTGGTGGCTTGGACACCCGAGGCCCATATCTGTATGGTTTACCCGTCTGCAGAGAGTGTTAAATTCAGGTGTGAAAACAGACTTGGGGTTACTTGTGATTTAGGCTTTCCCCCTTGGCGCCCTGGTAGGCGCACCCACGCATGTGAGGTACCGTTTTCATCGGGACACCTGTGGGAACACGGGACAGTAGGCCATGTGTTGTTGGCAGCGTGTTTTGATGGGTGAGCCGAGTGAAATGTGCGTAAAATGCCTTTTTTCCCCACATTTCGGACTTTGCGGGTGTGTGTCTGTAATAAATTCTGGGCCGATTTGTGCAAATCATACCTCTGCGGATTCCCACCGATGTCCTCTTTTAGGAAATGCATGGGGTTCCCTGTTTTGCTTGGTGGCTTGGACACCTGAGGCCCATATCTGTATGGTGTGCCCGTCTGCAGAGAATGTGAAATTCAGGTGTGAAAACAGACTTGGGGTTACTTGTGTTTTAGGCTTTCGCCTTGACGCCCAGGTAGGTGCACCCACACATGTGAGGTACCGTTTTCATCGGGACACCTGTGGGAAAGCGGAATGGTAGGCCATGTGTTGTTGGCAGCGTGTTTCGATGGGTGAGCCAATTGAAATGTGCGGAAAATGCATTTTTTTCCTCCACATTTCGGACTTTGCGGGGGTGTCTGGGTAATAAATTCTGGGCCGATTTGCGCAAATCATACATCTGCGGATTCCCACATGTGTCCTCTTTTCAGAAATGCGTGGGGTTTCCTGTTTTCCTTGGTGGCTTGGACACCCGAGGCCCATATCTGTATGGTGTGCCCGTCTACAGAGAGTGTGAAATTCAGGTGTGAAAACAGACTTGGGGTTGCTTGTGTTTTAGGCTTTCCCCTTGGCACCCAGGTAGGTGCACCCACACATGTGAGGTACCGTTTTCATCGGGACACCGGTGGGAACGCGGGACGGTAGGCCATGTGTTGTTGGCAGCGTGTTTCGATGGCTCAGCCGAGTGAAATGTGCAGGAAATGTGTTTATTTCCGCCCATTTTGGACTTTGCGGGGGTGACTAGGTAATACATTCTGGGCCGATTTGCACAAATCATACCTCTGCGGATCCCCACGGGTGTCCTATTTTTGGAAATGCATGGGGTTTGCTGTTTCCTTGGTGGCTTTGACACCCGAGACCCATATCTGTATGGTGTGCCCACCTGCACAGAGTGTGAAATTCAGGTGTGAAAACAGACTTGGGGTTACTTGTGTTTTAGTCTTTCCCCTTGGCGCCCAGGTAGGTGCAGCCACACATGTGAGGTACCATTTTCATCGGTACACCTGACCTGTGGGAATGCGGAATGGTAGGCCATGTGTTGTTCTCAGCGTGTTTCGATGGGTGACTCAAGTGAAATGTGCGGAAAATGCACTTTTTTTGCAAATTTAGGACTTTGCGTGGGTGTCTGGGTAATACATTCTGGGCCGATTTGCGGAAATCATACCTCTGTGGATTCCCACGGGTGTCCTCTTTTCGGAAATGCATGGGGTTCCCTATTTTCCTTGGTCACTTGGACACCCGAGGCCCATATCTGTATGGTGTGCCCGTCTGCAGAGAGTGTGAAATGTAGGTGTGAAAACAGGCTTGAGGTTACTTGTGTTTTAGGCTTTCCCCTTGGCGCCCAGGTAGGTGCACCCACACATGTGAGGTATCGTTTTCATTGGGACAACTGTGGGAACGCGAGACGGTAGGCCATGTGTTGTTGGCAGCGTGTTTCGATGGGTGTGCCGGGTGAAATGTGCGGAAAATGCATTTTTTCCCCCACGTTTCGGAATTTGTGGGGGTGTCTGGGTAATACATTCTGGGCCGATTTTCACAAATCATACCTCTGCGGATTCCCACAGCTGTCCTCTTTTTGGAAATGCATGGGGTTCCCTGTTTTCCTTGGTGGCTTGGACACCCGAAGCCCAAATCTGTATGGTGTGCCCGTCTGCAGAGAGTGTGAAATTCAGATGTGAAAACAGACTTGGGGTTACTTGTGTTTTAGGCTTTCCCCTTGGCGCCCAGGTAGGTGCACCCACACATGTGAGGTACCGTTTTCATCGGGACACCTGTGGGAGCGCGGGACGGTAGGCCATGGGTTGTTGTCAGCGTGTTTCGATGGGTGTGCCGAGTGAAATGTGCGGAAAATGCATTTTTTCCACCACGTTTCGGAATTTGTGGGGGTGTCTGGGTAATAGATTCTGGGCCGATTTGCACAAATCATACCTCTGCGGATCCCTACGGGTGTCCTATTTTTGGAAATGCATGGGGTTCGCTGTTTCCTTGGTGGCTTTGACACCCGAGACCCATATCTGTATGGTGTGCCCACCTGCAGAGAGTGTGAAATTCAGGTGTGAAAACAGACTTGGGGTTACTTGTGTTTTAGGCTTTCCCCTTGGCGCCCAGGTAGGTGCAGCCACACATGTGAGGTACCATTTTCATCAGGACACCTGACCTGTGGGAATGCGGGACGGTAGGCCATGTGTTGTTGTCAGCGTGTTTCCATGGGTGATTCAAGTGAAAGGTGCGGAAAATGCATTTTTTTTGCAAATTTAGGACTTCGCGTGGGTGTCTGGGTAATAGATTCTGGGCCGATTTACGGAAATCATACCTCTGTGGATTCCCACGGGTGTCCTCTTTTCGGAAATGCATGGGGTTCCCTATTTTCCTTGGTCGCTTGGACACCCGAGGCCCATATCTGTATGGTGTGCCCGTCTGCAGAGAGTGTGAAATGCAGGTGTGAAAACAGACTTGGGGTTACTTGTGTTTTAGGCTTTCCCCTTGGCGCCCAGGTAGGTGCATCCACACATGTGAGGTATCGTTTTCATCGGAACAACTGTGGGAACGCGAGACGGTAGGCCATGTGTTGTTGGCAGCATGTTTCGATGGGTGTGCCGAGTGAAATGTGCGGAAAATGCATTTTTTCCCCCACGTTTCGGAATTTGTGGGGGTGTCTGGGTAATACATTCTGGGCCGATTTGCACAAATCATACCTCTGCGGATTCACACAGCTGTCCTCTTTTTGGAAATGCATGGGGTTCCCTGTTTTCCTTGGTGGCTTGGACACCCGAGGCCCAAATCTGTATGGTGTGCCCATCTGCAGAGAGTGTGAAATTCAGATGTGAAAACAGACTTGGGGTTAATTGTGTTTTAGGCTTTCCCTTTGGCGTAGGTGCACCCACACATGTGAGGTACCGTTTTCATCGGGACACCTGTGGGAGCGGTGGACAGTAGGCCATGGGTTGTTGTCAGCGTGTTTCGATGGGTGTGCCGAGTGAAATGTGCAGAAAATGCATTTTTTCCCCCACGTTTCGGAATTTGTAGGGGTGTCTGGGTAATACATTCTGGGCCGATTTGCACAAATCATACCTCTGCGGATCCCCACGGGTGTCCTATTTTTGGAAATGCATGGGGTTCGCTGTTTCCTTGGTGGCTCTGACACCCGAGACCCATATCTGTATGGTGTGCCCAACTGCAGAGAGTGTGAAATTCAGGTGTGAAAACAGACTTGGGGTTACTTGTGTTTTAGGCTTTCCCCTTGGCGCCCAGGTAGGTGCAGCCACACATGTGAGGTACCATTTTCATCGGGACACCTGACCTGTGGGAATGCGGGACGGTAGGCCATGTGTTGTTGTCAGCGTGTTTCGATGGGTGACTCAAGTGAAATGTGCGGAAAATGCATTTTTTTTGCAAATTTAGGACTTTGCGTGGGTGTCTGGGTAATACATTCTGGGCCGATTTGCAGAAATCATACCTCTCTGGATTCCCAACGGTGTCTTCTTTTTGGAAATGCATGGGGTTCTCTGTTTTCCTCGGTTGCTTGGACACCCGAGGCCCATATCTGTATGGTGTGCTCGTCTGCAGAGAGTGTGAAATTCAGGTGTGAAAACAGACTTGGGGTTACTTGTGTTTTAGGTTTTCCCCATGGCGCCCAGGTAGGTGCACCCACACATGTGAGGTACTGTTTTCATCAGTACACCTGTAGCAATGCGGGACGGTAGGCCATGTGTTGTTGGCAGCGTGTTTTGATGGGTGAGCCAAGTGAAATGTGCGGAAAATGTGTTTTTCCCCCACATTTCGGACTTTGCGGGGGTGTCTGGGTAATAAATTCTGGACCGTTTTGGGCAAATAATACCTCTGCAGATTCCCACAGGTGTCCTCTTTTTGGAAATGCATGGGGTTCCCTGTTTTCCTTGGTGGCCTGGACACCCAAGGTCCATATCTGTATGGTGTGCCCGTCTGCAGAGAGTGTGAAATTCAGGTGTGAAAACAGACTTGGGGTTACTTGTGTTTTAGGCTTTCCCCTTGGCACCCAGGTAGGTTCACCCACACATGTGAGATACCATTTTCATCGGAACACCTGTGGGAACGCGGGACAGTAGGCCATGTGTTGTTGGCAGCGTGTTTCGATGGGTGAGCCGAGTGAAATGCGCGGAAAATGCATTTTTTCCCACATTTTGGAATTTGCGGGTGTGTCTGTGTAATAAATTCAGGGCCGATTTGCGAAAATCATACCTCTGCAGATTCCAACGGGTGTCCTCTTTTAGGAAATGCATGGGGTTCCTTGTTTTGCTTGGTGGCTTGGACACCCGAGGCCCATATCTGTATGGTGTGCCTGTCTGCAGAGAGTGTGAAATTCAGGTGTGAAAACAGACTTGGGGTTACTTGTGTTTTAGGCTTTCCCCTTGACGCCCAGGTAGATGCGCCCACACATGTGAAGTACGGTTTTCATCGGGACACCTGTGGGAACGCGGGACGGTAGGCCATGTGTTGTTGGCAGCGTGTTTCGATGGGTGAGCCAAGTGAAATGTGCAGAAAATGTGTTTTTTTCCCCACATTTCGGATTTTGCGGGGTGTCTGGGTAATACATTTTGGGCCCATTTGCGCAAATCATATCTCTGCGGATACCCACAGGTATCCTCTTTTCGGAAATTGATGGGGTTCCCTGTTTTCCTTGGTGGCTTGGACACCCAAGGTCCATATCTGTATGCAGAGAGTGTGAAATTCAGGTGTGAAAAAAGACTTGGGGTTACTTCTGTTTTAGGTTTTCCCCATGGCGGCCAGGTAGGTGCACCCACGCATATAAGGAACCGTTTTCATCGGGACACCTGTGGGAATGTGGGACGGTAGGCCATGTGTTGTTGGCAGCGTGTTTCGATGGGTGAGCCAATTGAAAGGTGCGGAAAATGTGTTTTTCCCCCACATTTCGGAATTTGCGGGGGTCTCTGGGTAATACATTCTGGACCGATTTGGGCAAATCATACGTCTGCAGATTCCCACGGGTGTCCTCTTTTTGGAAATGCATGGTGTTCCTTGTTTTGCTTGGTGGCTTGGACACCCGAGGCCCATATCTGTATGGTGTGCCCGTCTGCAGAGAGTGTGAAATTCAGGTGTGAAAACAGACTTGGGGTTACTTGTGTTTTAGGCTTTCCCCTTGACGCCCAGGTAGGTGCACCCACACGTGTGAAGTACGGTTTTCATCGGGACACCTATGGGAACGCGGGATGGTAGGCCATGTGTTGTTGGCAGCGTGTTTCGATGGGTGAGCCAAGTGAAATGTGCATAAAATGTGGTTTTTTCTCCACATTTCGGATTTTGCGGGGGTGTCTGGGTAATACATTTTGGGCCGATTTGCGCAAATCATACCTCTGCGGATACCCTCAGGTGTCCTCTTTTCGGAAATGGATGCAGTTCCCTGTTTTCCTTGGTGGCTTGGACACCCAAGGCCCATATCTGTATGGTGTGCCGTCTGGAGAGAGTGTGAAATTCAGGTGTGAAAAATGACTTGGGTTTACTTGTGTTTTAGGTTTTCCCGATGGCGGCCAGGTAGGTGCACCCACAGATGTGAGGAACTGTTTTCATCGGGACACCTGTGGGAATGCGGGACGGTAGGCCATGTGTTGTTGGCAGCGTGTTTCGATGGGTGAGCCAATTGAAATGTGCGGAAAATGAGTTTTTCCCCCACATTTCGGACTTTGCGAGGGTATCTGGGTAATACATTCTGGACCAATTTGGGCAAATCATACCTCTGCAGATTCCCACCAGTGTCCTCTTTTCGGAAATGCATGGGGTTCCCTGTTTTCCTTGGTGGCTTGGACACCCAAGGCCCATATCTGTATGGTGTGCCCGTCTGCAGAGAGTGTGAAATTCAGGTGTGAAAATAGACTTGGGGTTACTTGTGTTTTAGGCTTTCTCCTTGGCACCAGGTAGGTTCACCCACACATGTGAGATACCATTTTCATCGGGACACCTGTGGGAACGCAGGACAGTAGGCCATGTGTTGTTTGCAGCATGTTTCGATGGGTGTGCCAAGTGAAATGTGCAGAAAATGTGTTTTTTCCCCCACAATTTTGGATTTTGCGGGTGTGCCTGGGTAATACATTTTGGGCCGATTTGCGCAAATCATACCTCTGCGGATTCCCACAGGTGTCCTCTTTTCGGAAATGGATGGGGTTCCCTGTTTTCCTTGTTGGCTTGGACACCCGAGGCCCATATCTGTATGGTGTGCGCATCTGCAGAGAGTGTGTAATTCAGGTGTGAAAACAGACTTGGGGTTACTTGTGTTTTAGGCTTTCTCCTTGGCGCCGAGGTAGGTGCACCCACGCATGTGAGGTACTTTTTTCATCCGGACACTTGTGGGAACGCGGGATGGTAGGCCATGTGTTGTTGGCAGCGTGTTTCGATCGGTGAGCCAAGTGAAATGTGCAGAAAATGTGTTTTTTCCCCCACATTTTGGATTTTGCGGGTGTGCCTGGGTAATACATTTTGGGCCGATTTGCGCAAATCATACCTCTGCGGATTCCCATGGGTGTCTTCTTTTTGGAAATGCATGGGGTTCCCTGTTTTCCTTGTTGGCTTGGACACCCGAGGCCCATATCTGTATGGTGTGCGCACCTGCAGAGAGTGTGAAATTCAGGTGTGAAAACAGACTTGGGGTTACTTGTGTTTTAGGCTTTCCCCTTGGCGCCCAGGTAGGTGCACCCACACATGTGAGGTACCATTTTCATCGGGACACCTGTGGGAACGCGGGATGGTAGGCCATGTGTTGTTGGCAGCGTGTTTCAATGGGTGAGCCGAGTGAAATGTGTGGAAATGCATTTTCTTTCCCACATTTCTGAATTTGCGGGGGTGTCAGGGTAATAAATTCTGGGCCGATTTGCACAAATCATACCTCTGTGGATTCCCACAGGTGTCCTCTTTTCGGAAATGCAAGGGGTTCCCTGATTTCCTTGGTGGCTTGGACACCCGAGGCCCATATCTGTATGGTGGCGCATCTGCAGAGAGTGTGAAATTCAGGTGTGAAAACAGACCTGGGGTTACTTTTGTTTTAGGCTTTCCCCTTGGTGCCCAGGTACGTTCACCCACACATGTGAGGTACCATTTTCATCGGGACATCTGTGGGAACGTGGGACGGTAGGCCAAGTGTTGTTGGCAGCGTGTTTCGATTGGTGAGCCAAGTGAAATGTGCGGAAAATGCGTTTTTCCCCCACATTTCGGACTTTGCGGGGGTGTCTGGGTAATACATTCTGGACCGATTTGGGCAAATCATACCTCTCTATATTCCCAGGGGTGTCCTATTTTCAGAAATGCATGGGGTTCCCTGTTTTCCTTGGTGGCTTGAACACACAAGGCCCATATCTGTATGGTGTGCCCGTCTGCAGAGAGTGTGAAATTCAGGTGTGAAAACAGACTTGGGGTCACTTGTGTCTTAGGTTCTCCCCATGGCACCCAGATAGGTGCACCCACACATGTGAGGTACCGTTTTCATCGGGACACCTGTGGGAATGCGGGACGGTAGGCCATGTGTTGTTGGCCGCGTGTTTCGATGGGTGAGCCAAGTGAAATGTGCAGAAAATGCGTTTTTCCCCCACATTTCGGACTTTGCGGGGGTGTCTGGGTAATAAATTCTTGACCAATTTGGGAAAATCATACCTCTGCAGATCCCCACGGGTGTCCTCTTTTCGGAAATGCATGGGGTTCCCTGTTATCCTTGGTGGCTTGGACACACAAGGCCCATATCTGTATGGTGTGCCCGTCTGCAGAGAGTGTGAAATTCAGGTGTTAAAACAGACTTGGGGTTACTTGTGTTTTAGGTTTATCCCATGGCGCCCAGGTAGTTGCACCCACACATGTCAGGTACCGTTTTCATAGGGACACCTATGGGAATGCGGGACGGTAGGCCATGTGTTGTTGGCAGCGTGTTTCGATGGGTGAGCCAAGTGAAATGTTCGGAAATTGCATTTTTCCCCCACATTTCGGACTTTGAGGGGGTGTCTGGATAATAAATCCTGGACCGAACTGGACAAATCATACCTCTGCAGATTCCCACAGGTGTCCTCTTTTCGGAAATGGATGGGATTCCCTGTTTTCCTTGGTGGCTTGGACACCCAAGGCCCATATCTGTATGGTGTGCCCATCTGCAGAGAGTGTGAAATTCAGGTGTGAAAACAGACTTGGGGTTACTTGTGTTTTAGGCTTTCTCCTTGGCACCCAGGTAGGTTCACCCACACATGTGAGATACCATTTTCATTGGGACACCTGTGGGAACGCAGCACGGTAGGCCATGTGTTGTTGGCAGTGTGTTTCGATGGGTGAGCCGAGTGAAATGTGCAGAAAATGCGTTTTCTTCCCACATTTCGGACCTTGCGGGTGTGTCTGTGTAATAAATTCTTGGCCGATTTGCGCAAATCATACCTCTGCAGATTCCCACGGGTGTCCTCTTTTAGGAAATGCATGGGGTTCCTTGTTTTACTTGGTGGCTTGGACACCTGAGGCCCATATCTGTATGGTGTGCCCGTCTGCAGAGAATGTGAAATTCAGGTGTGAAAACAGACTTGGGGTTACTTGTGTTTTAGGCTTTCCCCTTGGCGCCCAGGTAGGGGCACCCACACATGTGAGGTACAGTTTTCATCGGGACACCTGTGGGAATGCGGGACGGTAGGCCATGTGTTGTTGTCAGCGTGTTTCGATGGGTGAGCCAAGTGAAATGTGCGGAAAATGCATTTTTTTCCCACATTTTGGATTTTGCAAGGGTGTCTGGGTAATACATTCTGTGCCCATTTGCGAAAATCATACCTCTGCGGATTCCCACAGGTGTCCTCTTTTCAGAAATGCATGGGGTTCCCTGTTTTCCTCGGTGGCTTGGACACCCGAGGCCCATATCTGTATGGTGTGCTGGTCTGCAGAGAGTGTGAAATTCAGGTGTGAAAAAAGACTTGGGGTTACTTGTGTTTTAGGCTTTCCCCTTGGCGCCCAGGTAGGTGCACCCACACATGTGAGGTACTTTTTTCATCCGGACACTTGTGGGAACGCGGGACGATAGGCCATGTGTTCTTGGCAGCGTGTTTCGATGGGTGAGATGAGTGAAATGTGCGGACATGCATTTTTTTCCCACATTTCTGAATTTGCGGGGGTGTCTGGGTAATGAATTCTGGGCCGATTTGCACAAATCATACCTCTGCGGATTTCCACAGGTGTCCTCTTTTCGGAAATACAAGGGGTTCCCTGATTTCCTTGGTGGCTTGGACACCCGAGGCCCATATCTGTATGGTGGCGCATCTGCAGAGAGTGTGAAATTCAGTTGTGAAAACAGACCTGGTGTTACTTGTGTTTTAGGCCTTCCCCTTGGTGCCCAGGTATGTTCACCCACACATGTGAGGTACCATTTTCATTGGGACACCTGTGGGAACATGGGACAGTAGGCCAAGTGTTGTTGGCAGCGTGTTTCGATGGGTGAGCCAAGTGAAATGTGCGGAAAATGCGTTTTCCCCCACATTTCAGATTTTGCGGGGGTGTCTGGGTAATAAATTCTTGACCAATTTGGGAAAATCGTACCTCTGCAGATTCCCACGGGTGCCCTCTTTTCGGAAATGCATGGGGTTCCCTGTTTTCCTTGGTGGCTTGGACACCCAAGGCCCATATCTGTATGGTGTGCCCGTCTGCAGAGAGTGTGAAATTCAGGTGTGAAAACAGACTTGGGGTTACTTGTGTTTTAGGTTTTCCCCATGGCGCCCAGGTAGGTGCACCCACACATCTCAGGTACCGTTTTCATCGGGACACCTCTGGGAATGCGGGACGGTAGGCCATGTGTTGTTAGCAGCGTGTTTCGATGGGTAAGCCAAGTGAAATGTTCGGAAAATGCATTTTTCCCCCACATTTCGGACTTTGTGGGGGTGTCTGGATAATAAATTCTGGACCGATCTGGACAAATCATACCTCTGCAGATTCCCACAGGTGTCCTCTTTTTGGAAATGGATGGGGTTCCCTGTTTTCCTTGGTGGCTTGGACACCCAAGGCCCATATCTGTATGGTGTGCCCGTCTGCAGAGATTGTGAAATTCAGGTGTGAAAACAGACTTGGGGTTACTTGTGTTTTAGGCTTTCTCCTTGGCACCCAGGTAGGTTCACCCACACATGTGAGATACCATTTTCATTGGGACACCTGTGGGAATGCAGCACGGTAGGCCATGTGTTGTTGGCAGTGTGTTTCGATGGGTGAGCCGAGTGAAATGTGCGGAAAATGCTTTTTCTTCCCACATTTCGGACTTTGCGGGTGTGTCTGTGTAATAAATTCTTGGCCGATTTGTACAAATCATACCTCTGCAGATTCCCACGGGTGTCATCTTTTAAGAAATGCATGGGGTTCCCTGTTTTGCTTGGTGGCTTGGACACCTGAGGCCCATATCTGTATGGTGTGCCCGTCTGCAGAGAATGTGAAATTCAGGTGTGAAAACAGACTTGGGGTTAGTTGTGTTTTAGGCTTTCCCCTTGACGCCCAGGTAGGGGCACCCACACATGTGAGGTACAGTTTTCATTGGGACACCTGTGGGAACGCGGGACAGTAGGCCATGTGTTGTTGCCAGCGTGTTTCGATCGGTGAGCCAAGTGAAATGTGCAGAAAATGTGTTTTTTTCCCCACATTTTGGATTTTGCAAGGGTGTCTGGGTAATACATTTTGGGCCGATTTGCGCACATCATACCTCTGCGGATTCCCACAGGTGTCCTCTTTTTGGAAATGGATGGGGTTGCCTGTTTTCTTTGGTGGCTTGGACACTCGAGGCCCATATCTGTATGGTGTGCCCATCTGCAGAGAGTGTGAAATTCAGGTGTGAAAACAGACTTGGGGTTACTTGTGTTTTAGGCTTTCCCCTTGGCGCCCAGGTAGGTGCACCCACACATGTGAGGTACCATTTTCATCGGGACACCTGTGGGAACGCGGGACAGTAGGCCATGTCTTGTTGTCAGCGTGTTTCGATGGGTGAGCCAAGTGAAATGTGCGGAAAATGCATTTTTTTCCCACATTTCGGACTTTGCGTGGGTGTCTGGGTAATACATTCTGTGCCGATTTGCGGAAATCATACCTCTGTGGATTTCCACGGATGTCCTCTTTTCAGAAATGCATGGGGTTCCCTGTTTTCCTTGGTGGCTTGGACACCCGAGGCCCATATCTGTATGGTGTGCCTGTCTGCAGAGAGTGTGAAATTCAGGTGTGAAAACAGACTTGGGGTTACTTGTGTTTTAGGCTTTCTCCTTGGTGCCCAGGTAGGTGCACCCACACATGTGAGGTACCGTTTTCATCGGTACACCTGTGGGAACGCGGGACGGTAGGCCATGTGTTGTTGGCAGCGTGTTTCGATGGGTGTGTCGAGTGAAATGTGCGGAAAATGCCTTTTTTCCCACATTTCAGACTTTGCAGGGCTGCCTGGGTAATACATTCTGGGCCGATTTGTGCAAATCATACCTCGCGGATTCGCACGGGTGTCTTCTTTTCGGAAATGCATGGGGCTCCTTGTTTTCCTTGGTGGCTTGGACACCCGAGGCCCATATCTGTATGGTGTGCCCGTCTGCAGAAAGTGTGAAATTCAGGTGTGAAAAAAGACTTGGGGTTACTTGTGTTTTAGGCTTTCCCTTTGGCGCCCAGGTAGGTGCACCCACACATGTGAGGTACCATTTTTATCGGGACACCTGTGGGAACGAGGGACGGTAGGCCTTGTGTTGTTGTCAGCGTGTTTCGATGGGTGAGCCAAGTGAAATGTGCGGAAAATGCATTTTTTCCCAACATTACGGACTTTGTGTGGGTGTCTGGGTAATAAATTCTGGGCCGATTTGCGCAAATCATACCTCTGCGGATTCCCACGGGTGTCTTCTTTTCGGAAATGCATGGGGTTCCCTGTCTTCCTTGGTGGCTTGGCCACCCGAGACCCATGTCTGTATGGTGTGCCCGTCTGCAGAGAGTGTGAAATTCAGGTGTGAAAACAGACTTGGGGTTATTTGTGTTTTAGGCTTTCCCCTTGGCACCCAGGTAGGTGCACCCACACATGTGAGGTACCGTTTTCATCCGGATACCTGTGGGAACGCGGGACGATAGGCCATGTGTTCTTGGCAGCGTGTTTCGATGGGTGAGCCGAGTGAAATGTGCGGAAATGCATTTTTTTTCCCACATTTCTGAATTTGAAGGGGTGTCTGGGTAATGAATTCTGGGCCGATTTGCACAAATCATACCTCTGCGGATTCCCACAGGTGTCCTCTTTTCGGAAATACAAGGGGTTCCCTGATTTCCTTGGTGGCTTGGACACCCGAGGCCCATATCTGTATGGTGGCGCATCTGCAGAGAGTGTGAAATTCAGTTGTGTAATCAGACCTGGAGTTACTTGTTTTTTAGGCTTTCCCCTTGGTGCCCAGGTACGTTCACCCACACATGTGAGGTACCGTTTTCATCGGGACACCTGTGGGAACGTGGGACGGTAGGCCAAGTGTTGTTGGCAGCGTGTTTCGATGGGTGAGCCAAGTGAAATGTGCGGAAAATGCGTTTTTCCCCCACATTTCAGACTTTGCGGGGGTGTCTGGGTAATATATTCTGGACCGATTTGGGCAAATCATACCTCTCTAGATTCCCACGGGTGTCCTCCTTTCGGAAATGCATGGGGTTCCCTGTTTTCCTTGGTGGCTTGAAGACACAAGGCCCATATCTGTATGGTGTGCCCGTCTGCAGAGAGTGTGAAATTCAGGTGTGAAAACAGACTTGGGGTTACTTGTGTTTTAGGTTCTCCCCATGGCGCCCAGATAGGTGCACCCACACATCTCAGGTACCGTTTTCATTGGGACACCTCTGGGAATGCGGGACGGTAGGCCATGTGTTGTTGGCAGCGTGTTTCGATGGGTAAGCCAAGTGAAATGTTGGAAAATGCATTTTTCCCCCACATTTCGGACTTTGTGGGGGTGTCTGGATAATAAATTCTGGACCGATCTGGACAAATCATACCTCTGCAGCTTCCCACAGGTGTCCTCATTTTGGAAATGGATGGGGTTCCCTGTTTTCCTTGGTGGCTTGGACACCCAAGGCCCATATCTGTATTGTGTGCCCGTCTGCAGAGATTGTGAAATTCAGGTGTGAAAACAGACTTGGGGTTACTTGTGTTTTAGGCTTTCTCCTTGTGTTTCGATGGGTGAGCCGAGTGAAATGTGCGGAAAATGCCTTTTCTTCCCACATTTCGGACTTTGCGGGTGTGTCTGTGTAATAAATTCTTGGCCGATTTGTACAAATCATATCTCTGCAGATTCCCACGGGTGTCTTCTTTTAGGAAATGCATGGGGTTCCCTGTTTTGCTTGGTGGCTTGGACACCTGAGGCCCATATCTGTACGGTGTGCCCGTCTGCAGAGAATGTGAAATTCAGGTGTGAAAACAGACTTGGGGTTAGTTGTGTTTTGGGCTTTCCCCTTGACGCCCAGGTAGGGGCACCCACACATGTGAGGTACAGTTTTCATTGGGACACCTGTGGGAACGCGGGACAGTAGGCCATGTGTTGTTGGCAGCGTCTTTCGATGGGTGTGCCGAGTGAAATGTGCGGAAAATGCCTTTTTCCCACATTTCAGATTTTGCGGGGGTGCCTGGGTAATAAATTCTGGGCCGATTTGTGCAAATCATACCTCTGCGGATTCCCACGGGTGTCTTCTTTTCGGAAATGCATGGGGCTCCTTGTTTTCCTTGGTGGCTTGGACACCCGAGGCCCATATCTGTATGGTGTGCCCGTCTGCAGAGAGTGTGAAATTCAGGTGTGAAAACAGACTTGGGGTTACTTGTGTTTTAGGTTCTCCCCCTGGCGCCCAGATAGGTGCACCCACACATGTGAGGTACCGTTTTCATCGGGACACCTGTGGGAATGCGGGACGATAGGCCATGTGTTGTTGGCAGCGTGTTTCGATGGGTGTGCCGAGTGAAATATGCGGAACATGCTTTTTTCCCCACATTTCAGACTTTGCATGGGTGCCTGGGTAATACATTCTGGGCCGATTTGCGCAAATCATACCTCTGCGGATTCCCACGGGTGTCCTCTTTTCGGAAATGCATGGGGTTCCCTGTTTTCCTTGGTGGCTTGAACACACAAGGCCCATATCTGTATGGTGTGCCCGTCTGCAGAGAGTGTGAAATTCAGGTGTGAAAACAGACTTGGGGTTACTTGTGTTTTAGGTTCTCCCCATGGCGCCCAGATAGGTGCACACACATGTGAGGTACTGTTTTCATCGGGACACCTGTGGGAATGTGGGGCGGTAGGCCATGTGTTGTTGGGAGCGTGTTTCGATGGGTGAGCCAAGTGAAATGTGCAGAAAATGCGTTTCCCCCCACATTACGGACTTTGCGGGGGTGTCTGGGTAATAAATTCTTGACCAATTTGGGAAAATTGTACCTCTGCAGATCCCCACGGGTGTCCTCTTTTCGGAAATGCATGGGGTTCCCTGTTTTCCTTGGTGGCTTGGACACCCAAGGCCCATATCTGTATGGTGTGCCCGTCTGCAGAGAGTGTGAAATTCAGGTGTGAAAACAGACTTGGGGTTACTTGTGTTTTAGGTTCTCCCCATGGCGCCCAGATAGGTGCACCCACACATCTCAGGTACCGTTTTCATTGGGACACCTCTGGGAATGCGGGACGGTAGGCCATGTGTTGTTGGCAGCGTGTTTCGATGGGTAAGCCAAGTGAAATGTTGGAAAATGCATTTTTCCCCCACATTTCGGACTTTGTGGGGGTGTCTGGATAATAAATTCTGGACCGATCTGGACAAATCATACCTCTGCAGCTTCCCACAGGTGTCCTCATTTTGGAAATGGATGGGGTTCCCTGTTTTCCTTGGTGGCTTGGACACCCAAGGCCCATATCTGTATTGTGTGCCCGTCTGCAGAGATTGTGAAATTCAGGTGTGAAAACAGACTTGGGGTTACTTGTGTTTTAGGCTTTCTCCTTGTGTTTCGATGGGTGAGCCGAGTGAAATGTGCGGAAAATGCCTTTTCTTCCCACATTTCGGACTTTGCGGGTGTGTCTGTGTAATAAATTCTTGGCCGATTTGTACAAATCATATCTCTGCAGATTCCCACGGGTGTCTTCTTTTAGGAAATGCATGGGGTTCCCTGTTTTGCTTGGTGGCTTGGACACCTGAGGCCCATATCTGTACGGTGTGCCCGTCTGCAGAGAATGTGAAATTCAGGTGTGAAAACAGACTTGGGGTTAGTTGTGTTTTGGGCTTTCCCCTTGACGCCCAGGTAGGGGCACCCACACATGTGAGGTACAGTTTTCATTGGGACACCTGTGGGAACGCGGGACAGTAGGCCATGTGTTGTTGGCAGCGTCTTTCGATGGGTGTGCCGAGTGAAATGTGCGGAAAATGCCTTTTTCCCACATTTCAGATTTTGCGGGGGTGCCTGGGTAATAAATTCTGGGCCGATTTGTGCAAATCATACCTCTGCGGATTCCCACGGGTGTCTTCTTTTCGGAAATGCATGGGGCTCCTTGTTTTCCTTGGTGGCTTGGACACCCGAGGCCCATATCTGTATGGTGTGCCCGTCTGCAGAGAGTGTGAAATTCAGGTGTGAAAACAGACTTGGGGTTACTTGTGTTTTAGGTTCTCCCCCTGGCGCCCAGATAGGTGCACCCACACATGTGAGGTACCGTTTTCATCGGGACACCTGTGGGAATGCGGGACGATAGGCCATGTGTTGTTGGCAGCGTGTTTCGATGGGTGTGCCGAGTGAAATATGCGGAACATGCTTTTTTCCCCACATTTCAGACTTTGCATGGGTGCCTGGGTAATACATTCTGGGCCGATTTGCGCAAATCATACCTCTGCGGATTCCCACGGGTGTCCTCTTTTCGGAAATGCATGGGGTTCCCTGTTTTCCTTGGTGGCTTGAACACACAAGGCCCATATCTGTATGGTGTGCCCGTCTGCAGAGAGTGTGAAATTCAGGTGTGAAAACAGACTTGGGGTTACTTGTGTTTTAGGTTCTCCCCATGGCGCCCAGATAGGTGCACACACATGTGAGGTACTGTTTTCATCGGGACACCTGTGGGAATGTGGGGCGGTAGGCCATGTGTTGTTGGGAGCGTGTTTCGATGGGTGAGCCAAGTGAAATGTGCAGAAAATGCGTTTCCCCCCACATTACGGACTTTGCGGGGGTGTCTGGGTAATAAATTCTTGACCAATTTGGGAAAATTGTACCTCTGCAGATCCCCACGGGTGTCCTCTTTTCGGAAATGCATGGGGTTCCCTGTTTTCCTTGGTGGCTTGGACACCCAAGGCCCATATCTGTATGGTGTGCCCGTCTGCAGAGATTGTGAAATTCAGGTGTGAAAACAGACTTGGGGTTACTTGTGTTTTAGGCTTTCTCCTTGGCACCCAGGTAGGTTCACCCACACATGTGAGATACCATTTTCATTGGGACACCTGTGGGAACGCGGGACAGTAGGCCATGTGTTGTTGTCAGCGTGTTTCGATGGGTGAGCCAAGTGAAATGTGCGGAAAATGCATTTTTTTCCCACATTTCGGACTTTGCGTGTGTGTCTGGGTAATACATTCTGTGCCGATTTGCGGAAATCATACCTCTGTGGATTCCCACGGGTGTCCTCTTTTCAGAAATGCATGGGGTTCCCTGTTTTCCTTGGTCGCTTGGACACCCGAGGCCCATATCTGTATGGTGTGCCTGTCTGCAGAGAGTGTGAAATTCAGGTGTGAAAACAGACTTGGGGTTACTTGTGTTTTAGGCTTTCTCCTTGGCGCCCAGGTAGGTGCACCCACACATGTGAGGTACCGTTTTCATCGGTACACCTGTGGGAACGCGCAACGGTAGGCCATGTGTTGTTGGCTGCGTGTTTCGATGGGTGTGCCGAGTGAAATGTGCGGAAAATGCCTTTTTTCAACACATTTCAGACTTTGCGGGGGTGCCTGGGTAATACATTCTGGGCCCATTTGTGCAAATCATACCTCTGCGGATTCCCACGGGTGTCTTCTTTTCGGAAATGCATGGGGCTCCTTGTTTTCCTTGGTGGCTTGGACACCCGAGGCCCATATCTGTATGGTGTGCCCTTCTGCAGAGAGTGTGAAATTCAGGTGTGAAAACAGACCTGGGGTTACTTGTGTTTTAGGCTTTCCCCTTGGCGCCCAGGTAGGTGCACCCAAACATGTGAGGTACCGTTCTCATCCGGACACCTGTGGGAACGCGGGACGATAGGCCATGTGTTGTTGGCAGCGTGTTTCGATGGGTGTGCGAGTGAAATGTGCGGAAAATGCTTTTTCCCCCACATTTCAGACTTTGCAGGGGTGCCTGGGTAATATATTCTGGGCCGATTTGCGCAAATCATACCTCTGCGGATTCCCACGGGTGTCCTCTTTTCGGATATGCATGGGGTTCCCTGTTTTCCTTGGTGGCTTGGACACCCAAGGCCCATATCTGTATGGTGTGCCCGTCTGCAGAGAGTGTGAAATTCAGGTGTGAAAACAGACTTTGGGTAACTTATGTTTTAGGCTTTCCCCTTGGTGCCCAAGTAGGTGCACCCACACATGTGAGGTTACGTTTTCATCGGGACACCTGTGGGAATGCGGGACGGTAGGCCATGTGTTGTTGGCAGCGTGTTTCGATGGGTGAGCTGAGTGAAATGTGCAGGAAATGTGTTTTTATTCCCACATTTCGGATTGTGCAGGATTGTCTGGGTAATAAATTCTTGGCCGATTTGCGAAAATCATACGTCTGCGGATTCCCACTGGAGTCCTCTTTTTGGAAATGCATGGGGTTCCCTGTTTTCCTTGGTAGCTTGGAAACCAGAGGCCCATATCTGTATGGTGTGCCTGTCTGCAGAGAGTGTGAAATTCAGGTGTGAAAACAGACTTGGGGTTACTTGTGTTTTAGGTTTTCCCCATGACGCCCAGGTAGGTGCACCCACACATGTGAGGTACTGTTTTTATTGGGACACCTGTGGGAATGTGAGACGGTAGGCCATGTGTTCTTGGCAGCGTGTTTCGATGGGTGAGCCAAGTTAAATGTGCGGAAAATGCGTTTTTCCCCCACATTTCAGACTTTGCGGGGGTGTCTGGGTAATAAATTCTGGGCCGATTTGCGCAAATCATACCTCTGCGGATTCCCACGGGTGTCTTCTTTTCGGAAATGCATGGGGTTCTCTGTCTTCCTTGGTGGCTTGGACACCGGTGACCCATGTCTGTATGGTGTGCCCATCTGCAGAGAGTGTGAAATTCAGGTGTGAAAACAGACTTGGGGTTATTTGTGTTTTAGGCTTTCCCTTTGGCACCCAGGTAGGTGCACCCACACATGTTAGGTACTGTTTTCATTCGGACACCTGTGGGAACGTGGGACGATAGGCCATGTGTTCTTGGCAGCGTGTTTCGATGGGTGAGCCGGGTGGAATGTGCGGAAATGCATTTTATTTCCCACAATTCTGAATTTGCGGTGGTGTCTGGGTAATAAATTCTGGGCCGATTTGCACAAATCATACCTCTGCGGATTCCCACAGGTGCCCTCTTTTCGGAAATGCAAGGGGTTCCCTGATTTCCTTGGTGGCTTGGACACCCGAGGCCCATATCTGTATGGTGGCGCATCTGCAGAGAGTGTGAAATTCAGGTGTGAAAACAGACGTGGGGTTACTTGTGTTTTAGGCTTTCCCCTTGGTGCCCAGGTAAGTTCACCCACACATGTGAGGTACCATTTTCATCGGGACACCTGTGGGAACGTGGGACGGTAGGCCAAGTGTTGTTGGCAGCGTGTTTCGATGGGTGAGCCAAGTGAAATGTGCGGAAAATGCGTTTTCCCCCACATTTCAGACTTTGCGGGCGTGTCTGGGTAATAAATTCTGGACCGATTTGGGCAAATCATACTTCTCCAGATTCCCACGGGTGTCCTCTTTTCGGAAATGCATGGGGTTCCCTGTTTTCCTTGGTGGCTTCAACACACAAGGCCCATATCTGTATGGAGTGCCCGTCTGCAGAGAGTGTGAAATTCAGGTGTGAAAACAGACTTGGGGTCACTTGTGTTTTAGGTTCTCCCCATGGCGCCCAGATAGGTGCACCCACACATGTGAGGTACCGTTTTCATCGGGACACCTGTGGGAATGCGGGACGGTAGGCCATGTGTTGTTGGCAGCGTGTTTCGATGGGTGAGCCAAGTGAAATGTGCAGAAAATGCGTTTTCCCCCCACATTTCGGACTTTGCGGGGGTGTCTGGGTAATAAATTCTTGACCAATTTGGGTAAATCATACCTCTGCAGATCCCCACGGGTGTCCTCTTTTCGGAAATGCATGGGGTTCCCTGTTTGCCTTGGTGGCTTGGACACCCAAGGCCCATATCTGTATGGTGTGCCCGTCTGCAGAGAGTGTGAAATTCAGGTGTGAAAACAGACTTTGGGTAACTTATGTTTTAGGCTTTCCCCTTGGTGCCCAAGTAGGTGCACCCACACATGTGAGGTTACGTTTTCATCGGGACACCTGTGGGAATGCGGGACGGTAGGCCATGTGTTGTTGGCAGCGTGTTTCGATGGGTGAGCTGAGTGAAATGTGCAGGAAATGTGTTTTTATTCCCACATTTCGGATTGTGCAGGATTGTCTGGGTAATAAATTCTTGGCCGATTTGCGAAAATCATACGTCTGCGGATTCCCACTGGAGTCCTCTTTTTGGAAATGCATGGGGTTCCCTGTTTTCCTTGGTAGCTTGGAAACCAGAGGCCCATATCTGTATGGTGTGCCTGTCTGCAGAGAGTGTGAAATTCAGGTGTGAAAACAGACTTGGGGTTACTTGTGTTTTAGGTTTTCCCCATGACGCCCAGGTAGGTGCACCCACACATGTGAGGTACTGTTTTTATTGGGACACCTGTGGGAATGTGAGACGGTAGGCCATGTGTTCTTGGCAGCGTGTTTCGATGGGTGAGCCAAGTTAAATGTGCGGAAAATGCGTTTTTCCCCCACATTTCAGACTTTGCGGGGGTGTCTGGGTAATAAATTCTGGGCCGATTTGCGCAAATCATACCTCTGCGGATTCCCACGGGTGTCTTCTTTTCGGAAATGCATGGGGTTCTCTGTCTTCCTTGGTGGCTTGGACACCGGAGACCCATGTCTGTATGGTGTGCCCATCTGCAGAGAGTGTGAAATTCAGGTGTGAAAACAGACTTGGGGTTATTTGTGTTTTAGGCTTTCCCTTTGGCACCCAGGTAGGTGCACCCACACATGTTAGGTACTGTTTTCATTCGGACACCTGTGGGAACGTGGGACGATAGGCCATGTGTTCTTGGCAGCGTGTTTCGATGGGTGAGCCGGGTGGAATGTGCGGAAATGCAAAATTGTACCTCTGCAGATCCCCACGGGTGTCCTCTTTTCGGAAATGCATGGGGTTCCCTGTTTTCCTTGGTGGCTTGGACACCCAAGGCCCATATCTGTATGGTGTGCCCGTCTGCAGAGATTGTGAAATTCAGGTGTGAAAACAGACTTGGGGTTACTTGTGTTTTAGGCTTTCTCCTTGGCACCCAGGTAGGTTCACCCACACATGTGAGATACCATTTTCATTGGGACACCTGTGGGAACGCGGGACAGTAGGCCATGTGTTGTTGTCAGCGTGTTTCGATGGGTGAGCCAAGTGAAATGTGCGGAAAATGCATTTTTTTCCCACATTTCGGACTTTGCGTGTGTGTCTGGGTAATACATTCTGTGCCGATTTGCGGAAATCATACCTCTGTGGATTCCCACGGGTGTCCTCTTTTCAGAAATGCATGGGGTTCCCTGTTTTCCTTGGTCGCTTGGACACCCGAGGCCCATATCTGTATGGTGTGCCTGTCTGCAGAGAGTGTGAAATTCAGGTGTGAAAACAGACTTGGGGTTACTTGTGTTTTAGGCTTTCTCCTTGGCGCCCAGGTAGGTGCACCCACACATGTGAGGTACAGTTTTCATCGGTACACCTGTGGGAAAGCGCAACGGTAGGCCATGTGTTGTTGGCTGCGTGTTTCGATGGGTGTGCCGAGTGAAATGTGCGGAAAATGCCTTTTTTCAACACATTTCAGACTTTGCGGGGGTGCCTGGGTAATACATTCTGGGCCCATTTGTGCAAATCATACCTCTGCGGATTCCCACGGGTGTCTTCTTTTCGGAAATGCATGGGGCTCCTTGTTTTCCTTGGTGGCTTGGACACCCGAGGCCCATATCTGTATGGTGTGCCCTTCTGCAGAGAGTGTGAAATTCAGGTGTGAAAACAGACCTGGGGTTACTTGTGTTTTAGGCTTTCCCCTTGGCGCCCAGGTAGGTGCACCCACACATGTGAGGTACCGTTCTCATCCGGACACCTGTGGGAACGCGGGACGATAGGCCATGTGTTGTTGGCAGCGTGTTTCGATGGGTGAGCCAAGTGAAATGTGCGGAAAATGCGTTTTTCCCCCACATTTCAGACTTTGCGGGTGTGTCTAGGTAATAAATTCTGGACCGATTTGGGCAAATCATACTTCTCCAGATTCCCACGGGTGTCCTCTTTTCGGAAATGCATGGGGTTCCCTGTTTTCCTTGGTGGCTTGAACACACAAGGCCCATATCTGTATGGAGTGCCCGTCTGCAGAGAGTGTGAAATTCAGGTGTGAAAACAGACTTGGGGTCACTTGTGTTTTAGGTTCTCCCCATGGCGCCCAGATAGGTGCACCCACACATGTGAGGTACCGTTTTCATCGGGACACCTGTGGGAATGCGGGACGGTAGGCCATGTGTTGTTGGCAGCGTGTTTCGATGGGTGAGCCAAGTGAAATGTGCAGAAAATGCATTTTCCCCCCACATTTCGGACTTTGCGGGGGTGTCTGGGTAATAAATTCTTGACCAATTTGGGTAAATCATACCTCTGCAGATCCCCACGGGTGTCCTCTTTTAGGAAATGCATGGGGTTCCCTGTTTGCCTTGGTGGCTTGGACACCCAAGGCCCATATCTGTATGGTGTGCCCGTCTGCAGAGAGTGTGAAATTCAGGTGTGAAAACAGACTTGGGGTTACTTGTGTTTTAGGCTTTCTCCTTGGCACCCAGGTAGGTTCACCCACACATGTGAGATACCATTTTCATTGGGACACCTGTGGGAATGCAGCACGGTAGGCCATGTGTTGTTGGCAGTGTGTTTCGATGGGTGAGCCGAGTGAAATGTGCAGAAAATGCGTTTTCTTCCCACATTTCGGACTTTGCGGGTGTGTCTGTGTAATAAATTCTTGGCCGATTTGTACAAATCATACCTCTGCAGATTCCCACGGGTGTCTTCATTTAGGAAATGCATGGGGTTCCCTGTTTTGCTTGGTGGCTTGGACACCTGAGGCCCATATCTGTATGGTGTGCCCGTCTGCAGAGAATGTGAAATTCAGGTGTGAAAACAGACTTGGGGTTAGTTGTGTTTTAGGCTTTCCCCTTGACGCCCAGGTAGGGGCACCCACACATGTGAGGTACAGTTTTCATTGGGACACCTGTGGGAACGCGGGACAGTAGGCCATGTGTTGTTGTCAGCGTGTTTTGATGGGTGAGCCAAGTGAAATGTGCGGAAAATGCATTTTTTTCCCACATTTCAGACTTTGCGGGGGTGCCTGGGTAATAAATTTTGGGCCGATTTGTGCAAATCATACCTCTGCGGATTCCCACGGGTGTCTTCTTTTCGGAAATGCATGGGGCTCCTTGTTTTCCTTGGTGGCTTGGACACCCGAGGCCCATATCTGTATGGTGTGCCCGTCTGCAGAGAGTGTGAAATTCAGGTGTGAAAACAGACTTGGGGTTACTTGTGTTTTAGGCTTTCCCCTTGGCGCCCAGGTAGGTGCACCCACACATGTGAGGTACCGTTTTCATCCGGACACCTGTGGGAAAGCGGGACGATAGGCCATGTGTTGTTGGCAGCATGTTTCGATGGGTGTGCCGAGTGAAATGTGCGGAAAATGCTTTTTTCCCCACATTTCAGACTTTGCAGGGGTGCCTGGGTAATACATTCTGGGCCGATTTGCGCAAATAATACCTCTGCGGATTCCCACGGGTGTCCTCTTTTCGGAAATGCATGGGGTTCCCTGTTTTCCTTGGTGGCTTGGACACCCAAGGCCCATATCTGTATGGTGTGCCCGTCTGCAGAGAGTGTGAAATTCAGGTGTGAAAACAGACTTGGGGTAACTTATGTTTTAGGCTTTCCCCTTGGTGCCCAAGTAGGTGCACCCACATATGTGAGGTTACATTTTCATCGGGACACCTGTGGGAACGCTGGACTGTAGGCCATGTGTTGTTGGCGGTGTCCGGTCAATTGGTCGAAAACATTCTGGTCGACTGCAATTTGGTCGACACCATTTGGTCGAATGCCAAATGGTCGATTTTTTTTTTTTTTATATATATGTGTTTTGTGGGTTTTCGTGTGGGGAAAAAAAAAAAAGAAAAAAAAGGGGGTTGGGGGGGGACCCCCCCAAAAAAACCAAAAAAGGAGTAAAAAAAAAAAAAAAATTCGACCATTTGGCATTCGACCAAATGGTGTCGACCAATTGTCCTGTCGACCAAGTGTTTTCGACCAATTGACTGGTAACCATTGTTGGCAGCGTGTTTCGATGGGTGAGCTGAGTGAAATGTGCAGGAAATGTGTTTTTATTCCCACATTTCGGAATGTGCGGGATTGTCTGGGTAATAAATTCTTGGCCGATTTGCGAACATCATACGTCTGCGGATTCCCACTGGAGTCCTCTTTTTGGAAATGCATGGGTTTCCCTGTTTTCCTTGGTAGCTTGGAAACCAGAGGCCCATATCTGTATGGTGTGCCTGTCTGCAGAGAGTGTGAAATTCAGGTGTGAAAACAGACTTGGGGTTACTTGTGTTTTAGGTTTTCCCCATGAGGACCAGGTAGGTGCACCCACACATGTGAGGTACTGTTTTTATTGGGACACCTGTGGGAATGTGAGACGGTAGGCCATGTGTTCTTGGCAGCGTGTTTCGATGGGTGAGCCAAGTCAAATGTGTGGAAAATGCGTTTTTCCCCCACATTTCAGACTTTGCGGGGGTGTCTGGGTAATAAATTCTGGGCCGATTTGCGCAAATCATACCTCTGCGGATTCCCATTGGTGTCTTCTTTTCGGAAATTCATGGGGTTCCCTGTCTTCCTTGGTGGCTTGGACACCCGAGACCCATGTCTGTATGGTGTGCCCGTCTGCAGAGAGTGTGAAATTCAGGTGTGAAAACAGACTTGGGGTTATTTGTGTTTTAGGCTTTCCCCTTGGCACCCAGGTAGATGCACCCACACATGTTAGGTACCGTTTTCATTCGGACACCTGTGGGAATGCGGGACGATAGGCCATGTGTTCTTGGCAGCGTGTTTCGATGGGTGAGCCGAGTGAAATGTGCGGAAATGCATTTTATTTCCCACAATTCTGAATTTGCGGGGGTGTCTGGGTAATAAATTCTGGGCCGATTTGCACAAATCATACCTCTGCGGATTCCCACAGGTGTCCTCTTTTCGGAAATGCAAGGGGTTCCCTGATTTCCTTGGTGGCTTGGACACCCGAGGCCCATATCTGTATGGTGGCGCATCTGCAGAGAGTGTGAAATTCAGGTGTGAAAACAGACCTGGGGTTACTTGTGTTTTAGGCTTTCCCCTTGGTGCCCAGGTACGTTCACCCACACATGTGAGGTCCCATTTTCATCGGGACACCTGTGGGAACGTGGGACGGTAGGCCAAGTGTTGTTGGCAGCGTGTTTCGATGGGTGAGTCAAGTGAAATGTGCGGAAAATGCATTTTTCCCCCACATTTCAGACTTTGCGGGGGTGTCTGGGTAATAAATTCTGGACCGATTTGTGCAAATCATACCTCTCCAGATTCCCACGGGTGTCCTCTTTTCGGAAATGCATGGGGTTCCCTGTTTTCCTTGGTGGCTTGGACACCCAAGGCCCATATCTGTATGGTCTGCCCGTCTGCAGAGAGTGTGAAATTCAGGTGTGAAAACAGACTTGGGGTAACTTATGTTTTAGGCTTTCCCCTTGGTGCCCAAGTAGGTGCACCCACACATGTGAGGTTACATTTTCATCGGGACACCTGTGGGAACGCTGGACTGTAGGCCATGTGTTGTTGGCGGTGTCCGGTCAATTGGTCGAAAACATTCTGGTCGACTGCAATTTGGTCGACACCATTTGGTCGAATGCCAAATGGTCGAATTTTTTTTTTTTTTTATATATGTGTTTTGTGGGTTTTCGTGTGGGGAAAAAAAAAAGAAAAAAAAGGGAGTTGGGGGGGACCCCCCCCAAAAAAACCAAAAAAGGAGTAAAAAAAAAAAAAAAAAATTCGACCATTTGGCATTCGACCAAATGGTGTCGACCAATTGTCCTGTCGACCAAGTGTTTTCGACCAATTGACTGGTAACCGTTGTTGGCAGCGTGTTTCGATGGGTGAGCTGAGTGAAATGTGCAGGAAATGTGTTTTTATTCCCACATTTCGGAATGTGCGGGATTGTCTGGGTAATAAATTCTTGGCCGATTTGCGAACATCATACGTCTGCGGATTCCCACTGGAGTCCTCTTTTTGGAAATGCATGGGTTTCCCTGTTTTCCTTGGTAGCTTGGAAACCAGAGGCCCATATCTGTATGGTGTGCCTGTCTGCAGAGAGTGTGAAATTCAGGTGTGAAAACAGACTTGGGGTTACTTGTGTTTTAGGTTTTCCCCATGAGGACCAGGTAGGTGCACCCACACATGTGAGGTACTGTTTTTATTGGGACACCTGTGGGAATGTGAGACGGTAGGCCATGTGTTCTTGGCAGCGTGTTTCGATGGGTGAGCCAAGTCAAATGTGCGGAAAATGCGTTTTTCCCCCACATTTCAGACTTTGCGGGGGTGTCTGGGTAATAAATTCTGGGCCGATTTGCGCAAATCATACCTCTGCGGATTCCCATTGGTGTCTTCTTTTCGGAAATTCATGGGGTTCCCTGTCTTCCTTGGTGGCTTGGACACCCGAGACCCATGTCTGTATGGTGTGCCCGTCTGCAGAGAGTGAAATTCAGGTGTGAAAACAGACTTGGGGTTATTTGTGTTTTAGGCTTTCCCCTTGGCACCCAGGTAGATGCACCCACACATGTTAGGTACCGTTTTCATTCGGACACCTGTGGGAACGCGGGACGATAGGCCATGTGTTCTTGGCAGCGTGTTTCGATGGGTGAGCCGAGTGAAATGTGCGGAAATGCATTTTATTTCCCACAATTCTGAATTTGCGGGGGTGTCTGGGTAATAAATTCTGGGCCGATTTGCACAAATCATACCTCTGCGGATTCCCACAGGTGTCCTCTTTTCGGAAATGCAAGGGGTTCCCTGATTTCCTTGGTGGCTTGGACACCCGAGGCCCATATCTGTATGGTGGCGCATCTGCAGAGAGTGTGAAATTCAGGTGTGAAAACAGACCTGGGGTTACTTGTGTTTTAGGCTTTCCCCTTGGTGCCCAGGTACGTTCACCCACACATGTGAGGTCCCATTTTCATCGGGACACCTGTGGGAACGTGGGACGGTAGGCCAAGTGTTGTTGGCAGCGTGTTTCGATGGGTGAGTCAAGTGAAATGTGCGGAAAATGCATTTTTCCCCCACATTTCAGACTTTGCGGGGGTGTCTGGGTAATAAATTCTGGACCGATTTGGGCAAATCATACCTCTCCAGATTCCCACGGGTGTCCTCTTTTCGGAAATGCATGGGGTTCCCTGTTTTCCTTGGTGGCCTGAACACACAAGGCCCATATCTGTATGGTGTGCCCGTCTGCAGAGAGTGTGAAATTCAGGTGTGAAAACAGACTTGGGATCACTTGTGTTTTAGGTTCTCCCCATGGCGCCCAGATAGGTGAATGTTAAGCAGAAACCTGTGCAGTTCCCTCTGGGACCACTGCAAAAGATTTAAGACTACATCTGTTGGCAGTAAACCCACTTGGTAGCAGTCTGTACCACACAGATTCACTGTGGTAGCTGTGGCTGAGCAGTCAGACTTCCCTCAAAAAGAGTTAGGCAGTATATAGAGGATACAGGATAGGTACAGAGGTACAGTAGTACAAGCAAACACTGACCAGAGCTAGGTGTAAAAGTATATACTTATTTATTTTAAAGGCACACTCATAAATTACACTAGCACAGAAAAAGGTAAGTAAGTCAAAACACAGTCACTATTACTTATATGTACATCCCTAGTCATTTGTTGGACAAGTCTAAGTTAACACCACTTATTTCCAAACAGAGGTGAGCGCTGAACGTCAGTTGGCACTCCAACAAGTTATTAGAAAAGGGAGGGAAAAAACAGAAGTAATGAAAGCAGCAAGGTAAAACACTTTTCACATAAGGTTAGAAAAGGCAGTCAATTGTGGAACAAGGAGAATTGGTTCGTGGCCCGCTTTAGAGAGAGCCAGGCGAAAATATGCCCAAGATCACACAATGTCACACGTCTTTGCAGGTGAGTAGGAAAGGTTTTACTGAATTTAGAAAAAGTTTAGTTAGGGTGTCCCAGGCTTACCCAGGTTCGAGAGCCGAGGGCTAAATCTACCCCGTACAATCGGTGGCAAGGGAAGCCGGGCGGAACACAGTACCTTTAAAAGTGGAAAGGATCCTCCAGCGGTGGTAGTTGTTCCTGGTAGTGGGTGCAAGTCGCGGCGTCGTCCAGAGGAAGAGGTGATCTCGACGTGGAGGAAAGCTGCAGGTCGTTGCACTACCATGGATGAGACCAGCCGTGGAGTTTTCCGGTCACAAAGGATTTTACCCCTCTTTCGCGGTTGAGGTAAAATGTGGTATCCCGGTTGCCGGGGTGCTTGGCACAGGCAAGGCGGCCACGAGATGCTTCGGGACGGCGAAAAGAAGGCAGCAACTGGTTGTCCCCACCAGTTAAGGGAAGGAGACTCTCCGGCGGGAGATCTCCTCTGTCGTCGGAAAAAGTGGTGAGACGGTTCTGCAGGGCTCCACCGGTGGTGTCGTCTTGGCAGGTCGGCTCGGCTTCTCCCTCTTCGGCTTTTTAGGTCCTGTGGCGACTTCTCAAGAACCAGTCCCAAAAACCCTGCTTTTATGCAGCAAACCCCCATTCATACAGCCTAGCTGTCACTCAAACATGCTAAGTGGTGAGCGGGGTGGCTCATCACTTGGGCCAATCACACCAGAGTGCGACATGAGTTGGCAAGGCAACTCAGTCCAGGGTGCCTAAACCCCCTCCCACACCCCCTGTGGTACCCAGACAGAATGGCACCACTGTGGAGGGCTTCTGTGCAGAAGCCCGCCAAAAGTGGAACAAAGGCTCGACTCGGGTTCAGGGTTACTGAAGTGAACCTAGACGCCATTTTGGTGGCGAGTTATGGCAAAAAATCCCAACCGGTGAATTTATATTAAATAAATAAACCGGCGGTATCTTTAACATTGCACCAAAAAGTGGTGCATTAAAAACAATGGGAAATCCCATTGGGGAATATTCCGGTGGAATATTTCCGTGGTATCCACTGCCACAAGCCAGAACTCGGCGAGGGGGGACGGGACAGTACCCCCTCGACAACAGACCCAGGGGCAATCTTATTGCCCATACCAGTACTTCCACAGTAAGATGGCTTGTACTGGTTAAGTTCCTAAGTTAAGACTAGTAAAGTCAATGGTGACTTTACAGACCCAGGGAGACAGTAGTCAGTCCCAGGGTGTGGAGTCTATGTTTGGGGGTCTCTATGACACCCCTGTGTTACTGCACTGAGGGTGCTGTGTAACACACATTCAAAAACCAATGTTAGCCTATGGGGAAAAAATACCCCCTAGCCCATAAGCACATAGCAAGTCACAGAAACACTCTCAAGTCATGTCCAAGAGTGAGGGTAAAAGAGTCTCACTCTTGGCAGGAGAAAAAATAAACCCCAAAAATCCAGCAAAGCTGCTGGGGGACTCACTAGGTTAGGAAATTCAGCCTAAACAGAGAATTCTCCCTAACACTCGCCCCCCCCCCCCAGACTAAGGGACCGGAGGATTTAATCCACTCCTGGATGAACCTCATACCTCTAGTCGATCACATACATCCTAGAGAGTCCATCAGCATTTTGATGGTGACACCCTGACCTGTGCTCTATGGTGAAATCAAACCCTTGGAGGCAGATTGACCATCTCAATAGTTTTGGATTTTCCCCTTTCATTTGCATTAACCATCTCAAGGGTTGGTGGTCATTCTGAATGACAAAAGTAGAACCATACAAGTATGGCCTAAACTTCTTCAGTGCCCACACAATAGCAAAGCATTTTCTTTCGATTGTTGCCCACCTTGTTTCAGGGTCCTTCAGTTTTCTACTGATGAAGCAAATGGGGTGTTCCCTACTCTTCTCATCCAGTTGGCTAAGAACTGCACCTATACCTACATTGGAAGCATCAGTCTGTACAATGAAAGTTTGGTGGTAGTCAGGAGCTCTGAGTACTGGAGCTTGGCAAAGAGCTTTCTTCAGGTTTTCAAAGGCCTGATTGCATTCCTCATTCCATTTGACCTTTTTAGGGAATTTTGGAGAGGAGATCACATTCAGAGGAGAAGCTATGGTCCCATAGTTCTCAATGAAATTCCTGTAGTACCCAGTGAGGCCTAAGAAGGCTCTCACCTGGGTCTGAGTAGTAGGTGTTGTCCAATTTTGCACAGCTTCAATCTTGCTGAGCAAAGGCCTTATTTCTCCACCTCCTACCTCATGTCCAAGGTAGACCACTTTACTCTGTCCAATTTGGCATTTGCTTGCCTTTATGGTCAGATTGGCCTGCTCAAGAGCCTGCAAAACATGTCCTAAGTGGGTCACATGCTCCTCCCAGGAGTGGCTGAAGACTGCAATGTCATCCAAGTATGCCATGCAGAAGTCTTCCATCCCAGCTAGAACTTGGTTCATCATCCTTTGGAATGTTCCAGGTGCATTTTTCAGTCCAAAAGGCATAACCTTGAATTAGTATAGGCCCACTGGGGTAGAAAATGCAGTTTTCTCCTTGGCATGGTCTGTCAGGGCTATTTGCCAATAGCCTGATGTAAGGTCCAGTGTGCTGAGGTACTTGGCTGCACCAAGTTTATCCACCAACTCATCTGTCCTTGGCAAAGGGTGGGCATCAGTCTTGGTGACTGCATTAAGAGCTCTATAGTCCACACAGAATCTCAACTCTTTGGATCCTGCCTTTAGTACTAACACCACTGGGCTAGACCATGGACTAGTAGAGGGCTCTATTACCCCGAGATCAAGCATCTTCTTGACCTCACCTTTGATGTGGGTTCTGACATGTTCTGACATTCTATATCCTCTGCTTTTGACTGGCAGACAGTCACCAGTGAGTATATCATGCTGTCCCCAAGGGGTCAAGCCTGGTGAAAGTGAGAACAGGGGGGCAAACTGATTTAACATCGCTTTGCACTCCTCCTGTTGCTCAGGGGTCAGATCTGAAGAGAGATTAACTCCTTCAACCTTTTCGTCCAAAGGTAAGCCTCTCAGGAGGTCAGGTAGAGCTTCACTCTCCTCCTCCTCTTCTGATGAAGCTAGAAGCAAGGCTCCTACTTCTGGTCTAGAGACATAGGCTTTGAGGCGGTTGGTGTGGAAGACTCGGGGAGCTTCCCTGGGTTTGCCCAGATCCACCAGATAGTTGACCTCTCCAAGTTTTCCCACAACCTTGAAGGGTCCCATCCATTTGTCTTGCAAGGCCCTCTGCCTTGTTGGAAGCATAACTAGAACTAGCTGGTCTTGAGTAAACTCAACCATGTTAGCCTTCTGATCATGCCAATGTTTGATCAGAGCTTGGCCAGCTTTCAAGTTGTCACTTGCTTCTGCCATCATGTGTGACATTCTCCTTCGGAGACCTATCACATAGTCAGTCACTCTGACTGGCTTGGGGGAAGGAGCACTCTCCAACCCCTCCTTAATCAGGGCCAAGGGGCCTCTGACTGGATGGCCATAGAGAAGTTCAAAGGGAGAATAACCTACTCCCTCCTGAGGGACTTCCCTATAAGCAAATAGAAGGCATGGCAGTAGAAGGTCCCACCTCTTCTTAAGGGGTTCTTCTAAAGCACCTATCATGCTCTTCATAGTTCTGTTAAACCTTTCTACCAACCCGTTTGTCTGAGGGTGGTATGCGGTTGAGAACTTGTAGGTGACTCTGCAGGTTTTCCACATGGCTTTCATGTAGTTGGACATAAAATTTGACTCCCTGTCAGAGATCACCTCCTTAGGAAACCCAACCCTGGTAAATATACCAAGGAGGGCCTTAGCCACAGCCTGAGCTGTAACAGTCCTCATAGGAATTTCCTCAGGGTACCTAGTAGCATGGTCTACTACAACAAGGATAAACCTGTTGCCTGAGGAGGTTGGAGGATCAAGGGGACCAACAATGTCAATCCCTACCCTCTCAAATGGGACTCCCACAACTGGGAGAGGCACTAAAGGTGCCACATTCTTGGAACCAACCTTACCAGAAGTCTGGCAGGTATGGCAGCTCCTGCAATATCTATCTACTTCAGCCCCCATCTTTGGCCAATAAAAGTAGAGGGAGAGCCTTTCCTTGGTCTTCTTGAAACTCAAGTGACCAGCCAAAGGAATCTCGTGGGCTAGTTGCAAGAACTGTTGTCTGTTCCCTTGGGGCACTACCAGGCGTTGGTAGGCTCCAGGTTCAGATTCAGTGGGTTCACTGTAAAAGAGGCCATCCTCCCAGTGTAACCTATACTTCCCAGGCTCTTGCCCATCAGCCTGATAAGCGGCCTGTTGGCGGAGACCCTCCAGAGTTGGACATTCTCTTTGTCCCTTACGAAAAGCTGTCCTGCTGGGTCCACCTTCTGCCAGTAAAGACTGCAGCTCAGGATGGTCAGCCGGGTCCAGGTCTCCAATAAGTTCTGGGCCTCCTACTAGCTCTTCTTCAGAGTCGAGTTCAACCAGACAGGGTTGTACCTCCCTCTCAGCCTCAGCTGGAGGTGGAGTTACAGGTGTAACTTTGGACAACCTCGGGGAAGTCCTTGTTGGAAGCACTGGAGTGCTTGCTGTAGGCTTTTTCCTAGGAGTCTTGGGTTGCCCCTTTGCTCCTGATCTGGTAGTTACTGCAGTAAGTTGCTCCAGTGGGAGAGGAGTGATTTCTGTCATCATCTCCTGAGATAAACCTCGCAGGGCTTTCTCTCTTGCAGGTTTGGTGAGCTCCTGTAACCTTTTACTAGGAGGTCTGGGGGTATGTGACACAACTCCAAGAGCTTTCAGGTCATTTCCCAACAGAACCCTTCCTGGCACTTCACATTGTATACTGACAGGTATCTTCACAGCCATATCATTACACTGGATGAGAACTGGTAACTGGGGACACATCTGCACAGGCCCTCCAGCTAACTTGGTGAGGCATTTGGGTGCCTTAGCAACATCCTCTGCCTTGAAAAATGATTCATCCACCACAGTTATGCTGGCCTCAGTGTCCCTGATGGCAGGAGTCTCCTGACCATTCACGTGGACACTGTCCTTATAATACTCTTTAGTATTATCTGGGATAGAATTATACCCATCTAAATTCTGTTGTTCCCACAACCCCAGAGAGACTAAAGAAATACTGGCTGAGACTCCAGTGGGTTCATCAGCCAGTAGTAGAAAGTTTCCACTTGCCATAGTGACTTCCTCCTCTGGAGCGAAGGCTAAGGAGACAAGCTGGACCCCTGAAGGTTTACCCTTACATCTGGGATCTCCTTTCACATGGTCAGTAGCCTTACAAACATAACAGGCCCCAAAGGTCCTTTGGAATGGAGGCTTGTTCTGACCTCCTTCTGGTTTAGCACCAAAAGGTATACTACTCTGCTGTGGTTTCCCGGGTGGCTTACCCTTATGGTTTGGTTTGGGGCCCTCTTTGGAATTAGAATTATTAGAATTCTCTTTGGAGTCTTTCTTAGGCTGTCTTCCCTCATCCTTCTTCTGAGTTACCCCAGAATCCTTGTGAGTAGCCCGGTTGGCAACCCACAAGTCAGCAGCCTTAGCTAGTTTCCTAGGATCTAATTCCCATGAATCAGCCAATTGCTGTCTGAGCTCAGGAGAGCAGGCATCATAAATTGACTCCATCATTACAAGATTCCTCATTCCTTCATAAGTGTTCACTTTGTAACCCTTAATCCATGGCTCTAAGTTTTTCAAACCTTCACACACCCAGGTAGCCCAAGGGGTACCATCATGCTTTTTGAGGCTCCTAAACCTCTTAAGATACTGGGAAGGGGTCTTCCCAAACCTAGCTATCAAAGCTAGTTTCACACATTCATACTCTTTCCTATCCTCCTCCCCCAACTCCATTACCGCATCAGTTGCAACAGGGGGAAGCCTAGAGAACAACCAGGTGAGTAACTCATTACCTGTGATGTTCTGGAGCCCATGATTATACTCAAACATAGACAACCAATCCAACACATCCAACTTAGGCTCATACATACCAATCAATTCCTTAGGCATCCGGGGTCTTTTAGGACTGGAACTTCTAGAGGATCCAGAGAGAGAAGCATTCTCAAAAGACAATTTTTTCATTTCTAGCTCATACTTGAGCTCCATTTCTCTTAGCCTTAGTTCTTTGTCAGTTTGAGCATTAAGTTTCTTGTACTCTAATTCAAGTTTAATTTTCTCCAGTTCAAAGTACTGAGGGTTAAATGTGGGACCTGGCAAAGGTCCAGTAGGTACAGCTGGTAGAGCAGACAGAGGCCTAGAGGGAACATCTACATCAGTTTCATCCTCCTCTTCTGGTTCTGACCCAAGATCATCAATACTTTGTTCAATATCAATATCATTGCTGTTCTCTACATTTGCTGGAGTGATAGGTTCCTCTGAACCATCATCCAGACTTTGGTTTTCTAACAACCTTTCTATTAGCTCCATTTTCTTTCCTTTAGTCATGAGATTCTTATGCTTACAGAGAAGTCTTAGACAATCAGCAGTTTTTGTAGCAAGGGATTCTTGACTATAACCTTCCATAGTAGACAGGTTAGAAAATGACTTTTTCTTTCTTGTGCTTAAGCTTTGTGGTTAGTTGCACTAAGGTATCTCAAAAGTACACTAAAGTGTATACTCAATACAAATCCCACCGCTGTACACCAGTGTTAAGCAGAAACCTGTGCAGTTCCCTCTGGGACCACTGCAAAAGATTTAAGACTACAGGTGTTGGCAGTAAACCCACTTGGTAGCAGTCTGTACCACACAGATTCACTGTGGTAGCTGTGGCTGAGCAGTCAGACTTCCCTCAAGAAGAGTTAGGCAGTATATAGAGGATACAGGATAGGTACAGAGGTACAGTAGTACAAGCAAACACTGACCAGAGCTAGGTGTAAAAGTATATACTTATTTATTTTAAAGGCACACTCATAAAATTACACTAGCACAGAAAAAGGTAAGTAAGTCAAAACACAGTCACTATTACTTATATGTACATCCCTAGTTATTTGTTGGACAAGTCTAAGTTAACACCACTTATTTCCAAACAGAGGTGAGCGCTGAACGTCAGATGGCACTCCAACAAGTTATTAGAAAAGGGAGGGAAAAAACAGAAGTAATGAAAGCAGCAAGGTAAAACACTTTTCACATAAGGTTAGAAAAGGCAGTCAATTGTGGAACAAGGAGAATTGGTTCGTGGCCCGCTTTAGAGAGAGCCAGGCGAAAATATGCCCAAGATCATACAATGTCACAAGTCTTTGCAGGTGAGTAGAAAAGGTTTTACTGAATTTAGAAAAAGTTTAGTTAGGGTGTCCCAGGCTTACCCAGGTTCGAGAGCCGAGGGCTAAATCTACCCCGTACAATCGGTGGCAAGGGAAGCCGGGCGGAACACAGTACCTTTAAAAGTGGAAAGGATCCTCCAGCGGTGGTAGTTGTTCCTGGTAGTGGGTGCAAGTCACGGCGTCGTCCAGAGGAAGAGGTGATCTCGACGTGGAGGAAAGCTGCAGGTCGTTGCACTACCAGGGATGAGACCAGCCGTGGAGTTTTCCGGTCACAAAGGATTTTACCCCTCTTTCGCGGTTGAGGTAAAAAGTGGTATCCCGGTTGCCGGGGTGCTTGGCACAGGCAAGGCGGCCACGAGATGCTTCGGGACGGCGAAAAGAAGGCAGCAACTGGTTGTCCCCACCAGTTAAGGGAAGGAGACTCTCCGGTGGGAGATCTCCTGTGTCGTCGGAAAAAGTGGTGAGACGGTTCTGCAGGGCTCCACCGGTGGTGTCGTCTTGGCAGGTCGGCTCGGCTTCTCCTTCTTCGGCTTCTTGGGTCCTGTGGCGACTTCTCAAGAACCAGTCCCAAAAACCCTGCTTTTATGCAGCAAACCCCCATTCATACAGCCTAGCTGTCACTCAAACATGCTAAGTGGTGAGCGGGGTGGCTCACCACTTGGGCCAATCACACCAGAGTGCAACATGAGTTGGCAAGGCAACTCAGTCCAGGGTGCCTAAACCCCCTCCCACACCCCCTGTGGTACCCAGACAGAATGGCACCACTGTGGAGGGCTTCTGTGCAGAAGCCCGCCAAAAGTGGAACAAAGGCTCGACTCGGGTTCAGGGTTACTGAAGTGAACCTAGACGCCATTTTGGTGGCGAGTTCTGGCAAAAAATCCCAACCGTTGAATTTATATTAAATAAATAAACCGGCGGTATCTTTAACATTGCACCAAAAAGTGGTGCATTAAAAACAATTGGAAATCCCATTGGGGAATATTCCGGTGGAATATTTCCGTGGTATCCACTGCCACCAGCCAGAACTCGGCGAGGGGGGACGGGACAGTATCCCCTCGACAACAGACCCAGGGGCAATCTAATTGCCCCTACCAGTACTTCCACAGTAAGATGGTTTGTACTGGTTAAGATCCTAAGTTAAGACTAGTAAAGTCAATGGTGACTTTACAGACCCAGGGAGACAGTAGTCAGTCCCAGGGTGTGGAGTCTATGTTTGGGGGTCTCTATGACACCCCTGTGTTACTGCACTGAGGGTGCTGTGTAACACACATTCAAAAACCAATGTTAGCCTATGGGGAAAAAATACCCCCTAGCCCATAAGCACATAGCAAGTCACAGAAACACTCTCAAGTCATGTCCAAGAGTGAGGGTAAAAGAGTCTCACTCTTGGCAGGAGAAAAAATAAACCCCAAAAATCCAGCAAAGCTGCTGGGGGACTCACTAGGTTAGGCAATTCGGCCTAAACAGAGAATTCTCCCTAACAGTGCACCCACAGATGTGAGGTACCGTTTTCATCGGGACACCGGTGGGAATGCGGGACGGTAGGCCATGTGTTGTTGGCAGCGTGTTTCGATGGGTGAGCCAAGTGAAATGTGCAGAAAATGCGTTTTCCCCCCACATTTCGGACTTTGCGGGGGTGTCTGGGTAATAAATTCTTGACCAATTTGGGAAAATCATACCTCTGCAGATCCCCACGGGTGTCCTCTTTTCGGAAATGCATGGGGTTCCCTGTTTTCCTTGGTGGCTTGGACACCCAAGGCCCATATCTGTATGGTGTGCCCGTCTGCAGAGAGTGTGAAATTCAGGTGTGAAAACAGACTTGGGGTTACTTGTGTTTTAGGTTTTCCCCATGGCGGCCAGGTAGGTGCACCGACACATGTCAGGTACCGTTTTCATCGGGACACCTGTGGGAATGCGGGACGGTAGGCCATGTGTTGTTGGCAGCGTGTTTCGATGGGTAAGCCAAGTGCAATGTTCAGAAAATGCATTTTTCCCCCACATTTTGGACTTTGCGGGGGTGTCTGGATAATAAATTCTGGACCGATCGGGACAAATCATATCTCTGCAGATTCCCACAGGTGTCCTCTTTTCGGAAATGGATGGGGTTCCCTGTTTTCCTTGGTGGCTTGGACACCCAAGGCCCATATCTGTATGGTGTGCCCGTCTGCAGAGAGTGTGAAATTCAGGTGTGAATGGGGTTACTTGTGTTTTAGGCTTTCGCCTTGGCACCCAGGTAGGTTCACCCACACATGTGAGATACCATTTTCATTGCGACACCTGTGGGAATGCAGGACGGTAGGCCATGTGTTGTTGCCAGGTGTTTCGATCGGTGAGCCAAGTGAAATGTGCAGAAAATGTGTTTTTTTCCCCACATTTTGGATTTTGCAAGGGTGTCTGGGTAATACATTTTGGGCCGATTTACGCACATCATACCTCTGCGGATTCCAACAGGTGTCCTCTTTTTGGAAATGGATGGGGTTGCCTGTTTTCTTTGGTGGCTTGGACACTCGAGGCCCATATCTGTATGGTGTGCCCATCTGCAGAGAGTGTGAAATTCAGGTGTGAAAACAGACTTGGGGTTACTTGTGTTTTAGGCTTTCCCCTTGACGCCCAGGTAGGGGCACCCGCACATGTGAGGTACCATTTTCATCGGGACACCTGTGGGAACGCGGGACAGTAGGCCATGTGTTGTTGTCAGCGTGTTTCGATGGGTGAGCCAAGTGAAATGTGCGGAAAATGCATTTTTTTCCCACATTTCGGACTTTGCCTGGGTGTCTGGGTAATACATTCTGTGCCGATTTGTGCAAATCATACCTCTGCGGATTCCCACAGGTGTCTTCTTTTCGAAAATGCATGGGGCTCCTTGTTTTCCTTGGTGGCTTGGACACCCGAGGCCCATATCTGTATGGTGTGCCCGTCTGCAGAGAGCGTGAAATTCGGGTGTGAAAACAGACTTGGGGTTACTTGTGTTTTAGTCTTTCCCCTTGGCGCCGAGGTAGGTGCACCCACACATGTGAGGTACCGTTTTCATCCGGACACCTGTGGGAACGCGGGACGATAGGCCATGTGTTCTTGGCAGCGTGTTTCGATGGGTGAGCCGAGTGAAATGTGCGGAAATGCATTTTTATTCCCACATTTCTGAATTTGCGGGGGTGTCTGGGTAATAAATTCTGGGCCGATTTGCACAAATCATACCTCTGTGGATTCCCACAGGTGTCCTCTTTTCGGAAATGCAAGGGGTTCCCGGATTTCCTTGGTGGCTTGGACACCCGAGGCCCATATCTGTATGGTGGGGCATCTGCAGAGAGTGTGAAATTCAGGTGTGAAAACAGACCTGGGGTTACTTGTGTTTTAGGCTTTCCCCTTGGTGCCCAGGTACGTTCACCCACACATGTGAGGTACCATTTTCATCGGGACACCTGTGGGAACGTGGGACGGTAGGTCAAGTGTTGTTGGCAGCGTGTTTTGATGGGTGAGCCAAGTGAAATGTGCGGAAAATGCGTTTTTCCCCCACATTTCGGACTTTGCGGGGGTGTCTGGGTAATAAATTCTGGACCGATTTGGGCAAATCATACCTCTCTATATTCCCACGGGTGTCCTCTTTTCAGAAATGCATGAGGTTCCCTGTTTTCCTTGGTGGCTTGAACACACAAGGCCCATATCTGTATGGTGTGTCCGTCTGCAGAGAGTGTGAAATTCAGGTGTGAAAACCGACTTGGGGTCACTTGTGTTTTAGGTTCTCCCCATGGTGCCCAGATAGGTGCACCCACACATGTGAGGTACCGTTTTCAATGGGACACCTGTGGGAATGCGGGACGGTAGGCCATGTGTTGTTGGCAGTGTGTTTCGATGGGTGAGCCAAGTGAAATGTGCAGAAAATGCGTTTTTCCCCCACATTTCGGACTTTGCGGGGGTGTCTGGGTAATAAATTCTTGACCAATTTGGGAAAATCATACCTCTGCAGATCCCCACGGGTGTCCTCTTTTCGGAAATGCATGGGGTTCCCTGTTTTCCTTGGTGGCTTGGACACCCAAGGCCCATATCTATAGGGTGTGCCCGTCTGCAGAGAGTGTGAAATTCAGGTGTGAAAACAGACTTGGGGTTACTTGTGTTTTAGGTTTTCCCCATGGCGGCCAGGTAGGTGCACCGACACATGTCAGGTACCGTTTTCATCGGGACACCTGTGGGAATGCGGGACGGTAGGCCATGTGTTGTTGGCAGCGTGTTTCGATGGGTAAGCCAAGTGAAATGTTCAGAAAATGCATTTTTCCCCCACATTTTGGACTTTGCCGGGGTGTCTGGATAATAAATTCTGGACCGATCGGGACAAATCATACCTCTGCAGATTCCCACAGGTGTCCTCTTTTCGGAAATGGATGGGGTTCCCTGTTTTCCTTGGTGGCTTGGACACCCAAGGCCCATATCTGTATGGTGTGCCCGTCTGCAGAGAGTGTGAAATTCAGGTGTGAATGGGGTTACTTGTGTTTTAGGCTTTCGCCTTGGCACCCAGGTAGGTTCACCCACACATGTGAGATACCATTTTCATTGCGACACCTGTGGGAATGCAGGACGGTAGGCCATGTGTTGTTGCCAGCGTGTTTCGATCGGTGAGCCAAGTGAAATGTGCAGAAAATGTGTTTTTTTCCCCACATTTTGGATTTTGCAAGGGTGTCTGGGTAATACATTTTGGGCCGATTTGCGCACATCATACCTCTGCGGATTCCAACAGGTGTCCTCTTTTTGGAAATGGATGGGGTTGCCTGTTTTCTTTGGTGGCTTGGACACTCGAGTCCCATATCTGTATGGTGTGCCCATCTGCAGAGAGTGTGAAATTCAGGTGTGAAAACAGACTTGGGGTTACTTGTGTTTTAGGCTTTCCCCTTGACGCCCAGGTAGGGGCACCCACACATGTGAGGTACCATTTTCATCGGGACACCTGTGGGAACGCGGGACAGTAGGCCATGTGTTGTTGTCAGCGTGTTTCGATGGGTGAGCCAAGTGAAATGTGCGGAAAATGCATTTTTTTCCCACATTTCGGACTTTGCGAGGGTGTCTGGGTAATACATTCTGTGCCGATTTGTGCAAATCATACCTCTGCGGATTCCCACAGGTGTCTTCTTTTCGAAAATGCATGGGGCTCCTTGTTTTCCTTGGTGGCTTGGACACCCGAGGCCCATATCTGTATGGTGTGCCCGTCTGCAGAGAGCGTGAAATTCAGGTGTGAAAACAGACTTGGGGTTACTTGTGTTTTAGTCTTTCCCCTTGGCGCCGAGGTAGGTGCACCCACACATGTGAGGTACCGTTTTCATCCGGACACCTGTGGGAACGCGGGACGATAGGCCATGTGTTCTTGGCAGCGTGTTTCGTTGGGTGAGCCGAGTGAAATGTGCGGAAATGCATTTTTTTTCCCACATTTCTGAATTTGCGGGGGTGTCTTGGTAATAAATTCTGGGCCGATTTGCACAAATCATACCTCTGTGGATTCCCACAGGTGTCCTCTTTTCGGAAATGCAAGGGGTTCCCGGATTTCCTTGGTGGCTTGGACACCCGAGGCCCATATCTGTATGGTGGGGCATCTGCAGAGAGTGTGAAATTCAGGTGTGAAAACAGACCTGGGGTTACTTGTGTTTTAGGCTTTCCCCTTGGTGCCCAGGTACGTTCACCCACACATGTGAGGTACCATTTTCATCGTGACACCTGTGGGAACGTGGGACGGTAGGTCAAGTGTTGTTGGCAGCGTGTTTCGATGGGTGAGCCAAGTGAAATGTGCGGAAAATGCGTTTTTCCCCCACATTTCGGACTTTGCAGGGGTGTCTGGGTAATAAAGTCTGGACCGATTTGGGCAAATCATACCTCTCTATATTCCCACGGGTGTCCTCTTTTCAGAAATGCATGGGGTTCCCTGTTTTCCTTGGTGGCTTGAACACACAAGGCCCATATCTGTATGGTGTGCCCGTCTGCAGAGAGTGTGAAATTCAGGTGTGAAAACAGACTTGGGGTCACTTGTGTTTTAGGTTCTCCCCATGGTGCCCAGATAGGTGCACCCACACATGTGAGGTACCGTTTTCAATGGGACACCTGTGGGAATGCGGGACGGTAGGCCATGTGTTGTTGGCAGTGTGTTTCGATGGGTGAGCTAAGTGAAATATGCAGAAAATGCGTTTTCCCCCCACATTTCGCACTTTGAGGGGGTGTCTGGGTAATAAATTCTTGACCAATTTGGGAAAATCATACCTCTGCAGATCCCCACGGGTGTCCTCTTTTCGGAAATGCATGGGGTTCCCTGTTATCCTTGGTGGCTTGTACACACAAGGCCCATATCTGTATGGTGTGCCCATCTGCAGAGAGTGTGAAATTCAGGTGTGAAAACAGACTTGGGGTTACTTGTGTTTTAGGTTTTCCCCATGGCGCCCAGGTAGGTGCACCCACACATGTCAGGTACCGTTTTCATAGGGACACCTGTGGGAATGCGGGACAGTAGGCCATGTGTTGTTGGCAGCGTGTTTCGATGGGTGAGCCAAGTGAAATGTTCGGAAAATGCATTTTTCTCCCACATTTCGGACTTTGCGGGGGTGTCTGGATAATACATTCTGGACCGATCTGGACAAATCATACCTCTGCAGATTCCCACAGGTGTCCTCTTTTCGGAAATGGATGGGGTTCCCTGTTTTCCTTGGTGGCGTGGACACCCAAGGCCCATATCTGTATGGTGTGCCCGTCTGCAGAGAGTGTGAAATTCAGGTGTGAAAACAGACTTGGGGTTACTTGTGTTTTAGGCTTTCTCCTTGGCACCCAGGTAGGTTCACCCACACATGTGAGATACCATTTTCATTGGGACACCTGTGGGAATGCAGCACGGTAGGCCATGTGTTGTTGGCAGTGTATTTCGATGGGTGAGCCGAGTGAAATGTGCAGAAAATGCGTTTTCTTCCCACATTTCGGACTTTGCGGGTGTGTCTGTGTAATAAATTCTTGGCCGATTTGCGCAAATCATACCTCTGCAGATTCCCACGGGTGTCCTCTTTTAGGAAATGCATGGGGTTCCTTGTTTTACTTGGTGGCTTGGACACCTGAGGCCCATATCTGTATGGTGTGCCCGTCTGCAGAGAATGTGAAATTCAGGTGTGAAAACAGACTTGGGGTTACTTGTGTTTTAGGCTTTCCTCTTGACGCCCAGGTAGGGGCACCCACACATGTGAGGTACAGTTTTCATCAGGAAACCTGTGGGAATGCAGGACGGTAGGCCATGTGTTGTTGCCAGCGTGTTTCGATCAGTGAGCCAAGTGAAATGTGCAGAAAATGTGTTTTTTTCCCCACATTTTGGATTTTTCAAGGGTGTCTGGGTAATACATTCTGGGCCGATTTGCGGAAATCATACCTCTGTGGATTCCCACGGATGTCCTCTTTTCAGAAATGCATGGGGTTCCCTGTTTTCCTTGGTGGCTTGGACACCCGAGGCCCATATCTGTATGGTGTGCCTGTCTGCAGAGAGTGTGAAATTCAGGTGTGAAAACAGACTTGGGGTTACTTGTGTTTTAGGCTTTCTCCTTGGCGCCCAGGTAGGTGCACCCAAACATGTGAAATACCGTTTTTATCGGTACACCTGTGGGAACGCGGGACGGTAGGCCATGTGTTGTTGGCAGCGTGTTTCGATGGGTGTGCCGAGTGAAATGTACGGAAAATGCCTTTTTTCCCACATTACAGACTCTGCAGGGGTGCCTGGGTAATAAATTCTGGGCCGATTTGTGCAAATCATACCTCTGCGGATTCCCACGGGTGTCTTCTTTTCGGAAATGCATGGGGCTCCTTCTTTTCCTTGGTGGCTTGGACACCCGAGGCCCATATCTGTATGGTGTGCCCGTCTGCAGAGAGTGTGAAATTCAGGTGTGAAAAAAGACTTGGGTTACTTGTGTTTTAGGCTTTCCCCTTGGCGCCCAGGTAGGTGCACCCACACATGTGAGGTACTTTTTTCATCCGGACACTTGTGAGAACGCGGGATGGTAGGCCATGTGTTGTTGGCAGCGTGTTTCGATCGGTGAGCCAAGTGAAATGTGCAGAAAATGTGTTTTTTTCCCCCTCATTTTGGATTTTGCTGGTGTGTCTGGGTAATACATTTTGGGCCGATTTGCGCAAATCATACCTCTGCGGATTCCCACAGGTGTCCTCTTTTCAGAAATGGATGGGGTTCCCTGTTTTCCTTGTTGGCTTGGACACCCGAGGCCCATATCTGTATGGTGTGCGCATCTGTAGAGAGTGTGAAATTCAGGTGTGACAACAGACTTGGGGTTACTTGTGTTTTAGGCTTTCCCCTTGGTGCCCAGGTAGGTGCACCCACACATGTGAGGTACCATTTTCATCGGGACACCTGTGGGAACGCGGGACGGTAGGCCTTGTGTTGTTGTCAGCGTGTTTCGATGGGTGAGCCAAGTGAAATGTGCGGAAAATGCATTTTTTTCCAACATTACGGACTTTGTGTGGGTGTCTGGGTAATAAATTCTGGGCCGATTTGCGCAAATCATACCTCTGCGGATTCCCACGGGTGTCTTCTTTCGGAAATGCATGGGGTTCCCTGTCTTCCTTGGTGGCTTGGACACCCGAGACCCATGTCTGTATGGTGTGCCCGTCTGCAGAGAGTGTGAAATTCAGGTGTGAAAACAGACTTGGGGTTATTTGTGTTTTAGGCTTTCTCCTTGGCACCCAGGTAGGTGCACCCACACATGTGAGGTACCGTTTTCATCCGGATACCTGTGGCAATGCGGGACGATAGGCCATGTGTTCTTGGCAGCGTGTTTCGATGGGTGAGCCGAGTGAAATGTGCAGAAATGCATTTTTTTCCCACATTTCTGAATTTGCGGGGGTGTCTAGGTAATACATTCTGGGCCGATTTGCACGAATCATACCTCTGCGGATTCCGACAGGTGTCCTCTTTTCGGAAATGCAAGGGGTTCCCTGATTTCCTTGGTGGCTTGGACACCCGAGGCCCATATCTGTATGGTGGCGCATCTGCAGAGAGTGTGAAATTCAGTTGTGAAAACAGACCTGGGGTTACTTGTTTGTTAGGCTTTCCCCTTGTTGCCCAGGTACGTTCACCCACACATGTGAGGTAACATTTTCATCGGGACACCTGTGGGAACGTGGGACGGTAGGCCAAGTGTTGTTGGCAGCGTGTTTCGATGGGTGAGCCAAGTGAAATGTGCGGAAAATGCGTTTTTCCCCCACATTTCGGACTTTGCGGGGGTGTCTGGGTAATAAATTCTGGACCGATTTGGGCAAATCATACCTCTCTAGATTCCCACGGGTGTCCTCTTTTCGGAAATGCATGGGGTTCCCTGTTTTCCTTGGTGGCTTGAACACACAAGGCCCATATCTGTATGGTGTGCCCGTCTGCAGAGAGTGTGAAATTCAGGTGTGAAAACAGACTTGGGGTTACTTGTGTTTTAGGTTCTCCCCATGGCGCCCAGATAGGTGCACCCACACATGTGAGGTACCGTTTTCATCGGGACACCTGTGTGAATGCGGGACAGTAGGCCATGTGTTGTTGGGAGCGTGTTTCGATGGGTGAGCCAAGTGAAATGTGCAGAAAATGCGTTTTCCCCCCACATTTCGGACTTTGCGGGGGTGTCTGGGTAATAAATTCTTGACCAATTTGGGAAAATCGTACATCTGCAGATCCCCACGGGTGTCCTCTTTTCGGAAATGCATGGGTTCCCTGTTTTCCTTGGTGGCTTGGACACCCAAGGCCCATATCTGTATGGTGTGCCCGGCTGCAGAGAATGTGAAATTCAGGTGTGAAAACAGACTTGGGGTTACTTGTGTTTTAGGTTTTCCCCATGGCCCCCAGGTAGGTGCACCCACACATCTCAGGTACCGTTTTCATCGTGACACCTGGGGGAATGCGGGACGGTAGGCCATGTGTTGTTGGCAGTGTGTTTCGATCGGTAAGCCAAGTGAAATGTTCGGAAAATGCATTTTTCCCCCACATTTCGGACTTTGCAGGGGTGTCTGGATAATAAATTCAGGACCGATCTGGACAAATCATACCTCTGCAGATTCCCACAGGTGTCCTCTTTTCGGAAATGGATGGGGTTCCCTGTTTTCCTTGGTGGCTTGGACACCCAAGGCCCATATCTGTATGGTGTGCCCGTCTGCAGAGAGTGTGAAATTCAGGTGTGAAAACAGACTTGGGGTTACTTGTGTTTTAGGCTTTCTCCTTGGCACCCAGGTAGGTTCACCCACACATGTGAGATACCATTTTCATTGGGACACCTGTGGGAATGCAGCACGGTAGGCCATGTGTTGTTGGCAGTGTGTTTCGATGGGTGAGCCGAGTGAAATGTGCGGAAAATGCGTTTTCTTCCCACATTTCGGACTTTGCGGGTGTGTCTGTGTAATAAATTCTTGGCCAATTTGTACAAATCATACCTCTGCAGATTCCCACGGGTGTCTTCTTTTAGGAAATGCATGGGGTTCCCTGTTTTGCTTGGTGGCTTGGACACCTGAGGCCCATATCTGTATGGTGTGCCCGTCTGCATAGAATGTGAAATTCAGGTGTGAAAACAGACTTGGGGTTACTTGTGTTTTAGGCTTTCCCCTTGACGCCCAGGTAGGGGCACCCACACATGTGAGGTACAGTTTTCTTTGGGACACCTGTGGGAACGCGGGACAGTAGGCCATGTGTTGTTGTCAGCGTGTTTCGATGGGTGAGCCAAGTGAAATGTGCGGAAAATGCATTTTTTTCCCACATTTCGGACTTTGCGTGGGTGTCTGGGTAATACATTCTGTGCCGATTTGCGGAAATCATACCTCTGTGGATTCCCACGGGTGTCCTCTTTTCAGAAATGCATGGGGTTCCCTATTTTCCTTGGTTGCTTGGACACCCGAGGCCCATATCTGTATGGTGTGCCTGTCTGCAGAGAGTGTGAAATTCAGATGTGAAAACAGACTTGGGGTTACTTGTGTTTTAGGCTTTCTCCTTGGCGCCTATGTAGGTGCACCCACACATGTGAGGTACCGTTTTCATCGGTACACCTGTGGGAATGCGCGACGGTAGGCCATGTGTTGTTGGCAGCGTGCTTCGATGGGTGTGCCGAGTGAAATGTGCGGAAAATGCCTTTTTTCGCACATTTCAGACTTTGCGGGGGTGCCTGGGTAATAAATTCTGGGCCGATTTGTGCAAATCATACCTCTGCGGATTCCCACGGGTGTCTTCTTTTTGGAAATGCATGGGGCTCCTTGTTTTCCTTGGTGGCTTGGACACCCGAGGCCCATATCTGTATGGTGTGCCCGTCTGCAGAGAGTGTGAAATTCAGGTGTGAAAACAGACTTGGGGTTACTTGTATTTTAGGCTTTCCCCTTGGCGCCCAGGTAGGTGCACCCACACATGTGAGGTACCGTTTTCATCCAGACACCTGTGGGAACGCGGGACAATAGGCCATGTGTTGTTGGCAGCGTGTTTCGATGGGTGTGCCGAGTGAAATGTGCGGAAAATGCTTTTTTCCCCACATTTCAGACTTTGCGGGGGTATCTGGGTAATACATTCTGGACCGATTTGGGCAAATCATACCTCTGCAGATTCCCACTGGTGTCCTCTTTTCGGAAATGCATGGGGTTCCCTGTTTTCCTTGGTGGCTTGGAAACCCAAGGCCCATATCTGTATGGTGTGCCCGTCTGCAGAGAGTGTGAAATTCAGGTGTGAAAACAGACTTGGGGTAACTTATGTTTTAGGCTTTCCCCCTGGTGCCCAAGTAGGTGCACTCACACATGTGAGGTTACGTTTTCATCGGGACACCTGTGGGAACGCGGGACGGTAGGCCATGTGTTGTTGGCGGCGTGTTTCGATGGGTGAGCTGAGTGAAATGTGCAGGAAATGTGTTTTTATTCCCACATTTCGGAATGTGCGGGGGTGTCTGGGTAATAAATTCTTGTCCGATTTGCGAAAACCATACGTCTGCGGATTCCCACTGGAGTCCTCTTTTTGGAAATGCATGGGGTTCCCTGTTTTCCTTTGTGGCTTGGAAACCAGAGGCCCATATCTGTATGGTGTGCCTGTCTGCAGAGAGTGTGAAATTCAGGTGTGAAAACAGACTTGGGGTTACTTGTGTTTTAGGTTTTCCCCATGACGCCCAGGTAGGTGCACCGACACATGTGAGGTACCGTTTTCATTGGGACACCTGTGGGAATGTGGGACGGTAGGCCATGTCTTCTTTCTTGGCAGCGTGTTTCGATGGGTGAGCCAAGTTAAATGTGCGGAAAATGCGTTTTTCCCCCACATTGCAGACTTTGCGGGGGTGACTGGGTAATAAATCCTGGACCGATTTGGGCAAATCATACCTCTGCAGATTCCCACCGGTGTCCTCTTTTCGGAAATGCATGGGGTTCCCTGTTTTCCTTGGTGGCTTGGATACCCAAGGCTCATATCTGTATGGTGTGCCCGTCTGCAGAGAGTGTGAAATTCAAGTGTGAAAACAAACTTGGGGTTACTTCTGTTTTAGGCTATTCCCTTGGCACCCAGGTAGGTTCACCCACACATGTGAGGTACGGTTTTCATCGGGACACCTGTGGAAACGCGGGACGGTAGGCCATGTTTTCTGGGCTGCGTGTTTCGATGGTTGAGCCGAGTGAAATGTGCAGCAAATTCGTTTTTTTCCCACATTTCAGACTTTGTGGGTGTGTCTGTGTAATAAATTCTGGGCCGATTTGCGCAAATCATACCTCTGCAGATTCCAACGGGTGTCCTCTTTTAGGAAATGCATGGGGTTCCTTGTTTTGCTTGGTGGCTTGGACACCCGAGGCCCATATATGTATGGTGTGCCCGTCTGAAGAGAGTGTGAAATTCAGGTGTGAAAACAGACTTGGGGTTACTTGTGTTTTAGGCTTTCTCCTTGACGCCCAGGTAGGTGCACCCACACATGTGAGGTACCGTTTTCATCGGGATACCTGTGGGAACGCTGGACAGTAGGCCATGTTTTGTTGGCTGCGTGTTTCGATGGGTGAGCCAAGTGAAATGTGCAGAAAATGTGTTTTTTTCCCCACATTTCGAATTTTGCGGAGGTGTCTGGGTAATAAATTTTGTGCCGATTTGCGCAAATCATACCTCTGCGGATTCCCACAGGTGTCCTCTTTTCGGAAATGGATGGGGTTCCCTGTTTTCCTTGGTGGCTTGGACACCCGAGGCCCATATCTGTATGGTGGGCCTGTCTGCAGAGAGTGTGAAATTCAGGTGTGAAAACAGACTTGGGGTTACTTGTGTTTTAGGCTTTCCCCTTGGCGCCCAGGTAGGTGCACCCACACATGTGAGGTACCGTTTTCATCGGGACACCTGTGGGAATGCGGGACGGTAGGCCATGTGTTGTTGTCAGCGTGTTTCAATGTGTGAGCCGAGTGAAATATGCGGAAAATGCATTATTTTCCCACATTTCGGACTTTGCGGGGGTGTCTGGGCAATACATTCCTGGCTAATTTGCCGAAATGATACCTCTGTGGATTCCCACGGGTGTCCTCTTTTCGGAAATGGATGCGGTTCCCTGTTTTCCTTGGTGGCTTGGACACCCAAGGCCCATATCTGTATGGTGTGCCCGTCTGGAGAGAGTGTGAAATTCAGGTGTGAAAAATGACTTGGGTTTACTTGTGTTTTACGTTTTCCCGATGGCGGCCAGGTAGGTGCACCCACACATGTGAGGAACCGTTTTCATTGGGACACCTGTGGGAATGCGGGACGGTAGGCCATGTGTTGTTGGCAGCGTTTTTCGATGGGTGAGCCAATTGAAATGTGCGGAAAATGAGTTTTTCCCCCACATTTCGGACTTTGCGGGGGTATCTGGGTAATACATTCTGGACCGATTTGGGCAAATCATACCTCTGCAGATTCCCACCGGTGTCCTCTTTTCGGAAATGCATGGGGTTCCCTGTTTTCCTTGGTGGCTTGGACACCCAAGGCCCATATCTGTATGGTGTGCCCGTCTGCAGAGAGTGGAAATTCAGGTATGAAAAAAAAGACTTGGGCTTACTTGTGTTTTAGGCTTTCCCCTTGGCGCCCAGGTAGGTGCACCCACACATGTGAGGTACTTTTTTCATCCGGACACTTGTGGGAACGCGGGACGGTAGGTCATGTGTTGTTGGCAGCGTGTTTCGATCGGTGAGCCAAGTGAAATGTGCAGAAAATGCATTTTTTCCCCCACATTTTGGATTTTGCGGGTGTGTCTGGGTAATACATTTTGGGCCGATTTGCGCAAATCATACCTCTGCGGATTCCCACAGGTGTCCTCTTTTCGGAAATGTATGGGGTTCCCTGTTTTCCTTGTTGGCATGGACACCCGAGGCCCATATCTGTATGGTGTGCGCATCTGCAGAGAGTATGAAATTCAGGTGTGAAAACAGACTTGGGGTTACTTGTGTTTTAGGCTTTCCCGTTGGCGCCCAGGTAGGTGCACCCACACATGTGAGGTACCATTTTCATCGGGACACCTGTGGGAACGCGGGACGGTAGGCCATGTGTTGTTGTCAGCATGTTTCGATGGGTGAGCCAAGTGAAATGTGCGGAAAATGCATTTTTTTACAACATTACAGACTTTGTGTGGGTGTCTGGGTAATAAATTCTGGGACGATTTGTGCAAATCATACCTCTGCGGATTCCCACGGGTGTCTTCTTTTCGGAAATGCATGGGGTTCCCTGTCTTCCTTGGTGGCTTGGACACCGAGACCCATGTCTGTATGGTGTGCCCGTCTGCAGAGAGTGTGAAATTCAGGTGTGAAAACAGACTTGGGGTTAGTTGTGTTTTAGGCTTTCCCCTTGATGCCCAGGAAGGGGCACCCACACATGTGAGGTACCATTTTCATTGGGACACCTGTGGGAACGCGGGACAGTAGGCCATGTGTTGTTGTCAGCGTGTTTCGATGGGTGAGCTGAGTGAAATGTGCGGAAAATGCGTTTTCTTCCCACATTTCGGACTTTGCGGGTGTGTCTGTGTAATAAATTCTTGGCCGATTTGTACAAATCATACCTCTGCAGATTCCCACGGGTGTCTTCTTTTAGGAAATGCATGGGGTTCCCTGTTTTGCTTGGTGGCTTGGACACCTGAGGCCCATATCTGTATGGTGTGCCCGTCTGCATAGAATGTGAAATTCAGGTGTGAAAACAGACTTGGGGTTACTTGTGTTTTAGGCTTTCCCCTTGACGCCCAGGTAGGGGCACCCACACATGTGAGGTACAGTTTTCTTTGGGACACCTGTGGGAACGCGGGACAGTAGGCCATGTGTTGTTGTCAGCGTGTTTCGATGGGTGAGCCAAGTGAAATGTGCGGAAAATGCATTTTTTTCCCACATTTCGGACTTTGCGTGGGTGTCTGGGTAATACATTCTGTGCCGATTTGCGGAAATCATACCTCTGTGGATTCCCACGGGTGTCCTCTTTTCAGAAATGCATGGGGTTCCCTATTTTCCTTGGTTGCTTGGACACCCGAGGCCCATATCTGTATGGTGTGCCTGTCTGCAGAGAGTGTGAAATTCAGATGTGAAAACAGACTTGGGGTTACTTGTGTTTTAGGCTTTCTCCTTGGCGCCTATGTAGGTGCACCCACACATGTGAGGTACCGTTTTCATCGGTACACCTGTGGGAATGCGCGACGGTAGGCCATGTGTTGTTGGCAGCGTGCTTCGATGGGTGTGCCGAGTGAAATGTGCGGAAAATGCCTTTTTTCGCACATTTCAGACTTTGCGGGGGTGCCTGGGTAATAAATTCTGGGCCGATTTGTGCAAATCATACCTCTGCGGATTCCCACGGGTGTCTTCTTTTTGGAAATGCATGGGGCTCCTTGTTTTCCTTGGTGGCTTGGACACCCGAGGCCCATATCTGTATGGTGTGCCCGTCTGCAGAGAGTGTGAAATTCAGGTGTGAAAACAGACTTGGGGTTACTTGTATTTTAGGCTTTCCCCTTGGCGCCCAGGTAGGTGCACCCACACATGTGAGGTACCGTTTTCATCCAGACACCTGTGGGAACGCGGGACAATAGGCCATGTGTTGTTGGCAGCGTGTTTCGATGGGTGTGCCGAGTGAAATGTGCGGAAAATGCTTTTTTCCCCACATTTCAGACTTTGCGGGGGTATCTGGGTAATACATTCTGGACCGATTTGGGCAAATCATACCTCTGCAGATTCCCACCGGTGTCCTCTTTTCGGAAATGCATGGGGTTCCCTGTTTTCCTTGGTGGCTTGGAAACCCAAGGCCCATATCTGTATGGTGTGCCCGTCTGCAGAGAGTGTGAAATTCAGGTGTGAAAACAGACTTGGGGTAACTTATGTTTTAGGCTTTCCCCCTGGTGCCCAAGTAGGTGCACTCACACATGTGAGGTTACGTTTTCATCGGGACACCTGTGGGAACGCGGGACGGTAGGCCATGTGTTGTTGGCGGCGTGTTTCGATGGGTGAGCTGAGTGAAATGTGCAGGAAATGTGTTTTTATTCCCACATTTCGGAATGTGCGGGGGTGTCTGGGTAATAAATTCTTGTCCGATTTGCGAAAACCATACGTCTGCGGATTCCCACTGGAGTCCTCTTTTTGGAAATGCATGGGGTTCCCTGTTTTCCTTTGTGGCTTGGAAACCAGAGGCCCATATCTGTATGGTGTGCCTGTCTGCAGAGAGTGTGAAATTCAGGTGTGAAAACAGACTTGGGGTTACTTGTGTTTTAGGTTTTCCCCATGACGCCCAGGTAGGTGCACCGACACATGTGAGGTACCGTTTTCATTGGGACACCTGTGGGAATGTGGGACGGTAGGCCATGTCTTCTTTCTTGGCAGCGTGTTTCGATGGGTGAGCCAAGTTAAATGTGCGGAAAATGCGTTTTTCCCCCACATTGCAGACTTTGCGGGGGTGACTGGGTAATAAATCCTGGACCGATTTGGGCAAATCATACCTCTGCAGATTCCCACAGGTGTCCTCTTTTCGGAAATGCATGGGGTTCCCTGTTTTCCTTGGTGGCTTGGATACCCAAGGCTCATATCTGTATGGTGTGCCCGTCTGCAGAGAGTGTGAAATTCAAGTGTGAAAACAAACTTGGGGTTACTTCTGTTTTAGGCTTTTCCCTTGGCACCCAGGTAGGTTCACCCACACATGTGAGGTACGGTTTTCATCGGGACACCTGTGGAAACGCGGGACGGTAGGCCATGTTTTCTGGGCTGCGTGTTTCGATGGTTGAGCCGAGTGAAATGTGCAGCAAATTCGTTTTTTTCCCACATTTCAGACTTTGTGGGTGTGTCTGTGTAATAAATTCTGGGCCGATTTGCGCAAATCATACCTCTGCAGATTCCAACGGGTGTCCTCTTTTAGGAAATGCATGGGGTTCCTTGTTTTGCTTGGTGGCTTGGACACCCGAGGCCCATATATGTATGGTGTGCCCGTCCGAAGAGAGTGTGAAATTCAGGTGTGAAAACAGACTTGGGGTTACTTGTGTTTTAGGCTTTCTCCTTGACGCCCAGGTAGGTGCACCCACACATGTGAGGTACCGTTTTCATCGGGATACCTGTGGGAACGCTGGACAGTAGGCCATGTTTTGTTGGCTGCGTGTTTCGATGGGTGAGCCAAGTGAAATGTGCAGAAAATGTGTTTTTTTCCCCACATTTCGAATTTTGCGGAGGTGTCTGGGTAATAAATTTTGTGCCGATTTGCGCAAATCATACCTCTGCGGATTCCCACAGGTGTCCTCTTTTCGGAAATGGATGGGGTTCCCTGTTTTCCTTGGTGGCTTGGACACCCGAGGCCCATATCTGTATGGTGGGCCTGTCTGCAGAGAGTGTGAAATTCAGGTGTGAAAACAGACTTGGGGTTACTTGTGTTTTAGGCTTTCCCCTTGGCGCCCAGGTAGGTGCACCCACACATGTGAGGTACCGTTTTCATCGGGACACCTGTGGGAATGCGGGACGGTAGGCCATGTGTTGTTGTCAGCGTGTTTCAATGTGTGAGCCGAGTGAAATATGCGGAAAATGCATTATTTTCCCACATTTCGGACTTTGCGGGGGTGTCTGGGCAATACATTCCTGGCTAATTTGCCGAAATGATACCTCTGTGGATTCCCACGGGTGTCCTCTTTTCGGAAATGGATGCGGTTCCCTGTTTTCCTTGGTGGCTTGGACACCCAAGGCCCATATCTGTATGGTGTGCCCGTCTGGAGAGAGTGTGAAATTCAGGTGTGAAAAATGACTTGGGTTTACTTGTGTTTTACGTTTTCCCGATGGCGGCCAGGTAGGTGCACCCACACATGTGAGGAACCGTTTTCATTGGGACACCTGTGGGAATGCGGGACGGTAGGCCATGTGTTGTTGGCAGCGTTTTTCGATGGGTGAGCCAATTGAAATGTGCGGAAAATGAGTTTTTCCCCCACATTTCGGACTTTGCGGGGGTATCTGGGTAATACATTCTGGACCGATTTGGGCAAATCATACCTCTGCAGATTCCCACCGGTGTCCTCTTTTCGGAAATGCATGGGGTTCCCTGTTTTCCTTGGTGGCTTGGACACCCAAGGCCCATATCTGTATGGTGTGCCCGTCTGCAGAGAGTGGAAATTCAGGTATGAAAAAAAAGACTTGGGCTTACTTGTGTTTTAGGCTTTCCCCTTGGCGCCCAGGTAGGTGCACCCACACATGTGAGGTACTTTTTTCATCCGGACACTTGTGGGAACGCGGGACGGTAGGTCATGTGTTGTTGGCAGCGTGTTTCGATCGGTGAGCCAAGTGAAATGTGCAGAAAATGCATTTTTTCCACCACATTTTGGATTTTGCGGGTGTGTCTGGGTAATACATTTTGGGCCGATTTGCGCAAATCATACCTCTGCGGATTCCCACAGGTGTCCTCTTTTCGGAAATGTATGGGGTTCCCTGTTTTCCTTGTTGGCATGGACACCCGAGGCCCATATCTGTATGGTGTGCGCATCTGCAGAGAGTATGAAATTCAGGTGTGAAAACAGACTTGGGGTTACTTGTGTTTTAGGCTTTCCCCTTGGCGCCCAGGTAGGTGCACCCACACATGTGAGGTACCATTTTCATCGGGACACCTGTGGGAACGCGGGACGGTAGGCCATGTGTTGTTGTCAGCATGTTTCGATGGGTGAGCCAAGTGAAATGTGCGGAAAATGCATTTTTTTACAACATTACAGACTTTGTGTGGGTGTCTGGGTAATAAATTCTGGGCCGATTTGTGCAAATCATACCTCTGCGGATTCCCACGGGTGTCTTCTTTTCGGAAATGCATGGGGTTCCCTGTCTTCCTTGGTGGCTTGGACACCGAGACCCATGTCTGTATGGTGTGCCCGTCTGCAGAGAGTGTGAAATTCAGGTGTGAAAACAGACTTGGGGTTAGTTGTGTTTTAGGCTTTCCCCTTGATGCCCAGGAAGGGGCACCCACACATGTGAGGTACCATTTTCATTGGGACACCTGTGGGAACGCGGGACAGTAGGCCATGTGTTGTTGTCAGCGTGTTTCGATGGGTGAGCTGAGTGAAATGTGCGGAAAATGCGTTTTCTTCCCACATTTCGGACTTTGCGGGTGTGTCTGTGTAATAAATTCTTGGCCGATTTGTACAAATCATACCTCTGCAGATTCCCACGGGTGTCTTCTTTTAGGAAATGCATGGGGTTCCCTGTTTTGCTTGGTGGCTTGGACACCTGAGGCCCATATCTGTATGGTGTGCCCGTCTGCATAGAATGTGAAATTCAGGTGTGAAAACAGACTTGGGGTTACTTGTGTTTTAGGCTTTCCCCTTGACGCCCAGGTAGGGGCACCCACACATGTGAGGTACAGTTTTCTTTGGGACACCTGTGGGAACGCGGGACAGTAGGCCATGTGTTGTTGTCAGCGTGTTTCGATGGGTGAGCCAAGTGAAATGTGCGGAAAATGCATTTTTTTCCCACATTTCGGACTTTGCGTGGGTGTCTGGGTAATACATTCTGTGCCGATTTGCGGAAATCATACCTCTGTGGATTCCCACGGGTGTCCTCTTTTCAGAAATTCATGGGGTTCCCTATTTTCCTTGGTTGCTTGGACACCCGAGGCCCATATCTGTATGGTGTGCCTGTCTGCAGAGAGTGTGAAATTCAGATGTGAAAACAGACTTGGGGTTACTTGTGTTTTAGGCTTTCTCCTTGGCGCCTATGTAGGTGCACCCACACATGTGAGGTACCGTTTTCATCGGTACACCTGTGGGAACGCGCGACGGTAGGCCATGTGTTGTTGGCAGCGTGCTTCGATGGGTGTGCCCAGTGAAATGTGCGGAAAATGCCTTTTTTCGCACATTTCAGACTTTGCGGGGGTGCCTGGGTAATAAATTCTGGGCCGATTTGTGCAAATCATACCTCTGCGGGTTCCCACGGGTGTCTTCTTTTCGGAAATGCATGGGGCTCCTTGTTTTCCTTGGTGGCTTGGACACCCGAGGCCCATATCTGTATGGTGTGCCCGTCTGCAGAGAGTGTGAAATTCAGGTGTGAAAACAGACTTGGGGTTACTTGTATTTTAGGCTTTCCCCTTGGCGCCCAGGTAGGTGCACCCACACATGTGAGGTACCGTTTTCATCCAGACACCTGTGGGAACGCGGGACGATAGGCCATGTGTTGTTGGCAGCGTGTTTCAATGGGTGTGCCGAGTGAAATGTGCGGAAAATGCTTTTTTCCCCACATTTCAGACTTTGCTGGGGTGCCTGGGTAATACATTCTGGGCCGATTTGCGCAAATCATACCTCTGCGGATTCCCACGGGTGTCCTCTTTTCGGAAATGCATGGGGTTCCCTGTTTTCCTTGGTGGCTTGGACACCCAAGGCCCATATCTGTATGGTGTGCCCGTCTGCAGAGAGTGTGAAATTCAGGTGTGAAAACAGACTTGGGGTAACTTATGTTTTAGGCTTTCCCCCTGGTGCCCAAGTAGGTGCACTCACACATGTGAGGTTACGTTTTCATCGGGACACCTGTGGGAACGCGGGACGGTAGGCCATGTGTTGTTGGCGGCGTGTTTCGATGGGTGAGCTGAGTGAAATGTGCAGGAAATGTGTTTTTATTCCCACATTTCGGAATGTGCGGGGGTGTCTGGGTAATAAATTCTTGTCCGATTTGCGAAAACCATACGTCTGCGGATTCCCACTGGAGTCCTCTTTTTGGAAATGCATGGGGTTCCCTGTTTTCCTTTGTGGCTTGGAAACCAGAGGCCCATATCTGTATGGTGTGCCTGTCTGCAGAGAGTGTGAAATTCAGGTGTGAAAACAGACTTGGGGTTACTTGTGTTTTAGGTTTTCCCCATGACGCCCAGGTAGGTGCACCGACACATGTGAGGTACCGTTTTCATTGGGACACCTGTGGGAATGTGGGACGGTAGGCCATGTCTTCTTTCTTGGCAGCGTGTTTCGATGGGTGAGCCAAGTTAAATGTGCGGAAAATGCTTTTTTCCCCCACATTGCAGACTTTGCGGGGGTGACTGGGTAATAAATCCTGGACCGATTTGGGCAAATCATACCTCTGCAGATTCCCACCGGTGTCCTCTTTTCGGAAATGCATGGGGTTCCCTGTTTTCCTTGGTGGCTTGGATACCCAAGGCTCATATCTGTATGGTGTGCCCGTCTGCAGAGAGTGTGAAATTCAAGTGTGAAAACAAACTTGGGGTTACTTCTGTTTTAGGCTTTTCCCTTGGCACCCAGGTAGGTTCACCCACACATGTGAGGTACGGTTTTCATCGGGACACCTGTGGAAACGCGGGACGGTAGGCCATGTTTTCTGGGCTGCGTGTTTCGATGGTTGAGCCGAGTGAAATGTGCAGCAAATTCGTTTTTTTCCCACATTTCAGACTTTGTGGGTGTGTCTGTGTAATAAATTCTGGGCCGATTTGCGCAAATCATACCTCTGCAGATTCCAACGGGTGTCCTCTTTTAGGAAATGCATGGGGTTCCTTGTTTTGCTTGGTGGCTTGGACACCCGAGGCCCATATATGTATGGTGTGCCCGTCTGAAGAGAGTGTGAAATTCAGGTGTGAAAACAGACTTGGGGTTACTTGTGTTTTAGGCTTTCTCCTTGACGCCCAGGTAGGTGCACCCACACATGTGAGGTACCGTTTTCATCGGGATACCTGTGGGAACGCTGGACAGTAGGCCATGTTTTGTTGGCTGCGTGTTTCGATGGGTGAGCCAAGTGAAATGTGCAGAAAATGTGTTTTTTTCCCCACATTTCGAATTTTGCGGAGGTGTCTGGGTAATAAATTTTGTGCCGATTTGCGCAAATCATACCTCTGCGGATTCCCACAGGTGTCCTCTTTTCGGAAATGGATGGGGTTCCCTGTTTTCCTTGGTGGCTTGGACACCCGAGGCCCATATCTGTATGGTGGGCCTGTCTGCAGAGAGTGTGAAATTCAGGTGTGAAAACAGACTTGGGGTTACTTGTGTTTTAGGCTTTCCCCTTGGCGCCCAGGTAGGTGCACCCACACATGTGAGGTACCGTTTTCATCGGGACACCTGTGGGAATGCGGGACGGTAGGCCATGTGTTGTTGTCAGCGTGTTTCAATGTGTGAGCCGAGTGAAATATGCGGAAAATGCATTATTTTCCCACATTTCGGACTTTGCGGGGGTGTCTGGGCAATACATTCCTGGCTAATTTGCCGAAATGATACCTCTGTGGATTCCCACGGGTGTCCTCTTTTCGGAAATGGATGCGGTTCCCTGTTTTCCTTGGTGGCTTGGACACCCAAGGCCCATATCTGTATGGTGTGCCCGTCTGGAGAGAGTGTGAAATTCAGGTGTGAAAAATGACTTGGGTTTACTTGTGTTTTACGTTTTCCCGATGGCGGCCAGGTAGGTGCACCCACACATGTGAGGAACCGTTTTCATTGGGACACCTGTGGGAATGCGGGACGGTAGGCCATGTGTTGTTGGCAGCGTTTTTCGATGGGTGAGCCAATTGAAATGTGCGGAAAATGAGTTTTTCCCCCACATTTCGGACTTTGCGGGGGTATCTGGGTAATACATTCTGGACCGATTTGGGCAAATCATACCTCTGCAGATTCCCACCGGTGTCCTCTTTTCGGAAATGCATGGGGTTCCCTGTTTTCCTTGGTGGCTTGGACACCCAAGGCCCATATCTGTATGGTGTGCCCGTCTGCAGAGAGTGGAAATTCAGGTATGAAAAAAAAGACTTGGGCTTACTTGTGTTTTAGGCTTTCCCCTTGGCGCCCAGGTAGGTGCACCCACACATGTGAGGTACTTTTTTCATCCGGACACTTGTGGGAACGCGGGACGGTAGGTCATGTGTTGTTGGCAGCGTGTTTCGATCGGTGAGCCAAGTGAAATGTGCAGAAAATGCATTTTTTCCACCACATTTTGGATTTTGCGGGTGTGTCTGGGTAATACATTTTGGGCCGATTTGCGCAAATCATACCTCTGCGGATTCCCACAGGTGTCCTCTTTTCGGAAATGTATGGGGTTCCCTGTTTTCCTTGTTGGCATGGACACCCGAGGCCCATATCTGTATGGTGTGCGCATCTGCAGAGAGTATGAAATTCAGGTGTGAAAACAGACTTGGGGTTACTTGTGTTTTAGGCTTTCCCCTTGGCGCCCAGGTAGGTGCACCCACACATGTGAGGTACCATTTTCATCGGGACACCTGTGGGAACGTGGGACGGTAGGCCATGTGTTGTTGTCAGCATGTTTCGATGGGTGAGCCAAGTGAAATGTGCGGAAAATGCATTTTTTTACAACATTACAGACTTTGTGTGGGTGTCTGGGTAATAAATTCTGGGCCGATTTGTGCAAATCATACCTCTGCGGATTCCCACGGGTGTCTTCTTTTCGGAAATGCATGGGGTTCCCTGTCTTCCTTGGTGGCTTGGACACCGAGACCCATGTCTGTATGGTGTGCCCGTCTGCAGAGAGTGTGAAATTCAGGTGTGAAAACAGACTTGGGGTTAGTTGTGTTTTAGGCTTTCCCCTTGATGCCCAGGAAGGGGCACCCACACATGTGAGGTACCATTTTCATTGGGACACCTGTGGGAACGCGGGACAGTAGGCCATGTGTTGTTGTCAGCGTGTTTCGATGGGTGAGCTGAGTGAAATGTGCGGAAAATGCGTTTTCTTCCCACATTTCGGACTTTGCGGGTGTGTCTGTGTAATAAATTCTTGGCCGATTTGTACAAATCATACCTCTGCAGATTCCCACGGGTGTCTTCTTTTAGGAAATGCATGGGGTTCCCTGTTTTGCTTGGTGGCTTGGACACCTGAGGCCCATATCTGTATGGTGTGCCCGTCTGCATAGAATGTGAAATTCAGGTGTGAAAACAGACTTGGGTTACTTGTGTTTTAGGCTTTCCCCTTGACGCCCAGGTAGGGGCACCCACACATGTGAGGTACAGTTTTCTTTGGGACACCTGTGGGAACGCGGGACAGTAGGCCATGTGTTGTTGTCAGCGTGTTTCGATGGGTGAGCCAAGTGAAATGTGCGGAAAATGCATTTTTTTCCCACATTTCGGACTTTGCGTGGGTGTCTGGGTAATACATTCTGTGCCGATTTGCGGAAATCATACCTCTGTGGATTCCCACGGGTGTCCTCTTTTCAGAAATTCATGGGGTTCCCTATTTTCCTTGGTTGCTTGGACACCCGAGGCCCATATCTGTATGGTGTGCCTGTCTGCAGAGAGTGTGAAATTCAGATGTGAAAACAGACTTGGGGTTACTTGTGTTTTAGGCTTTCTCCTTGGCGCCTATGTAGGTGCACCCACACATGTGAGGTACCGTTTTCATCGGTACACCTGTGGGAACGCGCGACGGTAGGCCATGTGTTGTTGGCAGCGTGCTTCGATGGGTGTGCCCAGTGAAATGTGCGGAAAATGCCTTTTTTCGCACATTTCAGACTTTGCGGGGGTGCCTGGGTAATAAATTCTGGGCCGATTTGTGCAAATCATACCTCTGCGGATTCCCACGGGTGTCTTCTTTTCGGAAATGCATGGGGCTCCTTGTTTTCCTTGGTGGCTTGGACACCCGAGGCCCATATCTGTATGGTGTGCCCGTCTGCAGAGAGTGTGAAATTCAGGTGTGAAAACAGACTTGGGGTTACTTGTATTTTAGGCTTTCCCCTTGGCGCCCAGGTAGGTGCACCCACACATGTGAGGTACCGTTTTCATCCAGACACCTGTGGGAACGCGGGACGATAGGCCATGTGTTGTTGGCAGCGTGTTTCAATGGGTGTGCCGAGTGAAATGTGCGGAAAATGCTTTTTTCCCCACATTTCAGACTTTGCTGGGGTGCCTGGGTAATACATTCTGGGCCGATTTGCGCAAATCATACCTCTGCGGATTCCCACGGGTGTCCTCTTTTCGGAAATGCATGGGGTTCCCTGTTTTCCTTGGTGGCTTGGACACCCAAGGCCCATATCTGTATGGTGTGCCCGTCTGCAGAGAGTGTGAAATTCAGGTGTGAAAACAGACTTGGGGTAACTTATGTTTTAGGCTTTCCCCCTGGTGCCCAAGTAGGTGCACCCACACATGTGAGGTTACGTTTTCATCGGGACACCTGTGGGAACGCGGGACGGTAGGCCATGTGTTGTTGGCAGCGTGTTTCGATGGGTGAGCTGAGTGAAATGTGCAGGAAATGTGTTTTTATTCCCACATTTCGGAATGTGCGGGGTGTCTGGGTAATAAATTCTTGTCCGATTTGCGAAAATCATACGTCTGCGGATTCCCACTGGAGTCCTCTTTTTGGAAATGCATGGGGTTCCCTGTTTTCCTTTGTGGCTTGGAAACCAGAGGCCCATATCTGTATGGTGTGCCTGTCTGCAGAGAGTGTGAAATTCAGGTGTGAAAACAGACTTGGGGTTACTTGTGTTTTAGGTTTTCCCCATGACGCCCAGGTAGATGCACCGACACATGTGAGGTACCGTTTTCATTGGGACACCTGTGGGAATGTGGGACGGTAGGCCATGTCTTCTTTCTTGGCAGCGTGTTTCGATGGGTGAGCCAAGTTAAATGTGCGGAAAATGCGTTTTTCCCCCACATTGCAGACTTTGCGGGGGTGTCTGGGTAATAAATTCTGGACCGATTTGGGCAAATCATACCTCTGCAGATTCCCACTGGTGTCCTCTTTTCGGAAATGCATGGGGTTCCCTGTTTTCCTTGGTGGCTTGGATACCCAAGGCTCATATCTGTATGGTGTGCCAGTCTGCAGAGAGTGTGAAATTCAGGTGTGAAAACAAACTTGGGGTTACTTCTGTTTTAGGCTTTTCCCTTGGCACCCAGATAGGTTCACCCACACATGTGAGGTACGGTTTTCATCGGGACACCTGTGGAAACGCGGGACGGTAGGCCATGTTTTGTTGGCTGCGTGTTTCGATGGGTGAGCCGAGTGAAATGTGCGGAAAATTCGTTTTTTTCCCACATTTCGGACTTTGTGGGTGTGTCTGTGTAATAAATTCTGGGCCGATTTGCGCAAATCATACCTCTGCAGATTCCAACGGGTGTCCTCTTTTAGGAAATGCATGGGGTTCCTTGTTTTGCTTGGTGGCTTGGACACCCGAGGCCCATATATGTATGGTGTGCCCGTCTGAAGAGAGTGTGAAATTCAGGTGTGAAAACAGACTTGGGGTTACTTGTGTTTTAGGCTTTCTCCTTGACGCCCAGGTAGGTGCACCCACACATGTGAGGTACCGTTTTCATCGGGATACCTGTGGGAACGCTGGACAGTAGGCCATGTTTTGTTGGCTGCGTGTTTCGATGGGTGAGCCAAGTGAAATGTGCAGAAAATGTGTTTTTTTCCCCACATTTCGAATTTTGCGGAGGTGTCTGGGTAATAAATTTTGTGCCGATTTGCGCAAATCATACCTCTGCGGATTCCCACAGGTGTCCTCTTTTCGGAAATGGATGGGGTTCCCTGTTTTCCTTGGTGGCTTGGACACCCGAGGCCCATATCTGTATGGTGGGCCTGTCTGCAGAGAGTGTGAAATTCAGGTGTGAAAACAGACTTGGGGTTACTTGTGTTTTAGGCTTTTCCCTTGGCGCCCAGGTAGGTGCACCCACACATGTGAGGTACCGTTTTCATCGGGACACCTGTGGAAATGCGGGACGGTAGGCCATGTGTTGTTGTCAGCGTGTTTCAATGTGTGAGCCAAGTGAAATATGCGGAAAATGCATTATTTTCCCACATTTCGGACTTTGCGCGGGTGTCTGGGCAATACATTCCTGGCTAATTTGCCGAAATGATACCTCTGTGGATTCCCACGGGTGTCCTCTTTTCGGAAATGGATGCGGTTCCCTGTTTTCCTTGGTGGCTTGGACACCCAAGGCCCATATCTGTATGGTGTGCTCGTCTGGAGAGAGTGTGAAATTCAGGTGTGAAAAATGACTTGGGTTTACTTGTGTTTTACGTTTTCCCGATGGCGGCCAGGTAGGTGCACCCACACATGTGAGGAACCGTTTTCATCGGAACACCTGTGGGAATGCGGGACGGTAGGCCATGTGTTGTTGGCAGCGTTTTTCGATGGGTGAGCCAATTGAAATGTGCGGAAAATGAGTTTTTCCCCCACATTTCGGACTTTGTGGGTGTGTCTGTGTAATAAATTCTGGGCCGATTTGCGCAAATCATACCTCTGCAGATTCCAACGGGTGTCCTCTTTTAGGAAATGCATGGGGTTCCTTGTTTTGCTTGGTGGCTTGGACACCCGAGGCCCATATATGTATGGTGTGCCCGTCTGAAGAGAGTGTGAAATTCAGGTGTGAAAACAGACTTGGGGTTACTTGTGTTTTAGGCTTTCTCCTTGACGCCCAGGTAGGTGCACCCACACATGTGAGGTACCGTTTTCATCGGGATACCTGTGGGAACGCTGGACAGTAGGCCATGTTTTGTTGGCTGCGTGTTTCGATGGGTGAGCCAAGTGAAATGTGCAGAAAATGTGTTTTTTTCCCCACATTTCGAATTTTGCGGAGGTGTCTGGGTAATAAATTTTGTGCCGATTTGCGCAAATCATACCTCTGCGGATTCCTACAGGTGTCCTCTTTTCGGAAATGGATGGGGTTCCCTGTTTTCCTTGGTGGCTTGGACACCCGAGGCCCATATCTGTATGGTGGGCCTGTCTGCAGAGAGTGTGAAATTCAGGTGTGAAAACAGACTTGGGGTTACTTGTGTTTTAGGCTTTTCCCTTGGCGCCCAGGTAGGTGCACCCACACATGTGAGGTACCGTTTTCATCGGGACACCTGTGGAAATGCGGGACGGTAGGCCATGTGTTGTTGTCAGCGTGTTTCAATGTGTGAGCCAAGTGAAATATGCGGAAAATGCATTATTTTCCCACATTTCGGACTTTGCGGGGGTGTCTGGGCAATACATTCCTGGCTAATTTGCCGAAATGATACCTCTGTGGATTCCCACGGGTGTCCTCTTTTCGGAAATGGATGCGGTTCCCTGTTTTCCTTGGTGGCTTGGACACCCAAGGCCCATATCTGTATGGTGTGCTCGTCTGGAGAGAGTGTGAAATTCAGGTGTGAAAAATGACTTGGGTTTACTTGTGTTTTACGTTTTCCCGATGGCGGCCAGGTAGGTGCACCCACACATGTGAGGAACCGTTTTCATCGGGACACCTGTGGGAATGCGGGACGGTAGGCCATGTGTTGTTGGCAGCGTTTTTCGATGGGTGAGCCAAGTGAAATGTGCAGAAAATGCATTTTTTCCCCCACATTTTGGATTTTGCGGGTGTGTCTGGGTAATACATTTTGGGCCGATTTGCGCAAATCATACCTCTGCGGATTCCCACAGGTGTCCTCTTTTCGGAAATGGATGGGGTTCCCTGTTTTCCTTGTTGGCATGGACACCCGAGGCCCATATCTGTATGGTGTGCGCATCTGCAGAGAGTGTGAAATTCAGGTGTGAAAACAGACTTGGGGTTACTTGTGTTTTAGGCTTTCCCCTTGGCGCCCAGGTAGGTGCACCCACACATGTGAGGTACCATTTTCATCGGGACACCTGTGGGAACGCGGGACGGTAGGCCATGTGTTGTTGTCAGCATGTTTCGATGGGTGAGCCAAGTGAAATGTGCGGAAAATGCATTTTTTACAACATTACAGACTTTGTGTGGGTGTCTGGGTAATAAATTCTGGGCCGATTTGTGCAAATCATACCTCTGCGGATTCCCACGGGTGTCTTCTTTTTGGAAATGCATGGGGTTCCCTGTCTTCCTTGGTGGCTTGGACACCGAGACCCATGTCTGTATGGTGTGCCCGTCTGCAGAGAGTGTGAAATTCAGGTGTGTAAACAGACTTGGGGTTATTTGTGTTTTAGGCTTTCCCCTTGGCACCCAGGTAGGTGCACCCACACATGTGAGGTACCATTTTCATCCCGACACCTGTGGGAACGCGGGACGATAGGCCATGTGTCTTGGCCGCGTGTTTCGATGGGTGAGCCGAGTGAAATGTGCGGAAATGCATTTTTTTTCCCACATTTCTGAATTTGCGGGGGTGTCTGGGTAATACATTCTGGCCCAATTTGGGCAAATCATACCTCTCTATATTCCCACGGGTGTCCACTTTTCAGAAATGCATGGGGTTCCCTGTTTTCCTTGGTGGCTTGAACACACAAGGCCCATATCTGTATGGTGTGCCGTTCTGCAGAGAGTGTGAAATTCAGGTGTGAAAACAGACTTGGGGTCACTTGTGTTTTAGGTTCTCCCCATGGCGCCTTGATAGGTGCACCCACACATGTGAGGTACCGTTTTCATCGGGACACCTGTGGGAATGCAGGACGGTAGGCCATGTGTTGTTGGCAGCGTGTTTCGATGGGTGAGCCAAGTGAAATGTGCAGAAAATGCGTTTTTCCCCCAGATTTCGGACTTTGCGGGGGTGTCTGGGTAATAAATTCTTGACCAATTTGGAAAAATCATACCTCTGCAGATCCCCACGGGTGTCCTCTTTTCGGAAATGCATGGCGTTCCCTGTTATCCTTGGTGACTTGGACACCCAAGGCCCATATCTGTATGGTGTGCCCTCTGCAGAGAGTGTGAAATTCAGGTGTGAAAACAGACTTGGGGTTACTTGTGTTTTAGGTTTTCCCCATGGTGCCCAGGTAGGTGCACCCACACATGTCAGGTACAATTTTCATAGGGACACCTGTGGGAATGCGGGACGGTAGGCCATGTGTTGTTGGCAGCGTGTTTCGATGGGTGAACCAAGTGAAATGTTCGGAAAATGCATTTTTCCCCCACATTTCGGACCTCGCGGGGGTGTCTGGATAATAAATTCTGGACCGATCTGGACAAATCATACCTCTGCAGATTCCCACAGGTGTCCTCTTTTCGGAAATGGATGGGGTTCCCTGTTTTCCTTGGTGGCTTGGACACCCAAGGCCCATATCTGTATGGTGTGCCCGTCTGCAGAGAGTGTGAAATTCAGGTGTGAAAACAGACTTGGGGTTACTTGTGTTTTAGGCTTTCTCCTTGGCACCCAGGTAGGTTCACCCACACATGTGAGATACCATTTTCATTGGGACACCTGTGGGAACGCAGCACGGTAGGCCATGTGTTGTTGGCAGTGTGTTTCGATGGGTGAGCCGAGTGAAATGTGCAGAAAATGCGTTTTCTTCCCACATTTCGGACTTTGCGGGTGTGTCTGTGTAATAAATTCTTGGCCGATTTGCGCAAATCATACCTCTGCAGATTCCCACGGGTGTCCTCTTTTAGGAAATGCCTGGGGTTCCTTGTTTTTACTTGGTGGCTTGGACACCTGAGGTCCATATCTGTATGGTGTGCCAGTCTGCAGAGAATTTGAAATTCAGGTGTGAAAACAGACTTGGGGTTCCTTGTGTTTTAGGCTTTCCCCTTGACGCCCAGGTAGGGGCACCCACACATGTGAGGTACAGTTTTCATCGGGACACCTGTGGGAATGCAGGACGGTAGGCCATGTGTTGTTGACAGCGTGTTTCGATCAGTGAGCCAAGTGAAATGTGCAGAAAATGTGTTTTTTTCCCCACATTTGGATTTTGCAAGGGTGTCTGGGTAATACATTTTGGGCCGATTTGCGCACATCATACCTCTGCGGATTCCCACAGGTGTCCTCTTTTTGGAAATGCATGGGGCTCCTTGTTTTCCTTGGTGGCTTGGACACCCGAGGCCCATATCTGTATGGTGTGCCCGTCTGCAGAGAGTGTGAAATTCAGGTGTGAAAAAAGACTTGGGGTTACTTGTGTTTTAGGCTTTCCCCTTGGCGCCCAGGTAGGTGCAACCACACATGTGAGGTACCATTTTCATCGGGACACCTGTGGGAACGCGGGACAGTAGGCCTTCTGTTGTTTTCAGCGTGTTTCGATGGGTGAGCCAAGTGAAGTGTGCGGAAAATGCATTTTTTTCCAACATAACGGACTTTGTGTGGGTGTCTGGGTAATAAATTCTGGGCCGATTTGCGCAAATCATACCTCTGCGGATTCCCACGGGTGTCTTCTTTTCGGAAATACATGGGGTTCCCTGTCTTCCTTGGTGGCTTGGACACCCGAGACCCATGTCTGTATGGTGTGCCCGTCTGCAGAGAGTGTGAAATTCAGGTGTGAAAACAGACTTGGGGTTATTTGTGTTTTAGGCTTTCCCCTTGGCACCCAGGTAGGTGCACCCACACATGTGAGGTACTGTCTTCATCCGGATACCTGTGGGAACGCGGGACGATAGGCCATGTGTTCTTGGCAGTGTGTTTCGATGGGTGAGCCGAGTGAAATGTGCGGAAATGCATTTTTTTCCCACATTTCTGAATTTGCGGGGGTGTCTGGGTAATAAATTCTGGGCCGATTTGCACAAATCATACCTCTGCGGATTCCCACAGGTGTCCTCTTTTCGGAAATGCAAGGGGTTCCCTGATTTCCTTGATGGCTTGGACACCCGAGGCCCATATCTGTATGGTGGCGCATTTGCAGAGAGTGTGAAATTCAGTTGTGAAAACAGACCTGGGGTTACTTGTTTTTTAGGCTTTCCCCTTGGTGCCCAGGTACGTTCACCCACACATGTGAGGTACCATTTTCATCGGGACACCTGTGGGAACGTGGGACGGTAGGCCAAGTGTTGTTGGCAGCGTGTTTCGATGGGTGAGCCAAGTGAAATGTGCGGAAAATGCGTTTTTCCCCCACATTTCGGACTTTGCGGGGGTGTCTGGGTAATAAATTCTGGACCGATTTGGGCAAATCATACCTCTCTAGATTCCCACAGGTGTCCTCTTTTCGGAAATGCATGGGGTTCCCTGTTTTCCTTGGTGGCTTGAACACACAAGGCCCATATCTGTATGGTGTGCCCGTCTGCAGAGAGTGTGAAATTCAGGTGTGAAAACAGACTTGGGGTTACTTGTGTTTTAGGTTCTCCCCATGGCGCCCAGATAGATGCACCCACACATGTGAGGTACCGTTTTCATTGGGACACCTGTGGGAATGTGGGACGGTAGGCCATGTGTTGTTTCGAGCGTGTTTCGATGGGTGAGCCAAGTGAAATGTGCAGAAAATGCGTTTTCCCCCCACATTTCGGACTTTGCGGGGGTGTCTGGGTAATAAATTCTTGACCAATTTGGGAAAATCGTACCTCTGCAGATCCCCACTGGTGTCCTCTTTTCGGAAATGCATGGGGTTCCCTGTTTTCCTTGGTGGCTTGGACACCCAAGGCCCATATCTGTATGGTGTGCCCGTCTGCAGAGAGTGTGAAATTCAGGTGTGAAAACAGACTTGGGGTTACTTGTGTTTTAGGTTTTCCCCATGGCGTCCAGGTAGGTGCACCCACACATCTCAGGTACCGTTTTCATCGGGACACCTGTGGGAATGCGGGACGGTAGGCCATGTGTTGTTGGCAGCGTGTTTCGATGGGTAAGTGTTAGGGAGAATTCTCTGTTTAGGCTGAATTTCCCTACCTAGTGAGTCCCCCGGCAGCTTTGCTGGATTTCTGGGGTTTAATTTTTTTCTCCTGCCAAGAGTGAGACTCTTTTACCCTCCCTCTTGGACATGTTGAAGTGTGTTTTCTTGGTTAAACCTTGTGTTGAATGGGCTATGGGGTCTTTTACTCCATAGGGCCTCATGTATTTTTGTGATGTGGGTCACACAGCACCCTCTGTGCCGTGACCCAGGGGTGTCCTAGGGACTCCCCAACATAGACTCCATACCCTGGGACTGACTACTGTCTCCCAGGGCATGTAAAGTCACCAAAGACTTTGCTAGTCTTGAATCCTGAACAGAACCAGTACAAACCATCATATTGTGGACGTACTGGCTGGGGCAATTCGATTGCCCCAGGGTCTGTTAGTCGAGGGGGCACGTCTCCGTCCCCCCTGATCGAGTTTTGGCTGGTGGCAGTGGAAACTACTTTTTATATTCGACCGCGAATATTTTCCTATGGGATTTCCCATTGTTTTAGGCTAACACATTTAATTATTTATTTACGGTAGCCTTAAACATACCGCCGGTTTATATATTTATTTTTATAACTCCGGTTGGGACTTTTTGCCAAAACTTGATTCTAAAATGGCGTTGGTGTTCGCCTCTGTAACTCTGACCCAAAGTGGAGCCCTTTGTTCCACTTTTGGCGGGCTTCTCCACAGAAGCCCTCCAAAGTGGTGCCACTCTGTCTGGGGTACTTAGGAGGGGTGGAGGGGGATTTAGGCACCCTGGACTGAGTTACCTTGGTAACTCAAGTCGCACTCCGTCCTGATTGGCCCAAGTGGTGAGCCGCCCGGCTCACCACTTAGCATGTTTGAGTGACAGCTAGGCTGGGTGAATGGGGGCTTGCTGCATAAAAGCAGGGCTTTGGGGACTGGGACTTCAGAAGTCGCCACAGGACCAAGAATCCGACGAGGGAAGAGCTGAGCCGACCTGCTTCGACGACACCACCCGGTGGAGCCCTGCTGAACCGTCTCACCACTTTTTTCCCGACGACCGAGGAGAACTCTTAACGGAGTGGCTCCTTCCCTTGACTGGTGGGGACAACCAGTTTTCGCCTTCTTTCCGTTCTTTGAGGTATCTCGTGGTCGCCTTGCCTGTGCCAAGCACCCCGGCAACCGGAATACCACACTTTACCCCCATACCGCGAAAGTCGGTACCAACCCTTTAACCGGAGGACTCCGCGGCTGGTTTCTTCCCGGGCAGTGCAACGACCCTCTTCTTCTGCTCTTCAGCGAGAACTTCTTCTCCCCTGACCGACGTCGAGCCCTGCTGCCACTGCCTGGAACAACTGCCACCGCTGGAGGATCCTTTCCGCTTAAGGTACTGTGTTCCGCCTGGCTTCCCTTGCTACCGACTGTACGGGGTAGATTTAGTCCCCGGCTTTCGAACCTGGGAGTGCCTGGGACACTTTGGCTAAACTTTCTGAGCCACTCTAAACTCTTTTTGACTCTTTGCAAGACTTTGAATCTCTAACTAACAGTGTGATCTTGGGCACATTTTCGCTCCGGCTACTCTAAGAGTGGGCCCTGCCTAGTGACTTTTGCTCACCTGTGACTTTATTCTTCTTTAAGCCTATTGCAAGTGTTCTGGACCTTAGAGTGGTGTGTCTAACCTATTTCTGCTTTTTCTCTCCCTTTCTTGGAAACTACTAGAGTGTCATCTAACGTTAAGCACTCACCTCTGTTTTAATTAAGTGGTGTTTACCTAGAGTTGTCTAGATAGGAGAAAGGATTGAATCTACTTTCATTATAACTGTGTTGAAGTGCTTTTACTATATTTTTGCTAGAGTGTTTTTAACTTATGTGTATTTTAAATAAATAACTATATACTTTTGAAACCAAGCTCTGGTCAGTGTTTGCTTGTGCTATTGTGTTTTGGTACATATTGTGTATACTTTGCATACTGCCTAACTCTTCTTGAGGGAAGTCTGACTGCTCAGCCACAGCTACCAGGTAAATCTGGGTGGTACAGACTGCTACCAAAGGGGTTTACTGCTCTACCTGTAGTCTTAAATCTTTTGCAGTGTTCCCCAAGGGAACTGCACAGGTTTCTGCCTAACACTGGTGTACAGCGGTGGGATTTGTATTGAGTATACATGTTATTGTGCTTTAGATACCTTAGTGCAACTAACCACAAAGCTTAGCACTGAAAAAGTAAAACCTCTAACATGTCAGTTATAGAAAGCTATAGTCAAGAGTCCCTTGCAGCCAAAACTGCTGATTGTTTAAGAGTGCTCTGTAAACATAAGGATCTCCTGACTAAGGGCAAGAAAATGGAGCTGATTGAAAGATTGTTAGCTAACCAAAGTCTGGGTGATGGTTCAGAGGAGCCTACCACTCCAGCAACTGTAGATGACAGTATTGAAGTTAACATGGAGCAAAATGTTGATGATTCTGAGGAAGAGTCAGAAGAGGAGGGTGAGGCTGTTGTAACTGTCCCCCCTAGGCCTCTGCCTGCTCTACCTGCTGTACCTACTGGACCTTTACCAGGTCCCACATTTAGTCCTCAGTACTTTGAACTGGAGAAAATGAAGCTAGAATTGGAGTATAAGAAACTTAATGCTCAAACTGACAAAGAACTAAGGCTAAGGGAAATGGAGCTCAAGTATGACTTAGAAATGAAGAAATTATCTGTTGAGAATGTTTCTCTCTCTGGCTCCTCTAGAAGTTCCAGTCCTAAAAGACCCCGGATGCCTAAAGAATTGGTTGGTATGTATGAGCCTAAGTTGGATGTGTTGGATTGGTTGTCTCTGTTTGAATATAATCATGGGCTCCAGAACATCACAGGAAATGACTTACTCACCTGGTTGTTCTCTAGGCTCCCCCCTGTTGCAACTGATGTGGTAATGGAGATGGGGGAGGAGGATAGGAAGGACTATGAATGTGTGAAACTAGCTTTGATAGCTAGGTTTGGGAAGACCCCTTCCCAGTATCTTAAGAGGTTTAGGAGCCTCAAAAAGCATGATGGTACCCCTTGGGCTACCTGGGTGAATGAATGTTTGAAAAACTTAGAGGGATGGATTAAGGGTTACAAGGTGAACACTTATGAAGGTATGAAGAATTTGTTTATGTTGGAGACTATTTATGATGCCTGCTCTCCTGAGCTCAGACAACACTTGGCTGATTCCAGGGAATTGGATTCCCGGAAACTAGCTAAGGCTGCTGACTTGTGGGTTGCCAACAGGGCCACTCACAAGGATTCTGGGGTAACTCAGAAGAAGGATGGGGAGAAACAGCCTAAAAAAGACTCCAAAGAGAGTTCTAATAATTCCTATCCCAAAGAGGGCCCCAAACCACAAAATAACCAGGGTAAGCCACATGGGAAACCTAGTCAGGCTACTGTACCTTCTGGCCACAAGCCAGAAGGAGGTCAGAACAAGCCACCCTTCCAGAGAGCATTTGGACAATGCTATGTCTGTCAGGGTACTGACCATATCAAAGGAGATCCCAAGTGCAAGGGTAAACCTGCAGGGATCAGCACAGTCTCCTTAGCCTTCACTCCTGAGGATGAAGTACAGATGGCTAGTGCCCACTTTGAACTCTTTGCTGAAGAACCCTTGGGTCTTCAAGCAACTGTAAACTTAGAGCCTATGGGTCTGGTTAGTCCCCAGAATAGGGTTGTGTATAACTCCCTACCTGTTAACTCTAAGGTGTATTATGTGGACAGTGTTCTTGTCAATGGCCAGGATACTCCTGCCAGGAGAGACACTGGGGCCAGCAGAACAGTAGTGGATGAAAGCTTCTTTCAACCTGAGGATGTGGCCAAAGCACCCAAAGGTCCCACTAAGATGTCTGGAGGCCCTGTCCAAATGGTTCCTATTCTACCAGCCCTCATTCAGTGTAACAACATGACAGTGAGGATCCCTGTCAGTGTTCAGACTGAGGTACCTGGGAAGGTCCTGTTAGGGAATGACCTAAGAACTCTAGGAGTAGTGTCACATACCCCCAGGCCTCCCAGTATGGAGAAGCAGAACTTAACCAAATTGGCTAGAAAGGCTACCTTGAAGGACCCTTCTAAGCCTGTGGGACCCTCTACTGAGAACCCCACTACAAGCCCTGGTGTTAGTAAGTTGACCTCTAACCCAGGCACATTTCAGGATAGTATGCTAGGAACATGGGCGCCCCAACCAAGCTCCATCATTGTTCCCCTAGTCTCAGAGTCTCTGACTCCCCCTGCTTCTGAGGAAGAGGTGGATAGACCAACTAGGCCCCTATCTGGACCTGAGAGAACTGGTAATTCTCAGTGCTGGTGGAAAACCAGAAAAGAAAAGTCTAAGGCCAAAAACCTTCAGACTGTTGGACCTTCTACTGAAGACCCCAACTCAAATCCTAATATTAGGGGGGAAACTCCTAAAATAGGTAAGGGTAGATCTAAGAGGAAGGGGAAGCAGGTACATTGCCTAACCCCAACCCCTCCAACCAAGAGGCCTAAGACCCAACCTGCTCCCACAAGAGAGGTGGTGAGGAACCTTGGAGGCCCCTCTAGATCTAAGGGAATCCTTTATAAGGACCCCTTGAAAAAGCCTAACTTAGGTTCAGAAGTTGTACCAACTTCTGAGGGACTGGTCAACCAGATCCCCTATAACAAAAAGACTGATGTTCCTCAAAGGGTCTGTAGGTCCGTTAGCTTGCAAAAGAAAACCTTTGAGTTCTCCATTGAACATAGGTCAAGGTGTCACCATCAAAATGCTGATGGACTCTCTAGGATGTATATCATCGACTAGAGGTATGAGGTTCATCCAGGAGTGGATTAAATCCTCCTGTCCCTTAGTCTGGGGGGGGCGAGTGTTAGGGAGAATTCTCTGTTTAGGCTGAATTTCCCTACCTAGTGAGTCCCCCGGCAGCTTTGCTGGATTTCTGGGGTTTAATTTTTTTCTCCTGCCAAGAGTGAGACTCTTTTACCCTCCCTCTTGGACATGTTGAAGTGTGTTTTCTTGGTTAAACCTTGTGTTGAATGGGCTATGGGGTCTTTTACTCCATAGGGCCTCATGTATTTTTGTGATGTGGGTCACACAGCACCCTCTGTGCCGTGACCCAGGGGTGTCCTAGGGACTCCCCAACATAGACTCCATACCCTGGGACTGACTACTGTCTCCCAGGGCATGTAAAGTCACCAAAGACTTTGCTAGTCTTGAATCCTGAACAGAACCAGTACAAACCATCATATTGTGGACGTACTGGCTGGGGCAATTCGATTGCCCCAGGGTCTGTTAGTCGAGGGGGCACGTCTCCGTCCCCCCTGATCGAGTTTTGGCTGGTGGCAGTGGAAACTACTTTTTATATTCGACCGCGAATATTTTCCTATGGGATTTCCCATTGTTTTAGGCTAACACATTTAATTATTTATTTACGGTAGCCTTAAACATACCGCCGGTTTATATATTTATTTTTATAACTCCGGTTGGGACTTTTTGCCAAAACTTGATTCTAAAATGGCGTTGGTGTTCGCCTCTGTAACTCTGACCCAAAGTGGAGCCCTTTGTTCCACTTTTGGCGGGCTTCTCCACAGAAGCCCTCCAAAGTGGTGCCACTCTGTCTGGGGTACTTAGGAGGGGTGGAGGGGGATTTAGGCACCCTGGACTGAGTTACCTTGGTAACTCAAGTCGCACTCCGTCCTGATTGGCCCAAGTGGTGAGCCGCCCGGCTCACCACTTAGCATGTTTGAGTGACAGCTAGGCTGGGTGAATGGGGGCTTGCTGCATAAAAGCAGGGCTTTGGGGACTGGGACTTCAGAAGTCGCCACAGGACCAAGAATCCGACGAGGGAAGAGCTGAGCCGACCTGCTTCGACGACACCACCCGGTGGAGCCCTGCTGAACCGTCTCACCACTTTTTTCCCGACGACCGAGGAGAACTCTTAACGGAGTGGCTCCTTCCCTTGACTGGTGGGGACAACCAGTTTTCGCCTTCTTTCCGTTCTTTGAGGTATCTCGTGGTCGCCTTGCCTGTGCCAAGCACCCCGGCAACCGGAATACCACACTTTACCCCCATACCGCGAAAGTCGGTACCAACCCTTTAACCGGAGGACTCCGCGGCTGGTTTCTTCCCGGGCAGTGCAACGACCCTCTTCTTCTGCTCTTCAGCGAGAACTTCTTCTCCCCTGACCGACGTCGAGCCCTGCTGCCACTGCCTGGAACAACTGCCACCGCTGGAGGATCCTTTCCGCTTAAGGTACTGTGTTCCGCCTGGCTTCCCTTGCTACCGACTGTACGGGGTAGATTTAGTCCCCGGCTTTCGAACCTGGGAGTGCCTGGGACACTTTGGCTAAACTTTCTGAGCCACTCTAAACTCTTTTTGACTCTTTGCAAGACTTTGAATCTCTAACTAACAGTGTGATCTTGGGCACATTTTCGCTCCGGCTACTCTAAGAGTGGGCCCTGCCTAGTGACTTTTGCTCACCTGTGACTTTATTCTTCTTTAAGCCTATTGCAAGTGTTCTGGACCTTAGAGTGGTGTGTCTAACCTATTTCTGCTTTTTCTCTCCCTTTCTTGGAAACTACTAGAGTGTCATCTAACGTTAAGCACTCACCTCTGTTTTAATTAAGTGGTGTTTACCTAGAGTTGTCTAGATAGGAGAAAGGATTGAATCTACTTTCATTATAACTGTGTTGAAGTGCTTTTACTATATTTTTGCTAGAGTGTTTTTAACTTATGTGTATTTTAAATAAATAACTATATACTTTTGAAACCAAGCTCTGGTCAGTGTTTGCTTGTGCTATTGTGTTTTGGTACATATTGTGTATACTTTGCATACTGCCTAACTCTTCTTGAGGGAAGTCTGACTGCTCAGCCACAGCTACCAGGTAAATCTGGGTGGTACAGACTGCTACCAAAGGGGTTTACTGCTCTACCTGTAGTCTTAAATCTTTTGCAGTGTTCCCCAAGGGAACTGCACAGGTTTCTGCCTAACAGTAAGCCAAGTGAAATGTTCGGAAAATGCATTTTTCCCCCACATTTCGGACTTTGCGGGGGTGTCTGGATAATAAATTTTGGACCGATCTGGACAAGTCATACCTCTGCAGATTCCCACAGGTGTCCTCTTTTCAGAAATGGATGGAGTTCCCTGTTTTCCTTGGTGGCTTGGACACCCAATACCCATATCTGTATGGTGTGCCCGTCTGCAGAGAGGGTGAAATTCAGGTGTGAAAACAGACTTGGGGTTACTTGTGTTTTAGGCTTTCTCCTTGGCACCAAGGTAGGTTCACCCACACATGTGAGATACCATTTTCATTGGGACACCTGTGGGAATGCAGCACGGTAGGCCATGTGTTGTTGGCAGTGTGTTTCGATGGGTGAGCCGAGTGAAATGTGCAGAAAATGCGTTTTCTTCCCACATTTCGGACTTTGCGGGTGTGTCTGTGTAATAAATTCTTGGCCGATTTGTACAAATCATACCTCTGCAGATTCCCACGGGTGTCTTCTTTTAGGAAATGCATGGGGTTCCCTGTTTTGCTTGGTGGCTTGGACACCTGAGGCCCATATCTGTATGGTGTGCCCGTCTGCAGAGAATGTGAAATTCAGGTGCGAAAACAGACTTGGGGTTACTTGTGTTTTAGGTTTTCCCCTTGACGCCCAGGTAGGGGCACCCACACATGTGAGGTACAGTTTTCATTGGGACACCTGTGGGAACGCGGGACAGTAGGCCATGTGTTGTTGTCAGCGTGTTTCGATGGGTGAGCCAAGTGAAATGTGCGGAAAATGCATTTTTTTCCCACATTTCGGACTTTGCGTGGGTGTCTGGGTAATACATTCTTTGCCGATTTGCGGAAATCATACCTCTGTGGATTCCCACGGGTGTCCTCTTTTCAGAAATGCATGGGGTTCCCTGTTTTCCTTGGTGGCTTGGACACCCGAGGCCCATATCTGTATGGTGTGCCCGTCTGCAGAGAGTGTGAAATTCAGGTGTGAAAACAGACTTGGGGTTACTTGTGTTTTAGGCTTTCTCCTTCGCGCCCAGGTAGGTGCACCCACACATGTGAGGTACCGTTTTCATTGGTACACCTGTGGGAACGCGCAACGGTAGGCCATGTGTTGTTGGCAGCGTGTTTCGAGGGGTGTGCCGAGTGAAATGTGCGGAAAATGCCTTTCTTCCCACATTTCAGACTTTGAAGGGGTGCCTGGGTAATACATTCTGGGCCGATTTGTGCAAATCATACCTCTGCGGATTCCTACGGGTGTCTTCTTTTCGGAAATGCGTGGGGCTCCTTGTTTTCCTTGGTGGCTCGGACACCCGAGGCCCATATCTGTATGGTGTGCCCGTCTGCAGAGAGTGTGAAATTCAGGTGTGAAAACAGACTTGGGGTTACTTGTGTTTTAGGCTTTCCCCTTGGCGCCCAGGTAGTTGCACCCACACATGTGAGGTATCGTTTTCATCCGGACACCTGTGGGAACGCGGGACGATAGGCCATGTGTTATTGGCAGCGTGTTTCGATGGGTGTGCTGAGTGAAATGTGCAGGAAATGTGTTTTTATTCCCACATTTCGGAATGTGCTGGATTGTCTGGGTAATAAATTCTTGGCCGATTTGCGAAAATCATACGTCTGCGGATTCCCACTGGAGTCCTCTTTTTGGAAATGCATGGGGTTCCCTGTATTCCTTGGTAGCTTGGAAACCAGAGGCCCATATCTGTATGGTGTGCCTGTCTGCAGAGAGTGTGAAATTCAGGTGTGAAAACAGACTTGGGGTTACTTGTGTTTTAGGTTTTCCCCATGACGCCCAGTTAGGTGCACCCACACATGTGAGGTACTGTTTTTATTGGGACACCTGTGGGAATGTGAGACGGTAGGCCATGTGTTCTTGGCAGCATGTTTCGATGGGTGAGCCAAGTTAAATGTGCGGAAAATGCGTTTTCCCCCACATTTCAGACTTTGCGGGGGTGTCTGGGTAATAAATTCTGGGCCGATTTGCGCAAATCATACCTCTGCGGATTCCCACGGGTGTCTTCTTTTCAGAAATGCATGGGGTTCCCTGTCTTCCTTGGTGGCTTGGACACCCGAGACCCATGTCTGTATGGTGTGCCCGTCTGCAGAGAGTGTGAAATTCAGGTGTGAAAACAGACTTGGGGTTATTTGTGTTTTAGGCTTTCCCCTTGGCACCCAGGTAGGTGCACCCACACGTGTGAGGTACCGTTTTCATTCGCACACCTGTGGGAACGTGGGACGATAGGCCATGTGTTCTTGGCTGCGTGTTTCGATGGGTGAGCCGAGTGAAATGTGCAGAAATGCATTTTATTTCCCACAATTCTGAATTTGCGGGGGTGTCTGGGTAATAAATTCTGGGCCGATTTGCACAAATCATACCTCTGCGGATTCCCACAGGTGTCCTCTTTTTGGAAATGCAAGGGGTTCCCTGATTTCCTTGGTGGCTTGGACACCCAAGGCCCATATCTGTATGGTGGCGCATCTGCAGAGAGTGTGAAATTCAGGTGTGAAAACAGACCTGGGGTTACTTGTGTTTTAGGCTTTCCCCTTGGTGCCCAGGTATGTTCACCCACACATGTGAGGTACCATTTTCATCGGGACACCTGTGGGAACGTGGGACGGTAGGCCAAGTGTTGTTGGTAGCGTTTTTCGATGGGTGAGCCATGTGAAATGTGCGGAAAATGCGTTTTTCCCCCACATTTCAGACTTTGCGGTGGTGTCTGGGTAATAAATTCTTGACCGATTTGGGCAAATCATATTCTCCAGATTCCCACGGCTGTCCTCTTTTCGGAACTGCATGGGGTTCCCTGTTTTCCTTGGTGGCTTGAACACACAAGGCCCATATCTGTATGGTGTGCCCGTCTGCAGAGAGTGTGAAATTCAGGTGTGAAAACAGACTTGGGGTCACTTGTGTTTTAGGTTCTCCCCATGGCGCCCAGATAGGTGCACCCACACATGTGAGGTACCGTTTTCATCGGGACACCTGTGGGAATGCGGGACGATAGGCCATGTGTTGTTGGCAGCGTGTTTCGATGGGTGAGCCAAGTGAAATGTGCAGAAAATGCGTTTTCCCCCCATATTTCGGATTTTGCGGGGGTATCTGGGTAATAAATTCTTGACCAATTTGGGAAAATCATACCTCTGCAGATGCCCATGGGTGTCCTCTTTTCGGAAGTGCATGGGGTTCCCTGTTTTCCTTGGTGGCTTGGACACCTGAGGCCCATATCTGTATGGTGTGCCCGTCTCCAGAGAATGTGAAATTCAGGTGTGAAAACAGACTTGGGGTTACTTGTGTTTTAGGCTTTCCCCTTGACGCCCAGGTAGGGGCACCCACACATGTGAGGTACGGTTTTCATCGGGACACCTGTGGGAATGCAGGACGGTAGGCCATGTGTTGTTGGCAGCGTGTTTCGATCGGTGAGTCAAGTGAAATGTGCAGAAAATGTGTTTTTTTCCCCACATTTTGGATTTTGCAAGGGTGTCTGGGTAATACATTGTGGGCCGATTTGTGCAAATCATACCTCTGCGGATTCCCACGGGTGTCCTCTTTTCGGAAATGCATGGGGTTCCCTGTTTTCCTTGGTGGCTTGGACACCCAAGGCCCATATCTATATGGTGTGCCCGTCTGCAGAGAGTGTGAAATTCAGGTGTGAAAACACAATTGGAGTTACTTGTGTTTTAGGTTTTCCCCATGACGCTCAGGTAGGTGCACCCACACATGTGAGGTACCGTTTTCATCGGGACACCTGTGGGAACGCGGGACGGTAGGCATGTGTTGTTGGCAGCGTGTTTCGATGGGTGAGCCAAGTGAAATGTGCGGAAAATGCATTTTTCCCCTACATTTCAGACTTTGCGGGGGTGTCTGGGTAATAAATTCTGGACCGATTCGGGCAAATCATACCTCTGCAGATTCCCAGCGGTGTCCTCTTTTCGGAAATGCATGGGGTTCCCTGTTTTCCTTTGTGGCTTGGACACCCAAGGCCCATATCTGTATGGTGTGCCCGTCTGCAGAAAGTGTGAAATTCAGGTGTGAAAACCAACTTGGGGTTACTTGTGTTTTAGGCTTTCCCCTTGGCACCCAGGTAGGTTCACCCACAAATGTGAGATACCATTTTCATCGGGACACCTGTGGGAATGCAGGACGGTAGGCCATGTGTTGTTGGCAGCGTGTTTCGATGGGTGAGCCGAGTGAAAGGTGCGGAAAATTCGTTTTTTTCCCACATTTCGGACTTTGCGGGTGTGTCTGTGTAATAAATTCTGGGCCGATTTGCGCAAATCATACCTCTTCAGATTCCCACGGGTGTCCTCTTTTAGGAAATGCATGGGGTTCCTTGTTTTGCTTGGTGGCTTGGACACCCGAGGCCCATATCTGTATGGTGTCCCCGTCTGCAGAGAGTGTGAAATTCGGGTGTGAAAACAGACTTGGGGTTACTTGTGTTTTAGACTTTCCCCTTGGCACCCACGTAGGTTCACCACACACATGTGAGATACCATTTTCATCGGGACACCTGTGGGAACGCGGGGCAGTAAGTCATGTGTTGTTGGCAGCGTGTTTCGATGGATGAGCTGAGTGAAATGTGCAGAAAATGTGTTTTTTTCCCCACATTTTGGATTTTGCAAGGGTGTCTGGGTAATACATTTTGGGCCGATTTGCGCAAATCATACCTCTGCGGATACCCACAGGTGTCCTCTTTTCGGAAATGGATGGGGTTCCCTATTTTCTTAGGTGGCTTGGACACCCAAGGCCCATATCTGTATGGTGTGCCTGTCTGCAGAGAGTGTGAAATTCAGGTGTGAAAACAGACTTGGGGATACTTGTGTTTTAGGTTTTCCCCATGGCGCCCAGGTAGGTGCACCCACACATGTCAGGTACCGTTTTCATCGGGACACCCGTGGGAATGCAGGACGGTAGGCCATGTGTTGTTGGCAGCGTGTTTCGATGGGTGAGCCAAGTGAAATGTTCGGAAAATGCATTTTCCCCCCACATTTCGGACTTTGCGGGGGTGTCTGGATAATAAATTCTGGACCGATCTGGACAAATCATACCTCTGCAGATTCCCACAGATGTACTCTTTTCGGAAATGGATGGGGTTCCCTGTTTTCCTTGGTGGCTTGGACACTCAAGGCCCATATCTGTAAGGTGTGCCCGTCTGCAGAGAGTGTGAAATTCAGGTGTGAAAACAGACTTGGGGTTACTTGTGTTTTAGGCTTTCTCCTTGGCACCCAGGTAGGTTCACCCACACATGTGAGATACTATTTTCATTGGGACACCTGTGGGAACGCAGCACGGTAGGCCATGTGCTGTTGGCAGTGTGTTTCGATGGGTGAGCCGAGTGAAATGTGCGGAAAATGCGTTTTCTTCCCACATTTCGGAATTTGCCGGTGTGTCTGTGTAATAAATTCTTGGCCGATTTGCGCAAATCATACCTCTGCAGATTCCCACGGGTGTCCTCTTTTAGGAAATGCCTGGGGTTCCCTGTTTTGCTTGGTGGCTTGGACACTCGAGGCCCATATCTGTATGGTGTGCCCGTCTGCAGAGAGTGTGAAATTCAGGTGTGAAAACAGACTTGGGGTTACTTGTGTTTTAGGCTTTCCCCTTGGCGCCCAGGTAGGTGCACCCACACATGTGAGGTACCATTTTCATCGGGAAACCCGTGGGAACACAGGACGGTAGGCCATGTGTTGTTGGCAGCGTGTTTCGATCGGTGAGCCAAGTGAAATGTGCAGAAAATATGTTTTTTTCCCCACATTTTGGATTTTGCAAGGGTGCCTGGTAAATACATTTTGGGCCGATTTGCGCAAATCATACCTCTGTGGATTCCCACAGGTGTCCTCTTTTTGGAAATGGATGGGGTTGCCTGTTTTCTTTGGTGGCTTGGACACTCGAGGCCCATATCTGTATGGTGTGCCCGTCTGCAGAGAGTGTGAGATTCAGGTGTGAAAACAGACTTGGGGTTACTTGTGTTTTAGGCTTTCCCCTTGGCGCCCAGGTAGGTGCACCCACACATGTGAGGTACCATTTTCATCGGGACACCTGTGGGAACGCAGGACGGTAGGCCATGTGTTGTTGTCAGCGTGTTTCGATGGGTGAGCCAAGTGAAATGTGCGGAAAATGCATTTTTTTCCAACATTACAGACTTTGTGTGGGTGTCTGGGTAATAAATTCTGGGCCGATTTGCACAAATCATACCTCTGCGGATTCCCACGGGTGTCTTCTTTTTGGAAATGAATGGGGTTCCCTGTTTTCCTTGGTGGATTGGACAAGCGGGACCCATGTCTGTATGGTGTGCCCGTCTGCAGAGAGTGTGAAATTCAGGTGTGAAAACAGACTTGGGGTTATTTGTGTTTTAGGCTTTCCTCTTGGCACCCAGGTACGTGCACCCACACATGTGAGGTACCGTTTTCATCCGGACACCTGTGGGAAGGCGGGACGATAGGCCATGTGTTGTTGGCAGCGTGTTTCGATGGGTGAGCCGAGTGAAATGTGCGGAAATGCATTTTTTTTCCCCACATTTCTGAATTTGCGGGGGTGTCTGGGTAATAAATTCTGGGCCGATTTGCACAAATCATACCTCTGCGGATTCCCACAGGTGTCCTCTTTTCGGAAATGCAAGGGGTTCCCTGATTTCCTTGGTGGCTTGAACACCCGAGGCCCATATCTGTATGGTGGCGCATCTGCAGAGAGTGTGAAATTCAGGTGTGAAAACAGACTTGGGGTTACTTGTGTTTTAGGCTTTCCCCTTGGCGCCCATGCAGGTTCACCCACACATGTGAGGTACCATTTTCATGGGGACACCTGTGGGAACATGGGACGGTAGGCCATGTGTTGTTGGCAGTGTGTTTCGATGGGTGAGCCAAGTGAAATGTGCGGAAAATGCGTTTTTCCCCCACATTTCGGACTTTGTGGGGGGGTCTGGGTAATAAATTCTGGACCGATTTGGGAAAATCATACTTTCTAGATTCCCACGGGTGTCCTCTTTTTGGAAATGCATGGGGTTCCCTGTTTTCCTTGGTGGCTTGAACACCCAAGGCCCGCATTTGTATGGTGTGCCCGTCTGCAGAGAATGTGAAATTTAGGTGTGAAAACAGACTTGGGGTTACTTGTGTTTTAGGCTTTCTCCTTGGCACCCAGGTAGGTTCACCCACACATGTGAGATACCATTTTCATTGGGACACCTGTGAGAACGCAGCACGGTAGGCCATGTGTTGTTGGCAGTGTGTTTCGATGGGTGAGCCGAGTGAAATGTGCGGAAAATGCATTTTCTTCCCACATTTCGGAATTTGCGGGAGGTTCTGTGTAATAAATTCTTGGCCGATTTGCGCAAATCATACCTCTGCAGATTCCCACGGGTGTCCTCTTTTAGGAAATGCCTGGGGTTCCCTGTTTTGCTTGGTGGCTTGGACACTCGAGGCCCATATCTGTATGGTGTGCCCGTCTGCAGAGATTGTGAAATTCAGGTGTGAAAACAGACTTGGGGTTACTTGTGTTTTAGGCTTTCCCCTTGGCGCCCAGGTAGTTGCACCCACACATGTGAGGTATCGTTTTCATCCGGACACCTGTGGGAACGCGGGACGATAGGCCATGTGTTGTTGGCAGCGTGTTTCGATGGGTGTGCTGAGTGAAATGTGCAGGAAATGTGTTTTTATTCCCACATTTCGGAATGTGCTGGATTGTCTGGGTAATAAATTCTTGGCCGATTTGCGAAAATCATACGTCTGCGGATTCCCACTGGAGTCCTCTTTTTGGAAATGCATGGGGTTCCCTGTATTCCTTGGTTGCTTGGAAACCAGAGGCCCATATCTGTATGGTGTGCCTGTCTGCAGAGAGTGTGAAATTCAGGTGTGAAAACAGACTTGGGGTTACTTGTGTTTTAGGTTTTCCCCATGACGCCCAGTTAGGTGCACCCACACATGTGAGGTACTGTTTTTATTGGGACACCTGTGGGAATGTGAGACGGTAGGCCATGTGTTCTTGGCAGCATGTTTCGATGGGTGAGCCAAGTTAAATGTGTGGAAAATGCGTTTTCCCCCACATTTCAGACTTTGCGGGGGTGTCTGGGTAATAAATTCTGGGCCGATTTGCGCAAATCATACCTCTGCGGATTCCCACGGGTGTCTTCTTTTCAGAAATGCATGGGGTTCCCTGTCTTCCTTGGTGGCTTGGACACCCGAGACCCATGTCTGTATGGTGTGCCCGTCTGCAGAGAGTGTGAAATTCAGGTGTGAAAACAGACTTGGGGTTATTTGTGTTTTAGGCTTTCCCCTTGGCACCCAGGTAGGTGCACCCACACATGTGAGGTACCATTTTCATTCGCACACCTGTGGGAACGCGGGACGATAGGCCATGTGTTCTTGGCTGCGTGTTTCGATGGGTGAGCCGAGTGAAATGTGCAGAAATGCATTTTATTCACCACAATTCTGAATTTGCGGGGGTGTCTGGGTAATAAATTCTGGGCCGATTTGCACAAATCATACCTCTGCGGATTCCCACAGGTGTCCTCCTTTTGGAAATGCAAGGGGTTCCCTGATTTCCTTGGTGGCTTGGACTACCAAGGCCCATATCTGTATGGTGGCGCATCTGCAGAGAGTGTGAAATTCAGGTGTGAAAACAGACCTGGGGTTACTTGTGTTTTAGGCTTTCCCCTTGGTGCCCAGGTATGTTCACCCACACATGTGAGGTACCATTTTCATCGGGACACCTGTGGGAACGTGGGACGGTAGGCCAAGTGTTGTTGGTAGCGTTTTTCGATGGGTGAGCCAAGTGAAATGTGCGGAAAATGCGTTTTTCCCCCACATTTCAGACTTTGCGGTGGTGTCTGGGTAATAAATTCTTGACCGATTTGGGCAAATCATATTCTCCAGATTCCCACGGGTGTCCTCTTTTCGGAACTGCATGGGGTTCCCTGTTTTCCTTGGTGGCTTGAACACACAAGGCCCATATCTGTATGGTGTGCCCGTCTGCAGAGAGTGTGAAATTCAGGTGTGAAAACAGACTTGGGGTCACTTGTGTTTTAGGTTCTCCCCATGGCGCCCAGATAGGTGCACCCACAAATGTGAGGTACCGTTTTCATCGGGACACCTGTGGGAATGCGGGACGATAGGCCATGTGTTGTTGGCAGCGTGTTTCGATGGGTGAGCCAAGTGAAATGTGCAGAAAATGCGTTTTCCCCCCATATTTCGGACTTTGCGGGGGTATCTGGGTAATAAATTCTTGACCAATTTGGGAAAATCATACCTCTGCAGATCCCCATGGGTGTCCTCTTTTCGGAAGTGCATGGGGTTCCCTGTTTTCCTTGGTGGCTTGGACACCTGAGGCCCATATCTGTATGGTGTGCCCGTCTCCAGAGAATGTGAAATTCAGGTGTGAAAACAGACTTGGGGTTACTTGTGTTTTAGGCTTTCCCCTTGACGCCCAGGTAGGGGCACCCACACATGTGAGGTACGGTTTTCATCGGGACACCTGTGGGAATGCAGGACGGTAGGCCATGTGTTGTTGGCAGCGTGTTTCGATCGGTGAGTCAAGTGAAATGTGCAGAAAATTTGTTTTTTTCCCCACATTTTGGATTTTGCAAGGGTGTCTGGGTAATACATTGTGGGCCGATTTGTGCAAATCATACCTCTGCGGATTCCCACGGGTGTCCTCTTTTCGGAAATGCATGGGGTTCCCTGTTTTCCTTGGTGGCTTGGACACCCAAGGCCCATATCTATATGGTGTGCCCGTCTGCAGAGAGTGTGAAATTCAGGTGTGAAAACACAATTGGAGTTACTTGTGTTTTAGGTTTTCCCCATGACGCTCAGGTAGGTGCACCCACACATGTGAGGTACCGTTTTCATCGGGACACCTGTGGGAACGCGGGACGGTAGGCCATGTGTTGTTGGCAGCGTGTTTCGATGGGTGAGCCAAGTGAAATGTGCGGAAAATGCATTTTTCCCCTACATTTCAGACTTTGCGGGGGTGTCTGGGTAATAAATTCTGGACCGATTTGGGCAAATCATACCTCTGCAGATTCCCAGCGGTGTCCTCTTTTCGGAAATGCATGGGGTTCCCTGTTTTCCTTTGTGGCTTGGACACCCAAGGCCCATATCTGTATGGTGTGCCCGTCTGCAGAAAGTGTGAAATTCAGGTGTGAAAACCAACTTGGGGTTACTTGTGTTTTAGGCTTTCCCCTTGGCACCCAGGTAGGTTCACCCACAAATGTGAGATACCATTTTCATCGGGACACCTGTGGGAATGCAGGACGGTAGGCCATGTGTTGTTGGCAGCGTGTTTCGATGGGTGAGCCGAGTGAAAGGTGCGGAAAATTCGTTTTTTTCCCACATTTCGGACTTTGCGGGTGTGTCTGTGTAATAAATTCTGGGCCGATTTGCGCAAATCATACCTCTTCAGATTCCCACGGGTGTCCTCTTTTAGGAAATGCATGGGGTTCCTTGTTTTGCTTGGTGGCTTGGACACCCGAGGCCCATATCTGTATGGTGTCCCCGTCTGCAGAGAGTGTGAAATTCGGGTGTGAAAACAGACTTGGGCTTACTTGTGTTTTAGACTTTCCCCTTGGCACCCACGTAGGTTCACCACACACATGTGAGATACCATTTTCATCGGGACACCTGTGGGAACGCGGGACAGTAAGTCATGTGTTGTTGGCAGCGTGTTTCGATGGATGAGCTGAGTGAAATGTGCAGAAAATGTGTTTTTTTCCCCACATTTTGGATTTTGCAAGGGTGTCTGGGTAATACATTTTGGGCCGATTTGCGCAAATCATACCTCTGCGGATACCCACAGGTGTCCTCTTTTCGGAAATGGATGGGGTTCCCTATTTTCTTAGGTGGCTTGGACACCCAAGGCCCATATCTGTATGGTGTGCCTGTCTGCAGAGAGTGTGAAATTCAGGTGTGAAAACAGACTTGGGGATACTTGTGTTTTAGGTTTTCCCCATGGCGCCCAGGTAGGTGCACCCACACATGTCAGGTACCGTTTTCATCGGGACACCCGTGGGAATGCAGGACGGTAGGCCATGTGTTGTTGGCAGCGTGTTTCGATGGGTGAGCCAAGTGAAATGTTCGGAAAATGCATTTTCCCCCCACATTTCGGACTTTGCGGGGGTGTCTGGATAATAAATTCTGGACCGATCTGGACAAATCATACCTCTGCAGATTCCCACAGATGTACTCTTTTCGGAAATGGATGGGGTTCCCTGTTTTCCTTGGTGGCTTGGACACTCAAGGCCCATATCTGTAAGGTGTGCCCGTCTGCAGAGAGTGTGAAATTCAGGTGTGAAAACAGACTTGGGGTTACTTGTGTTTTAGGCTTTCTCCTTGGCACCCAGGTAGGTTCACCCACACATGTCAGATACTATTTTCATTGGGACACCTGTGGGAACGCAGCACGGTAGGCCATGTGCTGTTGGCAGTGTGTTTTGATGGGTGAGCCGAGTGAAATGTGCGGAAAATGCGTTTTCTTCCCACATTTCGGAATTTGCCGGTGTGTCTGTGTAATAAATTCTTGGCCGATTTGCGCAAATCATACCTCTGCAGATTCCCACGGGTGTCCTCTTTTAGGAAATGCCTGGGGTTCCCTGTTTTGCTTGGTGGCTTGGACACTCGAGGCCCATATCTGTATGGTGTGCCCGTCTGCAGAGAGTGTGAAATTCAGGTGTGAAAACAGACTTGGGGTTACTTGTGTTTTAGGCTTTCCCCTTGGCGCCCAGGTAGGTGCACCCACACATGTGAGGTACCATTTTCATCGGGAAACCCGTGGGAACACAGGACGGTAGGCCATGTGTTGTTGGCAGCGTGTTTCGATCGGTGAGCCAAGTGAAATGTGCAGAAAATGTGTTTTTTTCCCCACATTTTGGATTTTGCAAGGGTGCCTGGTAAATACATTTTGGGCCGATTTGCGCAAATCATACCTCTGTGGATTCCCACAGGTGTCCTCTTTTTGGAAATGGATGGGGTTGCCTGTTTTCTTTGGTGGCTTGGACACTCGAGGCCCATATCTGTATGGTGTGCCCGTCTGCAGAGAGTGTGAGATTCAGGTGTGAAAACAGACTTGGGGTTACTTGTGTTTTAGGCTTTCCCCTTGGCGCCCAGGTAGGTGCACCCACACATGTGAGGTACCATTTTCATCGGGACACCTGTGGGAACGCGGGACGGTAGGCCATGTGTTGTTGTCAGCGTGTTTCGATGGGTGAGCCAAGTGAAATGTGCGGAAAATGCATTTTTTTCCAACATTACAGACTTTGTGTGGGTGTCTGGGTAATAAATTCTGGGCCGATTTGCACAAATCATACCTCTGCTGATTCCCACGGGTGTCTTCTTTTTGGAAATGAATGGGGTTCCCTGTTTTCCTTGGTGGATTGGACAAGCGGGACCCATGTCTGTATGGTGTGCCCGTCTGCAGAGAGTGTGAAATTCAGGTGTGAAAACAGACTTGGGGTTATTTGTGTTTTAGGCTTTCCTCTTGGCACCCAGGTACGTGCACCCACACATGTGAGGTACCGTTTTCATCCGGACACCTGTGGGAAGGCGGGACGATAGGCCATGTGTTGTTGGCAGCGTGTTTCGATGGGTGAGCCGAGTGAAATGTGCGGAAATGCATTTTTTTTCCCCACATTTCTGAATTTGCGGGGGTGTCTGGGTAATAAATTCTGGGCCGATTTGCACAAATCATACCTCTGCGGATTCCCACAGGTGTCCTCTTCTCGGAAATGCAAGGGGTTCCCTGATTTCCTTGGTGGCTTGAACACCCGAGGCCCATATCTGTATGGTGGCGCATCTGCAGAGAGTGTGAAATTCAGGTGTGAAAACAGACTTGGGGTTACTTGTGTTTTAGGCTTTCCCCTTGGCGCCCATGCAGGTTCACCCACACATGTGAGGTACCATTTTCATGGGGACACCTGTGGGAACATGGGACGGTAGGCCATGTGTTGTTGGCAGTGTGTTTCGATGGGTGAGCCAAGTGAAATGTGCGGAAAATGCGTTTTTCCCCCACATTTCGGACTTTGCGGGGGTGTCTGGGTAATAAATTCTGGACCGATTTGGGAAAATCATACTTTCTAGATTCCCACGGGTGTCCTCTTTTTGGAAATGCATGGGGTTCCCTGTTTTCCTTGGTGGCTTGAACACCCAAGGCCCGCATTTGTATGGTGTGCCCGTCTGCAGAGAGTGTGAAATTCAGGTGTGAAAACAAACTTGGGGTTACTTGTGTTTTAGGTTTTCCCCATGCGCCCAGGTAGGTGCACCCACACATGTGAGGTACCGTTTTCATTGGTACACCTGTGGGAATGCGGGACGGTAGGCCATGTGTTGTTTGGCAGCGTGTCTCGATGGGTGCGCCAAGTGAAATGTGCAGAAAATCCGTTTCCCCCCCCATTTTGCACTTTGCGGTGGTGTCTGGGTAATAAATTCTGGACCGATTTGCGCAAATCATACCTCTGCAGATTCCCACGGGTGTCCTCTTTTCAGAAATGCATGGGGTTCCATGTTTTCCTTGGTGGCTTGGACACCCAAGGCCCGCATTTGTATGGTGTGCCCATCTGCAGAGAGTGTGAAATTCAGGTGTGAAAACAGACTTGGGTTTTTTTGTGTTTTAGGCTTTCCCCTTGGCACCCAGGTAGGTTCACCCACACATGTGAGATACCATTTTCATTGGGACACCTGTGGGAACGCGGGACGGTAGGCCATGTGTTGTTGGCTGCGTGTTTCGATGGGTGAGCCAAGTGAAATGTGCAGTTTTTACCCCACATTTCGGAATGTGCGGGGGTGTCTGGCTAATAAATTCTTGGCCGATTTGTGAAAATCATACGTCTGCGGATTCCCACGGGTGTCCTCTTTTCAGAAATGCATGGGGTTCCCTGTTTTTCTTGGTGCCTTGGAAACCCGAGGCCCATATCTGTATGGTGTGCCCGTCTGCAGAGAGTGTGAAATTCAGGTGTGAAAACAGACTTGGGGTCACTTGTGTTTTAGGTTCTCCCCATGGCGCCCAGGTATGTGCACCCACACATGTGAGGTACCGTTTTCATCGGGACACCTGTGGGAATGCGGGACGGTAGGCCATGTGTTGTTGGCAGTGTGTTTTGATGGGTGAGCCAAGTGAAATGTGCAGTTTTTCCCCCACATTTCGGACTTTGCGGGGGTGTCTGGGTAATACATTCTTGACCAATTTGGGAAAATCATACCTCTGCAGATCCCCACAGGTGTCCTCTTTTCGGAAATGCATGGGGTTCCCTGTTTTCCTTGGTGGCTTGGACACACAAGGCCCATGATCTGTATGGTGTGCCCGTCTGCAGAGAGTGTGAAATTCAGCTGTGAAAACAGACTTGGGGTTACTTGTGTTTTAGACTTTCCCCTTGGCACCCAAGTAGGTTCACCACACACATGTGAGATACCATTTTCATCGGGACACCTGTGGGAACGCGGGACAGTAAGTCATGTGTTGTTGGCAGCGTGTTTCGATGGATGAGCTGAGTGAAATGTGCAGAAAATGTGTATTTTTCCCCACATTTCGGATTTTGCGGGGGTGTCTGGGTAATACATTTTTGGCCGATTTGCGCAAATCATACCTCTGCGGATACCCACAGGTGTCCTCTTTTCGGAAATGGATGGGGTTCCCTATTTTCCTTGGTGGCTTGGACACCCAAGGCCCATATCTGTATGGTGTGCCTGTCTGCAGAGAGTGTGAAATTCAGGTGTGAAAACAGACTTGGGGTTACTTGTGTTTTAGGTTTTCCCCATGGCGTCCAGGTAGGTGCACCCACACATGTCAGGTACCGTTTTCATCGGGAAACCCGTGGGAATGCGGGACGGTAGGCCATGTGTTGTTGGCAGCGTGTTTCGATGGGTGAGCCAAGTGAAATGTTCGGAAAATGCATTTTTCCCCCACATTTCGGACTTTGCAGGGGTGCCTGGATAATAAATTCTGGACCGATCTGGACAAATCATACCTCTGCAGATTCCCACAGGTGTCCTCTTTTCGGAAATGGATGGGGTTCCCTGTTTTCCTTGGTGGCTTGGACACCCAAGGCCCATATCTGTATGGTGTGCCCGTCTGCAGAGAGGGTGAAATTCAGGTCTGAAAACAGACTTGGGGTTACTTGTGTTTTAGGCTTTCTCCTTGGCACCCAGGTAGGTTCACCCACACATGTGAGATAGCATTTTCATTGGGACACCTGTGGGAATGCAGCACGGTAGGCCATGTGTTGTTGGCAGTGTGTTTCAATGGGTGAGCCGAGTGAAATGTGCGGAAAATGCGTTTTCTTCCCACATTTCGGAATTTGCGGGTGGTTCTGTGTAATAAATTCTGGGCCGATTTGTGGAAATCATACCTCTGTGGATTCCCACGGGTGTCCTCTTTTCAGAAATGCATGGGGTTCCCTGTTTTCCTTGGTGGCTTGGACACCCGAGGCCCATATCTGTATGTTGTGCCTGTCTGCAGAGAGTGTGAAATTCAGGTGTGAAAACAGACTTGGGGTTACTTGTGTTTTAGGCTTTCCCCTTGGCGCCCAGGTAGGTTCACCACACACATGTGAGATACCATTTTCATCTGGACACCTATGGGAACGCGGGACGGTAGGCCATGTGTTGTTGGCAGCGTGTTTCGATGGGTGAGCCAAGTGAAATGTGCAGTTTTTCCCCCACATTTCGGACTTTGCGGGGGTGTCTGGGTAATACATTCTTGACCAATTTGGGAAAATCATACCTCTGCAGATCCCCACAGGTGTCCTCTTTTCAGAAATGCATGGGGTTCCCTGTTTTCCTTGGTGGCTTGGACACACAAGGCCCATGATCTGTATGGTGTGCCCGTCTGCAGAGAGTGTGAAATTCAGCTGTGAAAACAGACTTGGGGTTACTTGTGTTTTAGACTTTCCCCTTGGCACCCAAGTAGGTTCACCACACACACATGAGATACCATTTTCATCGGGACACCTGTGGGAATGCAGGACGGTAGGCCATGTGTTGTTGGCAGCGTGCTTCGATCGATGAGCCAAGTGAAATGTGCAGATAATGTGTTTTTTCCCCACATTTTGGATTTTGCAAGGGTGTCTGGCTAATACATTTTGGGCCGATTTGCGCAAATCATACCTCTGCGGATTCCCACAGGTGTCCTCTTTTTGGAAATGGATGGGGTTGCCTGTTTTCTTTGGTGGCTTGGACACTCGAGGCCCATATCTGTATGGTGTGCATATCTGCTGAGAGTGTGAAATTCAGGTGTGAAAACAGACTTGGGGTTACTTGTGTTTTAGGCTTTCCCTTTGGCGCCCAGGTAGGTGCACCCACACATGTGAGGTACCATTTTCATCGGGACACCTGTGGGAACGCGGGACAGTAGGCCATGTGTTGTTGTCAGTATGTATCGATGGGTGAGCCAAGTGAAATGTGCGGAAAATGCATTTTTTTCCCACATTTCGGACTTTGCGGGTGTGTCTGTGTAATAAATTCTGGGCCGATTTGCGCAAATCATACCTCTTCAGATTCCCACGGGTGTCCTCTTTTAGGAAATGCATGGGGTTCCTTGTTTTGCTTGGTGGCTTGGACACCCGAGGCCCATATCTGTATGGTGTCCCCGTCTGCAGAGAGTGTGAAATTCGGGTGTGAAAACAGACTTGGGGTTACTTGTGTTTTAGACTTTCCCCTTGGCACCCACGTAGGTTCACCACACACATGTGAGATACCATTTTCATCGGGACACCTGTGGGAACGCGGGACAGTAAGTCATGTGTTGTTGGCAGCGTGTTTCGATGGATGAGCTGAGTGAAATGTGCAGAAAATGTGTATTTTTCCCCACATTTCGGATTTTGCGGGGGTGTCTGGGTAATACATTTTTGGCCGATTTGCGCAAATCATACCTCTGCGGATACCCACAGGTGTCCTCTTTTCGGAAATGGATGGGGTTCCCTATTTTCCTTGGTGGCTTGGACACCCAAGGCCCATATCTGTATGGTGTGCCTGTCTGCAGAGAGTGTGAAATTCAGGTGTGAAAACAGACTTGGGGTTACTTGTGTTTTAGGTTTTCCCCATGGCGTCCAGGTAGGTGCACCCACACATGTCAGGTACCGTTTTCATCGGGAAACCCGTGGGAATGCGGGACGGTAGGCCATGTGTTGTTGGCAGCGTGTTTCGATGGGTGAGCCAAGTGAAATGTTCGGAAAATGCATTTTTCCCCCACATTTCGGACTTTGCAGGGGTGCCTGGATAATAAATTCTGGACCGATCTGGACAAATCATACCTCTGCAGATTCCCACAGGTGTCCTCTTTTCGGAAATGGATGGGGTTCCCTGTTTTCCTTGGTGGCTTGGACACCCAAGGCCCATATCTGTATGGTGTGCCCGTCTGCAGAGAGGGTGAAATTCAGGTCTGAAAACAGACTTGGGGTTACTTGTGTTTTAGGCTTTCTCCTTGGCACCCAGGTAGGTTCACCCACACATGTGAGATAGCATTTTCATTGGGACACCTGTGGGAATGCAGCACGGTAGGCCATGTGTTGTTGGCAGTGTGTTTCAATGGGTGAGCCGAGTGAAATGTGCGGAAAATGCGTTTTCTTCCCACATTTCGGAATTTGCGGGTGGTTCTGTGTAATAAATTCTGGGCCGATTTGTGGAAATCATACCTCTGTGGATTCCCACGGGTGTCCTCTTTTCAGAAATGCATGGGGTTCCCTGTTTTCCTTGGTGGCTTGGACACCCGAGGCCCATATCTGTATGTTGTGCCTGTCTGCAGAGAGTGTGAAATTCAGGTGTGAAAACAGACTTGGGGTTACTTGTGTTTTAGGCTTTCCCCTTGGCGCCCAGGTAGGTTCACCACACACATGTGAGATACCATTTTCATCTGGACACCTATGGGAACGCGGGACGGTAGGCCATGTGTTGTTGGCAGCGTGTTTCGATGGGTGAGCCAAGTGAAATGTGCAGTTTTTCCCCCACATTTCGGACTTTGCGGGGGTGTCTGGGTAATACATTCTTGACCAATTTGGGAAAATCATACCTCTGCAGATCCCCACAGGTGTCCTCTTTTCAGAAATGCATGGGGTTCCCTGTTTTCCTTGGTGGCTTGGACACACAAGGCCCATGATCTGTATGGTGTGCCCGTCTGCAGAGAGTGTGAAATTCAGCTGTGAAAACAGACTTGGGGTTACTTGTGTTTTAGACTTTCCCCTTGGCACCCAAGTAGGTTCACCACACACACATGAGATACCATTTTCATCGGGACACCTGTGGGAATGCAGGACGGTAGGCCATGTGTTGTTGGCAGCGTGCTTCGATCGATGAGCCAAGTGAAATGTGCAGATAATGTGTTTTTTCCCCACATTTTGGATTTTGCAAGGGTGTCTGGCTAATACATTTTGGGCCGATTTGCGCAAATCATACCTCTGCGGATTCCCACAGGTGTCCTCTTTTTGGAAATGGATGGGGTTGCCTGTTTTCTTTGGTGGCTTGGACACTCGAGGCCCATATCTGTATGGTGTGCATATCTGCTGAGAGTGTGAAATTCAGGTGTGAAAACAGACTTGGGGTTACTTGTGTTTTAGGCTTTCCCTTTGGCGCCCAGGTAGGTGCACCCACACATGTGAGGTACCATTTTCATCGGGACACCTGTGGGAACGCGGGACAGTAGGCCATGTGTTGTTGTCAGTATGTATCGATGGGTGAGCCAAGTGAAATGTGCGGAAAATGCATTTTTTTCCCACATTTCGGACTTTGCGGGTGTGTCTGTGTAATAAATTCTGGGCCGATTTGCGCAAATCATACCTCTTCAGATTCCCACGGGTGTCCTCTTTTAGGAAATGCATGGGGTTCCTTGTTTTGCTTGGTGGCTTGGACACCCGAGGCCCATATCTGTATGGTGTCCCCGTCTGCAGAGAGTGTGAAATTCGGGTGTGAAAACAGACTTGGGGTTACTTGTGTTTTAGACTTTCCCCTTGGCACCCACGTAGGTTCACCACACACATGTGAGATACCATTTTCATCGGGACACCTGTGGGAACGCGGGACAGTAAGTCATGTGTTGTTGGCAGCGTGTTTCGATGGATGAGCTGAGTGAAATGTGCAGAAAATGTGTTTTTTTCCCCACATTTTGGATTTTGCAAGGGTGTCTGGGTAATACATTTTGGGCCGATTTGCGCAAATCATACCTCTGCGGATACCCACAGGTGTCCTCTTTTCGGAAATGGATGGGGTTCCCTATTTTCTTAGGTGGCTTGGACACCCAAGGCCCATATCTGTATGGTGTGCCTGTCTGCAGAGAGTGTGAAATTCAGGTGTGAAAACAGACTTGGGGTTACTTGTGTTTTAGGTTTTCCCCATGGCGCCCAGGTAGGTGCACCCACACATGTCAGGTACCGTTTTCATCGGGACACCCGTGGGAATGCAGGACGGTAGGCCATGTGTTGTTGGCAGCGTGTTTCGATGGGTGAGCCAAGTGAAATGTTCGGAAAATGCATTTTCCCCCCACATTTCGGACTTTGCGGGGGTGTCTGGATAATAAATTCTGGACCGATCTGGACAAATCATACCTCTGCAGATTCCCACAGATGTACTCTTTTCGGAAATGGATGGGGTTCCCTGTTTTCCTTGGTGGCTTGGACACTCAAGGCCCATATCTGTATGGTGTGGCCGTCTGCAGAGAGTGTGAAATTCAGGTGTGAAAACAGACTTGGGGTACTTGTGTTTTAGGCTTTCTCCTTGGCACCCAGGTAGGTTCACCCACACATGTGAGATACTATTTTCATTGGGACACCTGTGGGAACGCAGCACGGTAGGCCATGTGCTGTTGGCAGTGTGTTTCGATGGGTGAGCCGAGTGAAATGTGCGGAAAATGCGTTTTCTTCCCACATTTCGGAATTTGCCGCTGTGTCTGTGTAATAAATTCTTGGCCGATTTGCGCAAATCATACCTCTGCAGATTCCCACGGGTGTCCTCTTTTAGGAAATGCCTGGGGTTCCCTGTTTTGCTTGGTGGCTTGGACACCTGAGGCCCATATCTGTATGGTTTGCCCGTCTGCAGAGAATGTGAAATTCAGGTGTGAAAACAGACTTGGGGTTACTTGTGTTTTAGGCTTTCCCCTTGGCGCCCAGGTAGGGGCACCCACACATGTGATGTACGGTTTTCATCGGGACACCTGTGGGAATGCAGGAAGGTAGGCCATGTGTTGTTGGCAGCGTGTTTCGATCGGTGAGCCAAGTGAAATGTGCAGAAAATGTGTTTTTTTCCCCACATTTTGGATTTTGCAAGGGTGTCTGGGTAATACATTTTGGGCCGATTTGCGCAAATCATACCTCTGTGGATTCCCACAGGTGTCCTCTTTTTGGAAATGGATGGGGTTGCCTGTTTTCTTTGGTGGCTTGGACACTCGAGGCCCATATCTGTATGGTGTGCCCGTCTGCAGAGAGTGTGAAATTCAGGTGTGAAAACAGACTTGGGGTTACTTGTGTTTTAGGCTTTCCCCTTGGCACCCAGGTAGGTGCACCCACACATGTGAGGTACCATTTTCATCGGGACACCTGTGGGAACGCGGGACGGTAGGCCATGTGTTGTTGTCAGCGTGTTTCGATGGGTGAGCCAAGTGAAATGTGCGGAAAATGCATTTTTTTCCAACATTACAGACTTTGTGTGGGTGTCTGGGTAATAAATTCTGGGCCGATTTGCACAAATCATACCTCTGCGGATTCCCACGGGTGTCTTCTTTTTGGAAATGAATGGGGTTCCCTGTTTTCCTTGGTGGATTGGACAAGCGGGACCCATGTCTGTATGGTGTGCCCGTCTGCAGAGAGTGTGAAATTCAGGTGTGAAAACAGACTTGGGGTTATTTGTGTTTTAGGCTTTCCTCTTGGCACCCAGGTACGTGCACCCACACATGTGAGGTACCGTTTTCATCCGGACACCTGTGGGAAGGCGGGACGATAGGCCATGTGTTGTTGGCAGCGTGTTTCGATGGGTGAGCCGAGTGAAATGTGCGGAAATGCATTTTTTTTCCCCACATTTCTGAATTTGCGGGGGTGTCTGGGTAATAAATTCTGGGCCGATTTGCACAAATCATACCTCTGCGGATTCCCACAGGTGTCCTCTTTTCGGAAATGCAAGGGGTTCCCTGATTTCCTTGGTGGCTTGAACACCCGAGGCCCATATCTGTATGGTGGCGCATCTGCAGAGAGTGTGAAATTCAGGTGTGAAAACAGACTTGGGGTTACTTGTGTTTTAGGCTTTCCCCTTGGCGCCCATGCAGGTTCACCCACACATGTGTGGTACCATTTTCATGGAGACACCTGTGGGAACATGGGACGGTAGGCCATGTGTTGTTGGCAGTGTGTTTCGATGGGTGAGCCAAGTGAAATGTGCGGAAAATGCGTTTTTCCCCCACATTTCGGACTTTGCGGGGGTGTCTGGGTAATAAATTCTGGACCGATTTGGGAAAATCATACTTTCTAGATTCCCACGGGTGTCCTCTTTTTGGAAATGCATGGGGTTCCCTGTTTTCCTTGGTGGCTTGAACACCCAAGGCCCGCATTTGTATGGTGTGCCCGTCTGCAGAGAGTGTGAAATTCAGGTGTGAAAACAGACTTGGGGTTACTTGTGTTTTAGGTTTTCCCCATGCGCCCAGGTAGGTGCACCCACACATGTGAGGTACCGTTTTCATTGGTACACCTGTGGGAATGCGGGACGGTAGGCCATGTGTTGTTTGGCAGCGTGTCTCGATGGGTGCGCCAAGTGAAATGTGCAGAAAATCCGTTTCCCCCCCCCCATTTTGCACTTTGCGGTGGTGTCTGGGTAATAAATTCTGGACCGATTTGCGCAAATCATACCTCTGCAGATTCCCACGGGTGTCCTCTTTTCATAAATGCATGGGGTTCCATGTTTTCCTTGGTGGCTTGGACACCCAAGGCCCGCATTTGTATGGTGTGCCCATCTGCAGAGAGTGTGAAATTCAGGTGTGAAAACAGACTTGGGTTTTTTTGTGTTTTAGGCTTTCCCCTTGGCACCCAGGTAGGTTCACCCACACATGTGAGATACCATTTTCATTGGGACACCTGTGGGAACGTGGGACGGTAGGCCATGTGTTGTTGGCTGCGTGTTTCGATGGGTGAGCCAAGTGAAATGTGCAGTTTTTACCCCACATTTCGGAATGTGCGGGGGTGTCTGGCTAATAAATTCTTGGCCGATTTGTGAAAATCATACGTCTGCGGATTCCCACGGGTGTCCTCTTTTCGGAAATGCATGGGGTTCCCTGTTTTTCTTGGTGCCTTGGAAACCCGAGGCCCATATCTGTATGGTGTGCCCGTCTGCAGAGAGTGTGAAATTCAGGTGTGAAAACAGACTTGGGGTCACTTGTGTTTTAGGTTCTCCCCATGGCACCCAGGTATGTGCACCCACACATGTGAGGTACCGTTTTCATCGGGAAACCTGTGGGAATGCGGGACGGTAGGCCATGTGTTGTTGGCAGTGTGTTTTGATGGGTGAGCCAAGTGAAATGTGCAGTTTTTCCCCCACATTTCGGACTTTGCGGGGGTGTCTGGGTAATACATTCTTGACCAATTTGGGAAAATCATACCTCTGCAGATCCCCACAGGTGTCCTCTTTTCAGAAATGCATGGGGTTCCCTGTTTTCCTTGGTGGCTTGGACACACAAGGCCCATGATCTGTATGGTGTGCCCGTCTGCAGAGAGTGTGAAATTCAGCTGTGAAAACAGACTTGGGGTTACTTGTGTTTTAGACTTTCCCCTTGGCACCCAAGTAGGTTCACCACACACATGTGAGATACCATTTTCATCGGGACACCTGTGGGAACGCGGGACAGTAAGTCATGTGTTGTTGCCAGCGTGTTTCGATGGATGAGCTGATTGAAATGTGCAGAAAATGTGTATTTTTCCCCACATTTCGGATTTTGCGGGGGTGTCTGGGTAATACATTTTTGGCCGATTTGCGCAAATCATACCTCTGCGGATACCCACAGGTGTCCTCTTTTCAGAAATGGATGGGGTTCCCTATTTTCCTTGGTGGCTTGGACACCCAAGGCCCATATCTGTATGGTGTGCCTGTCTGCAGAGAGTGTGAAATTCAGGTGTGAAAACAGACTTGGGGTTACTTGTGTTTTAGGTTTTCCCCATGGCGTCCAGGTAGGTGCACCCACACATGTCAGGTACCGTTTTCATCGGGAAACCCGTGGGAATGCGGGACGGTAGGCCATGTGTTGTTGGCAGCGTGTTTCGATGGGTGAGCCAAGTGAAATGTTCGGAAAATGCATTTTTCCCCCACATTTCGGACTTTGCAGGGGTGCCTGGATAATAAATTCTGGACCGATCTGGACAAATCATACCTCTGCAGATTCCCACAGGTGTCCTCTTTTCGGAAATGGATGGGGTTCCCTGTTTTCCTTGGTGGCTTGGACACCCAAGGCCCATATCTGTATGGTGTGCCCGTCTGCAGAGAGGGTGAAATTCAGGTCTGAAAACAGACTTGGGGTTACTTGTGTTTTAGGCTTTCTCCTTGGCACCCAGGTAGGTTCACCCACACATGTGAGATAGCATTTTCATTGGGACACCTGTGGGAATGCAGCACGGTAGGCCATGTGTTGTTGGCAGTGTGTTTCAATGGGTGAGCCGAGTGAAATGTGCGGAAAATGCGTTTTCTTCCCACATTTCGGAATTTGCGGGTGGTTCTGTGTAATAAATTCTTGGCCGATTTGCGCAAATCATACCTCTGCAGATTCCCACGGGTGTCCTCTTTTAGGAAATGCATTGGGTTCCCTTTTTTGCTTGGTGGCTTGGACACCTGAGGCCCATATCTGTATGGTGTGCCCGTCTGCAGAGAATGTGAAATTCAGGTGTGAAAACAGACTTGGGGTTACTTGTGTTTTAGGCTTTCCCCTTGACACCCAGGTAGGGGCACCCACACATGTGAGGTACGGTTTTCATCGGGACACCTGTGGGAACGTGGGACAGTAGGCCATGTGTTGTTGGCAGCGTGCTTCGATCGATGAGCCAAGTGAAATGTGCAGATAATGTGTTTTTTTCCCCACATTTTGGATTTTGCAAGGGTGTCTGGATAATACATTTTGGGCCGATTTGCGCAAATCATACCTCTGCGGATTCCCACAGGTGTCCTCTTTTTGGAAATGGATGGGGTTGCCTGTTTTCTTTGGTGGCTTGGACACTCGAGGCCCATATCTGTATGGTGTGCATATCTGCAGAGAGTGTGAAATTCAGGTGTGAAAACAGACTTGGGGTTACTTGTGTTTTAGGCTTTCCCTTTGGCGCCCAGGTAGGTGCACCCACACATGTGAGGTACCATTTTCATCCGGACACCTATGGGAACGTGGGACAGTAGGCCATGTGTTGTTGTCAGTATGTATCGATGGGTGAGCCAAGTGAAATGTGCGGAAAATGCATTTTTTTCCCACATTTCGGACTTTGCGTGGGTGTCTGGGTAATACATTCTGGGCCGATTTGTGGAAATCATACCTCTGTGGATTCCCACGGGTGTCCTCTTTTCAGAAATGCATGGGGTTCCCTGTTTTCCTTGGTGGCTTGGACACCCGAGGCCCATATCTGTATGTTGTGCCTGTCTGCAGAGAGTGTGAAATTCAGGTGTGAAAACAGACTTGGGGTTACTTGTGTTTTAGGCTTTCCCCTTGGCGCCCAGGTAGGTGCACCCACACATGTGAGGTACCGTTTTCATCGTTACACCTATGGGAACGCGGGACGGTAGGCCATGTGTTGTTGGCAGCGTGTTTCGATGGGTGAGCCGAGTGAAATGTGCGGAAAATGCATTTTTTTCCCACATTTCTGAATTTGCGGGGGTGCCTGGGTAATAAATTCTGGGCCGATTTGCACAAATCATACCTCTGCGGATTCCCACAGGTGTCTTCTTTTCGGAAATGCATGGGGTTCCCTGTTTCCTTGGTGGCTTAGACACCCGAGGCCCATATCTGTATGGTGTGTGCGTGTGCAGAGAGTGTGAAATTCAGGTGCGAAAACAGTCCTGGGGTTACTTGTGTTTTAGGCTTTCCCCATGGCGCCCAGGTAGGTGCACCCACACATGTCAGGTACCGTTTTCATCGGGATACCCGTGGGAATGGGGGACGATAGGCCATGTGTTGTTGGCAGCGTGTTTCGATGGGTGAGCCAAGTGAAATGTTCGGAAAATGCATTTTTCCCCCACATTTCGGACTTTGCAGGGGTGTCTGGATAATAAATTCTGGACCGATCTGGACAAATCATACCTCTGCAGATTCCCACAGGTGTCCTCTTTTCGGAAATAGATGGGGTTCCCTGTTTTCCTTGGTGGCTTGGACACCCAAGGCCCATATCTGTATGGTGTGCCCGTCTGCAGAGAGGGTGAAATTCAGTTGTGAAAACAGACTTGGGGTTACTTGTTTTTTAGGCTTTCTACTTGGCACCCAGGTAGGTTCACCCACACATGTGAGATACCATTTTCATTGGGACACCTGTGGGAACGCAGCACGGTAGGCCATGTGTTGTTGGCAGTGTGTTTCGATGGGTGAGCCGAGTGAAATGTGCAGTTTTTCCCCCACATTTCGGACTTTGCGGGGGTGTCTGGGTAATACATTCTTGACCAATTTGGGAAAATCATACCTCTGCAGATCCCCACAGGTGTCCTCTTTTCAGAAATGCATGGGGTTCCCTGTTTTCCTTGGTGGCTTGGACACACAAGGCCCATGATCTGTATGGTGTGCCCGTCTGCAGAGAGTGTGAAATTCAGCTGTGAAAACAGACTTGGGGTTACTTGTGTTTTAGACTTTCCCCTTGGCACCCAAGTAGGTTCACCACACACATGTGAGATACCATTTTCATCGGGACACCTGTGGGAACGCGGGACAGTAAGTCATGTGTTGTTGCCAGCGTGTTTCGATGGATGAGCTGATTGAAATGTGCAGAAAATGTGTATTTTTCCCCACATTTCGGATTTTGCGGGGGTGTCTGGGTAATACATTTTTGGCCGATTTGCGCAAATCATACCTCTGCGGATACCCACAGGTGTCCTCTTTTCAGAAATGGATGGGGTTCCCTATTTTCCTTGGTGGCTTGGACACCCAAGGCCCATATCTGTATGGTGTGCCTGTCTGCAGAGAGTGTGAAATTCAGGTGTGAAAACAGACTTGGGGTTACTTGTGTTTTAGGTTTTCCCCATGGCGTCCAGGTAGGTGCACCCACACATGTCAGGTACCGTTTTCATCGGGAAACCCGTGGGAATGCGGGACGGTAGGCCATGTGTTGTTGGCAGCGTGTTTCGATGGGTGAGCCAAGTGAAATGTTCGGAAAATGCATTTTTCCCCCACATTTCGGACTTTGCAGGGGTGCCTGGATAATAAATTCTGGACCGATCTGGACAAATCATACCTCTGCAGATTCCCACAGGTGTCCTCTTTTCGGAAATGGATGGGGTTCCCTGTTTTCCTTGGTGGCTTGGACACCCAAGGCCCATATCTGTATGGTGTGCCCGTCTGCAGAGAGGGTGAAATTCAGGTCTGAAAACAGACTTGGGGTTACTTGTGTTTTAGGCTTTCTCCTTGGCACCCAGGTAGGTTCACCCACACATGTGAGATAGCATTTTCATTGGGACACCTGTGGGAATGCAGCACGGTAGGCCATGTTTTGTTGGCAGTGTGTTTCAATGGGTGAGCCGAGTGAAATGTGCGGAAAATGCGTTTTCTTCCCACATTTCGGAATTTGCGGGTGGTTCTGTGTAATAAATTCTTGGCCGATTTGCGCAAATCATACCTCTGCAGATTCCCACGGGTGTCCTCTTTTAGGAAATGCATTGGGTTCCCTTTTTTGCTTGGTGGCTTGGACACCTGAGGCCCATATCTGTATGGTGTGCCCGTCTGCAGAGAATGTGAAATTCAGGTGTGAAAACAGACTTGGGGTTACTTGTGTTTTAGGCTTTCCCCTTGACACCCAGGTAGGGGCACCCACACATGTGAGGTACGGTTTTCATCGGGACACCTGTGGGAACGTGGGACAGTAGGCCATGTGTTGTTGGCAGCGTGCTTCGATCGATGAGCCAAGTGAAATGTGCAGATAATGTGTTTTTTTCCCCACATTTTGGATTTTGCAAGGGTGTCTGGATAATACATTTTGGGCCGATTTGCGCAAATCATACCTCTGCGGATTCCCACAGGTGTCCTCTTTTTGGAAATGGATGGGGTTGCCTGTTTTCTTTGGTGGCTTGGACACTCGAGGCCCATATCTGTATGGTGTGCATATCTGCAGAGAGTGTGAAATTCAGGTGTGAAAACAGACTTGGGGTTACTTGTGTTTTAGGCTTTCCCTTTGGCGCCCAGGTAGGTGCACCCACACATGTGAGGTACCATTTTCATCCGGACACCTGTGGGAACGTGGGACAGTAGGCCATGTGTTGTTGTCAGTATGTATCGATGGGTGAGCCAAGTGAAATGTGCGGAAAATGCATTTTTTTCCCACATTTCGGACTTTGCGTGGGTGTCTGGGTAATACATTCTGGGCCGATTTGTGGAAATCATACCTCTGTGGATTCCCACGGGTGTCCTCTTTTCAGAAATGCATGGGGTTCCCTGTTTTCCTTGGTGGCTTGGACACCCGAGGCCCATATCTGTATGTTGTGCCTGTCTGCAGAGAGTGTGAAATTCAGGTGTGAAAACAGACTTGGGGTTACTTGTGTTTTAGGCTTTCCCCTTGGCGCCCAGGTAGGTGCACCCACACATGTGAGGTACCGTTTTCATCGTTACACCTATGGGAACGCGGGACGGTAGGCCATGTGTTGTTGGCAGCGTGTTTCGATGGGTGAGCCGAGTGAAATGTGCGGAAAATGCATTTTTTTCCCACATTTCTGAATTTGCGGGGGTGCCTGGGTAATAAATTCTGGGCCGATTTGCACAAATCATACCTCTGCGGATTCCCACAGGTGTCTTCTTTTCGGAAATGCATGGGGTTCCCTGTTTCCTTGGTGGCTTAGACACCCGAGGCCCATATCTGTATGGTGTGTGCGTGTGCAGAGAGTGTGAAATTCAGGTGCGAAAACAGTCCTGGGGTTACTTGTGTTTTAGGCTTTCCCCATGGCGCCCAGGTAGGTGCACCCACACATGTCAGGTACCGTTTTCATCGGGATACCCGTGGGAATGGGGGACGATAGGCCATGTGTTGTTGGCAGCGTGTTTCGATGGGTGAGCCAAGTGAAATGTTCGGAAAATGCATTTTTCCCCCACATTTCGGACTTTGCAGGGGTGTCTGGATAATAAATTCTGGACCGATCTGGACAAATCATACCTCTGCAGATTCCCACAGGTGTCCTCTTTTCGGAAATAGATGGGGTTCCCTGTTTTCCTTGGTGGCTTGGACACCCAAGGCCCATATCTGTATGGTGTGCCCGTCTGCAGAGAGGGTGAAATTCAGTTGTGAAAACAGACTTGGGGTTACTTGTTTTTTAGGCTTTCTACTTGGCACCCAGGTAGGTTCACCCACACATGTGAGATACCATTTTCATTGGGACACCTGTGGGAACGCAGCACGGTAGGCCATGTGTTGTTGGCAGTGTGTTTCGATGGGTGAGCCGAGTGAAATGTGCGGAAAATGCCTTTTCTTCCCACATTTCGGAATTTGCGGGTGGTTCTGTGTAATAAATTCTTGGCCGATTTGCGCAAATCATACCTCTGCAGATTCCCACGGGTGTCCTCTTTTAGGAAATGCATGGGGTTCCCTGTTTTGCTTGGTGGCTTGGACACCTGAGGCCCATATCTGTATGGTGTGCCCGTCTGCAGAGAATGTGAAATTCAGGTGTGAAAACAGACTTGTGGTTACTTGTGTTTTAGGCTTTCCCCTTGACGCCCAGGTAGGGGCACCCACACATGTGAGGTACGGTTTTCATCGGGACACCTGTGGGAACGCGGGACAGTAGGCCATGTGTTGTTGTCTGCGTGTATCGATGGGTGAGCCAAGTGAAATGTGCGGAAAATGCATTTTTTTCCCACATTTCGGACTTTGCGTGGGTGTCTGGGTAATACATTCTGGGCTGATTTGTGGAAATCATATCTCTGTTGATTCCCACGGGTGTCCTCTTTTCAGAAATGCATGGGGTTCCCTGTTTTCCTTGGTGGCTTGGACACCCGAGGCCCATATCTGTATGGTGTGCCCGTCTCCAGAGAGTGTGAAATTCAGTTGTGAAAACAGACTTGGGGTTACTTGTGTTTTAGGCTTTCCCCTTGGCGCCCAGGTAGGTGCACCCACACATGTGAGGTATCGTTTTCATCCGGACACCTGTGGGAACGCGGAACGATAGGCCATGTGTTGTTGGCAGCGTGTTTCGATAGGTGAGCCGAGTGAAATGTGCGGAAAATGAATTTTTTTCCCACATTTCTGAATTTGCGGGGGTGCCTGGGTAATAAATTCTGGGCCGATTTGCACAAATCATACCTCTGCGGATTCCCACAGGTGTCTTCTTTTCGGAAATGCATGGGGTTCCCTGTTTTCCTTGGTGGCTTGGACACCGAGGCCCATATCTGTATGGTGTGCGCGTGTGCAGAGAGTGCGAAATTCAGGTGCGAAAACAGACCTGGGGTTACTTGTGTTTTAGGCTTTCCCCTTGGTGCCCAGGTAGGTGCACCCACACATGTGAGGTATCACTTTCATCGGTGCACCTTCGGGAACGGTGGATGGTAGGCCATGTGTTATTGTCAGCGTGCTTCAATGGGTGAGCCAAGTGAAATGTGCGGAAAATGCATTTTTTTCCCACATTTCGGACTTTGCGTGGGTGTCTGGTTAATACATTCTGGGCCGATTTGCGGAAATCATACCTTTGTGGATTCCCACGGGTGTCCTCATTTCGGAAATGCATGTGGTTCCCTGTTTTCCTTGGTGGCTTGGACACCCCAGGCCCATATCTGTATGGTGTCCCCGTCTGCAGAGAGTGTGAAATTCAGGTGTGAAAACAGACTTGGGGTTACTTGTGTTTTAGACTTTCCCCTTGGCACCCAGGTAGGTTCACCACACACATGTGAGATACCATTTTCATGGGGACACCTTTGGGAACGCGGGACATTAAGTCATGTGTTGTTGGCAGCGTGTTTCGATGGATGAGCTGAGTGAAATATGCAGAAAATGTGTTTTTTTCCCCACATTTTGGATTTTACAAGGGTGTTTGGGTAATACATTTTGGGCCGATTTGCGCAAATCATACCTCTGCGGATACCCACAGGTGTCCTCTTTTCGGAAATGGATGGGGTTCCCTATTTTCTTTGGTGGCTTGGACACGCAAGGCCCATATCTGTATGGTGTGCCTGTCTGCAGAGAGTGTGAAATTCAGGTGTGAAAACATACTTGGGGTTACTTGTGTTTTAGGTTTTCCCCATGGCGCCCAGGTAGGTGCACCCACACATGTCAGGTACCGTTTTCATCAGGACACCCGTGGGAATGCGGGACGGTAGGCCACGTGTTGTTGGCAGCGTGTTTCGATGGGTGAGCCGAGTGAAATGTGCGGAAAATTCATTTTTTTCCCACATTTCGGACTTTGCGAGTGTGTCTGTGTAATAAATTCTTGGCCGATTTGCGAAAATCATACGTCTGCGGATTCCCACTGGTGTCCTCTTTTTGGAAATGCATGGGGTTCCCTGTTTTCCTTGGTGGCTTGGAAACCAGAGGCCCATATCTGTATGGTGTGCCAGTCTGCAGAGATTGTGAAATTCAGGTGGAAAACAGACTTGGGGTTACTTGTGTTTTAGGTTTTCCCCATGACGCTCAGGTAGGTGTACCCACACATGTGAGGTACCGTTTTCATTGGGACACCTCTGGGAATGTGGGACGGTAGGCCATGTGTTGTTGGCAGCGTGTTTCGATGGGTGAGCCGAGTGAAATGTGCGGAAAATGCGTTTTTTTTCCCACATTTCAGACTTTGCGAGTGTGTCTGTGTAATAAATTCTGAGCTGATTTGCGCAAATCATACCTCTTCAGATTCCCACGGGTGTCCTCTTTTAGGAAATGCATGGGGTTCCTTGTTTTGCTTGGTGGCTTGGACACCCGAGGCCCATATCTGTATGGTGTCCCCATCTGCAGAGAGTGTGAAATTCAGGTGTGAAAACATTCTTGGGGTTACTTGTGTTTTAGGCTTTATCCTTGGCACCCAGGTAGGTCCACCCACACATGTGAGATACCATTTTCATCGGGAAACCTGTGGGAACACAGGACGGTAGACCATGTTTTGTTGGCAGCGTGTTTCAATGGTTGAGCCGAGTGAAATGTGTGGAAAATGCGTTTTTTTCCCACATTTCGAACTTTGCGGGTGTGTCTGTGTAATAAATTCTGGACCGATTTGGGCAAATCATACCTCTCTAGATTCCCAATGGGTGTCCTCTTTTCGGAAATGCATGGGGTTATCTGTTTTGCTTGGTGACTTGGACACCCGAGGCCCATATCTGTATGGTGGGCCTGTCTGCAGAGAGTGTGAAATTCAGGTGTGAAAACAGACTTGGGGTTACTTGTGTTTTAGGCTATCCCCTTGGTGCCCAGGTAGGTGCACCCACACATGTGAGGTACCGTTTTCATCGGGATACCTATGGGAATGCGGGACGGTAGGCCATGTGTTGTTGTTAGCGTGTTTCGATGTGTGAGCCGAGTGAAATGTGCGGAAAATGCATTTTTTTCCCACATTTCGGACTTTGCGGGGGTGTCTGGTTAATACATTCCTATCCGATTTGCCGAAATCATACCTCTGCGGATTACTAGGGGTGTCCTCTTTTCGGAAATGCATGGGGCTCCTTGTTTTCCTTGGTGGCTTGGACCCCCGAGGCCCATATCTGTATGGTGTGCCCGTCTGCAGAGAGTGTGAAAATCAAGTGTGAAAACAGACTTGGGGTTACTTGTGTTTTAGGCTTTACCCTTGGCGCCCAGGTAGGTGCACCCACACATGTGAGGTACCGTTTTCATCAGGACACCTGTGGAAACGCTTGAAAGTAGGTCATGTGTTGTTGGCAGTGTGTTTCGATGGGTGTGCCGAGTGAAATGTGCGGAAAATTCATTTTTTTCCCACATTTCAGACGTTGCGAGGGTGCCTGGGTAATACATTCTGGGCTGATTTGTGCAAATCATACCTCTGTGGATTCCCACGGGTGTCCTCTTTTCGGAAATGCATAGGGTTCCCTGTTTTCCTTGGTGGCTTGGAAACACGAGGCCCATATCTGTATGGTGTGCCCGTTTGCAGAGAGTGTGAAATTCAGGTGTGAAAACAGACTTGGGGTTACTTGTGTTTTAGGTTTTCCCCATGGCGCCCAGGTAGGTGCACCCACACATGTGAGGTACTGTTTTCATCAGTACACCTGTGGGAACGCAGGACAGTAGGCAATGTGTTGTTGGCAGCGTGTTTCGATGGGTGAGCCAAGCGAAATGTGCAGAAAATGTGTTTTCCCCCCACATTTCGGACTTTGCGGGTGTGTCTGTGTGATAAATTCTGTGCCGGTTTGCGCAAATCATACCTCTGAAGATTCCCACAGGTGTCCTCTTTTAGGAAATGCATGGGGTTCCTTGTTTTGCTTGGTGGCTTGGACACCCGAGGCCCATATCTGTATGGTGTGCCCGTCTGCAGAGAATGTGAAATTCAGGTGTGAAAACAGACTTGGGGTTACTTGTGTTTTAGGCTTTCCCCTTGGCGCCCAGGTAGGTGCACCCACACATGTGAGGTACCATTTTCATCGGGACACCTGTGGGAACGCGGGACGGTAGGCCATGTGTTGTTGTCAGCGTGTTTCGATGGGTGAGCCAAGTGAAATGTGCGGAAAATGCATTTTTTTCCAACATTACATACTTTGTGTGGGTGTCTGGGTAATAAATTCTGGGCCGATTTGCACAAATCATACCTCTGCGAATTCCCACGGGTGTCTTCTTTTCGTAAATGAATGGGATTCCCTGTTTTCCTTGGTGGATTGGAGAAGCGAGTCCCATGTCTGTATGGTCTGCCCGTCTGCAGAGAGTGTGAAATTCAGGTGTGAAAACAGACTTGGGGTTATTTGTGTTTTAGGCTTTCCCCTTGGCACCCAGGTACGTGCACCCACACATGTGAGGTACCGTTTTCATCCGGACACCTGTGGGAACGCGGGACGATAGGCCATGTGTTCTTGGCAGCGTGTTTCGATGGGTGCGCCGAGTGAAATGTGCGGAAATACATTTTTTTTTCCACATTTCTGAATTTGCGGGGGTGTCTGGGTAATAAATTCTGGACCGATTTGCACAAATCATACCTCTGCGGATTCCCACAGGTGTCCTCTTTTCGGAAATGCAAGGGGTTCCCTGATTTCCTTTCTGGCTTGGACACCCGAGGCCCATATCTGTATGGTGGCGCATCTGCAAAGAGTGTGAAATTCGGGTGTGAAAACAGACTTGGGGTTACTTGTGTTTTAGGCTTTCCCCTTGGCGACCAGGCAGGTTCACCCACACATGTGAGGTACCATTTTCATCGGGACACCTGTGGGAACATGGGACGGTAGGCCATGTTTTGTTGGCACTGTGTTTCGATGGGTGAGCCAAGTGAAATGTGCGGAAAATGCATTTTTCCCGCACATTTCGGACTTTGCGGGGATGTCTGGGTAATAAATTCTGTACCGATTTGGGAAAATCATACCTTTCTAGATTTCCACGGGTGTCTTCTTTTCGGAAATGCATGGGGTTCCCTGTTTTCCTTGGTGGCTTGGACACCCGAGGCCCATATCTGTATGGTGTGCGCGTGTGCAGAGAGTGTGAAATTCAGGTGCGAAAACAGACCTGGGGTTACTTATGTTTTAGGCTTTCCCCATGGCGCCCAGGTAGGTGCACCCACACATGTCAGGTACCATTTTCATCGGGATACCAGTGGGAATGGGGGACGGTAGGCCATGTGTTGTTGGCAGCGCGTTTCAATGGGTGAGCCAAGTGAAATGTTCGGAAAATGCATTTTTCCCCCTCATTTCGGACTTTGCAGGGGTGTCTGGATAATAAATTCTGGACCGATCTAGACAAATCATACCTCTGCAGATTCCCACAGGTGACTTCTTTTCGGAAATGGATGGGGTTCCCTGTTTTCCTTGGTGGCTTGGACACCCAAGGCCCATATCTGTATGGTGTGCCCGTCTGCAGAGAGGGTGAAATTCAGGTGTGAAAACAGACTTGGGGTTACTTGTGTTTTAGGCTTTCTCCTTGGCACCCAGGTAGGTTCACCAACACATGTGAGATACCATTTTCATTGGGACACCTGTGGGAACGCAGCACGGTAGGCCATGTGTTGTTGGCAGTGTGTTTCGATGGGTGAGCCGAGTGAAATGTGCAGAAAATGCGCTTTCTTCCCACATTTCGGAATTTGCGGGTGGTTCTGTGTAATAAATTCTTGGCCGATTTGCGCAAATCATACCTCTGCAGATTCCCACGGGTGTCCTCTTTTAGGAAATGCATGGGGTTCCCTGTTTTGCTTGGTGGCTTGGACACCTGAGGCCCATATCTGTATGGTGTGCCCGTCTGCAGAGAATGTGAAATTCAGGTGTGAAAACAGACTTCGGGTTACTTGTGTTTTAGGCTTTCCCCTTGACGCCCAGGTAGGCGCACCCACACATGTGAGGTACGGTTTTCATCGGGACACCTGTGGAAATGCAGGACGGTAGGCCATGTGTTGTTGGCAGCATGTTTCGATCGGTGAGCCAAGTGAAATGTGCAGAAAATGCGTTTTTTTCCCCACATTTTGGATTTTGCAAGGGTGTCTGGGTAATACATTTTGGGCCGATTTGCGCCAATCATACGTCTGCGGATTCCCACAGGTGTCCTCTTTTTGGAAATGGATGGAGTTGTCTGTTTTCTTTGGTGGCTTGGACACTCGAGGCCCATATTTGTATGGTGTGCCCATCTGCAGAGAGTGTGAAATTCAGGTGTGAAAACAGACTTGGGGTTACTTGTGTTTTAGGCTTTCCCTTTGGCGCCCAGGTGGGTGCACCCACAAATGTGAGGTACCATTTTCATCGGGACACCTGTGGGAACGCGGGATAGTAGGCCATGTGTTGTTGTCAGCGTGTATCGATGGGTGAGCCAAGTGAAATGTGCGGAAGATGCATTTTTTTCCCACATTTCGGACTTTGCGTGGGTGTCTGGGTAATACATTCTGGGCCGATTTGTGGAAATCATACCTCTGTGGATTCCCACGGGTGTCCTCTTTTCAGAAATGCATGGGGTTCCCTGTTTTCCTTGGTGGCTTGGACACCCAAGGCCAATATCTGTATGGTGTGTCTGTCTGCAGAGAGTTTGAAATTCAGGTGTGAAAACAGACTTGGGGTTACTTGTGTTTTAGGCTTTTCCCTTGGCGCCCAGGTAGGTGCACCCACACATGTGAGGCACCGTTTTCATCGGTACACCTATGGGAACGCGGGACGGTAGGCATGTGTTATTGGCAGCGTGTTTCGATGGGTGAGCCGAGTGAAATGTGCGGAAAATGCCTTTTTTCCCACATTTCAGACTTTGCGGGTGTGCCTGGGTAATAAATTCTGGGCCGATTTATGCAAATCATACCTCTGCGGATTCCCACGGGTGTCTTCTTTTCGTAAATGCATGGGGCTCCCTGTTTTCCTTGGTGGCTTGGACACCCGAGGCCCATATCTGTATGGTGTGCCCGTCTGCAGAGAGTGTGAAATTCAGTTGTGAAAACAGACTTGGGGTTACTTGTGTTTTAGGCTTTCCCCTTGGCGCACAGGTAGGTGCACCCACACATGTGAGGTATCGTTTTCACCCGGACACCTGTGGGAACGCGGAACGATAGGCCATGTGTTGTTGGCAGCGTGTTTCGATGGGTGAGCCGAGTGAAATGTGCGGAAAATGCATTTTTTTTCCCACATTTCTGAATTTGCGGGGGTGCCTGGGTAATAAATTCTGGGCCGATTTGCACAAATCATACCTCTGCGGATTCCCACAGGTGTCTTCTTTTCGGAAATGCATGGGGTTCCCTGTTTTCCTTGGTGGCTTGGACACCCGAGGCCCATATCTGTATGGTGTGCACGTGTGCAGAGAGTGCGAAATTCAGGTGCGAAAACAGACCTGGGGTTACTTGTGTTTTAGGCTTTCCCCTTGGTGCCCAGGTAGGTGCACCCACACATGTGAGGTACCACTTTCATCGGGGCACCTGTGGGAACGGTGGATGGTAGGCCATGTGTTATTGTCAGCGTGCTTCAATGGGTGAGCCAAGTGAAATGTGCGGAAAATGCATTTTTTTCCCACATTTCGGACTTTGCGTGGGTGTCTGGTTAATACATTCTGGGCCGATTTGCGGAAATCATACCTTGTGGATTCCCAGGGTTGTCCTCTTTTCAGAAATGCATGGGGTTCCCTATTTTCCTTGGTGGCTTGGACACCCGAGGCCCATATCTGTATGGTGTGCCCGTCTGCATAGAGTGTGAAATTCAAATGTGAAAACAGACTTGGGGTTACTTGTATTTTAGGCTTTCCTGTTGGCGCCCAGGTAGGTACACCCACACATGTGAGGTACCATTTTCATTGGGACACCTGTGGGAACGTGGGACAGTTGGCCATGTGTTGTTGGCAGCGTGTTTCGATGGGTGAGCTGAGTGAAATGTGCAGGAAATGTGTTTTTATTCCCACATTTCGGAATGTGCGGGGTTGTCTGGGTAATAAATTCTTGGACGATTTGCGAAAATCATACGTCTGCGGATTCCCACTGGAGTCCTCTTTTTGGAAATGCATGGGGTTCCCTGTTTTCCTTGGTGGCTTGGAAACCAGAGGCCAATATCTGTATGGTGTGCCTGTCTGCAGAGAGTGTGAAATTCAGGTGTGAAAACAGACTTGGGGTTACTTGTGTTTTAGGTTTTCCCCATGACGCCCAGGTAGGTGCACCCACACATGTGAGGTACCGTTTTCATTGGGACACCTGTGGGAATGTGGGACGGTAGGCCATGTGTTGTTGGCAGCGTGTTTCGATGGGTGAGCCAATTGAAATATGCGGAAAATGAGTTTTTCCCCCACATTTCGGACTTTGCGGGGGTGTCTGGGTAATACATTTGGGACCGATTTGGGAAAATCATACCTCTGCAGATTCCCACGGGTGTCCTCTTTTCGGAAATGCATGGGGTTCCTCGTTTTCCTTGGTGGCTTGGACACCCAAGGCCCATATCTGAATGGTGTGCCCGTCTGCAGAGAGTGTGAAATTCAGGTGTGAAAACAGACTTGGGGTTACTTGTGTTTTAGGCTTTCTCCTTGGCACCCAGGTAGGTTCACCCACACATGTGAGATACCATTTTCATTGGGACACCTGTGGAAACACAGCACGGTAGGCCATGTGTTCTTGGCAGTGTGTTTCGATGGGTGAGCCGAGTGAAATGTGCGGAAAATGCGTTTTCTTCCCACTTTTCGGACTTTGCGGGTGTGTCTGTGTAATAAATTCTTGGCTGATGTGCGCAAATCATACCTCTGCAGATTCCCACGGGTGTCCTCTTTTTGGAAATGCATGGGGTTCCCTGTTTTGCTTGGTGGCTTGGACACCTGAGGCCCATATCTGTATGGTGTGCCCGTCTGCAGAGAATGTGAAATTCAGGTGTGAAAACAGACTTGGGGTTACTTGTGTTTTAGGCTTTCTCCTTGGCACCCAGGTAGGTTCACCCACACATGTGAGATACCATTTTCATTGGGACACCTGTGGGAACGCAGCACGGTAGGCCATGTGTTGTTGGCAGTGTGTTTCGATGGGTGAGCCGAGTGAAATGTACGGAAAATGCGTTTTCTTCCCACATTTCGGAATTTGCGGGAGGTTCTGTGTAATAAATTCTTGGCCGATTTGCGCAAATCATACCTCTGCAGATTCCCACGGGTGTCCTCTTTTAGGAAATGCATGGGGTTCTCTGTTTTGCTTTCGTGGCTTCGACACCTGAGGCCCATATCTGTATGTTGTGCCCGTCTGCAGAGAATGTGAAATTCAGGTGTGAATACAGACTTGGGGTTACTTGTGTTTTAGGCTTTCCCCTTGACGCCCAGGTAGGGGCACCCACACATGTGAGGTACGGTTTTCATCGGGACACCTGTGGGAATGCAGGACGGTAGGCCATGTGTTTTTGGCAGCGTGTTTCGATCGGTGAGCCAAGTGAAATGTGCGGAAAGTGCATTTTTTTCCCACATTTCGGACTTTGCGTGGGTGTCTGGTTAATACATTCTGGGCCGATTTGCGGAAATCATACCTTTGTGGATTCCCACGGGTGTCCTCTTTTCAGAAATGCATGGGGTTCCCTATTTTCCTTGGTGGCATGGACACCCGAGGCCCATATCTGTATGGTTTGCCCGTCTGCAGAGAGTGTGAAATTCAAATGTGAAAACAGACTTGGGGTTACTTGTATTTTAGGCTTTCCCGTTGGCGCCCAGGTAGGTGCACCCACACATGTGAGGTACCATTTTCATTGGGACACCTGTGGGAACGTGGGACAGTTGGCCATGTGTTGTTGGCAGCGTGTTTCGATGGGTGTGCCGAGTGAAATGTGCGGAAAATGCTTTTTTTTCCCACATTTCAGACTTTGCGGGGGTGCCTGGGTAATACATTCTGGGGCGATTTGCGCAAATTATACCTCTGCGGATTCCCACGGGTGTCCTCGTTTCGGAAATGCATGTGGTTCCCTGTTTTCCTTGGTGGCTTGGACACCCAAGGCCCATATCTGTATGGTGTCCCCGTCTGCAGAGAGTGTGAAATTCAGGTGTGAAAACAGACTTGGGGTTACTTGTGTTTTAGACTTTCCCCTTGGCACCCAGGTAGGTTCACCACACACATGTGAGATACCATTTTCATGGGGACACCTGTGGGAACGCGGGACAGTAAGTCATGTGTTGTTGGCAGCGTGTTTCGATGGATGAGCTGAGTGAAATGTGCAGAAAATGTGTTTTTTTCCCCACATTTTGGATTTTGCAAGGGTGTCTGGGTAATACATTTTGGGCCGATTTGCGCAAATCATACCTCTGCGGATACCCACAGGTGTCCTCTTTTCGGAAATGGATGGGGTTCCCTATTTTCTTTGGTGGCTTGGACACCCAAGGCCCATATCTGTATGGTGTGCCTGTCTGCAGAGAGTGTGAAATTCAGGTGTGAAAACAGACTTGGGGTTACTTGTGTTTTAGGTTTTCCCCATGGCGCCCAGGTAGGTGCACCCACACATGTCAGGTACCGTTTTCATCGGGACACCCGTGGGAATGCGGGACGGTAGGCCATGTGTTGTTGGCAGCGTGTTTCGATGGGTGAGCCAAGTGAAATGTTTGGAAAATGCATTTTTCCCCCACATTTCGGACTTTGCAGGGGTGTCTGGATAATAAATTCTGGACCGATCTGGACAAATCATACCTCTGCAGATTCCCACAGGTGTCCTCTTTTCGGAAATGGATGGGGTTCCCTGTTTTCCTTGGTGGCTTGGACACCCAAGGCCCATATCTGTATGGTGTGCCCGTCTGCAGAGAGTGTGAAATTCAGGAGTGAAAACAGACTTGGGGCTACTTGTGTTTTAGGCTTTCTCCTTGGCACCCAGGTAGGTTCCCCCACACATGTGAGATACCATTTTCATTAGGACACCTGTGGGAACGCAGCACGGTAGGCCATGTGTTGTTGGCAGTTTGTTTCGATGGGTGAGCCGAGTGAAATGTGCGGAAAATGCGTTTTCTTCCCAAATTTCGGACTTTGCGGGTATGTCTGTGTAATAAATTCTTGGCTGATTTGCGCAAATCATACCTCTGCACATTCCCACGGGTGTCCTCTTTTAGGAAATGCATGGGGTTCCCTATTTTGCTTGGTGGCTTGGACACCTGAGGCCCGTATCTGTATGGTGTGCCCGTCTGCAGAGAATGTGAAATTCAGGTGTGAAAACAGACTTGGGGTTACTTGTGTTTTAGGCTTTCCCCTTGACGCCCAGGTAGGGGCACCCACACATGTGAGGTACGGCTTTCATCGGGACACCTGTGGGAATGCAGGACGGTAGGCCATGTGTTGTTGGCAGCGTGTTTCGATCGGTGAGCCAAGTGAAATGTGTAGAAAATGTGTTTTTTTCCCCCATTTTGGATTTTGCAAGAGTGTCTGGGTAATACATTGTGGGCCGATTTGCGCAAATCATACCTCTGCGGATTCCCACGGGTGTCCTCTTTTCAGAAATGCATGGGGTTCCCTGTTTTCCTTGGTGGCTTGGACACCCAAGGCCCATATCTGTATGGTGTGCCCGTCTGCAGAGAGTGTGAAATTCAGGTGTGAAAACAGACTTGGGGTAACTTATGTTTTAGGCTTTCCCCTTGGTGCCCATGTAGGTGCACCTACACATGTGAGGTTCCGTTTTCATCGGGACACCTGTGGGAACGCGGGACGGTAGGCCATGTGTTGTTGGCAGCGTGTTTCGATGGGTGAGCCAAGTGAAATGTGCGGAAAATGCGTTTTTCCCCCACATTTCAGACTTTGCGGGGGTGTCTGGGTAATAAATTCTGGACCGATTTGGGCAAATCATACCTCTGCAGATTCCCACTGGTGTCCTCTTTTCGGAAATGCATGGGGTTCCCTGTTTTCCTTTGTGGCTTGGACACCCAAGGCCCATATCTGTATGGTGTGCCCGTCTGCAGAGAGTGTGAAATTCAGGTGTGAAAACAAACTTGGGGTTACTTGTGTTTTAGGCTTTCCCCTTGGCACCAAGGTAGGTTCACCTACACATGTGAGATACCATTTTCATCGGGACACCTGTGGAAATGCAGGACAGTAGGCCATGTGTTGTTGGCAGCGTGTTTCGATGGGTGAGCCGAGTGAAATGTGCGGAAAATGCGTTTTTTTCCCACATTTCGGACTTTGCGGGTGTGTCTGTGTAATAAATTCTGAGCTGATTTGCGCAAATCATACCTCTTCAGATTCCCACGGGTGTCCTCTTTTAGGAAATGCATGGGGTTCCTTGTTTTGCTTGGTGGCTTGGACACCCGAGGCCCATATCAGTATGGTGTCCCCATCTGCAGAGAGTGTGAAATTCAGGTGTGAAAACATTCTTGGGGTTACTTGTGTTTTAGGCTTTATCCTTGGCACCCAGGTAGGTCCACTCACACATGTGAGATACCATTTTCATCGGGAAACCTGTGGGAACACAGGACGGTAGGCCATGTGCTGTTGGCAGCGTGTTTCGATGGTTGAGCCGAGTGAAATGTGTGGAAAATGCGTTTTTTTCCCACATTTCAAACTTTGCGGGTGTGTCTGTGTAATAAATTCTGGACCGATTTGGGCAAATCATACCTCTCTAGATTCCCAATGGGTGTCCTCTTTTCGGAAATGCATGGGGTTATCTGTTTTGCTTGGTGGCTTGGACACCCGAGGCCCCTATCTGTATGGTGGGCCTGTCTGCAGAGAGTGTGAAATTCAGGTGTGAAAACAGACTTGGGGTTACTTGTGTTTTAGGCTATCCCCTTGGTGCCCAGGTAGGTGCACCCACACATGTGAGGTACCGTTTTCATCGGGATACCTATGGGAATGCGGGACGGTAGGCCATGTGTTGTTGTTAGCGTGTTTCGATGTGTGAGCCGAGTGAAATGTGCGGAAAATGCATTTTTTTCCCACATTTCGGACTTTTCGGGGGTGTCTGGGTAATACATTTTGGGCCGATTTGCGCAAATCATACTTCTGCGGATTCCCACAGGTGTCCTCTTTTCGGAAATGGATGGGGTTCCCTGTTTTCCTTGGTGGCTTGGACATCCGAGGCCCATATCTGTATCATGGGCCTGTCTGCAGAGAGTGTGAAATTCAGGTGTGAAAACAGACATGGGGTTACTTGTGTTTTAGGCTATCCCCTTGGTGCCCAGGTAGGTGCACCCACACATGTGAGGTACCGTTTTCATCGGGATACCTATGGGAATGCGGGACGGTAGGCCATGTGTTGTTGTTAGCGTGTTTCGATGTGTGAGCCGAGTGAAATGTGCGGAAAATGCATTTTTTTCCCACATTTCGGACTTTGCGGGGGTGTCTGGTTAATACATTCCTATCCGATTTGCCGAAATCATACCTCTGCGGATTACTAGGGGTGTCCTCTTTTCGGAAATGCATGGGGCTCCTTGTTTTCTTTGGTGGCTTGGACACCCGAGGCCCATATCTGTATGGTGTGCCCGTCTGCAGAGAGTGTGAAAATCAAGTGTGAAAACAGACTTGGGGTTACTTGTGTTTTAGGCTTTACCCTTGGCGCCCAGGTAGGTGCAGCCACACATGTGAGGTACCGTTTTCATCAGGACACCTGTGGAAACGCTTGAAAGTAGGTCATGTGTTGTTGGCAGCGTGTTTCGATGGGTGTGCCGAGTGAAATGTGCGGAAAATTCATTTTTTTCCCACATTTCAGACGTTGCGAGGGTGCCTGGGTAATACATTCTGGGCTGATTTGCGCAAATCATACCTCTGCGGATTACCACGGGTGTCCTCTTTTCGGAAATGCATAGGGTTCCCTGTTTTCCTTGGTGGCTTGGAAACACGAGGCCCATATCTGTATGCTGTGCCCCTTTGCAGAGAGTGTGAAATTCAGGTGTGAAAACAGACTTGGGGTTACTTGTGTTTTAGGTTTTCCCCATGGCGCCCAGGTAGGTGCACCCACACATGTGAGGTACTGTTTTCATCAGTACACCTGTGGGAACGCAGGACAGTAGGCAATGTGTTGTTGGCAGCGTGTTTCGATGGGTGAGCCAAGTGAAATGTGCAGAAAATGTGTTTTCCCCCCACATTTCGGACTTTGCGGGTGTGTCTGTGTGATAAATTCTGTGCCGGTTTGCGCAAATCATACCTCTGAAGATTCCCACGGGTGTCCTCTTTTAGGAAATGCATGGGGTTCCTTGTTTTGCTTGGTAGCTTGGACACCCGAGGCCCATATCTGTATGGTGTGCCCGTCTGCAGAGAGTGTGAAATTCAGGTGTGAAAACAGACTTGGGGTTACTTGTGTTTTAGGCTTTCCCCTTGGCGCCCAGGTAGGTGCACCCACACATGTGAGGTACCATTTTCATCGGGACACCTGTGGGAACGCGGGACGGTGGGCCATGTGTTGTTGTCAGCGTGTTTCGATGGGTGAGCCAAGTGAAATGTGCGGAAAATGCATTTTTTTCCAACATTACATACTTTGTGTGGGTGTCTGGGTAATAAATTCTGGGCCGATTTGCACAAATCATACCTCTGCGAATTCCCACGGGTGTCTTCTTTTCGTAAATGAATGGGGTTCCCTGTTTTCCTTGGTGGATTGGACAAGCGAGACCCATGTCTGTATGGTGTGCCCGTCTGCAGAGAGTGTGAAATTCAGGTGTGAAAACAGACTTGGGGTTATTTGTGTTTTAGGCTTTCCCCTTGGCACCCAGGTACGTGCACCCACACATGTGAGGTACCGTTTTCATCCGGACACCTGTGGGAACGCGGGACGATAGGCCATGTGTTCTTGGCAGCGTGTTTCGATGGGTGAGCCGAGTGAAATGTGCGGAAATGCATTTTTTTTTCCACATTTCTGAATTTGCGGGGGTGTCTGGGTAATAAATTCTGGACCGATTTGCACAAATCATACCTCTGGGGATTCCCACAGGTGTCCTCTTTTCGGAAATGCAAGGGGTTCCCTGATTTCCTTGGTGGCTTGGACACCCGAGGCCCATATCTGTATGGTGGCGCATCTGCAAAGAGTGTGAAATTCGGGTGTGAAAACAGACTTGGGGTTACTTGTGTTTTAGGCTTTCCCCTTGGCGCCCAGGCAGGTTCACCAACACATGTGAGGTACCATTTTCATCGGGACACCTGTGGGAACATGGGACGGTAGGCCATGTGTTGTTGGCAGTGTGTTTCGATGAGTGAGCCAAGTGAAATGTGCGGAAAATGCATTTTTCCCACACATTTCGGACTTTGCGGAGGTGTCTGGGTAATAAATTCTGTACCGATTTGGGAAAATCATACCTTTCTAGATTCCCACGGGTGTCTTCTTTTCGGAAATGCATGGGGTTCCCTGTTTTCCTTGGTGGCTTGGACACCTGAGGCCCATATCTGTATGGTGTGCGCGTGTGCAGAGAGTGTGAAATTCAGGTGCGAAAACAGACCTGGGGTTACTTGTGTTTTAGGCTTTCCCCATGGCGCCCAGGTAGGTGCACCCACACATGTCAGGTACCGTTTTCATCGGGATACCAGTGGGAATGTGGGACGGTAGGCCATGTGTTGTTGGCAGCGTGTTTCAATGGGTGAGCCAAGTGAAATGTTCGGAAAATGCATTTTTCCCCACATTTTCGGACTTTGCAGGGGTGTCTGGATAATAAATTCTGGACCGATCTGGACAAATCATACCTCTGCAGATTCCCACAGGTGTCCTCTTTTCGGAAATGGATGGGGTTCCCTGTTTTCCTTGGTGGCTTGGACACCCAAGGCCCATATCTGTATGGTGTGCCCGTCTGCAGAGAGGGTGAAATTCAGGTGTGAAAACAGACTTGGGGTTACTTGTGTTTTAGGCTTTCTCCTTGGCACCCAGGTAGGTTCACCAACACATGTGAGATACCATTTTCATTGGGACACCTGTGGGAACGCAGCACAGTAGGCCATGTGTTGTTGGCAGTGTGTTTCGATGGGTGAGCCGAGTGAAATGTGCAGAAAATGCGCTTTCTTCCCACATTTTGGAATTTGCGGGTGGTTCTGTGTAATAAATTCTTGGCCGATTTGCGCAAATCATACCTCTGCAGATGCCCACGGGTGTCCTCTTTTAGGAAATGCATGGGGTTCCCTGTTTTGCTTGGTGGCTTGGACACCTGAGGCCCATATCTGTATGGTGTGCCCGTCTGCAGAGAATGTGAAATTCAGGTGTGAAAACAGACTTGGGGTTACTTGTGTTTTAGGCTTTCCCCTTGACGCCCAGGTAGGGGCACCCACACATGTGAGGTACGGTTTTCATCGGGACACCTGTGGGAATGCAGGACGGTAGGCCATGTGTTGTTGGCAGCATGTTTCGATCGGTGAGCCAAGTGAAATGTGCAGAAAATGCGTTTTTTCCCCACATTTTGGATTTTGCAAGGGTGTCTGGGTAATACATTTTGGGCCGATTTGCGCAAATCATACGTCTGCGGATTCCCACAGGTGTCCTCTTTTTGGAAATGGATGGAGTTGTCTGTTTTCTTTGGTGGCTTGGACACTCGAGGCCCATATCTGTATGGTGTGCCCATCTGCAGAGAGTGTGAAATTCAGGTGTGAAAACAGACTTGGGGTTACTTGTGTTTTAGGCTTTCCCTTTGGCGCCCAGGTAGGTGCACCCACAAATGTGAGGTACCATTTTCATCGGGACACCTGTGGGAACACGGGACAGTAGGCCATGTGTTGTTGTCAGCGTGTATCGATGGGTGAGCCGAGTGAAATGTGCGGAAAATGCATTTTTTTCCCACATTTCTGAATTTGCGGGGGTGCCTCGGTAATAAATTCTGGGCCGATTTGTGCAAATCATACCTCTGCGGATTCCCACGGGTTTCTTCTTTTCGGAAATGCATGGGGCTCCCTGTTTTCCTTGGTGGCTTGGACACCCAAGGCCCATATCTGTATGGTGTGCCCGTCAGCAGAGAGTGTGAAATTCAGTTGTGAAAACAGACTTGGGGTTACTTGTGTTTTAGGCTTTCCCCTTGGCGCCCAGGTAGGTGCACCCACACATGTGAGGTATCGTTTTCATCCGGACACCTGTGGGTACGCGGAACGATAGGCCATGTGTTGTTGGCAGCGTGTGTCGATGGGTGAGCCGAGTGAAATGTGCGGAAAATGCATTTTTTTTCCCACATTTCTGAATTTGCAGGGGTGCCTGGGTAATAAATTCTGGGCCGATTTTCACAAATCATACCTCTGCGGATTCCCACAGGTGTCTTCTTTTCGGAAATGCATGGGGTTCCCTGTTTTCCTTGGTGGCTTGGACACCCGAGGCCCATATCTGTATGGTGTGCGCGTGTGCAGAGAGTGCGAAATTCAGGTGCGAAAACAGACCTGGGGTTACTTGTGTTTTAGGCTTTCCCATTGGTGCCCAGGTAGGTGCACCCACACATGTGAGGTATCACTTTCATCGTTGCACCTTCGGGAACGGTGGATGGTAGGCCATGTGTTGTTGTCAGCGTGCTTCAATGGGTGAGCCAAGTGAAATGTGCGGAAAATGCATTTTTTTCCCACATTTCGGACTTTGCGTGGGTGTCTGGTTAATACATTCTGGGCCGATTTGCGGAAATCATACCTCTGTGGATTCCCAGGGGTGTCCTCTTTTCAGAAATGCATGGGGTTCCCTATTTTCCTTGGTGGCTTGGACACCCGAGGCCCATATCTGTATGGTGTGCCCGTCTGCATAGAGTGTGAAATTCAAATGTGAAAACAGACTTGGGGTTACTTGTGTTTTAGGCTTTCCCGTTGGCGCCCAGGTAGGTGCACCCACACATGTGAGGTACCATTTTCATTGGGACACCTGTGGGAACGTGGGACAGTTGGCCATGTGTTGTTGGCAGCGTGTTTCGATGGGTGAGCTGAGTGAAATGTGCAGGAAATGTGTTTTTATTCCCACATTTCGGAATGTGCGGGGTTGTCTGGGTAATACATTCTTAGACGATTTGCGAAAATCATACGTCTGCGGATTCCCACTGGAGTCCTCTTTTTGGAAATGCATGGGGTTCCCTGTTTTCCTTGGTGGCTTGGAAACCAGAGGTCAATATCTGTATGGTGTGCCTGTCTGCAGAGAGTATGAAATTCAGGTGTGAAAACAGACTTGGGGTTACTTGTGTTTTAGGTTTTCCCCATGACGCCCAGGTAGGTGCACCCACACATGTGAGGTACCGTTTTCATTGGGACACCTGTGGGAATGTGGGACGGTAGGCCATGTGTTGTTGGCAGCGTGTTTCGATGGGTGAGCCGAGTGAAATGTGCGGAAAATGCGTTTTCTTCCCACTTTTCGGACTTTGCGGGTGTGTCTGTGTAATAAATTCTTGGCTGATGTTACGCAAATCATACCTCTGCAGATTCCCACGGGTGTCCTCTTTTTGGAAATGCATGGGGTTCCCTGTTTTGCTTGGTGGCTTGGACACATGAGGCCCATATCTGTATGGTGTGCCCGTCTGCAGAGAATGTGAAATTCAGGTGTGAAAACAGACTTGGGGTTACTTGTGTTTTAGGCTTTCTCCTTGGCACCCAGGTAGGTTCACCCACACATGTGAGATACCATTTTCATTGGGACACCTGTGGGAACGCAGCACGGTAGGCCATGTGTTGTTGGCAGTGTGTTTCGATGGGTGAGCCGAGTGAAAAGTGCGGAAAATGCGTTTTCTTCCCACATTTCGGAATTTGCAGGAGGTTCTGTGTAATAAATTCTTGGCTGATTTGCGCAAATCATACCTCTGCAGATTCCCACGGGTGTCCTCTTTTAGGAAATGCATGGGGTTCCCTGTTTTGCTTGGTGGCTTCGACACCTGAGGCCCATATCTGTATGGTGTGTGTTAGGCAGAAACCTGTGCAGTTCCCTTGGGGAACACTGCAAAAGATTTAAGACTACAGGTAGAGCAGTAAACCCCTTTGGTAGCAGTCTGTACCACCCAGATTTACCTGGTAGCTGTGGCTGAGCAGTCAGACTTCTCTCAAGAAGAGTTAGGCAGTATGTAAAGTATACACAATATGTACCAAAACACAATAGCACAAGCAAACACTGACCAGAGCTTGGTTTCAAAAGTATATAGTTATTTATTTAAAATACACATAAGTTAAAAACACTCTAGCAAAAATATAGTAAAAGCACTTCAACACAGTTATAATGAAAGTAGATTCAATCCTTTCTCCTATCTAGACAACTCTAGGTAAAACACCACTTAATTAAAACAGAGGTGAGTGCTTAACGTTAGATGACACTCTAGTAGTTTCCAAGAAAGGGAGAGAAAAAGCAGAAATGGGTTAGACACACCACTCTAAGGTCCAGAGCACTTGCAATAGGCTTACAGAAGAATAAAGTCACAGGTGAGCAAAAGTCACTAGGCAGGGCCCACTCTTAGAGTAGCCGGAGCGAAAATGTGCCCAAGATCACACTGTTAGTTAGAGATTCAAAGTCTTGCAAAGAGTCAAAAAGAGGTTAGAGTGGCTCAGAAAGTTTAGCCAAAGTGTCCCAGGCACTCCCAGGTTCGAAAGCCGGGGACTAAATCTACCCCGTACAGTCGGTAGCAAGGGAAGCCAGGCAGAACACAGTACCTTAAGCGGAAAGGATCCTCCAGCGGTGGCAGTTGTTCCAGGCAGTGGCAGCAGGGCTCGACGTCGGTCAGGGGAGAAGAAGTTCTCGCTGAAGAGCAGAAGAAGAGGGTCGTTGCACTGCCCGGGAAGAAACCAGCCGCGGAGTCCTCCGGTTAAAGGGTTGGTGCCGACTTTCGCGGTATGGGGGTAAAGTGTGGTATTCCGGTTGCCGGGGTGCTTGGCACAGGCAAGGCGGCCACGAGATACCTCAAAGAACGGAAAGAAGGCGAAAACTGGTTGTCCCCACCAGTCAAGGGAAGGAGCCACTCCGTTAAGAGTTCTCCTCGGTCGTCGGGAAAAAGTGGTGAGACGGTTCAGCAGGGCTCCACCGGGTGGTGTCGTCGAAGCAGGTCGGCTCAGCTCTTCCCTCGTCGGATTCTTGGTCCTGTGGCGACTTCTGAAGTCCCAGTCCCCAAAGCCCTGCTTTTATGCAGCAAACCCCCATTCACCCAGCCTAGCTGTCACTCAACCATGCTAAGTGGTGAGCCGGGCGGCTCACCACTTGGGCCAATCAGGACGGAGTGCGACTTGAGTTACCAAGGTAACTCAGTCCAGGGTGCCTAAATCCCCCTCCACCCCTCCTAAGTACCCCAGACAGAGTGGCACCACTTTGGAGGGCTTCTGTGGAGAAGCCCGCCAAAAGTGGAACAAAGGGCTCCACTTTGGGTCAGAGTTACAGAGGCGAACACCAACGCCATTTTAGAATCAAGTTTTGGCAAAAAGTCCCAACCGGAGTTATAAAAATAAATATATAAACCGGCGGTATGTTTAAGGCTACCGTAAATAAATAATTAAATGTGTTAGCCTAAAACAATGGGAAATCCCATAGGGAAATATTCGCGGTCGAATATAAAAAGTAGTTTCCACTGCCACCAGCCAAAACTCGATCAGGGGGGACGGAGACGTGCCCCCTCGACTAACAGACCCTGGGGCAATCGAATTGCCCCAGCCAGTACGTCCACAATATGATGGTTTGTACTGGTTCTGTTCAGGATTTAAGACTAGTAAAGTCTTTGGTGACTTTACATGCCCTGGGAGACAGTAGTCAGTCCCAGGGTATGGAGTCTATGTTGGGGAGTCCCTAGGACACCCCTGGGTCACGGCACAGAGGGTGCTGTGTAACCCACATCACAAAAATACATGAGGCCCTATGGAGTAAGAGACCCCATAGCCCATTCAACACAAGGTTTAACCAAGAAAACACACTTCAACATGTCCAAGAGTGAGGGTAAAAGAGTCTCACTCTTGGCAGGAGAAAAAAATTAAACCCCAGAAATCCAGCAAAGCTGCTGGGGGACTCACTAGGTAGGGAAATTCAGCCTAAACAGAGAATTCTCCCTAACACTCGCCCCCCCCAGACTAAGGGACAGGAGGATTTAATCCACTCCTGGATGAACCTCATACCTCTAGTCGATGATATACATCCTAGAGAGTCCATCAGCATTTTGATGGTGACACCCTGACCTGTGCTCAATGGTGAAATCAAACCCTTGCAGGCAGATTGACCATCTCAATAGTTTTGGATTTTCCCCTTTCATTTGCATTAACCATCTCAAGGGTTGGTGGTCAGTCTGAATAACAAAAGTAGAACCATACAAGTATGGCCTAAACTTCTTCAGTGCCCACACAATAGCAAAGCATTCTCTTTCGATAGTTGCCCACCTTGTCTCAGGATCCTTCAGTTTCCTACTGATGAAGCAAATGGGGTGCTCCCTACCCTTCTCATCCAGTTGGCTTAGAACTGCACCTATACCTACATTGGAAGCATCAGTTTGTACAATGAAAGGTTGGTGGTAGTCAGGAGCTCTCAATACTGGAGCCTGGCAAAGAGCTCTCTTCAGTTTTTCAAAGGCCTGATTGCACTCCTCATTCCATTTCACCTTTTTAGGGAATTTGGGAGAGGAGATTACATTCAGTGGAGAAGCTATGGTCCCATAGTTCTCAATGAAATTCCTGTAATACCCAGTGAGGCCTAGAAAAGCTCTCACTTGGGTTTGAGTAGTTGGTGTTGTCCAATTTTGCACAGCTTCAATCTTGCTGGGCAAAGGCCTTATTTCTCCACCTCCTACCTCATGTCCAAGGTAGACCACTTTACTTTGACCAATCTGGCACTTACTGGCTTTGATTGTCAAATGGGCCTGTTTCAGAGCCTGCAACACATGGCCTAGGTGGTTCACATGTTCTTCCCAGGAGTGGCTGAAGACTGCAATGTCATCCAAGTATGCCATGCAGAAATCTTCCATCCCAGCCAGAACTTGGTTCACCATCCTTTGGAATGTGGCAGGTGCGTTTTTCAGTCCAAAAGGCATGACCTTAAACTGGTACAAGCCAACTGGGGTTGAAAATGCAGTTTTCTCCTTGGCATGGTCTGTCAGGGCTATTTGCCAATAGCCTGACGTCAGGTCAAATGTGCTGAGGTACTTGGCTGCACCAAGTTTATCCACCAACTCATCTGTCCTGGGCAAAGGGTGGGCATCAGTCTTGGTGACTGCATTTAGAGCTCTATAGTCCACACAGAATCTCAAGTCTTTGGATCCTGCCTTTGGTACTAACACAACTGGGCTAGACCATGGACTAGTAGAGGGTTCTATTACCCCGAGATCAAGCATCTTCTTGACCTCTCCTTTGATGTGGGCTCTGATATGTTCTGACATTCTGTATCCTCTGCTTTTGACTGGCAGACAGTCACCAGTGAGTATCTCATGCTGGCCCCAAGGGGTCAAGCCTGGTGACAGTGAGAACAGGGAGGCAAACTGATTTAACATAGATTTGCACTCCTCTTGTTGCTCAGGTGTCAGGTCTGAAGAGAGATTGACTCCTTCAACTTTTTCATCTAAAGGTACACCTCTGAGGAGATCAGGGAGAGATTCACTCTCTTCCTCCTCTGCAGCTGAAGCTAGGAGCAAGGCTCCTACATCAGGTCTGGAGATGTAGGCTTTTAGTCGGTTGGTGTGGAAGACTCTAGGAGCTTCCCTGGGTCTGCCCAGATCCACCAGATAGTTGACCTCTCCAAGTTTTCCCACAACCTTGAAGGGTCCCATCCATTTGTCTTGCAAGGCCCTCTGCCTTGTTGGGAGCATAACTAGAACAAGCTGGTCTTGAGTAAACTCAACCATGTTAGCCTTCTGGTCGTGCCAATGTTTGACCAGGGCTTGACCAGCTTTCAAGTTGTCACTTGCTTCTGCCATCATGTGTGACATTCTCCTCCGGAGACCTATCACATAGTCAGTCACTCTGACTGGCTTGAGGGGAGGAGCACCTTCCAACCCCTCCTTAATCAGGGCCAATGGACCTCTGACTGGATGGCCATAGAGAAGCTCAAAGGGAGAATAACCTACTCCCTCCTGAGGGACTTCTCTATAAGCAAAGAGAAGGCATGGCAGTAGAAGGTCCCACTTTTTCTTAAGGGGTTCTTCCAAAGCACCTATCATGCTCTTCATGGTTCTGTTAAACCTTTCAACCAACCCGTTTGTCTGAGGGTGGTAGGCGGTTGAGAACTTGTAGGTAACTCCACAGGTTTTCCACATGGCCTTCATGTAGTGGGACATAAAGTTTGACCCCCTGTCAGAGATTACCTCCTTAGGAAACCCAACCCTGGTAAAAATACCAAGGAGGGCCTTAGCCACAGCCGGAGCTGTAACAGTCCTCATAGGAATGGCCTCCGGGTACCTAGTAGCATGGTCTACTACAACAAGGATAAACCTGTTGCCTGAGGAGGTTGGAGGATCAAGGGGACCAACAATGTCAATCCCTACCCTCTCAAATGGGACTCCCACAACTGGGAGAGGCACTAAAGGTGCCACATTCTTGGAACCAACCTTACCAGAAGTCTGGCAGGTATGGCAGCTCTTACAATATCTATCTACTTCGGCCCCCATCTTTGGCCAATAAAAGTAGAGTGAGAGCCTTTCCTTGGTCTTCTTGAAACTCAAGTGGCCAGCCAAAGGTATCTCATGGGCTAGTTGTAAGAACTGTTGTCTGTTTTCCTGTGGGACTACAAGGCGTTTGTAGTCTCCAGGTTCAGACTCAGTGGGTTCACTGTAGAAGAGGCCATCTTCCCAGTGCAACCTATACTTCCCAGGCTCTTGCCCATCAGCTTGAGAAGCTGCCTGGTGGCGGAGACCCTCCAGAGTTGGACATTCTCTTTGCCCCTTACGAAAAGCTGCCCTGCTAGGCCCACCTTCTGCCAGTAAAGACTGCAGCTCAGGATGGTCCTCAGGGTCCAAATCTCCAATAAGGTTGGGGCCTCCTTCTAGCTCTTCCTCAGAGTCTAGCTCAACCACACAGGGTTGTACCTCCCTCTCAGCCTCAGCTGGAGGTGGAGTTACAGGTGTAACTTTGGACAACCTAGGGGAAGTCCTTGTTGGAAGCACTGGAGTGCTTGCTGCTGGCTTTTTCCTAGGAGTCTTGGGTTGCCCCTTTGCTCCTGATCTGGTAGTTACTGCAGTAAGTTGCTCCAGTGGTAGAGGAGTGATTTCTGTCATCATCTCCTGAGATAACCCTCTCAGGGTTTTCTCCCTTGCAGGTTTTGTGAGTTCCTGAAACCTTTTGCTAGGAGGTCTGGGGGTATGAGATACAACTCCAAGAGCTTTGAGGTCATTACCCAACAGAACCCTACCTGGCACTTCACATTGTACACTGACAGGTATTTTTACAGCCATATCATTACATTGGATGAGAACTGGTAACTGGGGACACATCTGCACAGGCCCACCAGCTAACTTGGTGAGGCATTTGGGTGCCTTAGCAACATCCTCTGCCTTGAAAAATGATTCATCCACCACAGTTATGCTGGCTCCAGTGTCCCTAATGGCAGGAGTCTCCTGACCATTCACCTGGACACTGTCCTTATAATACTCTTTAGTATTATCTGGGATAGAGTTATAGACATCTAAATTCTGTTGCTCCCACAACCCCAGAGAGACTAAAGAAACACTAGCTGAGACTCCAGTGGGTTCATCAGCTAGTAATAGAAAGTTTCCACTTGCCATGGGTACTTCCTCTTCGGGAGCGAAGGCTAAGGAGGCAAGCTGGACCCCTGAAGGTTTACCCTTACATCTGGGATCTCCTTTCACATGGTCAGTAGCCTTACAAACAAAGCATGAGCCAAAGGCTCGCTGGAATGGAGGCTTGTTCTGACCTCCTTCTGGTCTGGGACCAGAAGGTACACTAGCCTGATTTGGTTTCCCTTGTGGCTTACCCTTATAGTTTTGTTTGGGGCCCTCTTTGGAATTTGTAGTATTAGAATTCTCTTTGGAGTCCTTCTTAGACTGTTTTTCCCCATCCTTCTTCTGAGTTACCCCAGAATCCTTGTGAGTGGCCCTGTTGGCAACCCACAAGTCAGCAGCCTTAGCTAGCTTCCGGGAATCTAATTCCCTGGAATCAGCCAAGTGTTGTCTGAGCTCAGGAGAGCAGGCATCATAAATAGTCTCCAACATAAACAAATTCTTCATACCTTCATAAGTGTTCACCTTGTAACCCTTAATCCATCCCTCTAAGTTTTTCAAACATTCATTCACCCAGGTAGCCCAAGGGGTACCATCATGCTTTTTGAGGCTCCTAAACCTCTTAAGATACTGGGAAGGGGTCTTCCCAAACCTAGCTATCAAAGCTAGTTTCACACATTCATAGTCCTTCCTATCCTCCTCCCCCATCTCCATTACCACATCAGTTGCAACAGGGGGAAGCCTAGAGAACAACCAGGTGAGTAAGTCATTTCCTGTGATGTTCTGGAGCCCATGATTATATTCAAACAGAGACAACCAATCCAACACATCCAACTTAGGCTCATACATACCAACCAATTCTTTAGGCATCCGGGGTCTTTTAGGACTGGAACTTCTAGAGGAGCCAGAGAGAGAAACATTCTCAACAGATAATTTCTTCATTTCTAAGTCATACTTGAGCTCCATTTCCCTTAGCCTTAGTTCTTTGTCAGTTTGAGCATTAAGTTTCTTATACTCCAATTCTAGCTTCATTTTCTCTAGTTCAAAGTACTGAGGACTAAATGTGGGACCTGGTAAAGGTCCAGTAGGCACAGCAGGTAGAGCAGGCAGAGGCCTAGGGGGGACAGTTACAACAGCCTCACCCTCCTCTTCTGACTCTTCCTCAGAAACATCAACATTTTGCTCCATGTTAACTTCAACACTGTCATCTACAGTCGCTGGAGTGGTAGGTTCCTCTGAACCATCACCCAGACTTTGGTTAGCTAACAATCTTTCAATCAGCTCCATTTTCTTGCCCTTAGTCAGGAGATCCTTATGTTTACAGAGCACTCTTAAACAATCAGCAGTTTTGGCTGCAAGGGACTCTTGACTATAGCTTTCTATAACTGACATGTTAGAGGTTTTACTTTTTCAGTGCTAAGCTTTGTGGTTAGTTGCACTAAGGTATCTAAAGCACAATAAAATGTATACTCAATACAAATCCCACCGCTGTACACCAGTGTTAGGCAGAAACCTGTGCAGTTCCCTTGGGGAACACTGCAAAAGATTTAAGACTACAGGTAGAGCAGTAAACCCCTTTGGTAGCAGTCTGTACCACCCAGATTTACCTGGTAGCTGTGGCTGAGCAGTCAGACTTCTCTCAAGAAGAGTTAGGCAGTATGTAAAGTATACACAATATGTACCAAAACACAATAGCACAAGCAAACACTGACCAGAGCTTGGTTTCAAAAGTATATAGTTATTTATTTAAAATACACATAAGTTAAAAACACTCTAGCAAAAATATAGTAAAAGCACTTCAACACAGTTATAATGAAAGTAGATTCAATCCTTTCTCCTATCTAGACAACTCTAGGTAAAACACCACTTAATTAAAACAGAGGTGAGTGCTTAACGTTAGATGACACTCTAGTAGTTTCCAAGAAAGGGAGAGAAAAAGCAGAAATGGGTTAGACACACCACTCTAAGGTCCAGAGCACTTGCAATAGGCTTACAGAAGAATAAAGTCACAGGTGAGCAAAAGTCACTAGGCAGGGCCCACTCTTAGAGTAGCCGGAGCGAAAATGTGCCCAAGATCACACTGTTAGTTAGAGATTCAAAGTCTTGCAAAGAGTCAAAAAGAGGTTAGAGTGGCTCAGAAAGTTTAGCCAAAGTGTCCCAGGCACTCCCAGGTTCGAAAGCCGGGGACTAAATCTACCCCGTACAGTCGGTAGCAAGGGAAGCCAGGCAGAACACAGTACCTTAAGCGGAAAGGATCCTCCAGCGGTGGCAGTTGTTCCAGGCAGTGGCAGCAGGGCTCGACGTCGGTCAGGGGAGAAGAAGTTCTCGCTGAAGAGCAGAAGAAGAGGGTCGTTGCACTGCCCGGGAAGAAACCAGCCGCGGAGTCCTCCGGTTAAAGGGTTGGTGCCGACTTTCGCGGTATGGGGGTAAAGTGTGGTATTCCGGTTGCCGGGGTGCTTGGCACAGGCAAGGCGGCCACGAGATACCTCAAAGAACGGAAAGAAGGCGAAAACTGGTTGTCCCCACCAGTCAAGGGAAGGAGCCACTCCGTTAAGAGTTCTCCTCGGTCGTCGGGAAAAAGTGGTGAGACGGTTCAGCAGGGCTCCACCGGGTGGTGTCGTCGAAGCAGGTCGGCTCAGCTCTTCCCTCGTCGGATTCTTGGTCCTGTGGCGACTTCTGAAGTCCCAGTCCCCAAAGCCCTGCTTTTATGCAGCAAACCCCCATTCACCCAGCCTAGCTGTCACTCAACCATGCTAAGTGGTGAGCCGGGCGGCTCACCACTTGGGCCAATCAGGACGGAGTGCGACTTGAGTTACCAAGGTAACTCAGTCCAGGGTGCCTAAATCCCCCTCCACCCCTCCTAAGTACCCCAGACAGAGTGGCACCACTTTGGAGGGCTTCTGTGGAGAAGCCCGCCAAAAGTGGAACAAAGGGCTCCACTTTGGGTCAGAGTTACAGAGGCGAACACCAACGCCATTTTAGAATCAAGTTTTGGCAAAAAGTCCCAACCGGAGTTATAAAAATAAATATATAAACCGGCGGTATGTTTAAGGCTACCGTAAATAAATAATTAAATGTGTTAGCCTAAAACAATGGGAAATCCCATAGGGAAATATTCGCGGTCGAATATAAAAAGTAGTTTCCACTGCCACCAGCCAAAACTCGATCAGGGGGGACGGAGACGTGCCCCCTCGACTAACAGACCCTGGGGCAATCGAATTGCCCCAGCCAGTACGTCCACAATATGATGGTTTGTACTGGTTCTGTTCAGGATTTAAGACTAGTAAAGTCTTTGGTGACTTTACATGCCCTGGGAGACAGTAGTCAGTCCCAGGGTATGGAGTCTATGTTGGGGAGTCCCTAGGACACCCCTGGGTCACGGCACAGAGGGTGCTGTGTAACCCACATCACAAAAATACATGAGGCCCTATGGAGTAAGAGACCCCATAGCCCATTCAACACAAGGTTTAACCAAGAAAACACACTTCAACATGTCCAAGAGTGAGGGTAAAAGAGTCTCACTCTTGGCAGGAGAAAAAAATTAAACCCCAGAAATCCAGCAAAGCTGCTGGGGGACTCACTAGGTAGGGAAATTCAGCCTAAACAGAGAATTCTCCCTAACAGTGTGCCCGTCTGCAGAGAATGTGAAATTCAGGTATGAAAACAGACTTGGGGTTACTTGTGTTTTAGGCTTTCCCCTTGACGCCCAGGTAGGGGCACCCACACATGTGAGGTACGGTTTTCATCGGGACACCTGTGGGAATGCAGGATGGTAGGCCATGTGTTGTTGGCAGCGTGTTTCGATCGGTGAGCCAAGTGAAATGTGCAGAAAATGTGTTTTTTTCCCCACATTTTGGATTTTGCAAGGGTGTCTGGGTAATACATTTTGGGCCGATTTGCGCAAATCATACCTCTGCGGATTCCCACAGGTGTCCTCTTTTTGGAAATGGATGGGGTTGCCTGTTTTCTTTGGTGGCGTGGACACTCGAGGCCCATATCTGTATGGTGTTCCCATCTGCAGAGAGTGTGAAATTCAGGTGTGAAAACAGACTTGGGGTTACTTGTGTTTTAGGCTTTCCCTTTGGCGCCCAGGTAGGTGCACCCACACATGTGAGGTACTATTTTCATCGGGACACCTGTGGGAACGCGGGACAGTAGGCCATGTGTTGTTGTCAGCGTGTATCGATGGGTGAGCCAAGTGAAATGTGCGGAAAATGCATTTTTTTCCCACATTTCGGACTTTGCGGGTGTGCCTGGGTAATACATTCTGGGCCGATTTGTGCAAATCATACCTCTGCGGATTCCGACGGGTGTCTTCTTTTCGGAAATGCATGGGGCTCCCTGTTTTCCTTGGTGCCTTGGACACCCGAGGCCCATATCTGTATGGTGTGCCCGTCTGCAGAGAGTGTGAAATTCAGTTGTGAAAACAGACTTGGGGTTACTTGTGTTTTAGACTTTCCCCTTGGCGCCCAGGTAGGTGCACCCACACATGTGAGGTATCGTTTTCATCCGGACACCTGTGGGAACGCGGAACGATAGGCCATGTGTTGTTGGCAGCGTGTTTCGATGGGTGAGCCGAGTGAAATGTGCGGAAAATGCATTTTTTTTCCCACATTTCTGAATTTGCGGGGGTGTCTGGGTAATAAATTCTGGGCCGATTTGCACAAATCATACCTCTGCGGATTCCCACAGGTGTCTTCTTTTCAGAAATGCATGGGGTTCCCTGTTTTCCTTGGTGGCTTGGACACCCAAGGCCCATATCTGTATGGTGTGCCTGTCTGCAGAGAGTGTGAAATTCAGGTGTGAAAACAGACTTGGGGTTACTTGTGTTTTAGGCTTTCCCCTTGCCGCCCAGGTAGGTGCACCCACACATGTGAAGTACCGTTTTCATCCGGACACCTGTGGGAACGCGGGACGATAGGCCATGTGTTGTTGGCAGCGTGTTTCGATGGGTGAGCCGAGTGAAATGTGCGGAAAATGTATTTTTTTCCCACATTTCGGAATTTGCGTGGGTGTCTGGTTAATACATTCTGGGCCGATTTGCGGAAATCATACCTCTGTGGATTCCCACGGGTGTCCTCTTTTCGGAAATGCATGGGGTTCCCTATTTTCCGTGGTGGCTTGGACACCCGAGGCCCATATCTGTATGGTGTGCCCGTCTGCAGAGAGTGTGAAATTCAAATGTGAAAACAGACTTGGGGTTACTTGTGTTTTAGGCTTTCCCGTTGGCGCCCAGGTAGGTGCACCCAAACATGTGAGGTACCATTTTCATTGGGACACCTGTGGGAACGTGGGACAGTTGGCCAGGTGTTGTTGGCAGCGTGTTTCGATGGGTGTGCCGAGTGAAATGTGCGGAAAATGCTTTTTTTCCCACATTTCAGACTTTGCGTGGGTGCCTGGGTAATACATTCTGGGCGATTTGCGCAAATCATACCTCTGCGGATTCCCACGGGTGTCCTCTTTTCGGAAATGCATGGGGTTCCCTGTTTTCCTTGGTGGCTTGGAAACCCAAGGCCCATATCTGTATGGTGTGCCCGTCTGCAGAGAGTGTGAATTTTCAGGTGTGAAAATAGACTTGGGGTAACTTATGTTTTAGGCTTTCCCCTTGGTGCCCAAGTAGGTGCACCCACACATGTGAGGTTCCGTTTTCATCGGGACACCTGTGGGAACGCGGGACGGTAGGCCATGTGTTGTTGGCAGCATGTTTCGATGGGTGAGCTGAGTGAAATGTGCAGGAAATGTGTTTTTATTCCCACATTTCGGAATGTGCGGGGTTGTCTGGGTAATAAATTCTTGGACGATTTGCGAAAATCATACGTCTGCAGATTCCCACTGGAGTCCTCTTTTTGGAAATGCATGGGGTTCCCTGTTTTCCTTGGCGGCTTGGAAACCAGAGGCCAATATCTGTATGGTGTGCCTGTCTGTAGAGAGTGTGAAATTCAGGTGTGAAAACAGACTTGGGGTTACTTGTGTTTTAGGTTTTCCCCATGACGCCCAGGTAGGTGCACCCACACATGTGAGGTACCATTTTCATTGGGACACCTCTGGGAATGTGGGACGGTAGGCCATGTGTTGTTGGCAGCGTGTTTCGATGGGTGAGCCAAGTGAAATGTGCAGAAAATGCGTTTTTCCCCCACATTTCAGACTTTGCGGGGGTGTCTGGGTAATAAATTCTGGACCGATTTGGGCAAATCATACCTCTGCAGATTCCCACCAGTGTCCTCTTTTCAGAAATGCATGGGGTTCCCTGTTTTCCTTTGTGGCTTGGACACCCAAGGCCCATATCTGTATGGTGTGCCTGTCTGCAGAGAGTGTGAAATTCAAATGTGAAAACAGACTTGGGGTTACTTGTGTTTTAGGCTTTCCCCTTGGCGCCCAGGTAGGTGCACCCACACAAGTGAGGTACCATTTTCATCGGGACACCTGTGGGAACGCGGGACAGTAGGCCATGTGTTGTTGTCAGCGTGTTTCGATGGGTGAGCCAAGTGAAATGTGCGGAAAATGCATTTTTTCCCACATTTCGGACTTTGCGTGGGTGTCTGGGTAATACATTCTGGGCCGATTTGCGGAAATCATACCTATGTGGATTCCCACGGGGGTCTTCTTTTTGGAAATGCATGGGGTTCCCTGTTTTCCTTGGTGGCTTGGACACCCGAGGCCCATATCTGTATGGTGTGCCTGTCTGCAGAGAGTGTGAAATTCAGGTGTGAAAACAGACTTGGGGTTACTTGTGTTTTAGGCTTTCCCCTTGCCGCCCAGGTAGGTGCACCCACACATGTGAAGTACCGTTTTCATCCGGACACCTGTGGGAACGCGGGACGATAGGCCATGTGTTGTTGGCAGCGTGTATCGATGGGTGAGCCGAGTGAAATGTGCGGAAAATGCATTTTTTTCCCACATTTCTGAATTTGCGGGGGTGTCTGGGTAATAAATTCTGGGCCGATTTGCACAAATCATACCTCTGCGGATTCCCACAGGTGTCTTCTTTTCGGAAATGCATGGGGTTCCCTGTTTTCCTTGGTGGCTTGGACACCCGAGGCCCATATCTGTATGGTGTGCGCATGTGCAGAGAGTGTGGAATTCAGGTGCGAAAAGAGACCTGGGGTTACTTGTGTTTTAGGCTTTCCCCTTGGTGCCCAGGTAGGTGCACCCACACATGTGAGGTACCACTTTCATCGGGGCACCTGTGGGAACGGTGGATGGTAGGCCATGTGTTATTGTCAGCGTGCTTCAATGGGTGAGCCAAGTGAAATGTGCGGAAAATGCATTTGTTTGCCACATTTCAGATTTTGCGTGGGTGTCTGGTTAATACATTCTGGGCCGATTTGTGGAAATCATACCTCTGTGGATTCCCACGGGTGTCCTCTTTTCGGAAATGCATGGGGTTCCCTGTTTTCCTTGGTGGCTTGGACATCCGAGGCCCATATCTGTATGGCGTGCCCATCTGCAGAGAGTGTGAAATTCAGGTGTGAAAACAGACTTGGGGTTACTTGTGTTTTAGGCTTTCTCCTTGGCACCCAGGTAGGTTCTCCCACACATGAGAGATACCATTTTCATTGGGACACCTGTGGGAAAGCTGCACGGTAGGCCATGTGTTGTTGGCAGTTTGTTTCGATGGGTGAGCCGAGTGAAATGTGCGGAAAATGCGTTTTCTTCCCACATTTCGGACTTTGCGGGTGTGTCTGTGTAATAAATTCTTGGCTGATTTGCGCAAATCATACCTCTGCACATTCCCACGGGTGTCCTCTTTTAGGAAATGCATGGGGTTCCCTGTTTTGCTTGGTGGCTTGGACACCTGAGGCCCGTATCTGTATGGTGTGCCCGTCTGCAGAGAATGTGAAATTCAGGTGTGAAAACAGACTTGGGGTTACTTGTGTTTTAGGCTTTCCCCTTGACGCCCAGGTAGGGGCACCCACACATGTGAGGTACAGTTTTCATCAGGACACCTGTGGGAATGCAGGACGGTAGGCCATGTGTTGTTGGCAGCGTGTTTCGATCGGTAAGCCAAGTGAAATGTGCAGAAAATGTGTTTTTTCCCCACATTTTGGATTTTGCAAGGGTGTCTGGGTAATACATTGTGGGCCGATTTGCGCAAATTATACCTCTGCAGATTCCCATGGGTGTCCTCTTTTTTCGGAAATGCATGGGGTTCCCTGTTTTCTTTGGTGGCTTGGACACCCAAGGCCCATATCTGTATGGTGTGCCCGTCTGCAGAGAGTGTGAAATTCAGGTGTGAAAACAGACTTGGGGTAACTTATGTTTTAGGCTTTCCCCTTGGTGCCCAAGTAGGTGCACCTACACATGTGAGGTTCCATTTTCATCGGCACACCTCTGGGAACGCGGGACAGTAGGCCATGTGTTGTTGGCAGCGTGTTTCGATGGGTGAGCTGAGTGAAATGTGCAGGAAATGTGTTTTTTTCCCCACATTTCGGAATGTGCGAGGGTGTCTGGGTAATAAATTCTTGGCCGATTTGCGAAAATCATACGTCAGCGGATTCCCACTGGTGTCCTCTTTTTGGAAATGCATGGGGTTCCCTGTTTTCCTTGGTGGCTTGGAAAGCAGAGGCCCATATCTGTATGGTGTGCCCGTCTGCAGAGAGTGGGAAATTCAGGTGTGAAAACAGATTTGGGGTTACTTGTGTTTTAGGTTTTCCCCATGACGCTCAGGTAGGTCACCCACACATGTGAGGTATCGTTTTCATTGGGACACCTCTGGAAATGTGGGACGGTAGGCCATGTGTTGTTGGCATCGTGTTTCGATGGGTGAGCCAAGTGAAATGTGCGGAAAATGCGTTTTCCCCCCACATTTCAGACTTTGCGGGGGTGTCTGGGTAATAACTTCTGAACCGATTTGGGCAAATCATACCTCTGCAGATTCCCACCGGTGTCCTCTTTTCGGAAATGCATGGGGTTCCCTGTTTTCCTTTGTGGCTTGGACACCCAAGGCCCATATCTATATGGTGTGCCCGTCTGCAGAGAGTGTGAAATTCAGGTGTGAAAACAAACTTGGGGTTACTTGTGTTTTAGGCTTTCCCCTTGGCACCCAGCTGGGTTCACCCACACATGTGAGATACCATTTTCATCGGGACACCTGTGGAAATGCAGGACAGTAGGCCATGTGTTGTTGGCAATGTGTTTCGATGGGTGAGCCGAGTGAAATGTGCGGAAAATGCGTTTTTTTCCCACATTTCAGACTTTGCGGGTGTGTCTGTGTAATAAATTCTGAGCTGATTTGCGCAAATCATACCTCTTCAGGTTCCCACAGGTGTCCTGTTTTAGGAAATGCATGGGGTTCCTTGTTTTGCTTGGTGGCTTGGACACCCGAGGCCCATATCTGTATGGTGTCCCCGTCTACAGAGAGTGTGAAATTCAGGTGTGAAAACAGACTTGGGGTTACTTGTGTTTTAGGCTTTATCCTTGGCACCCAGGTAGGTCCACCCACACATGTGAGGTACCATTTTCATCGGGACACCACTGGGAACGCGGGACGGTAGGCCATGGGTTGTTGTCAGCGTGTTTCGATGGGTGAGCCGAGTGAAATGTGTGGAAAATGCGTTTTTTTCCCACATTTCGGACTTTGCGGGTGTGTCTGTGTAATAAATTCTGGACCGATTTGGGCAAATCATACCTCTCTAGATTCCCAATGGGTGTCCTCTTTTCGGAAATGCATGGGGTTCCCTGTTTTGCTTGGTGGCTTGGACACCCGAGGCCCATATCTGTATGGTGTGCCCGTCTGCAGAGAGTGTGAAATTCAGGTGTGAAAACAGACTTGGGGTTACTTGTGTTTTAGGCTATCCCCTTGGCGCCCAGGTAGGTGCACCCACACATGTGAGGTACCGTTTTCATCGGGATACCTATGGGAATGCGGGACGGTAGGCCGTGTGTTGTTGTCAGCGTGTTTCGATGTGTGAGCCGAGTGAAATGTGCAGAAAATGCATTTTTTTCCCACATTTCGGACTTTGCGGGGGTGTCTGGGTAATACATTCCTAGCCGATTTGCCGAAATCATACCTCTGCGGATTACTAGGGGTGTCCTCTTTTCGGAAATGCATGGGGTTCCCTGTTTTCCTTGGTGGCTTGGACACCCGAGGCCCATATCTGTATGGTGTGCCCGTCTGCAGAGAGTGTGAAATTCAAGTGTGAAAACAGACTTGGGGTTACTTGTGTTTTAGGCTTTACCCTTGGCGCCCAGGTAGGTGCACCCACACATGTGAGATACCGTTTTCATCGGGACACCTATGGGAACGCGTGACGGTAGGCCATGTGTTTTTGGCAGCGTGTTTCGATGGGTGAGCCGAGTGAAATGTGCGGAAAATGCATTTGTTTCCCTACATTTCAGAATTTGACAGGGTGTCTGGGTAATAAATTCTGGGCCGATTTACACACATCATACCTATGTGGATTCCCACGGTTGTCCTCTTTTAGGAAATGCATGGGGTTCCTTGTTTTGCTTGGTGACTTGGACACCCGAGGCCCATATCTGTATGGTGTGCCCGTCCCCAGAGAGTGTGAAATTCAGGTGTCAAAACAGACTTGGGGTTACTTGTGTTTTAGGCTTTCCCCTTGGTGCCCAGATAGGTGCACCCACACATGTGAGGTACCATTTTCATTGGGACACCTGTGGGAACGCGGGACGGTAGGCCATGTGTTGTTGTCAGCGTGTTTCGATGGGTGAGCCAAGTGAAATGTGCGGAAAATGCATTTTTTTTACAACATTACAGACTTTGTGTGGGTGTCTGGGTAATAAATTCTGGGCCGATTTGCACAAATCATATCTCTGCGGATTCCCACGGGTGTCTTCTTTTCGGAAATGAATGGGGTTCCCTGTTTTCCTTGGTGGATTGGACAAGCGAGACCCATGTCTGTATGGTGTGCCGGTCTGCAGAGAGTGTGAAATTCAGTTGTGAAAACAGACTTGGGGTTATTTGTGTTTTAGGCTTTCCCCTTGGCACACAGGTACGTGCACCCACACATGTGAAGTACCGTTTTCATCCGGACACCTGTGGGAACGCGGGACGATAGGCCATGTGTTGTTGGCAGCGTGTTTCGCTGGGTGAGCCGAGTGAAATGTGCGGAAATGCATTTTTTTTCCCACATTTCTGAATTTGCGGGGGTGTCTGGGTAATAAATTCTGGGCCGATTTGCACAAATCATACCTCTGCGGATTCCCACAGGTGTCCTCTTTTCGGAAATGCAAGGGGTTCCCTGATTTCCTTGGTGGCTTGGACACCCGAGGCCCATATCTGTATGGTGGCGCATCTGCAGAGAGTGTGAAATTCAGGTGTGAAAACAGACTTGGGGTTACTTGTGTTTTAGGGTTTCCCCATGCACCCAGGTAGGTGCACCCACACATGTGAGATACCATTTTCATCGGGAAACCTGTGGGAACACAGGACGGTAGGCCATGTGTTGTTGGCAGTGTGTTTCGATGGGTGAGCCAAGTGAAATGTGCGGAAAATGCGTTTTTCCCCCAGATTTCGGACTTTGCGGGGGTGTCTGGGTAATAAATTCTGGACCGATTTGCGAAAATCATACCTTTCTAGATTCCCACGGGTGTCCTCTTTTCAGAAATGCATGGGGTTCCCTGTTTTCCTTGGTGGCTTGAACACCCAAGGCCCATATCTGTATCATGTGCCCATCTGCAGAGAATGTGAAATGCAGGTGTGAAAACAGACTTGGGGTTACTTGTGTTTTAGGGTTTCCCCATGCGCCCAGGTAGGTGCACCCACACATGTGAGGTACCGTTTTCATTGGTACACCTGTGGGAATGCGGGACGGTAGGCCATGTGTTGTTGGCAGCGTGTCTCGATGGGTGCGCCAATGAAATGTGCAGAAAATCCCTTTTTCCCTCCCATTTTGCACTTTGCGGGGGTGTCTGGGTAATAAATTCTGGACCGATTTGGGCAAATCATACCTCTGCAGATTCCGACGGGTGTCCTCTTTTCAGAAATGCATGGGGTTCCATGTTTTCCTTGGTGGCTTGGACACCCAAGGCCCGCATCTGTATGGTGTGCCCGTCTGCAGAGAGTGTGAAATTCAGGTGTGAAAACAGACTTGGGGTTATTTGTGTTTTAGGCTTTCCCCTTGGCACCCAGGTAGGTTCACCCACACATGTGAGATACCATTTTCATCGGGACACCTGTGGGAACGCGGGACGTTAGGCCATGTGTTGTTGGCTGCGTGTTTCGATGGGTGAGCCGAGTGAAATGTGCAGGAAATGTGTTTTTTTCCCACATTTCGGAATGTGCGGGGGTGTCTGGCTAATAAATTCTTGGCCGATTTGTGAAAATCATACGTCTGCGGATTCCCACGGGTGTCCTATTTTCGGAAATGCATGGGGTTCACTGTTTTCCTTGGTGCCTTGGAAACCCGAGGCCCATATCTGTATGGTGTGCCCGTCTGCAGAGAGTGTGAAATTCAGGTGTGAAAACAGACTTGGGGTCACTTGTGTTTTAGGTTCTCCCCATGGCGCCCAGGTATGTGCACCCACACATGTGAGGTACCGTTTTCATCGGGACACCTGTGGGAATGCGGGACGGTAGGCCATGTGTTGTTGGCAGCGTGTTTCGATGGGTGAGCCAAGTGAAATGTGCAGTTTTTCACCCACATTTCGGACTTTGCGGGGGTGTCTGGGTAATACATTCTTGACCAATTTGGGAAAATCATACCTCTGCAGATCCCCACAGGTGTCCTCTTTTCGGAAATGCATGGGGTTCCCTGTTTTCATTGGTGGCTTGGACACACAAGGCCCATGATCTGTATGGTGTGCCCGTCTGCAGAGAGTGTGAAATTCAGCTGTGAAAACAGACTTGGGGTTACTTGTGTTTTAGACTTTCCCCTTGGCACCCAGGTAGGTTCACCACACACATGTGAAATACCATTTTCATCGGGACACCTGTGGCAACACGGGACAGTAAGTCATGTGTTGTTGGCAGCATGTTTCGATGGATGAGCAGAGTGAAATGTGCAGAAAATGTGTATTTTTCCCCACATTTCAGATTTTGCGGGGGTGTCTGGGTAATACATTTTTGGCCGATTTGCGCAAATCATACCTCTGCGGATACCCACAGGTGTCCTCTTTTTGGAAATGCATGGGGTTCCCTGTTTTCCTTGGTGGCTTGGAAACCAGAGGCCAATATCTGGCGATCAATGCCAGGTCGCTAGTAGCTCATGCTACAGAAATTGCAGACCTAATACTCACCGAAAACCTTGACTTCCTCGCCATCACTGAGACCTGGCTACACCCAGCAGCAGGCCCTGTGCTTATGTTGGCAGTCCCAGATAACTATTCTATCCTGAGACAAGACCGCCCTAACTCTAGAGGAGGTGGTGTCGCCTTTATCCACAAGTGCAGTCTTACCATGAGACTAACCACCTCGACCGACGCCCTCTCTTGCGAAACACTAGCAGTCAAAATACCACTCACTAACTCCCAAACTCTTAACATCTATCTGATCTACCGTCCGCCAGGCCCCATCGGCACCTTCGATGAAGACCTTAACTCCATCCTATCCAGCAACCTCAAAAGCTCCACTCAAGCCCTCACCTTAGGAGACTTTAACTTGGGCTACAATGACTTAGAAGACCATTCCGCTAGTACCATAGCTAATACTCTTACTGAATTAGGCTTTGTGCAAAGATGTATGACACCTACGCACACGAAAGGTAGAACACTTGACTGGGTGGCCGACCATAACTGCCTAGTGAACATCACTAATATCTCACCCCAAGCCTGGACCGACCACCACTTGGTATCATTCATGCTCTCCACCGACAGACCCCCACCCCCGCCCACCATCAAGGCCCCACCCACTCTCACTAGAAACAAGAAGAACATGACAGTAGAAAGACTTATCCCTGACCTCCTCCCCATTCTCAACTCACTTCCTGATAACTTGGACCCTGAGTCCTTAGTTGAAGAATATAACAAGATTATGGCCACCTCACTGGACCGCATCGCCCCCCTTAAACTGAGATCCAGTAAACCGAAAACGCACCTCAACAAATGGTACTCACCATTCCTCAAAAAACTAAGACAGCAAAAAAGAAACTGCGAGGCCATCTGGAAAAAATCCCCTTCAGTCTCTAATAAACTAAAACTCTCCAAACTAGCCGCACTCTACAAAAAAGAAATCTACCTGGCCAAACGAGCCTCCTTTGACTCTCGTATATCCCAAGCGAAATCTAACATGAAAGAACTTTTCTCCATCCTCAAAGAAATAGAAACCCCCATAGCACCCTTTGACACGTGCACCAAAGATAAAAACTGGTGCTCAGAAATTCAAAGTGCCCTAGCCAACAAGATTGCGACTCTTCAAAGTAAAATCACTAGCAAAAGAGCATCCCTGAATGACACCCTCAACTCAATAATTCCGGACAAACCCACACCCACTGACCTAGCCCGCTTCCAATTCACCAAAGTCAACATACTGGAAGTCGAAAAAATTATCCTGTCCTTGAAACCGTCTAACTGCCAGGGAGATCTATGCCCTGCACAGCTCATTAAAGATGCTGCCCGCGACCTCTCCCCTTTCATTACAAAATTGATCAATGCCTCCTTTGCCACTGGCTCCATCCCTACTAACCTAAAACAATCCTGGGTACTACCTCTACTGAAAAAACCTACACTCGACCCAGCCACACCCACAAACTACCGACCCATAACTACTGTTCCCTTTCTACTAAAAATTCTGGACAAGGTTGCCTATGTACAAATACAGAAGCACTTGGAAGAACACAACCTCTTGGGCTCTAGACAATCTGGATTCCGTCCCCAACACGGGACTGAAACCGCCCTTATTGACTTGAAAGCGCAGATCGATTCGCTCAGAGACAACGGACAAGCCGCCCTACTCCTCCTCCTCGACCTATCTGCAGCCTTCGATCTGGTCGATCACTCCGTCCTTTGCTCACACCTCCACTCCTCGGCTCATTTCTCCAGCGAGGCCATCACCTGGATCACATCCTTCCTTAACGGCAGGACTATGAGGGTCTTCTCTCCCACGGCGGCAGCAGACCCTATACCCATCACCTGTGGTGTTCCTCAGGGCTCTTGTGTCTCCCCCACATTATATAACATATTTACCAAGCCCCTTTTCGATGATTTGGATCATCTTGGTATCACCTACACTAACTATGCAGATGATACTCAGATCCTCCTTCCGCTTTCAGGAGATTATGGAAAGGATTTGGCCTTGTTAAATAGGGTGTACATCATCATCCAGGCATGGATGGCTACTCATGGACTATGCCTGAATGATGATAAAACAGAACTCATCATCTTAGGCACCACAATCAGTATAAAGAAACTTGGCCCGGCTTATAAATCCTTCATGATTGACGGGAACAACATCAAAGTCGGACTGGAGGTCAAAACATTGGGTTTCTATCTAGACTCCAATTTTTCCCTCAAAAGACAAGTGAGCTCCCTTGCATCCTCCACGGCTTACACGTGCAAATTAATCCGTGCAGCCAAACCTTTCCTGTCAGACACTAGTTGTCTGACACTCGCCAGAGCCCTCATACTGTCTCGCCTTGACTATTGTAACGCCCTCTACCTAGGATCCACCAAGGCCATCACCAATAAACTGCAAACCCTTCAGAACAACGCTCTCAGAGCAGCTCTGGGCATCTCCAGAAGAGAACACATTACAGGACTCAGCCAACAGAACAATTGGCTCCCCACCAGAGATAAAATTCTCTTAAAAACGGCATCCCTCACCCACAAGTCTCTCAACAACGCAGCCCCAACCTACCTGATCAACAGGTTCCACAAACTATCCTCCTCAAGACCCATCAGAACCGCATACAAAGATTGCTTATCTGTCCCCCACTACAAACGGGCCACTATAAGAGGCAACAGCTTCCCGGTAAAAGCTGCCAAGTTCTGGAACTCCCTGCCTCCAAACCTCAGAGCAGACTTGCCTTATCAGAACTTCCGTTCCAAGTTAATCTCCTGGCTGAAACTGGAGACCCACTAAAACCAGGTAGTGTCCAGCGCTACACGCACACATCGTAACCACGTGTGCCTATTGCTTATCTGTATATTACATTACGGCCTGCTGGCCTACTGTTGATTTGTATATATTGTATATAACATTTGTGCACCTATATTTGTATTATGTATTTTCCTCGTGTAGTGTAACCAAGCTTCGAAAATTCTTGTAAAGTCTGCGCCCTGATACCCCCGGGTACGCTCGCGCATTATAAATAATAAAACAAACAAACAAACAAACAAACAAACAAACATCTGTATGGTGTGCCTGTCTGCAGAGAGTGTGAAATTCAGGTGTGAAAACAGACTTGGGGTTACTTGTGTTTTAGGTTTTCCCCATGACGCCCAGGTAGGTGCACCCACACATGTGAGGTACCGTTTTCATTGGGACACCTGTGGGAATGTGGGACGGTAGGCCATGTGTTGTTGGCAGCGTGTTTCGATGGGTGAGCCAATTGAAATATGCGGAAAATGAGTTTTTCCCCCACATTTCGGACTTTGCGGGGGTGTCTGGGTAATAAATTTGGGACCGATTTGGGCAAATCATACCTCTGCAGATTCCCACGGGTGTCCTCTTTTTGAAAATGCATGGGGTTCCCCGTTTTCCTTGGTGGCTTGGACACCCAAGGCCCATATCTGTATGGTGTGCCCGTCTGCAGAGAGTGTGAAATTCAGGTGTGAAAACAGACTTGGGGTTACTTGTGTTTTAGGCTTTCGCCTTGGCACCCAGGTAGGTTCACCCACACATGTGAGATACCATTTTCATTGGGACACCTGTGGGAACGCAGCACGGTAGGCCATGTGTTGTTGGCAGTGTGTTTCGATGGGTGAGCCGAGTGAAATGTGCGGAAAATGCGTTTTCTTCCCACATTTCGGACTTTGCGGGTGTGTCTGTGTAATAAATTCTTGGCTGATGTGCGCAAATCATACCTCTGCAGATTCCCACGGGTGTCTTCTTTTTGGAAATGCATGGGGTTCCCTGTTTTGCTTGGTGGCTTGGACACCTGAGGCCCATATCTGTATGGTGTGCCCGTCTGCAGAGAATGTGAAATTCAGGTGTGAAAACAGACTTGGGGTTACTTGTGTTTTAGGCTTTCTCCTTGGCACCCAGGTAGGTTCACCCACACATGTGAGATACCATTTTCATTGGGACACCTGTGAGAACGCAGCACGGTAGGCCATGTGTTGTTGGCAGTGTGTTTCGATGGGTGAGCCGAGTGAAATGTGCGGAAAATGCATTTTCTTCCCACATTTCGGAATTTGCGGGAGGTTCTGTGTAATAAATTCTTGGCCGATTTGCGCAAATCATACCTCTGCAGATTCCCACGGGTGTCCTCTTTTAGGAAATGCATGGGGTTCCCTGTTTTGCTTGGTGGCTTCGACACCTGAGGCCCATATCTGTATGGTGTGCCCGTCTGCAGAGAATGTGAAATTCAGGTGTGAAAACAGACTTGGGGTTACTTGTGTTTTAGGCTTTCCCCTTGATGCTCAGGTAGGGGCACCCACACATGTGAGGTACGGTTTTCATCGGGACACCTGTGGGAATGCAGGACGGTAGGCCATGTGTTGTTGGCAGCGTGTTTCGATCGGTGAGCCAAGTGAAATGTGCAGAAAATGTGTTTTTTTCCCCACATTTTGGATTTTGCAAGGGTGTCTGGGTAATACATTTTGGGCCGATTTGCGCAAATCATACCTCTGCGGATTCCCACAGGTGTCCTCTTTTTGGAAATGGATGGGGTTGCCTGTTTTCTTTGGTGGCGTGGACAATCGAGGCCCATATCTGTATGGTGTTCCCATCTGCAGAGAGTGTGAAATTCAGGTGTGAAAACAGACTTGGGGTTACTTGTGTTTTAGGCTTTCCCTTTGGCGCCCAGGTATGTGCACCCACACATGTGAGGTACCATTTTCATCGGGACACCTGTGGGAACGCGGGACAGTAGGCCATGTGTTGTTGTCAGCGTGTATCGATGGGTGAGCCAAGTGAAATGTACGGAAAATGCATTTTTTTCCCACATTTCTGAATTTGCGGGGGTGTCTGGGTAATAAATTCTCGGCCGATTTGCACAAATCATACCTCTGCGGATTCCCACAGGTGTCTTCTTTTCGGAAATGCATGGGGTTCCCTGTTTTCCTTGGTGGCTTGGACACCCGAGGCCCATATCTGTAGGGTGTGCGCGTGTGCAGAGAGTGCGAAATTCAGGTGCGAAAACAGACCTGGGGTTACTTGTGTTTTAGGCTTTCCCCTTGGTGCCCAGGTAGGTGCACCCACACATGTGAGGTACCACTTACATCGGGGCACCTGTGGGAACGGTGAATGGTAGGCCATGTGTTATTGTCAGCGTGCTTCAATGGGTGAGCAAAGTGAAATGTGCGGAAAATGCATTTTTTTCCCACATTTCGGACTTTGCGTGGATGTCTGGTTAATACATTCTGGGCCGATTTGCGGAAATCATACCTCTGTGGATTCCCACGGGTGTCCTCTTTTCGGAAATGCATGGGGTTCCCTATTTTCCTTGGTGGCTTGGACACCCGAGGCCCATATCTGTATGGTGTGCCCGTCTGCAGAGAGTGTGAAATTCAAATGTGAAAACAGACTTGGGGTTACTTGTGTTTTAGGCTTTCCCGTTGGCGCCCAGGTAGGTGCACCCACACATGTGAGGTACCATTTTCATTGGGACACCTGTGGGAACGTGGGACAGTTGGCCATGTGTTGTTGGCAGCGTGTTTCAATGGGTGTGCCGAGTGAAATGTGCGGAAAATGCTTTTTTTCCCCACATTTCAGAATTTGCAGGGGTGCCTGGGTAATACATTCTGGGCGATTTGCGCAAATCATACCTCTGCGGATTCCCACGGGTGTCCTCTTTTCGGAAATGCATGGGGTTCCCTGTTTTCCTTGGTGGCTTGGAAACCCAAGGCCCATATCTGTATGGTGTGCCCGTCTGCAGAGAGTGTGAAATTCAGGTGTGAAAATAGACTTGGGGTAACTTATGTTTTAGGCTTTCCCCTTGGTGCCCAAGTAGGTGCACCCACACATGTGAGGTTCCGTTTTCATCGGGACACCTGTGGGAACGCGGGACGGTAGGCCATGTGTTGTTGGCAGCGTGTTTCGTTGGGTGAGCTGAGTGAAATGTGCAGGAAATGTGTTTTTATTCCCACATTTCGGAATGTGCAGGGTTGTCTGGGTAATAAATTCTTGGACGATTTGCGAAAATCATACGTCTGCAGATTCCCACTGGAGTCCTCTTTTTGGAAATGCATGGGGTTCCCTGTTTTCCTTGGCGGCTTGGAAACCAGAGGCCAATATCTGTATGGTGTGCCTGTCTGCAGAGAGTGTGAAATTCAGGTGTGAAAACAGACTTGGGGTTACTTGTGTTTTAGGTTTTCCCCATGACGCCCAGGTAGGTGCACCCACACATGTGAGGTACCGTTTTCATTGGGACACCTGTGGGAATGTGGGACGGTAGGCCATGTGTTGTTGGCAGCGTGTTTCGATGGGTGAGCCAATTGAAATATGCGGAAAATGAGTTTTTCCCCCACATTTCGGACTTTGCGGGGGTGTCTGGGTAATACATTTGGGACCGATTTGGGCAAATCATACCTTTGCAGATTCCCACGGGTGTCCTCTTTTCGGAAATGCATGGGGTTCCCCGTTTTCCTTGGTGGCTTGGACATCCGAGGCCCATATCTGTATGGTGTGCCCATCTGCAGAGAGTGTGAAATTCAGGTGTGAAAACAGACTTGGGGTTACTTGTGTTTTAGGCTTTCTCCTTGGCACCCAGGTAGGTTCTCCCACACATGTGAGATACCATTTTCATTGGGACACCTGTGGTAACGCAGCACGGTAGGCCATGTGTTGTTGGCAGTTTGTTTCGATGGGTGAGCCGAGTGAAATGTGCGGAAAATGCGTTTTCTTCCCACATTTCGGAATTTGCGGGTGTGTCTGTGTAATAAATTCTTGGCTGATTTGCGCAAATCATACCTCTGCACATTCCCACGGGTGTCCTCTTTTAGGAAATGCATGGGGTTCCCTGTTTTGCTTGGTGGCTTGGACACCTGAGGCCCGTATCTGTATGGTGTGCCCGTCTGCAGAGAATGTGAAATTCAGGTGTGAAAACAGACTTGGGGTTACTTGTGTTTTAGGCTTTCCCCTTGACGCCCAGGTAGGGGCACCCACACATGTGAGGTACGGTTTTCATCGGGACACCTGTGGGAATGCAGGACGGTAGGCCATGTGTTGTTGGCAGCGTGTTTCGATCGGTGAGCCAAGTGAAATGTGCAGAAAATGTGTTTTTTTCCCCACATTTTGGATTTTGCAAGGGTGTCTGGGTAATACATTGTGGGCCGATTTGCGCAAATCATACCTCTGCAGATTCCCACGGGTGTCCTCTTTTCGGAAATGCATGGGGTTCCCTGTTTTCCTTGGTGGCTTGGACACCCAAGGCCCATATCTGTATGGTGTGCCCGTCTGCAGAGAGTGTGAAATTCAGGTGTGAAAACAGACTTGGGGTAACTTATGTTTTAGGCTTTCCCCTTGGTGCCCATGTAGGTGCACCTACACATGTGAGGTTCCATTTTCATCGGGACACCTCTGGGAACGCGGGACAGTAGGCCATGTGTTGTTGGCAGCGTGTTTCGATGGGTGAGCTGAGTGAAATGTGCAGGAAATGTATTTTTTCCCCACATTTCGGAATGTGCAGGGGTGTCTGGGTAAATAATTTCTTGGCCGATTTGCGAAAATCATACGTCTGCGGATTCCCACTGGTGTCCTCTTTTTGGAAATGCATGGGGTTCCCTGTTTTCCTTGGTGGCTTGGAAACTAGAGGCCCATATCTGTATGGTTTGCCCGTCTGCAGAGAGTGTGAAATTGTGGTGTGAAAACAGACTTGGGGTTACTTGTGTTTTAGGTTTTCCCCATGACGCTCAGGTAGGTCACCCACACATGTGAGGTACCGTTTTCATTGGGACACCTCTGGAAATGTGGGACGGTAGGCCATGTGTATTTGGCAGCGTGTTTCGATGGGTGAGCCAAGTGAAATGTGCGGAAAATGCATTTTTCCCCCACATTTCAGACTTTGCGGGGGTGTCTGGGTAATAACTTCTGAACCGATTTGGGCAAATCATACCTCTGCAGATTCCCACCGGTGTCCTCTTTTCGGAAATGCATGGGGTTCCCTGTTTTCCTTTGTGGCTTGGACACCCAAGGCCCATATCTATATGGTGTGCCCGTCTGCAGAGAGTGTGAAATTCAGGTGTGAAAACAAACTTGGGGTTACTTGTGTTTTAGGCTTTCCCCTTGGCACCCAGCTAGGTTCACCCACACATGTGGGATACCATTTTCATCGGGACACCTGTGGAAATGCAGGACAGTAGGCCATGTGTTGTTGGCAGCGTGTTTCGATGGGTGAGCCGAGTGAAATGTGCGGAAAATGCGTTTTTTTCCCACATTTCGGACTTTGCGGGTGTGTCTGTGTAATAAATTCTGAGCTGATTTGCGCAAATCATACCTCTTCAGATTCCCACAGGTGTCCTCTTTTAGGAAATGATTGGGGTTCCTTGTTTTGCTTGGTGGCTTGGACACCCGAGGCCCATATCTGTATGGTGTCCCCGTCTGCAGAGAGTGTGAAATTCAGGTGTGAAAACAGACTTGGGGTTACTTGTGTTTTAGGATTTATCCTTGGCACCCAGGTAGGTCCACCCACACATGTGAGGTACCATTTTCATCGGGACACCTCTGGGAACGCGGGACGGTAGGCCATGTGTTGTTGTCAGCGTGTTTCGATGGGTGAGCCGAGTGAAATGTGTGGAAAATGCGTTTTTTTTCCACATTTTGGACTTTGCGGGTGTGTCTGTGTAATAAATTCTGGACCGATTTGGGCAAATAATACCTCTCTAGATTCCCAATGGGTGTCCTCTTTTCGGAAATGCATGGGGTTCCCTGTTTTGCTTGGTGGCTTGGACACCCGAGGCCCATATCTGTATGGTGTGCCCGTCTGCAGAGAGTGTGAAATTCAGGTGTGAAAACAGACTTGGGGTTACTTGTGTTTTAGGCTATCCCCTTGGCGCTCAGGTAGGTGCACCCACACATGTGAGGTACCGTTTTCATCGGGATACCTATGGGAATGCGGGACTGTAGGCCATGTGTTGTTGTCAGCGTGTTTCGATGTGTGAGCCGAGTGAAATGTGCGGAAAATGCATTTTTTTCCCACATTTCGGACTTTGCGTGGGTGTCTGGGTAATACATTTTGGGCCGATTTGCGCAAATCATACTTCTGCGGATTCCCACAGGTGTCCTCTTTTCGGAAATGGATGGGGTTCCCTGTTTTCCTTGGTGGCTTGGACATCCGAGGCCCATATATATATGGTGGGCCTGTCTGCAGAGAGTGTGAAATTCAGTTGTGAAAACAGACTTGGGGTTACTTGTGTTTTAGGCTATCCCCTTGGTGCCCAGGTAGGTGCACCCACACATGTGAGGTACCGTTTTCATCGGGATACCTATGGGAATGCGGGACGGTAGGCCATGTGTTGTTGTTAGCGTGTTTCGATGTGTGAGCCGAGTGAAATGTGCGGAAAATGCATTTTTTTCCCACATTTCGGACTTTCCGGGGGTGTCTGGGTAATACATTCCTAGCCGATTTGCCGAAATCATACCTCTGCAGATTACTAGGGGTGTCCTCTTTTCGGAAATGCATGGGGTTCCCTGTTTTCCTTGGTGGCTTGGACACCCGAGGCCCATATCTGTATGGTGTGCCCGTCTGCAGAGAGTGTCAAATTCAAGTGTGAAAACAGATTGGGGTTACTTGTGTTTTAGGCTTTACCCTTGGCCCCCAGGTAGGTGCACCCACACATGTGAGGTACCGTTTTCATCGGGACACCTATGGGAACGCGTGACGGTAGGCCATGTGTTTTTGGCAGCGTGTTTCGATGGGTGAGCCGAGTGAAATGTGCGGAAAATGCATTTGTTTCCCTACATTTCAGAATTTGACAGGGTGTCTGGGTAATAAATTCTGTGCCGTTTTACACAAATCATACCTATGTGGCTTCCCACGGTTGTCCTCTTTTAGGAAATGCATGGGGTTCCTTGTTTTGCTTGGTGGCTTGGACACCCGAGGCCCATATCTGTATGGTGTGCCCGTCCCCAGAGAGTGTGAAATTCAGGTGTGAATACAGACTTGGGGTTACTTGTGTTTTAGGCTTTCCCCTTGGTGCCCAGATAGGTGCACCCACACATGTGAGGTACCATTTTCATCGGGACACCTGTGGGAACGCGGGACGGTAGGCCATGTGTTGTTGTCAGCGTGTTTCGATGGGTGAGCCAAGTGAAATGTGCGGAAAATGCATTTTTTTACAACATTACAGACTTTGTGTGGGTGTCTGGGTAATAAATTCTGGGCCGATTTGCACAAATCATACCTCTGCGGATTCCCACGGGTGTCTTCTTTTCAGAAATGAATGGGGTTCCCTGTTTTCCTTGGTGGATTGGACAAGCGAGACCCATGTCTGTATGGTGTGCCGGTCTGCAGAGAGTGTGAAATTCAGGTGTGAACACAGACTTGGGGTTATTTGTGTTTTAGGCTTTCCCCTTGGCACCCAGGTACGTGCACCCACACATGTGAGGTACCGTTTTCATCCGGACACCTGTGGGAACGTGGGACGATAGGCCATGTGTTGTTGGCAGTGTGTTTCGATGGGTGAGCCGAGTGAAATGTGCGGAAATGCATTTTTTTTCAACACATTTCTGAATTTGCGGGGGTGTCTGGGTAATAAATTCTGGGCCGATTTGCACAAATCATACCTCTGCGGATTCCCACAGGTGTCCTCTTTTTTCGGAAATGCAAGGAGTTCCCTGATTTCTTTGGTGGCTTGGACACCCGACGCCCATATCTGTATGGTGGCGCATCTGCAGAGAGTGTGAAATTCAGGTGTGAAAACAGACTTGGGGTTACTTGTGTTTTAGGCTTTCCCCTTGGCGCCCAGGCAGGTTCACCCACACATATGAGGTTCCATTTTCATCGGGAAACCTGTGGGAACATGGGACGGTAGGCCATGTGTTGTTGGCAGTGTGTTTCGATGGGTGAGCCAAGTGAAATGTGCGGAAAATGCGTTTTTCCCCCAGATTTCGGACTTTGCGGGGGTGTCTGGGTAATAAATTCTGGACCGATTTGCGAAAATCATACCTTTCTAGATTCCCACGGGTGTCCTCTTTTCGGAAATGCATGGGGTTCCCTGTTTTCCTTGGTGGCTTGAACACCCAAGGCCCAGATCTGTATCATGTGCCCATCTGCAGAGAATGTGAAATGCAGGTGTGAAAACAGACTTGGGGTTACTTGTGTTTTAGGGTTTCCCCATGCGCCCAGGTAGGTGCACCCACACAGCTGAGGTACCGTTTTCATTGGTACACCTGTGGGAATGCGGGACGGTAGGCCATGTGTTGTTGACAGCGTGTCTCGATGGGTGCGCCAATGAAATGTGCAGAAAATCCGTTTCCCCCCCCCATTTTGCACTTTGCGGGGGTGTCTGGGTATTAATTCTGGACCGATTTGGGCAAATCATACCTCTGCAGATTCCCACGGATGTCCTCTTTTCAGAAATGCATGGGGTTCCATGTTTTCCTTGGTGGCTTGGACACCCAAGGCCCGCATCTGTATGGTGTGCCCGTCTGCAGAGAGTGTGAAATTCAGGTGTGAAAACAGACTTGGGGTTATTTGTGTTTTAGGCTTTCCCCTTGGCACCCAGGTAGGTTCACCCACACATGTGAGATACCATTTTCATCGGGACACCTGTGGGAACGCGGGACGGTAGGCCATGTGTTGTTGGCTGCGTGTTTCGATGGGTGAGCCGAGTGAAATGTGCAGGAAATGTGTTTTTTTCCCACATTTCGGAATGTGCGGGGGTGTCTGGCTAATAAATTCTTGGCCGATTTGTGAAAATCATGCGTCTGCGGATTCCCACGGGTGTCCTATTTTCGGAAATGCATGGGGTTCCCTGTTTTCCTTGGTGCCTTGGAAACCCGAGGTGTAACGCTCACCTGATTCCCGCAGAGGCGCCGGTCTTGACTGGGTGAATGCCGTATCTTCAAAGGTGATGTGTAACACACGGTTGGCTCTTTGGGCTGGACCTCTGTGCACTGTATGTCTGACTCGAAGAGTAAGATGTCTGCAGATAGAAAATATGGGATTAATGAACTGGGGTTATTGGGTGCCTCTCTCCTCCTCCCTTTCTCTTCTCCTGTAGAACCCCAAAGGTTAACGCCCTCACCTTAGGTAAGTGAACGCTGAGCTCTCCATCTGCCTCGGGGCAGGGTGCCGTAACCAGTTTCTTCACTGGATAAGGGTGCAGGCCTCTTGACCTCAGAGGACTGCTGTCCGTCGTTAACTGCACGAATGGTAAGTTCTGGGCACTTCAAATGTCTTAAAAGTCTTTTGTAATGATATCTCTTGTTTTGCAGGGTTCCGGCGATGGCGGATGGCGGGCTGATGAGAGTTGAGGATCGAACCCGCGTGAGGAATAGAAGCGCCTGGAAGCACGTAAGTAAGCGCTTGTAGCCTGCTTCATGATGCGCACTAACTGTCCCTTTTATTTTGCAGGTACAAGTTCGGAGCTTTAGAGAAGCTGAAGGGTGCTGGAATACCCACTGGATTCGGCGTGGGAAGGAGTAATGGCACGTGAGTAATAAAGTTGCCCAATGTCTTTAAACGCACCTTCTTTTGTCTTTCAGATGCAGGATGCAGCGCCGAAGGCCTCCGGAGCGTGCGAAGAGCTGGTAAGCTTTTGTCTTTCAGATGCCGGAATGCAGCGCGAGGCGTTGGTGACAGCCGATGGACCAGGTAAGAGATGCGCTGCCACTGAAGACCGTAGTGCTAACCTATTCTTTCTTTGTCTTTACAGGTGCTGTTGAAGACTGGATTCCAGGATGGTAAGCCTTTGTTCCCTTAGGCCCAGGATCAGAAGCAGAAGACACAATGAGCGTTCTGCTGCAGAGAATGCAGAATAACGCAAAGCAAGATTCATCCATCGGGTGTGTTTTAAATAGCCTCCTGTAGTGCTTAGGTGTCTCCTTCCACAGCCTCGCCTAGGTGAGAAAAGAGTTCCTGCTTTCCAGAAGAGTTCCAGTGTTCTGAACCTAGGGAGTGGCTCCTGCCCCACCCAACATGAAAAGTAGTCCCAAACAGAAGAGGATCAGGGGCTCAACTGGCAGGTAAGTAAGCAGCATGGTCTGCTGCAGGTAAGTCCACCCAAGCATTATGAGCCCGGCGCTTCCAGCGCTGGGACTGGGCATTTTTATGAGCCTGGTGCCACTGGCGCCAGGACAGGGTCCAAAAGGTCCCAATTGGGACTGGCTGGCACTCGGAACCAGGGTTATGGGTCTGCTTCCAAGGGAGTCGGGCAAGTCCTGATCTTTTGGAAGCAGAGATCATGACAGCACCCCCCCCTCAAGGCCCCTCCCAAACCGGGCTTCTCCCGGGGTTTGGGCTTGTTAGGAAATGTTCGATGAAATCTTTTGATTAGACGAGGGGCGTGGACATATTCTGCAGGTTCCCAGGATCTTTCTTGGGGACCGTAGCCTTTCCAGTCAATCAGGTAAAATAGTTTAGATTTGGAGATCTTGGAATCCAGGATGCTTTTGACTTCAAACTCGAGTTCTCCATCAACTAGAATAGGTTTTGGAGATTTAGTTAGTCGGGTTTGAGGTTGCACGGGTTTTAATAGAGAGACGTGGAAGACCGGATGTATCTTCATGTGAGGGGGCAAGTCCAACTTGACCGCTACTGGATTTACTATGGTAGTGATGGAATAGGGACCAAGGTATCTTGGGTTGAATGTGCGTGGTCCTTTTAGAGGTAGATATTTGGTGGATAACCAGACTTGATCTCCTACTTGATATTGGGGGGCTTCCTTCCGATGTTGGTCTGCTCCTTTCTTGTATTGTTCTTTAGCCCTTTGAAGGTGAGAAACGGCTTCCTTAAAGGCTTGGGTGATTGTAGAGTGCAGGTGGTCTACTGCTGGTGTTCCAAGATCTTGGAGTGGATCCAACTCCGAGGTTCGAGGGTGACTACCGTATAAAAGAAAAAACGGGGTCTTCCCAGTTCCCGAGTGGACAGAGTTATTGTAGGCATATTCGGCTATCCAAAGGATATCTTTCCAAGTTTTTTCAGTTTGTTGTAGCATGCAGCGCAAATACTGTTCCAGAGTTTGATTGGTCCTCTCGGTTTGTCCGTCGGTTTGAGGGTGGTGGCTGGTGGAAAGTCTCACATCAATTTGAGCCGACCGACAGCAACTTCGCCAAAAATGAGAAATAAATTGACTACCTCGATCCGAAATGAGAACTGAAGGAAAACCATGCAGTCGGACGATGTTTTCGAGAAATTCTCAGGCCAGAGTTGCTGCTGTTGGTAAGCCTTTGAGTGGAATGAAATGCATCATCTTGGAGAATAGGTCCACGATTACTAGGATCGTATTGTATCCGGAGCATGGAGGTAGATCGGTGATGAAGTCCATAGAAAGCGTATGCCAAGGGCGAGGTGGGATGTCAATAGGGCGTAAGAGGCCGGCTGGTTTTTCCTTTTGACTCTTGTTTTGGGCGCATACTCCACAGGACATTATAAAGTCTCTGATATCTTTTTTCCAAGACGGCCACCAGAAGTAGCGCTTGATCTTTTCCGAGGTCTTGGTCATACCGGGATGTCCTTCCATTAAAGAATCGTGATAACAAGAGATTACCTTTTTCTGTAAATCTGTGCTGGGCAGGTATAACCGTTCTTGGAAATATAATAGGTTGTCCTTCACCGTAAAGTCCTTTCCCTGCAGATGCCAATTCTGTATGTCTGCTGGAGTTACCAGTAGCCTGGCTTTATCCTTAACTTCCTCTATGGATTGTGTGGCGATTACACCTAGAATTCTTTGTTCGGGAATGATAGGTACAGGTTTAGGATTGATCAAATGTTCTTCCACTCCCATCCGAGAAAGGGCATCAGCTTTACCGTTTTTTGTACCAGGTCGATAGGTAATTATGAAGTCAAACTCGGCAAAGAATAGTGCCCAACGGAGTTGCCTAGAGGATTGAGCTTTTGCCCTTTTCAAATATTGCAGGTTTCGGTGATCTGTAATCACAGTAACGGTGTGTCGGGCCCCCAGAAGATAATGCCGCCAAGCCTTAAAGGCGGACTTGATAGCTAGAAGTTCCTTATCAGTAATAGTGTAATTGATTTCAGGAGGCGAGAATTTGCGGGACCAAAATGCCACGGGATGCAACTGATTGGTTACTGGGTCCTTTTGTGATAGAACTGCCCCCATGGCAAGGCTCGAAGCATCAGTTTCAACGATGTAGGGGAGTTCTGGGCGAGGATGTTTTAAGATCGGTGCAGAGATAAATCTAGTCTTCAAATTCTGGAAAGCTTGTTCCGCCTCGGTAGAACATTCAAAACTTTTGTTTTTCTTTAACAAGGCGGTGATGGGCTGGACTATTCGAGAGAATTCGGGGATAAACCTGCGGTAAAAGTTAGCGAAGCCTAACATGCTTTGAACACCTTTTACGGAGGATGGCGATGGCCATTTGAGAATTGCCTCGACCTTCTTTGAATCCATACGCACTCCGCTAGGTGATAATATGAATCCCAAGAATTCAACTTCAGTCACGTTGAAAACACATTTTTCCAATTTAGCGAAAAGTTTGTGTTGACGCAATCTCTCGAGGACCATTTTCACATGTTTCCGATGTTCAGTTTCCGATGAAGAATAAACGAGGATGTCGTCAATGTAAACAACAACACACACATCTATGAGCTCTCTGAGGACATCGTTCATAAAATATTGAAAGGCGGGCAGGGCATTGCAAAGTCCGAAGGGCATGACCTGATATTCAAATAGCCCATACTTGGTGCGGAAGGCCGTCTTCCATTCATCGCCCTCTTTTACTCGTACCAAGTGGTAGGCTCCTCTAAGATCCAGCTTTGTATATATGCATGCTTTTCTGACTTGGTCCAGGAGTTCAGGGATCAAAGGTAACGGATATCTATTCTTAACGGTGATCTGGTTCAGGGCGCGATAATCTATACAAGTTCTAAGGTCCCCTTCTTTTTTTCGAACGAAGAACAAAGCTGCGGAAGCAGGGGACTTGGAAGGACGAATAAACCCATTCGCTAGGTATTGATCCAGGTATTGTCGGAGGTGAAGATTCTCAGGCTTGGTGAGGGCATAAATTCTACTACAAGGAGGAGTAGATCCAGGTATCAGGTCTATCTGGCAGTCATAACACCTATGAGGAGGTAGAGAGTTAGCCTGATCCTTCCGGAAAACATCTTGGAATTCTAGGTATTCAGGAGGTAACTGGGGAGCCTCCGAGGAAATTGCTGCCAGTGCAACACCAGGTCGAGGGTGACAAGTAGAGACACATTCTGGAAACTGAACCGTTCTTGCCCGCCAATCGATCTGAGGATTGTGCTTCTCTAACCAAGGAATTCCTAGAATAATCTGGAACTGAGGGGCCTTGATCACATCGAACACGATCTTCTCATGGTGTCCATCTTGACTTACTAGCGTCACTTCTTGGGTGGTATGCGTTACTGGTCCGGAGGCTAGCTCCGTACCATCCACCGTAGTAATGACGTCCTTTACAGCCTTTGGACAAAGAGTCAGATTCATCCTCAAAACCATTTCATGATCCACATAATTGCCGATGGCACCGCTGTCGACGTAAGCTTCAATCGCATGTAATCGATCCGGATGTTCAGGGCTAATGAGGACCATAGGTATCACGAAATGCGAGGTCACGGAACTGGTTTTAACGCTCGGCAAGAGGACCTCTATTCTTGTCGGGCGAGGTTGTTTCCCTGCTCAGCGTTTGTGACCCTGGTAACTGCAGCTCCTACTGCCTTCTTGGCTGGTTTCACCGGACAGTCTCGAAGAAAGTGCCCCGAGTTTCCGCAATAGAGGCATAATTGCAGCTGTTTTCTCCTTTCCCGCTCCTTTTGTGTTAAAGGTCCTTTTAGGCCCCCTATTTGCATGGGTTCCCCGGAGTCTACTCCTTTGGTAGGAGTTGGTGGTTTGGAAAATACTCGAGCATCAAACTTGGAACGATCGGCCTTCCTGTTCTGCAGTCTGTGGTCAATTTGAACGACTAAGTCAATATAGTCCGAACAGTCTTGCGGGGGATTCACTGCTTGGGCTAACACATCTTTGAGCTCTCCACGTAGACCTCTATAAAACTCGTAATCCTTTTGTCCTCAGGCCATCGAGTTTCCACTATCAGTCTGTTGAAAGACGCAATATAAGCCAAAAGGTCTTGATTACCCTGTCGCAATGAAAGGAGCTCATTGTCCAAGGCCTGCCCCTGTGAATGTCTAGCAAACAGTTTTTCCATACTGAGCTGAAAAGCTTGAAAATCATGGAGAACCGGATCATCTTGATTAACTAGAGAGATCGACCAGTCTGCTGCATTGCCACTAAGGTACGAAAGCACGAAAGCTACCTTAGCTTGATCAGTTGGAAAGGCTGCTGGCCGGCATAAGACGTGCAACCGGCACTGATTAATAAATACTGCAAACCTCTTTGGGTCACCAGAAAATCGTTCGGGCGGAGCCAGAGGTACATTCCCAGGTAGGTTGATCTGCACTGGGTTCGTAGAGGATGTTGAAGGAAGATATGCCCCTGATGCGGGTAACGGAGTTTGTCCGGCTTGTGACTGTAGCAATTGTCTAGCGAGATCGTCTGTTCGCTCCTTGGAAATAATCAGTTCCCTTCTTAGAGCATTCGTTTCCTGACGGGCTGCATGCACTTCTGCTCTTAGTTCCCCAAGTAACTGGGCTAGCTGGTCGGTATCGGAGGTTTCCATAGCGCCTGGGTGGGAGTTTTGCGGTCGGCTTTGCGTTCTGTAACGCTCACCTGATTCCCGCAGAGGTGCCAGTCTTGACTGGGTGAATGCCGTATCTTCAAAGGTGATGTGTAACACACGGTTGGCTCTTTGGGCTGGACCTCTGTGCACTGTATGTCTGACTCGAAGAGTAAGATGTCTGCAGATAGAAAATATGGGATTAATGAACTGGGGTTATTGGGTGCCTCTCTCCTCCTCCCTTTCTCTTCTCCTGTAGAACCCCAAAGGTTAACGCCCTCACCTTAGGTAAGTGAACGCCGAGCTCTCCATCTGCCTCGGGGCAGGGTGCCGTAACCAGTTTCTTCACTGGATAAGGGTGCAGGCCTCTTGACCTCAGAGGACTGCTGTCCGTCGTTAACTGCACGAACGGTAAGTTCTGGGCACTTCAAATGTCTTAAAAGTCTTTTGTAATGATATCTCTTGTTTTGCAGGGTTCCGGCGATGGCGGATGGCGGGCTGATGAGAGTTGAGGATCGAACCCGCGTGAGGAATAGAAGCGCCTGGAAGCACGTAAGTAAGCGCTTGTAGCCTGCTTCACGATGCGCACTAACTGTCCCTTTTATCTTGCAGGTACAAGTTCGGAGCTTTAGAGAAGCTGAAGGGTGCTGGAATACCCACTGGATTCGGCGTGGGAAGGAGTAATGGCACGTGAGTAATAAAGTTGCCCAATGTCTTTAAACGCACCTTCTTTTGTCTTTCAGATGCGGGATGCAGCGCCGAAGGCCTCCGGAGCGTGCGAAGAGCTGGTAAGCTTTTGTCTTTCAGATGCCGGAATGCAGCGCGAGGCGTTGGTGACAGCCGATGGACCAGGTAAGAGATGCGCTGCCACTGAAGACCGTAGTGCTAACCTGTTCTTTCTTTGTCTTTACAGGTGCTGCTGAAGACTGGATTCCAGGATGGTAAGCCTTTGTTCCCTTAGGCCCAGGAACAGAAGCAGAAGACACAATGAGCGTTCTGCTGCAGAGAATGCAGAATAACGCAAAGCAAGATTCATCCATCGGGTGTGGTTTAAATAGCCTCCTGTAGTGCTTAGGTGTCTCCTTCCACAGCCTCGCCTAGGTGAGAAAAGAGTTCCTGCTTTCCAGAAGAGTTCCAGTGTTCTGAACCTAGGGAGTGGCTCCTGCCCCACCCAACAGGAAAAGGAGTCCCAAACAGAAGAGGATCAGGGGCTCAACTGGCAGGTAAGTAAGCAGCATGGTCTGCTGCAGGTAAGTCCACCCAAGCATTATGAGCCCGGCGCTTCCAGCGCTGGGACTGGGCATTTTTATGAGCCTGGTGCCACTGGCACCAGGACAGGGTCCAAAAGGTCCCAATTGGGACTGGCTGGCACTCGGAACCGGGGTTATGGGTCTGCTTCCAAGGGAGTCGGGCAAGTCCTGATCTTTTGGAAGCAGAGATCATGACACGAGGCCCATATCTGTATGGTGTGCCCGGCTGCAGAGAGTGTGAAATTCAGGTGTGAAAACAGACTTGGGGTCACTTGTGTTTTAGGTTCTCCCCATGGCGCCCAGGTATGTGCACCCACACATGTGAGGTACCGTTTTCATCGGGACACCTGTGGGAATGCGGGACGGTAGGCCATGTGTTGTTGGCAGCGTGTTTCGATGGGTGAGCCAAGTGAAATGTGCAGTTTTTCCCCCACATTTCGGACTTTGCGGGGGTGTCTGGGTAATACATTTTTGGCCGATTTGCGCAAATCATACCTCTGCGGATACCCACAGGTGTCCTCTTTTCAGAAATGGATGGGGTTCCCTATTTTCCTTGGTGGCTTGGACACCCAAGGCCCATATCTGTATGGTGTGCCTGTCTGCAGAGAGTGTGAAATTCAGGTGTGAAAACAGACTTGGGGTTACTTTTGTTTTAGGCTTTCCCCTTGGCGCCCAGGTAGGTGCACCCACACATGTGAGGTACCATTTTCATCGGTACACCTATGGGAACGTGGGACGGTAGGCCATGTGTTGTTGGCAGCGTGTTTCGATGGGTGAGCCGAGTGAAATGTGCGGAAAAATGCCTTTTTTCACACATTTCAGACTTTGCGGGTGTGCCTGGGTAATAAATTCTGGGCCGATTTGTGCAAATCATACCTCTGCGGGTTCCCACGGGTGTCTTCTTTTCGGAAATGCATGGGGCTCCCTGTTTTCCTTGGTGGCTTGGACACCTGAGGCCCATATCTGTATGGTGTGCCCGTCTGCAGAGAGTGTGAAATTCAGTTGTGAAAACAGACTTGGGGTTACTTGTGTTTTAAGCTTTCCCCTTGGCGCCCAGGTAGGTGCACCCACACATGTGAGGTATCGTTTTCATCCGGACACCTGTGGGAACGCGGGACGATAGACCATGTGTTGTTGGCAGCGTGTTTCTATGGGTGAGCCGAGTGAAATGTGCGGAAAATGCATTTTTTTTCCCACATTTCTGAATTTGCGGGGGTGCCTGGGTAATAAATTCTGGGCCGATTTGCACAAATCATACCTCTGCGGATTCCCACAGGTGTCTTCTTTTCGGAAATGCATGGGGTTCCCTGTTTTCCTTGGTGGCTTGGACACCCGAGGCCCATATCTGTATGGTGTGCGCGTGTGCAGAGAGTGTGAAATTCAGGTGCGAAAACAGACCTGGGGTTACTTGTGTTTTAGGCTTTCCCCTTGGTGCCCAGGTAGGTGCACCCACACATGTGAGGTACCACTTTCATCGGGGCACCTGTGGGAACGGTGGATGGTAGGCCATGTGTTATTGTCAGCGTGCATCTATGGGTGAGCCAAGTGAAATGTGCGGAAAATGCATTTTTTTCCCACATTTCAGACTTTGCGTGGGTGTCTGGTTAATACATTCTGGGCCGATTTGCGGAAATCATACCTCTGTGGATTCCCACTGGTGTCCTCTTTTCGGAAATGCATGGGGTTCCCTATTTTCCTTGGTGGCTTGGACACCCGAGGCCCATATCTGTATGGTGTGCCCGTCTGCAGAGAGTGTGAAATTCAAATGTGAAAACAGACTTGGGGTTACTTGTGTTTTAGGCTTTCCCGTTGGCGCCCAGGTAGGTGCACCCACACATGTGAGGTACCATTTTCATTGGGACACCTGTGGGAACGTGGGACAGTTGGCCATGTGTTGTTGGCAACGTGTTTCGATGGGTGAGCTGAGTGAAATGTGCAGGAAATGTGTTTTTATTCCCACATTTCGGAATTTGGGGGGTTGTCTGGGTAATAAATTCTTGGACGATTTGCAAAAATCATACGTCTGCGGATTCCCACTGGAGTCCTCTTTTTGGAAATGCATGGGGTTCCCTGTTTTCCTTGGTGGCTTGGAAACCAGAGGCCAATATCTGTATGGTGTGCCTGTGTGCAAAGAGTGTGAAATTCAGGTGTGAAAACAGACTTGGGGTTACTTGTGTTTTAGGTTTTCCCCATGACGCCCAGGTAGGTGCACCCACACATGTGAGGTACCGTTTTCATTGGGACACCTGTGGGAATGCGGGACGGTAGGCCATGTGTTGTTGGCAGTGTGTTTCGATGGGTGAGCCAAGTGAAATGTGCAGTTTTTCCCCCACATTTCGGACTTTGCGGGGGTGTCTGGGTAGTACATTCTTGACCAATTTGGGAAAATCATACCTCTGCAGATCCCCACAGGTGTCCTCTTTTCGGAAATGCATGGGTTCCCTGTTTTCCTTGGTGGCTTGGACACACAAGGCCCATGATCTGTATGGTGTGCCCGTCTGCAGAGATTGTGAAATTCAGCTGTGAAAACAGACTTGGGGTTACTTGTGTTTTAGGCTTTCTCCTTGGCACCCAGGTAGGTTCACCCACACATGTGAGATACCATTTTCATTGGGACACCTGTGGGAATGCAGCACGGTAGGCCATGTGTTGTTGGCAGTGTGTTTCAATGGGTGAGCCGAGTGAAATGTGCAGAAAATGTGTATTTTTCCCCACATTTCAGATTTTGCGGGGGTGTCTGGGTAATACATTTTTGGCCGATTTGCGCAAATCATACGTCTGCGGATTCCCACGGGTGTCCTCTTTTCGGAAATGCATGGGGTTCCCTGTTTTCCTTGGTGCCTTTGAAACCCGAGGCCCATATCTGTATGGTGTGCCCGTCTGCAGAGAGTGTGAAATTCAGGTGTGAAAACAGACTTGGGGTCACTTGTGTTTTAGGTTCTCCCCATGGCGCCCAGGTATGTGCACCCACACATGTGAGGTATCGTTTTCATCGGGACACCTGTGGGAATGTGGAACGGTAGGCCATGTGTTGTTGGCAGCGTGTTTCGATGGGTGAGAAAAGTGAAATGTGCGGAAAGTGAGTTTTTCCCCCACATTTCAGAATTTGCTGGGGTGTCTGGGTAATAAATTCTGGACCGATTTGGGCAAATCATACCTCTGCAGATTCCCACTGGTGTCCTCTTTTCGGAAATGCATGGGGTTCCCTATTTTCCTTTGTGGCTTGGACACCCAAGGCCCATATCTGTATGGTGTGCCCGTCTGCAGAGAGTGTGAAATTCAGGTGTGAAAACAAACTTGGGGTTACTTGTGTTTTAGGCTTTCCCCTTGGCACCCAGGTAGGTTCACCCACACATGTGAGATACCATTTTCATCGGGACACCTGTGGAAATGCAGGACAGTAGGCCATGTGTTGTTGGCAGCGTGTTTCGATGGGTGAGCCAAGTGAAATGTGCGGAAAATGCGTTTTTTCCCACATTTCAGACTTTGTGGGTGTGTCTGTGTAATAAATTCTGAGCTGATTTGCGCAAATCATACCTCTTCACATTCCCACGGGTGTCCTCTTTTAGGAAATGCATGGGGTTCCTTGTTTTGCTTGGTGGCTTGGACACCCGAGGCCCATATCTGTATGGTGTCCCCGTCTGCAGAGAATGTGAAATTCAGGTGTGAAAACAGACTTGGGGTTACTTGTGTTTTAGGTTTTCCCCATGACGCCCAGATAGGTGCACCCACACATGTGAGGTACTGTTTTCATTGGGACACCTGTGGGAATGTGGGACGGTAGGCCATGCGTTTTTGGCAGCGTGTTTCGATGGGTGAGCCAAGTGAAATGTGCGGAAAGTGAGTTTTTCCCCCACATTTCAGAATTTGCGGGGGTGTCTGGGTAATAAATTCTGGACCGATTTGGGCAAATCATACCTATGCAGATTCCCACCGGTGTCCTCTTTTCGGAAATGCATGGGGTTCCCTGTTTTCCTTTGTGGCTTGGACACCCAAGGCCCATATCTGTATGGTGTGCCTGTCTGCAGAGAGTGTGAAATTCAGGTGTGAAAACAAACTTGGGGTTACTTGTGTTTTAGGCTTTCCCCTTGGCACCCAGGTAGGTTCACCCACACATGTGAGATACCATTTTCATCGGGACACCTGTGGAAATGCAGGACAGTAGGCCATGTGTTCTTGGCAGCGTGTTTCGATGGGTGAGCCAAGTGAAATGTGCTGAAAATGCGTTTTTTTCCCACATTTCAGACTTTGCGGGTGTGTCTGTGTAATAAATTCTGAGCTGATTTGCGCAAATCATACCTCTTCAGATTCCCACGGGTGTCCTCTTTTAGGAAATGCATGGGGTTCCTTGTTTTGCTTGGTGGCTTGGACACCCGAGGCCCATATCTGTATGGTGTCCCCGTCTGCAGAGAGTGTGAAATTCAGGTGTGAAAACAGACTTGGGGTTACTTGTGTTTTAGGCTGTATCCTTGGCACCCAGGTAGGTCCACCCACACATGTGAGATACCATTTTCATCGGGAAACCTGTGGGAACACAGGACGGTAGGCCATGTGTTATTGGCAGCGTGTTTCGATGGGTGAGCCGAGTGAAATGTGTGGAAAATGCGTTTTTTTCCCACATTTCGGACTTTGCGGGTGTTTCTGTGTAATAAATTCTGGACCGAGTTGGGCAAATCATACCTCTTCAGATTCCAACGGGTGTCCTCTTTTCGGAAATGCATGGGGTTCCCTGTTTTGCTTGGTGTCTTGGACACCAGAGGCCCATATCTGTATGGTGTGCCCGTCTGCAGAGAGTGTGAAATTCAGGTGTGAAAACAGACTTGGGGTTACTTGTGTTTTAGGCTATCCCCTTGGCGCCCAGGTAGGTGCACCCACACATGTGAGGTACCGTTTTCATCGGGATACCTATGGGAATGCGGGACGGTAGGCCATGCGTTGTTGTCAGCGTGTTTCGATGTGTGAGCCGAGTGAAATGTGAGGAAAATGCATTTTTTTCCCACATTTCGGACTTTGCAGGGATGTCTGGGTAATACATTTTGGGCCGATTTGCGCAAATCATACTTCTGCGGATTCCCACATGTGTCCTCTTTTCGGAAATGGATGGGGTTCCCTGTTTTCCTTGGTGGCTTGGACATCCGAGGCCCATATCTATATGGTGGGCCTGTCTGCAGAGAGTGTGAAATTCAGGTGTGAAAACAGACTTGGGGTTACATGTGTTTTAGGCTTTCCCCTTGGTGCCCAGGTAGGTGCACCCACACATGTGAGGTATCGTTTTCATCCGGACACCTGTGGGAACGCGGGACGATAGACCATGTGTTGTTGGCAGCGTGTTTCGATGGGTGAGCCGAGTGAAATGTGCGGAAAATGCATTTTGTTTCCCACATTTCTGAATTTGCGGGGGTGCCTGGGTAATAAATTCTGGGCCGATTTGCACAAATCATACCTCTGCGGATTCCCACAGGTGTCTTCTTTTCGGAAATGCATGGGGTTCCCTGTTTTCCTTGGTGGCTTGGACACCCGAGGCCCATATCTGTATGGTGTGCGCGTGTGCAGAGAGTGTGAAATTCAGGTGCGAAAACAGACCTGGGGCTACTTGTGTTTTAGGCTTTCCCCTTGGTGCCCAGGTAGGTGCACCCACACATGTGAGGTACCACTTTCATCGGGGCACCTGTGGGAACGGTGGATGGTAGGCCATGTGTTATTGTCAGCGTGCATCTATGGGTGAGCCAAGTGAAATGTGCGGAAAATGCATTTTTTTCCCACATTTCAGACTTTGCGTGGGTGTCTGGTTAATACATTCTGGGCCGATTTGCGGAAATCATACCTCTGTGGATTCCCACTGGTGTCCTCTTTTCGGAAATGCATGGGGTTCCCTATTTTCCTTGGTGGCTTGGACACCCGAGGCCCATATCTGTATGGTGTGCCCGTCTGCAGAGAGTGTGAAATTCAAATGTGAAAACAGACTTGGGGTTACTTATGTTTTAGGCTTTCCCGTTGGCGCCCAGGTAGGTGCACCCACACATGTGAGGTACCATTTTCATTGGGACACCTGTGGGAAAGTGGGACAGTTGGCCATGTGTTGTTGGCAACGTGTTTCGATGGGTGAGCTGAGTGAAATGTGCAGGAAATGTGTTTTTATTCCCACATTTCGGAATGTGCGGGGTTGTCTGGGCAATAAATTCTTGGACGATTTGCGAAAATCATACGTCTGCGGATTCCCACTGGAGTCCTCTTTTTGGAAATGCATGGGGTTCCCTGTTTTCCTTGGTGGCTTGGAAACCAGAGGCCAATATCTGTATGGTGTGCCTGTCTGCAAAGAGTGTGAAATTCAGGTGTGAAAACAGACTTGGGGTTACTTGTGTTTTAGGTTTTCCCCATGACGCCCAGGTAGGTGCACCCACACATGTGAGGTACCGTTTTCATTGGGACACCTGTGGGAATGTGGAACGGTAGGCCATGTGTTGTTGGCAGCGTGTTTCGATGGGTGAGAAAAGTGAAATGTGCGGAAAGTGAGTTTTTCCCCCACATTTCAGAATTTGCTGGGGTGTCTGGGTAATAAATTCTGGACCGATTTGGGCAAATCATACCTCTGCAGATTCCCACCGGTGTCCTCTTTTCGGAAATGCATGGGGTTCCCTGTTTTCCTTTGTGGCTTGGACACCCAAGGCCCATATCTGTATGGTGTGCCCGTCTGCAGAGAGTGTGAAATTCAGGTGTGAAAACAAACTTGGGGTTACTTGTGTTTTAGGCTTTCCCCTTGGCACCCAGGTAGGTTCACCCACACATGTGAGATACCATTTTCATCGGGACACCTGTGGAAATGCAGGACAGTAGGCCATGTGTTGTTGGCAGCGTGTTTCGATGGGTGAGCCAAGTGAAATGTGCGGAAAATGCGTTTTTTCCCACATTTCAGACTTTGTGGGTGTGTCTGTGTAATAAATTCTGAGCTGATTTGCGCAAATCATACCTCTTCACATTCCCACGGGTGTCCTCTTTTAGGAAATGCATGGGGTTCCTTGTTTTGCTTGGTGGCTTGGACACCCGAGGCCCATATCTGTATGGTGTCCCCGTCTGCAGAGAATGTGAAATTCAGGTGTGAAAACAGACTTGGGGTTACTTGTGTTTTAGGTTTTCCCCATGACGCCCAGATAGGTGCACCCACACATGTGAGGTACTGTTTTCATTGGGACACCTGTGGGAATGTGGGACGGTAGGCCATGCGTTTTTGGCAGCGTGTTTCGATGGGTGAGCCAAGTGAAATGTGCGGAAAGTGAGTTTTTCCCCCACATTTCAGAATTTGCGGGGGTGTCTGGGTAATAAATTCTGGACCGATTTGGGCAAATCATACCTATGCAGATTCCCACCGGTGTCCTCTTTTCGGAAAGGCATGGGGTTCCCTGTTTTCCTTTGTGGCTTGGACACCCAAGGCCCATATCTGTATGGTGTGCCTGTCTGCAGAGAGTGTGAAATTCAGGTGTGAAAACAAACTTGGGGTTACTTGTGTTTTAGGCTTTCCCCTTGGCACCCAGGTAGGTTCACCCACACATGTGAGATACCATTTTCATCGGGACACCTGTGGAAATGCAGGACAGTAGGCCATGTGTTCTTGGCAGCGTGTTTCGATGGGTGAGCCAAGTGAAATGTGCTGAAAATGCGTTTTTTTCCCACATTTCAGACTTTGCGGGTGTGTCTGTGTAATAAATTCTGAGCTGATTTGCGCAAATCATACCTCTTCAGATTCCCACGGGTGTCCTCTTTTAGGAAATGCATGGGGTTCCTTGTTTTGCTTGGTGGCTTGGACACCCGAGGCCCATATCTGTATGGTGTCCCCGTCTGCAGAGAGTGTGAAATTCAGGTGTGAAAACAGACTTGGGGTTACTTGTGTTTTAGGCTGTATCCTTGGCACCCAGGTAGGTCCACCCACACATGTGAGATACCATTTTCATCGGGAAACCTGTGGGAACACAGGACGGTAGGCCATGTGTTGTTGGCAGCGTGTTTCGATGGGTGAGCCGAGTGAAATGTGTGGAAAATGCGTTTTTTTCCCACATTTCGGACTTTGCGGGTGTTTCTGTGTAATAAATTCTGGACCGAGTTGGGCAAATCATACCTCTTCAGATTCCAACGGGTGTCCTCTTTTCGGAAATGCATGGGGTTCCCTGTTTTGCTTGGTGTCTTGGACACCAGAGGCCCATATCTGTATGGTGTGCCCGTCTGCAGAGAGTGTGAAATTCAGGTGTGAAAACAGACTTGGGGTTACTTGTGTTTTAGGCTATCCCCTTGGCGCCCAGGTAGGTGCACCCACACATGTGAGGTACCGTTTTCATCGGGATACCTATGGGAATGCGGGACGGTAGGCCATGCGTTGTTGTCAGCGTGTTTCGATGTGTGAGCCGAGTGAAATGTGAGGAAAATGCATTTTTTTCCCACATTTCGGACTTTGCAGGGATGTCTGGGTAATACATTTTGGGCCGATTTGCGCAAATCATACTTCTGCGGATTCCCACATGTGTCCTCTTTTCGGAAATGGATGGGGTTCCCTGTTTTCCTTGGTGGCTTGGACATCCGAGGCCCATATCTATATGGTGGGCCTGTCTGCAGAGAGTGTGAAATTCAGGTGTGAAAACAGACTTGGGGTTACATGTGTTTTAGGCTTTCCCCTTGGTGCCCAGGTAGGTGCACCCACACATGTGAGGTATCGTTTTCATCCGGACACCTGTGGGAACGCGGGACGATAGACCATGTGTTGTTGGCAGCGTGTTTCGATGGGTGAGCCGAGTGAAATGTGCGGAAAATGCATTTTGTTTCCCACATTTCTGAATTTGCGGGGGTGCCTGGGTAATAAATTCTGGGCCGATTTGCACAAATCATACCTCTGCGGATTCCCACAGGTGTCTTCTTTTCGGAAATGCATGGGGTTCCCTGTTTTCCTTGGTGGCTTGGACACCCGAGGCCCATATCTGTATGGTGTGCGCGTGTGCAGAGAGTGTGAAATTCAGGTGCGAAAACAGACCTGGGGCTACTTGTGTTTTAGGCTTTCCCCTTGGTGCCCAGGTAGGTGCACCCACACATGTGAGGTACCACTTTCATCGGGGCACCTGTGGGAACGGTGGATGGTAGGCCATGTGTTATTGTCAGCGTGCATCTATGGGTGAGCCAAGTGAAATGTGCGGAAAATGCATTTTTTTCCCACATTTCAGACTTTGCGTGGGTGTCTGGTTAATACATTCTGGGCCGATTTGCGGAAATCATACCTCTGTGGATTCCCACTGGTGTCCTCTTTTCGGAAATGCATGGGGTTCCCTATTTTCCTTGGTGGCTTGGACACCCGAGGCCCATATCTGTATGGTGTGCCCGTCTGCAGAGAGTGTGAAATTCAAATGTGAAAACAGACTTGGGGTTACTTATGTTTTAGGCTTTCCCGTTGGCGCCCAGGTAGGTGCACCCACACATGTGAGGTACCATTTTCATTGGGACACCTGTGGGAAAGTGGGACAGTTGGCCATGTGTTGTTGGCAACGTGTTTCGATGGGTGAGCTGAGTGAAATGTGCAGGAAATGTGTTTTTATTCCCACATTTCGGAATGTGCGGGGTTGTCTGGGCAATAAATTCTTGGACGATTTGCGAAAATCATACGTCTGCGGATTCCCACTGGAGTCCTCTTTTTGGAAATGCATGGGGTTCCCTGTTTTCCTTGGTGGCTTGGAAACCAGAGGCCAATATCTGTATGGTGTGCCTGTCTGCAAAGAGTGTGAAATTCAGGTGTGAAAACAGACTTGGGGTTACTTGTGTTTTAGGTTTTCCCCATGACGCCCAGGTAGGTGCACCCACACATGTGAGGTACCGTTTTCATTGGGACACCTGTGGGAATGTGGAACGGTAGGCCATGTGTTGTTGGCAGCGTGTTTCGATGGGTGAGAAAAGTGAAATGTGCGGAAAGTGAGTTTTTCCCCCACATTTCAGAATTTGCTGGGGTGTCTGGGTAATAAATTCTGGACCGATTTGGGCAAATCATACCTCTGCAGATTCCCACCGGTGTCCTCTTTTCGGAAATGCATGGGGTTCCCTGTTTTCCTTTGTGGCTTGGACACCCAAGGCCCATATCTGTATGGTGTGCCCGTCTGCAGAGAGTGTGAAATTCAGGTGTGAAAACAAACTTGGGGTTACTTGTGTTTTAGGCTTTCCCCTTGGCACCCAGGTAGGGTCACCCACACATGTGAGATACCATTTTCATCGGGACACCTGTGGAAATGCAGGACAGTAGGCCATGTGTTGTTGGCAGCGTGTTTCGATGGGTGAGCCAAGTGAAATGTGCGGAAAATGCGTTTTTTTCTCACATTTCAGACTTTGCGGGTGTGTCTGTGTAATAAATTCTGAGCTGATTTGCGCAAATCATACCTCTTCAGATTCCCACGGGTGTCCTCTTTTAGGAAATGCATGGGGTTCCTTGTTTTGCTTGGTGGCTTGGACACCCGAGGCCCATATCTGTATGGTGTCCCCGTCTGCAGAGAATGTGAAATTCAGGTGTGAAAACAGACTTGGGGTTACTTGTGTTTTAGGTTTTCCCCATGACGCCCAGGTAGGTGCACCCACACATGTGAGGTACTGTTTTCATTGGGACACCTGTGGGAATGTGGGACGGTAGGCCATGTGTTTTTGGCAGCGTGTTTCGATGGGTGAGCCAAGTGAAATGTGCGGAAAGTGAGTTTTTCCCCCACATTTCAGAATTTGCGGGGGTGTCTGGGTAATAAATTCTGGAGCGATTTCGGCAAATCATACCTATGCAGATTCCCACCGGTGTCCTCTTTTCGGAAATGCATGGGGTTCCCTGTTTTCCTTTGTGGCTTGGACACCCAAGGCCCATATCTGTATGGTGTGCCTGTCTGCAGAGAGTGTGAAATTCAGGTGTGAAAACAAACTTGGGGTTACTTGTGTTTTAGGCTTTCCCCTTGGCACCCAGGTAGGTTCACCCACACATGTGAGATACCATTTTCATCGGGACACCTGTGGAAATGCAGGACAGTAGGCCATGTGTTGTTGGCAGCGTGTTTCGATGGGTGAGCCAAGTGAAATGTGCGGAAAATGCGTTTTTTCCCACATTTCAGACTTTGCAGGTGTGTCTGTGTAATAAATTCTGAGCTGATTTGCGCAAATCATACCTCTTCAGATTCCCACGGGTGTCCTCTTTTAGGAAATGCATGGGGTTCCTTGTTTTGCTTGGTGGCTTGGACACCCGAGGCCCATATCTGTATGGTGTCCCCGTCTGCAGAGAGTGTGAAATTCAGGTGTGAAAACAGACTTGGGGTTACTTGTGTTTTAGGCTGTATCCTTGGCACCCAGGTAGGTCCACCCACACATGTGAGATACCATTTTCATCGGGAAACCTGTGGGAACACAGGACGGTAGGCCATGTGTTGTTGGCAGCGTGTTTCGATGGGAGAGCCGAGTGAAATGTGTGGAAAATGCGTTTTCTTCCCACATTTCGGACTTTGCGGGTGTGTCTGTGTAATAAATTCTGGACCGAGTTGGGCAAATCATACCTCTTCAGATTCCCACGGGTGTCCTCTTTTCGGAAATGCATGGGGTTCCCTGTTTTGCTTGGTGTCTTGGACACCAGAGGCCCATATCTGTATGGTGTGCCCGTCTGCAGAGAGTGTGAAATTCAGGTGTGAAAACAGACTTGGGGTTACTTGTGTTTTAGGCTTTCCCCTTGGTGCCCAGGTAGGTGCACCCACACATGTGAGGTATCGTTTTCATCCGGACACCTGTGGGAACGCGGGACGATAGACCATGTGTTGTTGGCAGCGTGTTTCGATGGGTGAGCCGAGTGAAATGTGCGGAAAATGCATTTTGTTTCCCACATTTCTGAATTTGCGGGGGTGCCTGGGTAATAAATTCTGGGCCGATTTGCACAAATCATACCTCTGCGGATTCCCACAGGTGTCTTCTTTTCGGAAATGCATGGGGTTCCCTGTTTTCCTTGGTGGCTTGGACACCCGAGGCCCATATCTGTATGGTGTGCGCGTGTGCAGAGAGTGTGAAATTCAGGTGCGAAAACAGACCTGGGGTTACTTGTGTTTTAGGCTTTCCCCTTGGTGCCCAGGTAGGTGCACCCACACATGTGAGGTACCACTTTCATCGGGGCACCTGTGGGAACGGTGGATGGTAGGCCATGTGTTATTGTCAGCGTGCATCTATGGGTGAGCCAAGTGAAATGTGCGGAAAATGCATTTTTTTCCCACATTTCAGACTTTGCGTGGGTGTCTGGTTAATACATTCTGGGCCGATTTGCGGAAATCATACCTCTGTGGATTCCCACTGGTGTCCTCTTTTCGGAAATGCATGGGGTTCCCTATTTTCCTTGGTGGCTTGGACACCCGAGGCCCATATCTGTATGGTGTGCCTGTCTGCAAAGAGTGTGAAATTCAGGTGTGAAAACAGACTTGGGGTTACTTGTGTTTTAGGTTTTCCCCATGACGCCCAGGTAGGTGCACCCACACATGTGAGGTACCGTTTTCATTGGGACACCTGTGGGAATGTGGAACGGTAGGCCATGTGTTGTTGGCAGCGTGTTTCGATGGGTGAGAAAAGTGAAATGTGCGGAAAGTGAGTTTTTCCCCCACATTTCAGAATTTGCTGGGGTGTCTGGGTAATAAATTCTGGACCGATTTGGGCAAATCATACCTCTGCAGATTCCCACCGGTGTCCTCTTTTCGGAAATGCATGGGGTTCCCTGTTTTCCTTTGTGGCTTGGACACCCAAGGCCCATATCTGTATGGTGTGCCCGTCTGCAGAGAGTGTGAAATTCAGGTGTGAAAACAGACTTGGGGTTACTTGTGTTTTAGGTTTTCCCCATGACGCCCAGGTAGGTGCACCCACACATGTGAGGTACCGTTTTCATTGGGACACCTGTGGGAATGTGGAACGGTAGGCCATGTGTTGTTGGCAGCGTGTTTCGATGGGTGAGAAAAGTGAAATGTGCGGAAAGTGAGTTTTTCCCCCACATTTCAGAATTTGCTGGGGTGTCTGGGTAATAAATTCTGGACCGATTTGGGCAAATCATACCTCTGCAGATTCCCACCGGTGTCCTCTTTTCGGAAATGCATGGGGTTCCCTGTTTTCCTTTGTGGCTTGGACACCCAAGGCCCATATCTGTATGGTGTGCCCGTCTGCAGAGAGTGTGAAATTCAGGTGTGAAAACAAACTTGGGGTTACTTGTGTTTTAGGCTTTCCCCTTGGCACCCAGGTAGGGTCACCCACACATGTGAGATACCATTTTCATCGGGACACCTGTGGAAATGCAGGACAGTAGGCCATGTGTTGTTGGCAGCGTGTTTCGATGGGTGAGCCAAGTGAAATGTGCGGAAAATGCGTTTTTTTCTCACATTTCAGACTTTGCGGGTGTGTCTGTGTAATAAATTCTGAGCTGATTTGCGCAAATCATACCTCTTCAGATTCCCACGGGTGTCCTCTTTTAGGAAATGCATGGGGTTCCTTGTTTTGCTTGGTGGCTTGGACACCCGAGGCCCATATCTGTATGGTGTCCCCGTCTGCAGAGAATGTGAAATTCAGGTGTGAAAACAGACTTGGGGTTACTTGTGTTTTAGGTTTTCCCCATGACGCCCAGGTAGGTGCACCCACACATGTGAGGTACTGTTTTCATTGGGACACCTGTGGGAATGTGGGACGGTAGGCCATGTGTTTTTGGCAGCGTGTTTCGATGGGTGAGCCAAGTGAAATGTGCGGAAAGTGAGTTTTTCCCCCACATTTCAGAATTTGCGGGGGTGTCTGGGTAATAAATTCTGGAGCGATTTCGGCAAATCATACCTATGCAGATTCCCACCGGTGTCCTCTTTTCGGAAATGCATGGGGTTCCCTGTTTTCCTTTGTGGCTTGGACACCCAAGGCCCATATCTGTATGGTGTGCCTGTCTGCAGAGAGTGTGAAATTCAGGTGTGAAAACAAACTTGGGGTTACTTGTGTTTTAGGCTTTCCCCTTGGCACCCAGGTAGGTTCACCCACACATGAGATACCATTTTCATCGGGACACCTGTGGAAATGCAGGACAGTAGGCCATGTGTTGTTGGCAGCGTGTTTCGATGGGTGAGCCAAGTGAAATGTGCGGAAAATGCGTTTTTTCCCACATTTCAGACTTTGCAGGTGTGTCTGTGTAATAAATTCTGAGCTGATTTGCGCAAATCATACCTCTTCAGATTCCCACGGGTGTCCTCTTTTAGGAAATGCATGGGGTTCCTTGTTTTGCTTGGTGGCTTGGACACCCGAGGCCCATATCTGTATGGTGTCCCCGTCTGCAGAGAGTGTGAAATTCAGGTGTGAAAACAGACTTGGGGTTACTTGTGTTTTAGGCTGTATCCTTGGCACCCAGGTAGGTCCACCCACACATGTGAGATACCATTTTCATCGAGGAAACCTGTGGGAACACAGGACGGTAGGCCATGTGTTGTTGGCAGCGTGTTTCGATGGGAGAGCCGAGTGAAATGTGTGGAAAATGCGTTTTCTTCCCACATTTCGGACTTTGCGGGTGTGTCTGTGTAATAAATTCTGGACCGAGTTGGGCAAATCATACCTCTTCAGATTCCCACGGGTGTCCTCTTTTCGGAAATGCATGGGGTTCCCTGTTTTGCTTGGTGTCTTGGACACCAGAGGCCCATATCTGTATGGTGTGCCCGTCTGCAGAGAGTGTGAAATTCAGGTGTGAAAACAGACTTGGGGTTACTTGTGTTTTAGGCTATCCCCTTGGCGCCCAGGTAGGTGCACCCACACATGTGAGGTACCGTTTTCATCGGGATACCTATGGGAATGCGGGACGGTAGGCCATGCGTTGTTGTCAGCGTGTTTCGATGTGTGAGCCGAGTGAAATGTGAGGAAAATGCATTTTTTTCCCACATTTCGGACTTTGCGGGGATGTCTGGGTAATACATTTTGGGACGATTTGCGCAAATCATACTTCTGCGGATTCCCACAGGTGTCCTCTTTTCGGAAATGGATGGGGTTCCCTGTTTTCCTTGGTGGCTTGGACATCCGAGGCCCATATCTGTATGGTGGGCCTGTCTGCAGAGAGTGTGAAATTCAGGTGTGAAAACAGACTTGGGGTTACATGTGTTTTAGGCTATCCCCTTGGCGCCCAGGTAGGTGCACCCACATATGTGAGATACCGTTTTCAACGGGATACCTATGGGAATGCGGGACGGTAGGCCATGTGTTGTTGTTAGCGTGTTTCGATGTGTGAGCTGAGTGAAATGTGCGGAAAATGCATTTTTTTCCGACATTTCAGACTTTGCAGGGCTGTCTGGGTAATACATTCCGAGCCGATTTGCCGAAATCATACCTCTGCGGATTACTAGGGGTGTCCTCTTTTCGGAAATGCATGGGGTTCCCTGTTTTCCTTGGTGGCTTGGACACCCGAGGCCCATATCTGTATGATGTGCCCGTCTGCAGAGAGTGTGAAATTCAAGTGTGAAAACAGACTTGGGGTTACTTGTGTTTTAGGCTTTACCCTTGGCGCCCAGGTAGGTGCACCCACACATGTGAGGTACTGTTTTCATCGGGACACCTATGGGAACGCGGGACGGTAGGCCATGTGATGTTGGCAGCGTGTTTCGATGGGTGAGCCGAGTGAAATGTGCGGAAAATGCATTTGTTTCCCTACATTTCAGAATTTGACGGGGTGTCTGGGTAATACATTCTGGGCCGATTTACACAAATCATACGTATGTGGATTCCCACGGTTGTCCTCTTTTTGGAAATGCATGGGGATCCCTGTTTTCCTTGGTGGTTTTGACACCCAAGGCCCATATCTGTACCGTGTGCCCGTCTGCAGGGAGTGTGAAATTCAGGTGTGAAACAGACTTGGGGTTACTTGTGTTTTAGGCTTTCCCCTTGGCGCCCAGGTAGGTGCACCCACACATGTGAGGTACCGTTTTCATCAGGACACCTGTGGAAATGCTTGAAAGTAGGTCATGTGTTGTGGGCAGCGTGTTTCGATGGGTGTGCCGCGTGAAATGTGCGGAAAATTCATTTTGTTCCCACATTTCAGACGTTGCGAGGGTGCCTGGGTAATACATTCTGGGCTGATTTGCACAAATCATACCTCTGCGGATTCCCACGGGTGTCCTCTTTTCGGAAATGCATGGGGTTCCCTGTTTTCCTTGGTGGCTTGGAAACACGAGGCCCATATCTCTATGGTGTGCCCGTTTGCAGAGAGTGTGAAATTCAGGTGTGAAAACAGACTTGGGGTTACTTGTGTTTTAGGTTTTCCCCATGGCGCCCAGGTAGGTGCACCCACAATTGTGAGGTACTGTTTTCATCAGTACACCTGTGGGAACACAGGACGGTAGGCAATGTGTTGTTGGCAGCGTGTTTCGATGGGTGAGCCAAGTGAAATGTGCAGAAAATGTGTTTTCCCCCCACATTTCGGACTTTGCGGGTGTGTCTGTGTGATAAATTCTGTGCCGGTTTGCGCAAATCATACCTCTGCAGATTCCCACGGGTGTCCTCTTTTAGGAAATGCATGGGGTTCCTTGGTTTGCTTGGTGGCTTGGACACCCGAGCCCCATATCTGTATGGTGTGCATGTCCGCAGAGAGTGTGAAATTCAGGTGTGAAAACAGACTTGGGGTTACTTGTGTTTTAGGCTTTCCCCTTGGCGCCCAGGTAGGTGCACCCACACATGTGAGGTACCATTTTCATCGGGACACCTCTGGGAACGCGGGACGGTAGGCCATGTGTTGTTGTCAGCGTGTTTCGATGGGTGAGCCAAGTGAAATGTGCGGAAAATGCATTTTTTTCCAACATTACAGACTTTGTGTGGGTGTCTGGGTAATACATTCTGGGCTGATTTGCACAAATCATACCTCTGCGGATTCCCACGGGTGTCTTCTTTTCGGAAATGAATGGGGTTCTCTGTTTTCCTTGGTGGATTGGACAAGCGAGACCCATGTCTGTATGGTGTGCCGGTCTGCAGAGAGTGTGAAATTCAGGTGTGAAAACAGACTTGGGGTTATTCGTGTTTTAGGCTTTCCCCTTGGCACCCAGGTACGTGCACCCACACATGTGAGGTACCGTTTTCATCCGGACACCTGTGGGAACGCGGGACGATAGGCCATGTGTTGTTGGCAGCGTGTTTCGATGGGTGAGCCGAGTGAAATGTGCGGAAATGCATTTTTTTTCCCACATTTCTGAATTTGCGGGGGTGTCTGGGTAATACATTCTGGGCCGATTTGCAAAAATCATACCTCTGCGGATTCCCACAGGTGTCCTCTTTTCAGAAATGCAAGGTGTTCCCTGATTTCCTTGGTGGCTTGGACACCCAAGGCCCATATCTGTATGGTGGCGCATCTGCAGAGAGTGTGAAATTCAGGTGTGAAAACAGACTTGGGGTTACTTGTGTTTTAGGCTTTCCCCTTGGCGCCCAGGCAGGTTCACCCACACATGTGAGGTACCATTTTCATCGGGACACCTGTGGGAACATGGGACGGTAGGCCATGTGTTGTTGGCAGTGTGTTTCGATGGGTGAGCTAAGTGAAATGTGCGGAAAATGCATTTTTCCCCCACATTTCGGACTTTGCGGGGGTGTCTGGGTAATAAATTCTGGACCGATTTGCGAAAATCATACCTTTCTAGATTCCCACGGGTATCCTCTTTTCGGGAATGCATGGGGTTCCCTGTTTTCCTTGGTGGCTTGAACACTCAAGGCCCATATCTGTATCATGTGCCCATCGGCAGAGAATGTGAAATGCAGGTGTGAAAACAGACTTGGGGTTACTTGTGTTTTAGGCTTTCCCCTTGGCACCCAGGTAGGTTCACCCACACATGTGAGATACCGTTTTCATTGGTACAGCTGTGGGAATGCGGGACGGTAGGCCATGTGTTGTTGGCTGCGTGTTTCAATGGGTGAGCCGAGTGAAATGTGCATAAAATCCGTTTTTTTCCCACATTTCGGAATGTGCGGGGGTGTCTGGCTAATAAATTCTGGACCGATTTGGGCAAATCATACGTCTGCGGATTCCCACGGGTGTCCTCTTTTCGGAAATGCATGGGGTTCCATGTTTTCCTTGGTGGCTTGGACACCCAAGGCCCGCATCTGTATGGTGTGCCCGTCTGCAGAGAGTGTGAAATTCAGGTGTGAAAACAGACTTGGGGTTACTTGTGTTTTAGGCTTTCCCCTTGGCACCCAGGTAGGTTCACCCACACATGTGAGATACCATTTTCATCGGGACACCTGTGGGAACGCGGGACAGTAGGCCATGTGTTGTTGGCTGCGTGTTTCAATGGGTGAGCCGAGTGAAATGTGCACGAAATGTGTTTTTTTCCCACATTTCGGAATGTGCGGGGGTGTCTGGCTAATAAATTCTTGGCCGATTTGTGAAAATCATACGTCTGCGGATTCCCACGGGTGTCCTCTTTTCGGAAATGCATGGGGTTCCCTGTTTTCCTTGGTGCCTTGGAAACCCGAGGCCCATATCTGTATGGTGTGCCCGTCTGCAGAGAGTGTGAAATTCAGGTGTGAAAACAGACTTGGGGTCACTTGTGTTTTAGGTTCTCCCCATGGCGCCCAGGTATGTGCACCCACACATGTGAGGTACCGTTTTCATCGGGACACCTGTGGGAATGCGGGACGGTAGGCCATGTGTTGTTGGCAGTGTGTTTCGATGGGTGAGCCAAGTGAAATGTGCAGTTTTTCCCCCACATTTCGGACTTTGCGTGGGTGTCTGGGTAGTACATTCTTGACCAATTTGGGAAAATCATACCTCTGCAGATCCCCACAGGTGTCCTCTTTTCGGAAATGCATGGGGTTCCCTGTTTTCCTTGGTGGCTTGGACACACAAGGCCCATGATCTGTATGGTGTGCCCGTCTGCAGAGATTGTGAAATTCAGCTGTGAAAACAGACTTGGGGTTACTTGTGTTTTAGGCTTTCTCCTTGGCACCCAGGTAGGTTCACCCACACATGTGAGATACCATTTTCATTGGGACACCTGTGGGAATGCAGCACGGTAGGCCATGTGTTGTTGGCAGTGTGTTTCGATGGGTGAGCCGAGTGAAATGTGCAGAAAATGTGCATTTTTCCCCACATTTCGGATTTTGCGGGTGTGTCTGGGTAATACATTTTTGGCCGATTTGCGCAAATCATACCTCTGCGGATACCCACAGGTGTTCTCTTTTCGGAAATGCATGGGGTTCCCTTTTTTGCTTGGTGGAATGGACACCCAAGGCCCATATCTGTATGGTGTGCCCGTCTGCAGAGAATGTGAAATTCAGGTGTGAAAACAGACTTGGGGTTACTTGTGTTTTAGGCTTTCCCCTTGACACCCAGGTAGGGGCACCCACACATGTGAGGTACGGTTTTCATCGGGACACCTGTGGGAATGCAGGACGGTAGGCCATGTGTTGTTGGCAGCGTGTTTCGATCGGTGAGCCAAGTGAAATGTGCAGAAAATATGTTTTTTTCCCCACATTTTGGATTTTGCAAGGCTGTCTGGGTAATACATTTTGGGCCAATTTGCGCAAATCATACCTCTGCGGATACCCACAGGTGTCCTCTTTTCGGAAATGGATGGGGTTCCCTATTTTCCTTGGTGGCTTGGACACCCAAGGCCCATATCTGTATGGTGTGCCTGTCTGCAGAGAGTGTGAAATTCAGGTGTGAAAACAGACTTGGGGTTACTTGTGTTTTAGGTTTTCCCCATGGCGTCCAGGTAGGTGCACCCACACATGTCAGGTACCGTTTTCATCGGGAAACCCGTGGGAATGCGGGACGGTAGGCCATGTGTTGTTGGCAGCGTGTTTCGATGGGTGAGCCAAGTGAAATGTTCGGAAAATGCATTTTTCCCCCACATTTCGGACTTTGCAGGGGTGCCTGGATAATAAATTCTGGACCGATCTGGACAAATCATACCTCTGCAGATTCCCACAGGTGTCCTCTTTTCGGAAATGGATGGGGTTCCCTGTTTTCCTTGGTGGCTTGGACACCCAAGGCCCATATCTGTATGGTGTGCCCGTCTGCAGAGAGGGTGAAATTCAGGTCTGAAAACAGACTTGGGGTTACTTGTGTTTTAGGCTTTCTCCTTGGCACCCAGGTAGGTTCACCCACACATGTGAGATAGCATTTTCATTGGGACACCTGTGGGAATGCAGCACGGTAGGCCATGTGTTGTTGGCAGTGTGTTTCAATGGGTGAGCCGAGTGAAATGTGCGGAAAATGCGTTTTCTTCCCACATTTCGGAATTTGCGGGTGGTTCTGTGTAATAAATTCTGGGCCGATTTGTGGAAATCATACCTCTGTGGATTCCCACGGGTGTCCTCTTTTCAGAAATGCATGGGGTTCCCTGTTTTCCTTGGTGGCTTGGACACCCGAGGCCCATATCTGTATGTTGTGCCTGTCTGCAGAGAGTGTGAAATTCAGGTGTGAAAACAGACTTGGGGTTACTTGTGTTTTAGGCTTTCCCCTTGGCGCCCAGGTAGGTTCACCACACACATGTGAGATACCATTTTCATCTGGACACCTATGGGAACGCGGGACGGTAGGCCATGTGTTGTTGGCATCGTGTTTCGATGGGTGAGCCAAGTGAAATGTGCAGTTTTTCCCCCACATTTCGGACTTTGCGGGGGTGTCTGGGTAATACATTCTTGACCAATTTGGGAAAATCATACCTCTGCAGATCCCCACAGGTGTCCTCTTTTCAGAAATGCATGGGGTTCCCTGTTTTCCTTGGTGGCTTGGACACACAAGGCCCATGATCTGTATGGTGTGCCCGTCTGCAGAGAGTGTGAAATTCAGCTGTGAAAACAGACTTGGGGTTACTTGTGTTTTAGACTTTCCCCTTGGCACCCAAGTAGGTTCACCACACACACATGAGATACCATTTTCATCGGGACACCTGTGGGAATGCAGGACGGTAGGCCATGTGTTGTTGGCAGCGTGCTTCGATCGATGAGCCAAGTGAAATGTGCAGATAATGTGTTTTTTCCCCACATTTTGGATTTTGCAAGGGTGTCTGGCTAATACATTTTGGGCCGATTTGCGCAAATCATACCTCTGCGGATTCCCACAGGTGTCCTCTTTTTGGAAATGGATGGGGTTGCCTGTTTTCTTTGGTGGCTTGGACACTCGAGGCCCATATCTGTATGGTGTGCATATCTGCTGAGAGTGTGAAATTCAGGTGTGAAAACAGACTTGGGGTTACTTGTGTTTTAGGCTTTCCCTTTGGCGCCCAGGTAGGGGCACCCACACATGTGAGGTACGGTTTTCATCGGGACACCTGTGGGAATGCAGGACGGTAGGCCATGTGTTGTTGGCAGCGTGTTTCGATCGGTGAGCCAAGTGAAATGTGCAGAAAATATGTTTTTTTCCCCACATTTTGGATTTTGCAAGGCTGTCTGGGTAATACATTTTGGGCCAATTTGCGCAAATCATACCTCTGCGGATTCCCACTGGTGTCCTCTTTTTGGAAATGGATGGGGTTGCCTGTTTTCTTTGGTGGCTTGGACACTCGAGGCCCATATCTGTATGGTGTGCATATCTGCAGAGAGTGTGAAATTCAGGTGTGAAAACAGACTTGGGTTCACTTGTGCTTTAGGTTCTCCCCATGGCGCCCAGGTATGTGCACCCACACATGTGAGGTACCGTTTTCATCGGGACACCTGTGGGAATGTGGGACGGTAGGCCATGTGTTGTTGGCAGCGTGTTTCGATGGGTGAGCCAAGTGAAATGTGCAGTTTTTCCCCCACATTTCGGACTTTGCGGGGGTGTCTGGGTAATACATTCTTGACCAATTTGGGAAAATCATACCTCTGCAGATCCCCACAGGTGTCCTCTTTTCGGAAATGCATGGGGTTCCCTGTTTTCCTTGGTGGCTTGGACACACAAGGCCCATGATCTGTATGGTGTGCCCATCTGCAGAGATTGTGAAATTCAGCTGTGAAAACAGACTTGGGGTTACTTGTGTTTTAGGCTTTCTCCTTGGCACCCAGGTAGGTTCACCCACACATGTGAGATACCATTTTCATTGGGACACCTGTGGGAATGCAGCACGGTAGGCCATGTGTTTTTGGCAGTGTGTTTCAATGGGTGAGCCGAGTGAAATGTGCAGAAAATGTGTATTTTTCCCCACATTTCAGATTTTGCGGGGGTGTCTGGGTAATACATTTTTGGCCGATTTGCGCAAATCATACGTCTGCGGATTCCCACGGGTGTCCTCTTTTCGGAAATGCATGGGGTTCCCTGTTTTCCTTGGTGGCTTGGACACCCGAGGCCCATATCTGTATGGTGTCCCCGTCTGCAGAGAATGTGAAATTCAGGTGTGAAAACAGACTTGGGGTTACTTGTGTTTTAGGTTTTCCCCATGACGCCCAGGTAGGTGCACCCACACATGTGAGGTACTGTTTTCATTGGGACACCTGTGGGAATGTGGGACGGTAGGCCATGTGTTTTTGGCAGCGTGTTTCGATGGGTGAGCCAAGTGAAATGTGCGGAAAGTGAGTTTTTCCCCCACATTTCAGAATTTGCGGGGGTGTCTGGGTAATAAATTCTGGAGCGATTTCGGCAAATCATACCTATGCAGATTCCCACCGGTGTCCTCTTTTCGGAAATGCATGGGGTTCCCTGTTTTCCTTTGTGGCTTGGACACCCAAGGCCCATATCTGTATGGTGTGCCTGTCTGCAGAGAGTGTGAAATTCAGGTGTGAAAACAAACTTGGGGTTACTTGTGTTTTAGGCTTTCCCCTTGGCACCCAGGTAGGTTCACCCACACATGTGAGATACCATTTTCATCGGGACACCTGTGGAAATGCAGGACAGTAGGCCATGTGTTGTTGGCAGCGTGTTTCGATGGGTGAGCCAAGTGAAATGTGCGGAAAATGCGTTTTTTCCCACATTTCAGACTTTGCAGGTGTGTCTGTGTAATAAATTCTGAGCTGATTTGCGCAAATCATACCTCTTCAGATTCCCACGGGTGTCCTCTTTTAGGAAATGCATGGGGTTCCTTGTTTTGCTTGGTGGCTTGGACACCCGAGGCCCATATCTGTATGGTGTCCCCGTCTGCAGAGAGTGTGAAATTCAGGTGTGAAAACAGACTTGGGGTTACTTGTGTTTTAGGCTGTATCCTTGGCACCCAGGTAGGTCCACCCACACATGTGAGATACCATTTTCATCGAGGAAACCTGTGGGAACACAGGACGGTAGGCCATGTGTTGTTGGCAGCGTGTTTCGATGGGAGAGCCGAGTGAAATGTGTGGAAAATGCGTTTTCTTCCCACATTTCGGACTTTGCGGGTGTGTCTGTGTAATAAATTCTGGACCGAGTTGGGCAAATCATACCTCTTCAGATTCCCACGGGTGTCCTCTTTTCGGAAATGCATGGGGTTCCCTGTTTTGCTTGGTGTCTTGGACACCAGAGGCCCATATCTGTATGGTGTGCCCGTCTGCAGAGAGTGTGAAATTCAGGTGTGAAAACAGACTTGGGGTTACTTGTGTTTTAGGCTATCCCCTTGGCGCCCAGGTAGGTGCACCCACACATGTGAGGTACCGTTTTCATCGGGATACCTATGGGAATGCGGGACGGTAGGCCATGCGTTGTTGTCAGCGTGTTTCGATGTGTGAGCCGAGTGAAATGTGAGGAAAATGCATTTTTTTCCCACATTTCGGACTTTGCGGGGATGTCTGGGTAATACATTTTGGGACGATTTGCGCAAATCATACTTCTGCGGATTCCCACAGGTGTCCTCTTTTCGGAAATGGATGGGGTTCCCTGTTTTCCTTGGTGGCTTGGACATCCGAGGCCCATATCTGTATGGTGGGCCTGTCTGCAGAGAGTGTGAAATTCAGGTGTGAAAACAGACTTGGGGTTACATGTGTTTTAGGCTATCCCCTTGGCGCCCAGGTAGGTGCACCCACATATGTGAGATACCGTTTTCAACGGGATACCTATGGGAATGCGGGACGGTAGGCCATGTGTTGTTGTTAGCGTGTTTCGATGTGTGAGCTGAGTGAAATGTGCGGAAAATGCATTTTTTTCCGACATTTCAGACTTTGCGGGGCTGTCTGGGTAATACATTCCGAGCCGATTTGCCGAAATCATACCTCTGCGGATTACTAGGGGTGTCCTCTTTTCGGAAATGCATGGGGTTCCCTGTTTTCCTTGGTGGCTTGGACACCCGAGGCCCATATCTGTATGATGTGCCCGTCTGCAGAGAGTGTGAAATTCAAGTGTGAAAACAGACTTGGGGTTACTTGTGTTTTAGGCTTTACCCTTGGCGCCCAGGTAGGTGCACCCACACATGTGAGGTACTGTTTTCATCGGGACACCTATGGGAACGCGGGACGGTAGGCCATGTGATGTTGGCAGCGTGTTTCGATGGGTGAGCCGAGTGAAATGTGCGGAAAATGCATTTGTTTCCCTACATTTCAGAATTTGACGGGGTGTCTGGGTAATACATTCTGGGCCGATTTACACAAATCATACGTATGTGGATTCCCACGGTTGTCCTCTTTTTGGAAATGCATGGGGATCCCTGTTTTCCTTGGTGGTTTTGACACCCAAGGCCCATATCTGTACCGTGTGCCCGTCTGCAGGGAGTGTGAAATTCAGGTGTGAAAACAGACTTGGGGTTACTTGTGTTTTAGGCTTTCCCCTTGGCGCCCAGGTAGGTGCACCCACACATGTGAGGTACCGTTTTCATCAGGACACCTGTGGAAATGCTTGAAAGTAGGTCATGTGTTGTGGGCAGCGTGTTTCGATGGGTGTGCCGCGTGAAATGTGCGGAAAATTCATTTTGTTCCCACATTTCAGACGTTGCGAGGGTGCCTGGGTAATACATTCTGGGCTGATTTGCACAAATCATACCTCTGCGGATTCCCACGGGTGTCCTCTTTTCGGAAATGCATGGGGTTCCCTGTTTTCCTTGGTGGCTTGGAAACACGAGGCCCATATCTCTATGGTGTGCCCGTTTGCAGAGAGTGTGAAATTCAGGTGTGAAAACAGACTTGGGGTTACTTGTGTTTTAGGTTTTCCCAATGGCGCCCAGGTAGGTGCACCCACAATTGTGAGGTACTGTTTTCATCAGTACACCTGTGGGAACACAGGACGGTAGGCAATGTGTTGTTGGCAGCGTGTTTCGATGGGTGAGCCAAGTGAAATGTGCAGAAAATGTGTTTTCCCCCCACATTTCGGACTTTGCGGGTGTGTCTGTGTGATAAATTCTGTGCCGGTTTGCGCAAATCATACCTCTGCAGATTCCCACGGGTGTCCTCTTTTAGGAAATGCATGGGGTTCCTTGGTTTGCTTGGTGGCTTGGACACCCGAGCCCCATATCTGTATGGTGTGCATGTCCGCAGAGAGTGTGAAATTCAGGTGTGAAAACAGACTTGGGGTTACTTGTGTTTTAGGCTTTCCCCTTGGCGCCCAGGTAGGTGCACCCACACATGTGAGGTACCATTTTCATCGGGACACCTCTGGGAACGCGGGACGGTAGGCCATGTGTTGTTGTCAGCGTGTTTCGATGGGTGAGCCAAGTGAAATGTGCGGAAAATGCATTTTTTTCCAACATTACAGACTTTGTGTGGGTGTCTGGGTAATACATTCTGGGCTGATTTGCACAAATCATACCTCTGCGGATTCCCACGGGTGTCTTCTTTTCGGAAATGAATGGGGTTCTCTGTTTTCCTTGGTGGATTGGACAAGCGAGACCCATGTCTGTATGGTGTGCCGGTCTGCAGAGAGTGTGAAATTCAGGTGTGAAAACAGACTTGGGGTTATTCGTGTTTTAGGCTTTCCCCTTGGCACCCAGGTACGTGCACCCACACATGTGAGGTACCGTTTTCATCCGGACACCTGTGGGAACGCGGGACGATAGGCCATGTGTTGTTGGCAGCGTGTTTCGATGGGTGAGCCGAGTGAAATGTGCGGAAATGCATTTTTTTTCCCACATTTCTGAATTTGCGGGGGTGTCTGGGTAATACATTCTGGGCCGATTTGCAAAAATCATACCTCTGCGGATTCCCACAGGTGTCCTCTTTTCAGAAATGCAAGGTGTTCCCTGATTTCCTTGGTGGCTTGGACACCCAAGGCCCATATCTGTATGGTGGCGCATCTGCAGAGAGTGTGAAATTCAGGTGTGAAAACAGACTTGGGGTTACTTGTGTTTTAGGCTTTCCCCTTGGCGCCCAGGCAGGTTCACCCACACATGTGAGGTACCATTTTCATCGGGACACCTGTGGGAACATGGGACGGTAGGCCATGTGTTGTTGGCAGTGTGTTTCGATGGGTGAGCTAAGTGAAATGTGCGGAAAATGCATTTTTCCCCCACATTTCGGACTTTGCGGGGGTGTCTGGGTAATAAATTCTGGACCGATTTGCGAAAATCATACCTTTCTAGATTCCCACGGGTATCCTCTTTTCGGGAATGCATGGGGTTCCCTGTTTTCCTTGGTGGCTTGAACACTCAAGGCCCATATCTGTATCATGTGCCCATCGGCAGAGAATGTGAAATGCAGGTGTGAAAACAGACTTGGGGTTACTTGTGTTTTAGGCTTTCCCCTTGGCACCCAGGTAGGTTCACCCACACATGTGAGATACCGTTTTCATTGGTACAGCTGTGGGAATGCGGGACGGTAGGCCATGTGTTGTTGGCTGCGTGTTTCAATGGGTGAGCCGAGTGAAATGTGCATAAAATCCGTTTTTTTCCCACATTTCGGAATGTGCGGGGGTGTCTGGCTAATAAATTCTGGACCGATTTGGGCAAATCATACGTCTGCGGATTCCCACGGGTGTCCTCTTTTCGGAAATGCATGGGGTTCCATGTTTTCCTTGGTGGCTTGGACACCCAAGGCCCGCATCTGTATGGTGTGCCCGTCTGCAGAGAGTGTGAAATTCAGGTGTGAAAACAGACTTGGGGTTACTTGTGTTTTAGGCTTTCCCCTTGGCACCCAGGTAGGTTCACCCACACATGTGAGATACCATTTTCATCGGGACACCTGTGGGAACGCGGGACAGTAGGCCATGTGTTGTTGGCTGCGTGTTTCAATGGGTGAGCCGAGTGAAATGTGCAGGAAATGTGTTTTTTTCCCACATTTCGGAATGTGCGGGGGTGTCTGGCTAATAAATTCTTGGCCGATTTGTGAAAATCATACGTCTGCGGATTCCCACGGGTGTCCTCTTTTCGGAAATGCATGGGGTTCCCTGTTTTCCTTGGTGCCTTGGAAACCCGAGGCCCATATCTGTATGGTGTGCCCGTCTGCAGAGAGTGTGAAATTCAGGTGTGAAAACAGACTTGGGGTCACTTGTGTTTTAGGTTCTCCCCATGGCGCCCAGGTATGTGCACCCACACATGTGAGGTACCGTTTTCATCGGGACACCTGTGGGAATGCGGGACGGTAGGCCATGTGTTGTTGGCAGTGTGTTTCGATGGGTGAGCCAAGTGAAATGTGCAGTTTTTCCCCCACATTTCGGACTTTGCGTGGGTGTCTGGGTAGTACATTCTTGACCAATTTGGGAAAATCATACCTCTGCAGATCCCCACAGGTGTCCTCTTTTCGGAAATGCATGGGGTTCCCTGTTTTCCTTGGTGGCTTGGACACACAAGGCCCATGATCTGTATGGTGTGCCCGTCTGCAGAGATTGTGAAATTCAGCTGTGAAAACAGACTTGGGGTTACTTGTGTTTTAGGCTTTCTCCTTGGCACCCAGGTAGGTTCACCCACACATGTGAGATACCATTTTCATTGGGACACCTGTGGGAATGCAGCACGGTAGGCCATGTGTTGTTGGCAGTGTGTTTCGATGGGTGAGCCGAGTGAAATGTGCAGAAAATGTGCATTTTTCCCCACATTTCGGATTTTGCGGGTGTGTCTGGGTAATACATTTTTGGCCGATTTGCGCAAATCATACCTCTGCGGATACCCACAGGTGTTCTCTTTTCGGAAATGCATGGGGTTCCCTTTTTTGCTTGGTGGAATGGACACCCAAGGCCCATATCTGTATGGTGTGCCCGTCTGCAGAGAATGTGAAATTCAGGTGTGAAAACAGACTTGGGGTTACTTGTGTTTTAGGCTTTCCCCTTGACACCCAGGTAGGGGCACCCACACATGTGAGGTACGGTTTTCATCGGGACACCTGTGGGAATGCAGGACGGTAGGCCATGTGTTGTTGGCAGCGTGTTTCGATCGGTGAGCCAAGTGAAATGTGCAGAAAATATGTTTTTTTCCCCACATTTTGGATTTTGCAAGGCTGTCTGGGTAATACATTTTGGGCCAATTTGCGCAAATCATACCTCTGCGGATACCCACAGGTGTCCTCTTTTCGGAAATGGATGGGGTTCCCTATTTTCCTTGGTGGCTTGGACACCCAAGGCCCATATCTGTATGGTGTGCCTGTCTGCAGAGAGTGTGAAATTCAGGTGTGAAAACAGACTTGGGGTTACTTGTGTTTTAGGTTTTCCCCATGGCGTCCAGGTAGGTGCACCCACACATGTCAGGTACCGTTTTCATCGGGAAACCCGTGGGAATGCGGGACGGTAGGCCATGTGTTGTTGGCAGCGTGTTTCGATGGGTGAGCCAAGTGAAATGTTCGGAAAATGCATTTTTCCCCCACATTTCGGACTTTGCAGGGGTGCCTGGATAATAAATTCTGGACCGATCTGGACAAATCATACCTCTGCAGATTCCCACAGGTGTCCTCTTTTCGGAAATGGATGGGGTTCCCTGTTTTCCTTGGTGGCTTGGACACCCAAGGCCCATATCTGTATGGTGTGCCCGTCTGCAGAGAGGGTGAAATTCAGGTCTGAAAACAGACTTGGGGTTACTTGTGTTTTAGGCTTTCTCCTTGGCACCCAGGTAGGTTCACCCACACATGTGAGATAGCATTTTCATTGGGACACCTGTGGGAATGCAGCACGGTAGGCCATGTGTTGTTGGCAGTGTGTTTCAATGGGTGAGCCGAGTGAAATGTGCGGAAAATGCGTTTTCTTCCCACATTTCGGAATTTGCGGGTGGTTCTGTGTAATAAATTCTGGGCCGATTTGTGGAAATCATACCTCTGTGGATTCACACGGGTGTCCTCTTTTCAGAAATGCATGGGGTTCCCTGTTTTCCTTGGTGGCTTGGACACCCGAGGCCCATATCTGTATGTTGTGCCTGTCTGCAGAGAGTGTGAAATTCAGGTGTGAAAACAGACTTGGGGTTACTTGTGTTTTAGGCTTTCCCCTTGGCGCCCAGGTAGGTTCACCACACACATGTGAGATACCATTTTCATCTGGACACCTATGGGAACGCGGGACGGTAGGCCATGTGTTGTTGGCATCGTGTTTCGATGGGTGAGCCAAGTGAAATGTGCAGTTTTTCCCCCACATTTCGGACTTTGCGGGGGTGTCTGGGTAATACATTCTTGACCAATTTGGGAAAATCATACCTCTGCAGATCCCCACAGGTGTCCTCTTTTCAGAAATGCATGGGGTTCCCTGTTTTCCTTGGTGGCTTGGACACACAAGGCCCATGATCTGTATGGTGTGCCCGTCTGCAGAGAGTGTGAAATTCAGCTGTGAAAACAGACTTGGGGTTACTTGTGTTTTAGACTTTCCCCTTGGCACCCAAGTAGGTTCACCACACACACATGAGATACCATTTTCATCGGGACACCTGTGGGAATGCAGGACGGTAGGCCATGTGTTGTTGGCAGCGTGCTTCGATCGATGAGCCAAGTGAAATGTGCAGATAATGTGTTTTTTCCCCACATTTTGGATTTTGCAAGGGTGTCTGGCTAATACATTTTGGGCCGATTTGCGCAAATCATACCTCTGCGGATTCCCACAGGTGTCCTCTTTTTGGAAATGGATGGGGTTGCCTGTTTTCTTTGGTGGCTTGGACACTCGAGGCCCATATCTGTATGGTGTGCATATCTGCTGAGAGTGTGAAATTCAGGTGTGAAAACAGACTTGGGGTTACTTGTGTTTTAGGCTTTCCCTTTGGCGCCCAGGTAGGGGCACCCACACATGTGAGGTACGGTTTTCATCGGGACACCTGTGGGAATGCAGGACGGTAGGCCATGTGTTGTTGGCAGCGTGTTTCGATCGGTGAGCCAAGTGAAATGTGCAGAAAATATGTTTTTTTCCCCACATTTTGGATTTTGCAAGGCTGTCTGGGTAATACATTTTGGGCCAATTTGCGCAAATCATACCTCTGCGGATTCCCACTGGTGTCCTCTTTTTGGAAATGGATGGGGTTGCCTGTTTTCTTTGGTGGCTTGGACACTCGAGGCCCATATCTGTATGGTGTGCATATCTGCAGAGAGTGTGAAATTCAGGTGTGAAAACAGACTTGGGTTCACTTGTGTTTTAGGTTCTCCCCATGGCGCCCAGGTATGTGCACCCACACATGTGAGGTACCGTTTTCATCGGGACACCTGTGGGAATGTGGGACGGTAGGCCATGTGTTGTTGGCAGCGTGTTTCGATGGGTGAGCCAAGTGAAATGTGCAGTTTTTCCCCCACATTTCGGACTTTGCGGGGGTGTCTGGGTAATACATTCTTGACCAATTTGGGAAAATCATACCTCTGCAGATCCCCACAGGTGTCCTCTTTTCGGAAATGCATGGGGTTCCCTGTTTTCCTTGGTGGCTTGGACACACAAGGCCCATGATCTGTATGGTGTGCCCATCTGCAGAGATTGTGAAATTCAGCTGTGAAAACAGACTTGGGGTTACTTGTGTTTTAGGCTTTCTCCTTGGCACCCAGGTAGGTTCACCCACACATGTGAGATACCATTTTCATTGGGACACCTGTGGGAATGCAGCACGGTAGGCCATGTGTTTTTGGCAGTGTGTTTCAATGGGTGAGCCGAGTGAAATGTGCAGAAAATGTGTATTTTTCCCCACATTTCAGATTTTGCGGGGGTGTCTGGGTAATACATTTTTGGCCGATTTGCGCAAATCATACGTCTGCGGATTCCCACGGGTGTCCTCTTTTCGGAAATGCATGGGGTTCCCTGTTTTCCTTGGTGCCTTGGAAACCCGAGGCCCATATCTGTATGGTGTGCCCGTCTGCAGAGAGTGTGAAATTCAGGTGTGAAAACAGACTTGGGGTCACTTGTGTTTTAGGTTCTCCCCATGGCGCCCAGGTATGTGCACCCACACATGTGAGGTACCGTTTTCATCGGGACACCTGTGGGAATGCGGGACGGTAGGCCATGTGTTGTTGGCAGTGTGTTTCGATGGGTGAGCCAAGTGAAATGTGCAGTTTTTCCCCCACATTTCGGACTTTGCGGGGGTGTCTGGGTAGTACATTCTTGACCAATTTGGGAAAATCATACCTCTGCAGATCCCCACAGGTGTCCTCTTTTCGGAAATGCATGGGGTTCCCTGTTTTCCTTGGTGGCTTGGACACACAAGGCCCATGATCTGTATGGTGTGCCCGTCTGCAGAGATTGTGAAATTCAGCTGTGAAAACAGACTTGGGGTTACTTGTGTTTTAGGCTTTCTCCTTGGCACCCAGGTAGGTTCACCCACACATGTGAGATACCATTTTCATTGGGACACCTGTGGGAATGCAGCACGGTAGGCCATGTGTTGTTGGCAGTGTGTTTCGATGGGTGAGCCGAGTGAAATGTGCAGAAAATGTGTATTTTTCCCCACATTTCGGATTTTGCGGGGGTGTCTGGGTAATACATTTTTGGCCGATTTGCGCAAATCATACCTCTGCGGATACCCACAGGTGTTCTCTTTTCGGAAATGCATGGGGTTCCCTTTTTTGCTTGGTGGCTTGAACACCCAAGGCCCATATCTGTATGGTGTGCCCGTCTGCAGAGAATGTGAAATTCAGGTGTGAAAACAGACTTGGGGTTACTTGTGTTTTAGGCTTTCCCCTCTACACCCAGGTAGGGGCACCCACACATGTGAGGTACGGTTTTCATCGGGACACCTGTGGGAATGCAGGACGGTAGGCCATGTGTTGTTGGCAGCGTGTTTCGATCGGTGAGCCAAGTGAAATGTGCAGAAAATATGTTTTTTTCCCCACATTTTGGATTTTGCAAGGCTGTCTGGGTAATACATTTTGGGCCAATTTGCGCAAATCATACCTCTGCGGATTCCCACTGGTGTCCTCTTTTTGGAAATGGATGGGGTTGCCTGTTTTCTTTGGTGGCTTGGACACTCGAGGCCCATATCTGTATGGTGTGCATATCTGCAGAGAGTGTGAAATTCAGGTGTGAAAACAGACTTGGGTTCACTTGTGTTTTAGGTTCTCCCCATGGCGCCCAGGTATGTGCACCCACACATGTGAGGTACCGTTTTCATCGGGACACCTGCGGGAATGTGGGACGGTAGGCCATGTGTTGTTGGCAGCGTGTTTCGATGGGTGAGCCAAGTGAAATGTGCAGTTTTTCCCCCACATTTCGGACTTTGCGGGGGTGTCTGGGTAATACATTCTTGACCAATTTGGGAAAATCATACCTCTGCAGATCCCCACAGGTGTCCTCTTTTCGGAAATGCATGGGGTTCCCTGTTTTCCTTGGTGGCTTGGACACACAAGGCCCATGATCTGTATGGTGTGCCCATCTGCAGAGATTGTGAAATTCAGCTGTGAAAACAGACTTGGGGTTACTTGTGTTTTAGGCTTTCTCCTTGGCACCCAGGTAGGTTCACCCACACATGTGAGATACCATTTTCATTGGGACACCTGTGGGAATGCAGCACGGTAGGCCATGTGTTGTTGGCAGTGTGTTTCAATGGGTGAGCCGAGTGAAATGTGCAGAAAATGTGTATTTTTCCCCACATTTCAGATTTTGCGGGGGTGTCTGGGTAATACATTTTTGGCCGATTTGCGCAAATCATACCTCTGCGGATACCCACAGTTGTCCTCTTTTCGGAAATGCATGGGGTTCCCTTTTTTGCTTGGTGGCTTGGACACCCAAGGCCCATATCTGTATGGGGTGCCCGTCTGCAGAGAATGTGAAATTCAGGTGTGAAAACAGACTTGGGGTTACTTGTGTTTTAGGCTTTCCCCTTGACACCCAGGTAGAGGCACCCACACATGTGAGGTACGGTTTTCATCGGGACACCTGTGGGAATGCAGGACGGTAGGCCATGTGTTGTTGGCAGCGTGTTTCGATCGGTGAGCCAAGTGAAATGTGCAGAAAATATGTTTTTTTCCCCACATTTTGGATTTTGCAAGGGTGTCTGGGTAATACATTTTGGGCCGATTTGCGCAAATCATACCTCTGCGGATTCCCACTGGTGTCCTCTTTTTGGAAATGGATGGGGTTGCCTGTTTTCATTGGTGGCTTGAACACTCGAGGCCCATATCTGTATGGTGTGCATATCTGCAGAGAGTGTGAAATTCAGGTGTGAAAACAGACTTGGGGTTACTTGTGTTTTAGGCTTTCCCTTTGGTGCCCAGGTAGGTGCACCCACACATGTGAGGTACCATTTTCATCGGGACACCTGTGGGAATGTGAGACGGTAGGCCATGTGTTGTTGGCAGCGTGTTTCGATGGGTGAGCCAAGTGAAATGTTCGGAAAGTGAGTTTTCCCCCACATTTCAGAATTTGCGGGGGTGTCTGGGTAATAAATTCTGGACCGATTTGGGCAAATCATACCTCTGCATATTCCCACCGGTGTCCTTTTTTCGGAAATGCATGGGGTTCCCTGTTTTCCTTGGTGGCTTGGACACCCAAGGCCCATATCTGTATGGTGTGCCCATCTGCAGAGAGTGTGAAATTCAGGTGTGAAAACAAACTTGGGGTTACTTGTGTTTTAGGCTTTCCCCTTGGCACCCACGTAGGTTCACCCACACATGTGAGGTACGGTTTTCATCGGGACACCTGTGGGAATGCGGGACGGTAGGCCATGTTTTGTTGGCTGCGTGTTTTGATGGGTGAGCCGAGTGAAATGTGCGGAAAATTCGTTTTTTTCCCACATTTCGGGCTTTGTGGGTGTGTCTGTGTAATAAATTCTGGGCCGATTCGCGCAATTCATACCTCTGCAGATTCCAACGGGTGTACTCTTTTAGGAATGGATGGGGTTCCTTGTTTTGCTTGGTGGCTTGGACACCCGAGGCCCATATATGTATGGTGTGCCCGTCTGCAGAGAGTGTGAAATTCAGGTGTGAAAACAGACTTGGGGTTACTTGTGTTTTAGGCTTTCTCCTTGACGCCCAGGTAGGTGCACCCACACATGTGAGGTACGGTTTTCATCGGGACACCTGTGGGAACGCTGGACGGTAGGCCATGTTTTGTTGGCTGCGTTTTTCGATGGGTGAGCCAAGTGAAATGTGCAGAAAATGTGGTTTTTTTCCCACATTTCGAATTTTGCGGGGGTGTCTGGGTAATACATTTTGGGCCGATTTGCGCAAATCATACCTCTGCGGATTCCCATAGGTGTCCTCTTTTCGGAAATGGATGGGGTTCCCTGTTTTCCTTGGTGGCTTGGACACTCGAGGCCCATATCTGTATGGTGGGCCTGTCTGCAGAGAGTGTGAAATTCAGGTGTGAAAACAGGCTTGGGGTTACTTGTGTTTTAAGCTTTCCCCTTGGCGCCCAGGTAGGTGCACCCACACATGTGAGGTACCGTTTTCATCGGGACACCTGTGGGAATGCGGGACGGTAGGCCATGTGTTGTTGTCAGCATGTTTAGATGTGTGAGCCGAGTGAAATGTGCGGAAAATGCATTTTTTTCCCACATTTCGGATTTTGCGGGGGTGTCTGGGTAATATATTACTGGCCAATTTGCCGAAATCATACCTCTGTGGATTCCCACGGGTGTCCTCTTTTCAGAAATGCATGGGGTTCCCTGTTTTCCTTGATGGCTTGGACACCCGAGGCCCATATCTGTATGGTGTGCACATCTGCAAAGAGTGTGAAATTCAGGGTTGAAAACAGACCTGGGGTTACTTGTGTTTTAGGCTTTCCCCTTGGTGCCCAGGTAGGTGCACCCACACATGTGAGGTACCACTTTCATCGGGACACCTGTGGGGACGTGGGATGGTAGGCCATGTGTTATTGTCAGCGTTCTTCAATGGGTGAGCCAAGTGAAATGTGCGGAAAATGCATTTATTTTTTTCCCACATTTCGGACTTTGCGTGGGTGTCTGGGTAATACATTCTGGGCCGATTTGTGGAAATCATACCTCTGTGGATTCCCACGTGTGTCCTCTTTTCGGAAATGCATGGGTTTCCCTGTTTTCCTCGGTGGCTTGGACACCCGAGGCCCATATCTGTATGGTGTGCTCGTCTGCAGAGAGTGTGAAATTCAGGTGTGAAAACAAACTTGGGGTTATTTGTGTTTTAGGCTTTCCTCTTGGCACCCAGGTAGGTGCACCCACACATGTGAGGTACCGTTTTCATCTGGACACCTCTGGTAAAGCGGGACGGTTGGCCATGTGTTGTTGGCAGCGTGTTTCGATGGGTGAGCCGAGTGAAATGTGCGGAAAATGCTTTTTTTCCCCACATTTCAGACTTTGTGGGGGTGCCTGGGTAATACATTCTGGGGCGATTTGCGCAAATCATACCTCTGCGGATTCCCACGGGTGTCCTCTTTTCGGAAATGCATGGGGTTCCCTGTTTTCCTTGGTGGCTTGGACACCCGAGGCTCATATCTGTATGGTGTGCCCGTCTGCAGAGAGTGTGAAATTCAGGCGTGAAAACAGACTTGGGGTTACTTGTGTTTTAGGCTTTCTCCTTGGCACCCAGCTAGGTTCACCCACACATGTGAGATACCATTTTCATTGGGACACCTGTGGGAACGCGGGACGGTAGGCCATGTTTTGTTGGCTGCGTGTTTCGATGGGTGAGCCGAGTGAAATGTGCAGAAAATTCGTTTTTTCCCCACATTTCGGACTTTGCGGGTGTGTCTGTGTAATAAATTCTGGGCCGATTTGCGCAAATCATACCTCTGCATATTCCAACGGGTGTTCTCTTTTAGGAAATGCATGGGGTTCCTTGTTTTGCTTGGTGGCTTGGACACCCGAGGCCCATATATGTATGGTGTGCCCGTCTGCAGAGGGTGTGAAATTCAGGTGTGAAAACAGACTTGGGGTTACTTGTGTTTTAGGCTTTCTCCTTGACGCCCAGGTAGGTGCACCCACACATGTGAGGTACGGTTTTCATCGGGACACCTGTGGGAACGCTGGACGGTAGGCCATGTTTTGTTGGCTGCGTGTTTCGATGGGTAAGCCAAGTGAAATGTGCAGAAAATGTGTTTTTTTCCCCACATTTCGAATTTTGCGGGGGGTGTCTGGGTAATAAATTTTGGGCCGATTTGCGCAAATCATACCTCTGCAGATTCCCATACGTGTCCTCTTTTTGGAAATGGATGGGGTTCCCTAATTTCCTTGGTGGCCTGGACATCCGAGGCCCATATCTATATGGTGGGCCTGTCTGCAGAGATTGTGAAATCCAGGTGTGAAAACAGACTTGTGGTTACTTGTGTTTTAAGCTTTCCCCTTGGCGCCTAGGTAGGTGCACCCACACATGTGAGGTACCGTTTTCATCGGGAGACCTGTGGGAATGCGGGATGGTAGGCCATGTGTTGTTGTCAGCGTGTTTAGATGTGTGAGCCGAGTGAAATGTGCGGAAAATGCATTTTTTTCCCACATTTCAGATTTTGCGGGTGTGTCTGTGTAATAAATTCTGGGCCGATTTGCGCAAATCATACCTCTGCAGATTCCAACGGGTGTTCTCTTTTAGGAAATGCATGGGGTTCCTTGTTTTGCTTGGTGGCTTGGACACCCGAGGCCCATATATGTATGGTGTGCCCGTCTGCAGAGGGTGTGAAATTCAGGTGTGAAAACAGACTTGGGGTTACTTGTGTTTTAGGCTTTCTCCTTGATGCCCAGGTAGGTGCACCCACACATGTTAGGTACGGTTTTCATCGGGACACCTGTGGGAACGCTGGACGGTAGGCCATGTTTTGTTGGCTGCGTGTTTCGATGGGTAAGCCAAGTGAAATGTGCAGAAAATGTGTTTTTTTCCCCACATTTTGAATTTTGCGGGGGGTGTCTGGGTAATAAATTTTGGCCCGATTTGCGCAAATCATACCTCTGCAGATTCCCATACGTGTCCTCTTTTTGGAAATGGATGGGGTTCCCTAATTTCCTTGGTGGCCTGGACACCCGAGGCCCATATCTATATGGTGGGCCTGTCTGCAGAGATTGTGAAATTCAGGTGTGAAAACAGACTTGGGGTTACTTGTGTTTTAGGCTTTCCCCTTGGCACCCAGGTAGGTGCACCCACACATGTGAGGTACCGCTTTCAACGGGACACCTGTGGGAATGCGGGACGGTAGGCCATGTGTTGTTGTCAGCGTGTTTCGATGTGTGAGCCGAGTGAAATGTGCGGAAAATGCATTTTTCCCCACATTTCAGACTTTGCGGGGGTGTCTGGGTAATACATTCCTGGCCAATTTGCCAAAATCATACCTCTGTGGATTCCCACGTGTGTCCTCTTTTCAGAAATGCATGAGGTTCCTTGTTTTCCTTGGTGGCTTGGACACCCGAGGCCCATATCTGTATGGTGTGCCTGTCTGCAGAGAGTGTGAAATTCAGGTGTGAAAACAGACTTGGGGTTACTTGTGTTTTAGGCTTTCCCCTTGGCGCCCAGGTAGGTGCACGCACACATGTGAGGTACCGTTTTCATCGGTACACCTGTGGCAATGCGGGACGGTAGGCCATGTGTTGTTGGCAGTGTGTTTCGATGGGTGTGCTGAGTGAAATGTGTGGAAAATGCCTTTTTTCCCACATTTCTGAATTTGCGGGAGTGTCTGGGTAATACATTCTGGGCCGATTTGCACAAATCATACCTCTGCGGATTCCCACAAGTGTCCTCTTTTCGGAAATGCATGGGGTTCCCTGTTTTCCTTGATGGCTTGGACACCCAAGGCCCATATCTGTATGGTGTGCCCGTCTGCAGAGAGTGTGAAATTCAGGTGTGAAAACAGACTTGGGGTAACTTATGTTTTAGGCTTTCCCCTTGGCACCCAGGTAGGTTCCCCCACACATGTGAGATACCATTTTCATCGGGACACCTGTGGGAACGCGGGACAGTAGGCCATGTGTTGTTGGCCGCGTGTTTCGATGAGTGAGCCAAGTGAAATGTGCAGAAAATGTGTTTTTTTCCCCACATTTCGGATTTTGCGGGGGATGTTTGGGTAATACATTTTGGGCTGATTTGCGCAAATCATACCTCTGCGGATACCCACAGGTATCCTCTTTTCGGAAATTGATGGGGTTCCCTGTTTTCCTTGGTGGCTTGGGCACCCAAGGCCCATATCTGTATGGTGTGCCCGTCTGCAGAGAGTGTGAAATTCAGGTGTGAAAAATGACTTGGGTTTACTTGTGTTTTAGGTTTTCCCCATGGCGGTCAGGTAGGTGCACCCACACATGTGAGGAAGCGTTTTCATCGGGACACCTGTGGGTATGCGGGACGGTAGGCCATGTGTTGGTGGCAGCGTGTTTTGATGGGTGTGCCGAGTGAAATGTGCGGAAAATGCCTTTTTTTCCAACATTTCAGATTTTGCGGGGTTCCCTGGGTAATAAATTCTGGGCCGATTTGCGCAAATCATACCTCTGCGGATTCCCTCGGGTGTCTTCTTTTCGGAAATGCATGGGGTTCCCTGTTTTCCTTGGTGGCTTGGACACCCGAGGCCCATATCTGTATGGTGTGCCCGTCTGCAGATAGTGTGAAATTCAGGTGTGAAAACAGGCTTGGGGTTACTTGTGTTTTAGGCTTTCCCCTTGGCGCCCAGGTAGGTGCACCGACACATGTGAGGTACTTTTTTCATTCGGACACTTGTGGGAACACGGGACGGTAGTCCATGTGTTGTTGGCAGCGTGTTTCGATGGGTGTGCCGAGTGAAATGTGCGGAAAATGCCTTTTTTCCCACATTTCTGAATTTGCGGGGGTGTCTGGGTAATAAATTCTGGGTCGATTTGCACAAATCATACCTCTGCGGATTTCCACAGGTGTCTTCTTTATGGAAATGCATGGGGTTCCCTGTTTTCCTTGGTGGCTTGGACACCCGAGACCCATGTCTCTATGGTGTGCCTGTCTGCAGAGAGTGTGAAATTCAGGTGTGAAAACAGACTTGGGTTACTTATGTTTTAGGCTTTCCCCTTGGTGCCCAAGTAGGTGCACCCACACATGTGAGGTTCCGTTTTCATCGGGACACCTGTGGGAACGCGGGACGGTAGGCCATGTGTTGTTGGCAGCGTGTTTCCATGGGTGAGCTGAGTGAAATGTGCAGGAAATGTGTTTTTATTCCCACATTTCGGAATGTGCGGGGTGTTTGGGTAATAAATTCTTGGCCGATTTGCGAAAATCATACGTCTGCGAATTCCCACTGGAGTCCTCTTTTTGGAAATGCATGGGGTTCCCTGTTTTCCTTGGTGGCTTGGAAACCAGAGGCCAATATCTGTATGGTGTGCCTGTCTGCAGAGAGTGTGAAATTCAGGTGTGAAAACAGACTTGTGGTTACTTGTGTTTTAGGGTTTCCCCATGACGCCCAGGTAGGTGCACCCACACAAGTGAGGTACCGTTTTCATTGGGACACCTGTGGGAATGTGGGACGGTAGGCCATGTGTTGTTGGCAGCGTGATTCGATGGGTGAGCGAAGTGAAATGTTCGGAAAGTGAGTTTTTCCCCCACATTTCAGAATTTGCGGGGGTGTCTGGGTAATAAATTCTGGACCGATTTGGGCAAATCATACCTCTGCAGATTCCCACCGGTGTCCTCTTTTCGGAAATACATGGGGTTCCCTGTTTTCCTTGGTGGCTTGGACACCCAAGGCCCATATCTGTATGGTGTGCCCGTCTGCAGAGAGTGTGAAATTCAGGTGTGAAAACAGACTTGGGGTTACTTGTGTTTTAGAATTTCTCCTTGACGCCCAGGTAGGTGCACCCACACATGTGAGGTACAGTTTTCATCGGGACACCTGTGGGAACGCTGGATGGTAGGCAATGTTTTGTTGGCTGCGTGTTTCGATGGGTGAGCCAAGTGAAATGTGCACAAAATGTGTTTTTTTCCCCACATTTTGAATTTCGCGGGGGTGTCTGGGTAATAAATTTTGGGCCGATTTGCGCAAATCATACCTCTGCGGATTCCCATACATGTCCTCTTTTCGGAAATGGATGGGGTTCCCTGTTTTCCTTGGTGGCTTGGACACCCGAGGCCCATATCTGTATGGTGGGCCTGTCTGCAGAGAGTGTGAAATTCAGGTGTGAAAACAGACTTGGGGTTACTTGTGTTTTAGGCTTTCCCCTTGGCGCCCAGGTAGGTGCACCCACACATGTGAGGTACCGCTTTCATCGGGACACCTGTGGGAATGCGGGACGGTAGGCCATGTGTTGTTGTCAGCGTGTTTCGATGTGTGAGCCGAGTGAAATGTGCGGAAAATGCCTTTTTTTCCCACATTTCGGACTTTGCGGGGGTGTCTGGGTAATACATTCCTGGCCAATTTGCCGAAATCATACCTCTGTGGATTCCCACGGGTGTCCTCTTTTCAGAAATGCATGGGGTTCCCTGTTTTCCTTGGTGGCTTGGACACCCGAGGCCCATATCTGTATGTTGTGCCTGTCTGCAGAGAGTGTGAAATTCAGGTGTGAAAACAGACTTGGGGTTACTTGTGTTTTAGGCTTTCCCCTTGGCGCCCAGGTTGGTGCACCCACACATGTGAGGTACCGTTTTCATCGGTACACCTGTGGGAATGCGGGACGGTAGGCCATGTGTTGTTGGCAGCGTGTTTCGATGGGTGTGCCGAGTGAAATGTGCGGAAAATGCCTTTTTTTCCCACATTTCTGAATTTGCTGGATTGTCTGGGTAATACATTCTGGGCCGATTTGCACAAATCATACCTCTGTGGATTCCCACAGGTGTCCTCTTTTCGGAAATGCATGGGGTTCCCTGTTTTCCTTGATGTCTTGGACACCCGAGGCCTATATCTGTATGGTGTGCGCATCTGCAGAGAGTGTGAAATTCAGATGTGAAAACAGACCTGGGGTTACTTGTATTTTAGGCTTTCCCCTTGGTGCCCAGGTAGGTGCACCCACACATGTGAGGTACCACTTTCATAGGGACACCTGTGGGAACGTGGGATGGTAGGCCATGTTTTATTGTCAGCGTGCTTCAATGGGTGAGCCAAGTGAAATGTGCGGAAAATGCATTTTCTTCCCACATTTCGGACTTTGCGTGGGTGTCTGGGTAATACATTCTGGGCCGATTTATGGAAATCATACCTCTGCGGATTCCCACAGGTGTCCTCTTTTTGGAAAATGCATGGGGTTCCCTGTTTTCCTTGGTGGCTTGGACACCCGAGGCCCATATCTGTATGGTGTGCGCATCTGCAGAGAGTGTGAAATTCAGGTGTGAAAACAGACCTGGGGTTACTTGTGTTTTAGGCTTTCCCCTTGGTGCCCAGGTAGGTGCACCCACACATGTGAGGTACCGCTTTCATCGGGACACCTGTGGGAATGCGGGACAGTAGGCCATGTGTTGTTGTCAGCGTGTTTCGATGTGTGAGCCGAGTGAAATGTGCGGAAAATGCATTTTTTTCCCACATTTCGGACTTTGCGGGGGTGTCTGGGTAATACATTCCTGGCCAATTTGCTGAAATCATACCTCTGTGGATTCCCACGGTGTCCTCTTTTCAGAAATGCATGGGGTTCCCTGTTTTCCTTGGTGGCTTGGACACCCGAGGCCCATATCTGTATGGCGTGCCTGTCTGCAGAGAGTGTGAAATTCAGGTGTGAAAACAGACTTGGGGTTACTTGTGTTTTAGGCTTTCCCCTTGGCGCCCACGTAGGTGCACCCACACATGTGAGGTACCGTTTTCATCGGTACACCTGTGGGAACGCGGGACAGTAGGCCATGTGTTGTTGGCAGCGTGTTTCGATGGGTGTGCCGAGTGAAATGTGCGGAAAATGCCTTTTTTTCCCACATTTCTGAATTTGCGGGAGTGTCTGGGTAATACATTCTGGGCCGATTTGCACAAATCATACCTCTGCGGATTCCCACAGGTGTCCTCTTTTCGGAAATGCATGGGGCTCCCTGTTTTCCTTGGTGGCTTGGACACCCAAGGCCCATATCTGTATGGTGTGCCAGTCTGCAGAGAGTGTGAAATTCAGGTGTGAAAACAAACTTGGGGTTACTTCTGTTTTAGGCTTTTCCCTTGGCACCCAGATAGGTTCACCCACACATGTGAGGTACGGTTTTCATCGGGACACCTGTGGAAACGCGGGACGGTAGGCCATGTTTTGTTGGCTGCGTGTTTCGATGGGTGAGCCGAGTGAAATGTGCGGAAAATTCGTTTTTTTCCCACATTTCGGACTTTGTGGGTGTGTCTGTGTAATAAATTCTGGGCCGATTTGCGCAAATCATACCTCTGCAGATTCCAACGGGTGTCCTCTTTTAGGAAATGCATGGGGTTCCTTGTTTTGCTTGGTGGCTTGGACACCCGAGGCCCATATATGTATGGTGTGCCCGTCTGAAGAGAGTGTGAAATTCAGGTGTGAAAACAGACTTGGGGTTACTTGTGTTTTAGGCTTTCTCCTTGACGCCCAGGTAGGTGCACCCACACATGTGAGGTACCGTTTTCATCGGGATACCTGTGGGAACGCTGGACAGTAGGCCATGTTTTGTTGGCTGCGTGTTTCGATGGGTGAGCCAAGTGAAATGTGCAGAAAATGTGTTTTTTTCCCCACATTTCGAATTTTGCGGAGGTGTCTGGGTAATAAATTTTGTGCCGATTTGCGCAAATCATACCTCTGCGGATTCCCACAGGTGTCCTCTTTTCGGAAATTGATGGGGTTCCCTGTTTTCCTTGGTGGCTTGGACACCCGAGGCCCATATCTGTATGGTGGGCCTGTCTGCAGAGAGTGTGAAATTCAGGTGTGAAAACAGACTTGGGGTTACTTGTGTTTTAGGCTTTTCCCTTGGCGCCCAGGTAGGTGCACCCACACATGTGAGGTACGGTTTTCATCGGGACACCTGTGGAAACGCGGGACGGTAGGCCATGTTTTGTTGGCTGCGTGTTTCGATGGGTGAGCCGAGTGAAATGTGCGGAAAATTTGTTTTTTTCCCACATTTCGGACTTTGCGGGTGTGTCTGTGTAATAAATTCTGGGCCGATTTGCGCAAATCATACCTCTGCAGATTCCAACGGGTGTCCTCTTTTAGGAAATGCATGGGGTTCCTTGTTTTGCTTGGTGGCTTGGACACCCGAGGCCCATATATGTATGGTGTGCCCGTCTGCAGAGAGTGTGAAATTCAGGTGTGAAAACAGACTTGGGGTTACTTGTGTTTTAGGCTTTCTCCTTGACGCCCAGGTAGGTGCACCCACACATGTGAGGTACGGTTTTCATCGGGACACCTGTGGGAACGCTGGACTGTAGGCCATGTTTTGTTGGCTGCGTGTTTCGATGGGTGAGCCAAGTGAAATGTGCAGAAAATATGTTTTTTTCCCCACATTTTGAATTTTGCGGGGGGTGTCTGGGTAATAAATTTTGGGCCGATTTGCGCAAATCATACCTCTGCATATTCCCATATATGTCCTCTTTTTGGAAATGGATGGGGTTCCCTAATTTCCTTGGTGGCTTGGACACCCGAGGCCCATATCTGTATGGTGGGCCTGTCTGCAGAGAGTGTGAAATTCAGGTGTGAAAACAGACTTGGGGTTACTTGTGTTTTAGGCTTTCCCCTTGGCGCCCAGGTAGGTGCACCCACACATGTGAGGTACCGCTTTCATCGGGACACCTGTGGGAATGCGCGACGGTAGGCCATGTGTTGTTGACAGGGTGTTTCGATGTGTGAGCCGAGTGAAATGTGCGGAAAATGCATTTTCTTCCCACATTTCGGACTTTGCGGGGGTGTCTGGGTAATACATTCCTGGCCAATTTGCCGAAATCATACCTCTGTGGATTCCCACGTGTGTCCTCTTTTCAGAAATGCATGGGGTTCCCTGTTTTCCTTGGTGGCTTGGACACCCGAGGCCCATATCTGTAGGGTGTGCCTGTCTGCAGAGAGTGTGAAATTCAGGTGTGAAAACAGACTTGGGGTTACTTGTGTTTTAGGCTTTCCCCTTGGCGCCCAGGTAGGTGCACCCACACATGTGAGGTACCATTTTCATCGGTACACCTGTGGGAATGCGGAACGGTAGGCCATGTGTTGTTGGCAGTGTGTTTCGATGGGTGTGCCGAGTGAAATGTGCGGAAAATGCCTTTTTTCCCACATTTCTGAATTTGCGGGAGTGTCTGGGTAATACATTCTGGACCGATTTGCACAAATCATACCTCTGCGGATTCCCGCAGGTGTCCTCTTTTCGGAAATGCATGGGGTTCCCTGTTTTCCTTGGTGGCTTGGACACCCAAGGCCCATATCTGTATGGTGTGCCCGTCTGCAGAGAGTGTGAAATTCAGGTGTGAAAACAGACTTGGGGTAACTTTTGTTTTAGGCTTTCCCCTTGGTGCCCAAGTAGGTGCACCCACACATGTGAGGTTCCGTTTTCATTGGGACACCTGTGGGAACGCGGGACGGTAGGCCATGTTTTGTTGGCTGCGTGTTTCGATGGGTGAGCCGAGTGAAATGTGCGGAAAATTCGTTTTTTTCCCACATTTCAGACTTTGCGGGTGTGTCTGTGTAATAAATTCTGGGCCGATTTGCGCAAATCATACCTCTGCAGATTCCAACGGGTGTCCTCTTTTAGGAAATGCATTGGGTTCCTTGTTTTGCTTGGTGGCTTGGACTCCCGAGGCCCATATATGTATGGTGTGCCCGTCTGCAGAGAGTGTGAAATTCAGGTGTGAAAACAGACTTGGGGTTACTTGTATTTTAGGCTTTCTCCTTGACGCCCAGGTAGGTGCACCCACACATGTGAGGTACGGTTTTCATCGGGACACCTGTGGGAACGCTGGACGGTAGGCCATGTTTTGTTGGCTGAGTGTTTCGATGGGTAAGCCAAGTGAAATGTGCAGAAAATGTGTTTTTTTCCCCACATTTCGAATTTTGCGGGGGTCGTCTGGATAATAAATTTTGGGCCGATTTGCGCAAATCATACCTCTGCAGATTCCCATACGTGTCCTCTTTTTGGAAATGGATGGGGTTCCCTAATTTCCTTGGTGGCTTGGACATGCGAGGCCCATATCTGTATGGTGGGCCTGTATGCAGAGATTGTGAAATTCAGGTGTGAAAACAGACTTGGGGCTACTTGTGTTTTAGGCTTTCCCCTTGGCGCCCAGGTAGGTGCACCCACACATGTGAGGTACCGCTTTCATCGGGACACCTGTAAGAATGCGGGACGGTAGGCCATGTGTTGTTGTCAGCATGTTTCGATGTGTGAGCCGAGTGAAATGTGCGGAAAATGCATTTTTTTCCCACAATTCAGACTTTGCGGGGGTGTCTGGGTAATATATTCTGGGCCAATTTGCCAAAATCATACCTCTGTGGATTCCCACATGTGTCCTCTTTTCAGAAATGCATGGGGTTCCCTGTTTTCCTTGGTGGCTTGGACACCTGAGGCCCATATCTGTATGGTGTGCCTGTCTGCAGAGAGTGTGAAATTCAGGTGTGAAAACAGACTTGGGGTTACTTGTGTTTTAGGCTTTCCCCTTGGCGCCCAGGTAGGTGCACCCACACATGTGAGGTACCGTTTTCATCGGTACACCTGTGGGAATGCGGGACGGTAGGCCATGTGTTGTTGGCAGCGTGTTTCGATGGGTGTGCTGAGTGAAATGTGCTGAAAATGCCTTTTTTCCCACATTTCTGAATTTGCGGGAGTGTCTGGGTAATACATTCTGGGCCGATTTGCACAAATCATACCTCTGCGGATTCCCACAAGTGTCCTCTTTTCGGAAATGCATGGGGTTCCCTGTTTTCCTTGATGGCTTGGACACCTGAGGCCCATATCTGTATGGTGTGCGCATCTGCAGAGAGTGTGAAATTCAGGTGTGAAAACAGACCTGGGGTTACTTGTGTTTTAGGCTTTCCCCTTGGTGCCCAGGTAGGTGCACCCACACATGTGAGGTACCACTTTCATCGGGACACCTGTGGGAATGTGGGATGGTAGGCCATGTGTTATTGTCAGCGTGCTTCAATGGGTGAGCCAAGTGAAATGTGCGGAAAATGCATTTCTTTCCCACATTTCGGATTTTGCGTGGGTGTCTGGGTAATACATTCTGGGCCGATTTGTGGAAATCATACCTCTGTGGATTCCCACGGGTGTCCTCTTTTCGGAAATGCATGGGGTTCCCTGTTTTCCTCGGTGGCTTGGACACCCGAGGCCCATATCTGTATGGTGTGCCCATCTGCAGAGAGTGTGAAATTCAAGTGTGAAAACAGAATTGGGGTTACTTGTGTTTTAGGCTTTCCCCTTGGCGCCCAGGTAGGTGCACCCACACATGTGAGGTACCGTTTTCATCGGGACACCTGTGGTAAAGCGGGACGGTTGGCCATGTGTTGTTGGCAGCGTGTTTCGATGGGTGTGCCGAGTGAAATGTGCGGAAAATGCTTTTTTCCCCACATTTCAGACATTGTGGGGGTGCCTGGGTAATACATTGTGGGCCGATTTGCGCAAATCATACCTCTGCGGATTCCCACGGGTGTCCTCTTTTCGGAAATGCATGGGGTTCCCTGTTTTCCTTGGTGGCTTGGACACCCAAGGCCCATATCTGTATGGTGTGCCCGTCTGCAGAGAGTGTGAAATTCAGGTGTGAAAACAGACTTGGGGTAACTTATGTTTTAGCCTTCCCCTTGGCACCCAGGTAGGTTCCCCCACACATGTGAGATACCATTTTCATCGGGACACCTATGGGAACGCAGGACGGTAGGCCATGTGTTGTTGGCAGCGTGTTTCGATGGGTGAGGCAAGTGAAATGTGCAGAAAATGTGTTTTTCCCCCACATTTCGGACTTTGCAGGTGTGTCTGTGTGATAAATTCTGGGCCGATTTGCACAAATCATACCTCTGCAGATTCCCACGGGTGTCCTCTTTTAGGAAATGCATGGGGTTCCTTGTTTTGCTTGGTGGCTTGGACACCCGAGGCCCATATCTGTATGGTGTGCCCGTCCGCAGAGAGTGTGAAATTCGGGTGTGAAAACAGACTTGGGGTTACTTGTGTTTTAGGCTTTCCCCTTGACGCCCAGGTAGGTGCACCCACACATGTGAGATACCATTTTCATCGGGACACCTGTGGGAACGCGGGACAGTAGGCCATGTGTTGTTGGCAGCGTGTTTCGATGGGTGTGCCAAGTGAAATGTGCAGAAAATATGTTTTTTTCCCCACATTTCGGATTTTGCGGGGGTGTTTGGGTAATACATTTTGGGCTGATTTGCGCAAATCATACCTCTGCGGATACCCACAGGTATCCTCTTTTCGGAAATTGATGGGGTTCCCTGTTTTCCTTGGTGGCTTTGGCACCCAAGGCCCATATCTGTATGGTGTGCCCGTCTGCAGAGAGTGTGAAATTCAGGTGTGAAAAATGACTTGGGTTTACTTGTGTTTTAGGTTTTCCCCATGGCGGCCAGGTAGGTGCACCCACACATGTGAGGAACCGTTTTCATCGGGACACCTGTGGGTATGCGGGACGGTAGGCCATGTGTTGGTGGCAGCGTGTTTTGATGGGTGTGCCGAGTGAAATGTGCGGAAAATGCCTTTTTTTCCAACATTTCAGAATTTGCGGGGGTCCCTGGGTAATAAATTCTGGGCCGATTTGCGCAAATCATACCTCTGCGGATTCCCACGGGTGTCTTCTTTTCGGAAATGCATGGGGTTCCCTGTTTTCCTTGGTGGCTTGGACACCCGAGGCCCATATCTGTATGGTGTGCCCGTCAGCAGAGAGTGTGAAATTCAGGTGTGAAAACAGGCTTGGGGTTACTTGTGTTTTAGGCTTTCCCCTTGGCGCCCAGGTAGGTGCACCCACACATGTGAGGTACTTTTTTCATTCGGACACTTGTGGGAACGCGGGACGGTAGTCCATGTGTTGTTGGCAGCGTGTTTCGATGGGTGAGCCGAGTGAAATGTGCGTAAAATGCATTTTTTTTCCCACATTTCTGAATTTGCGGGGGTGTCTGGGTAATAAATTCTGGGCCGATTTGCACAAATCATACCTCTGCGGATTTCCACAGGTGTCTTCTTTTTGGAAATGCATGGGGTTCCCTGTTTTCCTTGGTGGCTTGGACACCCGAGACCCATGTCTCTATGGTGTGCCTGTCTGCAGAGAGTGTGAAATTCAGATGTGAAAACAGAGTTGGGTTACTTATGTTTTAGGCTTTCCCCTTGGTGCCCAAGTAGGTGCACCCACACATGTGAGGTTCCGTTTTCATCGGGACACCTGTGGGAACGCGGGACGGTAGGCCATGTGTTGTTGGCAGCGTGTTTCGATGGGTGAGCTGAGTGAAATGTGCAGGAAATGTGTTTTTATTCCCACATTTCGGAATGTGCGGGGTGTCTGGGTAATAAATTCTTGGCCGATTTGCGAAAATCATACGTCTGCGGATTCCCACTGGAGTCCTCTTTTTGGAACTGCATGGGGTTCCCTGTTTTCCTTGGTGGCTTGGAAACCAGAGGCCAATATCTGTATGGTGTGCCTGTCTGCAGAGAGTGTGAAATTCAGGTGTGAAAACAGACTTGGGGTTACTTGTGTTTTAGGTTTTCCCCATGACGCCCAGGTAGGTGCAACCACACAAGTGAGGTACCGTTTTCATTGGGACACCTGTGGGAATGTGGGACGGTAGGCCATGTGTTGTTGGCAGCGTGTTTCGATGGGTGAGCGAAGTGAAATGTTCGGAAAGTGAGTTTTTCCCCCACATTTCAGAATTTGCGGGGGTGTCTGGGTAATAAATTCTGGACCGATTTGGGCAAATCATACCTCTGCAGATTCCCACCGGTGTCCTCTTTTCGGAAATGCATGGGGTTCCCTGTTTTCCTTGGTGGCTTGGACACCAAAGGCCCATATCTGTATGGTGTGCCCGTCTGCAGAGAGTGTGAAATTCAGGTGTGAAAACAGACTAGGGGTTACTTGTGTTTTAGAATTTCTCCTTGACGCCCAGGTAGGTGCACCCACACATGTGAGGTACCGCTTTCATCGGGACACCTGTGGGAATGCGGGACGGTAGGCCATGTGTTGTTGTCAGCGTGTTTCGATGTGTGAGCCGAGTGAAATGTGCGGAAAATGCATTTTTTTCCCACATTTCGGACTTTGCGGGGGTGTCTGGGTAATACATTCCTGGCCAATTTGCCGAAATCATACCACTGTGGATTCCCACGGGTGTCCTCGTTTCAGAAATGCATGGGGTTCCCTGTTTTCCTTGGTGGCTTGGACACCCGAGGCCCATATCTGTATGGTGTGCCTGTCTGCAGAGAGTGTGAAATTCAGGTGTAAAAACAGACTTGGGGTTACTTGTGTTTTAGGCTTTCCTCTTGGCGCCCAAGTTGGTGCACCCACACATTTGAGGTACCGTTTTCATCGGTACACCTGTGGGAACGCGGGACGGTAGGCCATGTGTTGTTGGCAGCATGTTTTGATGGGTGTGCCGAGTGAAATGTGCGGAAAATGCCTTTTTTTCCCACATTTCTGAATTTGCGGGAGTGTCTGGGTAATACATTCTGGGCCAATTTGCAAAAATCATACCTCTGCGGATTCCCACAGGTGTCCTCTTTTCGGAAATGCATGGGGTTCCCTGTTTTCCTTGGTGTCTTGGACACCCGAGGCCCATATTTCTATGGTGTGCGCATCTGCAGAGAGTGTGAAATTCAGATGTGAAAACAGACCTGGGGTTACTTGTGTTTTAGGCTTTCCCCTTGGTGCTCAGGTAGGTGCACCCACACATGTGAGGTACCACTTTCATCGGGACACCTGTGGGAACGTGGGATGGTAGGCCATGTTTTATTGTCAGCGTGCTTCAATGGGTGAGCCAAGTGAAATGTGCGGAAAATGCATTTTCTTCCCACATTTCGGACTTTGCGTGGGTGTCTGGGAAATACATTCTGGGCCGATTTATGGAAATCATACCTCTGCGGATTCCCACAGGTGTCCTCTTTTCGGAAATGCATGGGGTTCCCTGTTTTCCTTGGTGGCTTGGACACCCGAGGCCCATATCTGTATGGTGTGCGCATCTGCAGAGAGTGTGAAATTCAGGTGTGAAAACAGACATGGGGTTACTTGTGTTTTAGGCTTTCCCTTGGTCCCCAGGTAGGTGCGCCCACACATGTGAGGTACCGCTTTCATCGGGACACCTGTGGGAATGCGGGACGGTAGGCCATGTGTTGTTGTCAGCGTGTTTCGATGAGTGAGCCAAGTGAAATGTGCGGAAAATGCATTTTTTTCCCACATTTCGGATTTGCGGGGGTGTCTGGGTAATACATTCTGGGCCGATTTGCACAAATCATACCTCTGCGGATTCCCACAGGTGTCCTCTTTTCGGAAATGCATGGGGTTCCCTGTTTTCCTTGGTGGCTTGGACACCCGAGACCCATATCTGTATGGTGTGCCTGTCTGCATAGAGTGTGAAATTCAGGTGTGAAAACAAACTTGGGGTTACTTGTGTTTTAGGCTTTCCCCTTGGCGCCCAGGTAGGTGCACCCACACATGTGAGGTACCGTTTTCATCGGTACACCTGTGGGAACGCGGGACGGTAGGCCATGTGTGGTTGGCAGCGTGTTTCGATGGGTGAGCTGAGTGAAATGTGCAGGAAATGTGTTTTTATTCCCACATTTCGGAATGTGCGGGGGTGTCTGGGTAATAAATTCTTGGCCGATTCGCGAAAATCATACGTCTGCGGATTCCCACTGGAATCCTCTTTTTGGAAAAGCATGGGGTTCCCTGTTTTCCTTGGTGGCTTGGAAACCAGAGGCCAATATCTGTATGGTGTGCCTGTCTGCAGAGAGTGTGAAATTCAGGTGTGAAAACAGACTTGGGGTTACTTGTGTTTTAGGTTTTCCCCATGACGCCCAGGTAGGTGCACCCACACATGTGAGGTACCGTTTTCATTGGGACACCTGTGGGAATGTGGGACGGTAGGCCATGTGTTGTTGGCAGCGTGTTTCGATGGGTGAGCGAAGTGAAATGTGCAGAAAATGAGTTTTTCCCCCACATTTCAGAATTTGCGGGGGTGTCTGGGTAATAAATTCTTGACCGATTTGGGCAAATCATACCTCTGCAGATTCCCACCGGTGTCCTCTTTTCAGAAATACATGGGGTTTCCTGTTTTACTTGGTGGCTCGGACACCCAAGGCCCATATCTATATGGTGTGCCCGTCTGCAGAGAGTGTGAAATTCAGGTGTGAAAACAAACTTGGGGTTACTTGTGTTTTAGGCTTTCCCCTTGGCACCCAGGTAGGTTCACCCACACATGTGAGGTACGGTTTTCATCGGGACACCTGTGGAAACGCGGGACGGTAGGCCATGTTTTGTTGGCTGCGTGTTTCCATGGGTGAGCCGAGTGAAATGTGCGGAAAATTCGTTTTTTTCCCACATTTCGGACTTTGCGGGTGTGTCTGTGTAATAAATTCTGGGCCGATTTGCGCAATTCATACCTCTGCAGATTCCAACGGGTGTCCTCTTTTAGGAAATGCATGGGGTTCCTTGTTTTGCTTGGTGGCTTGGACACCCGAGGCCCATATATGTATGGTGTGCCCGTCTGCAGAGAGTGTGAAATTCAGGTGTGAAAACAGACTTGGGGTTACTTGTGTTTTAGGCTTTCTCCTTGACGCCCAGGTAGGTGCACCCACACATGTGAGGTACGGTTTTCATCGGGACACCTGTGGGAACGCAGGACGGTAGGCCATGTTTTGTTGGCTGTGTGTTTCGATGGGTGAGCCAAGTGAAATGTGCAGAAAATGTGTTTTTTTCCCTACATTTTGAATTTTGCGGGGGGTGTCTGGGTAATAAATTTTGGGCCGATTTGCGCAAATTATACCTCTGCAGATTCCCATACGTGTCCTCTTTTTGGAAATGGATGGGGTTCCCTAATTTCCTTGGTGGCTTGGACAACCGAGGCCCATATCTGTATGGTGGGCCTGTCTGCAGAGAGTGTGAAATTCAGGTGTGAAAACGGACTTGGGGTTACTTGTGTTTTAGGCTTTCCCCTTGGCGCCCAGGTAGGTGCACCCACACATGTGAGGTACCGCTTTCATCGGGACACCTGTGGGAATGCGGGACGGTAGGCCATGTGTTGTTGTCAGCGTGTTTCGATGTGTGAGCCGAGTGAAATGTGCAGAAAATGCATTTTTTTCCCACATTTCGGACTTTGCGAGGATGTCTGGGTAATACATTCCTGGCCAATTTGCCGAAATCATACCTCTGTGGATTCCCACGTGTGTCCTCTTTTCAGAAATGCATGGGGTTCCCTGTTTTCCTTGGTGGCTTGGACACCCGAGGCCCATATCTGTATGGTGTGCCTGTCTGCAGAGAGTGTGAAATTCAGGTGTGAAAACAGACTTGGGGTTACTTGTGTTTTAGGCTTTCCCCTTGGCGCCCAGGTAGGTGCACCCACACATGTGAGGTACCGTTTTCATCGGTACACCTGTGGGAATGCGGGACGGTAGGCCATGTGTTGTTGGCAGCGTGTTTCGATGGGTGTGCCGAGTGAAATGTGCGGAAAATGCCTTTTTTCCCACATTTCTGAATTTGCGGGAGTGTCTGGGTAATACATTCTTGGCCGATTTGCACAAATCATACCTCTGCGTATTCCCACAGGTGTCATCTTTTCGTAAATGCATGGGGTTCCCTGTTTTCCTTGGTGGCTTGGACACCCAAGGCCCATATCTGTATGGTGTGCCCGTCTGCAGAGAGTGTGAAATTCAGGTGTGAAAACAGACTTGGGGTAACTTTTGTTTTAGGCTTTCCCCTTGGTGACCAAGTAGGTGCACCCACACATGTGAGGTTCCGTTTTCATTGGGACACCTGTGGGAACGCGGGACGGTAGGCCATGTGTTGTTGGCAGCGTGTTTCGATGGGTGAGCTAAGAGAAATGTGAAGGAAATGTGTTTTTATTCCCACATTTCGGAATGTGCGTGGGTGTCTGGGTAATAAATTCTTGGCCGATTTGCGAAAATCATACGTCTGCGGATTCCCACTGGAGTCCTCTTTTTGGAAATGCATGGGGTTGCCTGTTTTCCTTGGTGGCTTGGAAACCAGAGGCCAATATCTGTATGGTGTGCCTGTCTGCAGAGAGTGTGAAATTCAGGTGTGAAAACAGACTTGGGGTTACTTGTGTTTTAGGTTTTCCCCATGACGCCCAGGTAGGTGCACCCACACATGTGAGGTACCGTTTTCATTGGGACACCTGTGGGAATGTGGGACGGTAGGCCATGTGTTGTTGGCAGCGTGATTCGATGGGTGAGCGAAGTGAAATGTTCGGAAAGTGAGTTTTTCCCCCACATTTCAGAATTTGCGGGGGTGTCTGGGTAATAAATTCTGGACCGATATGGGCAAATCATACCTCTGCAGATTTCCACCGGTGTCCTCTTTTCGGAAATGCATGGGGTTCCCTGTTTTCCTTGATGGCTTGGACACCCAAGGCCCATATCTGTATGGTGTGCCCGTCTGCAGAGAGTGTGAAATTAAGGTGTGAAAACAGACTTGGGGTTACTTGTGTTTTAGAATTTCTCCTTGACGCCCAGGTAGGTGCACCCACACATGTGAGGTACAGTTTTCATCGGGACACCTGTGGGAACGCTGGATGGTAGGCCATGTTTTGTTGGCTGCGTGTTTCCATGGGTGAGCCAAGTGAAATGTGCAGAAAATGTGTTTTTTTCCCCACATTTTGAATTTTGCGGGGTTGTCTGGGTAATAAATTTTGGGCCGATTTGCGCAAATCATACCTCTGCGGATTCCCATACGTGTCCTCTTTTCGGAAATGGATGGGGTTCCCTAATTTCCTTGGTGGCTTGGACACCTGAGGCCCATATCTGTATGGTGGGCCGGTCTGCAGAGAGTGTGAAATTCCGGTGTGAAAACAGACTTGGGGTTACTTGTGTTTTAGGCTTTCCCCTTGGCGCCCAGGTAGGTGCACCCACACATGTGAGGTACCGCTTTCATCGGGACACCTGCGGGAATGCGGGACGGTAGGCCATGTGTTGTTGTCAGCGTGTTTCGATGTGTGAGCCGAGTGAAATGTGCGGAAAATGCATTTTTTTCCCACATTTCGGACTTTGCGAGGGTGTCTGGGTAATACATTCCTGGCCAATTTGCCGAAATCATACCTCTGTGGATTCCCACGGGTGTCCTCTTTTCAGAAATGCATGGGGTTCCCTGTTTTCCTTGGTGGCTTGGACACCCGAGGCCCATATCTGTATGGTGTGCCTGTCTGCAGAGAGTGTGAAATTCAGGTGTGAAAACAGACTTGGGGTTACTTGTGTTTTAGGCTTTCCCCTTGGCGCCCAGGTTGGTGCACCCACACATGTGAGGTACCGTTTTCATCGGTACACCTGTGGGAATGCGGGACAGTAGGCCATGTGTAGTTGGCAGCGTGTTTCGATGAGTGTGCTGAGTGAAATGTGCGGAAAATGCCTTTTTTTCCCACACTTCTGAATTTGCGGGAGTGTCTGGGTAATACATTCTGGGCCGATTTGCACAAATCATACCTCTGCAGATTCCCACAGGTGTCCTCTTTTTGGAAATGGATGGGGTTCCCTGTTTTCCTTGGTGGCTTGGACACCTGAGGCCCATATCTGTATGGTGTGCCTGTCTGCAGAGAATGTGAAATTCAGGTGTGAAAACAGACTTGGGGTTACTTGTGTTTTAGGCTTTCCCCTTGGCGCCCAGGTAGGTGCACCCACACATGTGAGGTACCGTTTTCATCGGTACACCTGTGGGAATGCGGGACGGTAGGCCATGTGTTGTTGGCAGCGTGTTTCGATGGGTGTGCTGAGTGAAATGTGCTGAAAATGCCTTTTTTCCCACATTTCTGAATTTGCGGGAGTGTCTGGGTAATACATTCTGGGCCGATTTGCACAAATCATACCTCTGCGGATTCCCACAAGTGTCCTCTTTTCGGAAATGCATGGGGTTCCCTGTTTTCCTTGATGGCTTGGACACCTGAGGCCCATATCTGTATGGTGTGCGCATCTGCAGAGAGTGTGAAATTCAGGTGTGAAAACAGACCTGGGGTTACTTGTGTTTTAGGCTTTCCCCTTGGTGCCCAGGTAGGTGCACCCACACATGTGAGGTACCACTTTCATCGGGACACCTGTGGGAATGTGGGATGGTAGGCCATGTGTTATTGTCAGCGTGCTTCAATGGGTGAGCCAAGTGAAATGTGCGGAAAATGCATTTCTTTCCCACATTTCGGACTTTGCGTGGGTGTCTGGGTAATACATTCTGGGCCGATTTGTGGAAATCATACCTCTGTGGATTCCCACGGGTGTCCTCTTCTCGGAAATGCATGGGGTTCCCTGTTTTCCTCGGTGGCTTGGACACCCGAGGCCCATATCTGTATGGTGTGCCCATCTGCAGAGAGTGTGAAATTCAAGTGTGAAAACAGAATTGGGGTTACTTGTGTTTTAGGCTTTCCCCTTGGCGCCCAGGTAGGTGCACCCACACATGTGAGGTACCGTTTTCATCGGGACACCTGTGGTAAAGCGGGACGGTTGGCCATGTTTTGTTGGCAGCGTGTTTCGATCGGTGTGCCGAGTGAAATGTGCGGAAAATGCTTTTTTCCCCACATTTCAGACTTTGTGGGGGTACCTGGGTAATACATTGTGGGCCGATTTGCGCAAATCATACCTCTGCGGATTCCCACGGGTGTCCTCTTTTCGGAAATGCATGGGGTTCCCTGTTTTCCTTGGTGGCTTGGACACCGAAGGCCTATATCTGTATGGTGTGCCCGTCTGCAGAGAGTGTGAAATTCAGGTGTGAAAACAGACTTGGGGTAACTTATGTTTTAGGCTTTCCCCTTGGCACCCAGGTAGGTTCCCCCACACATGTGAGATACCATTTTCATCGGGACACCTATGGGAACGCAGGACGGTAGGCCATGTGTTGTTGGCAGCGTGTTTCGATGGGTGAGGCAAGTGAAATGTGCAGAAAATGTGTTTTTCCCCCACATTTCGGACTTTGCAGGTGTGTCTGTGTGATAAATTCTGGGCCGATTTGCACAAATCATACCTCTGCAGATTCCCACGGGTGTCCTCTTTTAGGAAATGCATGGGGTTCCTTGTTTTGCTTGGTGGCTTGGACACCCGAGGCCCATATCTGTATGGTGTGCCCGTCCGCAGAGAGTGTGAAATTCGGGTGTGAAAACAGACTTGGGGTTACTTGTGTTTTAGGCTTTCCCCTTGACGCCCAGGTAGGTGCACCCACACATGTGAGATACCATTTTCATCGGGACACCTGTGGGAACGCGGGACAGTAGGCCATGTGTTGTTGGCAGCGTGTTTCGATGGGTGTGCCAAGTGAAATGTGCAGAAAATGTGTTTTTTTCCCCACATTTCGGATTTTGCAGGGGTGTTTGGGTAATACATTTTGGGCTGATTTGCGCAAATCATACCTCTGCGGATACCCACAGGTATCCTCTTTTCGGAAATTGATGGGGTTCCCTGTTTTCCTTGGTGGCTTGGGCACCCAAGGCCCATATCTGTATGGTGTGCCCGTCTGCAGAGAGTGTGAAATTCAGGTGTGAAAAATGACTTGGGTTTACTTGTGTTTTAGGTTTTCCCCATGGCGGCCAGGTAGGTGCACCCACACATGTGAGGAACCGTTTTCATCGGGACACCTGTGGGTATGCGGGACGGTAGGCCATGTGTTGGTGGCAGCGTGTTTTGATGGGTGTGCCGAGTGAAATGTGCGGAAAATGCCTTTTTTTCCAACATTTCAGAATTTGCGGGGGTCCCTGGGTAATAAATTCTGGGCCGATTTGCGCAAATCATACCTCTGCAGATTCCCACGGGTGTCTTCTTTTCGGAAATGCATGGGGTTCCCTGTTTTCCTTGGTGGCTTGGACACCCGAGGCCCATATCTGTATGGTGTGCCCGTCAGCAGAGAGTGTGAAATTCAGGTGTGAAAACAGGCTTGGGGTTACTTGTGTTTTAGGCTTTCCCCTTGGCGCCCAGGTAGGTGCACCCACACATGTGAGGTACTTTTTTCATTCGGACACTTGTGGGAACGCGGGACGGTAGTCCATGTGTTGTTGGCAGCGTGTTTCGATGGGTGAGCCGAGTGAAATGTGCGTAAAATGCATTTTTTTTTCCCACATTTCTGAATTTGCGGGGGTGTCTGGGTAATAAATTCTGGGCCGATTTGCACAAATCATACCTCTGCGGATTTCCACAGGTGTCTTCTTTTTGGAAATGCATGGGGTTCCCTGTTTTCCTTGGTGGCTTGGACACCCGAGACCCATGTCTCTATGGTGTGCCTGTCTGCAGAGAGTGTGAAATTCAGGTGTGAAAACAGAGTTGGGTTACTTATGTTTTAGGCTTTCCCCTTGGTGCCCAAGTAGGTGCACCCACACATGTGAGGTTCCGTTTTCATCGGGACACCTGTGGGAACGCGGGACGGTAGGCCATGTGTTGTTGGCAGCGTGTTTCGATGGGTGAGCTGAGTGAAATGTGCAGGAAATGTGTTTTTATTCCCACATTTCGGAATGTGCGGGGTGTCTGGGTAATAAATTCTTGGCCGATTTGCGAAAATCATACGTCTGCGGATTCCCACTGGAGTCCTCTTTTTGGAACTGCATGGGGTTCCCTGTTTTCCTTGGTGGCTTGGAAACCAGAGGCCAATATCTGTATGGTGTGCCTGTCTGCAGAGAGTGTGAAATTCAGGTGTGAAAACAGACTTGGGGTTACTTGTGTTTTAGGTTTTCCCCATGACGCCCAGGTAGGTGCAACCACACAAGTGAGGTACCGTTTTCATTGGGACACCTGTGGGAATGTGGGACGGTAGGCCATGTGTTGTTGGCAGCGTGTTTCGATGGGTGAGCGAAGTGAAATGTTCGGAAAGTGAGTTTTTCCCCCACATTTCAGAATTTGCGGGGGTGTCTGGGTAATAAATTCTGGACCGATTTGGGCAAATCATACCTCTGCAGATTCCCACCGGTGTCCTCTTTTCGGAAATGCATGGGGTTCCCTGTTTTCCTTGGTGGCTTGGACACCCAAGGCCCATGTCTGTATGGTGTGCCCGTCTGCAGAGAGTGTGAAATTCAGGTGTGAAAACAGACTTGGGGTTACTTGTGTTTTAGAATTTCTCCTTGACGCCCAGGTAGGTGCACCCACACATGTGAGGTACGGTTTTCATCGGGACACCTGTGGGAATGCTGGATGGTAGGCCATGTTTTGTTGGCTGCGTGTTTCGATGGGTGAGCCAAGTGAAATGTGCAGAAAATGTGTTTTTTTCCCCACATTTTGAATTTTGCGGGGGTGTCTGGGTAATAAATTTTGGGCCGATTTGCGCAAATCATACCTCTGCGGATTCCCATACGTGTCCTCTTTTCGGAAATGGATGGGGATCCCTAATTTCCTTGGTGGCTTGGACACCCGAGGCCCATATCTGTATGGTGGGCCTGTCTGCAGAGAGTGTGAAATTCAGGTGTGAAAACAGACTTGGGGTTACTTGTGTTTTAGGCTTTCCCCTTGGCGCCCAGGTAGGTGCACCCACACATGTGAGGTACCACTTTCATCGGGACACCTGTGGGAATGCGGGACGGTAGGCCATGTGTTGTTGTCAGCGTGTTTCGATGTGTGAGCCGAGTGAAATGTGCGGAAAATGCATTTTTTTCCCACATTTCGGACTTTGCGGGGGTGTCTGGGTAATACATTCCTGGCCAATTTGCCGAAATCATACCACTGTGGATTCCCACGGGTGTCCTCATTTCAGAAATGCATGGGGTTCCCTGTTTTCCTCGGTGGCTTGGACACCCGAGGCCCATATCTGTATGGTGTGCCCATCTGCAGAGAGTGTGAAATTCAAGTGTGAAAACAGAATTGGGGTTACTTGTGTTTTAGGCTTTCCCCTTGGCGCCCAGGTAGGTGCACCCACACATGTGAGGTACCGTTTTCATCGGGACACCTGTGGTAAAGCGGGACGGTTGGCCATGTTTTGTTGGCAGCGTGTTTCGATCGGTGTGCCGAGTGAAATGTGCGGAAAATGCTTTTTTCCCCACATTTCAGACTTTGTGGGGGTACCTGGGTAATACATTGTGGGCCGATTTGCGCAAATCATACCTCTGCGGATTCCCACGGGTGTCCTCTTTTTGGAAATGCATGGGGTTCCCTGTTTTCCTTGGTGGCTTGGACACCCAAGGCCCATATCTGTATGGTGTGCCCGTCTGCAGAGAGTGTGAAATTCAGGTGTGAAAACAGACTTGGGGTAACTTATGTTTTAGGCTTTCCCCTTGGCACCCAGGTAGGTTCCCCCACACATGTGAGATACCATTTTCATCGGGACACCTATGGGAACGCAGGACGGTAGGCCATGTGTTGTTGGCAGCGTGTTTCGATGGGTGAGGCAAGTGAAATGTGCAGAAAATGTGTTTTTCCCCCACATTTCGGACTTTGCAGGTGTGTCTGTGTGATAAATTCTGGGCCGATTTGCACAAATCATACCTCTGCATATTCCCACGGGTGTCCTCTTTTAGGAAATGCATGGGGTTCCTTGTTTTGCTTGGTGGCTTGGACACCCGAGGCCCATATCTGTATGGTGTGCCCGTCCGCAGAGAGTGTGAAATTCGGGTGTGAAAACAGACTTGGGGTTACTTGTGTTTTAGGCTTTCCCCTTGACGCCCAGGTAGGTGCACCCACACATGTGAGATACCATTTTCATCGGGACACCTGTGGGAACGCGGGACAGTAGGCCATGTGTTGATGGCAGCGTGTTTCGATGGGTGTGCCAAGTGAAATGTGCAGAAAATGTGTTTTTTTCCCCACATTTCGGATTTTGCAGGGGTGTTTGGGTAATACATTTTGGGCTGATTTGCGCAAATCATACCTCTGCGGATACCCACAGGTATCCTCTTTTCGGAAATTGATGGGGTTCCCTGTTTTCCTTGGTGGCTTGGGCACCCAAGGCCATATCTGTATGGTGTGCCCGTCTGCAGAGAGTGTGAAATTCAGGTGTGAAAAATGACTTGGGTTTACTTGTGTTTTAGGTTTTCCCCATGGCAGCCAGGTAGGTGCACCCACACATGTGAGGAACCGTTTTCATCGGGACACCTGTGGGTATGCGGGACGGTAGGCCATGTGTTGGTGGCAGCGTGTTTTGATGGGTGTGCCGAGTGAAATGTGCGGAAAATGCCTTTTTTTCCAACATTTCAGAATTTGCGGGGGTCCCTGGGTAATAAATTCTGGGCCGATTTGCGCAAATCATACCTCTGCGGATTCCCACGGGTGTCTTCTTTTCGGAAATGCATGGGGTTCCCTGTTTTCCTTGGTGGCTTGGACACCCGAGGCCCATATCTGTATGGTGTGCCCGTCAGCAGAGAGTGTGAAATTCAGGTGTGAAAACAGGCTTGGGGTTACTTGTGTTTTAGGCTTTCCCCTTGGCGCCCAGGTAGGTGCACCCACACATGTGAGGTACTTTTTTCATTCGGACACTTGTGGGAATGCGGGACGGTAGTCCATGTGTTGTTGGCAGCGTGTTTCGATGGGTGAGCCGAGTGAAATGTGCGTAAAATGCATTTTTTTTTCCCACATTTCTGAATTTGCGGGGGTGTCTGGGTAATAAATTCTGGGCCGATTTGCACAAATCATACCTCTGCGGATTTCCACAGGTGTCTTCTTTTTGGAAATGCATGGGGTTCCCTGTTTTCCTTGGTGGCTTGGACACCCGAGACCCATGTCTCTATGGTGTGCCTGTCTGCAGAGAGTGTGAAATTCAGGTGTGAAAACAGAGTTGGGTTACTTATGTTTTAGGCTTTCCCCTTGGTGCCCAAGTAGGTGCACCCACACATGTGAGGTTCCGTTTTCATCGGGACACCTGTGGGAACGCGGGACGGTAGGCCATGTGTTGTTGGCAGCGTGTTTCGATGGGTGAGCTGAGTGAAATGTGCAGGAAATGTGTTTTTATTCCCACATTTCGGAATGTGCGGGGTGTCTGGGTAATACATTCTTGGCCGATTTGCGAAAATCATACGTCTGCGGATTCCCACTGGAGTCCTCTTTTTGGAACTGCATGGGGTTCCCTGTTTTCCTTGGTGGCTTGGAAACCAGAGGCCAATATCTGTATGGTGTGCCTGTCTGCAGAGAGTGTGAAATTCAGGTGTGAAAACAGACTTGGGGTTACTTGTGTTTTAGGTTTTCCCCATGACGCCCAGGTAGGTGCAACCACACAAGTGAGGTACCGTTTTCATTGGGACACCTGTGGGAATGTGGGACGGTAGGCCATGTGTTGTTGGCAGCGTGTTTCGATGGGTGAGCGAAGTGAAATGTTCGGAAAGGGAGTTTTTCCCCCACATTTCAGAATTTGCGGGGGTGTCTGGGTAATAAATTCTGGACCGATTTGGGCAAATCATACCTCTGCGGATTCCCATAGGTGTCCTCTTTTCGGAAATGCATGGGGATCCCTAATTTCCTTGGTGGCTTGGACACCCGAGGCCCATATCTGTATGGTGGGCCGGTCTGCAGAGAGTGTGAAATTCAGGTGTGAAAACAGACTTGGGGTTACTTGTGTTTTAGGCTTTCCCCTTGGCGCCCAGGTAGGTGCACCCACACATGTGAGGTACCACTTTCATCGGGACACCTGCGGGAATGCGGGACGGTAGGCCATGTGTTGTTGTCAGCGTGTTTCGATGTGTGAGCCGAGTGAAATGTGCGGAAAATGCATTTTTTTCCCACATTTCGGACTTTGCGGGGGTGTCTGGGTAATACATTCCTGGCCAATTTGCCGAAATCATACCACTGTGGATTCCCACGGGTGTCCTCTTTTCAGAAATGCATGGGGTTCCCTGTTTTCCTTGGTGGCTTGGACACCCGAGGCCCATATCTGTATGGTGTGCCTGTCTGCAGAGAGTGTGAAATTCAGGTTTGAAAACAGACTTGGGGTTACTTGTGTTTTAGGCTTTCCCCTTGGCGCCCAGGTTGGTGCACCCACACATGTGAGGTACCGTTTTCATCGGTACACCTGTGGGAATGCGGGACGGTAGGCCATGTGTTGTTGGCAGCGTGTTTCGATGGGTGTGCCGAGTGAAATGTGCGGAAAATGCCTTTTTTTCCCACACTTCTGAATTTGCGGGAGTGTCTGGGTAATACATTCTGGGCCGATTTGCACAAATCATACCTCTGCGGATTCCCACAGGTGTCCTCTTTTCGGAAATGCATGGGGTTCCCTGTTTTCCTTGATGGCTTGGACACCCGAGGCCCATATCTGTATGGTGTGCGCATCTGCAGAGAGTGTGAAATTCAGATGTAAAAACAGACCTGGGGTTACTTGTGTTTTAGGCTTTCCCCTTGGTGCCCAGGTAGGTGCACCCATACATGTGAGGTACCACTTTCATCGGGACACCTGTGGGAACGTGGGATGGTAGGCCATGTTTTATTGTCAGCGTGCTTCAATGGGTGAGCCAAGTGAAATGTGCGGAAAATGCATTTTCTTCCCACATTTCGGACTTTGCGTGGGTGTCTGGGTAATACATTCTGGGCCGATTTATGGAAATCATACCTCTGCGGATTCCCACAGGTGTCCTCTTTTCGGAAAATGCATGGGGTTCCCTGTTTTCCTTGGTGGCTTGGACACCCGAGGCCCATATCTGTATGGTGTAAGCATCTACAGAGAGTGTGAAATTCAGGTGTGAAAACAGACCTGGGGTTACTTGTGTTTTAGGCTTTCCCCTTGGTGCCCAGGTAGGTGCACCCACACATGTGAGGTACCGCTTTCATCGGGACACCTGTGGGAATGCGGGACGGTAGGCCATGTGTTGTTGTCAGCGTGTTACGATGTGTGAGCCGAGTGAAATGTGCGGAAAATGCATTTTTTTCCCACATTTCGGACTTTGCGGGGGTGTCTGGGTAATACATTCCTGGCCAATTTGCTGAAATCATACCTCTGTGGATTCCCTCGGGTGTCCTCTTTTCAGAAATGCATGGGGTTCCCTGTTTTCCTTGGTGGCTTGGACACCCGAGGCCCATATCTGTATGGTGTACCCGTCTGCAGAGAGTGTGAAATTCAAATGTGAAAACAGACTTGGGGTTACTTGTGTTTTAGGCTTTCCCCTTGGCGCCCAGGTAGGTGCACCCACACATGTGAGGTACCGTTTTCATCAGGACACCTGTGGGAACGTGGGACAGTTGGCCATGTGTTGTTGGCAGCTTGTTTCGATGGGTGTGCCGAGTGAAATTTGCTGAAAATGCTTTTTTTCCCCACATTTCAGACTTGCGGGGGTGCCTGGGTCATACATTCTCTGGCGATTTGCGCAAATCATACCTCTGCGGATTCCCACGGGTGTCCTCTGTTCGGAAATGCATGGGGTTCCCTGTTTTCCTTGGTGGCTTGGACACCCAAGGCCCATATCTGTATGGTGTGCCCGTCTGCAGAGAGTGTGAAATTCAGGTGTGAAAACAGACTTGGGGTAACTTTTGTTTTAGGCTTTCCCCTTTGTGCCCAAGTAGGTGCACCCACACATGTGAGGTTCCGTTTTCATTGGGACACCTGTGGGAACGCGGGACGGTAGGCCATGTGTTGTTGGCAGCGTGTTTCGCTGGGTGAGCTGAGTGAAATGTGCAGGAAATGTGTTTTTATTCCCACATTTCGGAAAGTGCGGGGGTGTCTGGGCAATAAATTCTTGGACGATTTGCGAAAATCATACGTCTGCGGATTCCCACTGGAGTCCTCTTTTTGGAAATGCATGGGGTTCCCTGTTTTCCTTGGTGGCTTGGAAACCAGAGGCCAATATCTGTATGGTGTGCCTGTCTGCAGAGAGTGTGAAATTCAGGTGTGAAAACAGACTTGGGGTTACTTGTGTTTTAGGTTTTCCCCATGACGCCCAGGTAGGTGCACCCACACATGTGAGGTACCATTTTCATTGGGACACCTGTGGGAATGTGGGACGGTAGGCCATGTGTTGTTGTCAGCGTGTTTCGATGGGTGAGCGAAGTGAAATGTGCAGAAAATGAGTTTTTCCCCCACATTTCAGAATTTGCGGGGGTGTCTGGGTAATAAATTCTGGACCGATTTGGGCAAATCATACCTCTGCAGATTCCCACCGGTGTCCTCTTTTCGGAAATACATGGGGTTCCCTGTTTTCCTTGGTGGCTTGGACACCCAAGGCCCATATCTGTATGGTGTGCCCGTCTGCAGAGAGTGTGAAATTCAGGTGTGAAAACAAACGTGGGGTTACTTGTGTTTTAGGCTTTCCCCTTGGCACCCAGGTACGTTCACCCACACATGTGAGGTACGGTTTTCATCGGGACACCTGGGGAAACGCGGGACGGTAGGCCATGTTTTGTTGGCTGCGTGTTTCGATGGGTGAGCCGAGTGAAATGTGCGGAAAATTTGTTTTTTTCCTACATTTCGGACTTTGCGGGTGTGTCTGTGTAATAAATTCTGGGCCGATTTGCGCAAATCATACCTCTGCAGATTCCAACGGGTGTCCTCTTTTAGGAAATGCATGGGGTTCCTTGTTTTGCTTGGTGGCTTGGACACCCGAGGCCCATATATGTATGGTGTGCCCGTCTGCAGAGAGTGTGAAATTCAGGTGTGAAAACAGACTTGGGGTTACTTGTGTTTTAGGCTTTCTCCTTGACGCCCAGGTAGGTGCACCCACACATGTGAAGTACGGTTTTCATCGGGACACCTGTGGGAACGCTGAACTGTAGGCCATGTTTTGTTGGCTGCGTGTTTCGATGGGTGAGCCAAGTGAAATGTGCAGAAAATGTGTTTTTTTCCCCACATTTTGAATTTTGCGGGGGGTGTCTGGGTAATAAATTTTGGGCCGATTTGCGCAAATCATACCTCTGCATATTCCCATACATGTCCTCTTTTTGGAAATGGATGGGGTTCCCTAATTTCCTTGGTGGCTTGGACACCCGAGGCCCATATCTGTATGGTGGGCCTGTCTGCAGAGAGTGTGAAATTCAGGTGTGAAAACAGACTTGGGGTTACTTGTGTTTTAGGCTTTCCCCTTGGCGCCCAGGTAGGTGCACCCACACATGTGAGGTACCGTTTTCATCGGGACACCTGTGGTAAAGCGGGACGGTTGGCCATGTGTTGTTGGCAGCGTGTTTCGATGGGTGTGCCGAGTGAAATGTGCGGAAAATGCTTTTTTTCCCCACATTTCAGACTTTGTGGGGGTACCTGGGTAATACATTGTGGGCCGATTTGCGCAAATCATACCTCTGCGGATTCCCACGGGTGTCCTCTTTTCGGAAATGCATGGGGTTTCCTGTTTTCCTTGGTGGCTTGGACACCCAAGGCCCATATCTGTATGGTGTTGCTGTCTGCAGAGAGTGTGAAATTCAGGTGTGAAAACAAACTTGGGGTAACTTATGTTTTAGGCTTTCCCCTTGGCACCCAGGTAGGTTCCCCCACACATGTGAGATACCATTTTCATCGGGACACCTATGGGAACGCAGGACGGTAGGCCATGTGTTGTTGGCAGCGTGTTTCGATGGGTGAGGCAAGTGAAATGTGCAGAAAATGTTTTTTTCCCTCACATTTCGGACTTTGCAGGTGTGTCTGTGTGATAAATTCTGGGCCGATTTGCACAAATCATACCTCTGCAGATTCCCACGGGTGTCCTCTTTTAGGAAATGCATGGGGTTCCTTGTTTTGCTTGGTGGCTTGGACACCCGAGGCCCATATCTGTATGGTGTGCCCGTCCGCAGAGAGTGTGAAATTCGGGTGTGAAAACAGACTTGGGGTTACTTGTGTTTTAGGCTTTCCCCTTGACGCCCAGGTAGGTGCACCCACACATGTGAGATACCATTTTCATCGGGACACCTGTGGGAACGCGGGACAGTAGGCCATGTGTTGTTGGCAGCGTGTTTTGATGGGTGTGCCGAGTGAAATGTGCAGAAAATGTGTTTTTTTCCCCACATTTCGGATTTTGCGGGGGTGTTTGGGTAATACATTTTGGGCTGATTTGCGCAAATCATACCTCTGCGGATACCCACAGGTATCCTCTTTTCGGAAATTGATGGGGTTCCCTGTTTTCCTTGGTGGCTTGGGCACCCAAGGCCCATATCTGTATGGTGTGCCCGTCTGCAGAGAGTGTGAAATTCAGGTGTGAAAAATGACTTGGGTTTACTTGTGTTTTAGGTTTTCCCCATGGCGGCCAGGTAGGTGCACCCACACATGTGAGGAACCGTTTTCATTGGGACACCTGTGGGTATGCGGGACGGTAGGCCATGTGTTGGTGGCAGCGTGTTTTGATGGGTGTGCCGAGTGAAATGTGCGGAAAATGTCTGGGTAATAAATTCTGGGCCGATTTGCACAAATCATACCTCTGCGGATTTCCACAGGTGTCTTCTTTTCGGAAATGCATGGGGTTCCCTGTTTTCGTTGGTGGCTTGGACACCCGAGGCCCATATCTGTATGGTGTGCCCGTCAGCAGAGAGTGTGAAATTCAGGTGTGAAAACAGGCTTGGGGTTACTTGTGTTTTAGGCTTTCCCCTTGGCGCCCAGGTAGGTGCACCCACACATGTGAGGTACTTTTTTCATTCGGACACATGTGGGAACGCGGGACGGTAGTCCATGTGTTGTTGGCAGCGTGTTTCGATGGCTAAGCCGAGTGAAATGTGCGGAAAATGTCTGGGTAATAAATTCTGGGCCGATTTGCACAAATCATACCTCTGCGGATTTCCACAGGTGTCTTCTTTTTGGAAATGCATGGGGTTCCCTGTTTTCCTTGGTGGCTTGGACACCCGAGACCCATGTCTCTATGGTGTGCCTGTCTGCAGAGAGTGTGAAATTCAGGTGTGAAAACAGACTTGGGGTTACTTGTGTTTTAGGCTTTCCCCTTGGTGCCCAAGTAGGTGCACCCACACATGTGAGGTTCCGTTTTCATCGGGACACCTGTGGGAACGCGGGACGGTAGGCCATGTGTTGTTGGCAGCGTGTTTCGATGGGTGAGCTGAGTGAAATGTGCAGGAAATGTGTTTTTATTCCCACATTTCGGAATGTGCGGGGTGTCTGGGTAATAAATTCTTGGCCGATTTGCGAAAATCATACGTCTGCGGATTCCCATTGGAGTCCTCTTTTTGGAAATGCATGGGGTTCCCTGTTTTCCTTGGTGGCTTGGAAACCAGAGGCCAATATCTGTATGGTGTGCCTGTCTGCAGAGAGTGTGAAATTCAGGTGTGAAAACAGACTTGGGGTTACTTGTGTTTTAGGTTTTCCCCATGACGCCCAGGTAGGTGCACCCACACAAGTGAGGGACCGTTTTCATTGGGACACCTGTGCACCTGTGGGAATGTGGGACAGTAGGCCATGTGTTGTTGGCAGCGTGTTTCGATGGGTGAGCGAAGTGAAATGTTCGGAAAGTGAGTTTTTCCCCCACATTTCAGAATTTGCGGGGGTGTCTGGGTAATAAATTCTGGACCGATTTGGGCAAATCATACCTCTGCAGATTCCCACCGGTGTCCTCTTTTCGGAAATGCATGGGGTTCCCTGTTTTCCTTGGTGGCTTGGACACCCAAGGCCCATATCTGTATGGTGTGCCCGTCTGCAGAGAGAGTGAAATTCAGGTGTGAAAACAGACTTGGGGTTACTTGTGTTTTAGAATTTCTCCTTGACGCCCAGGTAGGTGCACCCACACATGTGAGGTACGGTTTTCATCGGGACACCTGTGGGAACGCTGGATGGTAGGCCATGTTTTGTTGGCTGCGTGTTTCGATGTGTGAGCCGAGTGAGCGCATCTGCAGAGAGTGTGAAATTCAGATGTGAAAACAGACCTGGGGTTACTTGTGTTTTAGGCTTTCCCCTTGGTGCTCAGGTAGGTGCACCCACACATGTGAGGTACCAATTTCATCGGGACACCTGTGGGAACGTAGGATGGTAGGCCATGTTTTATTGTCAGCGTGCTTCAATGGGTGAGCCAAGTGAAATGTGCGGAAAATGCATTTTCTTCCCACATTTCGGACTTTGCGTGGGTGTCTGGGTAATACATTCTGGGCCGATTTATGGAAATCATACCTCTGCGGATTCCCACAGGTGTCCTCTTTTCGGAAATGCATGGGGTTCCCTGTTTTCCTTGGTGGCTTGGACACCCGAGACCCATATCTGTATGGTGTGCCTGTCTGCAGAGAGTGTGAAATTCAGGTGTGAAAACAGACTTGGGGTTACTTGTGTTTTAGGCTTTCCCCTTGGCGCCCAGGTAGGTGCACCCACACATGTGAGGTACCGTTTTCATCGGTACACCTGTGGGAAAGCGGGACGGTAGGCCATGTGTTGTTGGCAGCGTGTTTCGATGGGTGTGCCGAGTGAAATGTGCGGAAAATGCCTTTTTTTCCCACATTTCTGAATTTACGGGAGTGTCTGGGTAATACATTCTGGGCCGATTTGCACAAATCATACCTCTGCGGATTCCCACAGGTGTCCTCTTTTCGGAAATGCATGGGGTTCCCTGTTTTCCTTGGTGGCTTGGACACCCGAGGCCCATATCTGTATGGTGTGCGCGTCTGCAGAGAGTGTGAAATTCAAATGTGAAAACAGACTTGGGGTTACTTGTGTTTTAGGCTTTCCCCTTGGCGCCCAGGTAGGTGCACCCACACATGTGGGGTACCGTTTTCATCAGGACACCTGTGGGAACGTGGGACAGTTGGCCATGTGTTGTTGGCAGCGTGTTTCGATGGGTGTGCCGAGTGAAATGTGCGGAAAATGCTTTTTTTCCCCACATTTCAGACTTTGCGGGGGTGCCTGGGTAATATATTCTCGGGCGATTTGCGCAAATCATACCTTTGCGGATTCCCACGGGTGTCCTCTTTTCGGAAATGCATGGGGTTCCCTGTTTTCCTTGGTGGCTTGGACACCCAAGGCCCATATCTGTATGGTGTGCCCGTCTGCAGAGAGTGTGAAATTCAGGTGTGAAAACAGACTTGGGGTAACCTTTGTTTTAGGCTTTCCCCTTGGTGCCCAAGTAGGTGCACCCACACATATGAGGTTCCGTTTTCATCGGGACACCTGTGGGAACGCGGGACGGTAGGCCATGTGTTGTTGGCAGCGTGTTTCGATGGGTGAGCTGAGAGAAATGTGCAGGAAATGTGTTTTTATTCCCACATTTCGGAATGTGCGTGGGTGTCTGGGTAATACATTCTGGGCCGATTTGCGAAAATCATACGTCTGCGGATTCCCACTGGAGTCCTCTTTTTGGAAATGCATGGGGTTCCCTGTTTTCCTTGGTGGCTTGGAATCCAGAGGCCAATATCTGTATGGTGTGCCTGTCTGCAGAGAGTGTGAAATTCAGGTGTGAAAACAGACTTGGGGTTACTTGTGTTTTAGGTTTTCCCCATGACGCCCAGGTAGGTGCACCCACACATGTGAGGTACCGTTTTCATTGGGACACCTGTGGGAATGTGGGACGGTAGGCCATGTGTTGTTGGCAGCGTGTTTCGATGGGTGAGAGAAGTGAAATATGCAGAAAATGAGTTTTTCTGTAACGCTCACCTGATTCTCGCAGAGGCGCCGGTCTTGACTGGGCGACTACCGTATCTTCAAAGGTGATGTGTAGCACCCGGTTGGCTCTTTGGGCTGGACCTCTGTGCACTGTATGCCTGACTTCAAGAGTAAGATGTCTGCAGACAGAAAATATGGGATTAATGAACTGGGGTTATTGGGGTGTCCCTATCTCTTCCCTTTTTGCTCTCCTGTAGACCCCCAAAGGTTAACGCTCTCACCTTAGGTAAGTGAATGCCGAGCTCTCCATCTGCCTCGGGGCAGGGTGCTGTAACCAGTTTCTTCACTGGATCGGTAGCGCAGGCCTCTTGACTTCAGAGGACTGCTGTCCGTCGTTTACTGCACGAACGGTAAGTTTTGAGTAATTCTATTGTCTTTAAAGTCTTTAGCAATGATGTCTCTTGTTTTGCAGGTTCCGGCGATGGCGGATGACGGGCTGAAGTGAGTTGAAGATGGAGTCCGTATGATGAATAGAAGCGCCTGGAAGCACATAAGTAAGCGCTTGTTGCCTGCTTCACGATGCGCTCTAACTGTCTTTTATTTTGCAGGTACGAGTTCGGAGCGGCTGCAGGGTGCCGGAATACCCACTGGGGTTGATGTGGAAAGGAGTAATGGCACGTGAGTATTAAAGTTCCCCAATGTCTTTAAACGCACCTTGTTTTGTCTTTCAGATGCAGGATGCAGCGCCGAAGGCCTCCGGAGCGTGCGAAGAGTCGGTAAGCTTTTGTCTTTCAGATGCCGGAATGCAGTGTGAAGACCTCCGGAGCGCACGAAGAGTAGGTAAGCCTTTGTCTTTCAGATGCCGGAATGCTAACCTGTTCTTTCTTGTCTTTATAGGTGTTGCTGAAGACTGGATTCAGGATGGTAAGCCTTTTTCCTTAGGCCCAGGATCCGATGCAGAAGACACGATGAGCGTTCTGCTGCAGAGGATGCAGAATAACGCAAAGCAAGATTCATCCACCGGGTGTGGTTTAAATAGCCTCCTGTAGTGCTTAGGTGTCTCCTTCCACAGCCACGCCTAGGTAAGAAAAGAGTTCCTGCTTTCCAGAAGAGTTCCAGTGTTCTGAATCTAGGGAGTGGCTCCTGCCCCACCCAACAGGAAAAGTAGTTCCAAACAGAAGAGGATCAGAGGCTCAGCTGGCAGGCAAGTAAGCAGCATGGTCTGCTGCAGGTAAGTCCACCCAAGCATTATGAGCCCGGCGCTTCCAGCGCTGGGACTGGGCATATTTATGAGCCTGGTGCCACTGGCGCCAGGACTGGGTCCAAAAGGTCCCAATTGGGACTGGTTGGCCCTCGGAACCTGGGTTATGGATCTGCTTCCAAGGGAGTTGGGAAAACCCTGACCTTTTGGAAGCAGAGATCATGACAGTACCCCCCCTCAAGGCCCCTCCCAAACCGGGCTTCTCCGGGGGTTTTGGCTTGTCAGGAAATGTTCGGTGAAATCTTTTGATTAGGCGAGGAGCGTGGACATATTCAGCAGGTTCCCAGGATCTCTCTTGGGGGCCATAGCCTTTCCAGTCAATTAGGTAAAATAGTTTAGATTTGGAGATCTTGGAGTCCAGAATGCTTTTGACTTCAAACTCGAGTTCTCCATCAACTAGGATGGGTTTTGGAGATTTAGTTAGTCGGGTTTGAGGTTGCACGGGTTTTAATAGAGAGACGTGGAAGACCGGATGTATCTTCATGTGAGGGGGCAAGTCCAACTTGACCGCTACTGGGTTTACTATGGTAGTGATGGAGTAGGGACCAAGGTATCTTGGGTTGAATGTGCGTGGCCCTTTTAGAGGTAGATATTTGGTGGATAACCAGACTTGGTCCCCTACTTGATATTGAGGGGCTTCCTTCCGATGTTGATCTGCTCCTTTCTTGTATTGTTCTTTAGCCCTTTGAAGGTGAGAAACAGCTTCCTTAAAGGCTTGGGTGATTGTAGAATGCACATAGTCTACTGCTGGTGTTTCAAGATCTTGGAGGGGATCCAACTCCGAGGTTCGAGGGTGACTGCCGTACAAAAGAAAAAACGGTGTTTTCCCAGTTCCCGAATGGACAGAGTTATTGTAGGCATATTCGGCTATCCAAAGGATGTCTTTCCAAGTTTTTTCAGTTTGTTGCAGCATGCAGCGTAAATACTGTTCCAGAGTTTGATTGGTCCTCTCGGTTTGTCCGTCGGTCTGAGGGTGGTGACTGGTCGATAGTCTCACATCAATTTGAGCCGACCGACAGCAACTTCGCCAAAAATGAGAAATAAATTGACTACCTCGATCCGAAATTAGAACCGAAGGAAAACCGTGTAGTCGGACGATGTTTTCGAGAAATTCTCGGGCCAGAGTTGCTGCTGTTGGCAAGCCTTTGAGCGGAATGAAATGCGCCATCTTGGAGAATAAGTCCACGATTACTAGAATCGTATTGTATCCGGAGCATGGAGGTAGATCGGTGATGAAGTCCATAGAAAGCGTATGCCAAGGGCGAGGTGGGATGTCAATAGGGCGTAAGAGGCCTGCTGGTCTTTCCTTTTGACTCTTGTTTTGGGCGCATACTCCGCAAGACATTATAAAGTCTCTGATATCTTTTTTCCAAGACGGCCACCAGAAGTAGCGCTTGATCTTTTCTGAGGTCTTGGCCATACCGGATGACCTTCCATTAAAGAATCGTGATAACAGGAGATTACTTTTTTCTGTAAATCTGTGCTGGGTAGGTATAATCGTTCTTGGAAATACAATAAGTTGTCCTTTACTGCAAAGTCCTTTCCCTGCAGATGCCAATTCTGTATGTCTGCTGGAGTTACAAGTTGCCTAGCTTTATCCTTAACTTCCTCTATGGATTCCGTGGCGATTACACCCAGAATTCTTTGTTCGGGAATGATTGGTACAGGTTTAGGGTTGATCAAGTGTTCTTCCACTCCCATCCGAGAAAGGGCATCAGCTTTACCGTTCTTTGTACCAGGTCGATAGGTAATTATGAAGTCAAATTCGGCAAAGAATAATGCCCAACGGAGTTCTCTAGAGGATTGGGCTTTTGCGGTTTTCAAATATTGCAGGTTTCGGTGATCCGTAATCACAGTAACGGTGTGTCGGGCCCCCAACAGGTAATGCCGCCAAGCCTTAAAGGCAGACTTGATAGCCAGAAGTTCCTTGTCAGTAATCGTGTAATTGATTTCAGGAGGCGAGAATTTGCGGGACCAAAATGCCACGGGATGCAACTGATTGGTTACCGGGTCCTTTTGTGATAGAACTGCCCCCATGGCAAGGCTTGAAGCATCAGTTTCCACGATGTAGGGGAGTTCGGGGCGAGGGTGTTTTAAGATTGGTGCAGAGATAAATTTAGTCTTCAAATCCTGGAAAGCTTGTTCCGCCTCGGTAGACCATTCAAAACGTTTGTTTTTCTTTAACAAGGCAGTGATGGGCTGGACTATTCGAGAGAACTCGGGGATAAACCTGCGGTAAAAGTTAGCGAAGCCTAACATGCTTTGCACACCTTTTACGGAGGATGGTGATGGCCATTTGAGAACTGCATCGACCTTCTTTGAATCCATACGTACTCCGCCAGGTGATAATATGAATCCCAAGAATTCAACTTCAGTCACGTTGAAAACACATTTTTCCAACTTAGCGAAAAGTTTGTGTTGACGCAATCTTTCGAGGACCATTTTCACGTGTTTCCGATGTTCAGATTCCGATGAAGAATAAACGAGGATGTCGTCAATGTAAACAACAACACACACATCTATGAGCTCTCTGAGGACATCGTTCATAAAATATTGAAAGGCGGCCGGGGCATTGCAAAGTTCGAAGGGCATGACCTGATATTCAAATAGTCCATACTTGGTGCGGAAGGCAGTCTTCCATTCATCGCCCTCTTTTACTCGTACCAAGTGGTAAGCTCCTCTAAGATCCAGCTTGGTATATATGCATGCTTTTCTGACTTGGTCCAGTAGTTCAGGGATCAAAGGTAACGGATATCTATTCTTAACAGTGATCTGGTTCAGGGAGCGATAATCGATACAAGTTCTAAGGTCTCCTTCCTTTTTTGGAACGAAGAACAAAGCTGAAGAAGCAGGGGACTTGGAAGGACGAATAAACCCATTCGCCAGGTATTGATCCAGGTATTGTCGAAGGTGAAGGTTCTCAGGCTCGGTGAGGGCATAAATTCTACTACAAGGAGGAGTAGATCCAGGTATCAGATCTATCTGGCAGTCATTGTCATGATCTCTGCTTCCAAAAGGTCAGGGTTTTCCCAACTCCCTTGGAAGCAGATCCATAACCCAGGTTCCGAGTGCCAACCAGTCCCAATTGGGACCTTTTGGACCCAGTCCTGGCGCCAGTGGCACCAGGCTCATAAATATGCCCAGTCCCAGCGCTGGAAGCGCCGGGCTCATAATGCTTGGGTGGACTTACCTGCAGCAGACCATGCTGCTTACTTGCCTGCCAGTTGAGCCTCTGATCCTCTTCTGTTTGGAACTACTTTTCCTGTTGGGTGGGGCTGGAGCCACTCCCTAGATTCAGAACACTGGAACTCTTCTGGAAGGCAGGAACTCTTTTTTTACCAGGAACTCTTTTCTTACTTAGGCGTGGCTGTGGAAGGAGACACCTAAGCACTACAGGAGGCTATTTAAACCACACCCGGTGGATGAATCTTGCTTTGCGTTATTCTGCACCCTCTGCAGCAGAACGCTCATCGTGTCTTCTGCATCCGGTCCTGGGCCTAAGGAAAAAGGCTTACCATCCTGAATCCAGTCTTCAGCAACACCTATAAAGACAAGAAAGAACAGGTTAGCATTCCGGCATCTGAAAGGCAAAGGCTTACCTACTCTTCGTGCGCTCCGGAGGTCTTCACACTGCATTCCGGCATCTGAAAGACAAAAGCTTACCAACTCTTCGCACGCTCCGGAGGCCGTCGGCGCTGCATCTCGCATCTGAAAGACAAAACAAGGTGCGTTTAAAGACATTGGGGAACTTTAATACTCACGTGCCATTACTCCTTTCCACATCTAACCCAGTGGGTATCCCGGCACCCTGCAGCCGCTCCGAACTTGTACCTGCAAAATAAAAAGACAGTTAGAGCGCTTTGTGAAGCTGGCAACAAGCGCTTACTTACGTGCTTCCAGGCGCTTCTATTCATCACACGGGCTCCATCTTCAACTCACTTCAGCCCGTCATCCGCCATCGCCGGAACCCTGCAAAACAAGAGACATCATTATTAAAGACTTTAAAGACATTTGAGTTACTTGAAACTTACCGTTCGTGCAGTAAACGACGGACAGCAGTCCTCTGAAGTCAAGAGGCCTGCGCTACCTATCCAGTGAAGAAGCTGGCTACAGCACCCTGCCCCGAGGCAGATGGAGAGCTCGGCATTCACTTACCTAAGGTGAGAGCGTTAACCTGTGGGGGTCTACAGGAGAGGAGAAGAGGAAAGAGATAGGGACACCCCAATAACCCCAGTTCATTAACCCCGTATTTTCTATCTGCAGACATCTTACTCTGCACGTCAGGCATACAGGGCACAGAGGTCCAGCCCAAAGAGCCAATCGGGTGCTGCACATCACCTTTGAAGATACGGTAGTCGCCCAGTCAAGACCGGCGCCTCTGCGAGAATCAGGTGAGCGTTACAGAACGCAAAGCCTACCGCAAAACTCTCGCCCAGGCGCTATGGAAACCTCGGATACTGACCACCTAGCCCGGTTACTTGGGGAACTAAGGGCAGAAGTGCATGCAGCTCGTCAGGAAATGAACGCTCTAAGAAGGGAACTAATTATTTCCAAGGAGAGAACAGATGATCTTGCTAGACAATTGCTACAGTCACAAGCCGGACAGACCCCGCTACCCGCATCAGGGGCAAATCTTCCTTCAAATCCTCTATGAATCCAGTGCAGATCAACCTACCTGGGAATGTACCTCTGGCTCCGCCCAAATGATTTTCTGGTGACCCAAAGAGGTTTGCGGTATTTATCAATCAGTGCCGGTTGCACTTCTTATGCCGGCCAGCAGCCTTTCCAACTGATCAAGCTAAAGTAGCTTTTGTACTTTCGTACCTTAGTGGCAATGCGGAAGACTGGTCGATCCCTCTAGTTAATCAAGATGATCCGGTTCTCCATGATTTTCAAGCCTTTCAGCTTAGTATGGAAAAACTGTTCGCAAGACATGCACAGGGGCAGGCCTTGGACAATGAGCTTCTTTCGTTGCGACAGGGTAATCAAGACCTTTTGGCTTATATTGCATCTTTCAATAGACTAATAGTGGAAACTCAATGGCCTGAGGACAAAAGGATTACGCTGTTTTATAGAGGTCTACGTGGAGAGCTCAAAGACGTTTTAGCCCAAGTAGTGAATCCCCCACAAGACTGTTCGGATTATATAGACTTGGTCGTTCAAATAGATCACAGACTGCAGAACAGGAAGGCCGATCGTTCCAAGTTTGATGCTCGAGTATTTTCCAAACCGCCAACTCCTTCCAAAGGAGTAGACTCCGGGGAACCCATGCAAATAGGGGGTCTGAAAGGTCCTCTAACACAAAGGGAGCGGGAAAGGAGAAAACAGTTGCAATTATGCCTATATTGCGGAAACTCAGGGCACTTTCTTCGAGACTGTCCGGTGAAACCTGCCAAGAAGGCAGTAGGAGCTGCAGTTACCACAGTTACAAACTCTGAGCAGGGAAACGACCTCGCCCGACAAGAATAGAGGTCCTCTTGCCGAGCGTGAAAACCAGTTCCGTGACCTCGCATTTCGTGATACCTATGGTCCTCATTAGCCCTGATAATCCGGGTCGATTACATGCAATTGAAGCTTACGTCGACAGCGGTGCCATCGGCAATTATGTGGATCATGAAATGGTTTTGAGGATGAATCTAACTCTTTGTCCCAAGGCTGTAAAGGACGTCATTACCACGGTGGATGGTACGGAGATAGCCTCCGGGCCAATAACGCACACCACTCAAGAGGTGACGCTAGTAAGTCAAGATGGACACCATGAGAAGATCGTGTTCGATGTGATCAAGGCCCCTCAGTTCCAGATTATTCTAGGAATACCTTGGTTAGAGAAACACAATCCTCTGATCGATTGGCGAGCAAGAACGGTCCAGTTTCCAGAATGTGTCTCTACGTGTCACCCACCACCTGGTGTTGCACTGGCAGCAATTTCTTCAGAGACTCCCCAGTTACCTCCCGAATACCTAGAATACCAAGATGTTTTCCGGAAGGAGCAGGCTAACTCTCTACCTCCTCATAGGTCTTATGACTGCCAGATAGACCTGATACCTGGATCTACTCCTCCTTGTAGTAGAATTTATGCCCTCACCGAGCCTGAGAACCTTCACCTTCGACAATACCTGGATCAATACCTGGCAAATGGGTTTATTCGTCCCTCCAAGTCCCCTGCCTCTTCAGCTTTGTTCTTCGTTCCAAAAAAGGAAGGAGACCTTAGAACTTGTATCGATTATCGCTCCCTGAACCAGATCACCGTTAAGAATAGATATCCGTTACCTTTGATCCCTGAACTCCTGGACCAAGTCAGAAAAGCATGCATATATACAAAGCTGGATCTTAGAGGAGCTTACCACTTGGTACGAGTAAAAGAGGGCGATGAATGGAAGACTGCCTTCCGCACCAAGTATGGGCTATTTGAATATCAGGTCATGCCCTTCGGACTTTGCAATGCCCCGGCCGCCTTTCAATATTTTATGAACGATGTCCTCAGAGAGCTCATAGATGTGTGTGTTGTTGTTTACATTGACGACATCCTCGTTTATTCTTCATCGGAATCTGAACATCGGAAACACGTGAAAATGGTCCTCGAAAGATTGCGTCAACACAAACTTTTCGCTAAGTTGGAAAAATGTGTTTTCAACGTGACTGAAGTTGAATTCTTGGGATTCATATTATCACCTGGCGGAGTGCGTATGGATTCAAAGAAGGTCGATGCAGTTCTCAAATGGCCATCACCATCCTCCGTAAAAGGTGTGCAAAGCATGTTAGGCTTCGCTAACTTTTACCGCAGGTTTATCCCCGAGTTCTCTCGAATAGTCCAGCCCATCACTGCCTTGTTAAAGAAAAACAAACGTTTTGAATGGTCTACCGAGGCGGAACAAGCTTTCCAGGATTTGAAGACAAATTTATCTCTGCACCAATCTTAAAACACCCTCGCCCCGAACTCCCCTATATCGTGGAAACTGATGCTTCAAGCCTTGCCATGGGGGCAGTTCTATCACAAAAGGACCCGGTAACCAATCAGTTGCATCCCGTGGCATTTTGGTCCCGCAAATTCTCGCCTCCTGAAGTCAATTACACGATTACTGACAAGGAACTTCTGGCTATCAAGTCTGCCTTTAAGGCTTGGCGGCATTATCTGTTGGGGGCCCGACACACCGTTACTGTGATTACGGATCACCGAAACCTGCAATATTTGAAAACCGCAAAAGCCCAATCCTCTAGACAACTCCGTTGGGCATTATTCTTTGCCGAGTTTGACTTCATAATTACCTATCGACCTGGTACCAAGAACGGTAAAGCCGATGCCCTTTCTCGGATGGGAGTGGAAGAACACTTGATCAACCCTAAACCTGTACCAATCATTCCCGAACAAAGAATTCTGGGTGTAATCACCACAGAATCCATAGAGGAAGTTAAGGATAAAGCCAGGCAACTTGTAACTCCAGCAGACATACAGAATTGGCATCTGCAGGGAAAGGACTTTGCAGTAAAGGACAACTTATTGTATTTCCAAGAACGATTATACCTACCCAGCACAGATTTACAGAAAAAAGTAATCTCTTGTTATCACGACTCTTTAATGGAAGGTCATCCCGGTATAGCCAAGACCTCAGAAAAGATCAAGCGCTACTTCTGGTGGCCGTCTTGGAAAAAAGATATCAGAGACTTCATAATGTCCTGTGGAGTATGCGCCCAAAACAAGAGTCAAAAGGAAAGACCAGCAGGCCTCTTACGCCCTATTGACATCCCACCTCGCCCTTGGCATACGCTTTCTATGGACTTCATCACCGATCTACCTCCATGCTCCGGATACAATACAATTCTAGTAATCGTGGACTTATTCTCCAAAATGGCGCATTTCATTCCGCTCAAAGGCTTGCCAACAGCAGCAACTCTGGCCCGAGAATTTCTCGAAAACATCGTCCGACTGCACGGTTTTCCTTCGGTTCTAATTTCAGATCGAGGTAGTCAATTTATTTCTCATTTTTGGCGAAGTTGCTGTCGGTCGGCTCAAATTGATGTGAGACTATCGACCAGTCACCACCCTCAGACCGACGGACAAACCGAGAGGACCAATCAAACTCTGGAACAGTATTTACGCTGCATGCTGCAACAAACTGAAAAAACTTGGAAAGATATCCTTTGGATAGCCGAGTATGCCTACAATAACTCTGTCCATTCGGGAACTGGGAAAACCCCGTTTTTTCTTTTGTACGGCAGTCACCCTCGAACCTCGGAGTTGGATCCCCTCCAAGATCTTGAAACACCAGCAGTAGACTACCTGCATTCTACAATCACCCAAGCCTTTAAGGAAGCTGTTTCTCACCTTCAAAGGGCTAAAGAACAATACAAGAAAGGAGCAGATCAACATCGGAAGGAAGCCCCTCACTATCAAGTAGGGGATCAAGTCTGGTTATCCACCAGATATCTATCTCTAAAAGGGCCACGCACATTCAACCCAAGATACTTTGGTCCCTATTCCATCACTACCATAGTAAACCCAGTAGCGCTCAAGTTGGACTTGCACCCGCACATGAAGATACATCCGGTCTTCCACGTCTCTCTATTAAAACCTGTGCAACCTCAAACCCGACTAACCAAATCTCCAAAACCTATCCTAGTTGATGGAGAACTCGAGTTTGAAGTCAAAAGCATTCTGGACTCCAAGATCTCCAAATCTAAACTATTCTACCTAATTGACTGGAAAGGCTACGGCCCCCAAGAGAGATCCTGGGAACCTGCTGAATATGTCCACGCTCCTCGCCTAATCAAAAGATTTCACCGAACATTTCCTGACAAGCCAAAACCCTCGGAGAAGCCCGGTTTGGGAGGGGCCTTGAGGGGGGGTACTGTCATGATCTCTGCTTCCAAAAGGTCAGGGTTTTCCCAACTCCCTTGGAAGCAGATCCATAACCCAGGTTCCGAGTGCCAACCAGTCCCAATTGGGACCTTTTGGACCCAGTCCTGGCGCCAGTGGCACCAGGCTCATAAATATGCCCAGTCCCAGCGCTGGAAGCGCCGGGCTCATAATGCTTGGGTGGACTTACCTGCAGCAGACCATGCTGCTTACTTGCCTGCCAGTTGAGCCTCTGATCCTCTTCTGTTTGGAACTACTTTTCCTGTTGGGTGGGGCTGGAGCCACTCCCTAGATTCAGAACACTGGAACTCTTCTGGAAGGCAGGAACTCTTTTTTTACCAGGAACTCTTTTCTTACTTAGGCGTGGCTGTGGAAGGAGACACCTAAGCACTACAGGAGGCTATTTAAACCACACCCGGTGGATGAATCTTGCTTTGCGTTATTCTGCACCCTCTGCAGCAGAACGCTCATCGTGTCTTCTGCATCCGGTCCTGGGCCTAAGGAAAAAGGCTTACCATCCTGAATCCAGTCTTCAGCAACACCTATAAAGACAAGAAAGAACAGGTTAGCATTCCGGCATCTGAAAGGCAAAGGCTTACCTACTCTTCGTGCGCTCCGGAGGTCTTCACACTGCATTCCGGCATCTGAAAGACAAAAGCTTACCAACTCTTTGCACGCTCCGGAGGCCGTCGGCGCTGCATCTCGCATCTGAAAGACAAAACAAGGTGCGTTTAAAGACATTGGGGAACTTTAATACTCACGTGCCATTACTCCTTTCCACATCTAACCCAGTGGGTATCCCGGCACCCTGCAGCCGCTCCGAACTTGTACCTGCAAAATAAAAAGACAGTTAGAGCGCTTTGTGAAGCTGGCAACAAGCGCTTACTTACGTGCTTCCAGGCGCTTCTATTCATCACACGGGCTCCATCTTCAACTCACTTCAGCCCATCATCCGCCATCGCCGGAACCCTGCAAAACAAGAGACATCATTATTAAAGACTTTAAAGACATTTGAGTTACTTGAAACTTACCGTTCGTGCAGTAAACGACGGACAGCAGTCCTCTGAAGTCAAGAGGCCTGCGCTACCTATCCAGTGAAGAAGCTGGCTACAGCACCCTGCCCCGAGGCAGATGGAGAGCTCGGCATTCACTTACCTAAGGTGAGAGCGTTGACCTGTGGGGGTCTACAGGAGAGGAGAAGAGGAAAGAGATAGGGACACCCCAATAACCCCAGTTCATTAACCCCGTATTTTCTATCTGCAGACATCTTACTCTGCACGTCAGGCATACAGGGCACAGAGGTCCAGCCCAAAGAGCCAATCGTGTGCTGCACATCACCTTTGAAGATACGGTAGTCGCCCAGTCAAGACCGGCGCCTCTGCGAGAATCAGGTGAGCGTTACAGTCATAAGACCTATGAGGAGGTAGAGTGTTAGCCTGATCCTTCCGGAAAACATCTTGGTATTCAAGGTATTCGGGAGGTAACTGGGGAGTCTCTGAAGAAATTGCTGCCAGTGCAACACCAGGTGGAGGGTGACAAGTAGAGACACATTCTGGAAACTGGACCGTTCTTGCTCGCCAATCGATCAGAGGATTGTGTTTCTCTAACCAAGGTATTCCTAGAATAATCTGAAACTGAGGGGCCTTGATCACATCGAACACGATCTTCTCATGGTGTCCATCTTGACTTACTAGCGTCACCTCTTGAGTGGTATGCGTTACTGACCCGGAGGCTATCTCCGTACCATCCACTGTAGTAATGACGTCCTTTACAGCCTTGGGACAAAGAGTTAGATTCATCCTCGAAACCATTTCATGATCCACATAATTGCCGATGGCACCGCTGTCGACGTAAGCTTCAATTGCATGTAATCGATCCGGATTATCAGGGCTAATGAGGACCATAGGTATCACGAAATGCGAGGTCACGGAACTGGTTTTCACGCTCGGCAAGAGGACCTCTATTCTTGTCGGGCGAGGTCGTTTCCCTGCTCAGAGTTTGTAACTTTGGTAACTGCAGCTCCTACTGCCTTCTTGGCAGGTTTCACCGGACAGTCTCGAAGAAAGTGCCCTGAGTTTCCGCAATATAGGCATAATTGCAACTGTTTTCTCCTTTCCCGCTCCTTTTGTGTTAGAGGACCTTTCAGACCCCCAATTTGCATGGGTTCCCCGGAGTCTACTCCTTTGGAAGGAGTTGGCGGTTTGGAAAATACTCGAGCATCAAACTTGGAACGGTCGGCCTTCCTGTTCTACAGTCTATGATCTATTTGAACGACCAAGTCTATATAATACGAACAGTCTTGTGGGGGATTCACTACTTGGGCTAAAACGTCTTTGAGCTCTCCACGTAGACCTCTGTAAAACAGCGTAATCCTTTTGTCCTCAGGCCATTGAGTTTCCACTATTAGTCTATTGAAAGATGCAATATAAGCCAAAAGGTCTTGATTACCCTGTCGCAACGAAAGAAGCTCATTGTCCAAGGCCTGCCCCTGTGAATGTCTTGCGAACAGTTTTTCCATACTAATCTGAAAGGCTTGAAAATCATGGAGAACCGGATCATCTTGATTAACTAGAGGGATCGACCAGTCTGCCGCATTGCCACTAAGGTACGAAAGTACAAAAGCTACTTTAGCTTGATCAGTTGGAAAGGCTGCTGGCCGGCATAAGAAGTGCAACCGGCACTGATTGATAAATACTGCAAACCTCTTTGGGTCACCAGAAAATCGTTCGGGCGGAGCCAGAGGTACATTCCCAGGTAGGTTGATCTGCACTGGATTCATAGAGGATGTTGAAGGAAGATTTGCCCCTAATGCCGGTAACGGGGTTTGTCCGGCTTGTGACTGTAGCAATTGTCTAGCAAGACCGTCTGTTCTCTCCTTGGAAATAATTAGTTCCCTTCTTAGAGCATTCGTTTCCTGACGAGCTGTATGCACTTCTGCCCTTAGTTCCCCAAGTAACCGGGCTAGGTGGTCAGTATCCGAGGTTTCCATAGCGCCTGGGCGAGAGTTTTGCGGTAGGCTTTGCGTTCTGTAACGCTCACCTGATTCTCGCAGAGGCGCCGGTCTTGACTGGGCGACTACCGTATCTTCAAAGGTGATGTGTAGCACCCGGTTGGCTCTTTGGGCTGGACCTCTGTGCACTGTATGCCTGACTTCAAGAGTAAGATGTCTGCAGACAGAAAATATGGGATTAATGAACTGGGGTTATTGGGGTGTCCCTATCTCTTCCCTTTTTGCTCTCCTGTAGACCCCCAAAGGTTAACGCTCTCACCTTAGGTAAGTGAATGCCGAGCTCTCCATCTGCCTCGGGGCAGGGTGCTGTAACCAGTTTCTTCACTGGATCGGTAGCGCAGGCCTCTTGACTTCAGAGGACTGCTGTCCGTCGTTTACTGCACGAACGGTAAGTTTCGAGTAATTCTATTGTCTTTAAAGTCTTTAGCAATGATGTCTCTTGTTTTGCAGGTTCCGGCGATGGCGGATGACGGGCTGAAGTGAGTTGAAGATGGAGTCCGTATGATGAATAGAAGCGCCTGGAAGCACGTAAGTAAGCGCTTGTTGCCTGCTTCACGATGCGCTCTAACTGTCTTTTATTTTGCAGGTACGAGTTCGGAGCGGCTGCAGGGTGCCGGAATACCCACTGGGGTTGATGTGGAAAGGAGTAATGGCACGTGAGTATTAAAGTTCCCCAATGTCTTTAAACGCACCTTGTTTTGTCTTTCAGATGCAGGATGCAGCGCCGAAGGCCTCCGGAGCGTGCGAAGAGTCAGTAAGCTTTTGTCTTTCAGATGCCGGAATGCAGTGTGAAGACCTCCGGAGCGCACGAAGAGTAGGTAAGCCTTTGTCTTTCAGATGCCGGAATGCTAACCTGTTCTTTCTTGTCTTTATAGGTGTTGCTGAAGACTGGATTCAGGATGGTATGCCTTTTTCCTTAGGCCCAGGATCCGATGCAGAAGACACGATGAGCGTTCTGCTGCAGAGGATGCAGAATAACGCAAAGCAAGATTCATCCACCGGGTGTGGTTTAAATAGCATCCTGTAGTGCTTAGGTGTCTCCTTCCACAGCCACGCCTAGGTAAGAAAAGAGTTCCTGCTTTCCAGAAGAGTTCCAGTGTTCTGAATCTAGGGAGTGGCTCCTGCCCCACCCAACAGGAAAAGTAGTTCCAAACAGAAGAGGATCAGAGGCTCAGCTGGCAGGCAAGTAAGCAGCATGGTCTGCTGCAGGTAAGTCCACCCAAGCATTATGAGCCCGGCGCTTCCAGCGCTGGGACTGGGCATATTTATGAGCCTGGTGCCACTGGCGCCAGGACTGGGTCCAAAAGGTCCCAATTGGGACTGGTTGGCCCTCGGTACCTGGGTTATGGATCTGCTTCCAAGGGAGTTGGGAAAACCCTGACCTTTTGGAAGCAGAGATCATGACATTTTCCCCCACATTTCAGAATTTGCAGGGGTGTCTGGGTAATAAATTCTGGACCGATTTGCACAAATCATACCTCTGCAGATTCCCACCGGTGTCCTCTTTTCGGAAATACATGGGGTTCCCTGTTTTCCTTGGTGGCTTGGACACCCAAGGCCCATGTCTGTATGGTGTGCCTGTCTGCAGAGAGTGTGAAATTCAGGTGTGAAAACAAACTTGGGGTTACTTGTGTTTTAGGCTTTCCCCTTGGCACCCAGGTAGGTGCACCCACACATGTGAGGTACGGTTTTCATCGGGACACCTGTGGGAACGCTGGACGGTAGGCCATGTTTTGTTGGCTGCGTGTTTCGATGGGTAAGCCAAGTGAAATGTGCAGAAAATGTGTTTTTTTCCCCACATTTCGAATTTTGCGGGGGGTGTCTGGGTAATACATTTTGGGCCGATTTGCGCAAATCATACCTTTGCAGATTCCCATACGTGTCCTCTTTTTGGAAATGGATGGGGTTCCCTAATTTCCTTGGTGGCTTGGACACCCGAGGCCCATATCTGTATGGTGGGCCTGTCTGCAGAGATTGTGAAATTCAGGTGTGAAAACAGACTTGGGGTTACTTGTGTTTTAGGCTTTCCCCTTGGCGCCCAGGTAGGTGCACCCACACATGTGAGGTACCGCTTTCATCGGGACACCTGTGGGAATGCGGGACAGTAGGCCATGTGTTGTTGTCAGCGTGTTTCGATGTGTGAGCCGAGTGAAATGTGCGGAAAATGCATTTTTTTCCCACATTTCGGACTTTGCGGGGGTGTCTGGGTAATACATTCCTGGCCAATTTGCCAAAATCATACCTCTGTGGATTCCCACGTGTGTCCTCTTTTCAGAAATGCATGGGGTTCTCTGTTTTCCTTGGTGGCTTGGACACCCGAGGCCCATATCTGTATGGTGTGCCTGTCTGCAGAGAGTGTGAAATTCAGGTGTGAAAACAGACTTGGGGTTACTTGTGTTTTAGGCTTTCCCCTTGGCGCCCAGGTAGGTGCACCCACACATATGAGGTACCGTTTTCATCGGTACACCTGTGGGAATGCGGGACGGTAGGCCATGTGTTGTTGGCAGCGTGTTTCGATGGGTGTGCTGAGTGAAATGTGCGGAAAATGCCTTTTTTCCCACATTTCTGAATTTGCGGGAGTGTCTGGGTAATACATTCTGGGCCGATTTGCACAAATCATACCTCTGCTGATTCCCACAAGTGTCCTCTTTTCGGAAATGCATGGGGTTCCCTGTTTTCCTTGATGGCTTGGACACCCGAGGCCCATATCTGCATGGTGTGCGCATCTGCAGAGAGTGTGAAATTCAGGTGTGAAAACAGACCTGGGGTTACTTGTGTTTTAGGCTTTCCCCTTGGTGCCCAGGTAGGTGCACCCACACATGTGAGGTACCACTTTCATCTGGACACCTGTGGGAACGTGGGATGGTAGGCCATGTATTATTGTCAGCGTGCTTCAATGGGTGAGCCAAGTGAAATATGCGGAAAATGCATTTTTTTCCCACATTTCGGACTTTGCGTGGGTGTCTGGGTAATACATTCTGGGCCGATTTGTGGAAATCATACCTCTGTGGATTCCCACGGGTGTCCTCTTTTCGGAAATGCATGGGGTTCCCTGTTTTCCTCAGTGGCTTAGACACCCGAGGCCCATATCTGTATGGTGTGTACGTCTGCAGAGAGTGTGAAATTCAAGTGTGAAAACAGACTTGGGGTTACTTGTGTTTTAGGCTTTCCCCTTGGCGCCCAGGTAGGTGCACCCACACATGTGAGGTACCGTTTTCATCGGGACACCTGTGGTAAAGCAGGACGGTTGGCCATGTGTTGTTGGCAGTGTGTTTCGATGGGTGTGCCGAGTGAAATGTGCGGAAAATGCTTTTTTTCCCCACATTTCAGACTTTGTGGGGGTGCCTGGGTAATACATTGTGTGCCGATTTGCGCAAATCATACCTCTGCGGATTACCACGGGTGTCCTCTTTTCGGAAATGCATGGGGTTCCCTGTTTTCCATGGTGGCTTGGACACCCAAGGCCCATATCTGTATGGTGTGCCCGTCTGCAGAGAGTGTGAAATTCAGGTGTGAAAACAGACTTGGGGTAACTTATGTTTTAGGCTTTCCCCTTGGCACCCAGGTAGGTTCCCCCACACATGTGAGATACCATTTTCATTGGGACACCTATGGGAACGCAGGACGGTAGGCCATGTGTTGTTGGCAGCGTGTTTCGATGGGTGAGCCAAGTGAAATGTGCGGAAAATGCATTTTTTTCCCACATTTCGGACTTTGCGGGGGTGTCTGGGTAATACATTCCTGGCCAATTTGCCAAAATCATACCTCTGTGGATTCCCACGTGTGTCCTCTTTTCAGAAATGCATGGGGTTCTCTGTTTTCCTCAGTGGCTTAGACACCCGAGGCCCATATCTGTATGGTGTGTACGTCTGCAGAGAGTGTGAAATTCAAGTGTGAAAACAGACTTGGGGTTACTTGTGTTTTAGGCTTTCCCCTTGGCGCCCAGGTAGGTGCACCCACACATGTGAGGTACCGTTTTCATCGGGACACCTGTGGTAAAGCAGGACGGTTGGCCATGTGTTGTTGGCAGTGTGTTTCGATGGGTGTGCCGAGTGAAATGTGCGGAAAATGCTTTTTTTCCCCACATTTCAGACTTTGTGGGGGTGCCTGGGTAATACATTGTGTGCCGATTTGCGCAAATCATACCTCTGCGGATTACCACGGGTGTCCTCTTTTCGGAAATGCATGGGGTTCCCTGTTTTCCATGGTGGCTTGGACACCCAATGCCCATATCTGTATGGTGTGCCCGTCTGCAGAGAGTGTGAAATTCAGGTGTGAAAACAGACTTGGGGTAACTTATGTTTTAGGCTTTCCCCTTGGCACCCAGGTAGGTTCCCCCACACATGTGAGATACCATTTTCATCGGGACACCTATGGGAACGCAGGACGGTAGGCCATGTGTTGTTGGCAGCGTGTTTCGATGGGTGAGCCAAGTGAAATGTGCAGAAAATGTGTTTTTCCCCCACATTTCAGACTTTGCAGGTGTGTCTGTGTGATAAATTCTGGGCCGATTTGCGCAAATCATACCTCTGCAGATTCCCACGGGTGTCCTCTTTTAGGAAATGCATGGGGTTCCTTGTTTTGCTTGGTGGCTTGGACACCCGAGGCCCATATCTGTATGGTGTGCCCGTCCGCAGAGAGTGTGAAATTCTGGTGTGAAAACAGACTTGGGGTTACTTGTGTTTTAGGCTTTCCCCTTGACGTCCAGGTAGGTGCACCGACACATGTGAGATACCATTTTCATCGGGACACCTGTGGGAACGCGGGACAGTAGGCCATGTGTTGTTGGCAGCGTGTTTCGATGGGTGAGCCAAGTGAAATGTGCAGAAAATGTGTTTTTTTCCCCACATTTCGGATTTTGCCGGGTTGTTTGGGTAATACATTTTGGGCTGATTTGCGCAAATCATACCTCTGCGGATACCCACAGGTATCCTCTTTTCGGAAATTGATGGGGTTCCCTGTTTTCCTTGGTGGCTTGGGCACCCAAGGCCCATATCTGTATGGTGTGCCAGTCTACAGAGAGTGTGAAATTCAGGTGTGAAAAATGACTTGGGTTTACTTGTGTTTTAGGTTTTCCCCATGGCGGCCAGGTAGGTGCACCCACACATGTGAGGAACCATTTTCATCGGGACACCTGTGGGTATGCGGGACGGTAGGCCATGTGTTGTTGGCGGCGTGTTTTGATGGGTGTGCCGAGTGAAATGTGCGGAAAATGCCTTTTTTTCCAACATTTCAGATTTTGCGGGGGTCCCTGGGTAATAAATTCTGGGCCGATTTGCGCAAATCATACCTCTGCGGATTCCCACGGGTGTCTTCTTTTCGGAAATGCATGGGGTTCCCTGTTTTCCTTGGTGGCTTGGACACCCGAGGCCCATATCTGTATGGTGTGCCCGTCTGCAGAGAGTGTGAAATTCAGCTGTGAAAACAGGCTTGGGGTTACTTGTGTTTTAGGCTTTCACCTTGGGGCCCAGGTAGGTGCACCCACACATGTGAGGTACTTTTTTCATTCGGACACTTGTGGGAACGCGGGACGGTAGTCCATGTGTTGTTGGCAGCGTGTTTCGATGGGTGAGCCGAGTGAAATGTGCGGAAAATGCATTTTTTTCCCACATTTCTGAATTTGCGGGGGTGTCAGGGTAATAAATTCTGGGCCGATTTGCACAAATCATACCTCTGCGGATTTCCACAGGTGTCTTCTTTTTGGAAATGCATGGGGTTCCCTGTTTTCCTTGGTGGCTTGGACACCCGAGACCCATGTCTCTATGGTGTGCCTGTCTGCAGAGAGTGTGAAATTCAGGTGTGAAAACAGACTTGGGGTTATTTGTGTTTTAGGCTTTCCCCTTGGCACCCAGGTATGTGCAACCACACATGTGAGGTACCGTTTTCATCCGGACACCTGTGGGAACGCGGGACGATAGGCCATGTGTTGTTGGCAGCGTGTTTCCATGGGTGAGCCGAGTGAAATGTGCGGAAATGCATTTTTTTTCCAACATTTCTGAATTTGCGGGGGTGTCTGGGTAATAAATTCTTGGCCGATTTGCACAAATCATACCTCTGCGGATTCCCACAGGTGTTCTCTTTTCGGAAATGCAAGGGGTTCCCTGATTTCCTTGGTGGCTTGGACACCCGATGCCCATATCTGTATGGTGGCGCATCTGCAGAGAGTGTGAAATTCAGGTGTGAAAACAGACCTGGGGTTACTTGTGTTTTAGGCTTTCCCCTTGGTGCCCAGGTAGGTTCACCCACACATGTGAGGTACCATTTTCATCGGGACACCTGTGGGAACGTGGGACGGTAGGCCATGTGTTGTTGGCAGCGTGTTTCGATGGGTGAGCCAAGTGAAATGTGCGGAAAATGCGTTTTCCCCCCACATTTCGGACTTTGCGGGGGTGTCTGGGTAATAAATTCTGGACCGATTTGGGCAAATCATACGTCTGCAGATTCGCACGGGTGTCCTCTTTTCGGAAATGCATGGGGTTCCCTGTTTTCCTTGGTGGCTTGGACACCCGAGACCCATGTCTCTATGGTGTGCCTGTCTGCAGAGAGTGTGAAATACAGGTGTGAAAACAGAGTTGGATTACTTATGTTTTAGGCTTTCCCCTTGGTGCCCAAGTAGGTGCACCCACACATGTGAGGTTCCATTTTCATCGGGACACCTGTGGGAACGCGGGACGGTAGGCCATGTGTTGTTGGCAGCGTGTTTCGATGGGTGAGCTGAGTGAAATGTGCAGGAAATGTGTTTTTATTCCCACATTTCGGAATGTGCGGGGTGTCTGGGTAATAAATTCTTGGCCGATTTGCGAAAATCATACGTCTGCGGATTCCCACTGGAGTCCTCTTTTTGGAAATGCATGGGGTTCCCTGTTTTCCTTGGTGGCTTGGAAACCAGAGGCCAATATCTGTATGGCGTGCCTGTCTGCAGAGAGTGTGAAATTCAGGTGTGAAAACAGACTTGGGGTTACTTGTGTTTTAGGTTTTCCCCATGACGCCCAGGTAGGTTCACCCACACAAGTGAGGTACCGTTTTCATTGGGACACCTGTGGGAATGTGGGACGGTAGGCCATGTGTTTTTGGCAGCGTGTTTCGATGGGTGAGCGAAGTGAAATGTTCGCAAAGTGACTTTTTCCCCCACATTTCAGAATTTGCGGGGGTGTCTGGGTAATAAATTCTGGACCGATTTGGGCAAATCATACCTCTGCAGATTCCCACCGGTGTCCTCTTTTCGGAAATGCATGGGTTTCCCTGTTTTCCTTGGTGGCTTGGACACCCAAGGCCCATATCTGTATGGTGTGCCCGTCTGCAGAGAGTGTGAAATTCAGGTGTGAAAACAGACTTGGGGTTACTTGTGTTTTAGAATTTCTCCTTGACGCCCAGGTAGGTGCACCCACACATGTGAGGTACGGTTTTCATCGGGACACCTGTGGGAACGCTGGATGGTAGGCCATGTTTTGTTGGCTGCGTGTTTCGATGGGTGAGCCAAGTGAAATGTGCAGAAAATGTGTTTTTTTCCCCACATTTTGAATTTTGCGGGGGTGTCTGGGTAATAAATTTTGGGCCGATTTGCGCAAATCATACCTCTGCGGATTCCCATACGTGTCCTCTTTTCGGAAATGGATGGGGTTCCCTAATTTCCTTGGTGGCTTGGACACCCAAGGCCCATATCTGTGTGGTGGGCCTGTCTGCAGAGAGTGTGAAATTCAGGTGTGAAAACAGACTTGGAGTTACTTGTGTTTTAGGCTTTCCCCTTGGTGCCCAGGTAGGTGCACCCACACATGTGAGGTACCGCTTTCATCGGGACACCTGTGGGAATGCGGGACGGTAGGCCATGTGTCAGCGTGTTTCGATATGTGAGCCGAGTGAAATGTGCGGAAAATGCATTTTTTTCCCACATTTCGGACTTTGCGGGGGTGTCTGGGTAATACATTCCTGGCCAATTTGCCGAAATCATACCTCTGTGGATTCCCACGGGTGTCCTCTTTTCAGAAATGCATGGGGTTCCCTGTTTTCCTTGGTGGCTTGGACACCCGAGGCCCATATCTGTATGGTGTGCCTGTCTGCAGAGAGTGTGAAATTCAGGTGTGAAAACAGACTTGGGGTTACTTCTGTTTTAGGCTTTCCCCTTGGCGCCCAGGTAGGTGCACCCACACATGTGAGGTACCGTTTTCATCGGTACACCTGTGGGAACGCGGGACGGTAGGCCATGTGTTGTTGGCAGCGTGTTTCGATGGGTGTGCCGAGTGAAATGTGCGGAAAATGCCTTTTTTTCCCACATTTCTGAATTTACGGGAGTGTCTGGGTAATACACTCTGGGCCGATTTGCGCAAATCATACCTCTGCGGATTCCCACGGGTGTCCTCTTTTCGGAAATGCATGGGGTTCCTTGTTTTCCTTGGTGGCTTGGACACCCAAGGCCCATATCTGTATGGTGTGCCCGTCTGCAGAGAGTGTGAAATTCAGGTGTGAAAACAGACTTGGGGTAACTTTTGTTTTAGGCTTTCCCCTTGGTGCCCAAGTAGGTGCACCCACACTTGTGAGGTTCCGTTTTCATCGGGACACCTGTGGGAACGCGGGACGGTAGGCCATGTGTTGTTGGCAGCGTGTTTCAATGGGTGAGCTGAGTGAAATGTGCAGGAAATGTGTTTTTATTCCCACATTTCGGAATGTGCGGGGTGTCTGGGTAATAAATTCTTGGCCGATTTGCGAAAATCATACATCTGCAGATTCCCACTGGAGTCCTCTTTTTGGAAATGCATGGGGTTCCCTGTTTTCCTTGTTGGCTTGGAAACCAGAGGCCAATATCTGTATGGTGTGCCTGTCTGCAGAGAGTGTGAAATTCAGGTGTGAAAACAGACTTGGGGTTACTTGTGTTTTAGGTTTTCCCCATGATGCCCAGGTAGGTGCACCCACACAAGTGAGGGACCGTTTTCATTGGGACACCTGTGGGAATGTGGGACGGTAGGCCATGTGTTGTTGGCAGCGTGTTTCGATGGGTGAGCGAAGTGAAATGTTCGGAAAGTGAGTTTTTCCCCCACATTTCAGAATTTGCGGGGGTGTCTGGGTAATAAATTCTGGACCGATTTGGGCAAATCATACCTCTGCAGATTCCCACCGGTGTCCTCTTTTCGGAAATGCATGGGGTTCCCTGTTTTCCTTGGTGGCTTGGACACCCAAGGCCCATATCTGTATGGTGTGCCCGTCTGCAGAGAGTGTGAAATTCAGGTGTGAAAACAGACTTGGGGTTACTTGTGTTTTAGGCTTTCCCCTTGGCGCCCAGGTAGGTGCACCCACACATGTGAGGTACCGCTTTCATCGGGACACCTGTGGGAACGCTGGATGGTAGGCCATGTTTTGTTGGCTGCGTGTTTCGATGGGTGAGCCAAGTGAAATGTGCGGAAAATGCATTTTCTTCCCACATTTCGGATTTTGCGTGGGTGTCTGGATAATACATTCTGGGCCGATTTATGGAAATCATACCTCTGCGGATTCCCACAGGTGTCCTCTTTTTGGAAATGCATGGGGTTCCCTGTTTTCCTTGGTGGCTTGGACACCCGAGGCCCATATCTGTATGGTGTGCGCATCTGCAGAGAGTGTGAAATTCAGGTGTGAAAACAGACCTGGGGTTACTTGTGTTTTAGGCTTTCCCCTTGGTGCCCAGGTAGGTGCACCCACACATGTGAGGTACCGCTTTCATCGGGACACCTGTGGGAATGCGGTACGGTAGGCCATGTGTTGTTGTCAGCGTGTTTCGATGTGTGAGCCGAGTGAAATGTGCGGAAAATTCATTTTTTTCCCACATTTCGGACTTTGCGGGGGTGTCTGGGTAATACATTCCTGGCCAATTTGCCGAAATCATACCTCCCTGGATTCCCACGGGTGTCCTCTTTTCAGAAATGCATGGGGTTCCCTGTTTTCCTTGGTGGCTTGGACACCCGAGGCCCATATCTGTATGGTGTGCCTGTCTGCAGAGAGTGTGAAATTCAGTTGTGAAAACAGACTTGGGGTTACTTGTGTTTTAGGCTTTCCCCTTGGCGCCCAGGTAGGTGCACCCACACATGTGAGGTACCATTTTCATCGGTACACCTGTGGGAACGCGGGACGGTAGGCCATGTGTTGTTGGCAGCGTGTTTCGATGGGTGTGCCGAGTGAAATGTGCGGAAAATGCCTTTTTTTCCCACATTTCTGAATTTACGGGAGTGTCTGGGTAATACATTCTGGGCCGATTTGCTAAAATCATACCTCTGCGGATTCCCACAGGTGTCCTCTTTTCGGAAATGCATGGGGTCCCTGTTTTCCTTGGTGGCTTGGACACCCGAGGCCCATATCTGTATGGTGTGCCCGTCTACAGAGAGTGTGAAATTCAAATGTGAAAACAGACTTGGGGTTACTTGTGTTTTAGGCTTTCCCCTTGGCGCCCAGGTAGGTGCACCCACACATGTGAGGTACCGTTTTCATCAGGACACCTGTGGGAACGTGGGACAGTTGGCCATGTGTTGTTGGCAGCGTGTTTCGATGGGTGTGCCGAGTGAAATGTGCGGAAAATGCTTTTTTTCCCCACATTTCACACTTTGCGGGGGTGCCTGGGTAATACATTCTGGGGCGATTTGCGCAAATCATACCTCTGCGGATTCCCACGGGTGTCCTCTTTTCGGAAATGCATGGGGTTCCCTGTTTTCCTTGGTGGCTTGGGCACCCAAGGCCCATATCTGTATGGTGTGCCCGTCTGCAGAGAGTGTGAAATTCAGGTGTGAATATAGAGTTGGGGTAACTTTTGTTTTAGGCTTTCCCCTTGGTGCCCAAGTAGGTGCACCCACACATGTGAGGTTCCGTTTTCATTGGGACACATGTGGGAACGCGGGACGGTAGGCCATGTGTTGTTGGCAGCGTGTTTCGATGGGTGAGCTGAGTGAAATGTGCAGGAAATGTGTTTTTATTCCCACATTTCGGAATGTGCGGGGGTGTCTGGGTAATAAATTCTGCACCGATTTGGGCAAATCATACCTCTGCAGATTCCCACCGGTGTCCTCTTTTCGGAAATACATGGGGTTCCCTGTTTTCCTTGGTGGCTTGGACACCCAAGGCCCATATCTATATGGTGTGCCGTCTGCAGAGAGTGTGAAATTCAGGTGTGAAAACAAACTTGGGGTTACTTGTGTTTTAGGCTTTCCCCTTGGCACCCAGGTAGGTTCACCCACACATGTGAGGTACGGTTTTCATCGGGACACCTGTGGAAACGCGGGACGGTAGGCCATGTTTTGTTGGCTGCGTGTTTCGATGGGTGAGCCGAGTGAAATGTGCAGAAAATTTGTTTTTTTCCCAACATTTTGAATTTTGTGGGGGGTGTATGGGTAATAAATTTTGGGCCGATTTGCGCAAATCATACCTCTGCAGATTCCCATACGTGTCCTCTTTTTGGAAATGGATGGGGTTCCCTAATTTCCTTGGTGGCTTGGACAACCGAGGCCCATATCTGTATGGTGGGCCTGTCTGCAGAGAGTGTGAAATTCAGGTGTGAAAACAGACTTGGGGTTACTTGTGTTTTAGGCTTTCCCCTTGGCGCCCAGGTAGGTGCACCCACACATGTGAGGTACCGCTTTCATCGGGACACCTGTGGGAATGCGTTACGGTAGGCCATGTGTTGTTGTCAGCGTGTTTCGATGTGTGAGCCGAGTGAAATGTGCGGAAAATGCATTTTTTTCCCAAATTTCGGATTTTGCGGGGGTGTCTGGGTAATACATTCCTGGCCAATTTGCCGAAATCATACCTCTGTGGATTCCCACGGGTGTCCTCTTTTCAGAAATGCATGGGGTTCCCTGTTTTCCTTGGTGGCTTGGACACCCGAGGCCCATATCTGTATGGTGTGCCTGTCTGCAGAGAGTGTGAAATTCAGGTGTGAAAACAGACTTGGGGTTACTTCTGTTTTAGGCTTTCCCCTTGGCGCCCAGGTAGGTGCACCCAAACATGTGAGGTACCGTTTTCATCGGTACACCTGTGGGAACGCGGGACGGTAGGCCATGTGTTGTTGGCAGCGTGTTTCGATGGGTGTGCCGAGTGAAATGTGCGGAAAATGCCTTTTTTTCCCACATTTCTGAATTTACGGGAGTGTCTGGGTAATACATTCTGGGCCGATTTGCGCAAATCATACCTCTGCGGATTCCCACGGGTGTCCTCTTTTCGGAAATGCATGGGGTTCCTTGTTTTCCTTGGTGGCTTGGACACCCAAGGCCCATATCTGTATGGTGTGCCCGTCTGCAGAGAGTGTGAAATTCAGGTGTGAAAACAGACTTGGGGTAACTTTTGTTTTAGGCTTTCCCCTTGGTGCCCAAGTAGGTGCACCCACACTTGTGAGGTTCCGTTTTCATCGGGACACCTGTGGGAACGCGGGACGGTAGGCCATGTGTTGTTGGCAGCGTGTTTCAATGGGTGAGCTGAGTGAAATGTGCAGGAAATGTGTTTTTATTCCCACATTTCGGAATGTGCGGGGTGTCTGGGTAATAAATTCTTGGCTGATTTGCGAAAATCATACATCTGCAGATTCCCACTGGAGTCCTCTTTTTGGAAATGCATGGGGTTCCCTGTTTTCCTTGTTGGCTTGGAAACCAGAGGCCAATATCTGTATGGTGTGCCTGTCTGCAGAGAGTGTGAAATTCAGGTGTGAAAACAGACTTGGGGTTACTTGTGTTTTAGGTTTTCCCCATGATGCCCAGGTAGGTGCACCCACACAAGTGAGGGACCGTTTTCATTGGGACACCTGTGGGAATGTGGGACGGTAGGCCATGTGTTGTTGGCAGCGTGTTTCGATGGGTGAGCGAAGTGAAATGTTCGGAAAGTGAGTTTTTCCCCCACATTTCAGAATTTGCGGGGGTGTCTGGGTAATAAATTCTGGACCGATTTGGGCAAATCATACCTCTGCAGATTCCCACCGGTGTCCTCTTTTCGGAAATGCATGGGGTTCCCTGTTTTCCTTGGTGGCTTGGACACCCAAGGCCCATATCTGTATGGTGTGCCCGTCTGCAGAGAGTGTGAAATTCAGGTGTGAAAACAGACTTGGGGTTACTTGTGTTTTAGGCTTTCCCCTTGGCGCCCAGGTAGGTGCACCCACACATGTGAGGTACCGCTTTCATCGGGACACCTGTGGGAACGCTGGATGGTAGGCCATGTTTTGTTGGCTGCGTGTTTCGATGGGTGAGCCAAGTGAAATGTGCGGAAAATGCATTTTCTTCCCACATTTCGGATTTTGCGTGGGTGTCTGGATAATACATTCTGGGCCGATTTATGGAAATCATACCTCTGCGGATTCCCACAGGTGTCCTCTTTTTGGAAATGCATGGGGTTCCCTGTTTTCCTTGGTGGCTTGGACACCCGAGGCCCATATCTGTATGGTGTGCGCATCTGCAGAGAGTGTGAAATTCAGGTGTGAAAACAGACCTGGGGTTACTTGTGTTTTAGGCTTTCCCCTTGGTGCCCAGGTAGGTTCACCCACACATGTGAGGTACCGCTTTCATCGGGACACCTGTGGGAATGCGGGACAGTAGGCCATGTGTTGTTGTCAGCGTGTTTCGATGTGTGAGCCGAGTGAAATGTGCGGAAAATGCATTTTTTTCCCACATTTCGGACTTTGCGGGGGTGTCTGGGTAATACATTCCTGGCCAATTTGCCGAAATCATACCTCCGTGGATTCCCACGGGTGTCCTCTTTTCAGAAATGCATGGGGTTCCCTGTTTTCCTTGGTGGCTTGGACACCCGAGGCCCATATCTGTATGGTGTGCCTGTCTGCAGAGAGTGTGAAATTCAGTTGTGAAAACAGACTTGGGGTTACTTGTGTTTTAGGCTTTCCCCTTGGCGCCCAGGTAGGTGCACCCACACATGTGAGGTACCATTTTCATCGGTACACCTGTGGGAACGCGGGACAGTAGGCCATGTTTTGTTGGCTGCGTGTTTCGATGGGTGAGCCGAGTGAAATGTGCAGAAAATTTGTTTTTTTCCCCACATTTTGAATTTTGTGGGGGGTGTATGGGTAATAAATTTTGGGCCGATTTGCGCAAATCATACCTCTGCAGATTCCCATACGTGTCCTCTTTTTGGAAATGGATGGGGTTCCCTAATTTCCTTGGTGGCTTGGACAACCGAGGCCCGTATCTGTATGGTGGGCCTGTCTGCAGAGAGTGTGAAATTCAGGTGTGAAAACAGACTTGGGGTTACTTGTGTTTTAGGCTTTCCCCTTGGCGCCCAGGTAGGTGCACCCACACATGTGAGGTACCGCTTTCATCGGGACACCTGTGGGAATGCGTTACGGTAGGCCATGTGTTGTTGTCAGCGTGTTTCGATGTGTGAGCCGAGTGAAATGTGCGGAAAATGCATTTTTTTCCCACATTTCGGACTTTGCGGGGGTGTCTGGGTAATACGTTCCTGGCCAATTTGCCGAAATCATACCTCTGTGGATTCCCACGTGTGTCCTCTTTTCAGAAATGCATGGGGTTCCCTGTTTTCCTTGGTGGCTTGGACACCCGAGGCCCATATCTGTATGGTGTGCCTGTCTGCAGAGAGTGTGAAATTCAGGTGTGAAAACAGACTTGGGGTTACTTCTGTTTTAGGCTTTCCCCTTGGCGCCCAGGTAGGTGCACCCACACATGTGAGGTACCATTTTCATCGGTACACCTGTGGGAATGCGGGACGGTAGGCCATGTGTTGTTGGCAGCGTGTTTCGATGGGTGTGCTGAGTGAAATGTGCGGAAAATACCTTTTTTTCCCACATTTCTGAATTTGCGGGAGTGTCTGGGTAATACATTCTGGGCCGATTTGCACAAATCATACCTCTGCGTATTCCCACAGGTGTCATCTTTTCGTAAATACATGGGGTTCCCTGTTTTCCTTGGTGGCTTGGACACCCAAGGCCCATATCTGTATGGTGTGCCCGTCTGCAGAGAGTGTGAAATTCAGGTGTGAAAACAGACTTGGGGTAACTTTTGTTTTAGGCTTTCCCCTTGGTGCCCAAGTAGGTGCACCCACACATGTGAGGTTCCGTTTTCATTGGGACACCTGTGGGAACGCGGGACGGTAGGCCATGTGTTGTTGGCAGCGTGTTTCAATGGGTGAGCTGAGTGAAATGTGCAGGAAATGTGTTTTTATTCCCACATTTCGGAATGTGCGGGGGTGTCTGGGTAATAAATTCTTGGCCGATTCGCGAAAATCATACGTCTGCGGATTCCCACTGGAGTCCTCTTTTTGGAAATGCATGGGGTTCCCTGTTTTCCTTGGTGGCTTGGAAACCAGAGGCCAATATCTGTATGGTGTGCCTGTCTGCAGAGAGTGTGAAATTCAGGTGTGAAAACAGACTTGGGGTTACTTGTGTTTTAGGTTTTCCCCATGACGCCCAGGTAGTTGCACCCACACATGTGAGGTACCGTTTTCATTGGGACACCTGTGGGAATGTGGGACGGTAGGCCATGTGTTGTTGGCAGCGTGTTTCGATGGGTGAGAGAAGTGAAATATGCAGAAAATGAGTTTTTCCCCCACATTTCAGAATTTGCAGGGGTGTCTGGGTAATAAATTCTGGACCGATTTGCACAAATCATACCTCTGCAGATTCCCACCGGTGTCCTCTTTTCGGAAATACATGGGGTTCCCTGTTTTCCTTGGTGGCTTGGACACCCAAGGCCCATATCTGTATGGTGTGCCCATCTGCAGAGAGTGTGAAATTCAGGTGTGAAAACAAACTTGGGGTTACTTGTGTTTTAGGCTTTCCCCTTGGCACCCAGGTAGGTTCACCCACACATGTGAGGTACAGTTCATCAGGACACCTGTGGGAATGCGGGACGGTAGGCCATGGTTTGTTGGCTGCGTGTTTCGATGGGTGAGCCGAGTGAAATGTGCGGAAAATTCGTTTTTTTCCCACATTTCGGACTTTGCGGGTGTGTCTGTAATAAATTCTGGGCCGATTTGCGCAAATCATACCTCTGCAGATTCCAATGGGTGTCCTCTTTTAGGAAACGCATGGGGTTCCTTGTTTTGCTTGGTGGCTTGGACACCCGAGGCCCATATATGTATGGTGTGCCCGTCTGCACAGAGTGTGAAATTCAGGTGTGAAAACAGACTTGGGGTTACTTGTGTTTTAGGCTTTCTCCTTGATGCCCAGGTAGGTGCATCCACACATTTGAGGTACGGTTTTCATCGGGACACCTGAGGGAACGCTGGACGGTAGGCCATGTTTTGTTGGCTGCGTGTTTCGATGGGTAAGCCAAGTGAAATGTGCAGAAAATGTGTTTTTTTCCCCACATTTCGAATTTTGCGGGGGGTGTCTGGGTAATAAATTTTGGGTCGATTTGCGCAAATCATACCTCTGCAGATTCCCATACGTGTCCTCTTTTTGGAAATGGATGGGATTCCCTAATTTCCTTGGTGGCTTGGACACCCGAGGCCCATATCTGTATGGTGGGCCTGTCTGCAGAGATTGTGAAATTCAGGTGTGAAAACAGACTTGGGGGTTGCTTGCGTTTTAGGATTTCCCCTTGGCGCCCACATAGGTGCACCCACACATGTGAGGTACCGCTTTCATCGGGACACCTGTGGGAATGCGGGACAGTAGGCCATGTGTTGTTGTCAGCGTGTTTCAATGTGTGAGCCGAGTGAAATGTGCGGAAAATGCATTTTTTTCCCACATTTCGGATTTTGCGGGGGTGTCTGGGTAATACATTCCTGGCCAATTTGCCAAAATCATACCTCTGTGGATTCCCACGTGTGTCCTCTTTTCAGAAATGCATGGGGTTCTCTGTTTTCCTTGGTGGCTTGGACACCCGAGGCCCATATCTGTATGGTGTGCCTGTCTGCAGAGAGTGTGAAATTCAGGTGTGAAAACAGACTTGGGGTTACTTGTGTTTTAGGCTTTCCCCTTGGCGCCCAGGTAGGTGCACCCACACATATGAGGTACCACTTTCATCGGGACACCTGTGGGAACGTGGGATGGTAGGCCATGTGTTATTGTCAGCGTGCTTCAATGGGTGAGCCAAGTGAAATGTGCGGAAAATGTGTTTTTAGTCCCACATTTCGGACTTTGCGTGGGTGTCTGGGTAATACATTCTGGGCCGATTTGTGGAAATCATACCTCTGTGGATTCCCACAAGTGTCCTCTTTTCAGAAATGCATGGGGTTCCTTGTTTTCCTTGATGGCTTGGACACCCGAGGCCCATATCTGTATGGTGTGCCCGTCTGCAGAGAGTGTGAAATTCAAGTGTGAAAACAGACTTGGGGTTACTTGTGTTTTAGGCTTTCCCCTTGGCGCCCAGGTAGGTGCACCCACACATGTGAGGTACCGTTTTCATCGGGACACCTGTGGTAAAGCGGGACGGTTGGCCATGTGTTGTTGGCAGCGTGTTTCGATGGGTGTGCCGAGTGAAATGTGCGGAACATGCTTTTTTTCCCCACATTTCAGACTTTGTGGGGGTGCCTGGGTAATACATTGTGGGCCGATTTGCGCAAATCATACCTCTGCGGAATCCCACGGGTGTCCTCTTTTCGGAAATGCATGGGGTTCCCTGTTTTCCATGGTGGCTTGGACACCCAAGGCCCATATCTGTATGGTGTGCCCGTCCGCAGAGAGTGTGAAATTCTGGTGTGAAAACAGACTTGGGGTTACTTGTGTTTTAGGCTTTCCCCTTGACGCCCAGGTAGGTGCACCCACACATGTGAGATACCATTTTCATCGGGACACCTGTGGGAACGCGGGACAGTAGGCCATGTGTTGTTGGCAGCGTGTTTCGATGGGTGAGCCAAGTGAAATGTGCAGAAAATGTGTTTTTTTCCCCACATTTCGGATTTTGCGGGGTTGTTTGGGTAATAATTTTTGGGCTGATTTGCGCAAATCATACCTCTGCTGATACCCACAGGTATCCTCTTTTCGGAAATTGATGGGGTTCCCTGTTTTCCTTGGTGGCTTGGGCACCCAAGGCCATATCTGTATGGTGTGCCAGTCTGCAGAGAGTGTGAAATTCAGGTGTGAAAACAAACTTGGGTTTACTTGTGTTTTAGGTTTTCCCCATGGCGGCCAGGTAGGTGCACCCACACATGTGAGGAACCGTTTTCATCAGGACACCTGTGGGTATGCGGGACGGTAGGCCATGTGTTGTTGGCGGCGTGTTTTGATGGGTTTGCCGAGTGAAATGTGCGGAAAATGCCTTTTTTTCCAACATTTCAGATTTTGCAGGGGTCCCTGGGTAATAAATTCTGGGCCGATTTGCGCAAATCATACCTCTGCGGATTCCCACGGGTGTCTTCTTTTCGGAAATGCATGGGGTTCCCTGTTTTCCTTGGTGGCTTGGACACCCGAGACCCATGTCTCTATGGTGTGCCTGTCTGCAGAGAGTGTGAAATTCAGGTGTGAAAACAGACTTGGGGTTATTTGTGTTTTAGGCTTTCCCCTTGGCACCCAGGTAGGTGCACCCACACATGTGAGGTACCGTTTTCATCCGGACACCTGTGGGAACGCGGGACGATAGGCCATGTGTTGTTGGCAGCGTGTTTCGATGGGTGAGCCGAGTGAAATGTGCGGAAATACATTTTTTTTCCAACATTTCTGAATTTGCGGGGGTGTCTGGGTAATAAATTCTTGGCCGATTTGCACAAATCATACCTCTGCAGATTCCCACGGTTGTCCTCTCTTCGGAAATGCAAGGGGTTCCCTGTTTTCCTTGGTGGCTTGGACACCCAAGGCCCATATCTGTATGGTGGCGCATCTGCAGAGAGTGTGAAATTCAGGTGTGAGAACAGTCCTGGGGTTACTTGTGTTTTAGGCTTTCTCCTTGGTGCCCAGGTAGGTTCACCCACACATGTGAGGTACCATTTTCATCGGGACACCTGTGGGAACGTGGGACAGTAGGCCATGTGTTGTTGGCAGCGTGTTTCGATGGGTGAGCCAAGTGAAATGTGCGGAGAATGCGTTTTTCCCCCACATTTCGGACTTTGCGGGGGTGTCTGGGTAATAAATTCTGGGCCGATTTGGGCAAATCATACCTCTGCAGATTCGCACGGGTGTCCTCTTTTCGGAAATGCATGGGGTTCCATGTTTTCCTTGGTGGCTTGGACACCCGAGGCCCATATCTGTATGGTGGCGCATCTGCAGAGAGTGTGAAATTCAGGTGTGAAAACAGACTTGGGGTTACTTGTGTTTTAGGCTTTCCCCTTGGCACCCAGGTAGGTGCACCCACAAATGTGAGATACCATTTTCATCAGGACACCTGTGGGAATGCGGGACGGTAGGCCATGTGTTGTTGTCAGCGTGTTTCGATGGGTGAGCCAAGTGAAATGTGCGGAAAATGCATTTTTTATCCAACATTACGGATTTTGTGTGGGTGTCTGGGTAATAAATTCTGGGCCGATTTGCGCAAATCATACCTCTGCGGATTCCCACGGGTGTCTTCTTTTTGGAAATGCATGGGGTTACCTGTTTTCCTTGGTGGCTTGGACACCCGAGACCCATGTCTCTATGGTGTGCCTGTCTACAGAGAGTGTGAAATTCAGGTGTGAAAACAGACTTGGGTTTACTTGTGTTTTAGGTTTTCCCCTTGGCACCCAGGTAGGTTCACCCACACACGTGAGATACCATTTTCATTGGGACACCTGTGGGAACACAGGACGGTAGGCCATGTGTTGTTGGCAGCGTGTTTCGATGGGTGAGCTGAGTGAAATGTGTGGAAAATGCGTTTTTTTCCCACATTTCGGACTTTGCGGGTGTGTCTGTGTAATAAATTCTGGACCGATTTGGGCAAATCATACCTCTCTAGATTCCTAATGGGTGTCCTCTTTTCGGAAATGCATGGGGTTACCTGTTTTCCTTGGTGGCTTGGACACCCGAGGCCCATATATGTATGGTGTGCCCGTCTGCAGAGAGTGTGAAATTCAGGTGTGAAAACAGACTTGGGGTTACTTGTGTTTTAGGCTTTCTCCTTGGCACCCAGGTAGGTTCACCCACACACGTGAGATACCATTTTCATTGGGACACCTGTGGGAACACAGGACGGTAGGCCATGTGTTGTTGGCAGCGTGTTTCGATGGGTGAGCTGAGTGAAATGTGTGGAAAATGCGTTTTTTTCCCACATTTCGGACTTTGCGGGTGTGTCTGTGTAATAAATTCTGGACCGATTTGGGCAAATCATACCTCTCTAGATTCCTAATGGGTGTCCTCTTTTCGGAAATGCATGGGGTTCCCTGTTTTGCTTGGTGGCTTGGACACCCGAGGCCCATATCTGTATGGTGTGCCCGTCTGCAGAGAGTGTGAAATTCAGGTGTGAAAACAGACTTGGGGTTACTTGTGTTTTAGGCTTTCCCCTTGACGCCCAGGTAGGTGCACCCACACATGTGAGGTACGGTTTTCATCGGGACACCTGTGGGAACGCGGGACGGTAGGCCATGTATTGTTGGCAGCGTGTCTCGATGGGTGAGCCAAGTGAAATGTGCAGAAAATGTGTTTTTTCCCCACATTTCGAATTTTGCGGGGGTGTCTGGGTAATAAATTTTGGGCCGATTTGCGCAAATCATACCTCTGCGGATTCCCACAGGTGTCCCCTTTTCGGAAATGGATGGGGTTACCTGTTTTCCTTGGTGGCTTGGACACCCGAGGCCCATATCTGTATGGTGGGCCTGTCTGCAGAGAGTGTGAAATTCAGGTGTGAAAACAGACTTGGGGTTACTTGTGTTTTAGGCTTTCCCCTTGGCGCCCAGGTAGGTGCACCCACACATATGAGGTACCGTTTTCATCGGAACACCTGTGGGAATGCGGGATGGTAGGCCATGTGTTGTTGTCAGCGTGTTTCTATGTGTGAGCCGAGTGAAATATGCGGAAAATGCATTTTTTTCCCACATTTCGGACTTTGCGGGGGTGTCTGGGTAATACATTCCTAGCCGATTTGCCGAAATCATACCTCTGCGGATTCCCACAGGTGTCCCCTTTTCGGAAATGCATGGGGTTCCCTGTTTTCCTTGGTGGCCTGGACACCCGAGGCCCATATCTGTATGGTGTGCCCGTCTGCAGAGAGTGTGAAATTTGGGGTTACTTGTGTTTTAGGCTTTACCCTTAGCGCCCAGGTAGTTGCACCCACACATGTGAGGTACCGTTTTCATAGAGATACCTATGGGAACGCGGGACGATAGGCCATGTGTTGTTGGCAGCGTGTTTCGATGGGTGAGCCGAGTGAAATGTGCGGAAAATGCATTTTTTTCCCTACATTTCAGAATTTGACGGGGTGTCTGGGTAATAAATTCTGGGCCGATTTACGCAAATCATACCTATGTGGATTCCCACGGTTGTCCTCTTTTTGGAAATGCATGGGGATCCCTGTTTTCCTTGGTGGCTTTGATACCCTAGGCCCATATCTGTATGGTGTGCCCGTCTGCAGAGAGTGTGAAATTCAGGTGTGAAAGCAGACTTGAGGTTACTTGTGTTTTAGGCTTTCCCCTTGGCGCCCAGGTAGGTGCACCCACACATGTCAGGTACTGTTTTCATTGGGACACGTGTGGAAATGCGGGACGGTAGGCCATGTGTTGTTGGCAGTGTGTTTAGATGGGTGAGCCGAGTGAAATGTGTGGAAAATGTGTTTTTTTCCCCACATTTCGGACTTTGCGGGGGTGTCTGGGTAATACATTCTCGGCCTATTTGTGCAAATCATACCTCTGCGGATTCCCACAGGTGTCCTCTTTTCGGAAATGCATGGGGTTCTCTGTTTTCCTTGGTGGCTTGGACACCCGAGGCCCATATCTGTATGGTGTGCCCGCCTGCAGAAAGTTTGAAATTCCCGTGTCAAAATAGACTTGGGGTTACCTGTGTTTTAGGCTTTCCCCTTGGCGCCCAGGTAGGTGCACCCACACATGTGAGGTACAGTTTTCAGTGGGACACCTGTGGGAACACGGGAAGGTATATTGTTGTGTTTGTGTGGTTTTCATAACGTTTTGACCCATTTGCTGGTGCCCTTTGTCACACAACCCTTTAATTTCCCAAATGTGCCCTACATTTAGTTGCTGCTTTAGGCACCATACACTTTTGTAACCTGCACAAGTCACCTACCCTTGGAAAGGTCTGCCTATGCTCTTTCAAAATTGCTCTTTCAAAATAAGTATGCTTGCCGTTACTCACCACATTGTTTTTCCTGATTTACACATGCTAAGTGCATCTGTTCAGGACGTAAGCATAAAACTCCTGTGTACCATGGCTCAGTGTTTGGCTTGTGGTATTGCTCGTTTTGTAAAACACTACAAAAGATGTGCGCTTTCCTAACTGCAAGAGTTGGGGGAATGTAGCGGAGCATTGCTTTTCTCAAAATTCATAGAAGCCATTGCCGTACCAAGCCAACCATGTCCAACACATACCTTTTTTTCGGTCATTTTCCCGGTTTTCCCCAAATCTATGGCATTTTCCCCTACATAGTTGCTGCCCGACCTATGCAAATCACCCCTTCCTAAACTTGGAATTTTGTCTACTTTTCAGAAATATATGCCTAAATATATGCCTTTATGTCCTCCAATTCGGCTTTCCTACCGTTTTCTTCCATTCCGTCCATGCATGTCCAATTGGCCAAAATGGCCAAAATCGCCTACCTCTCACAAAACAGTTGATAACCACATCAAAATAATGTTTTTTCCTTTCCACTCTACCTGTTCTTGAAAGCCAGGAAATTGGGGAATTCAGCACAACAAACCATTTGTTCCTAGCTCCCACAAGGAAAAAACCACAGGCTTCTTTGTACATCATTTTATTGGCATTTTTTGAAAAAACCCAAAATGTTCGCCCTTTTTGCTTATTTTCTCTCACCCCCCCTACAGCAACCTAGAATTCCTGGGTGGCGTTACGACCGCCTACATGTGGGAAAAAAAGGAGCGGATTTTGCGGGGTTGTTTGGGTAATACATTTTGGGCTGATTTGCGCAAATCATACCTCTGCGGATACCCACAGGTATCCTCTTTTCGGAAATTGATGGGGTTCCCTGTTTTCCTTGGTGGCTTGGGCACCCAAGGCCATATCTGTATGGTGTGCCAGTCTGCAGAGAGTGTGAAATTCAGGTGTGAAAAATGACTTGGGTTTACTTGTGTTTTAGGTTTTCCCCATGGCGGCCAGGTAGGTGCACCCACATAGTGGTGCCGAGATATCTCATGTAAGAAAAAAGTTACAAGCCATTGAATGGCCACATACCGAAATCACCAAAAAAGGCCTTGGCACTGGGGGGAAATACCCATGGCACTTAAAGGGTTAAAATGCCATCTTCCACTAATGTTACCAAAAAAGTAGATTGGGGCAGGGGTGGGAGGTTTGGGGGCGCCAATGAGACCATGTGGAATTCCACACACTGCATCTCGTTGCTCTGCCCTCACACTCTTACAAAGCTGGATACTCCCCTGCTTAGTTTGGTAAGTGAAACAGTTTTTGGTGGCCTGTAACCTGAACCATAACACCCATTTACTAATTTGCACCAAACCGCCCTGAAAAAGTGTCTGCAAAACTCGAAATACTTTTTGCCAGTTTGATAAAGATTAGTTTTGGCAGCAGGGGAAAAGTTATGCAGTGCTTCTAAAAGTGTGCTTCTAACACAAAATCCCATACGGTTCCTTCTGCGCACCTAGAGCTTAACAAAAGTTCACCATGTTTGGAAGGCGTAGTGCACTCAAATTCATTTAATTTCACAGAATTTGCAGAGTACGACAGTTTTGGGTCACAGGTTGTCTCAGCTTGACTCTTTCCACTCTACTTGGGGAGGGCGCACCTTCTGGCAACTTCTTTTTGAAATTAGGATGGTGGTGCTTAAGCAGCATCTGAAAAGTGGCAAGAATAATTTTAGAGGCGTTGCAGAGCTGTGGCTTGCCACAGAGAATGCACCACTTGTTATTGTTAGTGTGTCTTCATACATGGGGCCTTAATGTGTACTGTGAGCTCCGCTCACATTGGCCATATGTGACAAGCGCCCTCACTAGGGTCAACCCACAGCCCAGCCCCCCAACAAACATACACAAACACAATTAAAAATTGTAAAAAAAAATAAAAGTGCCTTTGCTCTGCTTTCAAATGCTGCCCAGGCCACATCTCACTTTACACCGACCTAACCTCTTCGCACTCACGCACATCCAGACAGAAACCAGCAAGCTGAATGAGCTTCCTAGTTCCTGTCTGTGTGTTACACAAACACAAAGCCGGAAAGAGATTCTCTGAGCCACGGCCCCTGGAAGTGCTGCTGCTAGCGTGGCAGCACAGGCGCCAGTCCCTGCTACATCCAGTTCAGCACCCTGACTGCTGACTTTGAGTCAGAGTAGCCAGGGTGAGGGACTGAGCCATGCAACCATCTTGGCCCGAATGTGTTGCAGCGCGGCTGCTAGGCATCTCAGCATTATGCAATGAGACAGCGCAAGACTTGCTGGGCACCCCAGCTGGGCTTGTGCTGTCCAATTACATAATTGATGATTGCGGCCCCCTTGCCCTCCGTCCAAAAGATGGGGGGACAAAAAGGCATGCCACAGAAGATGGGAGGACAAACCCCCTGGTCGCCCCCTATAATTATGCCCATGGTTCTGACTTCCCTTCAGCCTCTCTACCTAGTTTTATCCTTGCCATCACGATGATCTTCGGCCACACCACTCTTTTGTAATATGGTTCCTTCCTTTTGGACCGCTTACTGTTCTGCTTCTAGTCCATGTTCATGGACGGTTACTCAGCGTGGGTCCTATGTTCTGAATCACATCACTGTTTCAGAGCGTGACATGACATTAAACATATGATGTTGGACTCCAGCACAGGGGAATGTCAATCACGAGCAGATACCCATTAGGCCGGATGTCTCCTCATTGCGGGCAGCGCACCTGCAGGCATTCCCCGTTCCGAGGCCCTCATCCCCTACGGGCCAAAGCGATCAGGGTGGAGATAAGCCACCACAACACTGGCGACAAGGGAAAGTACGGCCCAGGTGGCAGGGGCATGCTAAGGAGAACCATATCATCAGCACAGCACAGAGCAGGAAATGAAAAAAAAATCCTTAAAGCTGACTTGCAGGGTTCTTTACCACATGCTACGGTCAGTGTCTTGCCCCCGCTACAGCAGTAGCAAATTGAAGGTTCACAACTCCGAGAATCATGATAAATAGTGGTGGTGGTCCCAGCTTCAAACGACAGAGCACCTGAAGATGACAGCTATGCCAGGCCCATCCACTCCTGCCAGACTGGCACACATTTACAGCCCCAACCACCCAACACGTGAACAGGGGGGTTGGACACAGCAATGGCACTGTTTGACCAATACGCAGAACCATCATCTGTTGGGCCCAGGTGCCCTGTGGATCAAGAAATTCAAGATGCCCATGGATTTAAGGGATGTGGCCATGCCAAGGAAGATGCGCTCTTACCTTTTGCTGAATGTGGGGGATGACACACTGCACATTTTCAACTCACTACAATGTGCGCTAGACGATGATGAATGCAAGGCAGCAACAGACGCTCTCACCAACCATTTTATGCCCCAACCCAGATTATGAATTATTCAAGTTATGCACGACGATACAGTGCAAATCAGAAACCCTTGACACATACCACGCATGACTGTGTCAGCTGGCCCTGTCGTGCAAATTTGAGGACACTGGTGTGGGGTTTAATCCAAGACCACAACAAACAGAACTGAAGGGCCCACTGGAAATATGATCGGCCAGCCTTCATAAGAAGACCTTCACACAGTAAATGGGCCACTGTGGGGGTTTCTGCAAGTTACACAAGTAAGTGCTATGTGAAAAAGGCCTATCTGTCATTACAAAAGGAAAAGCACCCTTTTAAATGACAGTGGCCGAAGAAATTCAAAGGGCCCTTTCACATGAAAAGCAGGATTTGCAAACACTGCCGTGAAAATGGCTTTACATGTGCGTTTACAGCTCTAAGTGAGACATTAGAAAAATGTACCCCTGCTAACCTAAAGATGTCATTGTAAAGACTGAATGTGGGTTGACAAGATGTAATGTTTATCATGCTTCACATGCAAAATACTGTCAACAAGTGAAAAGAAAAGAAAAACGTTGTTTCCATGAGTCATATGAAAATTTAATTTATGCCCAACGCAGACCCATTTGCTTGTTGTTAGGCAGATTTCACAAAGGACTCCCTCACCTCAAGCCTGGCTTTTGCATCCCAGCTATCTACAACTGCAATGAAGTGTGGCCTGCTAAGGGTGTTGAAAACAATCTTTTGTGTCACAACATCAACAGTTCTTTGGGAGAAACAAAATGAGTGCAACCGTTAGCAATTGGTTGAAACAAACAAACAACAGTTGGAATAACAATGTGCTATCTACCCCTGCAGGATTGACACCCTGACCCTAATGGGAGTGCCTAGCCCTACATGGCAGATGTTGTAACGCCTATCTAAAAGGGATAGCTGAAGAGGAAACTGTCCCTCAACTTAACCAGTTTGTATGGATATTTCAGGGTTGTTTTATGCCAGAAAAAGCAACCAGCACAACACAACCTGTATGCTACTGTGTATGACAAGACTGGTTATTAGATCTTGTTCTGAACAGCTGGTTAGCTGGCATGGACATTCCTTTGCCTTGGGATTTCTTTAAATGCTTTATTCATCATGAGGCATTGAGTTTGCAAATGGAAAGTCATGTTCGATTTCGGCAATCTTCTTGAGCAAGTCCTGTCCAAATGTAATGGATTCTGGATTCTGCCGCATTCGAGCCAGAAGGAGGAAAAATTGCTTTTTCTGTAATAAAACAAACCTGATGGAATCTGAAATATCCATACAATTGGTTAAGTTGAGGGACAGTTTCCTCTTCAGCTATCCCTTTTAGATAGGCGTTACACCATCCACCATCTAGGGCTAGGCACTCCCATTAGGGTCAGGGTGTTCTTCCTGTAGGGGTTGATAGCACATTGTTATTCCAACTGTTGTTTGTTTGTTTCAACCAATTGCTAACTTAGGTTGCACTCATTTTGTTCCTCCCAAAGAACCGTTGAGGTTGTGCCACGGTACTGTTTTGTTAAACGGTTAGGGAATGCAATTGTTTTTCCTATTATTGCCTTCAAACTCACCCTGTAGTTATATCCTGTACTTCGTGCTACTTATTCAAGTAGCTGGGTTTTGATTCATTCAATCAACAGTGAGGAGGGACCATTCCCTCTTCCTGAAAACTCTTCTTAATTTTTGAGTGCACTCTTTCTAGTACCTCTATTGTATTTCCCCACTTCCCCCTTGATATCCACTACCAGTTGGTCCACCCCATTCAAGTTACAGCCTCCCTTACCATTGACTCAACCACCATTACAACATGACTGAGGCGCACCACATTACATTCGCCGAGGAGCTGGTCGATGGAATCCTTGTCAATCCTTCGCTTCTAGGAATTGATCTCACACATAATGTCAATGCAAATACAGATGAATGGAATGACATTGAAATTCTAAAGAAAAAGATCATATGTTCAGAGCTCCACGGAGCTCTTAAAACGGAATACTTTAGGACCCATGCTGCACCCAAAGGCCTCAATATCCGTATCAAACCACGGATCTTCCTGGATAACCTCAAATTCGGAAAGGATTGGTCTTTTAATGCAAACAAGTGCACCAGGGACTGGTTGGTATTAATTATCAATACCGCCAAATCAGTTACTCACCAACTCCTTCAAGAACTAATGGTAAAAAGTGAGGCATTAAAGACCAAAACCAACCTAGAAATATATACGACCAAACTCATCACTCTCGAGGCATCCCTAAAAGAAGTTAAAGACATCAAGCTTAGCAAAAAAATCTTTAAGTTGAAAAAGACTTACAGGCCTTTACACATGTCAAAATATATCTGTATGTCACAGAAGAATATTTTACGGAAGAAGCAAAACAAGCTAGACGCGATGCAGCCCAACTTTGCCTTCAAAACTCACAAAGGGCCAAAGCAGATCAGGGTCAGGATTAAGCTCCAACTCCAACTCTAGCAATAGTTCATGGGAGCTACACATGCCCAAATAGGGTCCGGTTTGTGGGATCCAATTCAAACAACACCCCTGCGGTTCCTTTTTTAGGCCAGCTCATTAGAGGGCAAAGAACACCTCGTGGCAAAACCAGCAGCAATCATCGGTGGTGACCCGCAGCAGGTGTTTGGGGGCAATACCATCACTCCTCCCTCCCTAATTGTCAACCAGTCTAAACACACTCTCACTAAAGCCGAAGAAGAAATACTGCAAAAGGGCCTATAATTTATCCCCACTGTTCGATATGACCCTTTTCAAACCAGAATCGAATGCATGCAACTCATGGGCAAGATTTGTTTGTAACTATTTTTTTCAGATAATAGTTATGAACAACAGGATGTTACAGGGTTCCGCTCTCCTTCCCAATGTTTTCCTCCTTTTGGCTCAAATTCGGTTGAATCCATTACATTTGAGCAGGCCTTGCTCAAGAACCTTGCCAAAACTGAACATAACATTCCATTCATTCACAATAACTGCACCAAAGCCCAATTGACAGCCCTCATGGACTTGGCAAACAATACTGAGATCACCATAAAACCTGCGGACAAAGGTGGAGCCATGGTCATGCAAGATACCCCTGATTACATCAAGATGATAGAAGCTCTCCTCTGTGACAACACCAGCTACCAGGTCCTAGCCACTGACCTCACAGCTATTCTAGAGACACTTGTCTCCCCCCATTGTTGAAGAAGCGGAGGCAGAAGGCTACATTAACCCCAGAGAGGCTGCCTTCCTTAGACCTACACACCCTTGTAAACCATCCATGGATGCCCTGCCGAAAATCCATAAGGGCCTTTTCCCTCCTCCTGGTCATCCAATGGTGTCCGGAATAAATTCCGTCTTTGAACCATTGTCGCAATACATGGTTTTTTTAAATCAGAAATGAAATTCCAAAGATGCAATCCTAATTAAGGATTCAACCACAATGCTTGTGCTACTAAATACTTTAGAATTCAATCCAGACTCAGATTGGTTGGTGACCGTAGACATAGAATCACTGTACATAATAATTCCACAGCAAGACACGTTGTCTATGGTACATGCTTTATTAGACTCAGGAATTGACCTCCATGGAGTACCACCCGGCTTTATAGCCGATCTGGCTGAGATTGCACTAACAAAGAATTTCTTTCTGTTTGGTTCTACCTACTACCAGCAAGTCTCCGGCACAGCCATGGGAGCCACCTTTGCTCCCAGCCTGGCCAATCTCTACGTGGATCAGTTTGAACATAGCAACATCTATCCTAACACCAATCCCTTCCTTGGGAATCTGTTAGTTTGTAGTCGGTATATCAATGACATTTTCGTGATTTTCAGAGGCACGAGAGAAGAACTGGTAGCTTTTCACGAGTGGCTTAACAACCTAAACCCCAATCTCAAATTCACGTTAGAAATGCACAAAAAGAGACACATTTCTTAGACTTAGCTATCGCTACATCTAATGGCGGATTGATATCCAAGGTGTACAAAAAACGACAGATAGAAACTCTCTGCTGTGTTACTCCAGCTATCACCCACGGGCACTAAAAGACAACCTCCCCTTTGGGCAGTTTCTTAGGTCCCGTAGGCTATGCACTAAGACCACTGATTATACGGCCGATGCCAAAGTTCTTAAATAACAGCTTGCCCAAAGGGGGTATCCAACTAGGATTGTCAACCAAACATGCAAAAGAGCCAGGAACATCCCTCGGGCAACTACTTTGGATCAACATCAGAAAGCTAAGGAAAACATAGGATTAACGGCTGTTTTCAGTACTCACCTTTCCTAAACAAAATCAAGAAGGAAATAAAGAAGCTATGGCCGATTCTGAACAGCGGCACATGTGCTTTACTGATACCACGTTTCGCTCTGAAAAGAAGACAGAACATCAGAGACAAACTGGTCAAAACAGTACCCTTAGCCAATCACACACCTCAACTGATTAAACCCACCTTGTGGAACACCAACCCACCCACTGGACATTCCCCCTGTGGTCAATGCTTCATGTGCACCCAGACCACAAGAACTACAACTATCAACATTGGATGGAACACTCCATGGGTGCAAAGACACTTCATGAATTGCAACACCAAAGGAGTAATACATATGATCACTTGCCCCTGCAACCGTAAATATATGGGGATGACTGTACGAGAAGTCAGGAAGCACATGATCGAACATCGGTCATGCATACGAACAGGCAAATTTGCAGCACCAATGGTGCCACATTTCCTGGCCGAGGGGCACACTGGAGAAGATTTCCAATGGACAATATTAGAGAAAATCAAGCCACCCATAAGAGGAGGCAACTTCCATGATATTCTGTTCAGACAAGCACAGATATGGATCTTTCGACTAGACACATGCCATAAAGGACCTGGAACTGGCAGTATTGGCACAATGAGTTATTTTTTCATCGACATACTCCCATTGATCCCTTGACAGGGCTTGCACTCTCTGTCTAGAACTTGCCGACACACATGTGCATGTGTAGCTATTTCAATCCACAAGTACCTATTGATCCCTTGGCAGGTCTTGCACTCTCTGTCTAGACCTGGCCGACACACATGTGCAGCCAGGCATTGTCCATCCCCTCTGCAACCAAATGGAGCCTAGTGGTTTGTTTTCCCATCCTGTTTCAGGTTGTTTCTGAGCAACCAACCTGGCATGTGATATGCATCTCGAGATGGCAGCAACCTCCGAGATGCCTTTTTGTTGACAGTTCCCTGAACAATAGGTTGAAGAAGCCAACACCATGGCAGGTGGACATGGGCCATATTATTAAGGGCCAATCAAAACCGCTTTTCACAGTGACACACTCACCAATGGCCGACAGTACAGGCCATTTCGTTTTCCACACTGGCCGTTCTGGCCATGCCCACCGTTGCGCCCACTGGCGTCACGTATGTAGATATGCTTTACTATGTAGACTGCAGTCCTCAGAACAAAGGCACTGCCTTTAGATCTTATGGCAGATCTGTATGGGCCAGATCGGGAACAAACCAGTATCCTAGTTACTGTTGCTTACATGTGTAGACCCTGCATGACTGTCAGATGATGCCAGCCTGTTTTCGCTGACACTGATTGCCCGGGTCACGCCCACTCCCCCACCCCCTTTCATGACTAACATGCATGTGCTCCTCTTAGTGCTCACCGCGTCCGCAGGTTATCCTATTCAGCTAGGTAGACACACAACATTCCTCCAACTTAAGCACAGCCTCATGCTGACCCGGTAACCCTGATACCCGAATACATTGACTGTTCAGCTGCCAAATTAGACATTCCCGTAATACGAACCAAGCGGCCCGTTTGTTTGTTTTTCCTAAGTACCCTGTTCTTCTATGTCTTCCCTGCAGCAGAATACCCTGCATACTTGGCATGAATTAAGACAAAATCCATGGAGGTCTGGGGACACACAATTCACACGCGATGGCCTAACATGTGGGCTTTTTTAGATAATCCACAAACAGGAATGCTCTAATTGTATAAGATTTCAGTGAGCACGAGTCACTTTGGGGTGATTACGATGTACCACCACATCCGCAGGCATAGCCAGCTAGTCCATTGAGCTATCCGATTTGGTTTTCCTGCACCCTCACCTTTAAACCACTTTAATATCACTGCCTTTTTCCTTCCTTGACACCCTCAAACCCCCATCCCCCTCGTGTTCCCATTCACCCCAGGAGACTAGCATCAGGGCACAGCCATGAAGTAGAGTGGCAATACATATTTCCTATGCCCCATTGTGAATATGATTTATTCTTTTACCTACAATGTGCTAAAAAGCAAGTCGGTAGATTGCCGGCCGGCCAGACAAAACCATGAGTTCATTTACATCCCAGGTTCCTGCTTTTTTGTCTCCTCACAGGAGATGGAGCAGCCTGTTTACACTGCCCCACTTCGAGGCAAGCTGGATGATTGAAGTATTACAGAGAATAAACAACGGTCCTGAAGAAGATGGTGATAAACACATAACCATCGAAACAGGTTGACCTTCCTGGCCATGGGTACTCCCATGACCACCTAGATATCCTTGAAAGCAAGAGGCATACCATTACATAAGAATACCATTCATTACTCACTTCACGTGAGCCTTTTAAGGGTCCCATGGAAATGGGGACACATTTTTATAGATCATTTTAAGTAACACAAACTTCAGCATGTGGCAAATTCAGTGCCCCATGGTGAATAAAGTATTTACAGAAATCCCACGGCACAGGAATGTCCATGCCAGCTAACCAGCTGTTCAGAACACGATCTAATAATCAGTCTTGTCATACACAGTAGCATACAGGTTCTGTTGTGCTGGTTGCTTTTTCTAGAATAAAAAAATCCTGATGAAATTTTAAATATCCATACAATTGGTTAAGTTGTGGGACAGTTATCTCTTCAGCTATCCCCTTTAGATAAGTGTTAAACCAACTGCCATCTAGGGCTAGGCACTCCCGTTAGGGTCAGGGTGGCCTTCCTGCAGGGGTAGATAGCACATTGTTATTCCAACTGTTGTTTGTTTCAACCAATTGCTAACTTAGGTGGCACTCATTTTGTTTCTCCCAAAGAACCGTTGATGTTGTGACACTGTACTGTTTTGTTTAACAGTTAGGGAATGCAAATGTTTTTCCTATATTGTCTTCAAACTCACCCTGTAGTTATATCGAAAACAATCTTTCGCTAGACGATTGTTTCTGAAGGCTCATTTCTGTGGATGGCAAAGGGCCTAACCAGTGCATGACTGGAATGTGGGAGGAGATGAAACCAAGAGAAGCTGAAATAAGAAAGCTTTTCAGATCGAAATGGTGGTCCACATCACATGACAGGGCAGGATGCCAGATGGCAGCAGGGCCTTGTGACATCAAAGGGCAGGCTTAGCTCATTATCTGCAGTGGCAGATCTCTGTGTACCTGATGTCTCCCAAGCATTTACGAACAGCAGCCTACCAACTTCAAACAAAAAAGAAGCTAATAAAAACACAGTCCAGGAAGCTCTGGTCACATGCTGGCCAGGAATTGCAAATAGCCTGGAGGAAGGGGATCTCACATTTGTATAACATGAACATTTCCAATTAGTTTTAACAGACTAACATATCTTATGCATTTTTCTCAGCAACCAAAAGCCATGCTGCATTCTTTTATGTGTCATTTTAAAGATATGTTCCAGGCAATTTTGTTGAAATAAAATGCATCCACCTGCGATTTAGGGAATGGTAATGGCAAGCTAAAAAGTGTTCCTGGCGGCTCTAAACATGTCCCGAGGTTAGGGGTTTTCAAACTGGTGGAGGGTAAAATTAGGCACCTGGAGAGTAAATTGCATGTTCATAACTATTATGCTTTTTACATAAATGGCAGAAAACTTCCATACGCACGTGCAGCATGGTGTGGGTCCAGCTGTCATTGTACTGAATTTCCCATGATCAGCTGAAGTGGAATATATACATATTATGGCAGTTACTAGTAAATTATGAGGTTTTGCCACATAACTGCTTTTTGCCAAAAAGTTGATGTAAAAAAAGGGGGATTTCAAATGGGAGTTGCTGTATTTCTGCTCTAGACTCCTAAACCAATCCTTAGAGAGAGGCTGGACTTGGGGTGAGAGCGAATGGTAACTGTCCAATCTTAGTTGTGAGAATTATTGCAGGGCCCTGCCTAATAGTCAATTGTTGATGGTGTCATCACTGGTATATAAAGTGGATGCACTATGAGAGAAGGGGAGAGCTGCTATACATTACCATCTGCCAGCCGTAAGGAAACAACAAAAGGGGATTTGCTGCGATTGCATCTGGATAGAGCTGTCTATTGCTGGGCAGGTCTAAAAGCTGACAGGGCCCTATGATGAAGAGGTTCGGACCATCCTTAAGAGTAGAGTGATAAGACCCTTGCCCTGTCCTCCAAGAGGGTCCTAAAATGCAGCTGGCTTTCCTGAATTTAAAACATAGGTGTTCAATGTAAGCAGAATCGAGGCCTTTGAAACCAAAAGGTGCGGGAATCTGCTTGCCTTAAATCGTTTCCCTTTATACTGAGTTGTGGGAGGGGGACGCAAACTGTGTAGATCCTTAGCCTGTTTAACTAACAATATTAATTTAATTAATTTCCCTTGGTAGAAAACCACAGGGTGGTTGTCATTGAAATTTGAACCTAACAAACCTCATTCCCAGGGTGCACTGGAAATGATAGACTGTAATGGGTGTGTCCCTAAACTAAAACAAAAAAAATGTACCCCATTTTACCGCCCAACTTCCCCAACACAGGCCTTTGAGTGGAGGGGGTGCTGAAAATCCAACATTTCTAAATCATCCCATTTTGTTGTCTATCCAGCTTCCCCAACACAGGCCTGTAAGTGGAGGGGGGGGGCTGACAATCCCAAATTCCTAAATCATCCCAATATTTTTCTGTCCAGCTTCCGCAACACAGGCCTTTAAGTGGAGGGGGTCTGAAATCCCAAATTCCTAAATCATCCCAATGTTTTTCTGCCCAACTTCCACAAAACATGCTTTTAAGTGGAGGGGGGTCTGAAATCCAACATTTCTAAATCATCCCCATTTTTCTGTCCAACTTCCCCAACCCAGACTAAAGTAGGGGGGGTCTGAAAAACAAAATGCTAAAACTCCTTGTGCTTATTTTAAAGCAAACGTGGGTGAAGTAATAATTGCCATATGCATCTGTACACATCTGTAAATGAAACTGCTAGCCTTTTAATAGTGTGGGAAAATCGAAATTGCACAGCATTGCATACGTAAACTGATTTTGTTTATTGACCAGTGTTGATTATTTCTTGAAGTGAAATCTGTAGACAGTAAAGCATTGTGATTTGTGTTTTTCCCAACCAGTTTGTGTGATTAATTTATGTAAAAAGAAGTCATTGTGAGCCACAAAGAAGGGGGCAGGTGTAGTTTAGTGCAATCTCTAATACCTATAATTCAAATAAATACAAATATATTTCCTGTACAGGGGCCTGGTTCTTGGCTAATTGGTAGCTCAGGGAGATTGATCCAAGAAGAATGAGATGAACCGGAAATGGGGATGAACAAAGAACTGACATTAAACAGTTTGGGCCTCATTATGACCCCGGCGCTAATGGGTTAACGGCGCCGTAAAAGGATGCGGTGCCGTTAACCTATTAGTGCCTAATTACGAGGTCCCTTTGCGGGACCCAACCTTAACAGCTGGTTTTACCAGCCGTTAAAGTAGGGACCCGCAAAGGGACCTTGGTGCTAATTACGGTGACGCAATTTGCGGCACCGTACTTAGCTCCTTCCCCATTCCCATTGAGCCCTAAGGGGCAAAAATGGGAATGAGGAAGGGCCATGGAGGAAGGGGGAATTACCGCCCCGCCAACCTTGTAATGGGGTGGTAATTCCCCCTTTCTCCATGGCGGAGTCGGTAACTTACCGGCATGGACCATGGTGCTAATAGCACCATGGTCTTCCGCCAGGGTCGTAATGAGGCCCTTTGTTGTGTGACACCTTGATTGGGGAGGGAAGGAATTCACCGCTTTGAGGGTGGCGTTCAGTGAACCGTTACAAAATGAAGGCTTGTCTGGTATTTGGCTGGCTATTTTTGACACATGACAAGTGCATTGTGACCGACTATTCACATTGATGTATTTGCATAAAGGTGGAGGGAAAGTCATCTTTGCTTTGTTAAAGTGCCGCAAGGACTTTGCCCCTGGGTTCCAGGGTCGTGTATAGGTGAAACATTAAGATTGAGTAAGAATTGATTTTTGATTTGGCATTGCGAGTGGAACTTAAGCGGGAACATGGCAAAAAGGCAATTTAAGAAAAATGAATGCAATTGAATTGGATGATGCCTGGAGACGTTCCCTTGCTAAGCTGTTCATTCGTGGTGAGTGGACAGAGGCAGATGAAGGGAGCTAGCAAGCTAAAATGATGCAAGATGTTACATCAGGAGCAATTAACGTTTGGTGTGAAAGTGGGATATGGCACAAAGCATTAGAGGCATTTTATATGGCCCGAAATGCTCAAGAACAACTGAGTGAAATGGCTCAGCTCACAGTTTATCTATACTTTCACTTGCAGTTAGCTTGTGCGCAGAGTCAGACCGAGATTCTGTATGAGGCACAGAAAGAACTTAAACAGTTAGAAAAGCAAGCACAGCAGTGCCATAATTTTGAGTTAAAACAAAAAAGCCTCATGGAACAACTCAAAAATTAGCAGCAAGAGAGTGCAGAGCGTGAAATACAGTTTTCTGCACTGCAGGAAGCACATAAAGAGTGTGTGGAAAATGTGAGCACACTGCAACAAAAGGTCAATGATCAGACTATTTATAATAGAGGGCTGTTAGATGACCCTATTGCCTTCCAATTACAAATAGTTGAAAAATGAAAATGGTCAGTAAATTATAAAAGGGGTTGATTCCCAAAATTACTTTGATCAGATATATCAGAAGGTAAATACTTTAAAACAACAGAAAATTCAATTGGTGAAGGAACAAGACCTCTTGAACCAGGATTATAGTGTCCGTGCACAGGAGGTGCATCAGTTGAAAATGGATGCAGAAAAGAGTCAGTTAGGTTCTCAGGAACTGACTGGAAATAGGCAAGAAAATATATAACTCATGCAGCATGTTAGGCAAGCAGAAGCTGATGTTTACAGGCAGAGCAGTGTAGAAACACAAGCAATTGGTATCCTGAAAGCAAACCAATTTGAATATGCGCGCACAATGCAGGCCGCACAAAATGAAAATGAGTGAAGTCAGAATTCAAACAGGGAATTGAAAGATCGATTAATGGCCCAGAGTAAAGTGCTCAAGGCCAATAAGACCCTGGTGTCACAGTTAAAAAGCCAGCTCTCTGAACACCGTCAGGAAATAAGGACAGGGAGTAGGAGGTGTGAGAGTTTTTACAAATGAAATTGAAAAACACAAACATGCATTGAGTCACTCTGACCAATCAGGGTATGGGAAAGGGCCCTCTGATCCAAGGGTGATGCCCTCCCCATCAGGAACCTCATGCCAGCTAACCACAACTTCCTATGGTACGACTGCGGCTGACCTCATACTTTCCACCCCCAATGCCCAAGGAAACATGAGGCACCTCGACTTTCACAGGCCTAGCCAAACTGATCCAGAAAGCCAGTCCTAATCTGAGATTGAGGACTACTCACCTCTATCACACAGAAGGGAAAGTGGGCAGACCAGTGTGTCCTGGAAAGTTAAGAATAATCCAGTGAGTACTTAAGACCATGAAAACTTCCTTGATGAGAAAATGAGGAGTTGGACTTAAAATGAGATTGTAGAGATACCACTTAGCTCGCTTCGGTGGAGAAGAACATTCAAAGCTGCAGCCCAGGAGGTGTATATTAAAAACCTTCTTACATTCAGGGGAAATGGTGAATTTCCCCAGACTATGTGCAAAGGGGGAGACTACACAGTTGAGTCAGTCTGAGGATGAGATGGAGTATGATCCTGTGCCAAAAGGTGAATACTGGAGAAAGGACCATGACAATTCACAGTGGCACAGGCAAGAGGAGTCCAGACCCCGTTGTTCTGTGAGGTATTACACCAGTCTCAAAGAGATAGGGAGTGCCTAGAAGATAATGAATGGAGTACCAATAGCATCTCTGAGTCAGAAGATGAATAGACGCAGGTGCAGAGAAAAAGGAAGACAGGGAAACAAAGAAAGGGTTTTGTTAAAGACACAATTCGACAGATCAAGGCCATAAATAGCTTAATGACCCCATACCATAAAAATACAAAGTATGTGGTGTGGGAACATCTAGAATTGTATGAAAAAATGATATTCTCATTTGGAATTAAAAATTATGTAAATTATTTGGAGTTTGTGAAATGGACATTCTCTCCTGAGTACTCCAGTTTCTTTTCGGGACTGGGGGACCAGAATCATTATAAATAGTCCACCTATAAGGTGGCCATTTTTAAAACAATTCCCACACTTAGAAACCCACAAGAGGCAATAAGGCTGCATATAATTTACAATGTGGGAGGATCAGACGCCTAGGGAGTTTGTGCAGGAGTTAAAGCAGGCATTTTCTCAGACTTCCCGGTGGGTGAACACAAATGGTAGGGAGTTCATAACTACATATTTCCATGCACTCCCCAAATAGATAACCTATTTTTGGCAGAAAAGGATTATTGTGAGAAACAAGGCGCCCTGACAACTTGATATGTGTGCAAGGGCTGCAGATTGAGGCAAAGGAGAAGGCAACCTGCCAAAGTTGCCAAAAGTACATGAATGAGACAAAAAGGTGGTTTGCCTGATATCTGCGCACAAAAAACACAATCAAACTACAGTTAGCATGAGTTTTAATTGAAGAATTATTGAGCAGCCTGACACGTGTTTCGAGCTAAGAGGCTAGTCATCAGAGGCCGGTAATTCGGCGTCCCCGCCAATGTGAACTGGAACCGGCATCTCTACACAATGGAAGCGGTATATATTTAGTGGAGCTCACAATATTTATGACCTGGAATATGATCCATTACATTGTCAGGCTGACCCACCTCACAAGAAATACAAGAATTACCAGCCTCTGATGACGAGCCTCTTAGCTCGAAACACGTGTCAGGCTACTCAAGAATTCTTCAATTAAAACTCATGCTAACTGTAGTTTGAATTGTGTTTTTTGTGCGCAGATATCAGGCAAACCACCTTTTTGCCTCCCCAAATAGATGATGACTCAGTTGGTCCATGATTTCCATGAGCACAGGACCCTGGATTGGGTAATTTAACAGGCCACCAGGATATATGAAGTCCAGAAGCCAACTGAAAGTGAAAACACCCCCACAAACCCCGAACCATCCAACACCCCTGCTGCCGCAGAGGTACAAACTACCCCTCCACTGGATCTGGAGATTAGGGGCTTAAAAATACTCCTTTTGCCAACAAGCAGAATGAAAGGCAGAGGAGACCCTCAGACCCAGCACAATCGAATGGTAGTCAGGCAGAATCTCTGACCAATGTCCTCTCTGACCCTCCCACCTATGTAATCCCTAGGTACAAGAGTACTAAACCAATCCTGGGGTATGTATACACTCCCCCGGCCCAGGGAGGAGGGGGCAAATAGGTAAGTACTGCCCAGAAAACCTCCCTCTAAACTTCCCTCAGGAGAGAAGTACCAATCCACCTCCCAATCCTTACCTTTTCCCCAGATATCCCCCGAACCAGAACTTCCAGAACTTACAAAATAATCCTCCTCCCTCTTCCTGATTCCAGGTCAATAGATCCCTGAACCCAGGAGAAGGGAGGTTCAGGATGGAAAATGATGCAGGAAATTTCCAGTACCCAAGCTACCCCGGAAGAAGGGACAGTTGCCCTTTTCGGGAGCAACAGAGGTATGACTCGAGACCTCCCTACAATCCAGAAAAGGTCTTGCAGCTGGAGCGACAGGTCCAGCAAATGACCGATGACCTGGGGTGCATGTTGAGGGCTCAGTCCAACCCTCAACCTAACCCTGCTTCCCAGAAGGTCCCAACCCCCAGGGTTTATGCCCCGGTGTGAAATGACAGGAGGAACCGTCCAACAAACCACAGGTTCTTGAGGAGGGGGTCAGGGAAGGAGAGATGCCAAGCCATAGAGGAAGCTTCTTTTCTCCTCACCCAAACAGAACCCCTAAAAACCTCTCAGCCTTAAAGTGACTCTTCTACTCCCATAATGTTAGAGTCCAAAGAGCAAAGGGTAAGTAGGAGAGGTCAAAGAAGAACCCACTTTGTTGGAGAGCTCAAGATTATCCCCTTTGAAAGAGAATATGCCATGGAGTACTCCGGTAAGCAGATCTTCTCTTTCAGAAATGGGGATCCTTACAAAGGAAAATGGGTCCCAAAAGACCCTGAGTGGGCCAGGGTAAGTACAGTGACCAACCCAGAACAAGAAACTATTTAACCCCCAAAATCTGAGCCAGATAGAAAAGAAACAGTGATGTCCTTCCCCCGAGCAGGTTCTGAGAACTGCCCCCAGGAAAAGGGGCACAGCAAAGAATTGGAGGGGAAAGAGGATTCCCCAAATCTGCCCATTGTTAGTTGTACAATTTTCCTTACAGATTCCCAAACTCTGACATGAAAAATTGCCCAAGATCACATGTGTCAGAGTTCAATATTAAGAAAATGACCACTGGGCTGGCAAACAACTCACACTTTCTTTGCACCCTGGAGGAGAAAGAAGGCCTATTGTATGCACCGGTCAAGTTTCAGGGTCAGTGTGAATTATCAGCTCTTGTGGATTCTGGATCCCAAGCAACCCCCTGTCCAAAAAGGTCTTTGACCAACTCAATTCAGGATGGGGAAGGGTCGTCAAATTCCCCTCACACCATTTTCCCAGACAACTCTGACATTTCTGTCGAAGGGACTGCTTATCTTGAAAATCAATCTTCCTCCCAGTTTAAAGTGGCAATCCACACTGGAAGGGAACACCCTAAAATGTAACAGCAGTCCAAATCTGAAAAAAACTTGAGTCCTGTGAAGCCAGACAAGGAAGAACTTGCTCAAAGTCTGACGGACATTCAGAAAAAGGGCAAACAGGTGTTTTTCCCCATTCAGTTAAATGAGGGGGAGGAGCTGGTGCTCAACAGAGTATGCCGGAATAATGGAAGGCGCTTCATCAGCGAAGGATTATTCAGGAAACTCCCAAAACATCAGACCATCCCCACATTTAAATTGATTGACGAATGGGAAGTAGACCTGGAAAGCTGGACTACTGTAACAGCCTCTATCTTAATCTGCCTGCCTCCACTCTCCGCCCTCTGCAACTCATCCAGAACAGAACTGCAAGCCCAGGGACGGTATCTCTCCAGGACTGAAATCTCTACACTGGCTCCCAGTGGCTGTGAGGATAAAGTTCAAAACCCTCTGCATTGTCCATAAGGCCTTCTGGGGCCTGGGGCCTAAATACCTTCAACTCTCTCTTCCTAAATATCTTCCTTCCCGAGCTCTTCGCTCATCCGTCTCCAACTCCCTCAGGGTCAGCCGCTTCTCGAAGCAACGAGCTGGTGGTAGATCTCTCTCCGCGGCAGGGGCCTCTCTCTGGAACAGCCTTCCTGCCTCCCTGAAATTTGAGGAGAACCATCTCCGGTTCCGGAAGCACCTCAAAACCTTCCTCTTTGTTTCTGCTTTCTCTCTCCCTCTCCCCTGCTAATTCTTCACTGAAACTGCACTAAATCTGCAACTGGGCCACTCTCACCGACCTCGGTCCTGGGCCCAGCCACTCTCCACTTGCACTGCCTCCCTGGCAACCCCTGCACTGCGGGACTGTCTCTGTATCCCTACAGCCCCCCCTTCCCAGCACTTGTCTGCACTTACCCTGCACTTGCCACCAGCTGGCCTTTTTCTTGTACTGCACTTCCCCCCTCCCCTTCCCCTTGCACTTCTCCCTTCCCCCTACCCCTGCACTTGCGCGATCTGAATGACACCTGGCCTAGTAGGATTGTTGTCTGTCCTCCCCTTGTTTCCCCCTCCCTGCCTCGTCGCTCCTTGAAACACTTGTGTGTAGGCGCGTTACAAATGCCATATCATTTCATATCATATCATAACTCCAAACTCCGAACATCTCCTGCCTACAGGCGTATGCTAAAAATATCCATTGGAAAAAAAAGCATAGAGCATAATTGTTGGGTCATGAGAGATATCCCTTCTGCCTTTTATCTGGGCATTGATGTTCTCAACCGATTCGGAATCAATTTGGACCTTATTAATAATTAAGCCTGGCCCTGACTGGGGGGTAACCTCATGGAAATTGACAACACTGAAAATGCATTCCAGTCAGCTCAATTGCTGCCTTATGCGGTTGAAGTTCAAGTGCAAGAAGAGGTTACCATCCCAGGACAGGTGCAACAATTCACTTTTCCCCATGACATTCAGCAAGGACAGAACCTCAAACATCAGGATGCCTATATACATTTAAATTCCCACCTCCAACAACTAGATTTGTATTTAAATCTGACACCTGTAGTAGACCTAGAACACAACACCATTTGAATATTGGTAGATAACAGCGACCCTCAAAGTTTCACTTTGGGGGCAGATGCATTTATTGGAATGGTGGTTGCCCAACATTATTCTATTAATTTAGGTAATTAAATCATGGGACAAATCCTGCGACAGTATTCCTCCAGAAAAGATTTTTACTATGCCTGGGTGGAAATGTCATGGTGTACTCCTCCTGTATCTACGGGGTAGAAGAGGTGACATGTGACACCAGGAGGAAGGGGGTACTGTTCAGTGTCACAGACCACTACCTTGAATCCCTGGGACCCAACATCCAGGTCAACACCAGCAAAAGAGTACTTTCCAGACTAATGGAGGATACTGCTGAAGTTGCCAAGCCTGAGGTCTTTCCAAGTTTCAACCAGATAGTTGAGGAAGGATCAATCTTGCGGATGCCTGTGAGACCCAGGTGCAAAGACAAAAACTGAAACAGGTCTTCCTGGAATTTCAAGATATCTTTTCAGTGGACATATGACTGTGGACATGTATCCATTCATTCAACCACCATACCCAACGACCATCAGATGGCGCCAGTATTTGTGAAACAATACCGGTTACCTCTCGCATCCGTGGAATCACTCACAGAGAGTATTAAGAACTTAGAATCCCGTGGGATAATTTGTCCGATCCGCAGTACCTGCAACAATCTGGTATTGGGGATATTCAAATCAAACAGCCAATTGAGACTATGTGCAGAACTGAGGGAGTTGAACAAATGGGTCCGCATGTGAAGATGGTCACTTCCTTTCATCGATCAAGGGCTGCCACAGATCCAAGGATCAGAGGTGTACACCACCATTGACCTGACCAACGGATACTGGACAGTACCCGTGAGTAGGGAAGACCAGCACAAGCTTACCTTTACCTGCGGGGAGCAGCCGTATACATGGACCTGAATCCCCTTTGGATATATCAACTCATGCAATGAGTTCTACATCTTCCTACATAAGATCATGCCTGACTTGGGTGAAAGGTGAAACCTGACCTATGTGGATGATGTTCTGATCAAGAGCTCAACTGTGGAAGAACACATAGCAGAAATCTGCTATGTTCTAAACCAGTTGCAGAAAGCCAGAGCAAAACTTTCCTTTCAGAAGGGCCAGTGGTGTAAGACCCGAGTGAACTTCTTAGGGCATGAGATCACCACTGAGGGTCTTAATGCCCAGGCGAAGAAGGTGGAAGCCTTACTGAAACTAAAAGACCTAACTACTCTGCGAGAATTAAAAAGCCTTCTTGGACTCACTAATTATAGTCAGAAGTTCATTGAAGACTACACAGTGGTCACTTGACCCGTGGTCCATTTATTTACAGCTGCAGTCAAGTGGGAGTGGGGTACGGAACAAGCTGAGGCAGTTAAACAACTAAAAGAACCCTTTCCGAGGATCCTTGTTTGGCCTACTCCATAAAGAACAAGGAGTTCTTCTTGGAGACAGGGTACTAAGATACTTACCTAACATTGGTGTTGGATCAAAAACATGATAAAGTCAACAAAGTTATCTCGTGCTCGAGCAATACTTTGTCCTCTGTGGAGGTAAAATGTAATGACTGCGAGAAGGCACTCCTAACTATGGTGTGGCCATTATTACCTCCCATTCATCCAGAGGGAGCACATCATTGTCAAGACTCCTCACCAATCCTTGCAATATCTCCAAAGTGACAGAATCCATGTGGGAAAAATCAGTAATTTCCGAATTACTTCATGGATTCTGTCCATGCAGGGCTTTCCTGTGGAGATCAGATATGGCCAAAACAAGAAGAGTCCCTTAATGCAAGGGTTGCTGGACATGCATGATAGTAATCAAGAAAACTGCCTCGAGGACGGAAGTCTAATGACCTACAAAAACATTGAGGCATACTTAACTTCCCCACACAAGGTCTATGAAGAAGACAAGTGTCAGGGGATACCCACAGTTTATGTGGAAGGGTGCTCCTGCCATGTTGATAACAACAGGGAAAAAGAACTAATGACTGGCATTGGGAATGCCTGGGTGAATGATACCCCGGAACTGTTTGCTGTTTACAAAATAGGACCACGAAGTAGTCAGGTTGCAGAGTTCATGGTCGTTCATCAACCCACTGCAATGCACATTAACTCAAATAACTGCTAATAATCACTGACTCTGATAATGTCAGGAATGCGTTTGTGGAGCACCTGATTAACTGGAAGAATCGAGACATCCTTTGTGCCAACAATAAACCCTTAAAGCATGCTAAACTGATCCAGTCAATTGACGATCTGGTGACCTCCAATGAGATGATCATCTATTGGAATAAGATAGGTCATTCCAAAATATAGGGGCCAGATAACACTGGGAATGACCTGGCTGACCAGCTGGCAAAAACCAGAGTTCTGCAGGGGGATTTCATAGAAACGAAATCCCTGCCACGAAAATCCAATTTGCTGCAGTCACCAGGTCACAAACTCATGTGAATAGTGAACTCTTGACTGCCCGGTGAAGTAAAGCTACCCAGATGCAGATTTGATCACTGCACAGAAAGAGGACCCAATCATTGGGAAATTCTATCAACACATTGAAGACCCTGTGAGCTTTTGCTGTAACAGAGTCTGATTATACCAGTAAAGAGGTTTTACGGTTGTTGATGAAGTTTTCCAAAATGGTCCGGATCCAAGACGGTTTGTTGGTAAGGAGAGCCCTATCTGGCTGTGACCAGTGTATGGTACCTTCCTCATTCTAAAGCCTGATGTAGGGGGTTTCACATGACATTAGAAATCTTGTGTGTGGTTGCCTACTGGCCACACATTGGCCAGGAACTCGACACCTACCTAAAGGGGTGTCTTGTGTGTCCTCAATTTCAACCCAGTTCACTCGCACACTGAGCTCCCCTAAAAAAACAGGAATGACACTGTCTTGGTCAGCTTTGCAGGTCGACTTCATCGGGCCAGTGATTCGCCCCTCTAGCGGAAACAAGTACATGTTGACTGTGACAAGTGGGTAGAATGTGTTCCAGCCCTGAATTGTAAGGCAGAGACAGCTGCCACACTGATGATCAACCACATATTCTCTCATTTTGGTCTCTGGCAAAGGATTGAGTTGGACCGAGGAAGCCATTTTATCAGTGAGGTGATGGCAAAGATGTGGGAGATTCTAGGGGTAAAAAGAAAACTCCACATTGCCTACCGCCTGGCCTCAAGCGGGGGGGAGAGATTCAACAAGACAATGTTGAGTATCTTAAAGTAGTTTGTGGTAGACTCTGGATTCAGTTGAGACATCCAATTACTGCTTGTCCTGATGGCTATTAGGAGTACCCCATCTTCTGCAACAAAGATGTCTCAATTTTTTTTTTTTAACAACACTTCATTAATTTTCACATAAACAACAATAGTAAAAGTAACAATGTTTCACAGTCAGCATAAAGAATGAAATGTACAAAAAGACAAGAGCATCATAAATAATTCATATCAAGCAGAAAACCAACCGTAGTGAAACATAACCAACAAAAGAATCACAACCACACAAGACAAAAAAAAAAAAAGGAACCCCACTCTACACCGCGAATACCATAACCGTTAAAACAAGGCCACCTTCCCATTGGTCATATAAGGCCATAGAAGGACCCCACAATTTCAAATAATCCTCATCCTTAGCTTTATTATGAAATGAAACCTTATCATACTGTGCCAAAACATGTAATTCCGTCAGCCATTCATCAACATTAGGTTTCTTCCTCGATTTCCAAACCCTGAGTATTAACTTGATAGCCACCATTATGGCCCTATCAATCCAACAAGAATGTCTCGCAATTCGACCACCCCTATCCTTACGGGAAAGTAGGATGACATTCACTGCCGACCTCCGCAAAACCACATCAAAAATCAAATCGATTCTATCAATCACTGCCGTCCAAAACTCCAGCACTCTCGGGCAATCCCACAGTAAATGCAATAATATACCCCTATCATTGTTACAACTCCAACACAAATCATCTGGCCGGAGCCCCAATCTAAACATCCTAACAGGCGTCCAATACAACGTCCCAATAATTTTTTGTCGAATTAAACGTAAACCCATATCAGGACCCAAGGCCAAGTTAACCTTCAGAATGTATTTCCAATCTAACTCAGAAATTTCATCCAGAACATCTTCCGACCAAATATTTCTTAACCTAGACCATGCCCCCCAGAGTTTCTCATCAATAGGCTTAAATTGCATATAAGTATGTACCCCATATTCCGGACCTTCCAATAAAGTAGCAATCTCCGGTTTATTCCCAATAGAACCATCAGCCAATACCAATCTACAAGTTATCATATTCTCCAAAGCCAAGTACCTATTCAGTTCACTTCGCCTCAAACCGTATGAAGTTGGCAGATGTGTTGGATGGGGATAGGTTGTTGAGTTTTGAGGCAAAGATGTCTCAATTTGAGCTTATGACCGGACGATAAAGGGTGTTACCTCAGCATATGCTCTATAGAACTCAAGAGGAGACAATGATAAATGTGTCCACTACTCATGAGTACATTTAATTTGTAAGGAAGAACCTCCAGCATGCTTTTGCTTACACTCAGCGCGATTTAGAAAAGGAATCTGACCAGGGAGTGGAAGTTTCTCCTGTCTTAGTGTTGTGACTTTGAAATTTTAGATACAATTTCACCTGTTACCTACAAATCCGCATCCCAAAAGGAGAACATACAGAAGAAAAAGGGGTCGACATCAATCAGTTAAAAAGCTGTCATCCCAGACCAGATTTACAACTGATTGAGGAGCCAAATCAAAGTCGAGCAGAGGAACCATCTCACGAGTGAAAACCCCAGATGGAGACTTAATAAAGATGAGTAGTTTAATTAATATTCTTTGGAAATGTTAAAAACATTTATTGAATTGATGTTTTGTAATGTTATGTTTAGTTTTATGCAATGCGACTAAAGATAGGGGTTTATAGGCTGACTTCTTGCACCAAGAATTAGTAATACAAAATTGTTAGTGATATATGTAGCACTTACGAATACACAGAAGGAGTGCCCCTTCCTTCGTTTGGAAAAATGTGATTGGTTCTATTCTAATGTTGCGCCAAACACTTGTAACACAAATGCAATGGTATCATTCCAAATTTTATTTTGGCTTCTTCTGGTCAAACTCACAAGATTGATTAGATTACCCTTAGTGGTTAACACGTGTTTCGGCCATTAGGACTTTCTTAAAACGGGTTTAATTGAGATTTAAACATACACCTTTAAAAAAAAAATGATTACTATACATACATCTTTTTAAAAAATAATTATTTTATTAATGTTTTTAGTTTATATTCAATCAAGAACAAACTTTTGCATTTAAATTCACAAAGTAAAAATCGCATTTCCTAAATAAAAACAATTAAAATCACTTTCACTAAAAGAAAGATTAAAGAAATTCATCAGTATCAGTGGTTACAGTTAAGGAAAAAAAAACTCCATCTATTTGTGTAATTATGGTGGCATGTGCATTATAGAGTCAAAGTTGTTGACCAAAGTTTTCGAATTGTATCTATTGCGTAGCTTTTTTCCATATGTCGTGGGCTGCAGCGTTATGAACTATAGATTCGGCCCCAATCAAGTCCGACCAGAACTGATCCCTGCTATGTACTCCATGTGTCTGACTTGCGCTCCATAGCCCTTGATGTATAGGGGTTTCAAAACTGTACAAACAGTCAGTAAGTGCCGAGTTGTTTCCACTTCTATGTCGCAGTGCCTGCACATTTTTTCTTCGGCTTAGTGATCAGTCCAGTCCAGTCCTGTTGTTCGTATATTCTTTGGTCCCCAATATATTAAGCCTTAGTTGCAGTTTAGATCACCTCAGTGATGGGTTAGACCATTTTGTTAAATAGGTTCTAGGGTTGTTCCTATCAAAACCTTGCACAGACTATCTATGTCTTTTGTCTTGTCCATCTCCCTGGATTTCTTTTTGATGACTGTCTCGTAGTCTGGTCATTCACATATTGTTACTACTTTTAAGCCCAAAGAACGCAGATGGGAGTCCACAAAATGGCTCTGCTCTTTGCTCAAATAGTTGGAAAAATCGCCTTTTGTTGTTTTTCCCATTAACTGAAGGAGAGGATTCGTACCTGCTATCCCTTTACTGATTTTTAAATGGAGAAGTGTTTTTTTAATGGAACAACTTGCAAGTAAGAATTCCAATCCGTACTCTAGTCTAGGGCCTTCACTGGTACTCCCTTGGGCATATTCATTATAGATCGAAGGATTTTCCCTTCCATTTTCAGCAACCACCCGATTTCCTTTTCTGGCAATGTCTCAAGTGCATACAATATCACCAGGCACACACTAGATTTGTATATTTGTAGAAAACCTTCAATGTTTCCGCCTCCTTTGTGCTCCACATAGCTTTTTATGGCCAATCACCTTTGCCATATTTTGGGTACAATGTATTCTTTGTGATGCGTTACAGATGGTATCGCCCAGATGGGAAAACCCAGATATAGCACTTCGGTTGCCCTTTCCAATTTCGCACCTTCCAAGAACCAGGATTTCTTTTTTTACCTTCTATGAGAGTCTTTCAGACACATAGTCCTTGTCTTGTTCTTATTTATAATCATGGAATTCTTTGGAATATTTTTCCAGGGCGTTCAGGGAGCGCTGCAAACCAATTTGTGTCTGGCCGAAAATGATTATGTGGTCAGCATAAGCCATCATAACCACTTTTACACCATTTATGGTAGGTGGAAAATTTCTTGTGTCCAGTAAATCTCGGTCCATATCCGTCGTATATAAATTATACAGGCTAGGACCCTGTGCACAACCCTGTTTCAGCCCCTCCAGGGTTTCGATACATTTTGCCAATACGCCCTCTTGACTTAGACGGACAACCACTGTGGTGTTTTTGTAAAGCTCCTCTATAAAGTATAGTAGCACCGGATCGATACCCCAAGCTTTCAGTTTAATCCACAATCTACTTCTTGACACTAGGTCAAAAGCGTTAGAAAAGTCCACATAACAACAGTATAATAAGTTTTCACCTTTTGGACGTATTGCTCTCACGAATTGCAGAGCTGTGATGTTAGTTGTTGTTCCATATTTCTTCCTGAAACCTGTTTGGAATAGGCTAAATATGTTCTCGTTTTCTGCCCATATGTTCAAAGTTTCCAGAAGAACTCCTGCAAAGATTTTCTGGCTGGCATCCATCATTGCCAGCAGTCTGTAGTTAGATGTTATTAATCTGTCCCCTTTTTTTAATATTGGCACCAATATAGCTTTTCTCCAACTCTCAGGAATTTGGCCAGACCTCAATATCTCCCCGAAGTGACTTACAAGTATTCTCGCCCATAGGTTGGCATCTGCTTTGTATACCAAGTTTGGGATGCCATACGGCCCTGGTGCACGGGATGCTTTTGTTTTTGTTATCAGTCTTTCTAGCATTGATTCTGAAAACTCTTCTTCCAAATTGACTTTTAAGGATATGTCAAACGTATTCCAATCTATTTTTGCTTCTCCTCCAGGTTTTGTAAGTGACCGATCCTGAGGAGAGCTTTTGGATGTGTTTTACCCATCCTTCCTCTGATATGGGATTTAAGTCAATCTTCGATGTCAGGTTTTTGAAGCTTTTTTAATTTCGCCTGAATTTTGCTTTATTGTCTTGTCTTAGCCACGTAAACAGTTTGTTCCAGTTCACCGTCTTGATGGAGTATCTGTGCGTTTTTGCCAATTTCTATACTTTGTAGCCATGTGTTTTATAAGGGACATTTTGGCTTCTAATGTTAGGACAGAATTACGTTTCACAGCTGCCTTTTTTCTTTCTTTCATGTATAATTGGGTCAACTAATGTATGATCTTGTTCTTGGCTATTATGGTACCTTCCTTTGTTGTTTTTTAAATGGGGTGGAACAATCTGTACATACTTCTAAAAAATCATTGTGCGTTCAACATTGGATTCAAAATAACAATTATTGAAAATTAAAAAACAAAACAAAAGTGATAATAAAAATAATGATAATAATAACGACAAACAAGTAATATCCAAGAAAGAAAGTTGGGGTTGATGGTAGGCAGGATTAGAAGGAGAGAAACGCAGTATAATCCATTATTAAATAGTTCCACTTTGTTTAAAAAAAACACAAATTCCAATTACTACTCATAATTAACTGAATTGAAATCATATTCATTTTAATCTTTATATGCTCCAATTTAAAACCGTTCAAAAAATGAAAGAACCTCTAGAACCTGATAGGATTTAGAGGCCTGGTTTCTTATCATTACAGAATCATTACCCCTTATTACGAAATCATTACCCATTTCATTATTACGAAATCATTACACATTGCTAGAGAATCGTTACCCATTTAGGGATTAGTTATCCATCATTGCATCCTGTTTAGTTATCCATCATACATTCTGATTAGTACTGATTAGTAGTGACATGAAATAGTGACATCATTAGACTATCCACATTATTCTGCCACTTTGTAGCCATTTGCAATTTGAGATAGAATGAGGCCTGTTATATTTGAAGTGCCATGTAGACACACGTTATATTTGTAGAGATATGTTGTTATGTATTATGTATGCCTGTAGAAACACCATGCATTGAGTATGCACTTAGAATATGCATTGAGCTTTGAGTATAGTGCTTGGTATGAATGAATGTGTTAGGCATTACATTCGAGAATAGAAAGCATGAAGCCATTCCACTGAATAAGAAACACAGAAGCGCTGCGGAGTGCGGAGAGATTGTTATGAGTTACAGTGTACAAGTATTTGTAAACAGTTTGCTTGGCAGAGACAGAAATAACATGAAGCTAGCCTTATCAGCATGCCTGGTGTTCGCAGAGAGAAGAGGAAGGTGGGAGCAGCACCAATGTGGGCGAGGGAGAGCTTTGCATGCAGAAGGATAGAGGGATTTGAATGGAGAAAGATGAGGAGATGGTGTACCGCAGGCAGACAGAAGAAGGTCATGATATAGATAGGCCGAAATGTCCCATTGACCAGAACACGCATTGATTGCAAAGTACAAGCACATGCAACACAGACATTTAGGCACTGCTCACATTTAGAATTGCTGACATACAGAAAGAGAGGCATTTTAGCTTAGAGAACGAGTGTAACAATAGGGATTTGTGTACGTCATTGAACAGTATAATGGGAGGTAAGGCATATGGGAGTTTCTAGTTGTTGGAGATGGAGTTTTTGGATGGAGCTGTTCTCTGAGAGATTGAGCTGAAATCGAGGGAGCATCGGGGAAGAATTCTGAGCAAAGCTAATGGGATCTGGCAGACACTGACTGACTGGTTGCAGAGTTAGCGGGCAAGCAGAGACAGAGCAACACTTGAGAAGGGAGTATTGCTGAATAAGAGACATGCATGGGGAATTGGAACAGACACACACACAGAGCTATAGATGGGGTAATCAGACAGGGGTTGTCTTAGCGAGAGAGAGTGCGAAGTATGGTGTGGAATGGAGAGGAATGGTGTGGCTTATAGCTGATAGTATAAGGCTTATAGTTATTGCATGGTAGATTTGCACCAAAAGCATAAAATATGCAAATTCGAGATTTGCATAATAGTAGTGTTTGCATCATGCATTGCTATGCATGAATAAAGGTGTTTTTATTGTTGAATCGATTCATGTGTTTTCTTTGTGTCTTATGTTAATGTGTCCACTGGAGTAAGATAGGAGTAATCTTGCCATAACACAGTGCACAAAGGCCCTGAAATAGAAAGCAGGGGGGGGCAAAGTGATCCACACACCCCTAGGAGGTTGTCTAAGACTGATACATGGTCACCCACTAGGGGCTATGCCAAAGACAGGTGTCTGATTGGTATTACGGTCTCACAAATGGCGCCCGTAACGCGGGACTTTGCTAATGCTGACTGATAACATGGAACAGAGGGTTATGTCTGCAGAGTTTTGCAGCTAGCTTTGATCCAATTATCGATGAGCTGAAGTATACGTTTGAACATCGTGTGCAGCTGTGTTTTCTGTTAGTTCGTGGGAATAGATATTTTATGTTTTGTCTGTCTTGGAGATGTTATGAATTAGAGAATGCTTTGTTCACAGTTTTGTTCACTGTGGGAAAGGGAATGCAATTGTCTGACTGACTTTGAATCCGGAATATGAATTGGAATTTATCCACAGCAGTTTTTCATGACTGGCAATTTTTTGGGAATTAATGTACATCCATTTGGCCGAGCTCGAGAAACAGTTTTTTCTTGAAGACGCTTGTGGTATTTTGTTTGTTTGGAACTCCGCGGAGGCTGACACTTTTTGGGGAAATCTGACCTTTGTTTTGGATTCCTATTGGTTGGAAGTTGTGCACATTTTTGGCACGTCGACGACTGTATCAGCATGTTTAGAGAAGTCTTGGAACTTGTTTTTTGAAACTCACTTAAGTGTTGTGAGGTTTGTAATTACTACTGCAAAATGAGCTCATTTTTTAGTGACTTGAAAGCAATAAGAAATCGGCTTAGAAATATGCTTGATGCCTGGGAAGTTTCGCCAGCACCAACCATAATGATTGGAGAGTTGAAAGTGAAGAGTGAAGAAGCAGAAATGACAGAAATGACACCATATATTAGTGACTTGCGAGCAATAATATATCGTCTCAGACATGTAATTGAAAACTGGGAAGGTATCCTAGCAGCTTTGAATTACCCATTGAAATCTTTGTCAACAGCAGTGATGGGTGGGAACAGAGATCCTAAGAAAACCTGACAGGGGTGCAGCACGAAGAAGTGCATGGAGAAGATTTGAATATTGTTCATGGGGAGAAAGAGTTTTTTCAGAATAATGTCAGAAATAGTGTGAATGAAATGATTGCAGCAACAGCAGAGCAACAAATTGAACAGATTGAATGGAAAGTTTGCCAGGAAATAGAGGAAATGGAGAATGCATTTTTGACAGATATGTGCAGAATGCATAGAGGGTTTGCCTATGAAGATTTGCATTATGAAACTGTATTATTGGAGACACCTTGCATGGAAGCAGTTATGTGCATGGAGGCAGTTATGTGAAAATCTTTGATTTGAATAGAAATAGCATTTGTGATGACATTTTTGGCAGGATTGATGTCACACGCACCTGTGTCTCTGCAGGAGCGATGGACGAGCCTCCCTTGACCCCGAGTCTTCACTTCCCGTGTTTCACCTGGAGGAATACCTGTCAAATACAAGGTGTACACTCAGATCTGAATTCACCCGATTCCCCTGGGCCCTTCCCTTCTCTGTACTGGGTGCTGTGATGTGCCCCTATGGGCTTACCTTGATCTTTAGTAGGGTGTGCACTCCATCCTGTATTCACAGGAGCGCGATTCACTGATGTGATTGGTGCAAATGTCTGCAGGCTGAGTTCAGATGCCAAACGCTGTTATATGCCTTCACAGCGAGGCCGAAAGTTCAAGGCGCCAGTTTCTTCACTGGCTAGAAAGTCCTTCCCACAAGTGAACGTTGCGCGGAGAATGTTAAGTGTCCAAAATTGTCCGTATTGTCTTTGTTTGCCAGTATTTTTGTGTGTGAGTAGCACTGCGTGTAGAAGCTAGCTGTTGGTAGGTTTGCGCAGCGCCTTCAATTCGAGCGCGCCTGGTAATGTCTCTCCCTTTCCCTTGCAGGAGAAATTATGTGGTATTAGCACCTCGAGTCCGGGTTCAGCACTACTGGAGACTTAGTGGTTAGGTAAGTTTGCACTGAGGTTTTTGGTAAGTATGCACCGCGCAGAGAGAGAGAGCGCGATGAAATAAGTGTCCGCGTTATTGGAGCGAGCGCAATGAATAATGTCTCTTCTTTCTTTTATAGGGGTTTGTGCGCTCGTACAACTAACCTGGATTCCAGCGTCGCGGGAAGATTCGGTGAGTATGTGCAGCGTTACTGATGTGCGCATGTTAACGCTGTTCTTCTTTGTTCTTACAGGTGCCGGTGTAGAAGTCCCCTCTTGACTGGAGATAGCTGCTGCGTGGAGTAAGAACCAGGTAAGCTGAAGCTGAATAATCCGGAGCGGGTAAGCAGAAGCAGGATTATCTGGAGTAGGTAAGCAGAAACAGGATGATCCGGAGCAGGTAAACTGAAGCAGGATGATCCGGAGCAGGTAATCAGAAGCAGGATGATCCAGAGCAGGTAAGCTGATGCTGGCTGATCCAGAGCATGGCAAGTGTGTTGCTGATACAGCTCACAGTAAGCAACACGAAGCACTGGAAGAATCTTTGGTGTGGTTTATATAGCCAGCCACACCCAAACACTAGAGAGCTCATGAGTTATCATGCACTTCCTGTTTGGCAACAGGAAGTGGTAACCAGGAGGTTACTACCAACACTAGGAAGGAATGAAAGAAGGGATTTTTTATGGGTTCTTTGTGTGGCTATGCCAGGCCTTCCAAGCCTCCACCCAGCTTGCCCCAACTACCTGCCTGATACCCATGCCAGTCTTCCCCCTCAAGACCCCTCCCAATGGTGTGTATGAGGGCTTTGGTTTTTCAGGATGGTCCCGATGGAATTTCCACACCAATCAGGGGGCATGCATGTGCGTGCTGTGTTCCCATGATCTTTCCTGGGGTCCGTACCCCTTCCGGTCAATCAAATAATACAGGGTCTTTCGTACTTGTTTGGAATCTAATATGTTCTTTACTTCATATTCTGGTGCTTCTTCACCCACTTGTATGGGTGTGGGAGGTATGGAAGTTCGGGTTCCTGGGTGTGCTGGTTTTAATAGTGACACGTCAAATACGGGATGTATACGCATATGTTGAGGTAACGCCAGTCTCATGGCTGCTGGATTAATTACTTTTTCTATTGTTTACGGGCCGATGTATCTAGGCTGAAATTTCTTGGGACCCTTTAAAGCAATGTGTATAGTAGCGAGCCAGACCGAGTCTCCCACTTGATAATCCGGGGCTTTTCGTCGATGGCGTTTCTTTTCTGTGTTTCTTTGGCTTGCTGTATGTTCCTGTGGACTTCTCTGCCTGCTTTCATGATGCTGTCATGTAGATTCTTTACTGCAGACATTTCAATCTTTTCTGGCGGATCGTAGACCGACGTTCTTGGGTTTCGACCATATATAGTAAAGAAGGGTGTTGCTTGGGTTGATGAATGTGTTGAGTTGTTGTGGGCATACTCTGCCATCCATAGAATTTCTGTCCAGCTTTGGCTTGTTTGGTGAAATACACAGCACAAATACTGTTCCATGGTCTGGTTCGTGCGCTCGGTTTGGCCGTCCGTTTGAGGGTGGTGACTAGAAGACAGACGGACTTCTACTCTTGCCAGGGCACAAAAAGTTTTCCAAAAACGAGATACAAATTGGCTGCCTCAGTCAGAAATGATTATGGTAGTGAATCCATGTAACTTGACGATTCGGTCTAGAAAAACCTGCACCAGGGTCTGAGCTGAGGGAATACCTTTTAGAGCTATGAAATGGGCGATTTTGGAGAGGAGGTCCACTACTACGAAGATGGTATTATAACCTGAGTTAGGAGGTAGATCAGTGACAAAGTCCATTGATACTGTGTGCCAGGGTGCTGGCGGAATGGTGATTGGCTGAAGGAGGCCGGCTGCTTTTTGCCTGGATGTTTTGTAATGTGCACACACCTCATAGGTGACTGTGTAGGTGGCAATATCCTCTCACCAAGTTGGCCACCAATAAGATTTGTTTACTGTTCTTCATGGTTTTGGCTATACCCGGATGGGCATCTAATAGCAAGTCGTGGTAGTCTGATATGATTGCTTGTTGCAGATCCTTAGTTGCAACGTAGAGGTGTTTTTGGTAGTATGGTAGTTTGTCTTGAATGGTGAACTGATCTCCCTTCGTGTCCCAAGCCAGTAGGTCTTCTTCAGACATATTTTCTTTTATTGTTGCCTGCAGAGTATTTAACGGAGATGGGCCGATGCAGAGGCTGAGAATTTTATGGCTGGTTATGATCTCCACCGGGTTAGGGGCATTGTAGACTTCCTCTCCTGTGCCAATGCAGGATAACGCATTCGCTTTCCCGTTCTTAACTCCGGGGCAGTAGGTGATTACAAAGTCGTATTCCATTAAGGATAGGGCCCAACGTAGCTGCCTAGAAGACTGAGCTTTTGCTGAGCGTAAGTATTGCAAGTTCCGATGATCTGTTATTATTGTGATGGTGTGTTTTGCTCCTAGTAACTAATGTTGCCATTCATACAGTGCGCTTTTGATTGCTAGGAGTTCTTTCTCAGAAATTGCATAGTTTAATTCTGCTGGGGAAAATTTCCTTCACCAAAAGGCAATGGGATGAAGGCATCCGGTTTCAGGATTTTGTTGAGACAATACGGACCCCATGGCAATGCTTGAAGCATCAGTTTCCACGATGCACAGTAAATCGGGCTGTGGGTGTTGCAGAATTGGGGCTGAGGTGAATTTTTCCTTGAGAGCTCGGAAAGCTTCTTCCGCCGTTGGTGTCCATTCGAATTTTTGGTGTTTGCGCAGCAGCGGACAACTAACCTGGATTCGAGCGTTGCGGGAAGATTCGGTGAGTATGTGCAGCTTTACTGATGTGCGCATGTTAACGCTGTTCTTCTTTGTTCTTAGAGGTGCTGGTGTAGAAGTCCCCTCTTGACTGGAGATAGCTGCTGCGTGGAGTAAGAACCAGGTAAGCTGAAGCTGAATAATCCGGAGCGGGTAAGTAGAAGCAGGATTATACGGAGTAGGTAAGCAGAAACAGGATGATCCGGAGCAGGTAAACTGAAGCAGGATGATCCGGAGCAGGTAATCAGAAGCAGGATGATCCAGAGCAGGTAAGCTGATACTGGCTGATCCAGAGCATGGCAAGTGTGTTGCTGATACAGCTCACAGTAAACAACACGAAGCACTGGAAGAATCTTTGGTGTGGCTTATATGGCCAGCCACACCCAAACACTAGAGAGCTCATGAGTTATCATGCACTTCCTGTTTGGCAACAGGAAGTGGTAACCAGGAAGTTACTACCAACACTAGGAAGGAATGAAAGAAGGGATTTTTTATGGGTTCTTTGTGTGCCTATGCCAGGCCTGCCAAACCTCCACCCAGCTTGCCCCAACTACCTGCCTGATACCCATGCCAGTCTTCCCCCTCAACACCCCTCCCAATGGTGTGTACGAGGGCTTTGGTTTTTCAGGATGGTCCCGATGGAATTTCCACACCAATCAGGGGGCATGCACGTGCGTGCTGGGTTCCCAGTATCTTTCCTGGGGTCCGTACCCCTTCCGGTCAATCAAATAATACAGGGTCTTTCGTACTTGTTTGGAATCTAATATGTTCTTTACTTCATATTCTGGTGCTTCTTCACCCACTTGTATGGGTGTGGCAGGTGTGGAAGTTTGGGTTCCTGGGTGTGCTGGTTTTAATAGTGACACGTCAAATACGGGATGTATACGCATATGTTGAGGTAACGCCAGTCTCATGGCTGCTGGATTAATTACTTTTTCTATTGTTTACGGGCCGATGTATCTAGGCTCAAATTTCTTCTGACCCTTTAAAGCAAGCGAGCCAGACCGAGTCTCCCACTTGATAATCCGGGGCTTTTCGTCGATGGCGTTTCTTTTCTGTGTTTCTTTAGCTTGCTGTATGTTCCTGTGGACTTCTCTTGCTGCTTTCATGATGCTGTCATGTAGATTCTTTACTGCAGGCATTTCAATCTTTTCTGGCGGATCGTAGACCGACGTTCTTGGGTTTCGACCATATATAGTAAAGAAGGGTGTTGCTTGGGTTGATGAATGTGTTGAGTTGTTGTGGGCATACTCTGCCATCCATAGAATTTCTGTCCAGCTTTGGCTTGTTTGGTGAAATACACAGCACAAATACTGTTCCATGGTCTGGTTCGTGCGCTCGGTTTGGCCGACCGTTTGAGGGTGGTGACTACAAGACAGACAGACATCTACTCTTGCCAGGGCACAAAAAGTTTTCCAAAAACAAGATACAAATTGGCTGCCTCAGTCAGAAATGATTATGGTAGTGAATCCATGTAACTTGACGATTTGGTCTAGAAAAACCTGCACCAGGGTCTGAGCTGATGGAATACCTTTTAGAGCTATGTAATGGGCCATTTTGGAGAGGAGGTCCACTACTACGAGGATGGTATTATAACCTGAGTTAGGAGGTAGATCAGTGACAAAGTCCATTGATACTGTGTGCCAGGGTGCTGGTGGAATGGTGATTGGCTGAAGGAGGCCGGCTGCTTTTTGCCTGGATGTTTTGTATTGTGCACACACCTCATAGGTGACTGTGTAGGTGGCAATATCCTCTCACCAAGTTGGCCACCAATAAGATTTGCTTACTGTTCTTCATGGTTTTGGCTATACCCGGATGGGCTTCTAACAGCGAGTCGTGGTAGTCTGATATGATTGCTTGTTGCAGATCCTTAGTTGCAACGTAGAGGTGTTTTTGGTAGTATGGTAGTTTGTCTTGAATGGTGAACTGATCTCCCTTCGTGTCCCAAGCCAGTAGGTCTTCTTCAGACATATTTTCTTTTATTGTTTCCTGCAGAGTATTTAACGGAGATGGGCCGATGCAGAGGCTGAGAATTTTATGGCTGGTTATGATCTCCACCGGGTTAGGGGCATTGTAGACTTCCTCTCCTGTGCCAATGCAGGATAACGCATTCGCTTTCCCGTTCTTAACTCCGGGGCGGTAGGTGATTACAAAGTCGTATTCCATTAAGGATAGGGCCCAACGTAGCTGCCCAGAAGACTGAGCTTTTTCTGAGCGTAAGTATTGCAAGTTCCGATGATCTGTTATTATTGTGATGGTGTGTTTTGCTCCTAGTAACTAATGTTGCCATTCACACAGTGCGCTTTTGATTGCTAGGAGTTCTTTCTCAGAAATTGCATAGTTTAATTCTGCTGGGGAAAATTTCCTTCACCAAAAGGCAATGGGATGAAGGCATGCGGTTTCAGGATTTTGTTGAGACAATACGGGCCCCATGGCAATGCTTGAAGCATCAGTTTCCACGATGCACAGTAAATCGGGCTGTGGGTGTTGCAGAATTGGGGCTGAGGTGAATTTTTCCTTGAGAGCTCGGAAAGCTTCTTCCGCGGCTGGTGTCCATTCGAACTTTTGGTGTTTGCGCAGCAAGGACGTTATTGGATGTACAATATGTGAGAATCCTGGTATGAAGCGTTAATAAAAGTTTGCAAACCCTAGGAAACTCTGTACTCCCTTTACAGACGTGGGTGAGGACCAAGTGAGGATTGACTCCACTTTTCTGTTGTACATCTTGATCCCCTGCGGTGTCAGTACATATCCCAGAAACTCCACCTCAGTGACATAGAAGGAGCATTTTTCTAGCTTTGCTTACAGTTGGTTTTCACGCAGTTTGCGGAGTACAGCTCGCACGTGGGTTACGTGCTCTTGGGGAGTGGTGGAGTAGATCAGAATTTCATCAATGTAGACGATTGCACAGAAATCAAGGAGTTCCCGTAACACATCATTCATAAAATGCTGGAACGCAGCTGGGGCATTGCAAAGCCCAAAGGGCATGACCTGGTATTCGTACAAGCCATAGCGGGTATGGAACGCAGTTTTCCACTCGCCCCCTTTCTTCATGCGTACCAGTTGATATGTGCCGCGTAAGTCTAGCTTGGTGAAAATCTTCGCTTATCTCACCTGGTCTATGAGTACTGATATCAGAGGTAACGGGTACTTATTTTTTATGGTGACTTGCTTTAGGGCCCGGTAATCAATACATGTTCTTAAGTACCCCTCTTTCCTCGGTACGAAGAAGTGTGGGGAGGCGGCTGGTGACTTAGATGGTCTAATGAAGCCAATGGCCAGGTATTGATCCAAGTAGGTCCGTAGATGAGTGTTTTCTTCCTCGGTTAATGCATAAATGCGGTTGCACGGTACTTGTGCCCCTGTTTGCAAGTCAATCTGGCAGTCGTAAACTAGATGTGGTGGTAGTGCATTAGCTTGCTTCTTCGCGAACACATCCTGGAACTCCTGGTATTCCTCTGGTAAAGTGCCCACCAATCCTAAATCTGCTATTTTTTCCTGTGAAGCTAACAATTGGCTTCCTTTGATCCCTTTGATGTCATAACAAGAGGCGCATTCCATGGAAAAGAGTAAGGTTCGAGCTCGCCAATCTATCTTTGGATTGTGCATCTCTAGCCATGGTATCCCAAGAATCAGCTGGAATTGGGGTGCAGCGATAAGGTAGAATCTAATACTTTCTCTGCGGCCATCTTGGCAGATTAAGGTGATGGTGGAAGTACACTGTGTTACTGGTCCCGAACGGAGTTGTGTGCCATCCACAGCTGTCACGCTTTCTGCAATGTCCTTAAAGTGGAATGCTAATCCCAAGGTCTTTGCAGTGTTTATGTCCAGGTAGTTCCTGACAGCCCCACTGTCTATGAAAGCCTTGAGGGTATGCATTCGGGTGGGCTGTGAAGGGTCTACCAAAACCACAGGAATACTGAAATGTGAGATCTGAGTGCTCCGTTCCTGACTCGACAGACCGACCTCTACATCTGCTGGGCGTTTGAGTTTTCCGCTAACGCATCTGTGTCTTTCTCTGTGTTAACTAGTAACCCCATTGTCTTCCATGGGGGTTTAATCGTGCAGTTCTAGAGGAAGTGACCATATTGGCTGCAATATGAGCAAAGTTTTTCCTGACGCCTCCGTCCTCTCTCCGCCTTGATGAGTGGTCCCCTAAGAACACCCAATTGCATGGGCTCTGAGTGTGTTTCTGAGGCCTGTCGATGGGACGCTTCCTTTGGTTTGACATACACTAGTCTATGCTCTGATGTGGTTCGGTCGGCCTTGCGATCCTGTAACTGCTGGTCTAGTTGCATAGTTAGGTCGATGTATTCACTGCAATCTTTGGGAGGATTAACTACTTGCGCCAAGACTTCTTTTAATTCTCCTCTCAGTCCTCGATAAAATAACATTATTAGTTTCTCCTCTGGCCAACCTGATTCGGCTATTAAGCGATTGAATGTGGCAACATATGAGATAAGATCCTGACCACCCTGTCGCAGAGAGAGTAGCTCATCATCCAGGGCCTGACCTCGAGTCCGATGGGCAAATAGTTTTTCCAGTTCATGCTGAAAACCGGGGTAATTTCTCAGTAAAGGATTGTCCCTAAGCATTAACGGGACAGACCAGTCCGCCGTGTGCCCTCCTAAATAGGAGAGGACAAAAGCTACTTTAGCTTGGTCGTTCAGAAAGGTATCTGGTTTGCATATGAAATGTAGCCGGCATTGATTCATGAACGCTCCAAATTTCTTGGGCTCCCCAGAGAAGCGTTCTGGGGGTGCTAAAGGGATGTTGCCTAGAAGCAATACCTGAACGGGTGTGGCTACAGGTGCCACGGTAGGCTGCCCCTGTGGAACTCCACCTGGTAGGGGTGCTAGACCAGCTTGGGTCTGTAGGAGCTGTCTTGCCAAATTGTCTGTTTTGTCCCTGTTGACTACCAGTTCGCGGCTTAAGGCATTTGTCTCTGAGCGGGCTGCATGCACCTTGGCCCGTAGTTCACCTAACAATACGGAAATCTGGTCTACCTCAGAGGTTTCCATCGCTCGGGCAGAGGTATTGAGGAGGGCTTTGTGTTCTGTCACACTCACCTGTGCCTCTGCAGGAGCGATGGACGAGCCTCCCTTGACCATGAGTCTTCACTTCTCCTGTTTCACCCGGAAGAATACCTGTCAAATACAAGGTGTACACTCAGACCTGAATTCACACGATTCCCATGGGCCCTTCCCTTCTCTTTACTGTGTGCTGTGATGTCCCCTATGGGCTTACCTTGATCTTTAGTAGGGTGTGCACTCCATCCTGCATTCGCAGGGGCGCGATTCACTCATGTGATTGGTGCCAATATCTGTAGGATGAGATCAGATGCCAAACCCTGTTTTATGCCTTCACAGCGAGGCCTAGAGCCCAAGGCGCCAGTTTCTTCACCGGCTAGAAAGTCCTTCCCACAAGTGAACGTTGCGCGGAGAATGTTGAGTGTCCGAAATTGTCTGTATTGTCTTTGTTTGCCAGTATTTTTGTGGGTGAGTAGCGCTGCGTGTAGAAGCTAGCTGCTGGTAGGTTTGCGCAGCGCCTGGTAATTTCTCTACCTTTCCCTTGCAGGAGAAATGATGTGGTATTAGCACCTCGAGTCCGGGTTCAGCACTACTGGAGACTTGGTGGTTAGATAAGTTTGCACTGAGGCTTTTGGTAAGTATGCACCGCGTAGAGAGAGAGGGCGCAGTGTCTATGAATAATGTCTCTTCTTTCTTTTACAGGGGTTTGTGCGCTCGTACAACTAACCTGGAATCCAGAGTCGCGCGAAGATTCGGTGAGTATGCGCAGCGTTAATAAAGTGCGCGTGTTAACGCTGTTCTTCTTTGTTCTTACAGGTGCCAGTGTAGAAGTCCCCTCTTGAATGGAGATAGCTACGTTGTGGAGTAAGAACCAGGTAACCTGAAGCTGAATAATCTAGAGCGGGTAAGCAGAAGCAGGATGATCCGGAGTAGGTAAGCAGAAGCAGGATGATCCGGAGCAGGTAAGCAGAAACAGGATGATCCGGAGCAGGTAAGCAGAAGCAGGATGATCCAGAGCAGGTAAGCAGAAGCAGGATGATCCGCAGCAGGTAAGCAGATGCTGGCTGATCCAGAGCAGGGCAAGTGTGTTGCTGATACAGCTCACAGTAAACAACACGAAGCACTGGAAGAATCTTAGGTGTGTCTTATATAGCCAGCCACACCCAAACACTAGAGAGCTCATGAGTTATCATGCACGTTGGAGCCGATGGAGGGCAGAAGCTGATCTGCCGGGCTCCGGCCGAGACGCTGCTTCCTGATCCTTTTTCTCCGGTACAAGAGTGGTTGCAGCCAGCGGAAAAGCACGCATCGGTGGGGGAGGTGCTCCCCATTGGGAATTACTCGAGTGTTGGAATTTTCGGTGCCCCCGGGAGGAACGGTGGGCTCCGGATCCCACCCTCCCCTCCGCCGCGCATTGATCCAAGATGGCGCCTGGCACAGTTTCACGCAGCCCCTGTACCAGAGTCCCCTGACGGAGCGCTTTGGGGATTGGCAACAAGGCCGGGGGGGGTGACCCCGGTCCGACGCTGAATCGACACAGGCCCCCAGGTACCTGACCCCGTTACCCTCGGCTGGCCCAATTTATGCAACGCGGACTACAACTAGAACCACGTGGATGTCGTCACATAAAGAGAAACTCGCCACCTTTGTGAAGCACCACCCCGCCCCACAGCCATCACCCGAACGATCTGATTCCAGCTGAAGCACTCGGTGGCCCGGAAACTCAAGGCGCGTGAGCCTACATAACACCCTTTGGTGGGCCCCTGACCACCACCGCACCCTCGGGCCGCCTGCACTTTGCTCCCCGACTCGGCTGCCCGGGGCACGCACTTGCCCTGCAGGTTCGGCGATCCACGTCCAGCGGCTTCAAGATGGCCACCAAGAACAAGAGCAGGGCCGCCACCATGGACTCCTTTGTCTCGACCAAGGCGAAGACCTCCACCCAGTCCCGACCTAGCCTCTCCGAAAACACCCATCCGAACGAAGGGGAGGTCAACGACAATCGCTCTCAGATATTAGATGCCATTGCCTCACTGAGAACCCACATTGACGCCAAGATTGATGAGTTCAAAATGGACATACAACTCATCCGCCAGGATGCCCGCAACTTGACGGAGAGGGTAACGACCGTCGAGAATTCCACGACGGAGCTGTCCGGGGCCACCACAACCCTGAAGTCCGAAGTCTCCGATCTAAAGAGGAGGGTCGCCTTCCTGGAGGGAAGGGTGGAGGAAGCCGAAGGACGGGCCAGACGGGGGAACATCAGGATCCTGGGTATCCCGGAGGGAACAGAGGGCCTAAACACCACATCCTATGTCGAAACCCTTCTGCTACAGGAGATCGGGGCCGGAAAACTAACCCAAGGCTTTGCGGTTGAAAGGGCACATAGATCCCTCCAGAGACGTCCTCCCCCCGGCTCGCATCCACGGCAAATAATAGCCAAAATATTGAATTTTCAAGATAGAGAAACCATCCTACGGCACTCCAGGGAAGCAGGTCCCATAGAAAGGGGGGACTCAAAAATTACTATTTACCCCGACTACACCCAGAAAGTGCAGAGGGAAAGGAACTCATTCGTCCCGATCAAGGCGAAGCTTCGCCAACTGGACATTAAATACAGGCTGCTGTACCCCGCGCGCCTGAGAGTTGTTCATAATGGGCGAGCGATATTTCTTGAAAACCCGGAGGCGGCCAATATGTGGCTAGAAGATAATAACCTAGCCGATGGCAAGGATCCCCCTCGGAATGAAGATTAAGTCCCGAGTCTCCTCGCACCACCAGTAACCGGACCCCAGCAGGTAATCCAAATAACAGTTTAACTTACGGAAGCGGCCCTCGCACGGCCCTGCCACCTCGCACCAACCCTACCCCCAGCAGAAAATCCAATTGGGCCAGTTCATCGCCCGACCCAGCTCGCGCCCGATTCCCGGATGGGTTCAGACGGCTCGAGAGCGCCTGAGCACCGCGACAGTGTTGTAGTCGCTGGGCGCACCAGTTTGTGTTATATCATTAGTTTAGTTGGTTTTGCAGTCTACGAATCATCAATGTTGTTAAAGTACAAGATGGTGGCAAGTTACGACACAAGACTTCATGAACCAGGGGCCCCCCGCCCGCAGAACGCCTCCTGTGGCTCGTCGTACCACCGAGCCAGAGGGCCAGAACCCCAAGACGAATTCAGAACACCGATCCGATGGCGTCGCAACTTGTTGTAATGACATGGAATGTGAGGGGGATGGCTTCATACCTCAGAAGGAACCGCGTACAGTCCTACCTCAGGAGGAAGAAGGTCTCGATTGCGCTATTACAAGAGACCCACCTTACAGCGGACTCCATGTCTAAGTTAACAGACCGATGGGATGGGACCACGAGGGGGTCTCCTTACTCCAAATATGCGAGAGGCGTACTGATATGGGTGAACCCGAATGTGCCTTTCCAGCTAGAAGGCTGGGATTCTGACAACGAAGGGAGATATACATCAATGTGGGGCACCATAGAACAAACCCCAGTGTGCTTCATTAACACATACTTTCCGCAACACGGAATCCCGTCACACTTAAGCACGTTGAGTGCTAGACTGGCACAACACCGAGGCAGGACCTTCGTGTGGGGGGGAGACTTCAACTGCGTCATGGACCTAAGCAAGGACAGATCGCGCCCTCCTCCTCAGCCAAGCAATCCCGCATCCACCTCCTTGACGGAAACACTCGACCAGCTCAACCTGGTAGACATCTGGAGAGTGCAACACCCAGAGGCCAGAATTTACTCACACTACTCAGCTCCACATGGCGTCCACACAAGGATCGACTACTTGTTTGTTGATAAGGAACAATCCCCACTGGCCACATCCACTGAATATTTGGGGAGATCGATCTCCGACCACTCCCCGCTTGCCATGCATTGGCAGCTGCGTGGACCCAAACCTCCAATTCCCATGTGGAGGATGCCTACAGCAGCGTTGGATGATCCGGAGTTCAGAGAGGACCTTGCTGAGAAGCTAGAGGAATATGTCGAAATCAATAAGGGATCGGTGGCTACCTGGTCCACACTGTGGGAGGCCATGAAGGTAGTTACCAGGGGAGAAATCATTTCAAGAGCGGGCGGAACCCGCAGACAACTACAGTCCTCTCTCGAGGCCCAGGAATTAGAGATCGCAAGACTAGAGTCCGCCCCTGACATTTCTCCAGAGTCCGAAAAGATCCTTAAAACAGCCCGTATAAAATGCCAGGAATCATGGGTCAGACTGGAGAAATTTGACTTCGCAACACGTACCGCCAGATCCCACAGAGAGTCTGACAAACCCGGCAGATTGCTTGCCTGGCTCTGCAAGCGGGAACACCCTAAACACTTGCCAACGGAGATAAAGGAAGAAAAAGGAGCAACACACAAGACGCAGATGGAGATCAACGAGACTTTTGCTAAGTTCTACTCCAAATTGTATGCCCACGAGTCCCAGGTGCCCGCCGCAGAACTAATTGAAACATTGGAGGAGATAGGCCTCCCTCAAATCTCCAGCGAGCAGAGGGAGGAACTGGACTCAGAAATCACTTCCGAAGATGTGACAGCGGCCATCAGATCGCTCGCTAATGGTAAAGCCCCCGGCAGTGATGGTCTCCCGCCCGAATTCTACAAGACCTACGAACCCATACTCACCCCCATCCTGCATGAAGTTTATCAAGAAGCCTACACAAATGGCATCCTGCCCAACACCATGAAAGAGACCATAATTATTCCAATGCTCAAGCCGCACAAGTCATCCACCGAATGTGATTCTTATCGACCTTTGGCTATGCTGAATTACGACAGTAAGATCCTCACTTCCATATTAGCCAACAGACTCGCCAGAGTGGTAGGATCCATAATTCACGAAGATCAAAATGGATTTGTCCCAGGACGCAATACCACGGCCAACCTCAGGAGACTACAACATATCATGGCCGAAACCCACGACCGAGAGGAGGACCTGGCGATACTGTCACTTGATGCCATCAAGGCCTTCGACTCTATCTATTGGGAGTGGCTTGTGGAGGTTTTGAGGGGCTTCGGCTTTGGTGCGGGCTTCATCAGATGGATCCAGGTACTTTATAATTCGCCAATGGCAAGGGTTAAAACAGGCAGAATTGTCTCGGGATCCTGGGCAATACAAAGGGGCACGAGACAGGGGTGCCCACTCTCGCCCATGCTATATATATTGGGCCTAGAACCAATAGCCATATACTTTCGCCAACAGTTTTTTGATGCAGGCATTAAGGTGGGCAATGCTTACAATATAATCTCATTATACGCGGATGATGTACTTCTCTACTTGAGGAACCCTGAGCTCAACGCACCCACAACGCTAGAAGTTCTCGACTATTATGCAAAGTACTCAGGGATACGATTCAGCAGACACAAATCAACTGCATTCCCCCTAGCTAGCCTGAGGGGCATTGCAGTAGACGACCTCCCGCCTATCGGAATACAGTGGCAACTTGACAAGTTCCGGTACCTGGGAATCAATGTGGGTCACACCCCGCTACTCACACACGAACATAACACTATAGCAGCAGTCACCGGCCTTCGGCGTTCAATCAAATTTTGGTCCAAACTACCACTGTCAATGGTGGGTAGAGCGGCGATTGCCAAAATGATAATCCTTCCTCGATTTCTGTACTTCTTTGCCAATATTTGCCACTACGTTCGCCCGCCTTTCTTCAAGACACTAGAGGCCATCATCAAGGACTTCTTGTGGGGTCCGCGCAGACACAAGCTCACACTGGCCACGCTGTCTCTCCCACATAAGGAAGGTGGAATAAAACTCCCAGACCTTCACCTTTACTACTTGGCGGCCCAGCTCAGTCACATTACGAAGTGGCTGTCTGATGACGCATCGGCCGAACTGGAGCTACTCAGGCAATCTTCCACAAACTTAATACCTAAAGAAACTCTATGGTTTCCCCCTCGGCTACCTCCCGAAGCTCCGCTGATTGTCAAACTGGGCAGGCAGATATGGGCCAGGGCCTGTCACATAAGGCAAGTGAAACATCCGTACTCGCCGGATAACCCCATAATGGTGGATGTGTGCAAGTCAGAGGCGGAACTTCCCACGCCCAGGAGATGGGAAGAAGCAGGCATATACACATGGGGAGACATGTTCACAGATGGGGAATTCAGGGACTTCGAGTCGTTACAGAACATTGAAGGACTTTCCAAGGGCCAGTTCCTCTGGTACCACAGGATCAAACAGATCGCTAAGAAGCAGTGGAACAGTTGGCCGGAAGAGCCCACCCCAGACCCACTGCTACAGGAAATGCATGACCTCTCAGATGGTTAGAGACCAGTTTCCAGACTTTACAACAGACTCATAGACAAGCCTAACCCCAAAGGTCAGGCACTGAAGGCGAAATGGGAGGCAGATCTTGAATCACCACTTAATGACAAGGAATGGGAGAGAGCACTGATTTACCCCAAGAAAGTGTCCCGGAATTCCAGATTCGGACAAATACAGCTGAATGTCCTTTACCGAACATATATGACTCCCCACAGGATTGCCACATTCAACCCGAAAATACCCCCGACGTGCCCATGGTGCGGAAATGACAAGGCAGATATGATCCACATGTTCTGGTCCTGCATCAAAGTGAAAACACTCTGGTCCAAAGCCAAACAATCCTGCGCAGAAGCTGGCATGGTAAGATACGACTGGACGCCCGGTGAGTGCCTACTAGGTATATATCCTAGACCGGGCAAACTTAAACATTTGGTGAAACTAATGGACATCTCATGCATCTTGGTCAAGAGAACAATAGCGATGGCCTGGAAGACCCCAGCGGGCCCCAGCCATGCTCGGTGGCTGAGCGAACTGGCGAGATGGACGACTGCTGAAACCAGGGCCTGGCAAGACGGGATCACAACCAGCGGAGAAGCCACAAGTGGGACCCTGGACTCCTGGAAAGCCCTCCTGAGTGACATGCGCTTCAAGGCGAACTATAAGCCTCCCTGAGGGACTGTAGCGTCCTGCAACACCCGATTTTTCATACTGAAACAGAGATGGAATTACCCGAAACTGTTCCCCTCGCTTCCTGTAACATCGGAACTATAATTTTTACTTGCCACCAAATATCTCATAATTAACGCTACACGTAGACTGCTGTTGTTTTGGTTGTTCTCACGTTACTTTTTTTTATTTCTTTTTTCCTTTTTTGTTTGTTTGTTGTATCGCTTTTTTTTATTTTCCACACTTGTAAGTTTGTAATGTTTCTCACTTTCTTGAAAAAACCAATAAAATACTTTAAAAAAAAAAAATGAGTTATCATGCACTTCTTGCTTGGCAACAGGAAGTGGTAACCTGGAAGTTACTACAAACACTAGGAAGGAATGAAAGGAGGGATTTGTTGTGGGTTCTTTGTCTGCCTATGCCAGGCCTGCCAAGCCTCCACCCAGCTTGCCCCAACTACCTGCCTGACACCCATTACAATTGATAATAACAGAACTTTGCCTACGTTATCGAGTGAAAATATTATTTTCTCTATTGACATAGAAACTGGGATAGCATTGAAGGAGAACGTGAATAGAGTGAATCGTGCGAAAGTTGGATGTTCTGAGATAAGTGATTGTTTGAATTTTTTGAGTTTGAATGAGTGCATGGAAAGAAGGGTCGTTTACGTTATGCAGAAACATCATGCTGAATTAGCAGACTGTTTATTTGAAGTAGGAGTAAGCAGTGAAGGAAAGGAATGTTTATTGAATCTGAATTGTATTGCACATGCAGGAAGCAGTGTCCATTTGAAGGAAATCGATTTGTTTTGTCAACATGTGGTGATTCAATGTGAATACTTCATGTTGAAAGGGGAGTGTGTGGCTAGAACACATGGAAATGACACGGGAAGCAATGCTTTTGCAGGACATGGAGTGCAATTGAATGAGAGGAATGCAGTTGTGCAGCATTTGAAGTTGCACTTTTTGAGCTATGTGAAGTGGACTGTCCTGTTCTGTTTTGATGAAGACAGGGATGGAGTAATGCATCATGAGGCATGGATAGACTGATACACTAGAGGTGGTATTGCAGACACTCAGAGAACTAACATTCATGTCTTTTGAGAGACATGGGGAGTTTAGAACTAGCTATATACACTGAAGGATACATAGAGAGAATGTTGTTTCGTTTTTGGCTTTGAATACACCTGAAACTGATATTGAAAACTGATACTTGCACTTTTGTTTTCTTTGCATGAAATCTGGAGAGACACCTTGAACAGACAGAGATTTGCAGACCGCAAGAGCTTGATTGACCAAGATCCCATTGATGACTGACCAGATTACATCGCATGAATTGACCAGACCATGATTGGCAGTAGCATGACCAGAATGGCAGATTGACCAGACCAGATTGACCAGACCTTGATGAAACCATGTGACTTTGCATCATGGCTGTTTGAAGACCTGACACCTACATTTTGCAGCACCACTTCTGGGGAATGCCGACCGACCGATTTGAGGCCTTAGGGAGTGGATTTGTCTATCGCTGTGCTCTGAGAAGGTACCCAGAAGACATGCTTGATGTTTGATTTCCTGGCCTGACAACTAAAGCCATTGAAAGTGGAGCCTGTGACTGACTGTAGAGAGAGAATACGCCTTGCAGCATTCTGTGCCAAGAGAGTGAAAGATGTTCAGCAAAATGAGAGAAATCGTTTGTGGGCTGTTTTGTAATCTGCAGCGAGAAGAGAATCAATTTGGAATCCCTTACCTTGTGAACCAGAACCAGGCACAAGTTTGGGCCTGAGGAGACAGAGAGAAATGAGAATGAGCAGGAAGGCGCACTCTGAAAGCATTTGAATTCCCAGTGCTAACCACGTTTGAAAAGCAGTGAAGTTTGTTGTCTCTTGTGGGAGTGAGCGAGAGAGAGCATTGATCTGACACCATTGTGCTTTGAAATCTGCACTTGCATCCAACGTTGGCTGGTCCCTCATGAGAAGAGCAGGGACTATCATGGTATGAATTGGAATACTGGCATGGCATGGCAACGACTGGCATGGCAACAGCATGACCTGGCAAGGAAGGAGTGAATTTGAATCTGGAGTTTGGTCTATGTGAAGGGCCTATGTGGAATTACATGGAATTGCCAGAGGAGAGTTGTCATCTAATTGTTTTGCAAACACTCTGAATGAGTGCCACGTGAATGATACATTTGTATCAAAAGAGGATAGACTAGGGAAAGCTTTGGAACAGGGAAAGTTGAGGCATCCTCAAAGAAGGAAACTTGCAGCATTGAGCAGGGATTGCTCTGAAGAAAAGATCTGTTACCTATTGTGAGAAGATCTTGCAGCAGTGAGGCTCTGGAATTTGTCGCTGAAACTGTCCGTTTGCAGGACACACACTTGAGTTCCGTTTGCAGCTGGAACACTACTTTTTGCTTTGGGCTATGCTTTGATGCCCATACACATGTTTGCTGAACATATACATATGCTGTTGAACACATTTGTGACCCATTTGTGAACACTCCCTTCATTGACTTGCTTTGTTAACATTTCTTGGCTGAGATATTTGCATTAGATCTGGATTTGTACTGACTTGGAATTTTACACAGATGTGAGGACACACATACCACACATACATTCTGTTGGGCTACAACTGATTTGATCACAGACTGACATGAGTGAACCTGGAAATAACTTGGACTGGAAATGTAACTGAATTGGCCTGTATGACCAATACACTGATATGTATACACTGGAAATGTATGAAATTAATGCTTTTGACACTTTGACACATTGAAATGAAACACCTGAATCCACAGTACATATGAATTGATTCTATGCATTGCATTTTCGTTTTGAATAATCTGCTTGTAGACATACTTTCACACTTTTGGCTTTTGACTTTTGGCTTTTGACTTTTGATGACTTTTTGCTATAATTTGACATTGCACTTGAATCTGAATTTTGACACATTTGCAGCTACGCATTTGAATTTTAGCTTGCCACTGATAGAGTGAAATGCTTGCATTTTAAAGGTTTTTACATTATGAAATAGAATGTTTTCCCTTTGCAATTATGCTTGGTTTTAGCATGCCACATTGAGACATGTTGTGTCAAATCAAATCGTTACTAATGATTATATAATGATAAGAGGAGAGATTGCAGAACCTGATAGTATGAAGAGGCCTGGTTTGTTCTCATTACAGAATCATTACCCATTATCATGGAATCATTACCCATTGTTAGAGAATCATTACCCATGTAGGGATTAGTTATCCATCATTGCATCCAGTTTAGTTATCCATCATATATTCTAATTAGTACTGATTAGTAGTGACATGAAATAGTGACATCATTAGACTATCCACATTATTCTGCCACTTTGTAGCCATTTGCAATTTGAGATAGAATGAGGCCTTTTATATTTAAAGTGCCATGTAGACACACGTTATATTTGTAGGGATATGTTGTTATGTATTATGTATGCATGTAGAGACACCATGCATTGAGTATGCACTTAGAATATGCATTGAGCTTTGACTGTAGCGCTTGGTTTGAATGTATGTGTTTTTATTGTTGAATCGATTCATGTGTTTTCTTTGTGTCTTATGTTAATTTGTCCATTGGGGTAAGATAGGAGTAATCTGGGAGTAACACATTGCACAAAGGCCCTGAGATAGAAAGCAGGGGGGGACATAGTTATCCACACCCCCCTAGGAGGTTATCTAAGACTGATAAATGGTCGCCCACTAGGGGCTAGACAGGTGTCTGATTTGTATTACGGTCTCACAAACTGTTGTATTGTTTGTTTTGTTTGTTTGTTCATTTATTTGGTAATGCGCACCAAACCCTTAGGTAGCCGGGTGCAAACAGTACAATAAGTCTTATAGCTTGGTTACATAGCATAGACAGGTGCATACAGGTAAGTACAACAGGTGCATAGATACATATAATACATATCGTAGCCTTGGAGGGCCAAGGAGACATTGGGCCTCATTAGGACCCAGGCGGTAAGGGGTTTACGGCGGCGTAAACAGCGCCGACCCTTACCGCCTGATTCCGAGGTCCCTTAGCGCCGTGGAGGATTTAACACCTGCTTTTAGCAGGTGTTAAAATCCATGGCGCTAAGGGACCTTGTTGTTAATTACGCCACCGTAATTTACGGTGGCGTAATTAACGCCTTCCCCACTCCCATTATGCCCTATGGGGCAAAAATGGGAATGGGGAAGGGTAAATGGGGATTGGGGACTTACCGCCCCGCCAACCTCGGAATGGGGCGGTAAGTCCGCCAACCACCATGGCGTAAACGTAGTTTACGCCATGGTGGTAAAGGTACGACCCAGGCGGTAATTTACCGCCTGGGTCGTAATGAGGCCCATTGACATACAAATTTGTATATACATATTCGCCTACAGTACAGTATGACTCATCAGGTGCAGGGGTCAGGTGCAGGCTAGGAGTGGTAGGAATAAGGTGAATCAGGTTAAGTGTCATTGGTGCGCAACCATATAAGTACCTTATGTCTAAATTTAGGGTAGGGTTGTTCTAGTCTGAGGTCAAGTGGTAGCTTATTCCAACATTGCACAGAATCTGGTTCCTCCTGCAGTCGAACGTTTAAACCTGGGAATCTCCAGCATAAGTGTATTAGTAGGGTGAGTAACTGTTCTCCTGATGATTTTTTCCACTAAGTAAGGAGGTGCTAGGTTGTTCAGGCATTTGGAAGTTAGAGAAGCTGTTTCAAGGAGTATTCTATCCGTTATTTTCAGCCAGTTAACCTCTTTCCTGAATTTGGTAATGTGCTCTCTGTGAGTGACATCCAACGCTGCTTTCAGTGCGTTATTCTGCAATCTTTGAATTGTATCTGTGATGTATTTGTTGGCTCCTGAGTACAGGGCATTGCAGTAATCTAGTCTTAACATAATAAGAGCATTGGCTAGGGTGATACAGCTAGCATTATGAAGATACGGTCTAGATGCTCGGATTAGTTTGCAGGTATAGGTTGTGGTGGAGGCAAGGGAATTGACTTGTTTTTTAAGTGTGAGAGAGGAGTACAAGTAGAATCCTAAGGTTTTAACCACAGACATTACCTTGATAGTATTGTTATAAATGTTGAAGGATGTGTAGTTTGGGCCTAGCTTTTTGATGTTAGTTTCCAAACCTAGGATTAGTAACTTGTTTTATCATCGTTCAGGCAGAGGCCATGTGATGCCATCCATGCTTGAATCATGGAGTAGATTTTGTTCACCAAGGCTGAGTCAGCCTCAAAGTTGCCCGAAAGGGGTATGAGGATCTGGTTGTCATCTGCATAGTTAGTGTAGGTGACACCCAGTCTGTCCAACTTATCAACCAAAGGCTTGGTGAAGATGTTGTACATGGTCGGGGAGATACAGGATCCCTGTGGGACACCGCAGGCTATCTTGATAGGGTCAGCGGAGGCTGAGGTGGAGAAGACTTTCATAGTGCGGTTGGCTAAGAAGGATTGGATCCAAGCAATAGCCTCTCCAGTGAAGTTAGCAGCAGATTTAAGGTGGTTGCATAAAACTGCATGATCCACCAAGTCGAAGGCTGCCGACAAATCCAATAGGAGTAGCAGAGCTGTTCTCCCATTGTCCCTTAGTTCTTCAATTTGTGTCTTAAGGTCTAGCAAAGCTGTTTCCGTGCCATGGAGGGGATGGAAGCCAGATTGCTGTGAGCCTATTAAGTGGTTGACTTCCAGATAGTCCTGGATTTGTATGTAGGCAGCTCTCTCCAGGATTTTAAGTAAGAATGGCACGGTGGTGATAGGTCGGTAGTTGGTGGGGATGGTAAGGTCCAGTGTTTGTTTTCTGAGTAAGAGGAGGACCCAGGATTCTTTGAGGTTGGCAGGTACAGTGTTTGATTTATAGGAGGAATTTATGAGCTTAGAGATGAAAGGGGCTAGATCCCTAGCTGCATCCTTTATTATTTGCGCTGGGAAAGTATCGCCCTTACAGTTTGAGGGTTGGAGGGATAGAATTATTTTTTCTGTTTCAATTATGGAGATGGTCTTGAAACTAAAGGGTGTAGTTATCCTAGTCTCAAGGGGTTGAGTTGATTGCATATCGGAAGGTGGCAGTGTAGCCTTTTTATTCGCAATTTTACATTGGAGAGAAGAGATTTTATTGGATAGAGCATTTTGTATGTTAGTGCACCATACCTTTTCCTTAGGGGCATTGTCTACTGGTTGGATAGGGGATTCCAATTCTCAGAGGATGGAGAAGAGTTCTTTGGTATTGGAGTTAGCTTAGGCAATTCTATCATTGGAGGTATTTTTTTTAGTTTTAGTTATTTCTTTTTTGTACAGTTTGGACAGTTCAGTTGGATTATTTTTGTTGTTTTCAGTAGGGGAGTGATGCCAAATAGATTGGAGCTTTCTTTTTTGTAATCTTAAAGCTTTGAGTTGGGGAGTAAACCAAGCATTCAAGTGTGCTTCTTGCCTGGCTTTGTGCAGTTTGACAGGGGCAGTCATCTCCAGTGCCTTGGTCGTAGCATTATTGAAGGTGTTTACTAGTAGGTCCGGGTTGGTGTTACTTTCCAGTCCAGAGATGGCTGGAAGGAGGAGAGGTATAAGTTTATCAGCAGTAATATCCTTCTTACTTCTGGTCAGGAGGCGGGGTACCATATTGTTAGTTTTGGGGTTGAGAAGGTCTAGTGTGGCGGAGAAGGTTATTAAGTTATGATCTGTCCATGGTTGCAGGACAATATCGGTGATAACAATATTACAGTTTAGTTCAGATACCCAGTCAAGGGTCCTTCCTTTAATGTGAGTTGGAGAGAGGACTTTTTGAGTGAGACCATAATCACTTAGCAGGGCTGCTATTGATTCAGCATGTTTGTTATCTGTGTCATTGAAGCCAAGATTAAAGTCTCCCATCAGTAGTGTTTGAGAGTGGTCTTTTTTGTTATTGGCTAAAAGACTGGTTGGGTTGTCTTCAAAGGTGCCTAGAGGCCCTGGTGGCCTGTAAATCAAATGGATTGTTAGTGTGCGGTTGTTGGAGAGAGGCAGTTTGGCTGTGAGTATTTCACAGGATAAGTAGGATGCTGACGAAGCAAGTCTAAGAGAAAGGGTTGTTTTGAAAATGATGGCTAGGCCACCACCTCTGGCATTAGGCCTGTCTACTCTAAGCATCTGGTAATTGTCAGGTACCGCTAGCATGAGAGTCGGTCCTGCAGCCTCATGCAGCTAAGTCTCAGTTATGGCCAATAGGTCCACGTTATCATTATTTATGATGTCTGCAATTTCGGTACCACTGATCTTGCGTTAATGAGGGACCCTATTAGCGTTTGAGTACTATTAGATTTAGATAGTGGTGAAGGTTTAGGTGAAGTGGTATTCTGTATCGTATGAATCTTGGTAGGAGTTTGAGCACAAGAGTTGGTAGTTTGCATTGATATGGGCCGAGAGATCTTAGGCTGGGTGGTGTTCCCTCTGTTGGCGTTGTTAGGGTAGTTTCTTTTCGGTTCGTAGATGCAGGGCAGTCTAGACCTAAGTCTCAGGTTTCTATCCTTGGCGAGGTTTGTTTTAGTAACAAAGGCCATGATAGTGAGGATAGCCAGGGTGAGAAGTGGGGTCTGAGTTGATTTAGTGGAACAGGCAAGGGGCCTCTTTAGGTTATGCCAGGAGCGTGTTCTTGTACTAGCATTTAAGTATTAATTTAGAGGGAGGGCAGAGTATACTTTCCTACTATACCTAGGAAATGCTATGTGCTAACATCTAGATTCAGTTCCATTGCAAGTGGTCAAAATCACTCATGACTAGAATGTGATATGGGCTAACATTTGAATACAATTTAAGAAGGAGGACAAAGCTCTATCAAGCTGAGCCTGGGAAATACAATGTGCTAACATCTAGGTTCAATTTTAGTACAAAAGGCCAAAAACATTCATGACTAGAATGTGCTATGTGATAACATCTAGATTCAATTTTAGTACAAGAGGCCAAAAACACTCATGAATAGAATGTGCTATGTGCTAACATCTAGGTTCAATTTGGTACAAGAGGCCTGGGAGGAGCAAACAGGCGAGCCACTCATGAGAGACACAATGGCAGTGCTATGCAATCTAAAGCACAACAAAGTCTCAGATAGCATACAACTGGAGACTGAGGAAGTAGGGGAGAGGTGTTCCCTGAGAGACCTGGGAAACGCCTGAGAAATCAAGAGGCATGTACAATAATCCAGTATGGCACAGCAGGAGCAGAGATTGGTCCATAACCTCCTACTCGGCTGCTGAACTCCTAAGAGAGTCTCTAAAGCCTGGTACACTGGCCAGCTTCTACAGTTAAAGAAAATATACGAAGGACTTGAGAGAAGATGGCATCCCACCAAATTGCCTGAATATGCCGAAATGGCAAATGCAGTCCTAACAAGGGCCCTCATTACAACACCGGCGGTAACCAATGGCGCTATTAGCATCATGGTTGCTGCCGGTATTGTAACAAGTCCGCCATGGTGCAATGGGGAATTACCACCCCATTCAAAGGTTGGCGGGCGGTAATTCCCCATGCACCATTGGCCATTCCCCATTCCCATTTTTGCCCCCTAGGGCTCAATGGGAATGGGGAAGGCAGTAATTACGGTACCGTAATTACCTTCAAGGTCCCTTTGCGGGTCCCTACTTTAACGGCTGGTCCAGACCAGCTATTAAGGTCGGGAGCCGCAAAAGGGACCTCTTAATTAGGCGCTAAGGGGTTAACGGCGCTGCAGCCTTTTACGGCGCTGTTCACCCCTTAGCGCCAGTGTCGTAATGAGGTCCAAGATATATAAATGCTATTTTTAAGGCAAAATCGGATTTCTTAGCAGGAAAGATTACAGCAGCGGCTAATCACTCTCAAGAACTTTTTAGAGTGATAGCCAACTTTGTCTGTCCCACCAAGATACTTCCTGCAAAGCAATTGTTGACCGAACTGGCTGATGCCTTTAATACTTTCTTTATGGATAAGATCAAAATGATCTCGTAAAGTATTAAACCTCAAAGAGAATCAGAAAAAAATATTTCCGCCCCACCATCTGGACACAAGTACGATGTCGAGGGGAGGAGAGAACCTGAACATTTCACCTTTTGCTTTTAAGCCAGTGTCATAAGAGAAGATTCATGTTCTCCTCACAGCTCTAAAACCTACTAATAACACACTTTCCCCCCTCACTGCATGTGCAGCAGAGCGTGCATGTTCTCGGACCTAGCACCATTTGTGACTAATTTTATAAACGCGTCATTTAACCAGGCGACTTTTCCAACGGAATTGAAACTGAAGAAGCTAAACCTGGACCCGGACAACATTCAGTACTGGATTTAAAAAACCAGATAAAAACCAGTAAGTTGCTCCTGTTTTCACAACTACTGTGTAATATTGAGTCCATTTCTACCAATCATACATAATTCAGTTTGGATAGTACTGTGTAATATTGAATCAATTTCTAGCAATCGTACATAATTTAGTTCCGTTAGTACCTACGTTGGTTGTGTTAGGGTCTGAAAAATGTCCATAGTATTCTTTATTTGTCACTCAATGTTCATAAAATGCGCTCAAGTAACCGGGTTAAATCCCTGAAAAAAAGTTTTTTGTTGCTGTTTGTACATACTATCCTTGTATCAATTAATTCATCAAAGCGTGTGTTTTTAATTGGTAATGGTTCTAACATTAGAATACAACAAAACACAATGTTCCAGAGGAAGGAAGCGGCACTCCTTCTGTGTATTCCAAAGTGCGACAAATATCACTAAGAATTTTGTACTATTAATTCTTGGCACAAGAAGTCAGCCTATAAACCACTATCTTTAGTCACATAATTTTACAAGGGCGAGCCATCCTGCAGACAAGATTGCACTTTAGAAAATGGCAGAATATTTACTTTCTAGAGAAGAAGACACTTGCTTTCCAACCGGCACAAAACACGTGTGAACACTTGAGCCAAAAATGCATTAAATTGGAAAGGGTATCGAAAAAAGAAATCAACAAATATTGGGAAATAGTCTCCCTCAAAAATTACATTCAAACCAATCAGATTCCTAGAGGACTACGTGTTCTGATATTGCTAGACTTTTCTAATGAAGAAGACATGGATTTAGCCAATATATGGGAAGATAATTTGAATAAAAGTTCACAATTGATGCTAAAACTCTTAGGGCCTCATTACACGGATGGCGGTAAGGATGCTTTTTGCAGGCGTTAAAAACCAACCCGCAAAGGGACCCAGGGAGCTAATTACGGTACCGCAGTAACAAAGACGAACAGAAAAACAATCTTGTAAGCAAGCTTTCAACACAAAATATGCTGCCGGAAAAGATATCCCTACTTAATAAAGGGTGCTCTTTCCCACCTTCAAGATGCTTTGATCCAATTGAGCTGCAAATAGATTTGTTTAAATGTGTCCATAAACTCAAGTTTAAACATTTTTTTGTGACAGAGGTACCCAGATATGTGGAGCATCTATGTCAGAATCCGTTCCCCACGTAGTGTAGTAGTAGGATTCAACTTGCTAATGTACCAATCTGGCTAATCAAGGGATAACAACAAGAACAATCAATTAGCGGAAAGATACGATGCTGTACGAGGCTCAGGCGTGGAAGAGGAGGCTCTGGTATCGTGAATGATGACACAGGATAGCCAGGCGATGATTCTGCAGACTGTTATAAATAAGATAAGATTTCCACAGCAGTGCTAAATACAATGGCTACCACAGTAGTGCGAGGTCAGGATGAGCTCAAATACCCACTAACCTGATATTACCAGTAAACTTCAGAAGGGGTACCGAAAATTGGCTGCAATTCCGTGACACCCGGCAAGTCCCCTGAAACAAGACAACCCAAATGGGGGTAAATACTGAGTCTAATCCCTGACTTATACAAATAACCAAAAACTTGTAGAGGGTTTACCATACAACTTCCTGTCCCAGGATGACAGGAATGATTTAAGAGTTCCAAGAATGTTGAAGAGTCCAGGAAGAAACAGAGAATCCAAAAAGCGGAAGCCTCAATGAGAAGCACACCAAGGCAGTCTCTAGTCTGTGTACTTTAGTTCATGGTAAATGCATACCACACGTGAAAAAGTTAATGCAATCCAAACAATCTGGGTTGAAATCCAAACTGGCGTAGAAACAGCACAATTCCGCAGGCAAGACAGTCCAGGAGTGTTCCGTAGTCAAAACGAGGAGCGGGCAGCAGTATACAAACACGTAGGTCAAAACAGTTCCAGTAACGATCCGAGGTCAATTCACAATGCGGGCAAAAACAACAATGGAGGCAGTAGCACGAGGCAATTCAACAGCGGTCCGTAGTCGAGGCACCAAGGAGACGTAATGAAGGAAGGAAAGGGAAAAGCAGGTTCACAGGGGAATGGGGAAGCAGGACACAAGAGACAAGAACGAGGATGCAATATCCGAGAACGCAACCAACTTCCAGGCACCTGGCTGTACGAGTCTTAAAGGGCTATGCGCTTTTTGTTTACAACGCTCTGATAGTCCAAACATGACAGTATCCTTCCTCAAAGAAGCCCTCACCTTCCGAGTGGACCAAAAACGTGCCAAGAGAGTAGAAGCATGACTATTCCCTATGGGTTCCCAGGTACGATCTTCGGAACCAAATCCCTTCCAGTCTACCAGATAGAACCTCCTGCCTTTGCAAACCTTGGTGTCTAAAATCGTTGCCACTTCATATTCCTCAGAACCACGAACCTTCACAGATCGTGGACGAGCAGGAAGTCGAGTCGAGGGATGACAGGGTTTAATTAGAGAGACATGGAAAACAGGGTGCACCTTCATATTAGATGGAAGACGCAAACGGACCACAGCTGGGTTGATGACTGTCGATATCTCATAGGGACCCACAAACCATGGAAGTAGTGCTCTAAGACCTGACAGGTTTAAGTTATGTATAGACAGCCAAACCTTCATGCCAGGAGTATAAACAGGGGCTGGTTTACGGTGAGCATCAGCCGAAGTCTTGGTTCGTTCCTGTGCCTCCAACAAGTGTTTAGTCACCTTGTTGGGTATCATCGAGAGATTCCTGACACAAGCAACAGCAGCGGGGTTATGCAGGGGCAACTCATGCGTGAGAGGCAGGGAACGTGGATGCTGTCCCTAGGGAGCATAAAATGGAGACAAACGGGTGGATGAGTGGCGCGAGTTATTTTAGGCGAACTCTGCTAGGGGTAAAACCGAAATCCAAGTGTCTTGGCGGAGGAAGGTAAGGCAACGTAAGTATTGTTTCATGGCTACATTTAATCACTCAGTCTGACCATCAGTTTGAGGGTGGTAAGCACTGGAGCACCTTCCATCAACACCCAGGCCCATGGTCAACGCCCTCCAAAAACGTGAATTGAATTGAGGCCCACGATCTGTGATCACTGTTGATGGAAGACCAAACATTCTAAACACATTTTTTAAGAACAGATCCGCCAGTACAGGAGCGGTGGGGATACCCCTGCAAGGTATGAACAGTGCCACCTTGGTAAAGTAGTCAATAACCATCCATATGGTATCAAACCCATCCGCCAATGGTAATTCTACAACAAAATCCATGGAGATCATCTTCCAAGGACGATCTGGATTGGGCATGGGTTGTAATAGCCCTACTGGCTTACCCTGGGGATGTTTACACTGGGCACAAACCGCACAAGAGGTCAGATAGTTTTTAACATCTTTGATCGTGGAGGGCCGCCAACACCACCTTTTCAACAGATCCAGAGTCTTTTGAATACCAGAATGAGCTGCCAAAGAGGAGTCGTGGCAACTTTGCATGGCCTGTAACTGAGTAGATGGATTAGGCAAGTATATCTTCTCCCGTTTATAGGGAAGTGCATGTATGACCTCCAATTCATGTTCTGCAATATCCGAGGGAGCCTTTTTTACCTGAAGTAATGATTTCAGTGAGGGTCACAATGTACAACCACAGACCACTTGATTGGGTAACAAAAGAGTCCCCTTATGGTTGACGTTATCAGGAATACCATGAATGCGGGATAGGGCATCAGCTTTCGAGTTCAATTAACCAGGACCATAAGTGATGGTAAAATTAAACATAGAGAAGAACTCTTGCCACCTAGCATGACGTGCTGTAGTGCACTTCACTGACTGAAGGGCAAGGGCAAGTAAGTTCCTGTGATCAGCAAATGATGTCTCCATACAAGGAAGGCATCTCTGACTGCCCGAAGTTCCTTCTCAGTGATCGTATAGTTTCTCTCATACGAGGTGAGTTTCCTGGAATGCTAAGCAACGGGATGCATTCCTCTGGCATCTGGACATCGCTGTGACAGGATCGTCCCTAATGTGACCTCAGAGGTATCGGCCTCTACGATAAACGGCAGAGCAGGATCCGGGTGCTGAAGCACTTGTGCCGTAGTAAAGGCAGATTTCAATTCCTCAAAGGCTTGTTGAGCCTCGTTATTCCAACTGAATACCCTTTTGGAACTAGTCAAGGCTGTAAGAGGACATACAATGGTAGAAAAATCTTGAATGAAACGTCGATAGAAGTTGGCAAAGCCAAGAAAAGATTGCAACGCCTTCAGAGAACTAGGACGCGGCCAATCCAAAATAGCAGCGACCTTGGATCGACTCATTTGTACTCCTTTGTTTGTGATGTTATAACCAAGAAACTCCACCTCGTTTACATGAAAAGTACATTTTTCCAGTTTTGCATATAAGTGGTTTTCCCTTAAGCGCTGCAGCACGCTCGTTACATGCGTAACATGAGTGTCATACGAAGGGGAGTAAATTAGAATGTTGTCCAGATAGACAACAAGGTAACAATCCAACATATCATGAAAAACCTCATTGATGAAGTATTGAAAGGCTGCTGGAGCGTTGCACAAGCCGAACGGCATAACACAATATTCAAAAAGACCATACCGTGTCTTAAAGGCGGTCTTCCACTCATCCCCTTTGCGTATGTGTACCAGATTGTATGCCCCTCTTAAGTCCAATTTAGTGAAGACCACTGCTGACCCCAATTGGTCTAGCAGAACTGAAATCAAAGGTATAGGGTATTGATTCCTAATGGTGACTGCATTCAAGGCATGGTAATCAATACAGGGGCGGTGATCACCCTCTTTTTTAGGAACGAAAAACAAGGGTGAGGCCACAGGGGAACGTGAGGGACGGATGAAACCAGATTTCAGGGACTTATCAATATAGTCCTTCAATATCTCGTCCTCTTTTGGTGTTAATGAATAAATGCGACCAGAAGTTATCCTGGCCCCTGGTACCAGTTTGATGGGGCAAGGTCTATGTGGTGGAAGCACTTCTGCCCCCCCGGCATCAAAAACATCCTAATATTCCTTATATTCAATAGGAAGTGACGTGTTGAAAACCGCTCCGATAGTAGAAGCAGTATTAGTGAGAACATGGCTTGGGCTCTTCCCCTCTAGGCCAGCTGTCTTTTAACTTCACAGTAATCAGAAAGGAAATTCACGTCTCCAGAATGCCAATCCACCACTGGATTGTGTAACTTCAGTCAGGGCAGTCCAAGAATAAGCCTGAACTGCAGAGCAGCTATAAGATCAAATGAAATGATTTCGGTATGGCCGCACTCAGTCGTCATGGCAAGATCGACTGTACGTTCGGTAACAAGACCTGAGACAAGAGATGACCCATCAACTGCGTTCATGATTTCGGGACAAGGTTTAGGGACAATAGGTATCCCCAACTGTCGGGCATAGGCAGCGTCCACATAATTCCCGGTGGCTCCTGAGTCCAAGACAACCCGTACTTCCTGTTTGTCAGTGCCTGCTGAGGTAAGAATAACAGGTAGACAGTAAGGACCACAGACCTTAGGATCCATAGAGCAACCACCCGGTGATGGGACCTCTTCGTTCACCGGGTTTTGGCGTTTCCCTGCTTCTTGGATGGTTTCTTGGGACAAGTCCGTAGCAGATGGTCTGATGCCCCACAGTAGAAACATAACCCATTCTTTCTAAGGTGTTCCCTTGTTTCAGCTGACAAAGGACCCCTGACTGCTCCTATCTGCATGGGTTCTGGACCTCCAGAGGCAGTTATAGGAGAAGAGTGGGCCACTGGGGGAACTGTTCTTTTTTCCCCCTTCCTTTCTGCCTGCCTCAAATCAATTTGGAGGATCAGATCTAGAAGTTCTGGGAAGGTAGTCGGTATAACGGGCACAGTGGCAAGTGTGTCCTTTAATGGATCTGACAATCCTTTGTAGAACAAGGAGGCTTTTTTCTCCTCTGGTCTGCCTGTCTCAGCCACTAGTTGATTAAACTTAGCTAAATAACCTAAGAGGGGCATGTTCCCCTGTTGAAGCCCAAGTAATTCTAAGTCAGTAGCCTGTGTGGCATAACGTGTGTCTAATACATGACTCATAGCGTCTATTAGGGCATCACAATCATAAAGTAGATGACTCCCTCCCTCTAACAATGGATTAGCCCATGCGGCGGCTGTTTCTCCTAGATGGGACAAAAGGAAGGCCACTTTAGTAGTGGAGTCTGGAAATGAGGTGGGGCGACACAAAAAATGCAATCTGCATTGATTCAAGAAAGTTCTAAAGGATTTGGGGTCTCCGTTAAACCTTTCTGGTGGAGCCAAGGGAAACTGGGTGGTCATATAGACCGGTGAAGCGTCCTGTCGTGGGGGAGCCAAACCAGACCCTGAAGCAACGACGTGAGGGGGCGCATCAGCACCACAGGGTTGTAAACCAGCCTGCAACTCATCAATACGTTGTTGCGTAGCAGAATGAGCAACAGTCATATCATTACGCAACTCGGCCACTAGTTGTAGTATATTGGTGTCATGATCTCTGCTTCCAAAAGGTCAGGGTTTTCCCAACTCCCTTGGAAGCAGATCCATAACCCAGGTTCCGAGTGCCAACCAGTCCCAATTGGGACCTTTTGGACCCAGTCCTGGCGCCAGTGGCACCAGGCTCATAAATATGCCCAGTCCCAGCGCTGGAAGCGCGGGCTCATAATGCTTGGGTGGACTTACCTGCAGCAGACCATGCTGCTTACTTGCCTGCCAGTTGAGCCTCTGTTCCTCTTCTGTTTGGAACTACTTTTCCTGTTGGGTGGGGCAGGAGCCACTCCCTAGATTCAGAACACTGGAACTCTTCTGGAAAGCAGGAACTCTTTTCTTACCTAGGCGTGGCTGTGGAAGGAGACACCTAAGCACTACAGGAGGCTATTTAAACCACACCCGATGGATGAATCTTGCTTTGCGTTATTCTGCATCCTCTGCAGCAGAACGCTCATCGTGTCTTCTGCATCTGATCCTGGGCCTAAGGAAAAAGGCTTACCATCCTGAATTCAGTCTTCAGCAACACCTATAAAGACAAGAAAGAACAGGTTAGCATTACGGTCTTCAGTGACAGCTCTTCACTTACCTGGTCCATCGGCTGTCACCAACGCCTCGCGCTGCATTCCGGCATCTGAAAGACAAAGGCTTACCTACTCTTCGTGCGCTCCAGAGGTCTTCACACTGCATTCCGGCATCTGAAAGACAAAAGCTTACCAACTCTTCGCACGCTCCGGAGGCCTTCGGCGCTGCATCCCGCATCTGAAAGACAAAACAAGGTGCGTTTAAAGACATTGGGGAACTTTAATACTCACGTGCCATTACTCCTTTCCACATCTAACCCAGTGGGTATTCCGGCACCCTGCAGCCGCTCCGAACTTGTACCTGCAAAATAAAAAGACAGTTAGAGCGCATCGTGAAGCAGGCAACAAGCGCTTACTTACGTGCTTCCAGGCGCTTCTATTCATCACACGGGCTCCATCTTCAACTCACTTCAGCCCGTCATCCGCCATCGCCGGAACCCTGCAAAACAAGAAACATCATTACTAAAGACTTTAAAGACATTAGAATTACTCGAAACTTACCGTTCGTGCAGTAAACGACGGACAGCAGTCCTCTGAAGTCAAGAGGCCTGCTCCCCTTATCCAGTGAAGAAACTGGTTACAGCACCCTGCCCCGAGGCAGATGGAGAGCACGGCGTTCACTTACCTAAGGTGAGAGCGTTAACCTTTGGGGTTCTACAGGAGAAGAGAAAGGGAAGAAGAGAGAGACATTCAATAACCCAGTTCCTTAATCCCATATTTTCTATCTGCAGACATCTTACCCTTCGAGTCAGACATACAGTGCACAGAGGTCCAGCCCAAAGAGCCAGCCGTGTGTTACACATCACCTTTGAAGATACGGTATACGCCCAGTCAAGACCGGCGCCTCTACGGGAATCAGGTGAGCGTTACAGAACGCAAAGCCTACCACAAAACTCCCGTCCAGGCGCTATGGAAACCTCGGATACCGACCAGCTAGCCCAGTTACTTGGGGAACTAAGGGCAGAAGTGCATGCAGCCCGTCAGGAAACGAACGCTCTAAGAAGGGAACTGATTATTTCCAAGGAGCGAACAGATGATCTCGCTAGACAATTGCTACAGTCACAAGCCGGACAGACCCCGTTACCCGCATCTGGGGGAAATCTTCCTTCTACATCCTCTATGAATCCAGTGCAGATCAACCTACCTGGGAATGTACCTCTGGCTCTGCCCGAAGGATTTTCTGGTGACCCAAAGAGGTTTGCAGTATTTATCAATCAGTGCCGGTTGCATTTCTTATGCCGGCCAGCAGCCTTTCCAACTGATCAAGCTAAAGTAGCTTTCGTGCTTTCGTACCTTAGTGGCAATGCGGCAGACTGGTCGATCCCTCTAGTAAATCAAGATGATCCGGTCCTCCATGATTTTCAAGCTTTTCAGCTCAGTATGGAAAAACTGTTCGTAAGACATTCACAGGGGCAGGCCTTGGACAATGAGCTTCTTTCGTTGCGACAAGGTCATCAAGACCTTTTGGCTTATATTGCGTCTTTCAACAGACTGATAGTGGAAACTCAATGGCCTGAGGACAAAAGGATTATGCTGTTTTATAGAGGTCTACGTGGAGAGCTCAAAGATGTGTTAGCCCAAGTAGTGAATCCCCCACAAGATTGTTCGGACTATAGAGACTTAGTCGTTCAAATAGATCACAGACTGCAGAACAGGAAGGCCGATCGTTCCAAGTTTGATGCTCGAGTATTTTCCAAACCGCCAACTCCTTCCAAAGGAGTAGACTCCGGGGAACCCATGCAAATAGGGGGTCTGAAAGGTCCTCTAACACAAAAGGAGCGGGAAAGGAGAAAACAGTTGCAATTATGCCTCTGTTGCGGAAACTCAGGGCACTTTCTTCGAGACTGTCCGGTGAAACCTGCCAAGAAGGCAGTAGGAGCTGCAGTTACCAAAGTTACAAACTCTGAGCAGGGAAACGACCTCGCCCGACAAGAATAGAGGTCCTCTTGCCGAGCGTGAAAACCAGTTCCGTGACCTCGCATTTCGTGATACCTATGGTCCTCATTAGCCCTGATAATCCGGATCGATTACATGCAATTGAAGCTTACGTCGACAGCGGTGCCATCGGCAATTATGTGGATCATGAAATGGTTTTGAGGATGAATCTAACTCTTTGTCCCAAGGCTGTAAAGGACGTCATTACTACGGTGGATGGTACGGAGATAGCCTCCGGGCCAGTAACGCATACCACTCAAGAGGTGACGCTAGTAAGTCAAGATGGACACCATGAGAAGATCGTGTTCGATGTGATCAAGGCCCCTCAGTTTCAGATTATTCTAGGAATACCTTGGTTAGAGAAACACAATCCTCTGATCGATTGGCGAGCAAGAACGGTCCAGTTTCCAGAATGTGTCTCTACTTGTCACCCTCCACCTGGTGTTGCACTGGCAGCAATTTCTTCAAAGACTCCCCAGTTACCTCCCGAATACCTAGAATACCAAGATGTTTTCCGGAAGGATCAGGCTAACTCTCTACCTCCTCATAGGTCTTATGACTGCCAGATAGACCTGATACCTGGATCTACTCCTCCTTGTAGTAGAATTTATGCCCTCACCGAGCTTGAGAACCTTCACCTTCGACAATACCTGGATCAATACCTGGCAAATGGGTTTATTCGTCCTTCCAAGTCCCCTGCTACTTCAGCTTTGTTCTTCGTTCCAAAAAAGGAAGGAGACCTTAGAACTTGTATAGATTATCGCTCCCTGAACCAGATCACTGTTAAGAATAGATATCCGTTACCTTTGATCCCTGAACTCCTGGACCAAGTCAGAAAAGCATGCATATATACAAAGCTGGATCTTAGAGGAGCTTACCACTTGGTACGAGTAAAAGAGGGCGATGAATGGAAGACGGCCTTCCGCACCAAGTATGGGCTATTTGAATATCAGGTCATGCCCTTCGGACTTTGCAATGCCCCGGCCGCCTTTCAATATTTTATGAACGATGTCCTCAGAGAGCTCATAGATGTGTGTGTTGTTGTTTACATTGACGACATCCTCGTTTATTCTTCATCGGAATCTGAACATCGGAAACACGTGAAAATGGTCCTCGAAAGATTGCGTCAACACAAACTTTTCGCTAAATTGGAAAAATGTGTTTTCAACGTGACTGAAGTTGAATTCTTGGGATTCATATTATCACCTGGCGGAGTGCGTATGGATTCAAAGAAGGTCGATGCAGTTCTCAAATGGCCATCACCATCCTCCGTAAAAGGTGTGCAAAGCATGTTAGGCTTCGCTAACTTTTACCGCAGGTTTATCCCCAAATTCTCTCGAATAGTCCAGCCCATCACTGCCTTGTTAAAGAAAAACAAACGTTTTGAATGGTCTACCGAGGCGGAACAAGCTTTCCAGGATTTGAAGACTAAATTTATCTCTGCACCAATCTTAAAACACCCTCGCCCTTAACTCCCCTACATCGTGGAAACTGATGCTTCAAACCTTGCCATGGGGGCAGTTCTATCACAAAAGGACCCGGTAACCAATCAGTTGCATCCCGTGGCATTTTGGTCCCGCAAATTCTCGCCTCCTGAAATCAATTACACGATTACTGACAAGGAACTTCTGGCTATCAAGTCTGCCTTTAAGGCTTGGCGGCATTATCTGCTGGGGGCCCGACACACCGTTACTGTGATTACGGATCACCGAAACCTGCAATATTTGAAAACCGCAAAAGCCCAATCCTCTAGACAACTCCGTTGGGCATTATTCTTTGCCGAGTTTGACTTCATAATTACCTATCGACCTGGTACAAATAACGGTAAAGCTGATGCCCTTTCTCGGATGGGAGTGGAAGAACACTTGATCAACCCTAAACCTGTACCAATCATTCCCGAACAAAGAATTCTGGGTGTAATCGCCACAGAATCCATAGAGGAAGTTAAGGATAAAGCCAGGCAACTTGTAACTCCAGCAGACATACAGAATTGGCATCTGCAGGGAAAGGACTTTGAGTAAAGGACAACTTATTGTATTTCCAAGAACGATTATACCTACCCAGCACAGATTTACAGAAAAAAGTAATCTCTTGTTATCACGATTCTTTAATGGAAGGACATCCTGGTATGGCCAAGACCTCAGAAAAGATCAAGCGCTACTTCTGGTGGCCGTCTTGGAAAAAAGATATCAGAGACTTTATAGTGTCCTGTGGAGTATGCGCCCAAAACAAGAGTCAAAAGGAAAGACCAGCAGGCCTCTTACGCCCTATTGACATCCCACCTCGCCCTTGGCATACGCTTTCTATGGACTTCATCACCGATTTACCTCCATGCTCCGGATACAATAGGATTCTAGTAATCGTGGACTTATTCTCCAAGATGGCGCATTTCATTCCGCTCAAAGGCTTGCCAACAGCAGCAACTCTGGCCCGAGAATTTCTCGAAAACATCGTCCGACTGCACGGTTTTCCTTTGGTTCTAATTTCGGATCGAGGTAGTCAATTTATTTCTCATTTTTGGCGAAGTTGCTGTCGGTCGGCTCAAATTGATGTGAGACTATCGACCAGTCACCACCCTCAGACCGACGGACAAACCGAGAGGACCAATCAAACTCTGGAACAGTATTTACGCTGCATGCTGCAACAAACTGAAAAAACTTGGAAAGACATCCTTTGGATAGCCGAATATGCCTACAATAACTCTGTCCATTCGGGAACTGGGAAAACCCCGTTTTTTCTTTTGTACGGCAGTCACCCTCGAACCTCGGAGTTGGATCCCCTCCAAGATCTTGAAACACCAGCAGTAGACTACCTGCATTCTACAATCACCCAAGCCTTTAAGGAAGCTGTTTCTCACCTTCAAAGGGCTAAAGAACAATACAAGAAAGGAGCAGATCAACATCGGAAGGAAGCCCCTCAATATCAAGTAGGGGATCAAGTCTGGTTATCCCCCAAATATCTACCTCTAAAAGGTCCACGCACATTCAACCCAAGATACCTTGGTCCCTATTCCATCACTACCATAGTAAACCCAGTAGCGGTCAAGTTGGACTTGCCCCCGCACATGAAGATACATCCGATCTTCCACGTCTCTCTATTAAAACCCGTGCAACCTCAAACCCGACTAACTAAATCTCCAAAACCTATCCTAGTTGATGGAGAACTCGAGTTTGAAGTCAAAAGCATTCTGGACTCCAAGATCTCCAAATCTAAACTATTTTACCTAATTGACTGGAAAGGCTACGGCCCCCAAGAGAGATCCTGGGAACCTGCTGAATATGTCCACGCTCCTCGCCTAATCAAAAGATTTCACCGAACATTTCCTGACAAGCCAAAACCCCCGGAGAAGCCCGGTTTGGGAGGGGCCTTGAGGGGGGGTACTGTCATGATCTCTGCTTCCAAAAGGTCAGGGTTTTCCCAACTCCCTTGGAAGCAGATCCATAACCCAGGTTCCGAGTGCCACCCAGTCCCAATTGGGACCTTTTGGACCCAGTCCTGGCGCCAGTGGCACCAGGCTCATAAATATGCCCAGTCCCAGCGCTGGAAGCGCCGGGCTCATAATGCTTGGGTGGACTTACCTGCAGCAGACCATGCTGCTTACTTGCCTGCCAGTTGAGCCTCTGATCCTCTTCTGTTTGGAACTACTTTTCCTGTTGGGTGGGGCAGGAGCCACTCCCTAGATTCAGAACACTGGAACTCTTCTGGAAAGCAGGAACTCTTTTCTTACCTAGGCGTGGCTGTGGAAGGAGACACCTAAGCACTACAGGAGGCTATTTAAACCACACCCGATGGATGAATCTTGCTTTGCGTTATTCTGCATCCTCTGCAGCAGAACGCTCATCGTGTCTTCTGCATCTGATCCTGGGCCTAAGGAAAAAGGCTTACCATCCTGAATTCAGTCTTCAGCAACACCTATAAAGACAAGAAAGAACAGGTTAGCATTACGGTCTTCAGTGACAGCTCTTCACTTACCTGGTCCATCGGCTGTCACCAACGCCTCGCGCTGCATTCCGGCATCTGAAAGACAAAGGCTTACCTACTCTTCGTGCGCTCCGGAGGTCTTCACACTGCATTCCGGCATCTGAAAGACAAAAGCTTACCAACTCTTCGCACGCTCCTGAGGCCTTCGGCGCTGCATCCCGCATCTGAAAGACAAAACAAGGTGCGTTTAAAGACATTGGGGAACTTTAATACTCACGTGCCATTACTCCTTTCCACATCTAACCCAGTGGGTATTCCGGCACCCTGCAGCCGCTCCGAACTTGTACCTGCAAAATAAAAAGACAGTTAGAGCGCATCGTGAAGAAGGCAACAAGCGCTTACTTACGTGCTTCCAGGCGCTTCTATTCATCACACGGGCTCCATCTTCAACTCACTTCAGCCCGTCATCCGCCATCGCCGGAACCCTGCAAAACAAGAAACATCATTACTAAAGACTTTAAAGACATTAGAATTACTCGAAACTTACCGTTCGTGCAGTAAACGACGGACAGCAGTCCTCTGAAGTCAAGAGGCCTGCTCCCCTTATCCAGTGAAGAAACTGGTTACAGCACCCTGCCCCGAGGCAGATGGAGAGCACGGCGTTCACTTACCTAAGGTGAGAGCGTTAACCTTTGGGGTTCTACAGGAGAAGAGAAAGGGAAGAAGAGAGAGACTTTCAATAACCCAGTTCCTTAATCCCATATTTTCTATCTGCAGACATCTTACCCTTCGAGTCAGACATACAGTGCACAGAGGTCCAGCCCAAAGAGCCAGCCGTGTGTTACATATCACCTTTGAAGATACGGTATACGCCCAGTCAAGACCGGCGCCTCTACGGGAATCAGGTGAGCGTTACAATTGGCCAACGTTTCATTAGCATCCATTTTTAGAGGCTTCTGAATATGTCGGAATCCATTCCCCACCTAGTGTAGTAGTAGGATTCTTCTCGCTAATGTACAAGTCTGGCTAATCAAGAGATAAGATCCAGAACAATCAATTAGCGGAAAGATAGGATGCTGTACGGTGTCCAGTCATTTGGTCGAAACTAAAAGATCGAATGACCATTTGGTCGAATACCAATTGGTTGGAAAAAAAAAGGTCGATTTTTTTCATTTATTTATTTATATATTTTATTTCGTTTCGGTTGGTAAAAACAAAAAAGAAAAAAAAAGAAAAAGGGGGGTTGGGAGGGGGCCGAACCCCCCCATTAAAAAAACAAAAAAACCTAAAAAAAAATCGACCATTTTTTCGACCATTTGGCATTTGACCAAATGGCATTCGATCATTTGGTTTTCGACCAAATAACTGGTAACCTGCTGTACGATGCTCAGGCGTTGAAGAGGAGGCTCAGGTATCGTGAATGAGGACAAAAGATAGGCAGGCGATGATTTTGCAGACTGCAAGGGATGCAAGTTATAAATAAGATGCTTTCCACAGCAGTGCTAAATACAATGGCTACCACAGCAGTGCAAGGTCAGGATGAGCTCAAATACCCACTAACCTGATATTACAGAATCAGTAAACTTCAAAAGGGGTACCGAAAATTGGCTGCAATCCCGTGACACCCGGCAAGTCCCCTGTAACAAGACAACCCAAATGGGGGTAATGTCACGACCCTCGCCCAAAACCCCCTCTGGCAAGCCCATTGGCCAGGTGGACTCAGGACTCGGGTCTCTAGAGCCTGGCAAGCTCTTCAAAAGCCCTCCTGGGTCAGTCCTGGCGCCTATGGCGCCAGGCTCATACACCATGAAGAACATGTGCTCTGGAACTACTTTATTGTGTTTGTCAGCCAACATGGAGGCATCCACATAGCTTGGTTGCTAGGAACCAAGCTATGCGGTCTAGTGTTTTGGGTGTGGCGGCCTAGGGACTACTTTCCCTGGACTATTTTGTTGGGGCTATTTAAACCACACCCGAGCAAGACAACACGCTTCACGTTACTTTGCAGTTTGCAACGTGACGCTCACCTTGTCCAGCTATACCCTCGAACCTCGGAGAAGCAGAACCTGAAAGACACAACAGAAACATCGTTAGCAGCAGCATCTTACCTGCAGTCTTCATCTTTAGCTTCTTGCAGCTCCTGTGAACAGCTTCCTTGAATCTGCACGCCTCCCAGACTGAACGACCTGAAAGAGGAAGACAGAGGCAACATTATAGAAAGCATAAGAGACATTGGGCCTCATTACGACCCAGGCGGTAAGTTACCGCCTGGGCCGTGACTTTACCACCATGGCGTAAACTACGTTTACGCCATGGTGGTTGGCGGATTTACCGCCCCATTCCGACCTTGGCGGGGCGGTAAGTCCCCAATCCCCATTTACCCTTCCCCATTCCCATTTTTGCCCCATAGGGCATAATGGGAGTGGGGAAGGCGTTAATTACGCCACCGTAAATTACGGTGGCGTAATTAACTCCATGGTCCCTTAGCGCCATGGATTTTAACACCTGCTAAAAGCAGGTGTTAAATCCGCCATGGCGCTAAGGGACCTCGTACTCAGGCGGTAAGGGTCGGCGCTGTTTATGCCGTCGTAAAACCCTTACCGCCTGAGTCGTAATGAGGCCCATTGCAAATTACGAACTGCTCAAAAGGCTTACATGGCTGGTCACCTCTCGGCTGGCACCACTCCGGAAACTCCACACACGCTGAATAACACCGCGACCTACAAGGAAAGAAGGAAACAGGTTAGCAAAGGCAAGACATCGCAGCACTGCGCATAGCGCTTACTTACCACATCATAGCGCCCTTAATGCGCCTTCATTTACCAGCGAGGCTCAACAAAGCCAGTTTGCCGCGCTGAAAGTCTGCATATCTAAGGGAGAAAAAGAGACATTATTAAACAAAGAAACGCATGCACCAATAGCAACAATACGAAAGAACAGCGATAAGGCCTACCTGAACGATATCAAACGGGCCGGCATCAGTGAAGTAACTGGACCACACACGCCCACGAAAGACAACGCACCCCTGCAAAGAAGGCAGGAGGGAGAGCACGCCTAACTCTACCACAAGGTGAGGAGAGGGCCCCAGAGGGGCTGAAATCATATGGGGGTGGAGGGAGGATACTTACCCCGGTCGGCCAGTCTTGAACACAGTCCTCCTGTATTTTCAGGCAGAACCTTCCCCGCAGATCACATCTGGGCACCACTGAGGAGTATACCAGCGAGTAACCCGGCTGGGTGGTGTCTCTGTGGATACCAGGTGAGCGTAACAGGTAAATACTGAGTCTAATGCCTGATTTATACAAATAACCAAAAACGTGTAGAGGGCTTACCATACAACTTCCTATCCCAGGATGACAGGAATGATTTAAGAGTTCCAAGAATGTTGAAGAGTCCAGGAAGAAACAGCAGAATCCAAAAAGCAAACACCTACCCCGATGGCATGTGGACGCCTCAATGAGAAGTACACCAATGCATACCACACGTGAAAAAGTTAATGCAATCCAAACAATCCGGGTCGAAATCCAAACTGGCGTAGAAACAGCAAAATTTGGCAGGCAAGACAGTCCAGGAGCATTCCGTAGTCAAAAGGAGGAGCGGGCAGCAGTATACAAACACATTGGCCAAAACAGTTCCAGTAACGATCCGAGGTCGATTCACAATGCGGGCAAAAAGAACAATGGAGGCAGAAGCAAGAGGCAATACAACAGCGGTCCATAGTCGAGGCACCAAGGAGATGTAATGAAGGAAGGAAAGGGAGAAGCGGGTTCACAGGGGAATGGGGAAGCAGGACACAAGAGACAAGAATGAGGATGCAATATCCGAGAACGCCACCGAAGCACTAATTCAGAAGCACTGGTGAGCGGGTTCAATCTGTATTTGAATACAAGTCACCTGACCACGCTGCGCGTCTAACGACGCTGGAGGCAGGACAAGGAAGAGCGTACAGGACAGCAGCGTTGCCATGCCAACTTCCAGGCACCTGGCTATACGTGTCTTAAAGGGCTATGCGCTTTTTGTTTACAATGCGCTGATAGTGTAACATGACAATTTACAGGAACCAGAACCAAGTTAATTTACAATTAGTGACATTGAAAACACTTATTTACTTATTTAGGTCATTGGCGGAACCAGATGATTTTGAAATCCTTAATCTTTTAAAAGAACTTCATATCAAACCATGAAATCTAGAGATAACAGAGTGGAAACCCAAATAAAGATTCATCCCCCAGATGTTGGGCGACAATGTGATAGACACTTTTCGGAGAGCTGGGATTAAAGCTATCAACCGAGCAATACAAAGCCAGAATAAAGCAAAATCCAAAGGGAATATGAATCTTTCCAGTGAAGTAATGTCCTTGAAATAATTGGCAAGTGATCAATCCATTGAAAAAAGGAAGCAGACAAAGGGGGTAATAGTGAAATAATGTACAGACCTAACTCTCTATGGCAATGCAAAATTTGAACACCCCCAATTGCTACCAAATCTTTCAAGGAAATCCTACAAAAGAAGTGAAAGAGCATTTGCAAGAATGAATCATGAAATGGCATAGGAAAGATATGATTACAGATGGAGAAAAGAGCTTTCTAACTATTAAGAATCCAGTTATAGTTGTGATGTATTTCCTGCCGAAAATTCACAAGCATTTCATACAGATCCCAGAAGCCAGACTGCTTCTAAGTGGACTTGGCTGGGCCACAGAACCAATCCCAGAATATTTAGACAATATGATATGACTATTGGTCAGCAAACTACCGCCTTATCTAAAAGATACAGCAAAGATACACGCAATCTTAAAATATGTCATTTGGATTCTAGCTACCTCCTTGTCACACTTGATGTAAAAGCTCTATGCACATCAATACAACATGACTTAGCCATGAAAACGATGGAGTATATGTTCAGGGAGAGTACGGCCCCACACTACCAACACTTGGACATGTTAATAGAGATGTTGCAAGCCACCTTACAACACAACAAATGTATTTTCAATTATACTTTTTGCCAACAAACGATGGTTGTAGCCATGGGTACGAAATACGCACCAGCTTTAGCTAACCTTTTTACAGGACTCTTTGAAGATACAGTGGTATACGCCGACCAAGATTACCACCGAAATGTTCTATTGTGGACACGCTATATTTATGATATTTTTCTAATCTGGACAGGCAGTCAGAAAGACTTAGACACTTTCATAATTAGACTAAACATCAACACCTTTGGAATATCTTTTACTGCCACATACAACACCAATGAGATCCATTTCCTAGATTTGACCATCTATGCAGCAGGGAATCATCTTTTCAGGTGCACACACAGGAAAGAGACGTAATTCAATTCAACTTTATATGCCACTAGTTCCCATCACCAATCAGTGATTCGTAACATACCAGTAGGTGAATTCATACAAGCCCATCAGAACTGTGAAGATACAAATACATTTGAAGAGGAATGTCAATTATTAAGGAGTACATTTCAAACAAGGAGCTACTCAAGACAGAGTATTCAGAAGGCGCGCAAGAAAGCGATAGAACTACCACGAGCAGAACCGCTGAAACAGAAATCGAAGACCAATGATCTGGGAACATTCAAGATTAACTTTGTAACACGATCAAGAGCATTATTAAAAAGTAGTGGCACTTATTGATATTGGACAAAGCAAAGACCTCAATAAATATGTGGAGCAAATGCCTAAAATTGTCTATAAAAGAGCAGCGACACTTAAAACTAAACTAAGTCTGTCTTTTCTACCCAGCCTGGACACTGAGCCGACATATTCATGGCTAGAACTGACCAAGAAGGGTTTTTCTAAATATGGCATGTGCACTCTATGCAAGTTTGCTCACTAGAACACAGAGACACTTACAGATTAAAGTGGCATATTCATCCAGATTAATAAATGTATAAATGGCAAATCTAAATTTGTTGTCTGTGCAATAATCTGTGTGTGTAATAGAGTTTACATTGGAAGTACAAATAGAGAATTGAGAACGAGAGTAAGAGAGCACCTATAGAATATAGGGAGTCAAGGCCCGAAATTCCCACTGGCTCAACATTAGCAAGCCACACATCAAATGCACAACACACAAGACATAACATTTATTGGATTAAGGAAAATACAATTAGGAAAAAGAGGGGACAAAGAACTCTGTTTAAGGCAAATTGTACAATGCAGGCTACTGAATTTGGCCTTAACTTAGTCAACAAAATGGGAACCTTTCTTTAAATGTGAACTCTAAAGATGTCTAGGAAGTAAGACTGGAAAAAGGCTTATATATCTCAATTTAGATATATGGAAAATATAGTCAGACTGAGCTAGTAAATGGATTGCCGTCTAGGGTACAGATCATCAGTATTGTACACTGATTGAATACCTTAACAATGAAAGATATAGCACAATATATTAAGACTTCAAAGCCCTTGCAACACCTCTAGACATTTTTTGTTTGCAATAATTGTAATTACTTTTAAATATCCAGAATGGTTCGTGAGCATGGGAATTAAGTCCCTATGTATTTGGACTAAAAATCTTTTGCAACATGACTAGGAGCAATTTTTGTAATACTTGTGCTTTAATATAATATCTAGAATGTTCTGTAAGTGCGGGGTTCTAACACAAATAATATATATTTATTTAAAAGTATGTTTTAAAACGTGGTCCAATGAGACAAGTGAACAGCTCATGTGATTTCACTTAACATCAATTTAACAGTAGCTAGCTAATAGCTTGTTTACAGGTATGCTTCACCGAATGATGTGATAACCTCATGTGATCTCACCTTGTACCAGCTCAAACGTATAACGTTGAGTATACCTACTTTTAAGCTCTGCTTAAATATCGGCAAATGTTATTGAAATAAATTGTCAAGTTATATGCCTCAAAAGGCCCCTTTTCTTTGGGACTGTACAACAATTAGATCAGTTCTCACTAAATCAGGTGAGATTCAGAGGGTGAGCCGCGCGAACGTCAACCTGGCTCATGTAACCAATATCGTTACCTCGATATATAAATGGAGAGAGCAGACGTCAGTCACCATTGCCATGTATCGCACTTTGAAAGGTAAGCTGTTGTATCCGCACATGATCTTCTTTAGACGTAAAAGCTTAGAAGCAGAGACATTTGCACAGTATACTCTTCATACCTAGAAGTATAGAGGCAGAGCTTTCAGGTAACAGTACACCCTGACTTAAAACTCAAGTTAGCAAGCCTATAAGTTAAAAATGATTGTTTATATGAATCATCTAACACCTAAAGTGTTGTGAATGTGTAAATAGAAAACTCAATTTGATAAGTGCTCAGCAACGTTAACTTACATTACCAATTAAAACACAAGCTTTGATGAATTAATTGATACAAAGATAGTATGTACATACAGCAACAAAAACTTTTTTGCAGGGATTTATCTCGGTTACTTGAGCGCATTTGACGAACAATGAGTAACAAATTAAGAATACTACGGATATTGTTCAGACCCTAACACAACCAATGTAGGTACTAACAAACTAAATTATGTACGATTGCTAGAAATTGACTCAACATTGCACAGTACTATCAGAAGAAAATGATGTACGATTGCTAGAAATTGTCTCAATATTACACAGTAGGCGGAAAATCGGAGCAATTTACAATACAGCGGTTCCTTTATTTTATGATGGTTTTAAGCTGGAGCACTTTAGGATGCAAATGAATATGAATTCAATTCAGTTAAAACAAATTCCAATTACAACTCATTATGTGTTTTCGCTACTACTAATCCTGCCTACCACCAACCCTAACTTTCTGTCTTGGATATTACTTGTTTGCCGTTATTATTATCATTATTTTTTTATTATTACTTTTATTTTTACGTTTGATTTTCATTCATTGGTCTTTTGAATCCAACGTTGAATGCACAATGATTATCTAGAAGTATGGATCAATCTCAATTAAGCCCAGTTTGAGAAAGGCCTAATGGCCGAAACACGTGTTAACCACTAATCAATCTTGTGAATTTGACCAGAACAAGCCAAAATTAAATTTGGAATGATACAATTGCCTTTGTGTTATAAATGTTTGGCGCAACATTAGAATACACCCAAACATAGTTTTTTGAAATGTTACCTCTTTCGAATGGATGTCTTGAAGAAATGTTTTGTCTATTTCTATGTAATATGTTTCTCTCCAATGAAATGTCCATCTTCCAGGGAAATATGTTGTGTAAAAAGTACTAAACCTCTATTTTATATATTTGCAAGATAATTAACCTCATTCACTTCCAGCATGGAGGGAATAGGAGAGTCTAGAGAGCACCCTAAGGACCCCAGAAAGAAGGAAGGAAGGGGAGGCTGGAGTGCCCACTCCCTAATGAAGGAAATTTAGCTGGGCGAGCTCCAAGAGAAAGAAAAATATGAGACAAAGGGGACTCCAGATGAAAACCCCACGCTGCCCTGCCCTTCCCCATGAAAGAATCATGGAAGAACCAGCGGGGCATGTGGGGTTTATTCCAATGCCCAAACAAACAGAACTGAAGGGCCCACTGGGAAAATGACCAGCCAGCATTCATAAAAAGACCTTCAAACTGAAAATGGGCCAATTATGGCAGACTATGGGGGTTTCTGCATGTAACAGAAGGAAGTGCAATGTGAAAAATGGCCAATCTGTCATTACAAAAGGAAGAGCAGCCTTTTAATTCACAGTAGCAGAAGAAATTCAAAGGCCCCTTTCACATGAAAAGCAGGATTTGCAAACACTGACAAGAAAATGGCTTTACATATGCGTTTACAGGTTTTAAAGCAAGACATGAGAAAAATGTTCCCCTGCTAACATAAAGATTTCAGGGAAAAGACTTAATGTAGTTTGACAAGATGTAATTTATATTATGCTTCACATCCAAATACCGGCATCAAGTGAAAAGAAAAGAAAAACATTGTTTCCATGGTTCACATGAAAATTTCATTTAGGCCTGAGGCAGACCCTTTTGCTTGTTGTTGGACAGATTTCACAAATGACGCCCCCACTGCAAGCCTAGCTTTTGCATCCCAGCAATTTACAAATGCAATAAAGTGTGGCATGCTCTGAAGGAAAATTTCTGTGATGGCAAAGGGCCTGGCCAGTGCATGGCTGGAATGCGGGAGGAGCTGCAATCAAGAGAAGCTGAACTCTAAAAAAATACAAGAAAATAGAAGGATTTTCTGATCGAAACGGTGGTACACCTTAGATAACAGGACAGGATGCCAGATTGCAGCAGGGACTTGTGACATCACAGGATCGGCCGAGCTCATTATCTGCAGTGGGAGATCTCTGTGTAGCTGATGTCTCCCATGCAATTACGATTGGCAGCCTACCAACTTCAAACAGCAAAGAGGCTAATAAAAACACAGTCGAGGAAGCTCTGGTCACATGCTGGCGAGGAATGGCAAATGGCCTGGAAGAAGAGAAGTGCACGTTTGCATATAACATGAAGATTTCCTATTAGTTTAAAAGGACCATCATAATTTATGCATTTTTCTCAGCAACTAAAAGTTGAACTGCATTCATTTATGAGTAATTTCAAAGATACATTCCAGGCAATTTTGTTGAAATATAATTCATCCACCTGCGACCTAGGGAATGGTAATGGAAAGCTAAAAAGTGTTCCTGGCTACTCTGAACATGTCACAAATGTAAGAGTTGGCGAACTGGTTGAATGTAAAGGCACTTGGAGAGTAAATTGCATGTTCATTACTATTATGCTTTTTATATAAACTGCAGAAAATTGCCACACACCCGTGAAACATGGTGCTTACCCGGCTGTCAGCAGAATCTGGAGACAAAGATGACAGAACAATGGCAGCAATTGCAGCTCAACAGCCTGGGAAAAAGAAAGGAAAAGTACACCTGATATACGCACTGGAGCCAGGAGAGAGGACAACGAAGAAGAAAAGACCCTGATGCACCATACAAGTGGGCAAGTAAAGTGTGACATTGACCATCAACACCAAAGCATCAGTGAACGTGATGGCCCTCAAGACACGACAGCTGGAGCCCCAGCCGGCGCTGACAAACACCAGAACACACCTGTATTCATGTGGCAGCAGGAAACCCTTAGCGGTGGCATGGTGGTTTTGCACTGCGCTCAGGATGGAGGGGTGGACCAACAATACAATCCAAGATGTCTTTCGAGGATGCGGGCATCGAGTGCCTGCTCAGCTGAATCTCTGCGGAGGATGTAGGGGCGAGCAAAAACATTTGTAATGTCACGGACAATGACAAGATATGTGATGTGTTGACAAAGCACCCCACTCTATTCCAGGGGATTGGGTGCTTAAAAGACAAGGTTGTCAATCTACACATTGGCACAACCACACAGGCACAGGCGGTGCAACACCGGAGAACGCCATTCCACATGAGGGACCTGGTCGCAAAAGAACTGTGTGAACTGGAAAGAGACGGAAAAATAGAGGAAGTGACAGGGCCCACACCTTGGGTCTTCCCGATGGTCATAACCAAAAGGCCCAAACAGCCAGGGAAGATCTATATATGCATTGACATGCGTCTTCTGAATGCCGGCATTATCCGTGAGAGACACATCACCTCAATGCTGGGCAAGATCATTGCCGACCTCACAGGGTACAAAATCATCTCACAGATAGGCTCAAGCTAGATAGGGACTCGAGGTACATCACAATGTTCTCAACGCACCTGTGGCTGAGGAGGTACAAACAGTTAAACTTCAGCATCTCCTCCGCAGCCAATGTTTTCCAGCAAACTATACAGACCATCCTACAGGGCCTCCTGGGGTTCCTGAATGTCAGTGATGACATCCTCATCGACGCAAAAGACAGAGCATAACACTTGCATCATCTGGCAGCTGTCCTCGGCCGGTTACACAACACTGTTTTGACCATGCACAAGTACAAATGTAAGTTCCTCAAAGAAGAGCTGATATTCTTTGGCTATGTTTTCAACAGCAAGGGCATATCAGCAGGCCCCCTCAAGGATGCCGACATTAAGGGAGCAGCGCCACCTACGCCACCTACCGAGGTGCGCAGCTTCCTGCGGATAGGCACGTACTCCAGGAGGTTCATCAACAACCTAGCCATGTTCTCAGAACCGCTGCAAGCCTTGACCAAGTCAGGCGCCTAATGGGAGTGGAGCAAGTCATGGCAAGAAACATTCAAGTGTTTCAAAGAGTCTCTATTTGCCATTACCACCATGGCATACTTCGACACCTGACTACAAACGGATCTATATGTGGACCCGATCCCTGTGCATTTGGAAGCCATCCTGGTACAAAAACGCCCCAAAGAAGAGATTCAACCTGTGGCACATGGTCATGGCTTTGAGCCCCACAGAACAACGCTATTCGCACATTGAGAAATAAGCCATCACTGTCCTGTAGGGCTGCAGGCGTTTTCTCCTGTTCCTGTACAGACAGAAATGTAGGACCTACACGGACCACAAGCCGTTGGTGCCCATTTTCACAGGCTCTGCGCCTTACGCCCCGGCATGGATTGGGAAATGGCTGCTGTTCCTAAAACAATATGACTTTGACCTCATATACTGGGCAGGATCGGACAACCCTGTAGACTTCCTGTCCAGACAGCCTTGCGCTGCATGCCGGAGGAAATAACCAAATCTGCAGAAATAGAGCATATCTGCTTTGCCATCCAAGCAACAAATCCAAAGGCAGTCCGACTGTCAGACATAGCGGAGGCCACAAACAGTGACCCCTGCTGTAACCTGGTAAAGAACGCAATCCTGGCAGGAGAGTGGAACTCCTTTCTGCAAATCAACCACAACTGCTCCACGGCTGTAAAGGATTTCCTGGCCAGGGTGTTCACGGTCCACCACAAACTGTACATCACGAGCAAAGGACTCATCCTGGTGCCACACAGCCGGCAGGACAGGATTGCTGCCCTCATGCATGAGGGCCATCAGGGCATCGTAAGGTGGAAAGCAAGAGTGAGCAACCACGTGTGGTTCCCGTAGGTGGATGCCAGAGTGAAAGCAATCATATCCCCATGCCTCTCGTGCCAGGCCACAGAGGCACTGCTGAGACCCGAACCAATAAAGTCTGCCCCGCGAGATACTTCACGATGGGAGGCAATCAGAATTCTGCATGGTGCAGGAAGGGACCTACCTCCTTGTAGTCTTCTATGATTAATCCTGGTACCCGGAAGTGGAGGTAGTCCCCTCAATGACGGAAGAGGCATTGTTGCCAGTCCTGGAGAAGATGTTTGCGACATACAGACTGCCCAAGTCCATAAAAAGTGCCAATGGGCCCCCATTCTAAGGTGGAGAGTTCACAAAGTATCTGGACGACCTTCAAATAGTTTATCACCTCATCCCACTTCAGTGGCCCCAGGCAAATGGAGAAGCTGAACGTTTCATGAGAACCATCAACATAGTTATCAGTATTGCAAAGGTCCAAAATGCCCCATGGAAATTTGAACTATACTGGTTCCTCAGAAACTACCGGTTGACACCCCACACATCAACTGACACCCCTCTGCCCCTCAGCAAACCTCAAGTTCAGGACGGTGCTTCATTCCTCCATACCACACCACTGCTGCAACCTGACAAAGGAAATAGACAAATAATGGACATGCACAAAGTGAATCTGAGCGATTGAACGGACAAGGAGCAAGTGATGAGCCAGGGGGTCCCACCACACAGTTGGGGGTTAGCTGCTGGTCCTCCAAAATGCATCAAGAACTGAACTAGCAAGCCTTTTTGACACCACCCCCTGGACGGTGACCCAACGGAAAGGGACCATGATCACAGTTGGCCGTGGCGGCAAGTCGATAACAAGGAACTGTTAAGCTGTGCGTCTCTGGAGCGCTGCGTACCTGGGTTTCAGTTGCTGGTCTCACTGGTGACGCCAGACTTGTAGTTTCCAAACTGAATGTAGATATCGCAACGCTAGGAAGCGACCCCGACCCAACCCTAATGGAACAGGGATGGATTGGAATCACCTCCCAACGCCACTGGCTCACCTCCCTGTGGATTACAGTGACGTCGGGACAGTGCAAGCACTGACAGGGAGGTGACTAGGTTGAGCTGGTGCGGTCCGGTAGAAAGCCACAACTGGAGGACCAGAGGTCTTCAGAGATGTCCAGGCACGATCCACCAAGGCAGTTGATGATCCGGAGGGCTGGCACCCAGAGCCAAAGAGACAAGAATTTCAAGGCAAACAAGGAGGTCAGGAAGAGAGAATGGACCCAGGAACAGGGAGACCCAAAGAGAGGGAGAAGGCCAAGATGGGAATCCCCCCCCCCAACCTCCTAAGAGTCACGGAGCCAAGGGAGCTAATCCCAAAGGAATTGGACCCAGGGAAGGGAGAGGAACTGGCGGGTAGCAGGAGTAAGGCAGCCCGTAGTCGGGACAAAGAAACAGGAACCAGGGAGCAGGGACCTGATGCGAAGCACCAAGCGACGGTAAGTGGGGACAAACCGCGTTAAGACGCGAACAGTAGAGGGCTGGACGCTATTTACAGCGTCCAGCACGAAAGCGAGGCGTGGACCGCTAGCGGGACAGCGCATGCGCGATGGCCGAGCGGGCACCGGAACGAGGCTTGGAATACAAGCTTGCCTGCCCGTTCCTGGTTACCCGCGGGGCTCGCGCACGCAAGCGAGCGCCGACCCGCTGCCCACAGCCACGCTTCCCAAGCTGGTAACAGGGGTAGAACCGCCACGTCCGGGAACGGATGCGGCGAGAAGGCCAGGTAAGTGTCCTAACAGGAACACATAATGGCTCACGAGGATCCCTACGACAGTGTGGATAGAAAACCCGGAACAATCTGACGGAAGAGGTTTGGAAAGAGAAGAGTCAAAATGGAAGTGGAACTGGGTTAGGAAAGAGGGGCAGTGCATACCCCTGGCCCTGCCGAAGGGGAAGCCGATGCAGATAGACTGGCACCAGACTCAGTGGCAGGTATTCTCCACTCCAGGCCCTCATCCTCAACGGTCCGTAGCAATCAGGGTGGAGATAAGCCACCAAAACAGGCACCTGATAGGCGATTCAAATGGAATACATGCCTTTCTGTGGATTTGCTGGGCAAGGGCCATGGTAGCAAGTCCAATGATGATCCATGGGTGAGTATAATTATAATTATAATTAAGTATGCAGGTGGCTGAGCATGAGGAGGGCCAGGCTGTCTTGTGGGATTGAGGCAGGTGCTTTTCAAGCGGATGTCTACGTGCCACCAAGGGAACACAGGCACAACACAATTCCGAGCAGGTGGGGAGGGCAAGGTGCGCCTGCATCTAATATATATTGTGTGAGAGGATGCCACAGCACCATAGTGAGGCACAGCTCGGCTTCAGGTATTTAAGGAGGCAGTGTGATTGGGCTGTAACACTCATGCTAGGGGAAGCATTATTGAGCTACCATGGTATACAAGCCAACCCTCCCGATTTAGGCAGGACACAGTCATTTTTTTATCTAAAATGTTGAAATGTTTTACTATCTATGGCCTAAAATGATTCCCTGCCCAGTTCAATTCAATGGGAAAATGTAATTCTCCTGCTTTCTGTGAAACACATCTCACTTCCAGGTGCTGTAAAATGTTGGCAGGTATGCCATGGGTAAACACACAGAAAAGAGGCACCACAAGGAGGCCACTTCTAGAAGTGCTTCCTCTTTCTCTCCTCCCTCTGAGAAGAAGAGAAAGTACAGAGCACATGTGTTGCCAGCTGACAGAAACCTAACCAAATTAACAAGGAATATCCTGCAGGAGTTCAAGGCTGAGGTGACTCCAAATAGGAGTTGTATAAAATTGTCATTCATCTCTATCACATCAACTTCATCTAACAGTTCTGGGACAGAGGACAAGGGGGGCAAGTCAAATGGGAAATACCTAGACACACAAGCGGTAGAAGAGGTGGACGGAGTCGATAATTGAGAGTCACTCAGTCCTCATACAGTCAGACAATACCAGTCCAATAGCGCATATCAACCGGCAGGGTGAACACACGTCTGAGGTCTGGTGAAGGTGGCACAGAAAATGGGGGATTGGGCAGAAGCAAATCACCTTTCCATCAGGGTTTGGGACATCACGGTGTGGACAATATTGCCACAAACACTGTGAGCTCAAGGTTCTCAGTCCCCAAAGAATTGCGCTTGCCCAGAGTGGCATTCTAGGTGCTCTTTCTTACACTAAGAATGCCAACAATAGATTTACTTTCTTTCAGAGACAATGCTCTGATGAGTTCATAGCCTCCAGAGATATTGCATGCCTTCCCGCCTGTTCCTCTAACCCTGAAGATCCTGCACAGAACCAGCAGGCCAAATTACAGGGTGATCATGTTAACTCCCTTCTGGACCAAGAGGTTGTGGTACCCCTTCTTGATTAGGTTATCCTCTGTTTGTGCTCTCGTCCTCCCCTGGGTTATGGCTCTGGTTCAGACGCCTGGGGGTCAGTGCAGAAGCTGGGTCATCGCAGCATGGTAATTGAAAGGGAGGAGCTGACACAGCAGAGATTCTCAGGATAAGTCCCATCTGATATTTGGAGATGGTAGAATGTGATCGACCCAGAGATCGTGTGACAATCACTAGACCCAGTTTTCAATTTGATGGGGTGTGATGAAATGACTTCAGCCATGCAGTAGTGCAAAGGTGCCTTGTGGCTAAAGTGCCTACTCAGCCTTCAAACTGCTACAAAACAAGAGTGATCCCAATCATACAAGTAAAACGGACAGTAAAGCGATATACCTCTTCACCTTTTGTAGTAACGTCGGCCGAGGGGACGGCTATACTCTCAAGAGGGGTGTGAATGTGATCCAGGAGCAACTCAAACAGCAATAGTACAACAGTCAGAAATAAAGGGAATGTCCAACAAGGTTCGATTAAAATATATATTATCTAATTAAACACACCATCTGCAAAATAACTTAATAGAAAAACATTACACAAAACCCACCCCTGAGGAAAGAACACTCAATACTCAAAGATAGAAAGATGCAACCTTGTGGGTAATAGATCAGGGGTGAAAGGGAAGTAATAACTGCAATGTTCTTTAAAGGATATGCTCTTGAGTGCAAAAAGGGATTTAAGTGACCTAACCAGTATCTAGGGCCCAAGATAGACCAAGGGGGCAGTTAGCAGTCAATATTACCTTTCTGTAGTTCATGATGGTTGAACAATATTGCACCAGGCTTCTCAGTACTGTTGGGGTGGTTTGAATCAGGCTTAAATGCATCGAACGAGATGTTCCAGATAGTGAGGAGGTGTCGAGCCGAGGTTGAGCTGAAATTCATTGCCGTTCTAGAAGTGTGGATCTTGAGGGCCACCACGGTACTGGTGACTGGATGCACTATTCGAAATGAGCGGTCCAATGCAGTTTTGAGGGTCACGGTTCAAGGAAGCCACCAGGGTCGGTTCGACTGGCAATGGAGATCAACAGTGTTAGGCAGAATCACCTGCAGTACCCTTTGGAAACACTACAGGCAATTAGGACTACAAGTGTAAGCACAATTTTACCTTTGGTACAAGCCTGTACAACACAGTAAAGTAGTAGCGATGGCTGAGCAGCCAGATTTCTCTCAAGAGTTTAAGTGAGAAGTAGAACTAGTTACACAAAGTACCAACCAATACAGTGATTCAAGTAAACACTTACTCAAGGTTTCTTGGTAAAAGAATATACATTTATTTACTCAATCATTTATAAAACCTTACACTAGCATAAGCGGCATCACACAAAGATACACCTCAAAAATCCAACCAGTAAGTAACTAAACAAGTTTAGCTCAAAAATGAAGTGTGAGCAAAATGGCACTTTAGATACTTAGAAAAGGAGGCAAACGACAAGGCTCTATGAATAGACAGCCCAAATGCAATCATAGGCAGGGCAAAGGGTTCAAGTTAAATACAATCAGCAATTCTTCCCAACAGGCCTGGGCCAAAAGACAATGGCCCTCATTACGAGTTTGGCGGTAACCATGCCGCTATTGGTGGCATGGCTGCCGCTGAAATCGCGTCGGGGTCCGGGTCCTCGGAATGAGGATTTACCGGGCCATTCCGAGTTCGGAAGGCCCGGTAATTCCTCCCTCCAAGGACCCGGACACGGTCCTTCGCCATTCCCATTTCAGCCCCTATAGGGCTGAATGGGAATGGGAGAGAGAGCAAACAACGGGCCATTACGAGATGGCCCATTGTTTGCTCCCTCTTCCCCTGGCGGGACCCAGTAAGCATGCCTGGTTTTCCCAGATGTGCTTACCGTGTCCCGTGAGGAGAACTTGTAATGCGGCGGTACGGAGTGAACGGCGCCGCACCTTTTACGGCACCGTTCACTCCGTACCGCCAGGGTCGTAATGAGGCCCAATGGCTCAGAGTCTTTTGTATAGGGTAGCACAGTTCTGGTAAGTAACGGTTAAGTCTTTGCCACAGATTTTGAAAGGATTAAGCTAGGCAAAAAGTTTGATGAATATTTAGGGAAGGACAAGCCTTTGTGGTTGAGGAAAGTTTCACGCACTTTCTCGATGGCCGAAAAGATTTCCGGACTGCGTTTGCACAGTACCTTTTAAAAGAAGAAAGCTGTAGCTGAGACAGTTGTTCCTGGCAAATCGAGCAGATCTCGCTGTTCCTGTGCTTCAGTCGTGGGGACAAAAAGGAGGACGTCGGGAGGTTCCTGCATTGCCCAGGGAAGAGGCCAAAAGCTGTAGCAAGACGTTGGTTTAAGGTTTGAGTGCCTTAAAGTCCCCCGGTTTCCTTCCCTCTGGCTATCGGGTTTTCAGCAGCACTCTACTCGACCAGAATAGGACGGTGTCCAGGTGGTTTACGAGTTGGTTGTTGCCACCAAACTCAAGGGAAGAAGTTAACCTTGAAGGGCTTCTCTGTCGATTGGACTTTCAGGCAATTCGGACCTGCAGCAGGGCTTCACCGGTCGTCCAGGAGTTGCAGATGTCCTCTCCCTTCAGCTCGTCTTCAGTTCTTTCCTTCCAGTGCTCGACTCTGCTTTCCAAGTCCCAGAGACCCGCTTTTAAACAGTTTTTCTCCATTCATTCAGCCTGGCTGTCAATCAACCAGCAGGGTGGCTGTCCTTGTCGGACAGTCAGCCAGCCAATCATACTAGAGTGCATTCAGGTCTCCTAGGAGACTAAGCACAGGGGAGTTTCAGGCACCTCCCTCACATCCTGTACACCCAAGACACTCTGGCACCAGAGGAGGGCTTCAGCACAGAAGCCCGCCAAAGGGCATGAACAAAGGGACCAAACCTGGTTTGGCCGCAGAGTTACACACAAGAAGGACTTTTCCTAAAAGAGATGGCAAAAAAAGATGACCGGAGTCTGTTTTTACAGATAGGTCTGGGGCGCCATATTGAAAAACATGGCTACCCCTGATTTTGAGCTACCGTTGTTAGCGGTTGTGAAAAATCATGGTAGTTGATCTAAACCACTGCCACCATTCATTTAAAATAGGAAAAGGTAATATTTTACTGTTACATGAGTGTTTAGACTCAGGGGAAGCTAAGCAACCCCTCCAGCACTCTATAGTAAGATAGGGTGTGCTGGGTCAGTAAATTTAAAGAGACTAGTAAAGTCAATTTAACGTTATATGTCCTGAGAGACAGTAGTCATTCTCAGGGAAGGTATTTAAACCTTTGGGGAGTCTGAAAGCACCCCTGTGCCACTGCACTGAAGGTGCTGTGTGACACACAGAAAAAGATGATGCCATTGTAGTTGTTTTAAAACTCCATAACCAAAGAACACAAAAGTAAAACACACAACAAATACATGAAAGAGTGGGGAAAAAAAGCTCACACTCTTCCTAGGTAAAAAATGAAATCCTAGAAATCCAGCAAAGGTGCTGGGGGTCTCAAAAGGTAAGGGAAATCAGCACATTTGGAGAATTCTCCTAACACTCGTCCCACCCAGACTAAGGGACAGGAGGATTTCATCCACTCCTGGATGAATCTCCTTATTCCAGTCAGTCAAACATCCTGGAGAGACCATGCATTTTGGTGGTGACACCCTGACCTGTGTTTAATAGTAAAATCAAACCCTTGCAGGCTGATTGACCATCTCAGTAGTTTTGGGTTTTCCCCTTTCATTTGCATCAACCATCTCAAGGGTTGGTGGCCAGTTTGAATCACAAAAGTAGATCCATACAAGAATGGTCTAAACTTCTTCAATGACCACACAATAGCAAAGCATTCACGCTCAATGGTTGCCCACCTCGTTTCTGGTTCCTTCAACTTCCTGCTGATGAAGCAAACAGTGTGCTCCCTACCTTTCTTATCAAGTTGACTAAGGACTGCTCCTATACCTGTATTTGAAGCATCTGTCTGCACAATGAAGGTTTGGTTATAGTCAGGAGCTCTTAGGACTGGAGTTTGACAAAGAGCTTTCTTTAGACCTTCAAAGGCTTGAGTGCACTCCTCATTCCATCAGACTGTTACGCTCACTTGGTATCCACGGGGACACCATCCAGCCCTGGTTGGATGATTTGCACTCTCGAACCCTCTCCCGGTCCCTTGGTAAAGCCTCTGGTTAAAGATAGGTCTCAATATTGTAAAAGGTGGATTCTCCGTCCTGCTCCTCGTGGCAGGGGCGCGTAGATGTGGGGGGCGAGCAGCGACTAATTACTTCACTGGTGCAAGCCCCCTGTGGGAATCCAGGCCTGCTGTGACTCTGTAGGTTTGCTGCTTTACAGTCTTTATATGCAGTTCTTATCTTCCTCTTAGTTCGAATAATAATGTCTTGCTTCTTTCCTTTTAGGTATGGAAAGGTATTTTGGTGTTGTCATGCAGTTTGAAGATGAGCATGGGCCGGTAGGCGAAAGCGCGGTGTGCGCGATGCTGTCCGGTGAGTAATGCGCGATGCACAGCGCTGTTTCGCCTTTTATATTGCTAACCTGTGTATTTTCTCTCCTTGCAGGTCGCGATGTTCCTCGCTGAGCGCTGTGATGTTCCAGCGATGATACTGACCGGGAGATGACTACCCAGGTAAGAATTGTGTGGCTTTCTTCGTTCGGGAGGAAACGTGAGTAAACGCTTACTAATGCTTTCTTTCTTTCTCCTCTTTCCAGGTTATGGTATTCCAGGATGCATGCGGTGCCGGATGATGGTGTTCGTACCTTCAGGTGAGTGTAACTGAAGTCGGCGATGGATTGAAGACAGGATACTACTCCAGGTAAGTTTTGTAGTGTTCATTCTCTCTCTGCGTGTCCTTGGTTTCAGGTAAGCTGGCATCAAAGAACTGGACACAGTGAGCGTTACGCTGCCCACAGCAGAATAACGCGAAGCATGTTCTGCTGTTTGAGTGCGGTTTAAATAGTCTCAGGTAAAGTAGTCAAGGTAAAATAGTCCCAGGCCTGCCACACCCAAAAGACTAGATCGCATAGCTCAGTTCCTTGTAACTGAGCTATGTGTGTGCCTCCATGTTGGCTGAACCCCCCAAGTTAAATAGTCCAAAGTAAATAGTCCCATTCTAATGTTGGTCTTCATGAGGGCTATGAGCCTGGTCCCAAAGGTGCCAGGACTGACTCCAAGAGAGTCTTGGATGAGGTTTTAAGGCATTTGACCTGGCCCTAACTGGAAGGCTGACTTGCCATTGAGGGCTAGGGGTAAGGGTCATGACATTGACCTTTTTAGGGAATTTGGGAGAGGAGATCAAGGGAGAAGCTTTGGACCCACAGTTCTCAATGAAGTTCCTATAGTACCCAGTGTGGCCCAGTTTTGTACACCTTGCACTTTGCTAGGCAATGGCCTTATTTCACCTCCTCCTACCTCATGTCCAAGGTAGACCACTTTACTCTGACCAATATGATATTTACTAGCCTTTATGGTCAGATGGGCCTGCTCAAGAGCCTGCAAAACATATCCTAAGTGGTCAACATGTTCTTTCCAAGTAGGGCTGAACACTGCAATGCAGAAGTCCTCCATCCCATTCAGAACCTGATGAACCATCCTTTGGAATGTACCAGGTGTATTCTTTCATCCAAAAGGCATTACCTTAAACTGGTAGAGGCCAGCTGGGGTTGAGAATGCAGTTTTGTCCTTGGCATGGTCTGTCAGTGCTATTTGCCAATAGCCTGAAGTTAGATAAACTGTACTGAGGTACCTGGCTGAATCAAGTTTATCCACCAGTTCATCTGCCCTTGGTAAAGAGTGGGCATCAGTCTTTGTGACTGCATTAAGAGCTCTATAGTCCACACAGAATCTCAACTCCTTGGATCCTGCCATTGGTACTAGAACAACTGGACTCGATCATGGACTGGTAGAGGGCTCTATTACCCAGAGATCAAGCATCTTGTTGACCTCCTCCTTTATGTGGGAACTTACATGATCTGAGATCCTGTAACCTCTGTTTTTGACAGGTAAACGGTCACCAGTTTGAATATCATGCTGGCCCCGAGGGGTCAAGCCTGGTGATAGTGAAAACAGGGAGGCAAACTGATTTAACAGAAACTTGCACTTCTCCTATTGTTCAGGTGTCAAGTTAGAAGAGAGATTAACTCCTTCTACTTTCTCATCTACAGGCTGGCATCTGAGTAGGTCAGGTAGAGGTTCACTCTCCTTCTCCTCTTGAGCTGAAGCTAGAAGCAAAGCTCCCACTTCTGGTCTTGAGACATAAGCCTTCAAAAGGTTGGTGTGAAAGACTCTGGGAGCCTCCTTAGGATTGCCCTAATCCACCAGATAGTTGACCTCTCCAAGTTTACTCACAACCTTGAAGGGTCCTAGCCACTTGTCCTGTAAGGCCCTCTGCCCTGTAGGTACCATAACCAAAACTTGCTGGTCTTGAGTAAACTCAACCATGTTGGCCTTCTGGTCATGCCAATGTTTGACCAGAGCCTGACCTGATTTTAGGTTATCTGATGCTTCTGCCATCATGTGTGACATTCTCCTCCGGAGACCTATCACATAGTCAGTGACTCTCTGTTAGGGAGAATTCTCTGTTTAGGCTGAATTTCCCTACCTAGTGAGTCCCCCAGCAGCTTTGCTGGATTTCTGGGGTTCCTTTTTTTTCTCCTGCCAAGAGTGAGACTCTTTTACCCTCACTCTTGGGCATGTTTGAAGTGTGTTTTCTTGGTTAAACCTTGTGTTGAATGGGCTATGGGGTCTTTTACTCCATAGGGCCTCATGTATTTTTGTGATGTGGGTTACACAGCACCCTCTGTGCAGTAACCCAGGGGTGTCCTAGGGACTCCCCAACATAGACTCCATACCCTGGGACTGACTACTGTCTCCCAGGGCATGTAAAGTCACCAAAGACTTTACTAGTCTTAAATCCTGAACAGAACCAGTACAAACCATCATATTGTGGACGTACTGGCTGGGGCAATTCGATTGCCCCAGGGTCTGTTAGTCGAAGGGGCACGTCTCCGTCCCCCCTGATCGAGTTTTGGCTGGTGGCAGTGGAAACTACGTTTTATATTGAACCGCGAATATTTTCCTATGGGATTTCCCATTGTTTTAGGCTAACACATTTAATTATTTATTTACGGTAGCCTCAAACATACCGCCGGTTTATATATTTATTATTATAACTCCGGTTGGGATTTTTTGCCAAAGCTTGATTCAAAAATGGCGTTGGCGTTCGCCTCTGTAACTCTGACCCAAAGTGGAGCCTTTGTTCCACTTTTGGCGGGCTTCTCCACAGAAGCCCTCCAAAGTGGTGCCACTCTGTCTGGGGTACTTAGGAGGGGTGGAGGGGGATTTAGGCACCCTGGACTGAGTTACCTTGGTAACTCAAGTCACACTCCGTCCTGATTGGCCGAAGTGGTGAGCCGGCCGGCTCACCACTTAGCATGTTTGAGTGACAGCTAGGCTGGGTGAATGGGGGTTTGCTGCATAAAAACAGGGCTTTGAGGACTGGAACTTCAGAAGTCGCCACAGGACCAAGAATCCGACGAGGGAAGAGCTGAGCCGACCTGCTACGACGACACCACCCGGTGGAGCCCTGCTGAACCGTCTCACCACTCTTCCCAACGACCGAGGAGAACTCTTAACGGAGTGGCTCCTTCCCTTGACTGGTGGGGACAACCAGTTTTCACCTTCTTTCCGCTTCTTCGAGGTATCTCGTGGCCGCCTTGCCCGTGCCAAGCACCCCGGCAACCGGAATACCACACTTTTACCACAACCGCGAAAGTCGGTACAACCCTTTAACCGGAGGACTCCGCGGCTGGTTTCTTCCCGGGCAGTGCAACGACCTTCTTCTTCTGCTCTTCAGCGAGAACTTCTTCTTCCCTGACCGACGTCGAGCCTTGCTGCCATTGCCTGGAACAACTGCCACCGCTGGAGGATCCTCCCCGTTTAAGGTACCGTGTTCCGCCTGGCTTCCCTTGCCACCGACTGTACGGGGTAGTTTTAGCCCCCGGCTTTCGAACCTGGGAGTGCCTGGGACACCCTGGCTAAACTTTCTAAGCCTCTCTAAACTCTTTCTGAACTCTTTTGCAAGACTCTGAATCCCTAATAACTGTGTGATCTTGGGCACATTTTCGCTCTGTCTGCTCTAAGAGTGGGCCCTGCCTAATGACTTTTGCTCACCTGTGACTTTGTGCTTCTTTGAGCCTACTGAAAGTGTTCTTGACCTTAGAGTGGTGTGTTTATCCTAATTCTGCTCTTTTTCCCTCCCTTCTTTGAACCACTAGAGTGTCATCTAACGTTAAGCACTCACCTCTGTTTGAATTATGTGGTGTTAACCAAGAGTTGTCTAGTTAGGAATAAGGGTTGGGGCTGCTTTCCATATAACTGTGTTTGAAGTGTTTTACTATATATTGCTAGAGTATTTTCAACTTATGTGTTCTTAAAATAAATAACTATATACTTTTGAAACCAAGCTCTGGTCAGTGTTTGCTTGTACTATTGTGTTTGAGTACCTATTGTGTATACTTTGCATACTGCCTAACTCTTCTTGAGGGAAGTCTGACTGCTCAGCCACAGCTACCAGGTAAATCTGGGTGGTGCAGACTGCTACCAAGTGGGTTTACTGCTATACCTGTAGTCTTAAATCTTTTGCAGTGTTCCCTAAGGGAACTGCACAGGTTTCTGCCTAACACTGGTGTACAGCGGTGGGATTTGTATTGAGTATACATTTTGGTGTGCTTTAGATACCTTAGTGCAACTAACCACAAAGCTTAGCACTGTAAAAGTAATCCTCTAACATGTCAGTTATAGAAAGCTATAGTCAAGAGTCCCTTGCAGCCAAAACTGCTGATTGTTTAAGAGTGCTCTGTAAACATAAGGATCTCATGACTAAGGGCAAGAAAATGGAGCTGATTGAAAGATTGTTAGCTAACCAAAGTCTGGGTGATGGTTCAGAGGAACCTACCACCCCAGCAAATGTAGATGACAGTATTGAAATTGACATAGAACAAAATGTTGATGATTTTGAGGAAGAGTCAGAAGAGGAGGGTGAGGCTGTTGTGACTGTCCCCCCTAGGCCTCTGCCTGCTCTACCTGCTGTGCCTACTGGGCCTTTACCAGGTCCCACATTTAGTCCTCAGTACTATGAACTAGAGAAAATGAAACTAGAATTGGAGTATAAAAAACTTAATGCTCAAACTGAAAAGGAACTAAGGCTAAGGGAAATGGAGCTCAAGCATGAGCTAGAAATGAAGAAATTGTCTGTTGAGAATGCTTCTCTCTCTGGCTCCTCTAGAAGTTCCAGTCCTAAAAGACCCCGGATGCCTAAAGAATTGGTTGGTATGTATGAGCCTAAGTTGGATGTGTTGGATTGGTTGTCTCTGTTTGAATATAATCATGGGCTCCAGAAAATCACAGGAAATGACTTACTCACCTGGTTGTTCTCTAGGCTTCCCCCTGTTGCAACTGATGTGGTAATGGAGATGGGGGAGGAGGATAAGAAGGACTATGAATGTGTGAAACTAGCTTTGATAGCTAGGTTTGGGAAGACCCCTTCCCAGTATCTTAAGAGGTTTAGGAGTCTCAAAAAGCATGATGGTACCCCTTGGGCTACCTGGGTGAGTGAAGGGTTGAAAAACTTAGAGGGATGGATTAAGGGTTACAAGGTGAACACTTATGAAGGTATGAAGAATTTGTTTATGTTGGAGACTATTTATGATGCCTGCTCTCCTGAGCTCAGACAACACTTGGCTGATTCCAAGGAATTAGATTCCCGGAAACTAGCTAGGGCTGCTGACTTGTGGGTTGCCAACCGGGCCACTCACAAGGACTCTGGGGTAACTCAGAGAAAGGATGCGGAGAAACAGCCTAAAAAGGACTCCAAAGAGAATTGTAATACTACAAATTCCAAAGAGGGCCCCAAACAAAACTATAAGGGTAAGCCACAAGGGAAACCAAATCAGGCTAGTGTACCTTCTGGTCCCAGACCAGAAGGAGGTCAGAACAAGCCTCCATTCCAGCGAGCCTTTGGCTCATGCTTTGTTTGTAAGGCTACTGACCATGTGAAAGGAGATCCCAGATGTAAGGGTAAACCTTCAGGGGTCCAGCTTGCCTCCTTAGCCTTCGCTCCAGAAGAGGAAGTACATATGGCAAGTGGAAACTTTCTATTACTGGCTGATGAACCCACTGGAGTCTCAGCTAGTGTTTCTTTAGTCTCCCTGGGGTTGTGGGAACAACAGAACTTAGATGTCTATAACTCTATCCCAGATAATACTAAAGAGTATTATAAGGACAGTGTCCAGGTGAATGGTCAGGAGACTCCTGCCATTAGGGACACTGTAGCCAGCATAACTGTGGTGGATGAATCATTTTTCAAGGCAGAGGATGTTGCTAAGGCACCCAAATGCCTCACCAAGTTAGCTGGTGGGCCTGTGCAGATGTGTCCCCAGTTACCAGTTATCATCCAATGTAATGATATGGCTGTGAAAATACCTGTCAGTGTACAATGTGAAGTGCCAGGTAGGGTTCTGTTGGGTAATGACCTCAAAGCTCTTGGAGTTGTGTCCCATACCCCCAGACCACCTAGCAAAAGGTTACAGGAGCTCACAAAACCTGCAAGAGAGAAAACCCTGAGAGGGTTATCTCAGGAGATGATGACAGAAATCACTCCTCTCCCACTGGAGCAACTTACTGCAGTAACAACCAGATCAGGAGCAAAGGGGCAACCCAAGACTCCTAGGAAAAAGCCAGCAGCAAGCACTCCAGTGCTTCCAACAAGGACTTCCCCTAGGTTGTCCAAAGTTACACCTGTAACTCCACCTCCAGCTGCGGCTGAGAGGGAGGTACAACCCTGTGTGGTTGAGCTAGACTCTGAGGAAGAGCTAGAAGGAGGCCCAAACCTTATTGGAGATTTGGACCCTGAGGACCATCCTGAGCTGCAGTCTTTACTGGCAGAAGGTGGACCTAGCAGGGCAGCTTTTCGTAAGGGGCAAAGAGAATGTCCAACTCTGGAAGGTCTCCGCCACCAGGCAGCTTCTCAGGCTGATGGGCAAGAGCCTGGGAAGTATAGGTTACACTGGGAAGATGGCCTCTTCTACAGTGAACCAACTGAGTCTGAACCTGGAGACTACAAGCGCCTTGTAGTCCCCCAAGAGAACAGACAACAGTTCTTACAACTAGCCCATGAGATACCTTTGGCTGGTCACTTGAGTTTCAAGAAGACCAAGGAAAGGCTCTCTCTCTACTTTTATTGGCCAAAAATGGGGGCTGAAGTAGATAGATATTGTAAGAGCTGCCATACCTGCCAGACTTCTGGTAAGGTTGGTTCCAAGAATGTGGCACCTTTAGTGCCCCTCCCAGTTGTGGGAGTCCCATTTGAGAGGGTAGGGATTGACATTGTTGGTCCCCTTGATCCCCCAACCTCCTCAGGCAACAGGTTTATACTTGTTGTAGTAGACCATGCTACTAGGTACCCTGAGGCAATTCCTATGAGGACTGTTACGGCCCCGGCTGTGGCTAAGGCCCTCCTTGGTATTTTTACCAGGGTTGGGTTTCCTAAGGAAGTAATCTCTGACAGGGGGTCAAACTTTATGTCCCACTAAATGAAAGCCATGTGGAAAACCTGTGGAGTTACTTACAAGTTCTCAACAGCATACCACCCACAAACAAACGGGTTGGTTGAAAGGTTTAACAGAACCATGAAGAGCATGATAGGTGCTTTAGAGGAACCCCTTAAAAAGAAGTGGGACCTTCTACTGCCATGCCTTCTCTTTGCTTATAGAGAAGTCCCTCAGGAGGGAGTAGGTTATTCTCCCTTTGAGCTTCTCTATGGCCATCCAGTCAGAGGTCCATTGGCCCTGATTAAGGAGGGATTGGAAGGTGCTCCTCCCCTCAAGCCAGTCAGAGTGACTGACTATGTGATAGGTCTCCGGAGGAGAATGTCACACATGATGGCAGAAGCAAGTGACAACTTGAAAGCTGGTCAAGCTCTGGTCAAACATTGGCATGACCAGAAGGCTAACATGGTTGAGTTTACTCAAGACCAGCTAGTTCTAGTTATGCTCCCAACAAGGCAGAGGGCCTTGCAAGACAAATGGATGGGACCCTTCAAGATTGTGGGAAAACTTGGAGAGGTCAACTATCTGGTGGATCTGGGCAGACCCAGGGAAGCTCCTAGAGTCTTCCACACCAACAGACTAAAAGCATACATCTCCAGACCTGACGTAGGAGCCTTGCTTCTAGCTTCAGCTGCAGAGGAAGAAGAGAGTGAATCTCTCCCTGATCTCCTCAGAGGTGTGCCTTTAGATGAAAAAGTTGAAGGAGTCAATCTCTCTTCAGACCTGACCCCTGAGCAACAGGAGGAGTGCAAATCTATATTAAATCAGTTTGCCTCCCTGTTCTCACTGTCACCAGGCTTGACCCCTTGGGGCCAGCATGATATACTCACTGGTGACTGTCTGCCAGTCAAAAGCAGAGGGTACAGAATGTCAGAACACATCAGAACCCACATCAAAGGAGAGGTCAAGGAGATGCTTGATCTCGGGGTAATAGAGCCCTCTACTAGTCCATGGTCTAGCCCAGTTGTGTTAGTACCAAAGGCAGGATCCAAAGACTTGAGATTCTGTGTGGACTATAGAGCTCTAAATGCAGTCACCAAGACTGATGCCCACCCTTTGCCCAGGACAGATGAGTTGGTGGATAAACTTGGTGCAGCCAAGTACCTCAGTACATTTGACCTTACGTCAGGCTATTGGCAAATAGCCCTGACAGACCATGCCAAGGAGAAAACTGCATTTTCAACCCCAGTTGGCTTGTACCAGTTTAAGGTCATGCCTTTTGGATTAAAAAATGCACCTGCCATATTCCAAAGGATGGTGAACCAGGTTCTGGCTGGGATGGAAGATTTCTGCATGGCATACTTGGATGACATTGCAGTTTTCAGCCACTCCTGGGAGGAACATTGTAAAGACTGGTAGGGGGGTCTGTACTTCCGCTCTCTATATGGTAGAGGGGAGGCACAGAGGACCCCAGCCAAGATTCTCTAATATGGTAACGATGGACGAGCAATCAAGGCTTAGCTTCTCAGGAGGTGATGCAGGCTGGTTCTTAAGTACAGTGTATCCCCAAGCCCCCACAAAGGAATGTCCACACACTGTATTACTGAAAACACGGTCTTTATATAATTAATATTCAAGGGTTATGTACACTTATCACAATAACGCACTTTGTGCTCAGGAAAATCAGCAATGGTAAATATCTACAATTCTAAAGTGGTACCACTAATATTAGACCTCATTAAAGTGCATTCACAATACTGTTAAAATGGCACACAGATCAATAAGAAGGAAACCAGCAATAGAGAGAGGAGAGATAACAGAGGGTTGAAACAATAGGCAGAATACTGGCCCCTACCACTGGACACAGTTCTGTGTGGAGATCCCCCCACCTGGGCAACCTGTAAAATAAAGAGATATAACACCAGCCCAGTCCATATATTGTTCAATAGTCTATTTCTCTCCTATAATGTTTTTACCCCCCCAATGTACCTGGTGGAGTCGAGTTCTTCGAAGAGGCGTCGACAGATCCTTCTTGAATGACCCCCTTTAAAGCAGGAGTCCCGGATCGTCGAGAGGCGTCGAGAAGCGTCGAGGAACTCGGTGTTCGGTGTCGGGGAATCGACGGCCCTTCTTGAATGCCTTCCCTTTCAAGCGGGAGACACGGGGCGTCGAACGTCCGACAACAAACAAGGTAGAACGGCGTCGATGAGGCGGCAGGCTTCGATCCGAGCGGTGCTCGTCGGCGTCGAGATGTCGGCGTCCTGCGAGGAAGAGGCGTGCGGGGCACCTCGGCGACACTAGTTCTGGACCGCAAAGATTGTGGGTGACGGTGGCCCAGCAAGGGCGTCGAGTCGCTCGAGTCTTTGGGGTCGTGAGGTGGCGGGAAACCCACCGGCGGATTCTCCTCGGCGCGTTGGTCGTCCTCGACTTTCTCCGGCGGGACAAAGCGGCCGACGATGCGGACGAGGGAGTCCTTCAAGGCAAATGTTCTTAGGCAAGGAGCGGACGGCTCCGGTCGTCGGCGGCACGGCGTCAAGTGGTTCCCACGGCGGGGCAACACAACTTCGACGGGCCTCCAGCGGTTACACAGACCTGCGAACCCTGGTCGACGGCAATGGACTTCGACAGCGTCGATGTCCGGGTGCTTCACTTCGATCTCCTCGGCGGTCCCGTCTCGGGTCGGCAGCCTTTCGAGGGTCTGACTTCCAGGGCGCTTCGGCGAAGATTCAGCGGTGCTCGATGGTCCCTCGGAGCACGGGAAGAGGGCGCCTAGCCAGGTCCTCTCTCGGGTCAGTCCTCGACGATTTCGACAACCTTCAGTTCCGTCGAAGCAAATGCCACAGCAAGTCTTCTTCTTCCAGCTGGACGTCGAGGATCAGCAAATCCAGTTACTCTTGAGTGGAGACTCAGCTTCTGAATGCTTCTGAACAATTTCCAGTGGTGAGAGGTCCCCAGATATACTATCCTGTCTCTCATCCACACTGCTGGCACACACACAGCAGCCAATCACACAGAAGGGCATTCATGCAGTCAGTCAGCCAATCAGGCACACAGTGCATTCAGGCCACACTCCTCCCTTTCAGACACTCACAACAAGGAATGTGGATTGGGACAAGTACCCAGCCATTCAACACTACACACTGCATTCAGGCCAGTTTCGGGCAGGGCTGTCTCAGTCTTTGTCTCACATGCCAGAAACCAGACAACCACAACAAGAAGTGTATATTGGTCACACACTCCATTCACCCAGGTCCCACCCACAGGAGGTACCCACAACATACAGTCAAAGGGAAGGCTCCAGTCAGTCTAGCTGGGCCTTCACAACAACACCATATATGGAACTTCCACCCAACAGCCAGTCAGGGGGAAGGGACAGAGTCAGGGCTTCCCAGGACTTTGGGAAAAACAAGACAACAGGCAATAGAAAGCAAGAGGCCACAGGGGCCATCTTGTTTTCTATCAGGAATCAACTGATCCCAATGGCAGGGCCTGGGTATCCCAAAATGGAGGACGCCCACAGCACCTGTCTAATTCAGCATGGAGCTGCCACCAGCCCATACCCTGCTCTGTGGGCCACCCACAGGTGCCAAAAAACATACACTAGGGGCACAGGGTTGTACCCCTACCCATGGGTGCCATAAGGGTATCCCATGGGTCTGTTCACCAAACCAAAAGAGAGAGCTGCACTGCCAGGAGTCCCAAATGGACTCCTGGGCAGAAAACATAACAGAACACACGATAAAAGGCAGAAAAGGACAAGGATTCAGAGGCCCTGTCCCTCTGATGCATTTCCAGCATCACAGTCGCCCCCCCCAGACTGAGGTGGAGGGTGCCTAATCTCCCACGGGATAGACACCCTCATCCAGACGGTCAACATACCTTCTGGAAAGGCCATCTGCATTATCGTGACTCTTCCCTGGTCTGTGCTCTATGGTGAAGTCTAGCCCTTGTAGGCTAATCGACCACCTGAGCAATTTCGGATTCTCACCCTTCATCTGCATAAGCCACTTCAGGGGCTTATGATCTGTTTGGACCTTGAAGGTAGACCCCGTAAGGTAGGGCCTAAAACGCCTAAGGCTCCAAACTATGCTAAAACACTCCTTTTCAACAGTAGCCCACCTAAGTTCTCTACCCTTGAGTTGTCTACTGATGAATATGATAGGGTGTTCTCTCCCTTTGTCATCTAACTGGGACAAGACAGCTCCAATTCCGGTGTCGCAGGCATCCGTCTGGACGATAAAGGGTCGGCTGTAGTCAGGCGCACACAACACAGGTGCCCTACACAGACTTTCTTTCAAGCCATCAAAGGCCCTCTGACAGTCTTCAGTCCAATTAACCTTCCTAGGTTGTTTGGGCGAAGTTAGAGCTGTCAGGGGTGCAGCTATGGTTCCATAGTCTGCCATGAAATTGCGATAGTACCCAGTGAGGCCCAAAAAGGCTCTCACCTGGGTTTGAGTAGTGGGAGTCTCCCAGTTCTGTACGTCCTGTACTTTACTGGAGAGAGGTTGGATTTGACCCCCTCCTACCTCATGACCAAGATAGGTAACTTTCCCCTGAGCTATCTGGCACTTGGTGGCCTTGATAGTGAGGTTAGCCCTTTTCAAGGCCTGCAACACCCTATCCAGATGTGTCAAATGCTCTTCCCAGGTGGAACTGTAGACGGCAATGTCGTCTAAGTAAGCCACACAAAAGGCTTCCAGCCCACTGAGCGCATGGTTGACCAATCTCTGGAAGGTGGCAGGGGCATTCTTCAACCCAAAGGGCATGACCCTAAACTGGTAGAGTCCCTCAGGTGTTGAGAAGGCCGTCTTTTCCTTGGCATGGTCCGTCAGAGCTATTTGCCAATAGCCTGAGGTAAGGTCAAAGGTGCTCACAAATTTGGCAGCACCTATGGTGTCCACGAGCTCATCAGCCCTGGGCAATGGGTGCGCGTCAGTTTTGGTGACGGCATTGACTCCTCGGTAGTCCACACAGAACCTCCAATCCTTGGTACCCGCCTGGGAACTTGCCTTGGGGACAAGGACCACTGGACTGGACCAGGGACTGGTTGAGGGTTCAATAACACCCAGATCCAACATCTTGGCGACCTCAGCCTGGATGTGGTTTTTGACGGTATCTGACATACGATAGCTCCTGCTCTTGACAGGCACGCTGTCACCAGTGTCAATTTCGTGCTTACACCACGGTGTAAGGCCCGGTGTCAGGGAAAACAGAGAGGCATACTGCTGGAGCAAAGCCCTGCAGGCCCTCTGCTGCTCCGTGGTCAAATCGGGAGAGAGTTGTACTCCCTCCACTGAGCCATCCTGAGGGTTGCTATGCAGCAAATCAGGAAGGGGCTCACTCTCATCCTCTTCTTGCCCTGAAGCTAGCAAGAGACATGAGACCTCCGCTCGTCTGTGGAAAGGCTTGAGCCTGTTGACATGGAATACCTGGGGGGCTACCCCAGAGGCTCCCATGTCAACCAGATAATTGACTTCGCCCATCTTGGAGATGATCCTGAAGGGTCCAGTCCACTTGTCTGCCAAAGCTCTAGGCTTGGTAGGCTCCATCACAAGGATTTCCTGTCCCGGAGTCCAATCCACTTGCGAAGCTTTAAGGTCATGCCAGTACTTGTTCAATTCCTGGCTGGCCTTGAGATTTGCTGTTGCCTGACCCATCATTTGTGTCATCCTCCGCCTGAGGCCTAACACATAGTCCCCCACTTGCTTGGCGGGACCTGGAGGGGTGGCTTCCAAGCCTTCTCGGATCAAGGCGAGGGGCCCCCTCACGGGATGTCCAAAGAGTAACTCAAAGGGGCTGAAACCAACACCCTCTTGAGGTACCTCCCTGTAAGCAAACAGCAGGCATGGCAGGAGGAGATCCCATTTCCTCCTTAGGGGCTCTTCCAAAGCACCTAGCATGCCCTTGAGAGTTTTGTTAAATCTCTCAACCAGACCATTGGTCTGGGGGTGGTAAGAGGTGGAGAACTTGTAGGTTACCCCGCACTCTTTCCACATGGTTTTCATGTAACTAGACATGAAGTTGGATCCTCTGTCAGAGACAACCTCCTTGGGGAATCCAACACGGGTGAAAATGCCCAGGAGAGCCCTGGCAACCACCTTGGCAGTAACAGTCCGAAGGGGTATTGCCTCAGGGTACCTGGTGGCATGATCTACCAAGACCAGGATGAACCGATGTCCACCTGAAGTGGGAGGGTCAAGGGGACCGACGATGTCGATGCCCACCCTCTCAAATGGTGTGCCAACCACTGGTAATGGCTGCAGTGGGGCAATGATCCTGCCTCCAGTCTTGCCAGACAACTGACAAGTGGGGCAGGTCCTGCAGTGGGACTCCACTTCTACCCCCATCCTTGGCCAGTAGAAATGGGCAGAGAGCCTCTGCTTAGTCTTCTTAGTCCCAAGATGACCAGCCAAGGGCACCTCATGCGCCAACTGCAGTAGGAAGGGCCTGTAAACCTGGGGTACCACCAACCTCTTGCGGGCACCAGGTTCAGGCTTAGTGGGCTCACTAACAAGGAGCTCACCCTCCCAATAAACCTTGAATGTCCTAGGCACTTCACCTTGTGCCTGGGACAGGGCCTGTTTCCTCAGACCCTCGAGAGAGTGGCACTCTCTCTGTCCTTTACAGAAGTCTGCCCGGGAGGGTCCCCCTTCAGCTAACAAGCATTGAAGGTCGGGGTGCTCCTCTGGGTTGAGAACCTCTCCCACAGGAGAGTCTTCTGTCTCTTCTCCCACAGGAGTTGAGTTTGGGTTTTCCACTGGACCCAGCCCGTCCGGAGTATGGATCCCAATGGGTGCTGTCGGAACAGCAGGAAGAGAAGGTGTTCCCTCCACAGAGGTGGCCTTCTTGGTCTTCCTTCTTCTTGCCTTAGGCCTCGCCTTTGGCTCGGGTACCTGACTCACAGCCAGACCCGGTGTCACCTGTGACCTAGTGACCGCAGCAGCAGTCAGGGGAAGACCATCCGAGATCAACCCCAACTCCACTAGATCATTACCTAACAGAATGTTAGCAGGGACATTGTCCTGAACCAGGACAGGAAGCTTTGCTGTCTTGTCCCCAATCATGAGTGTGACTAAGGCTACAGGTGATAATTTGGGAGGCCCACCAGCTAATCTGGTGGTTTGCAGAGGAGCACCTTCATAGTCCTCTGGCTTGAGCAGGGTCCTGTCCACCACTGTCATGCTTGCCCCAGTGTCTCTCAAACCAGTAGAAGGCTGGCCATTCAAGAGGACACTTCTCAAAAACCTACGGGTGTTCTGTGGGATAGTCGCCAGTACTTCTGCGTACTGGTCCCAGGCCCCAAGGGACACTAAGGAAATCTCTACCGGAGCACCAAAGGTGATTCCGGTAGAGGAGGGGAGGACAGTGGCCTCCACCTCAGACACGGGGTAAGGGTAGGTCAGGCTGACAGCCTGTACTCCAAGTGCCTTACCTTTACACTTGGGGTCACCCCTTTTGTGATCCAGAGCCCCACAGTCCCAACAAGTGCCAGGAGTGCGGGGTACGGTACTGGAACCACTGGGAACCTGCTTTGCAGCAGGTGGACCACTACTCTTATTCCCACCCACAGAGGACTTATCCCCACTAGATTTTTGGGTCTTAGGAGAGGAAGGTTTTGGTTTACCCGACTGTGACTGCTTTTGGGACTCCTCAGCTTTCTGAGAGGCCCCCTTTTCTTTGTCCTTGTCCTTCCCACTGGGGTCCTTAGGGGACACCCGATGGGAGACCCACTTGTCAGCCAACCTAGCCAGCTTAAAGGGGTCCAAAATGTTCTGGTCAGCCACATACTGACGCAGCTCTGGTGAACAGGCTTCAGAAAAATGCTCAAAAAACAAGAGGTGGGACAACTCAACAAAAGTTTTCACCTTGTATCCATCAATCCACCCCATCATGTTCATGTGCGCAGTACTCACCCAGTCAACCCAAGACACATTCTCTCTTTTCTTAAATTCCCTGAACCTTTTAAGGTATTGGGCAGGTGTCTTGCCAAACTTGGCAATCAAAGCAGACTTCATACACTCATACTGACCCCTTTCTTCCACACTCAGCTTCAGAATACAGTCATATCCAGTTTGAGGCACTCTGCTTAACAAACACTTAGCCCAATCTCTTTTATCTACATCATGAATTGCACAAGCCATTTCAAACGCTTCAATCCATTGGAGGATATCTGAACCCTCCACAAACACACCAACCAAATCTTTCATAAACTTGGTGGCTGGGGACCTACCACTCTCAATTGGTCTAGCTGAAGTCTCCACTCGAGCTTTCTCTAACTGGATTCTCTGACATTCAGTGTCCTTTTCTTTGAGCGCCAGATCCCTATTCTTGAGTTCCACTTGCTGTGCCAGCTCCTCTTTCTTAAGCTCAGCTTCTATTTCCAACTTGCGATATTCAAAGGCTAACTTCATCCTTAATAACTCAAGTTCCATGGAATTGCTGGGGTTTGGAACAGAGGCAGCAGGAATGGTGGCATTCCCAGAAACAGATTCAGCGACAACCCCAGGGGCAGAGTCCTCACTGGTTGCATCCCCCCCTTCCTCAAGAGTTTCACCATCAGTCTGGTAATCCACCAGGGCAGCTATCAGCTCAGCCCTAGACTTATCCACAAAGTCTAACTCCCTGGCTTCACAAGCACTCTGGAGAGCCTCTAAGCTCATCCGAGTCAATTTACCATTTGCAATGGACTCCATTGCTTGTAATGCAGTTATTTGGAACACACCCGAACCTTAATCTAACAAAAGTGCGGATATTTTGTAAGTGGCACGGTTATACACTGAGTCTTAAAACCATAAGCATCCCACCGCTGCCACCAGCTGTAAAGACTGGTAGGGGGGTCTGTACTTCCGCTCTCTATATGGTAGAGGGGAGGCACAGAGGACCCCAGCCAAGATTCTCTAATATGGTAACGATGGACGAGCAATCAAGGCTTAGCTTCTCAGGAGGTGATGCAGGCTGGTTCTTAAGTACAGTGTATCCCCAAGCCCCCACAAAGGAATGTCCACACACTGTATTACTGAAAACACGGTCTTTATATAATTAATATTCAAGGGTTATGTACACTTATCACAATAACGCACTTTGTGCTCAGGAAAATCAGCAATGGTAAATATCTACAATTCTAAAGTGGTACCACTAATATTAGACCTCATTAAAGTGCATTCACAATACTGTTAAAATGGCACACAGATCAATAAGAAGGAAACCAGCAATAGAGAGAGGAGAGATAACAGAGGGTTGAAACAATAGGCAGAATACTGGCCCCTACCACTGGACACAGTTCTGTGTGGAGATCCCCCCACCTGGGCAACCTGTAAAATAAAGAGATATAACACCAGCCCAGTCCATATATTGTTCAATAGTCTATTTCTCTCCTATAATGTTTTTACCCCCCCAATGTACCTGGTGGAGTCGAGTTCTTCGAAGAGGCGTCGACAGATCCTTCTTGAATGACCCCCTTTAAAGCAGGAGTCCCGGATCGTCGAGAGGCGTCGAGAAGCGTCGAGGAACTCGGTGTTCGGTGTCGGGGAATCGACGGCCCTTCTTGAATGCCTTCCCTTTCAAGCGGGAGACACGGGGCGTCGAACGTCCGACAACAAACAAGGTAGAACGGCGTCGATGAGGCGGCAGGCTTCGATCCGAGCGGTGCTCGTCGGCGTCGAGATGTCGGCGTCCTGCGAGGAAGAGGCGTGCGGGGCACCTCGGCGACACTAGTTCTGGACCGCAAAGATTGTGGGTGACGGTGGCCCAGCAAGGGCGTCGAGTTGCTCGAGTCTTTGGGGTCGTGAGGTGGCGGGAAACCCACCGGCGGATTCTCCTCGGCGCGTTGGTCGTCCTCGACTTTCTCCGGCGGGACAAAGCGGCCGACGATGCGGACGAGGGAGTCCTTCAAGGCAAATGTTCTTAGGCAAGGAGCGGACGGCTCCGGTCGTCGGCGGCACGGCGTCAAGTGGTTCCCACGGCGGGGCAACACAACTTCGACGGGCCTCCAGCGGTTACACAGACCTGCGAACCCTGGTCGACGGCAATGGACTTCGACAGCGTCGATGTCCGGGTGCTTCACTTCGATCTCCTCGGCGGTCCCGTCTCGGGTCGGCAGCCTTTCGAGGGTCTGACTTCCAGGGCGCTTCGGCGAAGATTCAGCGGTGCTCGATGGTCCCTCGGAGCACGGGAAGAGGGCGCCTAGCCAGGTCCTCTCTCGGGTCAGTCCTCGACGATTTCGACAACCTTCAGTTCCGTCGAAGCAAATGCCACAGCAAGTCTTCTTCTTCCAGCTGGACGTCGAGGATCAGCAAATCCAGTTACTCTTGAGTGGAGACTCAGCTTCTGAATGCTTCTGAACAATTTCCAGTGGTGAGAGGTCCCCAGATATACTATCCTGTCTCTCATCCACACTGCTGGCACACACACAGCAGCCAATCACACAGAAGGGCATTCATGCAGTCAGTCAGCCAATCAGGCACACAGTGCATTCAGGCCACACTCCTCCCTTTCAGACACTCACAACAAGGAATGTGGATTGGGACAAGTACCCAGCCATTCAACACTACACACTGCATTCAGGCCAGTTTCGGGCAGGGCTGTCTCAGTCTTTGTCTCACATGCCAGAAACCAGACAACCACAACAAGAAGTGTATATTGGTCACACACTCCATTCACCCAGGTCCCACCCACAGGAGGTACCCACAACATACAGTCAAAGGGAAGGCTCCAGTCAGTCTAGCTGGGCCTTCACAACAACACCATATATGGAACTTCCACCCAACAGCCAGTCAGGGGGAAGGGACAGAGTCAGGGCTTCCCAGGACTTTGGGAAAAACAAGACAACAGGCAATAGAAAGCAAGAGGCCACAGGGGCCATCTTGTTTTCTATCAGGAATCAACTGATCCCAATGGCAGGGCCTGGGTATCCCAAAATGGAGGACGCCCAGAGCACCTGTCTAATTCAGCATGGAGCTGCCACCAGCCCATACCCTGCTCTGTGGGCCACCCACAGGTGCCAAAAAACATACACTAGGGGCACAGGGTTGTACCCCTACCCATGGGTGCCATAAGGGTATCCCATGGGTCTGTTCACCAAACCAAAAGAGAGAGCTGCACTGCCAGGAGTCCCAAATGGACTCCTGGGCAGAAAACATAACAGAACACACGATAAAAGGCAGAAAAGGACAAGGATTCAGAGGCCCTGTCCCTCTGATGCATTTCCAGCATCACAAACATGTGAACCACCTAGGACATGTGTTGCAGGCTCTTGAACAGGCCCATTTGACCATCAAAGCCAGTAAGTGCCAGATTGGTCAAAGTAAAGTGGTCTACCTTTGACATGAGGTAGGAAGTGGAGAAATAAGGCCCTTGCTCAGCAAGATTGAAGCTGTGCAAAATTGGACAACACCAACTACTCAAACCCAAGTGAGAGCCTTCCTAGGCCTCACTGGGTATTACAGAAATTTCATTGAGAACTATGGGACCATAGCTTCTCCACTGAATGTAATCTCCTCTCCTAAATTCCCTAAAAAGGTAAAATGGAATGAGGAGTGCAATCAGGCCTTTGAAAAACTGAAGAGAGCTCTTTGCCAAGCTCCAGTATTAAGAGCTCCTGACTACCACCAAACTTTCATTGTACAAACTGATGCTTCCAATGTAGGTATAGGTGCAGTTCTAAGCCAACTGGATGAGAAGGGTAGGGAGCACCCCATTTGCTTCATCAGTAGAAAACTGAAGGATCCTGAGACAAGGTGGGCAACAATCGAAAGAGAATGCTTTGCTATTGTGTGGGCACTGAAGAAGTTTAGGCCATACTTGTATGGTTCTACTTTTGTTATTCAGACTGACCACCAACCCTTGAGATGGTTAATGCAAATGAAAGGGGAAAATCCAAAACTATTGAGATGGTCAATCTGCCTGCAAGGGTTTGATTTCACCATTGAGCACAGGTCAGGGTGTCACCATCAAAATGCTGATGGACTCTCTAGGATGTATATCATCGACTAGAGGTATGAGGTTCATCCAGGAGTGGATTAAATCCTCCTGTCCCTTAGTCTGGGGGGGGCGAGTGTTAGGGAGAATTCTCTGTTTAGGCTGAATTTCCCTACCTAGTGAGTCCCCCAGCAGCTTTGCTGGATTTCTGGGGTTCCTTTTTTTTCTCCTGCCAAGAGTGAGACTCTTTTACCCTCACTCTTGGGCATGTTTGAAGTGTGTTTTCTTGGTTAAACCTTGTGTTGAATGGGCTATGGGGTCTTTTACTCCATAGGGCCTCATGTATTTTTTGTGATGTGGGTTACACAGCACCCTCTGTGCAGTAACCCAGGGGTGTCCTAGGGACTCCCCAACATAGACTCCATACCCTGGGACTGACTACTGTCTCCCAGGGCATGTAAAGTCACCAAAGACTTTACTAGTCTTAAATCCTGAACAGAACCAGTACAAACCATCATATTGTGGACGTACTGGCTGGGGCAATTCGATTGCCCCAGGGTCTGTTAGTCGAAGGGGCACGTCTCCGTCCCCCCTGATCGAGTTTTGGCTGGTGGCAGTGGAAACTACGTTTTATATTCAACCGCGAATATTTTCCTATGGGATTTCCCATTGTTTTAGGCTAACACATTTAATTATTTATTTACGGTAGCCTCAAACATACCGCCGGTTTATATATTTATTATTATAACTCCGGTTGGGATTTTTTGCCAAAGCTTGATTCAAAAATGGCGTTGGCGTTCGCCTCTGTAACTCTGACCCAAAGTGGAGCCCTTTGTTCCACTTTTGGCGGGCTTCTCCACAGAAGCCCTCCAAAGTGGTGCCACTCTGTCTGGGGTACTTAGGAGGGGTGGAGGGGGATTTAGGCACCCTGGACTGAGTTACCTTGGTAACTCAAGTCGCACTCCGTCCTGATTGGCCCAAGTGGTGAGCCGGCCGGCTCACCACTTAGCATGTTTGAGTGACAGCTAGGCTGGGTGAATGGGGGTTTGCTGCATAAAAACAGGGCTTTGGGGACTGGAACTTCAGAAGTCGCCACAGGACCAAGAATCCGACGAGGGAAGAGCTGAGCCGACCTGCTACGACGACACCACCCGGTGGAGCCCTGCTGAACCGTCTCACCACTCTTCCCAACGACGAAGGAGAACTCTTAACGGAGTGGCTCCTTCCCTTGACTGGTGGGGACAACCAGTTTTCACCTTCTTTCCGCTTCTTTGAGGTATCTCGTGGCCGCCTTGCCCGTGCCAAGCACCCCGGCAACCGGAATACCACACTTTTACCACAACCGCGAAAGTCGGTACAACCCTTTAACCGGAGGACTCCGCGGCTGGTTTCTTCCCGGGCAGTGCAACGACCTTCTTCTTCTGCTCTTCAGCGAGAACTTCTTCTTCCCTGACCGACGTCGAGCCTTGCTGCCATTGCCTGGAACAACTGCCACCGCTGGAGGATCCTCCCCGTTTAAGGTACCGTGTTCCGCCTGGCTTCCCTCGCCACCGACTGTACGGGGTAGTTTTAGCCCCCGGCTTTCGAACCTGGGAGTGCCTGGGACACCCTGGCTAAACTTTCTAAGCCTCTCTAAACTCTTTCTGAACTCTTTTGCAAGACTCTGAATCCCTAATAACTGTGTGATCTTGGGCACATTTTCGCTCTGTCTGCTCTAAGAGTGGGCCCTGCCTAATGACTTTTGCTCACCTGTGACTTTGTGCTTCTTTGAGCCTACTGAAAGTGTTCTTGACCTTAGAGTGGTGTGTTTATCCTAATTCTGCTCTTTTTCCCTCCCTTCTTTGAACCACTAGAGTGTCATCTAACGTTAAGCACACACCTCTGTTTGAATTATGTGGTGTTATCCAAGAGTTGTCTAGTTAGGAATAAGGGTTGGGGCTGCTTTCCATATAACTGTGTTTGAAGTGTTTTACTATATATTGCTAGAGTATTTTCAACTTATGTGTTCTTAAAATAAATAACTATATACTTTTGAAACCAAGCTCTGGTCAGTGTTTGCTTGTACTATTGTGTTGGAGTACCTATTGTGTATACTTTGCATACTGCCTAACTCTTCTTGAGGGAAGTCTGACTGCTCAGCCACAGCTACCAGGTAAATCTGGGTGGTGCAGACTGCTACCAAGTGGGTTTACTGCTATACCTGTAGTCTTAAATCTTTTGCAGTGTTCCCTAAGGGAACTGCACAGGTTTCTGCCTAACACTCTCACTGGCTTGGGGGAAGGAGCACTCTCCAACGCCTCCTTAAGTAGGGCCAAGGGGCCTCTAACCGGATGGCCATAAAGAAGTTCAAAGGGACTAAATCCAACTCCCGCCTGAGGGACTTCTATATATGCAAAGAGAAGGCAGGGCAGTAGAAGGTCCCACTTTCTTCTAACGGGTTCCTCTAAAGCACCTATCATGCTCTTCATTGTACGGTTGAACCTCTCTACCAATCCATTTGTCTGAAGATGATAGGCAGTTCAGAACTTGTAAATTACTCCACAGTTTTTCCACATGACCTGCATGTAGTGGGACATAAAATTGGATCCCCTGTCAGAGATAACCTCCTTAGGAAAACCTACTCTGGTAAAAATACCAAGTAGGGCCTTAGCAACAGCCTGAGCTGTAACAGTCCTCATAGGTATAGCTTCGGGATACCTAGTAGCATGGTCTCATACAACCGGGATAAACCAGTTTCCTGAAGATGTGGGAGGGTCTAAGGGAACAACAATGTAAATTCCTACCCTCTCAAAAGTAACTCCCACCACTGGGAGAGGCACCAAGGGTGCTACATTCTTGGCTCCACTCTTGCCAGAAGTTTGGCAAGGTTGGCAGCTCCTACAGAATTTATCTACACCAGACCACCAACTTAGGCCAGTAGAAATATAAAGAGAGCCTATCCTTGGTCTTCTTAAAACTTAAGTGACCTGCTGTCATGATGCCTGCTCCCGAGGAGCCAGGTCAGGCCCAGAGTCCCCGGAAGCAGACTTCATACTCACCAAGCAGGACCCAGCAAACCCCTATAGGGGCTCTTTGGACTTCGTCCTGGCGCCTTTGGCGCCAGGCTCATAAAAGGCATCTCTCCTGGCGCCATAGGCGCCAGGTTCATCATGGCAGAACATATGGTAATGCTTGGGTGAACTCACCTGAGGCAGACCATGCTGCATACTCACCCGAGGCAGACCATGCTGTCTGAAGCTCCAAGCCAACTAAGGCTGGGGAGGAACTATTTTCTTTCAGGAACTCTTTTCTTACTCAGGTGAGGCCAGTGGAAGAACACTCACCTGAAGCTCTTCCAAGGCTATTTAAACCACGCCCGGATGGCCACACGTGCTTCGCGTTATTCTGCATCTGCAGCAGGACGCTCACCGAGTCGGCTCCTGCATCCTGGCTCCTGCCACGCCCGCCAGTACCTGGAACACCTGCAAGGAGAGAAAGGCAAGCATTAGGACATTACCTACCTTCATCCAGCATCCGGATTCTTCACTCCGTCGATCCTGCAAAAGAAAGTCAAGGGTTAGAAACGCATCTCATTGCTCGCTGCAGCGCTGCTTCCACTTACCTTCACGTGGCGCTGTCTAGCTCTTCAGCGGTCATAGGCGACATCGGCCGCATCCCAGCACCTACGGAAAAGAAAGACAATAGTTAGAAGCGCTCCGCTTCTCACGCTGCCGCGCCACTTCCTCTTACCTTCACGTGGTGCCGGCAACCTTTTCAGTGCCCATAGGCGACATCGGTCGCATTCAAGAACTACGGAGAAAAAGGACAAAACAAGGTGAGCAACGAACTAATTGCAAAAGGACAGATTACTCACCTTAAGTCTTACCTGAATTTTGTTGGGACCTCAGTTCCCTTTTCGGGTCGGAGCGGCTTTTCTGGCTTTTCCGTACCCCGGCCCCTATGGGGAAATAGGACACACTCATTAAGGTGTTGGAGTAAACCACTACGGCACACCTTCATTAAAAGTACTCACCTGAGTTTACCTCGGCGAATCCATTCCTCCACACGGATTCCTCACCTTGTCCCTGAAAAAATTCAGATCGAGGAAGCCAATTTATTTCCCACTTTTGGCGTAGATGTTGTCAATTGGCACAAATCGATGTAAGACTATCAACCAGTCATCACCCCCAGACCGATGGTCAAACAGAAAGAACAAACCAGACTCTCAAACAATATTTACGTTGTATGCTGCAACAATCTGAAAGTAACTGGAAAGACATTCTTTGGATAGCTGAATATGCATATAATAATTCTGTGCACTCTGGAATTGGGCAAAGTCCTTTTTACACTTTATATGGGCTTCACCCTCGAACCTCTGACCTGGATCCACCTCATGATCTCGGAACACCCGCAGTGGACCAGCTGCATACCGCAATGACTTCAAAGAAGCAACTGAACATTTACAACAAGCCAAGAAAAGATACAAGAAAAGAGCTGATCGGCATCGAAGTGAGGCAACTCAGTAACAGATTGGGGACCAAGTCTGGCTGGCTACCAGACACTTATCACTCAAAGGACCTCGAACTTTTAATCCCAAATACCTGGGACCATATTCCATTACGGCCATAATCAATCCTGTGGCCGTTAAACTGGATTTACCAGCTCATATGCGAATACATCCTGTTTTTCATGTGTCACTTTTGAAACCTGTGCAACCTGGAACCAGACTAATCAAGCCTCCAGAACCCATTCAAGTGGAGGGAGAACCTGAGTTCGAGGTGAAGAACATTTTAGATTCTAAAATGATAAGATCAAGGCTTTTCTATCTAATCGATTGGAAGGGTTACGGGCCTCAAGAGAGGTCATGGGAAGCCCATGACCATGTACATGCTCCTCGGTTAATTAAAACATTTCACCGGACCTTCCCAGACAAACCAAAACCCCCGGGGAAAACAACCTTGGGAGGGGCCTTGGGGGGGAGTGCTGTCATGATGCCTGCTCCCGAGGAGCCAGGTCAGGCCCAGCGTCCCCGGAAGCAGACTTCATACTCACCAAGCAGGACCCAGCAAACCCCTATAGGGGCTCTTTGGACCTTGTCCTGGCGCCTTTGGCGCTGGCGCCAGGCTCATCATGGCAGAACATATGGTAATGCTTGGGTGAACTCACCTGAGGCAGACCATGCTGCATACTCACCCGAGGCAGACCATGCTGCCTGAAGCTCCAAGCCAAATAAGGCTGGGGAGGAACTATTTTCTTTCAGGAACTCTTTTCTTTCTCGGGTGGGGCCAGTGGAAGAACACTCACCTGAAGCTCTTCCAAGGCTATTTAAACCACGCCCGGATGGCCACATGTGCTTCGCGTTATTCTGCATCTGCAGCAGGACGCTCACCGAGTCGGCTCCTGCATCCTGGCTCCTGCCACGCCCGCCAGTACCTGGAACACCTGCAAGGAGAGAAAGGCAAGCATTAGGGCATTACCTACCTTCATCCAGCATCCGGATTCTTCACTCGGTCGATCCTGCAAAAGAAAGTCAAGGGTTAGAAATGCATCTCATCGCTCGCTGCAGCGCCGCTTCCACTTACCTTCACGTGGCGCTGTCTAGCTCTTCAGCGGTCATAGGCGACATCGGCCGCATCCCAGCACCTACGGAAAAGAAAGACAATAGTTAGAAGCGCTCCGCTTCTCACGCTGCCGCGCCGCTTCCTCTTACCTTCACGTGGCGCCGGCAACCTTTTCAGCGCCCACAGGCGACATCGGTGCATTCAAGACCTACAGAGAAAAAGGACAAAACAAGGTGAGTAACGAACTAATTGCAAAAGGACAGATTACTCACCTTAAGTCTTACCTGAATTTTGTTGGGACCTCAGTTCCCTTTTCGGGTCGGAGCGGCTTTTCTGGCTTTTCCGTACCCCGGCCCCTATGGGGAAATAGGACACACTCATTAAGGTGTCGGAGCAAACCACTACGGCACACCTTCATTAAAAGTACTCACCTGAGCTTACCTCGGTGAATCCATTCCTTCACATGGATTCCTCACCTGGTCCCTGAAAATTAAACAAAGGCCAAGGGACAAATAAGACTTGATCTTTTGAACTATATACTTACGGCAGCATTTTGGTAAAGGCAAGCAGACATCGAACCCTCGCTAAATCCGAGATCCAGTGAAGTAACTGGAAATCTATGCCCCCCTGCGTCAGAAGCAGGATGGAGAGCTCGTCCATACAGAAATTAAGGTGAGAGTCTGCGGAAGGCACAGCTAGGGTTCGAGGAGGGTGAGAAGGGGAAAAAGGGGGGAATCTCACACACAACCTAGCAGACAGTTAACTCCCTTTTCCCATCTACAGAAGGATTATTCTACGGGCCAGACAGACGAGGTTTGGGGGTCCAGTCCAGTCCATCTTCCAAGCACTATGCTTTACCGTGGAAGAAGTTGTAGCAGTCCAGAACGGGTCGGCGTCTCCGTGGGAATCAGGTGAGCGTTACACCTGCCAAAGGTATCTCATGGGCTAACTGTAGGAACTGGAGTCTGCTTTCAAGAGGCACTACAAGTCTTCTGTAGTCCCCTGGGATAGACTCAGTCGGTTCACTGTAGAAGAGGCCATCTTCCCAGTACAACCTATGCTTCCCTGGCTCTTGCACGTCCAGCTGGAAAGCTGCCTGTTGGCGAAGATCTTCAAGAGAAGGGCACTCTTTGACCTCTTCTGAAGTCCGCCCTGCAGGGTCCACCTTTTTCCAGTGAAGACTGCAGCTCAGGATGGTCTGCAGGATCCAGATCTCCAACAGGAGCAAGGTCCTCTTCCAGCTCTGATTCCTCAGCAGCTGATTCAACCACACAAGGTTGTTCCACACACTCAGCCTCAGCTGGTGGAGGGATCACAGGTGTGAACTTTGACAGTCCTCTCGGAGATGACCTTGTTGGTCGCACAGGAGTGCTGCCCCTTTTCCTCCTTCTTCCTAGAAATTGCAGTCATTAAGTCCTGTGGACTGGGAGTTATAGTTTCCTCCATAATCTCCTCTGGAGAGCCCCTTAAGGTACTCTCTCTGGCCTTCCTACTCTGCTCCTGTTTCCTTTTGCTGGGAGGCCTGAGGGTGCTTGATATAACTCCAAGAGTTTTTAAGTCATTCCCCAACAGGACTCTCCCAGGTACTTCACTCTGCACACTCACAGGTATTTTGACAGTCATATCATTATACTGTATGAGAGCTGGTAACTGTGGAAGCATTTGGACAGGGTCTCCCGCAAGCTTAGTTAAGATTTTAGGTGCCTTAGCAACATCCTCAACCTTGAAAAATGATTAATCAACTACAGTTATGCTGGCTCCAGTGTCTCGAATGGCAGGGGTCTCCTGACCATTGACAAGAACACTGTCTTTGTAATACTCTTTAGTATTATCTGGGATAGAGTTATACACATCTAAATTATGTTGTTCCCACAGACCCAGAGACATTAAAGAGACACTGGCTGAGACTTTCATGGGTTCCTCAGCCAGTAAGTGAAAGTTTCCACTTGCCATTGGTACTTCATCCACTGGGGAGAAAGCTAAGGAGACAATGTGGAGTCTTAAAGGTTTACCCTGGCATCTGGGATCCCCTTGCACATAGTCAGTTGACCCACAAGCATAACATTTACCAAATGTTTTGATGAATGGGGGTTTGTTCTGACCTACATCTGGTTTGTCCCCAGAAGGTACACTAGCCTGATATGGTTTTCCCTGTGGCTTACCCTTGTTATGTTTGGGGCCCTCTTTTGGATGGGATGTAATAGAATTCTCCTTGTTGTCTTTCTTGTGCTGCTTCCCCTCATCCTTCTTCTGAGTTACCCAGGCATCCTTGTGAGTAGCCCTGTTGGCAACCCACAAGTCAGCAGCCCTTGCTAACGTCTTTGGATCAATTTCCTTAGAGTCAGCCAAGTGCTGTCTCAGCTCAGGAGAGCAGGCATCATAAATTGACTCCAACATGAACAGATTTCTCATACATTCATAAGAGTTCACTCTGTAACCCTTAACCCAACCTTCTACGTTTTTCAAACATTCAGTTACCCAGGTAGCCCAAAGGGTACCATCATGCTTTTGTAGGGTTCTAAACCTCTTAAGATACTGAGAAGGAGTCTTCCCAAATCTAGCTACCAAAGCTAGCTTCACAGTTCCATACTCCTTTCTGTCTATATCCCCCAACTCCATTACCCCATCAGTTGCAACAAGGGGTAGCCTAGAAAAAAGCCAAGGAATCAACTGATTCCCTGTAATGTCTTGAATCCCATGGTTATATTCAAAAGCAGCCAACCAGTCCACAATATCAAGCTTGACCTTATACATACTTACTGCATCTTAGGGCATGCAAGGCCTCTTAGGACTGGAAGACCTAGAAGACTCTGGGAGAGAACCAGTTTCAACAGTCAACTTTTTCATCTCTAGTGCATGGTTCAATTCCATCTCTGAGTTTAAGTTCTTGATGTTTGCATTCCGTTTGAACTTGGATTCTTTAAAACTCTAACTCAAGTCTCATTCTTTCTAAAGAGACAAATTCAGGACTTTGGGCCTCATTACACGGTAGGCTGTAACCATGGCGCTATTAGCGCCATGGTTGCCGCCGGTATTTTACTGTGTCCGCCTTGGTGGATGGCGGAATTACCGGCCTACTCCAAGGTGAGCGGGGCGGTAATTCCCCATTCACCAAGGCACTTCCCCATTCCCATGTTTGCCCCCATAGGGCATAATGGGAATGTGGGAGGCGCTAATTACAGTACCGCAAATTGCAGTACCGTAATTAGCTCCAAGGTCCCTTTGCGGCACCCTACTTTAACGGCTGGTAAAACCAGCCGTTAAGGTCGGGTCCCGCAAAGGGAACTCGCAGTAAGGCGGTAAGGGTTTACCGGTACCAGTGCCCTTACCGGTACCGGTAAACCCTTACCGCCTACCGTGTAATGAGGCCCTTAATGTTGGACCTGGTGGGGTCCCTGTGGTCAGAGGCTGAGGCCTATGAGCAGGCAGAGGTAAAACAGGGCCTAAATTTGAAGACTCTTCTTCCTCATCTAACTCATCTATAACATTTGAGCTACTCTCAGAAACATTATCATCCTCATCAACATTTTCCACATTTGCTGCAGGTGTGGGGTATTCAGACCCACTTCTCAGACTTTGGTATTCCAACAACATTTCAATCAATTCAACCTTTTTGCCTTTCACAGTGAGATTCCTAGCTTTACACATATCTCTCAATTGATCAACAGTTAAAGTCACTAGGGTCTCCTGTCTGTAGCTTTCCATATTATTCATGATAAAACAATTGCTTTACTAGTGTTGCTTTGCCTTGGGAGGATTATTTGAACAAAAGTAAAAGTAGCACTCTAAATGTAACAAGTATACTTTATCCTCAACGCTGTACACCAGTTTTAGGCAGAATCACCTGCAGTACCCTTTGGGAACACTACAGGCAATTAGGACTACATGTGTAAGCATAATTTCACCTTTGGTACAAGCGTGTACTACACAGTAAAGTGGTAGCGATGGCTGAGCAGCCAGACTTATCTCAAGAGTTTAAGTGAGCAGTAGAACTAGTTACACAAAGGATTCAACTAAACACTTACTCAAGGTTTCTTGGTAAAAGAATATAAATGTATTTACTCAATCATTTATAAAACATCACACTAGCATAAGCAGCTCAATATCACACAAAGATACACCACAAAAATCCAACCGGTAAGTAACTAAACAAGTTTAGCTCAAAAATGAAGTGTGTATACAAGAAAAAGGGGGGGGTCCTGCCTGTAGGGATGCTATTTGGTTGCACACTTATTCAAAATGCAAATTTATTTACATAAATGGCAAACTGGCAGCATAATATTTACTGTGAAGTTGTGCAAATCTGTTTGAAAAATGCAGTATAGGCACTCAGAGTGAGTTACAATATGTTTTACTGGTAGTAAACACATTAATTTTTAAAGACATACATAAAGGTTAAAAAAGTTCTGTGAGAAAATGTATATCAAGACCCAAGAGGGTTCATATAACAGGAAACAGGTTGTCTCATGTTCAACAGAGAGTTACAAGTATCAGTATAATTCCAACAAACTAAATTCTTTATACAAGCAAGAGTGAGTTACCCAAGTACGTGAATACCCAAACCAAGCACGTACAAGCATTACTTCATGCTAAATGTACATGTACCAATGTATTCCCAACAGTGTTATTTATTTTCACATATAGAGGAGGGAAAGAACAAAGGCGTTTCGAGCTACAAATTCATTACTTCATGCAGAATTGTCATTCCATGTGAACACTGTAGGTAAGTACAAAAAATGGAAAAAGAGTCCCAAATAATAGAATCCATAAGGTGCACACAATTCTGAACCTTGTACTTAGAAAGTGGACATTTTGTGTAAAGTTATTTTTAGGGGGATTTTTGTTCCTTTTAGACCTTATGAGAGTCTGTTAGAGCCAGGCTGAAAGGTGACCTTGTGATAAGTCGACGTCTAGAAGGTAAACCAGAGACCCCAGATGGGGTTGAACCATTAAGCAGCAAGAAAAGGTTATGCTGGTGTTCGCAGACGTTTCGGCATATGTTGTGAACAAGCCTTCTTCTGGAGCCAAGGCGCTGATCCCCTTAACCCTTTAAGTGCCATGGGTATTTCTCCCCAGTGCCAGGGCCTTTTTTGGTGATTTTGGTATGTGGCCATTCAATGGCTTGTAACTTTTTTGTTACATGAGATATCTCGGCCAAATTTGGCTCCTTTTTTTCCCACATGTAGGCGGTCCTAACGCCACGCAGGAATCCCAGGTTGCTGTAAGGGAGTGAGAGAAAATAAGGAAAAAGTGCAAAACTTTTGGGTTTTTTCGAAAAATGCCAAAAAAATGATGTACAAAGAAGCCTGTGGTTTTTTCCTTGTAAGAGCTAGGAACAAATGGTTTGCTGTGCTGAGTTCCCCAATGTCGTGGCTTTCAGGAACAGATTGAGTGGAAATGGAAAAAAAATATTTTGATGTGGTTATCAGCCATTTTGTGAGTGTTAGGCGATTTTGGCCATTTTTGCCAATTGGACATGTATGGACGGAATGGAAGAAAAGGGCAGGAAAGCCAAATTGGAGGACAGAAAGGCATATATTTCTGAAAATTAGACGAAATTCCAAGTTTAGGAAGTGGTGATTTGCATAGGTCAGGCAACAACTAGGTATGGGAAACTGCCATCGAATGGGGGAAAAGCGGGAAAATGACTGAAAAAAAAGGTATGTATTGGACATGTTTGGCTTGGTACGGCAATGACTTCTATGAATTTTGAGAAAAGCAAAGCTCCGCTACATTCCCCCGACTCTTGCAGTTAGGAGAGCATACCATTTTTGTAGTGTTTTTACAAAACAAGCAATACCACAAGCCAAACACTGAGCCATGGTACACAGGAGTTTTACGCTCACGGCCTGACCAGACGCACTTAGCATGTGTAAATTGGGAAAACCAATGTGGTGAGGAACGGCAGCCATACATTTTATGAAAGAGCATAGGGAGACCTTTTCAAGGGTAGGTGACTTGTGCAGGTTACAAAAGTGTATGGTGGCTAAAGCAGCGACTAAATGTAGGTCACATTTGGCAAAAGAAAGGGTTGTGAGACAAAGGGCACCAGCAAATGGGTCAAAACGTTATGAAAACCACAAAAACACAACACATGGCCTACCGTCCCGCGTTCCCATAGGTGTCCCGATGAAAACGGTATCCCACATGTGTGGGTGCACCTACCTGGCTGCCAAGGGGAAAGCCTAAAACACAAGTAACCCCAAGTCTGTTTTCAGAGCGAAATCTCAGACATTCTGCCGACCGGCACAACGTACAGATATGGGCCTCGGGTGTCCAAACCACCGAGGAAAACAGGGAACCCCATGCATTTCCGAAAAGAGGACACCTGTGGGAATCCGCAGAGGTATGATTTGCGCACATCGCCCCAGGTTTTATTACCCAGACAGCCCCGCAAAGTCCGAAATGTGGGGGAAAAAATGCTTTTTCCGCACATTTCGCTCAACGCACCCGTCGAAACACGCCCCCAACAACACATGGCCTACCGTCACACGTTCCCACAGGTGTCCTGATGAAAACGGTACCTCACATGTGTGGGTGTACCTACCTGGCCGCCAAGGGGAAAGCCTAAAACACAAGTAACCCCAAGTCTGTTTTCAGAGCGAAATCTCAGACATTCTGCCGACCGGCACAACGTACAGATCTGGGCCTCGGGTGTCCAAGCCACCGAGGAAAACAGGGAACCCCATGCATTTCCGAAAAGAGGACACCCGTGGGAATCCGCAGAGGTATGATTTGCGCACATCGCCCCAGAATTTATTACCCAGACAGCCCTGCAAAGTCCGAAATGTGGGAAAAAAACTCTTTTTCCGCACATTTCGCTCGACGCACCCATCGAAACACGCCCCCAACAACACATGGCCAACCGTCACGCGTTTCCACAGGTGTCCCGATGAAAACGGTACCTCACATGTGTGGGTGCACCTACCTGGCCGCCAAGGGGAAAGCCTAAAACACAAGTAACCCCAAGTCTGTTTTCAGAGCGAAATCTCAGACATTCTGCCGACCGGCACAACGTACAGATATGGCCCTCGGGTGTCCAAGCCACCGAGGAAAACAGGGAACCCCATGCATTTCCAAAAAGAGGACACCCCTGGGAATCCGCAGAGGTATGATTTGCGCACATCGCCCCAGAATTTATTACCCAGACAGCCCCGCAAAGTCCGAAATGTCGGGAAAAAAACACTTTTTCTGCACATTTCGCTCAACGCACCCATCAAAACATGCCCCCAACAACCCATGGCCTACCGTCACGCGTTCCCACAGGTGTCCCGATGAAAACGGTAACTCACATGTGTGGGTGATCCTACCTGGCCGCCAAGGGGAAAGCCTAAAACACAAGTAACCCCAAGTCTGTTTTCATGGCGAAATCTCAGACATTCTGCCGACCGGCACAACGTACAGACATGGGCCTCGGGTGTCCAAGCCACCGAGGAAAACAGGGAACCCCATGCATTTCCGAAAAGAGGACACCCGTGGGAATCCGCAGAGGTATGATTTGCGCACATCGCCCCAGATTTTATTACCCAGACAGCCCCGCAAAGTCCGAAATGTGGGGAAAAAAACGCTTTTTCCGCACATTTCGCTCGACGCACCCATTGAAACACGCCCCCAACAACACATGGCCTACCGTCACGCGTTCCCACAGGTGTCCCGATGAAAACGGTAACTCACATGTGTGGGTGATCCTACCTGGCCGCCAAGGGGAAAGCCTAAAACACAAGTAACCCCAAGTCTGTTTTCATGGCGAAATCTCAGACATTCTGCCGACCGGCACAACGTACAGACATGGGCCTCGGGTGTCCAAGCCACCGAGGAAAACAGGGAACCCCATGCATTTCCGAAAAGAGGACACCCGTGGGAATCCGCAGAGGTATGATTTGCGCACATCGCCCCAGATTTTATTACCCAGACAGCCCCGCAAAGTCCGAAATGTGGGGGAAAAAATGCTTTTTCCGCACATTTCGCTCAACGCACCCATCGAAACACGCCCCCAACAAAACATGGCCTACCGTCACACGTTCCAACAGGTGTCCCGATGAAAATGGTACCTCACATGTGTGGGTGCACCTACCTGGCCGCCAAGGGGAAAGCCTAAAACACAAGTAACCCCAAGTCTGTTTTCAGAGCGAAATCTCAGACATTCTGCCGACCGGCACAACGTACAGATCTGGGCCTCGGGTGTCCAAGCCACCGAGGAAAACAGGGAACCCCATGCATTTCCAAAAGAGGACACCCGTGGGAATACGCAGAGGTATGATTTGCGCACATCGCCCCAGAATTTATTACCCAGGCAGCCCTGGAAAGTCCGAAATGTCGGGAAAAAAATGCTTTTTCCGCACATTTCGCTCGACGCACCCATCGAAACACGCCCCCCACAACACATGGCCTACCGTCACGCGTTCCCACAGGTGTCCCGATGAAAACGGTACCTCACATGTGTGGGTGCACCTACCTGGCCGCCAAAGGGAAAGCCTAAAACACAAGTAACCCCAAGTCTGTTTTCAGAGCGAAATCTCAGACATTCTGCCGACCGGCACAACGTAAAGATCTGGGCCTCGGGTCTCCAAGCCACCGAGGAAAACAGGGAACCCCATGCATTTCCGAACAGAGGACACCCGTTGGAATCCGCAGAGGTATGATTTGCGCACATCGCCCCAGAATTTATTACCCAGAAAGCCCTGCAAAGTCCAAAATGTGGGGAAAAAAACGCTTTTTCCGCACATTTCGCTCGACGCACCCATCGAAAAACGTCCCCAAAAACACATGGCCTACCGTCACGCGTTCCCACGGGTGTCCCGTTGAAAAAGGTACCTCACATGTGTGGGTGTACCTACCTGGCCGCCAAGGGGAAAGCCTAAAACACAAGTAACCCCAAGTCTGTTTTCAGAGCGAAATCTCAGACATTCTGCCGACCGGCACAACGTACAGATATGGGCCTCGGGTGTCCAAGCCACTGAGGAAAACAGGGAACCCCATGCATTTCCAAAAATAGGACACCCGTGGGAATACGCAGAGGTATGATTTGCGCACATCGCCCCAGAATTTTTTACCCAGACAGCCCCGCAAAGTCCGAAATGTCAGGAAAAAAACACTTTTTCTGCACATTTTGCTCGACGCACCCATCAAAACACGCCCCAACAACACAAGGCCTACCGTCACGCGTTCCCACAGATGTCCCGATGAAAACAGTACCTCACATGTGTGGGTGCACCTACCTGGCCGCCAAGGGGAAAGCCTAAAACACAAGTAACCCCAAGTCTGTTTTCACAGCGAAATCTCAGACATTCTGCCGATCGGCACAACATACAGATATGGGCCTCGGGTGTCCAAGCCTCTGAGGAAAACAGGGAACCCCATGCATTTCCGAAAAGAGGACACCTGTGGGAATCCGCAGAGGTATGATTTGCGCACATCGCCCCAGATTTTATTACCCAGACAGCCCCGCAAAGTCCGAAATGTCGGGAAAAAAACACTTTTTCTGCACATTTCGCTCAACGCACCCATCAAAACACGCCCCCAACAACACATGGCCTACCGTCACGCGTTCCCACAGGTGTCCCGATGAAAACGGTAACTCACATGTGTGGGTGCTCCTACCTGGCCGCCAAGGGGAAAGCCTAAAACACAAGTAACCCCAAGTCTGTTTTCATGGCGAAATCTCAGACATTCTGCCGACCGGCACAACGTACAGACATGGGCCTCGGGTGTCCAAGCCACCGAGGAAAACAGGGAACCCCATGCATTTCCGAAAAGAGGACACCCGTGGGAATCCGCAGAGGTATGATTTGCGCACATCGCCCCAGATTTTATTACCCAGACAGCCCCGCAAAGTACGAAATGTGGGGAAAAAAACGCTTTTTCCGCACATTTCGCTCGACGCACCCATTGAAAACGCCCCCAACAACACATGGCCTACCATCACGTGTTCCCACAGGTGTCCCGATGAAAACGGTACCTCACATGTGTGGGTGCACCCACCTGGCCGCGAAGGGGAAAGCCTAAAACACAAGTAACCCCAAGTCTGTTTTCAGAGCAAAATCTCAGACATTCTGCCGATCGGCACAACGTACAGATATGGGCCTCGGGTGTCCAAGCCACCAAGGAAAACAGGGAACCCCATGCATTTCTGAAAAGAGGACACCCGTGGGAATCCGCAGAGGTATGATTTGCGCACATCGCCCCAGATTTTATTACCCAGACAGCCCCGCAAAGTCCGAAATGTGGGGAAAAAAATGCTTTTTCCGCACATTTCGCTCAACGCACCCATCGAAACACGCCCCCAACAAAACATGGCCTACCGTCACACGTTCCCACAGGTTTTCCGATGAAAACGGTACCTGACATGTGTGGGTGCACCTACCTGGCCGCCAAGGAGAAAGCCTAAAACACAAGTAACCCCAAGTCTGTTTTCAGAGCGAAATCTCAGACATTCTGCCGACCGGCACAACGTACAGATATGGGCCTCGGGTGTCCAAGCCACCGAGGAAAACAGGGAACCCCATGCATTTCCAAAAGAGGACACCCGTGGGAATACGCAGAGGTATGATTTGCGCACATCGCCCCAGAATTTATTACCCAGGCAGCCCTGGAAAGTCCGAAATGTCGGGAAAAAAACGCTTTTTCCGCACATTTCGCTCGACGCACCCATCGAAACACGCCCCCAACAACACATGGCCTACCGTCACACGTTCCCACAGGTGTCCCGATGAAAACGGTACCTCACATGTGTGGGTGCACCTACCTGGCCGCCAAAGGGAAAGCCTAAAACACAAGTAACCCCAAGTCTGTTTTCAGAGCGAAATCTCAGACATTCTGCCGACCGGCACAACGTACAGATCTGGGCCTCGGGTCTCCAAGCCACCGAGGAAAACAGGGAACCCCATGCATTTCCGAACAGAGGACACCCGTTGGAATCCGTAGAGGTATGATTTGCGCACACCGCCCCAGAATTTATTACCCAGAAAGCCCTGCAAAGTCCAAAATGTGGGGAAAAAAACGCTTCTTCCGCACATTTCGCTCGACGCAACCATCGAAACACGCCCCCAACAACACATGGCCTACCGTCACACGTTCCCACAGGTGTCCCGATGAAAACGGTACTTCACATGTGTGGGTGCACCTACCTGGCCGCCAAGGGGAAAGCCTAAAACACAAGTAACCCCAAGTCTGTTTTCAGAGCGAAATCTCAGACATTCTGCCGACCGGCACAACGTACAAATATGGGCCTCGGGTGTCCAAGCCACTGAGGAAAACAGGGAACCCCATGCATTTCCAAAAAGAGGACACCCGTGGGAATACGCAAAGGTATGATTTGCGCACATCGCCCCAGAATTTTTTACCCAGACAGCCCCGCAAAGTCCGAAATGTCGGGAAAAAAACACTTTTTCTGCACATTTCGCTCGACGCACCCATCAAAACACGCCCCAACAACACATGGCCTACCGTCACGCGTTCCCATAGATGTCCCGATGAAAACGGTACCTTAAATGTGTGGGTGCACCTACCTGGCCGCCAAGGGGAAAGCCTAAAACACAAGTAACCCCAAGTCTGTTTTCAGAGCGAAATCTCAGACATTCTGCCGATCAGCACAACGTACAGATATGGGCCTCGGGTGTCCAAGCCACCGAGGAAAACAGGGAACCCCATGCATTTCCGAAAAGAGGACACCCGTGGGAATCCGCAGAGGTATGATTTGCGCACATCGCCCCAGATTTTATTACCCAGACAGCCCCGCAAAGTCCGAAATGTGGGGGAAAAAATGCTTTTTCCGCACATTTCGCTCAACGCACCCATCGAAACACGCCCCCAACAAAACATGGCCTACCGTCACACGTTCCCACAGGTGTCCCGATGAAAACGGTACCTCACATGTGTGGGTGCACCTACCTGGCCGCCAAGGGGAAAGCCTAAAACACAAGTAACCCCAAGTCTGTTTTCAGAGCGAAATCTCAGACATTCTGCCGACCGGCACAACGTACAGATATGGGCCTCGGGTGTCCAAGCCACCGAGGAAAACAGGGAACCCCATTCATTTCCAAAAGAGGACACCCGTGGGAATACGCAGAGATATGATTTGCGCACATCGCCCCAGAATTTATTACCCAGGCAGCCCTGGAAAGTCCGAAATGTCGGGAAAAAAACGCTTTTTCCGCACATTTCGCTAGACGCACCCATCGAAACACGCCCCCAACAACACATGGCCTACCGTCACGCGTTCCCACAGGTGTCCCGATGAAAACGGTACCTCACATGTGTGGGTGCACCTACCTGACCGCCAAGGGGAAAGCCTAAAACACAAGTAACCCCAAGTCTGTTTTCAGAGCGAAATCTCAGACATTCTGCCGACCGGCACAACGTACAGATCTGGGCCTCGGGTCTCCAAGCCACCGAGGAAAACCGGGAACCCCATGCATTTCTGAACAGAGGACACCCGTTGGAATCCGCAGAGGTATGATTTGCGCACATCGCCCCAGAATTTATTACCCAGAAAGCCCTGCAAAGTCCAAAATGTGGGGAAAAAACGCTTTTTCCGCACATTTCACTCGACGCACCCATCGAAACACGCCCCCAACAACACATGGCCTACCGTCACGCGTTCCCACGGGTGTCCCGATGAAAACGGTACCTCACATGTGTGGGTGCACCTACCTGGCCGCCAAGGGGAAAGCCTAAAACACAAGTAATCCCAAGTCTGTTTTCAGAGCGAAATCTCAGACATTCTGCCGACCGGCACAACGTACAGATATGGGCCTCGGGTGTCCAAGCCACTGAGGAAAACAGGGAACCCCATGCATTTCCAAAAAGAGGACACCCGTGGGAATACGCAGAGGTATGATTTGCGCACATCGCCCGAGAATTTTTTACCCAGACAGCCCCGCAAAGTCCGAAATGTCGGGAAAAAAACGCTTTTTCCGCACATTTCGCTCGACGCACCCATCGAAACACGCCCCCCACAACACATGGCCTACCGTCACGCGTTCCCACAGGTGTCCCGATGAAAACGGTACCTCACATGTGTGGGTGCACCTACCTGGCCGCCAAAGGGAAAGCCTAAAACACAAGTAACCCCAAGTCTGTTTTCAGAGCGAAATCTCAGACATTCTGCCGACCGGCACAACGTAAAGATCTGGGCCTCGGGTCTCCAAGCCACCGAGGAAAACAGGGAACCCCATGCATTTCCGAACAGAGGACACCCGTTGGAATCCGCAGAGGTATGATTTGCGCACATCGCCCCAGAATTTATTACCCAGAAAGCCCTGCAAAGTCCAAAATGTGGGGAAAAAAACGCTTTTTCCGCACATTTCGCTCGACGCACCCATCGAAAAACGTCCCCAAAAACACATGGCCTACCGTCACGCGTTCCCACGGGTGTCCCGTTGAAAAAGGTACCTCACATGTGTGGGTGTACCTACCTGGCCGCCAAGGGGAAAGCCTAAAACACAAGTAACCCCAAGTCTGTTTTCAGAGCGAAATCTCAGACATTCTGCCGACCGGCACAACGTACAGATATGGGCCTCGGGTGTCCAAGCCACTGAGGAAAACAGGGAACCCCATGCATTTCCAAAAATAGGACACCCGTGGGAATACGCAGAGGTATGATTTGCGCACATCGCCCCAGAATTTTTTACCCAGACAGCCCCGCAAAGTCCGAAATGTCAGGAAAAAAACACTTTTTCTGCACATTTTGCTCGACGCACCCATCAAAACACGCCCCAACAACACAAGGCCTACCGTCACGCGTTCCCACAGATGTCCCGATGAAAACAGTACCTCACATGTGTGGGTGCACCTACCTGGCCGCCAAGGGGAAAGCCTAAAACACAAGTAACCCCAAGTCTGTTTTCACAGCGAAATCTCAGACATTCTGCCGATCGGCACAACATACAGATATGGGCCTCGGGTGTCCAAGCCTCTGAGGAAAACAGGGAACCCCATGCATTTCCGAAAAGAGGACACCTGTGGGAATCCGCAGAGGTATGATTTGCGCACATCGCCCCAGATTTTATTACCCAGACAGCCCCGCAAAGTCCGAAATGTCGGGAAAAAAACACTTTTTCTGCACATTTCGCTCAACGCACCCATCAAAACACGCCCCCAACAACACATGGCCTACCGTCACGCGTTCCCACAGGTGTCCCGATGAAAACGGTAACTCACATGTGTGGGTGCTCCTACCTGGCCGCCAAGGGGAAAGCCTAAAACACAAGTAACCCCAAGTCTGTTTTCATGGCGAAATCTCAGACATTCTGCCGACCGGCACAACGTACAGACATGGGCCTCGGGTGTCCAAGCCACCGAGGAAAACAGGGAACCCCATGCATTTCCGAAAAGAGGACACCCGTGGGAATCCGCAGAGGTATGATTTGCGCACATCGCCCCAGATTTTATTACCCAGACAGCCCCGCAAAGTACGAAATGTGGGGAAAAAAACGCTTTTTCCGCACATTTCGCTCGACGCACCCATTGAAAACGCCCCCAACAACACATGGCCTACCATCACGTGTTCCCACAGGTGTCCCGATGAAAACGGTACCTCACATGTGTGGGTGCACCCACCTGGCCGCGAAGGGGAAAGCCTAAAACACAAGTAACCCCAAGTCTGTTTTCAGAGCAAAATCTCAGACATTCTGCCGATCGGCACAACGTACAGATATGGGCCTCGGGTGTCCAAGCCACCAAGGAAAACAGGGAACCCCATGCATTTCTGAAAAGAGGACACCCGTGGGAATCCGCAGAGGTATGATTTGCGCACATCGCCCCAGATTTTATTACCCAGACAGCCCCGCAAAGTCCGAAATGTGGGGAAAAAAATGCTTTTTCCGCACATTTCGCTCAACGCACCCATCGAAACACGCCCCCAACAAAACATGGCCTACCGTCACACGTTCCCACAGGTTTTCCGATGAAAACGGTACCTGACATGTGTGGGTGCACCTACCTGGCCGCCAAGGAGAAAGCCTAAAACACAAGTAACCCCAAGTCTGTTTTCAGAGCGAAATCTCAGACATTCTGCCGACCGGCACAACGTACAGATATGGGCCTCGGGTGTCCAAGCCACCGAGGAAAACAGGGAACCCCATGCATTTCCAAAAGAGGACACCCGTGGGAATACGCAGAGGTATGATTTGCGCACATCGCCCCAGAATTTATTACCCAGGCAGCCCTGGAAAGTCCGAAATGTCGGGAAAAAAACGCTTTTTCCGCACATTTCGCTCGACGCACCCATCGAAACACGCCCCCAACAACACATGGCCTACCGTCACACGTTCCCACAGGTGTCCCGATGAAAACGGTACCTCACATGTGTGGGTGCACCTACCTGGCCGCCAAAGGGAAAGCCTAAAACACAAGTAACCCCAAGTCTGTTTTCAGAGCGAAATCTCAGACATTCTGCCGACCGGCACAACGTACAGATCTGGGCCTCGGGTCTCCAAGCCACCGAGGAAAACAGGGAACCCCATGCATTTCCGAACAGAGGACACCCGTTGGAATCCGTAGAGGTATGATTTGCGCACACCGCCCCAGAATTTATTACCCAGAAAGCCCTGCAAAGTCCAAAATGTGGGGAAAAAAACGCTTCTTCCGCACATTTCGCTCGACGCAACCATCGAAACACGCCCCCAACAACACATGGCCTACCGTCACACGTTCCCACAGGTGTCCCGATGAAAACGGTACTTCACATGTGTGGGTGCACCTACCTGGCCGCCAAGGGGAAAGCCTAAAACACAAGTAACCCCAAGTCTGTTTTCAGAGCGAAATCTCAGACATTCTGCCGACCGGCACAACGTACAAATATGGGCCTCGGGTGTCCAAGCCACTGAGGAAAACAGGGAACCCCATGCATTTCCAAAAAGAGGACACCCGTGGGAATACGCAAAGGTATGATTTGCGCACATCGCCCCAGAATTTTTTACCCAGACAGCCCCGCAAAGTCCGAAATGTCGGGAAAAAAACACTTTTTCTGCACATTTCGCTCGACGCACCCATCAAAACACGCCCCAACAACACATGGCCTACCGTCACGCGTTCCCATAGATGTCCCGATGAAAACGGTACCTTAAATGTGTGGGTGCACCTACCTGGCCGCCAAGGGGAAAGCCTAAAACACAAGTAACCCCAAGTCTGTTTTCAGAGCGAAATCTCAGACATTCTGCCGATCAGCACAACGTACAGATATGGGCCTCGGGTGTCCAAGCCACCGAGGAAAACAGGGAACCCCATGCATTTCCGAAAAGAGGACACCCGTGGGAATCCGCAGAGGTATGATTTGCGCACATCGCCCCAGATTTTATTACCCAGACAGCCCCGCAAAGTCCGAAATGTGGGGGAAAAAATGCTTTTTCCGCACATTTCGCTCAACGCACCCATCGAAACACGCCCCCAACAAAACATGGCCTACCGTCACACGTTCCCACAGGTGTCCCGATGAAAACGGTACCTCACATGTGTGGGTGCACCTACCTGGCCGCCAAGGGGAAAGCCTAAAACACAAGTAACCCCAAGTCTGTTTTCAGAGCGAAATCTCAGACATTCTGCCGACCGGCACAACGTACAGATATGGGCCTCGGGTGTCCAAGCCACCGAGGAAAACAGGGAACCCCATTCATTTCCAAAAGAGGACACCCGTGGGAATACGCAGAGATATGATTTGCGCACATCGCCCCAGAATTTATTACCCAGGCAGCCCTGGAAAGTCCGAAATGTCGGGAAAAAAACGCTTTTTCCGCACATTTCGCTAGACGCACCCATCGAAACACGCCCCCAACAACACATGGCCTACCGTCACGCGTTCCCACAGGTGTCCCGATGAAAACGGTACCTCACATGTGTGGGTGCACCTACCTGACCGCCAAGGGGAAAGCCTAAAACACAAGTAACCCCAAGTCTGTTTTCAGAGCGAAATCTCAGACATTCTGCCGACCGGCACAACGTACAGATCTGGGCCTCGGGTCTCCAAGCCACCGAGGAAAACCGGGAACCCCATGCATTTCTGAACAGAGGACACCCGTTGGAATCCGCAGAGGTATGATTTGCGCACATCGCCCCAGAATTTATTACCCAGAAAGCCCTGCAAAGTCCAAAATGTGGGGAAAAAACGCTTTTTCCGCACATTTCACTCGACGCACCCATCGAAACACGCCCCCAACAACACATGGCCTACCGTCACGCGTTCCCACGGGTGTCCCGATGAAAACGGTACCTCACATGTGTGGGTGCACCTACCTGGCCGCCAAGGGGAAAGCCTAAAACACAAGTAATCCCAAGTCTGTTTTCAGAGCGAAATCTCAGACATTCTGCCGACCGGCACAACGTACAGATATGGGCCTCGGGTGTCCAAGCCACTGAGGAAAACAGGGAACCCCATGCATTTCCAAAAAGAGGACACCCGTGGGAATACGCAGAGGTATGATTTGCGCACATCGCCCGAGAATTTTTTACCCAGACAGCCCCGCAAAGTCCGAAATGTCGGGAAAAAAACACTTTTTCTGCACATTTCGCTCGACGCACACATCAAAACACGCCCCAACAACACATGGCCTACCGTCACGCGTTCCCACAGATGTCCCGATGAAAACGGTACCTCACATGTGTGGGTGCACCTACCTGGTTGCCAAGGGGAAAGCCTAAAACACAAGTAACCCCAAGTCTGTTTTTAGAGCGAAATCTCAGACATTCTGCCGACCGGCACAACGTACAGATATGGGCCTCGGGTGTCCAAGCCACCGAGGAAAACAGGGAACCCCATGCATTTCCGAAAAGAGGACACCCGTGGGAATCCGCAGAGGTATGATTTGCGCACATCGGCCCAGATTTTATTACCCAGGCAGCCCCGCAAAGTCCGAAATGTGGGGAAAAAAACGCTTTTTCCGCACATTTCGCTCGACGCACCCATCGAAACACGCCCCCAACAACACATGGACTATTTTCACGCGTTACCACAGGTGTCCCGATGAAAACTGTACCTCACATGTGTGGGTGCACCTACCTGGCCGCCAAGGGGAAAGCCTAAAACACAAGTAACCCCAAGTCTGTTTTCAGAGCGAAATCTCAGACATTCTGCCGACCGGCACAACGTACAGATCTGGGCCTCGGGTGTCCAAGCCACCGAGGAAAACAGGGAACCCCATGCATTTCCGAAAAGAGGAAACCCGTGGGAATCCGCAGAGGTATGATTTGCGCACATCGCCCCAGAATTTATTACCCAAGACACCCCCGCAAAGTCCGAAATGTGGGGAAAAAAACGCCTTTTCCGCACATTTAGCTCGGAGCACCCATCGCAATACGCTCCCAACAACACATGGCCTACCGTCCCGCGTTCCCACAGGTGTCCCGATGAAAACGGTACCTCACATGCGTGGGTGCACCTACCTGGCTGGCAAGGGGCAAGCCGAAAACGCAAGCAACCCCCAGTCTGTTTGCAGAGGTGAAACTCAGCCATTCTACCGACCGGCGCAACATACAGATATGGGCCTCGGGTGTCCAAGCCACCAAGGAAAACAGGGAACCCCATGCATTTCCGAAAAGAGGACACCCGTGGGAATCCGCAGAGGTATGATTTGCGCACATCGCCCCAGAATTTATTACCCAAGACACCCCCGCAAAGTCCGAAATGTGGGAAAAAAAACACATTTTCCAGGCATTTCGCTCGGCGCATCCATCGAAACACACCCCCAACAACACATGGCCTACCATCACGCGTTCCCACAGGTGTCCCGATGAAAACGGTACCCCACATGTGTGGGTGCACCTACCTGGCCGCCAAGGGGAAAGCCTAAAACACAAGTAACCCCAAGTCTGTTTTCAGAGCGAAATCTCAGAAATTCTGCCGACCGGCACAATGTACAGATATGGGCCTCGGGTGTCCAAGCCACCAAGGAAAACGGGGAGCCCCATGCCTTTCCGAAAAGAGGACACCCGTGGGAATCCGCAGAGGTCTGCCTTGTGCAAATTGCCCCAGTTTTTATTAGCCACAATCCCCGACAAAGTGTGATATTTGGTGGGGAAAAAACACAATGTTCACTTTGTCTGCGGTTCTGGGTAATAAATTCTGGGCCGCTTCGCGCAAGTCAGACCTCTGTGCATTCCCACGGGTGTCCTCTTTTGGGAAATGCATGGGGTTCCCTGTTTTCCTTGCTGGCTTCGACACCCTAGGCCCAAATCTGTAGGTTGCCCACATGAACAAAATGGGCAGTGACGAAAGGTTTGGGGTTACCAGCGAGTTACCCTTTTCCTTTTGCGCCCCCGGTAGGTGCACCCACACATGCGAGGTACCTTTTTCGTCGGGACACCTGTGGGAACACGAGAAGGTATGACATCTGCTGTTGGCGACGTGTTTCGGTTAGTGGACACAGGGAAATGTCTCTGAAATTGACCGGAAATGAAGACAATTCTCAGACATTTCGCTCTGGCCACCCACCGAAACACACCGCCAACAACACGTGGCCTACCTTCGCGCGTCCCCACACGTGTCCAGATGAAAATGGTACCTCACATGTGTGGGTGCACCTACCACGGGCGCAAACGGAAAAGGGTAACCCACTGGGAACCCCAAGCCATTCGCCACTGCCCATTTTGTTCATGTGGGCAACCTACAGATTTGGGCCTAGGGTGTCGAAGCCAGCAAGGGAAACGGAGAGCCCCATGCATTTCCCAAAAGAGGACACCCGTGGGAATCCACAGAGGTCTGCCTTGCGCAAATTGCCCCAGTTTTTACTAGCCACAATCCCCGACAAAGTGTGATATTTGGTGGGGAAAAAACACAATGTTCACTTTGTCTGGGGTTCTGGGTAATCAATTCTGGGCCGCTTCGCGCAAGTCAGACCTCTGTGCATTCCCACGGGTGTCCTCTTTTGGGAAATGCATGGGGTTCCCTGTTTTCCTTGCTGGCTTCGACACCCTAGGCCCAAATCTGTAGGTTGCCCACATGAACAAAATGGGCAGTGGCGAAAGGCTTGGGGTTACCAGCGGGTTACCCTTTTCCTTTTGCGCCCCCGGTAGGTGCACCCACACATGCGAGGTACCTTTTTCGTCGGGACACCTGTGGGAACACGAGAAGGTATGACATCTGCTGTTGGCGACGTGGTTCCACCATTTTCATTTTTTTCCTTTGGTAACCCAACTCCCCTTGGTGCAGAGGGTCACATTGGTGTGCCAATCTGGCGCTGGGGTGCCCAAACCTTACTGCCCCATCTATTGGGGGTCCTGCCCCACCTTTTGGGGTGCCCCCCCCGCCCCCAATGGCTGGGGGACACACCTCATGCAGGCCTCCCTGGGCCTCCTCCTAATGGCTGCGTGAGGTACACCCCACCTCCATTTGGTGTGAGGGGGGAGAGGGCCACCCCAAAAGGTGGGGCAGGACCCCCAATAGATGGGGCAGTAGGGTTTGGACACCCTGGGGGCAGATAGCCACACTAATGTGGCCATCTGCACCAAGCAAAGTTGGGTAAACAAAAAACAAAATACAAATTCATAGGCTGCTTTTTAGGGGGGGCTGAGGGCCACCCTAAATTGGCAGCGAATGATGTACCACAACGGGGGGTGGCCCTCAACCCCCCCCACCCCAAATGGAGGGCCCAACCTCATGCATCCCACCCTGGGGGCAGATATGGTGGGCCCCACCTCATGCATCCCTCCCTGGGCCTCCTCCTAACGGCTGCGTGAGGTACACCCCACCTCCATTTGGTGTGAGGGGGGAGAGGGCCACCCCAAAAGGTGGGGCAGGACCCCCAATAGATGGTGCAGTAGGGTTTGGGCACCCTGGGGGCAGATAGCCACACTAATGTGGCCATCTGCACCAAGCAAAGTTGGGTAAACAAAAAACAAAATACAAATTCATAGGCTGCTTTTTAGGGGGGGCTGAGGGCCACCCTAAATTGGCAGCGAATGATGTACCGCAACGGGGGGTGGCCCTCAACCCCCCCCACCCCAAATGGAGGACCCCACCTCATGCAACCCTCCCTGGGGGCTGATATCTGCTCCTAGGAAGGGGCATCTGACCCCAGGGAGTGATGCAAGAGGTGGGGCCCCCCCTATCTTCCGCCAGGGAGGGTTGCATGAGGTGGGGCCCTCCATTTGGGGTCAGGGAGGGCTGAGGGCCACCCCCCGTTGCAGTACATCATTCGCTGCCAATTTAGGGTGCCCCTCAGCCCCCCCTAAAAAGCAGCCTATGAATTTGTATTATTTTTTTTTGTTTACCCAACTTCGCTTGGTGCAGATAGCCACATTAGTGTGGCTATCTGGCCCCACGGTGCCCAAACCCTACTTCCCCATCTATTGGGGGTCCTGCCCCACCTTTTGGGGTGCCCCCCCACCCCCAATGGCTGGGGACACACCTCATGCAGGCCTCCCTGGGCCTCCTCCTAACGGCTGTGTGAGGTACACCCCACCTCCATTTGGTGTGAGGGGGGAGAGGGCCACCCCAAAAGGTGGGGCAGGACCCCCAATAGATGGGGAAGTAGGGTTTGGGCACCCTGGGGGCAGATTGCCACACTAATGTGGCCATCTGCACCAAGCAAAGTTGGGTAAACAAAAAACAAAATACAAATTCATAGGCTGCTTTTTAGGGGGGGCTGAGGGCCACCCTAAATTGGCAGCGAATGATGTACCGCAACGGGGGGTGGCCCTCAACCCCCCCACCCCAAATGGAGGGCCCCACCTCATGCAACCCTCCCTGGGGGCAGATAGGGGGGGGGCACCTCATGCATCCCTCCCTGGGGTCAGATGCCCCTTCCTAGGAGCAGATATCTGCCCCCAGGGAGGGTTGCATGAGGTGGGGCCCTCCATTTGGGGTGGGGGGGTTCAGGGCCACCCCCCGTTGCGGTACATCATTCGCTGCCAATTTAGGGTGGCCCTCAGCCCCCCCTAAAAAGCAGCCTATGAATTTGTATTTTGTTTTTTGTTTACCCAACTTTGCTTGGTGCAGATGGCCACATTAGTGTGGCTATCTGCCCCCAGGGTGCCCAAAACCTACTGCCCCATCTATTGGGGGTCCTGCCCCACCTTGGACACACCTCATGCAGGCCTCCCTGTGCCTCCTCCTAACGGCTGCGTGAGGTACACCCCACCTCCATTTGGTGTGAAGGGGGAGAGGGCCACCCCAAAAGGTGGGGCAGGACCCCCAATAGATGGGGCGGTAGGGTTTGGGCACCCTGGGGGCAGATTGCCACACTAATGTGGCCATCTCCACCAAGCGAAGTTGGGTAAACAAAAAAAAAATACAAATTCATAGGCTGCTTTTTAGGGGGGGCTGAGGGGCACCCTAAATTGGTAGCGAATGATGTACTGCAACGGAGGGTGGCCCTCAGCCCCCGCCACCCCATATGGAGGGCCCCACCTCATGCAACCCTCCCTGGGGGCCCCCCTTCCTGGCGGCAGATAGGGGGGCCCCACCTCTTGGATCCCTCCCTGGGGTCAGATGCCCCTTCCTAGGATCGCGCGCCCTGCGCCCGATCCGTGACCAGCAATGCCTCATATGTGGTGTCCTTGGAAAGGGGAGAATGTCCCCTTTCCAGGGACACCACTTTTTGATCAATCCCTGGTGGTCCAGTGGGCCCCAGGGCCCCAAGCCCCCTCCCACTTCCCACCTCCCCTCGATTTTTTTTTGCTTTTATTTATTTTTATTTTCACCCCTGGGGGCAGTGATTATCTGCCCCCAGGGGTCTCTGGCGCAGTGGCACCATGCCTTCGGGCCACAGGGGGAGGGGGCCGCTTACCTAGTAAGCAGCCTCCCCTCCCCCTGCATCACAAACGGATCTGCGTTGATCCGCTGGCATTGCTGCCCACGGATTGCGCCCCCTGCGCCCGATCCGCGGGCAGCAATGCCTCATATGTGGTGTCCTTGGAAAGGGGAGAAAGTCCCCTTTCCAGGGACACCACTTTTTGATCCATCCCTGGTGTTCCAGTGGGCCCCAGGGCCCCAAACCCCCTCCCACCTCCCACCTCCCCTCGATTTTTTGTTGCATATTTTTCTTTTTTATTTTCACCCCTGGGGGCAGTGATTATCTGCCCCCAGGGGTCTCTGGCGCTGTGACCCCGTGCCTTGGGGCCACTGGGGAAGGGGGGCCGCTTACCTAGTAAGCAGCCCCCCCTCCCCCTGCATCACAAATGGATCTTCATTTGATCCGTGACGTTGCTGCCCGCGGATCGAGGCGCCCTGCGCCCGATCCGCGGCCAGCAATGCCACACAATTGGTATCGTTGGAAAGGGGAGAATCTCCCCTTTCCAACGATACCTGCCTCGATCTCCGGCTTGAAATACAGCCGGAGATCGAGGCTGACAAAGAAGGGCACTCACCTTCTTTATCCACCGCAGCAGCCGAAAATGGCTTTCAGTTTCACGCCGACGTGCGTTACGCAAAACAAGGTGCCGAAAAGGACGAGCTATCTCTTCCTTGGCACTGCGTGTGCACTGTCAAGGACGAGATACCTCGTCCTTGGCACTTAAAGGGTTAACAGGGGTAGCAACAGATGAGGTTGCCTTACTGGCTTGCAAGTTTAAGGTTGGAGGGTGGGTAGCCCATTGTTGGAAAGGCTGTTACGGCTCCTTCACCATCCAACGGAAAGACTAGAGCACTTAATGTCCAAGATGAGGTTGGTATCGGGATAGGGTTGAGTCAACCACGTTGCCCCAGTAGGACCGTGCAGCGCATAAGTAGATGCATGCTGCAACAACTGAGTGGGGCACGAAAGGTTCGATCCGTATTGTCTCAGCGTTGTACAGCTCTCCCACCAAACTCAAGGGAAGAAGTTAACCTGGAAGGGCTTCTCTGTCGATTCGATTTTTAGGCAATTCGGACCTGCAGCAGGGCTTCACTGGTTGTCCAGGAGTTGCAGCAGTCCTCTTCCTTCAGCTCGTCTTCGGTTCTTTCGTTCCAGTGGTCGATTCTGCTTTCCAAGTCCCTGAAACCCGCTTTTAAACAGTTTTCCCCCATTCATTCAGCCTGGCTGTCAATCACCCAGCAGGGTGGCTGTTCTTGCCGGACAGTCAGCCAGCCAATCACACCAGAGTGCATTCAGGTCTCCTAGGAGACTAAGCACAGGGAGTTTCGGGCACCTCCCTCACATCCTGTCCACCCCAGACACTCTGGCACCAGAGGAGGGCTTCAGCACAGAAGTCCGCCAAAGGGCACGAACAAAGGGACCAAACCTGGTTTGGCGCACAGTTACACACAAGAAGGACTTTTCCTAAAAGAAATGGCGAAAAAAGATGACCAGAGTCTGTTTTTACAGCTAGGTCTGGGGCGCCATATTGAAAAACATGGCTACCCCTGATTTTGAAGTACCGTTGATAGCGGTTGTGAAAAATCATGGTAGTTGATCTAAACCACTCCCACCAGCCATTTAAAGTAAGGAAAGGTAACATTTTACTGTTACATGAGTGTTTAGACTCAGGGGAAGCTAAGTAACCCCTCCAGCACTCTATAGTAAGATAGGGTGTGCTGGGTCAGTACATTTAAAGAGACTAGTAAAGTCAATTTAACTTTACATGTCCTGAGAGACAGTAGTCATTCTCAAGGAAGGTATTTAAACCTTTGGGGAGTCTGAAAGACACCCCTGTTCCACTGCACTGAAGGTGCTGTGTGACACACAGAAAAAGATGATGCCATTGGAGTTGTTTAAAAACTCCATAACCAAAGAACGCAAAAGTAAAACACACACCAAATACATGGAAGAGTGGGCTAAAAAAAGCTCACACTCTTCCCAGGGAAAAAATTAAATCCTAGAAGTCTCAAAAGGTAAGGGAAATCAGCACATTTGGAGAATTCTCCCTAAAAACAGCCAAGATACTGGAAGTTTGAAGGGCGGCTCAAAGCAGCGTTCTGTGGAGTGCAAATCATGCAGGCCACCAGGGCCAGTTCTAAAGTTGTTTTGGTGGTGAAGATGCTGGTGACTGGATGCGTAGTTTGAGTCAGGCTGCACTTGTGAGGTTTTTGAAGGTCACAGTTCGATGGGTCCCCGAGTGTCTGGTCGATTGAGGATGAAGATCGGCAATGAAGATGCTGATGATTTGAAAAACGGTACAAAAGGTAGCGAGTGCAACAGTGAGCTTCAAGTTCAAACCGAGGCAAAGAAGGACTCAGCTGGCACGGTAGAGCAGTAAACTTGTTTGGTAGTGCAGAACAGTGGTTCAAAGATTGGCCGAATGCCAAACGCATCTCCAGATGGTCCTGTTGGTCTGAACAGGGTCAAACGGTGTGAATCACTGCTCACTGCGTTTCGATGGCAAACACACAGGGATCCTGGTTGTCTTGACTCTCAAACTGCTGTCAATCCCAATTCAGGACACAGGGATAGGCTTAGTCCTTGTTCCTTGGCTCCCACCACGGGGAAGGCTGGCACATACTTTAAGGGGTCTTGCAACACAGTGAGGTCCTGCCAAGCAGTGTACCTAGCAGAGATACTGGTCTTGCTCCAGCAGAAAGTCACTCTCAATGTGCCCTGAGGATAGTTAGGGAGCAGAGCTTGTCTTTGCCTTGGACAATCGGTTTTCACCTCCGGCAGAGGGCTTTGGAAGGTAAACTATCCAAACAGAGATCTAATTAATTTTTCCTTAGATATTTGTTCCAAAGTAAATCTGAAAACGGGTGGGAGACCCCTTCCTTTAAAGGCAACAATCTACAGATGACTAGACAAAAGCAACACTGCTTTAAGGGTCCAATTCTTGTTCTTGGAAAAAGAGGACTTTGCTTTCTGACATCTCATCCAAAGTGGAGGGGACAGGAAGGAAGACAGCTAAAGAAAGAAAACAAGATGGTGAAACCTTTCTACAGCCTTCCTGCGCTCCCTCTGTCCATAGTAATCCCACCATTCTCTTGTCAATAGCATCAAATGCCATTTTGGTCTGCAGTATCCTGGTGTGAGGCTAGTCCTTTTGTGAAGGGTGAGCCCTTTGATTCCTGTTCCCAGTACAGCTTCCTGTAGAGTAGTTATCTCACTGGAGAAGGTGTTGCCTGCTCTCACAATGGATCGACAAGAGGCCACCCTCACGGCTGCAGTCTTGCTGGGAACAAAAAGAGACAGATTGGCTGGGACGAATACGTATAACCCTTCCACACCAGAGCTGGGCTCACAGGGCTGACACATGTGTGATATCAAATTGTGTCTTGGATAATTATGGGAAATACTAGCACCATATTTTAAACTCAGGTAAGACTTATATTTAAGGTTTAATGTGTGACCAGGATAGCATGGTTATTTCATTTTTGGAACAGGTCTGCATGTCTTAAACGCAGCCCTTGCAAAGCAGTGGCTTGGCCATCACAAGAGTTGTCAAATGGGAATTTGTGGCCCCTGAACCAGTTCTGTGCAACTGGATGACTTGCGCTGCACCTCAGGATACTGATCCAGCAGGGCAAGGGTGTACACTATGCTTTTGGCATGGCTCTTATGAAAGTGAAATCTGATTAGCAGATTTCCCATCCTGAAATGGAATTACCAAAATTGCTTTATTAATGTAATAAAAAAAAAAGCCAGGGCTTCTACACCCTCACAAGATGGCAATCCATTACATGTTGGAATAAGGGCACACAACCTTTTCAGTGCGACAATCCCGTCATAGCCCAGTTTTTTGCTGAATGGGTTCCAGATGTGGCTGGTACCTCCTCCCTAAGAGCGCAGAGTGCCGCCATTAAGTAGTGCAAGAATTTTGGGTGGGGCAGGAACAGGAATTAGCATTCATTGCCAGGATGTTGAAGGGTTTCTAGGTGGAAAGGCCCAGAATGAGATCTCTGGCACTTTACTATGTGTGGGGTATTTCTTTCAGGTGACCCTGGATGCAATGGTTCTCAGCTGTAACCCATCCTTTAGGGCTAAGGTTCCCTCTCCCTTCCATTTAGATCAGGAGATAATCATTCCTGGGGTGGCTGGTGATCTCACTCAGGTCTAGTCAGAATAGATGACGGGATTGGATGTGAGGCAACCTTTGTTGGATATGTTGACAGAACAGCCTCTTTTTGGAGGATGGGCAGTCTCTTTGTGGCATTTGAGGCAGCTAGTAGTGTTCAGTAATCGTCTACTGTGTCCATCAGTAGATGGCTAAAAGAAACATTCAGCAGCTGAAGGGCCGATGCCCGCTGGTATCACAGGCACTTTATACATGGTCTATGGTCACACCATGGGCAGACCTGAAAGGAGCTTCTATTCATGATAAATGTTAAGTAGCCACCTGAGTGCCACCTTCTACATTTATGATTCACTACAGACTGCATCATTCAAGTCATGCAGAGGATGCATTTGGACAGACTGTGCTGAGAGCTGCAATTTCTGATTAATGACGGTTGCTTGGTGATGAATCATTTTCACAGGGGTGGTTTGCATACTGTGACGAGTCTCTAGGTCGTACTTTCTCCCTAGTAGGGTGACGCTTCCCATGGGGTCAGGGTGGTGATCCCCTACCCGATAGTACTCAGTGGGAGGATCCCATGGGAGGGGACCCCATCTGTGGGAGAGTTGAGGACTATCAACGGATAATACGGTATGTACACCATAAAGGCCAGACATTTTTCACCCAACCATATGAATAGGGGTCAAGCACCAACACCCTCTCTGGGGGACATTACAAGGTTGGAGGTAGCTATGGCGCTATTAGCGCCATGGCTACCCCCTTACCACATACCGGGTCCGGGTTCCCTGAATGGGGAATTACCGGGCCATTCCAACCTTGGAGGACCCTGTATTTCCCCATTCAGGGAACCCATCCCCATTCCCATTTGAGCCCCCATAGGGCTCAATGGGAATGGGGACTTGCTAACAATGGGCCAGTTAATAACAGGCCCATTGTTAGCATGCTGGTCCTTTAGCGGCTCCCACTAAGGGTGCCTGATAAAACTAGCCGCCCTTAGCGGGACCCGCTAAAGGACCTCGTGATGCGGCGGTAAGGGGTTAACAGCACTGGTGCCGTAAACCCCTTACCACCAACCTTGTAATGACCCCCTCTGTCTCCTCTTTCTTCTACTAATTTCCTCATACATACCAGCTATGTATATCAGGCAGATGATACTGTAACGAGGAAGAGTAAGGGAAGAGTGAGTATGGATGACTCCAAAAATACTGACACGAAGAAGAGCAGAGCGATGAAGAGCCCTATGCGGAAACCCTACGCGGAACCAATATGAGCATACTAGCTATTTGAAGTTAGAAAGTCAATCCTCCATAAAACTAAAAAAGGACTCTCCTCAATGTCAGTCCTGCCCCAGAGGAGCAATGCGCTGGGGAGAGAAGCCGCAAAGAGAGGACGTGCCACAGACCCGAATGTCTGGAAGAAAAAGGGGGGAACGAGAAGGCGGAAAAGAGCTATGACTTACCTGAAAGCTGCGGAACCCAACACCGGTGACAGGAAGACAGCCATCGCCGTGGTCTAGGTGAGACCTGACGTACAGGGCGAAACCAGCGTGGTGGAGCCGCCGAATGCTGAAAGAAGACCGCAAGATCGCAGGGGAAGCTTAACAGTGTTGCCTTGGGGACCAAGTGGAAAAGTACACTAAGAGGGACGGGGAAGACACTGGGAGACCACAGAGGCTGTGGTTGGGAGGAAGTGCAGAATCATCTTCTTCGTCCCTGTGGGACAAAACAGAGAGACCAGTTGAGGATACAGTGGGTGAGAGAGCACCCCAAAGAGTCCCGAAGAGAGGCCGGGCAGGATAGTGAACTGGGCCTAGTTAAGAGATATTACAAAGCTGAGAGAGGGGTCTAGGTCCCGAACACTGAGAAACGGAGAGAGTTACACATATGAGATAACGCCTGCCATGATAGCAAACCGAGCTTAAACAAGAGACATTAAAAAGCTGAAAGACGGGTCTGGGACCTGAACCTTGAGAAACTGAGAGAGTTGCACATACAAGATAGTGCATGGCAGGATAGTGAACGGGTTTAAACAAGAGATATTACAAAGCTGGAAGAGAAGTCTGGGACCCGAACCTTGATTAACCAAGAGAGTTGTACATGCCTGGAAGGTTAGTGAACCGGGCTTAATTAAATAAGAGACATTACAGAACTGTCAAGGGAGTCTGGGACCCACTTATTGACAAGAAGAGACCAGTGGAAGAGAAATATATCCTTTGGCACAAGTTAAGAGGAGACCAGAGGAAGAGGAAGAGATCCTTTGGCACAAGTGAACGGTGGGTCTGGTACCCACATAACAAGAAGAGAAGACCTTGGGAGAGAAAGAGATCCTTCGGCACAATTCACGAGAATTCCAGGGGAATAGAAAGAGATCCTTTGACACAAGTTTAAGCAGACCAGAGGAAGGAAGATATAAATCTTTAGCATATATTTGAACAGTAATAATGCTGTTGAAAGAGAGTCTGAGAAGGGCTTGGGGAAGAGAGACACCTTCCCAATCTTGTTTTGGAACTTTAAGCAAGAGTTTGATAATATTGACCCTGTTTGAAGAGTGCATGTGAAAGGCTTGAGGAAGTGAGACACCTTACCAATCTTGTTTTAGAACTTGGAACTTTGACAAACCACCCGAGAAGATCTGGGATGAGAGAGACCTCTTCCTCGTCTGTGGGGAACAATATGGAAAAGCCTAGTGACACCTAGGGGAAGAAGGATATTTCCCCATCAGTTATGAACTGCATCTCAAAGGAGGGAGTCATCCTATTATAAGCATGGTGTATTCTACTTTATAGGTTTATTTTGAAGTGTAAGGGACGGAGATAGATTTGGGACATAGGACAGTGGACTATTTGTTTTTGACAGACATTCTGACGTTATCCTAGTTTTGGTTGAGGCAGAGAAACCCCTCTTAGTTATAGGGATGGTTAGGTTTTTTGTACTTATTTTGTGTTCAATAAACATTGGTGCCAACAAACATGCCACCTTTGTGTCCTGTATCTACTCCTGCATCCTTACAATACAACTCCATGGCTCTGTGGCTATTTCGGGGAAATGTGTGGATCCATCTCTGCTTTCATATATGCTTTGAAGGGTAAGCACTGGGATGAGAAAGAGGGACATGAGGTTAATGTTTATATCACTTACTGGTAATATTCATTGCACTTACTCCTCCTCTTCCTTGTCACAGTACTGACACCCACCACGCCTTCTCCTGGATATGGAATCAAACCGTGTTGAGTAGGTATGGCACAGTAAGTGGTCCTGAAAGGATGGGACCTTATTCCAGTAAGTGATATAAGCGTTACTATGTTTTCAATACTATCATTGAACGTTTACTGCAATGCCTATATATATGCATTGCTATATACAGAAGTATGTTGCTTGTGCCTCAAGTCTGATATGGGTTGAGAAAGAATGTTTAGGCATGGATTTAATCTACTTGTAGGTGCTATATAAATGTGTTTTTTTAAGGAACAAGTAGATCCTTATATTTAGATTTCTTTCATTAATAATGAAGACTGGACAGAGGAACAGACATGCAGACATGCAGGTAGATGGATGGATAGATAGGTAGATAGACAGACAGACAGACAGACAGACAGACAGACAGACAGACAGACAGACAGACAGACAGACAGACAGACAGACAGACAGATAGATAGATAGATAGATAGATAGATAGATAGATAGATAGATAGATAGATAGATAGATAGATAGATAGATAGATAGATATGTATATGCTTAACAGACCTAAAATATATCCAACTCCAGCAATTGAAGGCCTAAAAAGAAGAGGCCTCATTCTAAGTTTAGCAGTAATTTGGTGGTAATTTGACGAATTACTGCAGAAATCGGTTACCATTTCAGCCACTTGGTCCTTTGGGTTTACCATGTGATTACAAATATATTAGGGCAGTGTTAGTCCCCATTAATGGAGACTATTGGACTACATGGTGTTTTTGGTATAATTACCATGAGTGTTAATTTCGCTGCAGTAATTTTGCCGATTTTTGGCATTAAAGTGGAGAATTTACCTCCAGCATGATGATCAAAAAAAGGAAAAAAGAAAAAAATAATGTCCACCATGGAAAGGAAGAAGGGACTATGTGTAGTCCCTTCTTCCTTTCCATGGTGGCCTGTCGCAGATCAGGCACGGATGCGCTGGAGACAGAAATGTTTCCAGTGTGTTCGCTCCCGAAAATCAAGCAAGTGTGGGGTGGAGGGAGGGAAGTCAAATGTGGGGAAGTGGAAGGCGTTGGAGGGTGTTAGAAGACTTACCTCCTTCCCCGGTGATCGGAGATGGCAGTCGCCAGCCCCAAGGAGGCTCAGGGCAGTGGGATTACTGTCTGGTAATGCCTGCATTCTGAGCCTGCCCACTAGCTTGGAGGCCGCCACATCCCATCAGCGGCCATACCTGAGCTCTTCAGCCTCTCTTTGTAAATTGCTTTTATTACTCCCTCGTGGGCTCTTTGGACTCTTAGCTGTGTGTGGGCTTTAGGCCTACTCAGCCTTCCTCTCTTTATCAGTTTGTTCACACCCTTGTGGGGTTCTTTTAATCTCAGCCAAGAGTGGGTTTACGACTTTCTAGGCCTGACTGTGTCTATCAGTTTGTTCATCCCTTTGTAGGGTATACAGATTCTCAGCACAGTATGGGATAGTGGCTTTCTCAGCCCAACATGTTTGTCAGTTCATCCACCCCTTCATGGGGTATACAGATTCTTAACCTGGCATGGGCTAGCGGCTTTCTCAGCCTGACGATGTTTGTTACTTCATTCACCTTTTTGTGGGGTATACAGATACTCAGTCTGACATGGTTTAGTGGCTTTCTCAGCATGACAGCATTTGTTCATTTGTACACCCCTTTGTGGGGTATACACATTCTCTGCCCACCGTGAGTTAGGGGCTTTCTCAGGCTGAGGGGGATTGTCAGCTTCAGCCGCTTCTGAGATATGTGGATTGTGAGCCCAGTGTGGGATAGGGGCTTTCTCAGCCTGATGGGGATTGTCAGCTTCACACCCTTGTGGGATATGCAGATTCTCAGCCCAGCATGGACTCCAGTGTGGCCTGACTGCCCTCCACCCGTTCCTTGTACAAGGCCACATACCTTCTTTCCAGCAGAGACCCATGGGGTTCCATGCTTCCGACCTTGCTCCAGTCTGTGCGATTGGGCTTCTCTTGTCAGTTACTCCTGTCCTGGCCTGATGGGGTTTTGACATTGTTTAGATGAGACACCACCACTTTGCTTCTGACTTGGCTTCGCTTCCTTCTGCCATGGTGGCTTCAAGCTCTGTGGGCTCCCCGCCTTCAACCAAGCATCAGCATTTTGCAGGCTTCCTCGACTCCACCCACCACATTGATGGTATGGGTTCTACTCCAGGTTCCTCCTGTGTGGGATAGACAATCTCATCTGTGCGCCGGTGCAAGCCGGCTTTCTCGCTCTCTGGCTGTTTCTCAAATCCTGTGTTTAAGTCCAGGGAACCTTATGTTCCTCCCTGGAATGAAAAGGAAGAATACATTGGTTTCACTCTACATGAAAGGGCGGCAGAAAGTTTGAGTCAGAAACCAAGCCATCCACTTTTAAGGGGCCTGTACTTTACTGTCCAATTCAATCCCCATATAACCAACAAATACTTGGAACTCTGAAGAAAAGAGAGGTGGGATAAAACCCATACTTGGGGATTCGGTGGGGTCACCCCCAGTGCTATTCCACTTGCCATGTCCCCTTAGGCAGGGTATTGTGTACCAAACTCACATCCCGAGTCCCAAAGGGGATGGCTATCCTCTTATGAGAAGGGACATATTCTCTGGATTTGTCACAGGGTCCTCAGCATGTGGTGCTGTAGGTCATTTTGCATAGCTTGGGCAGTGTCCTTTCCACTGCCGGGGGCCTGTGTTTCCCTGTGCGGTTGCATTAGAGGAGTCAGTTGGCGTCTTTACTGCTACTTCCTTCAGGGTGTAAATCCAGGTTGGTTGGTTTTCTGTCAGGGGCATGTGAGTGCTTTGCACTGTGGCCATTATGGAAAGGGATGGGTCTGATCTGTATATGAACTGTTGCCGGGTGCTGGAGGTTATCAGCACAGCCAGTGCAGAACCCTTTTGGGAGGCTGTGGAGTGTATGGAGGGAAGAGGGGGGAGAGGAGGAGAAGTAAGGGTGTTATGGCGTCAGGGCAAATAGAAGGTGTTGGGGAGGAGCTAGCACTCTGGCTAGCACCTTCCTGCACCCCTCAAGCGCTTTACTATGAGGCAAGACTTCTCTAAGCACTATAGCACTGAGAAAGCTTTTTTCATGCAAAAATAATCACACACAGGCATGGCCAGTCACAAAATAAAGATAGGTAGTATTTAAAATATAAGGTGCAAATAACCATTAGTTGAAAACATGTGTAAATGTTATTCTGTGTAGTTTTAAAATCAAATCTCAATGCAGGCTGTCTGCCAGAAGGAATGCATCATGAGCTAAAAAGAGATGACATGCATTGCGTGGGGCCCAGCTAGCTCTAGCAGAAAGCACAAGGTAACTCACCAGCTGTTCCTATCCTTCACAAGCCAATGCAGACCAAAAAAGATTCAGCACGACATACATAGTACTATGGGAAAACAGGTTTTTTGTAGAAATTACTGGACCAGATAAAATATAATTATGTTGATTTAAGTGTTGAGAGAATGGCGGGAAGATGTTTTTATGTATGAATGTTTATAACATAGCAAATTATGCTAAACAAGAGCCACAATGTATTCCTGCAGAGGAAGCATTATGTTAAAGTAGTCTGTCCCAAACGGAACACAGCCATGCCATAAGGAAGAACTGCAGCATCCCCTGAAAGGTAAGAAGGACAATTTTGGATGAGCTCTGCCAGTATCCAGTAACCAAGTCAACAGTATTTGAGCTCCAGGCGCAGCACCAGTCTTCAGGACCTGGGAGCCAGCCAAGGAAGACAGAATGCTGGTCAGAATGGCAGAGTCCTCTGCCATTCCCACAATCCTCATTTCTGTAAAGATGAAAGTTTGTTATCTCTTGCAAGATAGACTCATGGCCTTAATTCCCTAGAGGGGTGCATTTACTTTGGTTTGAGCATGATCAGCGGGTACCACAATGTATTTAAGGGGTACAAGTATGGCCTACCTTTCAAAGGCCAGTCAGCAGGATGGTGTCACTGCAGCAGCCCCAACTTGTGATATCAGCAAAGCAAGTGGTGGCAGGAATAAGGGCACAACAGGTCTTCGGGACAGGCCCCCACCACTTAGGGGGAAGGTTTTTAGGAATTTTGCCCCCAGGTGCTCTGAACATCTGATGGGGAGGGCCATGCATGTAGGAAGGGCATAAAGGCAAGGGAGAGTGAAAAGGAGGTGTTTGGCAGCATGCCAGGCTTGTGACGGTGGGACAGTCTGTTGGGAGGAGGGCAGGGGCAGAACCAAGCTCTGCTACTTACTAAAGTGTAATCCACTCCACTATCAATGAGCATGTTGATTTCAATCCAATTCACTCTAATGTTAGCATGCCGTTTCTTCAAACTCATACCAACAATCGCGTTCACTATGTTTATTTCCCCTACCCCATTATAGACGTGCTCATACCCACATACCACTTCTTCACCTGTGGTTTCATTCACACCTGCAAACTGACCTCTACCTGATCTGCAATAACGAGCCAAATGTCCTCTTCTGCAACACTCTGTACATTTTATCTGAACAACCATGCATTCTTTGTACACTTCTAAATGTTGTGTACTCCCACATCAGTAGCATCTCTTAAAATTGAAGTTTCTCTCCTCTCCTACCACATTGAATCTATACGCATCTCTCCTGAATGTTATTTGTCTTCCCTGAACCCTGTCTTTTTTCCACCAGTTCCCTTCACCCTGATTCCCTCTAGAATTGCCCCCCCTATTTTTCTCCCTGATAGCCTGAGGTGTCACGTTGGCCTCTCTAGTTTTCATCATGCTACCACTTCACAATTCTTTAATCTATGTGTCTCTATGCTCCACCTGAACTGCAATCTCAATTGCGCTGTCCAGTGAAGGGCCACATTCTTTTCACAACTCCTTACACAACTTGTCATTGGCACATTTCATCATTAGTGGGTCATGTAAATGGTCCTCTTGATAGTGATTAAACTCTCAATTATTAATGCTGTCATGGATGTGTCTATAGTTTCTTCTTTCTTCTACTCCCTGATGTCAAAACGATACCTTGTTAAAATCTCATTCTCCTTTACCTCAAAATGCTTGTCTAGCTTCACAATGCAAATTTCAAATGCAAGTAAGCCTCTAGATAAACATTGTACCAGGCCTTTTTACGCATTAAAATACTGTAAATACATCATCTTTATTCTTTTCCCGCGTAATGATACGCAACAGTTTAGAGCATATGGCAGTGTAAAGGCCAGGTTACTTGACAGAAACTGGAAGCCTTTCAGCAAGAAACCTCACACAGTGATATATTATTTCTTTCTGTTCAGCTTCTACTGTGTTTTGTGTCTAGATGCTAATGGAGCAAAAAGAAGCATTGTGCATATTTATTTTCCTAGCATTATAGAATCCTATAATTAATAACATGGAAAACTGAGTTACAACTGAGAATAATCTTTTGTAACAAATTATGCTTTTTTTCAGAGAAAACAAACCAGTATTGCATATGAGTATTTTTAGAGTTTCAGTGCTGTCTTCATTTATCAGCAAGATGCATCCATAGGATGTCTTTATACACATTATTGTGTAGGAGAAGGTTTCCCACAGGTGTAATAATTAGTTGGAAACAGACATCTTTGCTGAACAACTGTTTCCTATCTCCAATGAGTCCTATTCGTTTTGTCATGTTTTGTTGCCATTTGCATTATGTTAACACTCGCTAGGTTTTTGTGCCTTAAAAATAAAATATATATTCAACATTGGCATATAAATGAATTAGTTTTCTAAGGCCGAACTCCTTCTAATTATGGTTTACTGAATTCCTACTGCTACTGAGACGCTTTTCTGAATTGAGTTGGCGTGCGCATTTTGACTAGTCGCTATCCAGGTGATATTAGTTCTATCTTTGAGGATAGGATCTTGCACTGCTGAGGTAATTAACTGTCACTGTTCTATGTGGGTTGTTCTCCTGTATTGTCATGATGCCTACCCCCGGGCATCCGGATCGAGTCCATCAGCCCCGGGAGCAGGCATCCAAATACTTGTTAAAACCCCAGCATCCCCGGCTGGGGGCTGTTTGGGTTCAGTCCTGGCACCTTAGGCGCCAGGCTCATCTTAGAAACCAGTCCTGGCGCCATGGGCACCAGGCTCATAGACATTACTTACCTCATGCAGACCATGCTGCAAATGAAAACAAGCCAACGTGAGGCTTGGATGGGACTATTTTATTACAGGGACTATTTTTTACTCGAACAGCAGCACACACTTCGCGTTATTCTGCATCCAGCAGCGTAACGCTCACTGTGCCTGCAAGTCAGCATCCAGTCTTCTGCCAGGCCCGCCTTGAATCCGGAGCTCCTAGAAAAAGGGGAAAGGAGAACAGATTAGATCACGGACATTATTTTAATTCCTTACCTGATTCCGGATCCAGCACGTCTCTGACCCTGGAAAGGACATTATTCCAGCACGCGTCGCATCACCAGCAGCAGCGCCGCATCATACTCACCAGTCCACAGCATCTTTCAACTCGGCGCTGCCTCCATCATTTTCTTCGTAGAACTCCAGCACCTGGGGGAAAACAAAAGAAATAACAAGGTGAGCCAAGAGAGCCAACAAATACAATCTCTTACCACCATAGGCTTACCTGATTTACCACCGGAGGCATTACCCTTTAACACGCCTCATCTTCATATGCTGCACCTATAAAGGGAGAGAAAACAACAACTTAAACTCATGTAATTTTTACCAGACAGTGTTGAGTAATACAGACTCTTACCTGAACGCCATCAGCTGCCTCCAGGAAATATTCTTTTGGACCAGCTGCAATTCAACAAGGGAATGGAACAAGAGTGAACATCGGACATATTGAACACTTTGAACTTTATAAACCCCGGAGTCAATATTCCTCCGTAACTCCTCCAGTAACTTCAAACCAGTGAAGTAACTGGTACCTACGCGCCCCTGCATGCCACACAGGATGGAGAGCTCATCCTTTAAAAACATAAGGTGAGGTTACTAAAAGGGGATATCGGAGGTGACAAGTGGGGAGAACGAGAACAGTGGGAGGGGGCCATCACTAAAATCCACGGGTGGCTAAATCCCTTTCTCCACTTGCAGGAGAATACTTCTACGGGTCAAGCAGACGAAATTAGGCGGGCCAGTCCAGACAGTCATCTCGGCACTACACATCACGTTGGTGGAGACCGCAGCTGTCCGGGTCCGATCAACGCCTCTGTGGGAACCAGGTGAGCGTAACAGAACGCGAAGCCTATCTACAAATCCCCACCCGGGCGTAATGTAAACCTCAGAAACCGACCAACTAGCCCTATTGTTAGGGGAACTTAGGGCAGAAGTGCACTCCGCGCGCCAAGAAACTAATGCCCTCAGGAGAGAACTTATTGTGTCAAAGGAGCGCACTGATGATCTTGCTAGGCAACTGCTGCAAAACCAAGCTGGGCAAACACCACTACCTGGACTCGGGGGGAATCCAACTCCCGTTTCATCGAGCAATCCTGTGCAAGTGGTTCTACCAGGGAGCATTCCTTTAGCTCCACCCGAACGTTTTGCTGGGGACCCGAAAAAGTTCGCTGTATTCATGAACCAATGCCGCTTGCACTTTTTATGCAGACCTGGAGCTTTTCCAAACAACCAAGCCAAAGTAGCCTTTGTACCATCATACCTTAGTGGCAGGCAGCGGATTGGTCGATTCCACTAGTCAACCAGGATGACCCTCTTCTTCAGGATTTTCAGGGTTTTCAATTGAGCATGGAAAGACTATTCGCCAGACATTCACAAGGACAGGCCCTGGATAATTAACTTTTATCCTTACGACAAGGTAACCAGGATCTACTAACCTATATCGCAACCTTCAATAGGTTGGTGGTGGAAACCGGATGGCCATAGGTAAAACGAATTACATTATTTCATCGTGGACTTCAGGGTGAACTCAAAGATATTTTGGCCCAAGTTGTGAACCCACCTCAGGATTGCGCAGAATATATAGACTTAGTGGTCCAGTTAGACCACCGACTTCAGAATAGAAAGGCTGATCAAGCTAAGTTCGAGAATCGGGTATTGGTTAAACCCAATGTTACCCCCAAAGGAATAGATGCATCAGAACCTACGCAGATCGGTGGGGTTAAAGGACCCTTAACTCAAAAGGAAAGACAAAGGAGACGGCAGATGCAATTGTGTCTGTACTATGGGGCCTCAGGACATTTTCTACGGGATTGCCCTATAAAACCATCCAAGAAAGTAGTCGGAGTTGCTGATAGAAATCAAACAGAGCCTGATTCAGGAAACAACCACGCCCAACAAGTGTAGAGGTCCGCTTGCCGAGCTTGACGAAGGACACTCAGACCTCGCACCTAATCATACCAATGGTCCTTATTGATCCAAGGCAGCCATCACGTATGCACGCAGTAAGGGCATACATTGATGGAGGGGCCGTAGGAAACTATATGGACCATGAATTGGCATCTAGGATGAATCTACCTCTCTGCAAAAAGACCACTTCGGATGTCATCTCCAGAGTCGATGGAACTGAAATTGCCTCTGGGCCTGTAACTCATTCCACCACAGAGATGACACTGTTGGGTCAAGATTGGCATTGAGAGACTATTGTGTTTGATTTAATCAAAGCCCCACAGTTCCAAATAATACTGGGGATACCTTGGTTGGAAACACATAATCCTTGTATTAATTGGCGAGAGAAGAGAATAACCTTCCCGAATTGTGCACACACCTGTTACCCGGAAAAAACCTTGAACAAAGGCCTGGCCACAGTCGCTAATCCAGTCGTGCAGTTCCCTCAGGAATATCAAGAATTCCAGGATGTTTTCCAAAAAGAACAGGCAAACACCTTACCACCTCACAGATCATACGATTGTCAAATAGACCTCATACCCGGTGCACAACCTCCATGTAGTAGGATCTACGCCCTTACGGAACCCGAAAACCTTGACCTACGACAATACTTGACCAATATCTTGCTAATGGCTTCATTCATCCATCCAAGTCTCCTGCATCCTCAGCTTTGTTCTTTGTGCCTAAAAAGGAAGGTGACCTCAGAAAGTGCATAGACTACCGCGCATTAAATCAGATCACGATGAAGAACCGATACCCCTTGCCTCTGATCCCCGAATTACTAGACCAAGTAAAGGACGCTGGCATTTACACTAAATTAGATCTCCGAGGGGCATATCATCTGGTACGTGTAAAGAAAGGCGACGAATGGAAGACTGCCTTTCGCACCAAATACGGATTATTCGAATATCAGGTGATGCCCTTCGGGTTGTGCAATGCACCAGCAGCCTTCCAGTATTTCATGAACGATGTCCTTCGTGAACTCATTGACGTCTGTGTTGTCGTATACATAGACGATATTCTAGTGTACTCCTCCTCAGAATCAGACCATGTTAAGCACGTTCATGCAGTCCTCGAGAAACTACACCAGCACAAGTTATATGCAAAATTGGAAAAATATGTTTTTCATGCTATAGAAGTTGAATTCCTTGGATTTATCCTGACTCCTAAAGGAGTCCGAATGGACTCTCGAAAGGTGGACGCAATTCTCAAGTGGCCATCACCCAGTTCAGTTAAAGGGGTACAAAGCATGCTTGGATTTGCTAATTTCTACCACAGATTTATTCCTGACTTCTCACATGTTGTACACCCCATCACAGCACTTTTGCGAAAAAAGAAACGCTTCTTGTGGACCGAAGAGGCTGAAAAGGCCTTCCAAGAGCTGAAATTGAAATTCACATCGGCACCTGTCTTAAAGCATCCACGCCCCGAGCTCCCATACATAGTCAAAACCGATGCATCCAGTTTAGCCATGGGGGCTATCCTGTCCCAAAAGGATCCTGAAACAGGTCAACTTTATCCAGTAGCTTTTTGGTCCAGAAAGTTCTCGGCCCCCGAGTTAAACTATGCGGTTACCGATAAAGAGTTGTTAGCCATCAAATCCACCTTCAAGGCTTGGCGGCATTATCTTCTCGGTGCCAGGCACACCATTACTGTAATCACCGATCACAGGAACTTGCAGTATTTAAAAACAGCCAAGGCCCAATCATCGCATCAACTTCGATGGGCATTATTCCTTGCTGAATTCGATTTCGTGATCACTTATCGACCAGGTTGTAAGAATGGTAAGGCAGATTCCTTATCCCGAATAGGGATGGGAGAAGCATATTCGAACCCAGAACCGGTACCTATAATTCCAGAACAAAGAATTCTTGGCATAACTACTCTACAGACTTTAGAAGATATTAATTTAAAAATCCAACAGCTTTTCGATTCAGCAGCTCTGCAGGACTGGGTGAAAAAGGGCCAAGATTATTCAGTCATCAATGACTTACCTTACTATCAAGGGCGTCTATTTCTACCACACAAGGAACTACAAGAACTAGTCATCTCCATTTACCATGATGCTCTGATGGAAGGGCACCCAGGTATTGCAAAGACTGAAGCTAAAATTAAAAGACAATTCTGGTGGCCCACATGGCGAAAAGACGTAAAGTCATTTGTACTGTCTTGTGGCATCTGCACCCAAAACAAAAGTCAGAAGAAAAAACCAGCTGGTCTTTTACAACCTTTAGATATTCCACCCACACCATGGCACACTTTGTCTTTAGACTTTATTACAGATCTACCGCCATGTAATGGATTCAACACCATTCTAGTTATTGTGGAACTTTTTTCCAAGATGGCCCACTTTATTACTTTGAAAGGATTACCTTCTGCTTCAATTTTGGCCAAGGAATTTCTCAAAAACATTGTTCGAATACATGGATTTCCTTCCGTATTGATTTCTGACCGAGGTAGTCAGTTCATTTAGCAATTTTGTAAGAAATGTTGTGAATTAGCGCAAATCGACGTAAGATTATCAACCAGTCACCATCCCCAAACTGATGGTCAGACGGAGAGGACCAACCAGACTCTTGAACAATACCTACGTTGTATGCTTCACCAAAGCGAAGGTAATTGGAAGGATATTTTATGTATTTCTGAATACGCACACAATAACTTGGAACATTCAGGAACCGGACAAAGCCCCTTTTATACCATATATGGACTTCATCCTCAAACCTCAGAACTCGATTCACCCCAGCACTTAGAAATGCCAGCAGTGACCCATCTGCACTCTACTATTACACAAGCCTTTAAGGAGGCAACAGAACATTTGAAACAAGCAAAAGAAAAATACAAGAAAAATGCTGATCAACATAGAAGTGAGACTCCACCATATCAGATTGGAGATCAAGTTTGGCTGGCTACAAGACACATACCTCTGAAAGGAACTCAGACTTTTAATCCTAGATATTTGGGACCTTACACCATTGAGGCCATTATCAACCCGGTGGCCGTCAAATTAGAATTACCCTCTAATATGCAAATTCATCCTCTCTTTCATGTTTCACTTCTAAAACCAGTTCAACCCGGGACAAGATTAACCAAACCACCTGACCCCATCCTGATAAATGGAGAACCTGAATTTGAGGTAAAAAACCTCTTGGACTCTAAAATGGTTAAATCAAGACTTTTTTATTTAATCGACTGGAAGGGTTACGGACCACAAGAAAGATCATGGGAACCTAGTGACCACGTTCATGCTCCTCGGTTGGTCAAAAAATTCCATCGGAACTTCCCAGACAAGCCAGGATCAAGGGGAAGAACAACTTTAGGAGGGGCCTTGGGGGGGAGTGCTGTCATGATGCTTACCCCTGGGCATCCGGATCGAGTCCATCAGCCCCGGGAGCAGGCATCCAGATACTTGTTAAAACCCCAGCAGCCCCGGCTGGGGGCTGTTTGGGTTCATTCCTGGCGCCTTAGGCGCCAGGCCCATCTTAGAAACCAGTCCTGGCGCCATACGCGCCAGGCTCATAGACATTACTTAACTCATGCAGACCATTCTGCAAATGAATCCAAGCCACCGTGAGGCCTGGATGGGACTATTTTATTACAGGGACTATTTTTTACTCGGGTGTGGTTCTGGGGAACGTCTTACCTGGAACTACTTTGGAGGCTATTTAAACCACACCCGAACAGCAGCACACGCTTCGCGTTATTCTGCATCCAGCAGCGTAACGCTCACCGTGCCTGGAAGTCAGCATCCAGTCTTCTGTCACGCCCGCCTCGAATCCGGAGCTCCTAGAAAAAGGGGAAAGAAGGAGAAAAGATTAGATCACGGACATTATTTTAATTCCTTACCTGATTCCGGATCGAGCACGTCTCCGAGCCTGTAAAGGACATTATTCCAGCACGCGTCGCATCGCCAGCAGCAGCGCCGCATCATACTCACCAGTCCACAGCATCTTTCGACTCGGCCTTGCCTCCATCATTTTCTTCGTCAAACTCCAGCACCTGGGGGAAAACAAAAGAAATAACAAGGTGAGCCAAGAGAGCCGACAAATACAATCTCTTACCACCATAGGCTTACCTGATTTACCACTGGAGGCATTACCCTTTAACACGCCTCATCTTCATATGCCGCACCTATAAAGGGAGAGAAAATAACAAGTTAAACTCATGTAATTTTTACCAGACAGTGTTGGGTAATACAGACTCTTACTTGAACGCCATCAGCTGCCTCCAGCCAATATTCTTTTGGACCAGCTGCAATTCAACAAGGGAATGGAACAAGAGCGAACATCGGACATATTGAACTCTTTGAACTTTATAAACCCCGGAGTCAATATTCCTCCGGAACTCCTCCAGTACCTTGAAACCAGTGAAGTAACTGGTACCTACGCGCCCCTGCATGCCACGCAGGATGGAGAGCTCATCATTTGAAAACATAAGGTGAGGTTACTAAAAGGGGATATCGGAGGTGACAAGTGGGGAGAACGAGAACAGTGGGATGGGGCCATCACTAAAATCCACGGGTGGCTAAATCCCTTTCTCCACTTGCAGGAGAATACTTCTACGGGTCAAGCAGATGAGATTAGGCGGGCCAGTCCCGACAGTCATCTCGGCACTACGCATCACGTTTTGGTGGAGACCGCAGTTGTCCGGGTCCGATCGATGCCCCTGTGGGAACCAGGTGAGCGTAACAGAATCAGTGAGGCACATGCTGGGCATGTTCTTTGTGACAGAAATGTTGACTTCTTAGTCCTATGATGTTCCAATTATATGTGAGTGTAGCACTCATGTGGCAAGGCCCTTAATTGACCTCTTCAGTGTGGGGGTGCTTGCACTGCTCCATCCCATGCAGTGTTTCCTCTATGCAAGTGGAACCTCTATTGTCGATAACCACAATTTATCTGTGCCAAGTGTGGTAATCTTGTATTGTTGCGACTCGTTCCTGTTCTATTTCAGGACGCAATCTACTCAGATCCATGGCATACCTTTTCTATTTCAAGAGTTGATTGTGGACTACTGAAGACTATGCTACAACTTTTTTTTTTATATCAGAGGAACTTCTATTGTGGAGACACATTTCTGACCTGTTCCCTGTTTGGGAATTTTCTAACCTTGCTTTACAACTTGCACTGATTTAGACCGGGTCTAGATGATTAAAGCTTGCATTTGGGTTGCCCTGATTTGCCTTTTCTGTTTGTGTGGGGGAAGCCTGCACGGTTTCTGCTCAAGCTGACCTGCTCTATGTGAGCGAAGTGTTAAAAAGTTTACATTGCTGTTTATATGCAAGGGGAACTCAGAGTGTTAGTGTTCATCTGTTACATTTGTGAGTGGGTGTTTGTGCCACTGCACCATGTGCCTTATGGGTTTATTGTGAGTTAGACCTGGATTTCTGTCACAAATCAGAAAGCTGCCGCATGGTAATGATTTCCATACAGTATTAACTCTTTGCTCAACTCATTTGTACTCTCTTGAAATCACATTTACTCTCAAAGTTTAGAAATAGGGAGCAACATACTCGCACCTCAAAGTCTTATCTGTGGCACTGAATGCATGTAATGCATTCTCCATCTCTGGCAAACTTTTGTAAATCTGTTGCCTAGCATGTCCGAGGCAGTGGTATAACAGTGCCTCCTTCATATCTCCATCTTACTGTGGGTTCCCCAGATGTGGGTACAAAGAGTGCAGGTGCTGGAACATTACACATTTGACCATGCCTCTGTCAACTAACCTGACGTTCAGGACTTGTTGGCCCGCCTTGTCACTTATTTTGTGTACCCAATCAGGCCAGGTTCTCTTTGTTTACTGTCTCCACCTGAGGCTACACAATTGCTTAGCAACGTGAAGCCGTGTGTGTCTGCATGCCCCATGTAGTATTCTGAGGGCGACGCTGTGACGCCGACTGTATCTCCTTGTTGCCCAATGGAACTCCACAAGCATGCATGGTTTCGGTGTGGCCAGGCCAGCTTCCTTTTGCCGAGATCGCGCTATGCCCAACCCTTCACTTCAGTGGCCTACTAGTGACATGTGTCAGTGTCACTGCACCTCAGAATTTGCTGACCTCCCATTCAGAACACCTCTCATTCAGTCTGTGGTTCTGTTTGCCCACCTCTGCCTTAGTAAGACATCTCCTTTCAGCTTCTCTGCACCGTCCACTGCACCTGCTGCTTCGACTCCTGCTGTGCCTCGTCACCACTATTAAGATGGAGAACTTGGGTAAGTTTCTCTTATTGTGCATTCAAGTACAAGTGTATTCAGCAGCTGCAGCTCTCCTTTCATCCTGCTCTTATCAGCCACTGCATCTCTTGAATTCCCGAACCTTGCATTCCATGCTCACATACCTCATACCTTCTTCATTCTATGCTCTACACAACACAAAGGGGGTCATTTCGAGTAGGGCGATAAGGGTTAATGGTCACCGGTAACGAGACCGGTGCCGTTAAACCCTTACCGCCCTATTCCGAGTTCCCTTTGCGGGTTGGTACTTAACGCCTGCTTTTTGCAGGTGTTAAAAAACCAACCCGCAAAGGGACCTAGGAGCTAATTACGGCACCGTAATTCACGGTGCCGTAATTAGCGGCTTCCCCATTCCCATTGAGCCCTATGGGGCAAAAATGGGAATGGGGAAGGGCCCATGGTGAATGGGGAATTACCGCCCCGCCAACCTTGGAATGGGGTGGTAATTCCGCCATTCACCATGGCGGAGTCAGAAAAATAACAGCGTCAACCAAGGCGCTAATAGCGCCTTGGTTAACGCCAGAGTCGGAATGAGGCCCAAAGTGAGCTTTAGGCTCTAGCCCTTTGGTTGTAGCCCCTGAGCTTATATCTGGGGCTACACCCAAAGCCCTCACAGCCCCCTCTAGTGATGCTTCTGCTGCTGGGTATGCAGTTGTTTGGTTCCATTTTTGTGCACACGGAGCTGCTGATGGGTGCTCAGATTCATGTGCACTCTTTGTTCAGTTCAGCACATTTTTCCAGTGACGTGTCTACCAGAAGATGAGATCTGCATGGGTTCTGCATTATTCGCATGATTTCCTGTTTATTGGGAGAGAGAGGCTTCCCAGGGAGGGTGTGAAACTATTGGCAGAGATTTTAGAATTGATAGAGAATTTTCGGATGCCTCTGATGAAGGAAAAGACTGAAGATTCGAGTGTTAGGTTCATGTTTTTGGAAATTTCGCTGGATGTGGTACAGATGTGATCCAGGTTACCAGTGGAGAAGGTGGGGGAGCTTTTAGGGCTAAACATCCAGGTGGTGGTAGGTAGAGTTGTGGCTCATGCAAAGGGGCATTCTATAGGACTTTCTGTGTAAATTGATAAGAGTGATGGCAGTGGCCAGGGAGTAAAGAAAGTAAGAAAGCTAGCGTGTGGAGAAGTATTTAGTGGTAGAGGGGCAAGAAGTCGAGCATTTCTTTCTTTGAGATTTCCCACTGGTGGGAAACGTCACCTTTGGTAAGAAGGTAGTGGTGGCAGTGATGAATAAGAAGTTGGCGAACGATGAAAAGGTTTTCACCTTTTTGACAGTATTGGTATTGGGTTGCTTGCCGTGGAACATTGTACTCATAGCTAAGCAGATTCCTGGAAGGGATAAAAGGATATCAGATGCTTTGTCTCTTTCACAGTGGCACAGGTTACATGGGCTGGTGCCCGGTGAAGATGAATGGCCTAAGAAGATGCCAGAGTACTTGTGGGAACTGGGAGACTAAGAACTTTGGGGCTCTTTGAGGGCTCATTGGCCTGATCATCTTTGGAGAATTATAGGACGAACTGGGGAAATGTTGTAAGTAGCAGGGCTCACACTTGGATGGGCTAAAGCTGTGTGGTAAGGTGGTCGGAGAAGGGGCATATGTGCTGTGGGCAGCTGATCCCAAAACTGATTGTGATAAAGAAGAGTCACCCGGTTCCAGGACGATTTTTAAACATTTGGGGGTGAATAACCTGGCAAAAGATCTGAGCGTGGCTCTGATTAAGAGTATGAAATGGACCTTATTCTGGTGAGGGTGGATAGGCGTCATGCATATTTACTGTAGATCGAATTGTTGCTGATGAGGATATGGAAGGCAGCACATGGGCCAGCAGCAGTGGACCGACCAAGGAGGAAACTGAATAGAGAAATTAATACATTTTGTGAGCATGAGACAGACAGGTGGTGGGGCAGAAAAAGATATGGTACGAGGAGGTAGGTATGTTTCAGGGAGACAGATTACATTTCTCCATGATGGGGAACAGGTGTTGCATACTGGAGCTGATCATGGTGGCAAGGGATTATATGAGGTCAAGAAAGAGATTGGGGAGGAGCAGCAGTGACACTTCTATGGAAGACTTTGCAGGGTGGTACAGAGTTGGAACTTGGGGGTCGAAGGTGGCTGGGCTTTTTAAATAAGTGCAGCACAAGTTAATGAAGGATTGAGTATCTCTGTTCAGACATACAGGCTATTAGGGATGAGTGAAATGTTCGCCTGTGAAGTAAATAGTGCAGAATTCGTACTGGATTCCACTTCCGCCTGATCAGTAAAATCAGCATTACTTTTCCACTGCCACTGACATTTCACCCGTTTTCATTCAACTTTGCGTGTTGTGTGGTGTTTCGTTCCAATGTTAGTTTTGTGTCCCACGACGAGAATCTTTGCATAGGTATTTTTTTTCGATCCATGCTAGTTTTTTGCAGCGACACAAGAAACGTTGCATGGTTTTTCAATTTGTGGTAGGTTCACGACACAAGAAACTTTGTGCAATCTTTTTTTCCATCCATACTAGTTTCATGCAGCAATACAAGAAACTTTGCGTGCTTTTCTAGTTTTGTGCAGTGGCATGAGAAACTTTGTGCAGCTTTTTTGTTCAATTTTAGGTAGGTTCGCACAGCGGCATGACAAACTTTGCAGAGTTTTTCGAACCAAACTTGGTTCACGAAGCGGCACGAGCAACTTCACACTTTTTTTGTTCGATTAATGGTAGGTTTGCACAGCGGCACAGGGAACTTTGTGTCGCTGTTTTTGATTCATGTTCGGTTCGCATAGCAGCATGAGGAACTTCGCACAGCTTTTAGTTCATTTCAAACTAGGTTCATGCATCAGCATAAGAAACTTGTGCCGCTCTTTTTTTAATCATATTAGGTTTGCACAGCCGCACGAGAAACTTCGCCCTGCTCTTTTCGATTCACACTAGGTTCACTGCACAGCAGACTGAGAAACTTCGTTATACTCTTTTTGATTTTTGCTAGATTCGTGCGGTAGCACAAGAAGTTTTGCGCAGTTCATTTCAGGCCATGAGATGGCATGAGAAACTTTGCGTTGCTCTCTTCAATACGCAGGGGGTAAGGGGCGGACGGCAGATTTCGGCAAAACTGTTAGAAATATTTTAGATTTTGCTTCTTCACCGGGCAGAATGGAATTTCACAATTTCGCCCAGCACGACAGATTAACCTGGGTTGGAGTTTCAAGCATGGACAAGGATTTGGTATTATGGTATTTTGAGGGAGCAGAGCAGGGGAAAAGAGTTCAGTTTGCATGTGATGGGAAAGGTGATTTGTGGAAGGTGGGGGAGACCTCGAAGGGTAAGAAATTAGAGATGGGGCATTTGTGGTTAATTGATTGTTATCATGTTGTTAGGTTAATCTGTAAGGCATTGAGCCTGTTTAGCATTCAATGTGAGCTTAAGCCTGTCACATTAAAGTACCTTTTCCCACACAACAATTGGGTGTTATGTGTATGTTTCTGTGCTGGCATCCATTGAGTGCCCGGGTGGAGCTTGGGGTGAATCACCCCTTTGGTGATTTGGGCATGTTAGCCCACGTCTTGGTGAGTTGTGCCTCCCTTCTCCTAGAATCCAGCATTGGGTGGAAGGTATTCTATGGTTTTTCCTCATTGGCTGGTGGTTTTGGTGACAGGTCTATCAAGTATGGGGAATTTGAAAGAGTATTGTATTATTGTTGATGGATGTCGCTGGTGTGAAGGGGTCAACCTGGTCTGCTTGCCAAGGGTATGGGAGAGAATAGGGGAGGATGTGTTAAGTTTGGGGGAGGAGGAACTCTGGTCACAGGGTATGGATTTGGAACTTGGGAATATATGCACCTAAAGTTAGGGAAGTATTGGATAGCTCTGTTTGAACAGACAGGCTAGCCTGAAATAGGATGTGTAAAGCAAAATACAGCAAAGGATAATTGCCAAAATTAACGTGAAAAGAAAAAAGCCTTTCTGAAAGAGCAAGTGAGTTGCTATTTGAAAAAGTATACTTACTATTGGATTGCGCATCTTGCTTGCTGTCGTGATAAAAAAGTATTCCTGTTTCACATGCAAGGTGTGGACAAATTTGCGCGCCCAATAACATTTTAATAGCGTGAAAGTGCCTTTTGTATCACCATTTCCGAGGCCCGATTTTATGCTTTAAATACACAACTGAAATTCAGACACTTCTTCAACTATTGCCTGAATCAATGTCAAAAACATGTGGAAAAGACAAGGCCTAGAACTTTGGAGTGCATTTATATCCCAAAATAATTCAGTAGGCCCAAGGATGCATGTTTAGAGCTTAAAACCTCAAAAGAAAATCCACTTGTGTTTCAATTATGTCACGTGTTATCAATGATCGTATTTAGCATGCCTCATTTTAACAAAACAAATATAAAAGGTAATTCAGAAAAATCAGCATATAAAAGTCCCATTTTATTCTGCTTTGTATGCATTTCACTTGGAATCACATTGTGTATTTTAAACTTGGAAAACACTTGCCCAGAAATATTTCTGTTGGGGTTTGGCGGGAATTTGAAAGTGTCTGGGAATTCACCTCACATTTGAAACCCCAGTTCATGAATGCAATATTTCAAGACTTGAGCTCACACAGAACCATTGATATATTTTGCTGAAGGTGGTTTCTAGGAGACAGCCCAATAAATTCACTGTCCAATGCCTAGGGCTTGAGCACTGGGCTTCAAAGAGACCTGTCACCATTTGTCAAAACATAGGCCTCATACAAAAATCAATTAACTAAATCCACCCTGCAGTTTAAATGATCTTCATCAGAGGACAAAGAAATTCTGCCTGGACACATACTGTTATCATGAAAAAGGGGTATGTAGGATATGTGGAAGGGTTCCCAGACCATTTGCATTTATGTTTAGGGACTTTGGGTTTCATCCGAAATTACCCCAGGTAATCCAGACGTGGACCTCTTGCAAAATGTGCTTAGAGAGGCACAGCTTCACCTCACAGATGAGGTCCAACAAGGCCAAAACATGTGTTTGGGGTTGCTGTTGGTACTGTGATAAAGCCAGGACCCATAACACTTTATTACCCTAAAAGGGGGTTGGGAAAAATGCCTCTATGTCCCTACTCTAAGAAGGGTTTCCCTACCTCGAACCAAAACTAAGGATCCATCAAATGTCAGAATGTCCAAAGAAAAACGTCCAGTGTCCAAAGTACTATTCTGGCCCTCATATTCTAACAAAACAACTTCAAGGTGAAAGTGGAAAATGTCTTTGGCCTTTAGTAGTGTACAAATGTTCAGAAAGGAAATGCGTAGCTCCAACACAAAAGGTTCCGGAAGGACAGAGTGCCTTGTTCCAGAGGGTGGTTCCCTTCTCCTGGATTTCTCTTCACTCTTTTTTATGTTAAAAAATATCAGTTCTTTAAGTGTCTCTTGATCAACAACAAAACTGTTCTACAAAACAACTTGCTGTTAGTCTGTATCTTTGTATGAGACCTGGCGTACTCTCCTTCCAGGTTACGTTTCTCTTGACTGGTATGCAAAACAACTTAAAGTTCTCAGTTTCAGTGGGCTAAGTGGGTATATTCCTCCTCCTACCCGCATGCAATTTTCACAAGGTTCTCACGCCCAGAGGGAATGACTTCTTTCCCCTAGACCTTTACTTCCTTACAACAGTACTTTCTCACTTCCCAAGGGGTATGGATTTGTCCCTGGGTTTCTCCTCTTTTATAATCTGGTGTATGTGCGAGTCCCAGACTCGCCTGTTGCGTGGTTTACTCCCTTGCCAGGTCTTTTCTACTTCCAAATCTTTATGAATGTGGGTCTCAGACTCGCTTGTTGCTTGGAATACTCTCCTGCCAGGTATTCCCTTCTCTAATAAATTTCCATAGCCTTTTGCTAGTCCTATTGTATCCTTATCAGGATTTCTGGGGAAATGTATATTACACACTGTTCAACTTGACCATGCCTGTATGCTTCCCTGCCAGGGCTTCCTCACATGTACATGTTCACAATTGGCATCTGCCTTGTACACTCACATGTGTATTTTCTGGTACCTTTAATTTTTCTGCTGTACTCTCCTGCCAGGGCTTTTCTTGCATGGGCTCTGTGTACACTTACAAACTTGATAATTTCTTCTATTTGCTTTGTCTTGTATTGTTTCTGCCTGTCTCTTTTATTTCAATACATCCACATCAAAGAGTATGGGTCTTCCTTTATGCTTTCTCACAATGTCCATAACAGGACTTCAAAGGGATCTCCTGTTCCAAGCTTTCCCTGGTTCTCCAGCGCTTCTCCTGCCATCCCAACTCTTCCACAATGGACTCACCAGCTGTGCAACTTCCTTCTGGCTCTCTGGCTCCCTTACGGGACTGTCAGCGGTTCTTGCGGCATGGAGATTCTCTGTCCATGCCTGCAGCACCTCGGTCTGCTATCTGAATAACCAGCAACGTTCTCCCTCCTTCGCTCCTTTGCTTGTCCAGCTTCTTGCCACCAGCCCTGAGCTTTCAGGATCATGCCCTTGGTCGATCCTACAGAGATTCTGCTTTCTCTGCTCCTACTGATGCCATCCCATGGCACACACTGCTCTTTTAGTCCCCAGCCGCAGCCAGGTAAAAGCAGGTTCTGCACTCTTTCTCTCTCAGGTCCCTCAGCTGAACTGGATTTAAACTTCCTGGCCGGATGAACCAACATCCAATTACAAGACCCTTGCATTGGTTCTCCAGTTTTTGACATCTCCCTTACTCAATCCCTCCTCGTCCTCGTCTCAGTACAAAGGGGAAGGCTATTAGGAAAAGAGAATATGGGAAAGACTATGTGTGAGTTGTCTTTTGTCCTGAGTTCACAAGTAGTTTGACAGTATGCTTTAAAGTCACATGGGTTCATGTTGATGTTACCAGGTCCTTTTAACATGTGATATTGGGGATGGTGGTGTGGGATTTTATTGGAAGTAATCATTACAATTCCTGTCTTTTCCTCGTTCCAGTTGTGGACATGTCATTCCCTATGTCATGTGGTGGAATATTGGAGGTGGAGTTGGCAAAAGGTTGAGGGAGAATATTATAATAGGTCATTAGGGGAAGGAACATCCCTAAAAGGAAAGCAGGGATTTGTGTTTTCCTTCAATAATGCTGTGACCCCTCCATGAGGATCACATCCCCCCTGCCTCATAAAGCCACCCCCAGGGTTTGGATCAGAAAGCATCAGCCTCACCCTGGCCACATGAGGGAAGGTTACCTCAGGGAAAGGAGTGATGACATAGTTGGATTCATCTCAGTACTCTTGTTCAGTGGAGACATGCCTAGCATTTCGATGCTGGACTGCACAGGTAGGTGGTACCAGACTGCTATACAAAGAGATATTGCTCCTCTGTGAAAGGTGCAGTGCTTGCACTAAAATGTGGTTGTAGACACTCCTGAGTGAGAACCAACCCATAGAACAAGTTATTTGACCATGTTCATTCTCGGTACCGGGGCTCCCTGACCATGTGCATACTATTTTTATTAAGCTGGCAGATTTAATTTCCAAGTTATATAAAAAATGAAATTGCCATTTTCCATTAGGAGTGGACTCACCCCTCCCTTTCAATTTCATGAAACTGGTAGAAACGACACTCCGTCACATGTCTGGGAGGAGTTAAACAACGTATAATAAGCATCCTCTTAGAAGAAAGATTATTATTATGGAATATGGGGAGATGGACATTGAAGATTTTTGACACAGCCACATGAAGGGAACAGAGCTGAGATCATCTGGATAATTGGTTTCCAGTCAGGCTGATGAAAAGAGCCAGTACAGACAGATGGACAACCCAAACAGTGGAGACTGACTTCACCGACAGCCAGCTAAAAGGACCCTGCTAAAGACAGAAATTAGTATAGGGAATTACTTTGATTCACTATGAAGAGTGGAAAGTGTTAAACCCTTGCAGTCCCTTAACTTTGAATGAATAAACACACCTATGCGCAATGTGACAGGGAAAGGATGTTTAAACATTGCATATTTTACTGGGGAAAATTACATCTCTAGCCCAAGCGTTTTGAGCTGACGTCAAACTTAATAGGGATAGTTTGATGGCACTGCATACACACATATGTATTTGAAGCTGCACTCATAGCTGGATTCAAAGTCACACACACACATTTAGACTGAAAGTAACAAACACATGTTCATTGAAAGCTGCAAATACATATTCTGAGAAGACTGCACACTTATGTATTCAGAGCAGAGTGCAGGACTCTTTGGGCCTCTTCACGAGTTGGGCGGTATCCCGGTTGTAATACCGCCCAACTGTAACAGTGTTAGCACCCACCCGTCCGGTGGTATTACTGTCGGATCACGGGTTGGGCGTTGAACATAAATCACCATTGGGTCCATTGACTAATACTGCGCTCTAATCCAGCCAGCAGTAATACAGGGTGCTAAATGGGATTTTCACCTCCAGAAAAAAGCTTGAAGTAAAACAGCCCATTTAGCGCCCAACTCTTGATAGGAACAGCCCTTAAATGCAGCGGTAATACCATTACTGCCGCATTTAAGGGCTACACCCCAACTCGAGATGAGGCCCTTTGAAAGTATTATTTTCCGAATTTAAACCTGTGGAAGATAAATGTATGCTTTCCATTGTCTACATTTAAATGATCTGCACATAGCCTATACATTCACTACCTGACAATTGTACAGGAGAGCCAAGTTGAATGTGTGTGTGTGTTGATAAATATGATATGTTTAAGTAACCTTTCTCCAATACCATTCTGGTTTTGATACTGCAGAAAATTATGTTTTGAATAGGTTAAAATATGCAAACACTGTGGCCGAAAAGCCGCGATGTTATAACTGAAATATATTGTGTTGTTTAGATAGAAACAATACAAATGTTTAGAATGTCTAGTATCCTTTAGAAGATATATATTTATGTGAAGTTGCTTGAATGCTTACGTGAGAGCCAGTAGAAAGATTCTTACAGGCAGGTAAAATTTGTTAGAATGACAAATTGTAACTGAGCCTACACCATTGTGGTGATCCTCATGGTGTAAAGCTGGAAACCACCCTATCAAAAGATAATGTGACATAACTGGCGGCTCAGCATCTAGGATGTTCGGTTTATGACATGACTGGTGTCCATGCACTGGTGCACTGAGTAAGAGCACCAATGTATGAGAAATGACAGCAATGCATGAAATTAGATGGTCCTTCCTGTATTCAAAGAAAAAAATTAAAGTGGAGTTTGAGATCACTGAAGGTTGGTACATCTAATATATTGATTGATTAGATTTGTAGATAAATACAATACACCCATGACATTAGAGGGCATCAGAGCAGACATGGAGGTGTGCTTGACCATACAATCATTTGATACTTTTTGCAAATTCAAAGGCAGGCACAGGATCTGGAAACTTGGCAGAAAGAAATGAGATAGATACTGTGGGCTCAGATATCTGGGCCCACAGGGCCTGGTAGATGAGGCCCTTCATAAATTGTAACCGATCTCCACCATAACCGATGAGAGACTGACACTCACACATTTCTCGTCCCATCTCTTGTTTCACCTTCAAATAGTGGAAAATCGTTTAGAGGAAAGCTCACATGATTTGCAACGCCTAAATAACATTCATGGTCAATTTCTACAGACACATGAGGAATCGAAGGCCAAAATATCCAATTAAGCCATGTATACTGATGGCTTATTAAAGGACTTTGTGAATATAAAAAAATCAAGTGATGATAAAGATGCAAAACATATAATGAAGCAGATTGACTCACAGATACAATTCGATCAGCTATGTAATGATATAAAAAATATTAAGAAACAAACAGCTCAGTTAGCCCAAGAAAAAGATTTTGCAATTCAGCAAACAAACCAGCTTACCTCAGAACTGAGCATTGTTCAAACTCAGGATGATCAAAATAAAGTGTAGAAGAAGATGTATCATTGAGAGGAAACATAGACACAGTAAGGAAAATTCTTGATGATGCAAAGTCGGGGATTGAACACCTGAAAAAAGAATTAACTATTTGGTGGATTTTCAGTGAGGAGTTAGTAGACGAAATACAGATTTTACAGAAAGACAAATACTCAATATAGAATAAGTTACAAAATATGAAAGAAACATTGGCTTCCAAACTAAGGCATTTGACACTAACCAGGCTAGTCTGAGTGAGTCTACGAAACAGCTAGCGTGAAGTGAACAGCAGATCATAATTTAAATGGATCATAACACAAGACTGAGACAAGAAATTAAAGATGACCAAGCAATTTTGGACTCACAGTCTAAAATGCACAGAAAGATGGGTTTCATGGAAGAGGGGAGATTGTCCCCAATCCCTTAGGCTACCTCTCCATTGCCAAACACTTCCCAGAGGCATGCTAGTGGGTTTGGCGCACCTAGCCAGATGCAGGATATAGTGTGCACTGGATGCACCATCTCTTCCCAAACTCACCCAGATACACAGAGAAACATGATTTCCCTGACAGATACAGGAATACAGAGAAATACAGGTTAGACAAGAGGGGAATGGAACACTTTGCATGTGAGGGGTGGACAAGAGAGGGAGGGAGAGTACACACAAACAGAGAGTTAGTGAGTCAAGAGATGAAAATGAGTCAAGGGAACAAGAATTACAGCATATGATTCAACAGGGAGACCATTCAGCGCACAAGGCAACCTACAAGTTAATGTGTGGCACGGCACAATGTCCTATGTAAATTGTTCAAAAACACAAACATGCATTTGCCCACATTTTTCAGTGTGGCGATTCCCGAAAATCGAGACCTCAAAACCACATTCTTCCATGCCCTTCCAAAATATGTACTGACTCAATTAGTGTGTGATTTTGATGACTCAAGAACACTTGAGTGGATAATCACACAGGTTACAACGATCTATGAAGTACAGAACTCAACAGCACCCAAAAACAAAGAAAAGAACCCCAAACAGACACGCCATTAAGGTAGCTGAGGAGACGAGTACTCCTCTGTTGAACCTAGAGATAGGGGGGCCAAAGACCTATTCCTCTGGTGTTAAGGAACCTAACAGACAGAGAAGACCCTGCGTTCAAAGCCAGCCGACCAGTTACCCACGTGGCATGGAAAATAATTATCCCACAAAACCAGAGACTTACATGTGCCCTTGGAATTTAGGCTGTAAGCCTATCCTAGGCTACACATATGTTCCTAATACAGAGGAAAATACTGAGAACCCAGGGGCAGGTTCCTAGGGAAATTCGAATCATACTTTTTCCAGAGAGAGGAGCCAATCTCCACCTCTGAGGACTAATTATCAAGAAAATGATGTTGTACCTCCTCCTAACTTCCAGGATAACAGATCCCAGTACCAGGGCCAGTGGAGATCCAACAATGCATACAACAGTTCCCAGAATTACCAGAACTACTGCCCTACAAGAGATAGTTCCCCTTCTTCAGAAGAACAAAGATATGACCAAAGAAGACCACATAGTCTTCGTTCACTCTCTTTGACAGAGGTAGAGGCATCATACACCTACTCTTCTCCCACCTCAATGCCTCACAAATCTCAAATGCCACGTCCTCTCCTACCTCTTTTGAATTCACCATTTCTACTATTACTCTGCCTCACTCAGTTCACATCATCTCTATCTATCACCCTCCTGGTCCCAATGGACCATTCTTTGCTGACCATGGGCAACTTTCTGATTCTCTTTGCACTAAACATCACCTCATTCTCTTGGATGACTTTAACCTTCCCTCTCCAACCACTTCTCAGAAATCTAAACTTCAATCTTTTCTTAGTGACCACACTCTCCACTCTATCCATAACCTACCTACCCACACAGGGGGTAACTCTTTGGATCTCTTATTCATCGCCACTTATCTCTCAGCCACTAATGCTACTGTCACACCATCCATATCTGATCACTCAATTGTTTCCACCACCATCTCCTTTCCACCCTCTGACCTTTCCTCACCACTTGCTTCACCTATTACTAAAAGGAAATGTAAACCTTCTGCATCCCACCTTTCTCTCCGACCTACAGTTCTCACTCTCCTCCTTCACACTCAATACCTCATGCAGCAACACTGCCTTCTGCAGCTTCCAATCCCTACTATATGACTCATTCTCCTCTCACTTCCCACTGCTTACTTTCACCCCTAAGTCTCAGCATCCTCAACCATGGAATCACCCCATTCATATGCACTCTCCGCACAGACATGCATCAGCTGCTGCGCAAATGGAGGAGTACCCACACGCACAAGGAGCTGCAACTCTAGCTCTCCACCCTGAACTCTCTCAAGTCCACTCTTGATAGAGCGAAAAGAGAATTCTACCTCTTTGGGTTTTTCAAGGTCTCACAATCCAGGCAGTAGCCGTGACCTGATACCCACAGAAAAGGGGGAAGTCCCCATCCTGTATATTATATTGAAATGTATTTCATTCCTACAGAGTCCTTGACAAACCCATTTGAACTTGATCCCAAGCAGAATGACCCTGAGGAGACTGCCCAAGATCAAGCTTATTAAATTCAGAACATCCACCAAATGTGATCTTAATTATCCGCTAACTCATACTTTATAAATTGGAGATAAAAGATTAAAGGTTTTTTGTGCCTCTTCAAGTTGAGGGATATTGTGACTGACCGGCTCTCTGTCACGCTCACCTGGTCTCCACGGGGGCATAGCACGTAGACGTATGACCGATATCTGTACTGGCGTAGTTTTGATGGTATGATGGTGTCCTCTCCCCTGTTATCTCCCCAGGAGGCGTTAGCCTGCAATGTTGAAACAAGATGTTAGCTAATTAGTGGGTTAGATTGGTCCCACTTCCTGCAACCTCCTGATGCCCGACTCCTCTCCTGCTCACCTTTGAGTTTGGTGAGGTTGGCTCTCCGTCCTGCTTGACCTTCAGCAGGGGCGCAGTAGGCTCAGTCTTTCTCTGGGCACAGTTACTTCACTGTTCCTGAGTGTCTGTTGCTGTGTTTCGGGAATGCTTGGATTAATCAGGTAAGTCTCTATCCCAATGACAGCTTGGTATAGATGCTCAAAGTCTTATTGTTCCAAGGTTTAAAAGTGTTTTGCCTTTCTTGCAGACGTTGTTTCGTATGGAAGGTTAGAAGAAGAATTGACTCTTCTAGGATGCTGAACTGGTTGCCTCCAGGTGAGTATTAGCGCGGATCAGTGGCGCTGGATGGCTGAACAATTGTTCGTTTTTGTATTGTGCGCGACTAACCTGCTGTTTTCTGTTCCCTTTTTGCAGGCGCGGCACGGCCCCAAGCTGAAGAATGGAAGAACCGCTCCGAAGTAACTCAGAGGAATGCAGAATCCCGGGTGAGTATTGGATGCCTGCGCAGAAGTCCTTTCCCAACAGGGGCGGCGGTCAGAAGACCAGCTGGAGACGAGACCGATGGACGGAATTGCAGTTAAGGCCTTTGTCGCTGTAGTAAAACCTGTTCTTCTCCTTTCCTTCTTCCAGGCACCGATGGATGGAAATCTCAGACGGGCGTGGCTGTAGAAACTCGAGGACAGAGCAGACACGGTGAGCGTTACGCTGCAGGAGTGCAGAATAACGCAAAGCGTGTTCTGCCTGCAGGGTGTGGCTTAAATAGCCTTGCAAGTAGTTCCAGGTAACGTAGTCCCTTTACCCCACCCTGTCTCTCAGGAAAAGAAGTCCCTCTGCCACACCCTGGATATACAGAAGGCTCAGCCTCACTAGGCAGATTAAGTAGTTCCATAAGTTCAGCCCATTTCATGAGCCTGGCGCCAACGGCGCCAGGACTGAGTCCATGAGGCTCTGGGGCACTTCCTTGGGACCTGACAAGTCCTTCTGAGTGACAGGGACTGGGGTGGGCCCAACAGTTCCAGGGGTTTTGGAGCACGCACCATGACAGCACTCTCCCCTAAAGCCCCCCTAATGGCGGGATCTCCTCTTGGTCCTGGTTTGTTCGGGTGACTCTGATGAAACTTTTTCAACAACCGTGGTGCATGAATGTGTTCACTAGGTTCCCATGATCTTTCATGTGGTCCATATCCTTTCCAGTCTATTAGATAAAACAGTTTTGATTTGACGATTTTCGAGTCCAGGATATCCTTGACTTCAAATTCGGGTTCCCCGTCGACCATGATCGGTTTTGGTGGTTTCAGTACTCGGGTTCCTGGTTGCACTGGTTTCAGAAGTGAGACATGAAACACGGGATGAATTTTAATGTGCAAAGGTAAATTCAACTTCACAACTACCGGATTGATGATGGCCTTAATGGTGTATGGACCTATGTATCTGGGGTTGAAGGTTCGGGTTCCTTTCATTGGTATGTGCTTCGATGCCAGCCAGACTTCATCTCCGACTTGATACTTTGGAGCTTCACTCCTATGGATGTCTGCTGACTTCTTGTATCTTTCCTTGGCTTGTTTCAGCTGATCCGTTGCTTGTTTGAAAGCTTGAGTAATAGTAGTGTGCAAACTTCTTACGGCTGGTATTTCCAAAGGTTGAGGCGAGTTAAGATTGGAGGTTTGTGGATGCAACCCGTAAATGGTGTAGAAGGGAGTCTGATGCTGGAGTGCAGGGAATTGTTGTAGGCGTACTCGGTTATCCATAAAATGTATTTCCAACTGTTTTCAGTTTGGTGTAACATACATCTGAGGTATTGTGCTAGACTCTGGTTGGTCCTCTCAGTCTGACCCTCATTCTGGGGATGGTGGCTTGTGGAAAGTCTTACATCGATTTGCGCTAATTCACAACACTTCTTCCAAAATCGTGAGATAAATTGACTGCCACAATCCGAAATTAGGATGGAAGGGAATCCATGTATTCGGACTATCTGCTCTAAGAATTCTTTAGCCAAGATTGAAGCTTAGGGTAAGCCCTTCAGTGGAATGAAATGTGCCATCTTCGAAAACAAGTCCACCACCACCAAAATTGTGTTGAACCCGTTACAAGGAGGAAGGTCAGTTATAAAAATCAAGAGACAACGTATGCCAAGGCGTAGGCGGAATATCCAGTGGTTGCAGTTGACCTGATGATCTTTTCTTCAAGGCCTTGTTTTGTGCGCAAATTCCACAGGATAATACAAATTGCTTGATGTCTTTACGCCATGTTGGCCACCAATAGTATCGCTTGATCTTGGCTTCGGTTTTAGCTATTCCAGGATGACCTTCAACCAGTGATTCATGGTAATTCGAGATGACCCTGTCCTGAAGTTCTTTGCTGGGTAGGTAGAGACGTCCCTGAAAATATGGTAAGTGGTTTGAGACAGAATGATGAAACACTTTTGGTAGACCAGTCTCTCAGAGTGTCTGTATCCATAAGATGTGTGATTTCTTTGTGGATGTCATCTAAGGTTAGAGACGTTGTCACTCCTAAGATCTTTTCTCCGGGAATGATGGGCACTGGGTCTGGGTTGGTGGATTCCTCTTCTACCCCAATGCGAGATAGAGCGTCTGCCTTGCCATTTCGACAACCAGGTCGGTAAGTAATCACAAAGTCAAATTCAGCAAAAAATAATGCCCATCGGAGTTGGCGGGATGATTGGGCCTTTGCCACCTTCAAGTACTGTAGATTGCGGTGGTCAGTGATTACTGTAATTGTATGTCTTGCTCCCAGAAGGTAATGCCGCCAAGCCTTGAAGGCCGCCTTGATGGCCAGAAGTTCCTTGTCCGTAATGGCATAATTCAATTCTGGTGCCGTGAATTTCCGTGACCAGAAGGCCACTGGATGGAGTTGACCCGTTTCAGGATCTTTTTGCGAGAGGACCGCTCCCATTGCCGAACTGGAAGCGTCGGTCTCAACCACGTACGGTAGGTCTGGACGTGGGTGTTTCAGGATCGGGGCTGAGATGAATTTTTGCTTTAAGTCCTGAAAGGCTTTCTCAGCTTCCTCTGACCATTGAAAACGTTTGTTCTTTCGCAGTAGAGAGGTAATGGGATGTACTAGCTGTGAGAAGCCCAGAATGAAGCAGCGATAGAAGTTCGCAAATCTGAGCATAATCTGAACTCCTTTAATCGAGGTTGGGGAAGGCCAGTTGAGAATGGCATCAACCTTCCGTGAATCCATGCGTACACCATGTGGGGTTGGGACAAACCCAAGGAATTCGACCTCCGTAACATGGAAGAAGCATTTTTCCAGTTTTTCAAACAATCTGTGTTGTCGAAGTTTGTCCAAAACTGCACGGACGTGTTTCACATGTTCCTGTTCAGACGATGAATATACCAGAATGTCGTCTATGTATACTACGACACACACATCAATCAATTCACGCAGGACGTCACTCATGAAATACTGGAACGCCGCTGAGGCGTTGCAAAGGCCAAAGGGCATCACTTGGTATTCGAATAATCCGTATTTGGTGCGGAAGGCGGTCTTCCATTTGTCCCCCTTTTTTATTCGGACCAGATGATATGCCCCTCTAAGATCTAGCTTGGTATAGATTCGGGCATCTTTAACTTGGTCCAAAAGTTCAGGAATTAGTGGCAAGGGCTAACGGTTTTTAACTGTGACTTGGTTTAATGCGCGGTAATCGATGCAAGTCCCAAGGTCTCCTTCTTTTTTAGGCACGAAGAATAAGGGCGAGGCTGCTGGGGACTTGAATGGGCGGATAAAGCCGTTAGCCAGGTATTGGTCCAGATACTTTTTTAAATGCAGATTTTCAGGTTCCGTAAGTGCGTAGATTCGGCCACATGGGATCTGTGCGCCAGGTATAAGGTCGATCTGACAATAGTACGATCTATGGGGAGGAAGAGTATTCACTTGGTCCTTCTGGAAAACATCCTGATAGTCTTGGTATTTTGGAGGTAGCGGATTAGTCAGATTCATGATATTTGCGACTTCCTTAACCAAAGGTTCCTTTGTTTGGTAACAGGTACGAGCACATTCGACTGAGAAGGTCAGCCTCTTAGCACACCAGTCGATGCAAGGATTGTGTGATTCTAGCCATGGCATTCCCAGAATTATTTGAAATTGTGGAGCCTTGATTAGATCAAACAAGATGTCTTCCCGATGTCCGTCTTGGCACAAAAGTGTCATTTCTGTTGTCGAGTGCGCCACTGGACCTGAAGCGATCTCTTTTCCATCGACAGTGGTGACTAAATCTGTAGTTGCCTTTTCGCACAGAGGAAGATTCATCCTTGTAGCCAAATTGTGATCCATATAATTTCCAATGGCTCCGCTATCGATATATGCTCTGACTGCATGCATTTGAGACGGCTGTTGGTGATTTATGAGGATCATTGGCAAGACGAGGTGCGAGGTCTGAGAGTCCTTCTTTTTGCTTGACAAGCGGACCTCTACGCATGTCGGGCGAGGAAGTTTTCCGACTCCGGCTCTGTTTCCTCTTTGCCGGCAACTCCAACTGCCTTCTTGGGTGGTTTTACAGGGCAGTCTCGAAGGAAGTGGCCAGCTGAGCCGCAGTACAAACATAGCTGTTGTTGTCTTCTTATATCTCTTTCAGCCTTGGTTAACGGCCCTCGCACTCCTCCAATCTGCATGGGTTCGACCAAGTCTGAAGTCTTGGATGCATTCTCCTTTGGGCATACAAAAACCTGAGCGTCCATTCTAGCTCGATCTGCCTTACGGTTCTGTAGTCTATGATCAAGCTGAACCACCAGATCTATGTATTCCGCACAATCACTAAAAGGGTTGACCGCTTGAGCTAAAACATCCTTCAACTCCCCTCTTAAGCCCCGGTAAAACAGAGTTGTTCTTTTGTCGTCTGGCCAATCAGTTTCTACTATCAGTCTATTAAAGGTTGCGATGTACGTCAACAGATCTTGATTGCCTTGGCGCAGGGACAAGAGTTCATTATCCAATGCCTGACCGTGAGAGTAGCGGGCAAACATCTTCTCCATGTTCATTTGGAACCTCTGGAAGTCTTGCAAGATGGGATTGTCCCGATTGACTAGAGGTACCGACCAGTCCGCAGCACTGCCACTGAGGTAAGACAATACAAAGGCTACCCTTGATTGGTCGTTTGGAAAGGCCCCTGGCCTACATAGGAAATGTAGACGGCACTGGTTCATGAAAACCACATACCTTTTTGGGTCTCCTGCAAAGCGTTCTGGAGGTGCCAAAGGTACGGCTCCTGGAAGGACCACTTGAACTGGATTGCTGGGTGTAGTAGGAAGTGTTGACCCCAATCCAGGTAACGGTGTTTGCCCCGCCTGGGATAGAAGCAATTGTTTAGCAAGCTCATCGGTACGATCTTTAGACACGATCAATTCCCTCCTTAAAGCATTGGTATTCTGCCGGGCCGAATGGACCTCGGCCCTGAGTTCCCCCAAAAGCTGGGCTAGTTGGTCTGTCTCTGAGGTTTCCATGACGCCCAGGTAGAGAATTTGTAGAAGGGTTTGTGTTCTGTCACACTCACCTGGTCTCCACGGGGGCGTAGCACGTAGTCGCATGACTGATATCTGTACTGGAGTAGTTTTGATGGTATGATGGTGTCCTCTCCCCTGTTATCTCCCCAGGAGGCATTAGCCTGCAATGTTGAAACAAGATGTTATCTAATGAGTGGGTTGAATTGGTTCCACTTCCTGCAACCTCCTGATGCCCGACTCCTCTCCTGCTCAACTTTAAGTTTGGTGAGGTTGGCTCTCCGTCCTGCTTGACCTTCAGCAGGGGCGCAGTAGGCTAGTCTTTCTCTGGGCACAGTTACTTCACTGTTCCTGAGTGTCTGTTGCTGTGTTTCGGGAATGCTTGGATTAATCAGGTAAGTCTCTATCCCAATGACAGCCTGGTATAGATGCTCAAAGTCTTATTGTTCCAAGGTTTAAACGTGTTTTGTCTTTCTTGCAGATGCTGTTTCGTACGGAAGGTTAGAAGAAGAATTGACTCTCCTAGGATGCTGAACTGGTTGCCTCCAGGTGAGTATTAGCGCGGATGAGTGGCGCTGGATGGCTGAACAATTGTTCGTTTTTGTATTGTGTGCGACTAACCTGCTGTTTTCTGTTCCCTTTTTGCAGGCGCGGCCCCAAGATGAAGAATGGAAGAACAGCTCCGAAGTAACCCGGAGGAATGCAGAATCCCGGTGGATATTGGATGCCTGCGCCGAAGTCCTTTCCCAACAGGGCCGGCGGTCAGAAGACCAGCTGGAGATGAGACCGATGAACGGAATTGCAGGTAAGGCCTTTGTCGCTGTAGTAACACCCGTTCTTCTCCTTTTCTTCTTCCAGGCACCGATGGATGGAAATCTCAGACTGGCGTGGCTGTAGAAACTCGAGGACAGAGCAGACACGTGAGCGTTACGCTGCAGGAGTGCAGAATAACGCAAAGCATGTTCTGCCTGCAGGGTGTGGCTTAAATAGCCTTGCAAGTAGTTCCAGGTAAAGTAGTCCCTTTACCACACCCTGGATATACAGAAGGCTCAGCCTCACTAGGCAGATTAAGTAGTTCCATGAGTCCATGAGGCTCTGGGGCACTTGCTTGGGACCTGACAAGTCCTTCTGGGTGACAGGGACTGGGGTGGGCCCAACAGTTCCAGGGGTTTCGGAGCACGCACCATGACACTCTCCTACATACAGGGTCCCAAGTGACCTTGATATCTTAAGAAGTACTAGAGATCTCATCTAAGAAAGGGGGGAAAGTCAGTGTATTTTCCTCAAACCTCTCCTTGGGGAAATGAGTTGCACAGCTCTGCTTGGAAGCAAATCCCAGTAGAGGGGGTTACTGTAATCAAAACCAAAATAGGGCACCATAGACTCACCCATCCCGTGAAAGTTGTGGCTCCTCAGAGCACACCTGTTTTCTTTTTTTAAACCTTTATTTGAGTTGCACAGTAGACACTATAAAGAATTGGTACAGCGAGTTAATATTTACACAGGTAGTATTATTTAAACAGTATATAGGCACATAAGATTGAAGAGCATATGTACTGTTCCATTTTCACTATTATCCGTATTCGCTCTGTTGCTCAGGTATTGGCGGAAGCTCCCCCCATATATCTCTCAGCCTGCTGGTGTGGGGAAGTAAGCTAGAGTATATCTCTTCCTGGTCATTCGCCCATACCATATCTTTAACCCATTCCTCGGTTGTTGGGAGCGCCCCATTCTTCCACCTCATTAATATGGCGTGATTAGCCAGTAGCAGTCCAATATTAATAAGCTTACGTTTCGCTGCATTCATTTTAAGTACACAACCCAATATACACATTGATTGTTCCCAGTCTACAGGCTGCTCCACCATAGCCTCTAGTGCCTCACAGACCCCACACCAGTATTCAGAGAGCTTCCCACATGACCACAACATGTGTGTCAGATCGTCTTTCTCTCTCCCGCATCCAGGGCATTTCCAGGTAGCTGCTGGATACATTCTCCTTAAGCGAGCTGGGGTGAGGTGTACTCTATTTAGAATTTTAAAGTGGATTAGAGTGAACCTGGAATTTAGCGACACCTGTTTCGTGAGGCCGAACAGCTGTAACCAGTGAGATTCTGTGAGCGTGACCCCAAGGTCCTTCTCCCATTCCCCCCTAACATCAGGTACTTGTGTTCTTCTCATTTCCAATGGTGAGGCAGTTTCCTTGGTTGTCCCGGGGGAGATTATGTAATTTAAACATGGATGCGACTCCGGTTCTTGTGGGAATCCATCCCATGTTGCTGCTATTGCCGATCTGAGGTATTGTAGCTTCTGCAGTGGGTAATCCCCTGTCTAAAGTTTGATATCCTCCCAAGGTCTAAACTGACCATCATGGTACAGATCTCTGAACTGCATGATACCCACCCCCCTGCCAGTGTGTGGATAATGCTATGTCCGTTGACAGGGCCAGATAGGGCGCACCCCAGATTGGTATTTTGGGACTTTACATTCCAATGTTTCGGGATTGTTGTGTGAGTCTTGCCCATGCTTGATGTATGGCCAGTGTCGGGTCCAAGTGGTTGCAATTTCCCCTCTTCCCAGTGGTCATCCCGTGCAATAACGTGGCCCTTGTCTTCCTCTGCGCTTCTAGATCAACGTAAGAGGTTGGCGGCGCATCTGCTGCCCAGTTCGTGGCATAGTATGCTTGGGCTGACAGGTAATAAACCTCGTAATCTGGTGCCGCCAGTCCCCCCGCTTATATGGCTGCGTGAGGCGTCGCCAACTGGCCTTCACATGACCCTTCCACACAAAGGCAGAGCAGGCACTAGTTATTTTCTTAAAGAAGGGCCTGCCTTGCCAGAGTGGTTTTGTGCTAAAGAAGTAGAATAGTTTGGATAGTATGATCATCTTGACTATTGCTAACCGACACATAAGTGAGGTAGGTAGGTGGTTCCAGCGATAGAGTTTAGCACACACCACCACAGTCAGTGCGTCATAGTTAAGGGAGCGGATCAGACTGGCGGAGCGTGCCATCTCCACCCCCAAATATCTAACCTGTTGGGGAGCCCAGCACAGCCCGAATCGTCGCCTGGTGGCCTCATGTCGTCTGTCAGTGGGAACATCTCAGACTTATTTATGTTCAGTCAGAGACTTCCGAACTCCTGGACCGCTGCTAGTATCATGTGTAAATATTTCTCAGGGTTCCTCACGAACAACATAATATCATCAGCATATAGCGAGATTAAGGGCCTCATTACACGGTAGGCGGTGCCATGGCGCTATAAGCGCCATGGCTACCCCCTACTGCCGTCGGAGTCCGGGTTCCCGGAATAGGGACTTACCGGTCTATTAAGACCTTTGCAGGACCGGTAAATCCCCATTCCGGAAACCATTCCCCATTCCCATTTGAGCCCCAATAGGGCTCAGTGGTAATGGGGAAGGAGCCAATAATGGTACCGCAATTTTCAGTGCCATTATTAGCTCTGAGGTCCCTCAGCCGGAACCGTCCATAACGCCTGGGCAGACCACACGTTAAGGAGGGGACCCGCTGAGGGACCTCGTAGTAGGGTGGTAGGGGATTACCGGCACCGGTGCCCTTACCGATGCCGGTAATCCCCTACCGCCTACTGTGTAATGAGGCCCAAAATCTATTCGCCCGGAGATGGGGATACCCGCTCTCGCATGTTGCGCCCTCATGAAATCGGCCAAGGGTTCAATTACAAGTGCAAACAATAATGGGGAGAGCGGGCACCCCTTCCTGGTACTCCCCGCAAGCTCCAGCACCGCGGATAGAGTCCCATTCTCTAACACCCTAGCATATGGTTGTGTGTGTACAGGAGTCGTACCCACTTGATGAAATTAGGGCCAAATCCGTAATTGTGTAGCACTCTGAAGAAGAACAGCCAATACACAGTATCAAAAGCCTTCTGCATGTCTGGGGATATGGCGACCCCCTCGTAGTCTTGGGGATTTTCGCCACGACAGAACCTGCAAATGTTGGATGACGTTGATCTCTCTAGCACAAATCCTCCTTGATGATTGTGCACCATGTAGGGCATCACCGGGTTGAGTCGGGAGGCTAGCATCTTGGCAAAAATGTTCGCATCTGTGTTAATGAGGGACAGCTGGCAGTGCGACCAGCAGTCTTCAGCGGACTTCCCGGGTTTCAACAACAGAGTTATGACCGCTTCCCGCATTGACTCCGGCTGAGTGTCATTGTGCAGGGCTTCAGTCCACACTGTCATGAGACGGGGACCAAGTGTCTCAGCAAATTCCTTATAGAATTTGGATCCCAACCCGTCTGATCCTGGGGCCTTCCCACCAGGAATGTCCTTTATAGCTGTTTTTATTTCGCCAAGTGTTATTGGGGTCTCTGGAGCATTATGTGTGTCAGCTGACAATAATGTTGTGGGTATTGCAGCAAGATAATCATCAATCTCTTTATCAGTGGTCACACTCTAGGGGGAGTATAGACCACTGTAGAAGTCGTAGAACACTCCACTGACCTTGCTTGCTTTCCATCCTGCCTAGTGACGCATGGGATGGTTGTGCTATCTCTTTCCGTACGCTGCAGCCGTGCTAAAAGTCTGCCTGGCCTCTCCTGTTCCCCATATCTACGTGCTGCCATTGGTCTGTCGAAGTAGCGTAGCTCCCTATCTGCGGCTTGATGAAAATTCTCTAGCTGTGTTTTAATTTCCATAATAATCTGTGGGGATGGGCTGACCAAGCATTCTGCCTGCAACTGGGCTATGGATTCCTCCTGTCTCTTGAGCTCCCACCTGATGTCACGCAGCACACCAAATTCAGTGGACATTGCTATTCCCCGCATATAGACTCTGAATGCTTGCCATTTATTTCAAAGATGTTTGAGATGTGCTGCGCTATGTTGGTTCTGAAAACAGTGTCTAGGAGCGATGCAAGTTTGAAGCGCCACTGCGCTCTTAGAGACAAACTATGAGGGATGTTTATAGTGATTGATATAGGGGAGTGATCTGACAATGTCCTGGGAGTGGGAGAATCCGTGCTTCCACTACCCAGCTCAAGGCCATGCTAGATGTTAGCCATAGGTCTATGAGGGAATGCATGTCATGCACAGAGGAGTACAAGGTAAAGGATCCATGTAGTGAGTGCCAGGCATCTCTCAGATCCAGGTCAACAATGTGTGTGTGGATTGTGCGGGCCGCGTTCGTCAGGGGTCTGGGAGCGGTTGATGTGCTGTCTAGGTCAGTGTCGAGTATTGTGTTGAAATCCCCCCCACAGAGTAGTTGTGCAGTTGGGTACTTGGAGCATTTCTGAAACACTTGTTCATAGAATTCGGGGTCATCAATATTGGGAACATAAATATTCATCAGCAGTACTTCTGCGCTCCCCAGCTTCCCATGCACTAGTACATCTCTGCCCTGGACATCACTTTCCTTCACATAATGTGTAAAGGGGAGCATCCTGTGAATAAGGATCATGACCCCTCTGGCCTTTGTAGAATTGGAGGTGTAGTAGCAGCGTTCACCCCAACCAGGGGCAAACCTGCGTGCATGGTGATCTAGGAAGTGCATTTCCTGCAAGTAGAGTATCTTTGCCCCCTGTCGATTTGCATATTCCATCACCTTGCATGCTTTCATAGGGATACCCAGGCCCCTGACATTCCAACTCAGTAATTTTATCCCAGTGAACTTGGTGTCAGCCATCTCCTCCTACATATCGACAATTGTGCTTGTCTACCCTGTGGTCATTACCTGTTGTTTCCTGTCTGTGCAATTTTTGAACTTTTTCACCCCAACTTCCCACCAACCCCCCTCCACCCTCATAGTACCCCGAACTTTGACTATGTGATTCCCACCACTAGTGATCCCCTCCCCCCACAACAAAATGAACTAAACTATGCACTCACATTGGGGACAACTGCTTCTGTGGTGTCCGGGTGTGCCGGCTGCTCGTTTTATGTAGAAAATAACTTTTTCTGGGCTTACCACCCTACCAGCATAGTCCTGCATTTCAAAAATACATCATGAATACCTTTAGGCGTTGCGAGTTACAGAATTCTTCATACATGGATACATTTACCAAGAGTCGTATACAATCTTCTGTAACCCCCTAAATACTTAATGGTCTGGTCGCAGGCTGCCGTTTCGTTAATAGTATAGCGTCCGCAAGGGTTACTCACTGCTAGAGTACATTCTGTCAGAACCTGTTGGGTGCTGTGCCAGATGGAGTGTGCCTTTGTCTCGTCCTCATTCTGTCTCTCCAAAAGGCTTTGTCTCTGGCAGGGGGATATTGGCCTCCACAAACGAGGCTGCCTCCTCCGGAAATGTGAAAAATAGGTCTTGTTCTTGAACTGCATGCGTAGTCTCGCTGGATATGACATGGCATAGGGAATCCGGCGTTCCCTCAGCAACTTCTTCACCCCTACAAATGTTCGTCTCTCCTGTTGGACCGGCAATGTGTAGTCTGGAAAAATGCGTATTACACTGGATCACAGCTGGAGATCCTGCTTCTCCATGGCCTCCCTCAGTAACAGGTCTCTGTCCCTGTAGTTCATTAAGTGAGCTATGATAGGCCAAAGGAATGATCCTGGTTTAGGTCTTGCTGCGAGCGATCTATGTGCTTGCTTTACAACAAACATCAGGGACCATCCTGGGTCTCCCAGTGTGTTCTGTAAGAATTCTTCTATTGCTTGTTCCATGGTGCCTTTCAAGGCATGCCCAGGGACCCTCACGATGCGTATGTCGTTTCTCCTCGACCTCACTAAGTCTACGCATTTAAGCTTGATGGTGCCTAAGTCTTTCGCCATGGTTGTCACATGGTTTTGCAGGGTTTCTACGGTCCCTTCCACTTTACTAATCCATGTTTTGGCTTCAGTAATACGCTGTGTTGCTTTTTCCATTTGTGCCCGCATCGTGTTTATGTTGATATTAATGCCATCCAACTTGTCATTTATCGCAGCATATCCCTGTTGCATGACAGTGATGACTCCTTGCAGGTCGGTGGGAGGTGTTGCCGTCCCCATCTCTTGTATACTAGTATCTTTGCCGTTAGCATTTGCTTGCTTAGGTGTAGGTTTAGTAAATGTGTCTATTTTTCCGCCTTTTTTTGAGGGAACACCTTTAGGCATTATCCTGTGATGTGGGGATGGCTCGCCATGTTTGGGCTAGTCCCGTAGTCGAAAATGTACCAGAGGGTACAAGCACGGGTGTTGTGGAAACCTCGCTGATTCCTTGATGGTGCACAGTTTGCAGTTACACGGTGCGCCCTTTTATTTGAAGTGATATGTTGGTGGTCGGGGTCGTGGGCTGGGGAGTGCCTGTTCTGGTCACCCCATTTGAGAGTGTCTAGCCGGGCACGCTGGAGGTCTTTAGGGAGCAGTGGGCCGGTTGTATCTCTGCTTGTCCCGGTGGGAGCCCGCCACCTCGCCGTTCGCACGAGTTGATTCTCTCCCATGACTTTCTCTACAAATGTAACTATCACTGTTACCAATGCAACTGTGGGGTTTCACCCCACTTTCATACTATCAGTTGCGCCATTCTGTGCCTTCCTTGGGGTCCCTCGCTGTGCTGTGTGTAGTTCCTTGTGAGGAACCTGCGTTTAGCGGGCACTGTCATGCTGGTGGGGTCGTATATTAAGCGCTTCAGCGCTTACCTGCTACGGGTGCTGTTGTGCTATTTCATGGCCTCTTTGCTTCGCAGTACTGTGTATACCCTCGATGCTGTGCCAGGCCAATCCAGGGCATTGTGGTGTGGCCCCTCAGTGCGCAGTGGCCACCCCACCCAGAGAGTCGGTGGGCGCCTCCAGTCAGCGGCTGCTAATGAGGGATATTGGGCCTATTCCGGCTGGTGTTCCTCCTTTTGTTGGCCCCCAAACGCAGACAATGTGCTCTACATGTGGGCGACTCTGTGCTCCCCCCCGTTTACGATGTCAACGATCCCCTCAGGGGAGGGTCTCACCGGCGAGCCGGAGGTGAATGCCGCAGGATCCAAGTGTATTTGGTGTCAACTGGGAAGGAGGAGCGGGATGATATGACATGGAGCGCCCGGGTCTGTGGTCTCCTGAGCGAATGGCAGGCTGCCGCGCCTGCCGCTGCCACCTCTGTCCCTGGGTGATGGGCAGATCTAGCCTCCACACCAAGCCGCTGACTGGGGGGCACGCCGTCAATAAGGCCTAGTGTGCTCGATGGTTCGTGCCTCAGTGCATTTCTGACTGGGTGAATGCCTCTTCCCACCACATTGTGGTGCACGGGGGGGTAAGGACCCTCAGACAGCACCGCATCATGAGCTGCCTGCCAGGGCTATGCCGGTCCTTCTGAGTTTTCAGGACGGGTGTGGGGCCTCCCCTCAGGGGAGTTGTGATAGCGGGTTAGGGCAGCCACCCACACACCTCCAGGTCGCTGTAGCCTCAGGAGCTTGGCCACAACTCCCTCCGCGCAGACAGGCCCGCCCACAAAGTGAGCTGCGCGGTGCCCAGCCCGGGGGGGCGCATCTATCCCATCAGGTTTCTCTGGTGCTGACGGAGCAAAGTTCTTGTTTTTCGATCAGGATGTGCCTGCTAGGTTCATGACGCTCCCCTGTTGTTCTGGTGGCAAACCGGACCGATTTTATGCAGAAATTATGCCGGACTCCACAAACTACCGACGGAGCTCACACAAAGGCTTGCATGCCACTCAGTGCGCAACAGCGCATCCCGAGCACACCTGTTTTACTGGGAAACTATTTACTTTCAAGGCTTTCACCTCTGATAGATTGTGTAAACCAGGCCCTCCAGGCCCACATTTGCTGCCTAAAAAGAAGTGCCAACTATGTCAGTCAGTTTCAATCGCACCTGTCATTAAATTGAGAAACATACTTAACGAGTAGACATTACTTTCCAAAATACTCAAGTCCCAGACATCACAACATAGAAGTGAAGGGAAGTGAAGGGACTTCCACAGAACCTTTGAAAATAAATCTTCCTCCAAACAATGAGTGGTCCTCCTCTTTATCTCTCTCTCTCTCTCTCTCTCTCGCTCTCTCGGGAAATAACCCAAAATGTTATCCACAGCAAACCTCCATTGAGGGACAAGGTAACTCAGAAAACAAAATCAGCAGTTTAACTCCACTAAATAGAAAAGGAGAACTCATATTCTTCTCTATTGAATTCAATGGAGGTAAGGAAATAGTTCTCTCCAAAGTTTGGCTAACTCGAGAAGCAAGTTTCATTAGTGAAAGATTACTCAGAAAATTACAAAAGGATCAAAACATTCCCACATTTAATTTGAATGATAAATGGGAATTTGGACTTGATGCAACGGATTCAAAACACATGAGTACCAGCAGGTGCATCTAGTAGATCCATATTGGATATAAAAAGGTAAATCATAATTGTTGGGTCATGAAAGAAGTAACATCTGATTTTCATATCCACCATGACATAGTACATTGATTTACAATTCATTTGGATCTTATTAGGAACAAAGTTTGGTCCACAGTCGGGGTAAACCCAATGGACTTCAATGATCTTCAAAAGGCATTTTCATCAGCCCATTGCTGCCTGAAGCTGCAAAACATTAATTGAAGAAGAAATCACTATTCTTGGGACTACGCGACAATAAGCAGTGCTAGTGAAAATTGGAAATGGACAGACTTTGTTTAATGAAGAAGCTTTTATTAATTTAAATTATATTTTTCAGCAACATGGTCTGTCCCTATTTCCAACTCCATTATTAGATCTCAAAGATGACACAATCCGCACAGTGGTTGATAATTATTAACGCGTAATTTAATCCCCAGAGACCACCATTGGAATGGCAGATGATCCTAAACAATTTTTGATGTACTTTGCCTATTCTACCATTGGTCCCATACCAAAAGATTGTTATGACAATACTGATGGTAATAGACCTAAAGCTCTTTATACTCGACAAGGGGCGTTTTATGGTGTACTACCTGTGGAGTGGAGGATGTTACCTGTCAGATGCTGGAAGATCAGATAGTATTCAAGGTCACTTGTGACTAACTCAATGCTAAGGAATCAACCGCCCAGGTAGACTCCATAAGCAAAGACTTCTTTACCCAACTAGAAGATACCTCAGAAATAACCAGTCCGGAAATATTTCCAGGCTTCCACCCCATGGCAGAAGAACAGATCAGTATGGCTGATGCCTGTGAGACAGAAGAACAGAAACAAAAGCCAAGACAGCTATTTGTGGATTTCCTGAAAGTTTTCTCCATAGATTCCTATGATTGTGAACCTGTGGCTCTTCATTTTACAACTATACCTATGGACCCTAACATGGAATCGCTCACAGAGATTATGAAGAACCTTTTATCACGTGGGATTATTCAGCCAGCCCACAATACCTTTAATAACCCAGTACTAGGAATATTGAAACCCAATGAAACATGCAGACTCTGTGCAGACCATAGGGAATTAAATAAGAGGGTAGACATGTCACGGTGGTCTCTTCCTTGTATTGATCTGGGCCTTGCACAGATCCAGGGTTCAATAGTATATGCTGCCCTTGATATGACTTATATATATTGGACTGTCTCTATGTCATGAACACCAATATAAACTTGCCTTTACCCATGTGGAGGGCAGGCAGTAGTATGCATGGACCAGAACACTTTTGGGATATATTAACAGTGGAAACGAGATCAATATCTTCCTACATAAGGTCATGCCTGACCTTGGAGAAAGAGGGAGACTTATGTGGATGACCTAATAATCAAAAGTAAATCTGTTTACAAACATCTGGAGAAACTTCACCACATCTTGACTCAGCTAAGAAATGGAGGTGCCAAATTATCACTTCAGAAATCATAGTGGTGCAGAATTAAAGTAAAAGTTCTAAGTCACAAAATCACAGCCGAAGAAGGATGTGGTGCATCTGAGATTGAAGAACCCCGCAAATATACGTGAATTTTGTAGCTTTTTAGGATTGACTAACTGCAGTTGTAAATTCATAGAGAATTACGCCAAAATCCCTCAAACCTTTTTCCATTTTATGAAGGCAGGGGTCAAGTAGGAGTGGGAGGACTATCAAACAGAGGCTGTGAAATAACTGTAAATACATTTTCCCCAAACTCCATGTTCAGCTGCTTAGCTTATCCCATAAAAAATAAAGAATTCTTACTGTAAACAGGATTTTCCAATACCCGTTTAACTGCAATGTAGTATCAGAAGCATGACCAGGTTAATTAAGTGATCTCTTATGCAAGAAAATCTTTATCTTCCATGGAAATCAAATTTAGTGAATGTGATGAATCACTTCTGGCAACTGCATGGGTGTTGTTAAATTACTGTTTATTGATCCATGAGGAACATGTAATCTCTACAATATTTGCAAAGTGACCGAACACAAAAGAGGGAATATCTCTAACTCAAGGAATATGTCTTGAAGTGTCAATATAAGGTTACCCTGTAGAAAACAGATATGGTCAAAACAAAAAGAGTCCAATGGCACAATGACCTACATGATTGTGTCCAAGACAATTGTGCAGAAGTTAAAGAGATAAAAAAAACACCAATAATGTGGATGTATAACTAGCTTCTCCTCACAAAGTATATGATGAGCACATCTGTCAGGGGATGCCCACAGTTTATGTGGACGGATGTTCCTATCATATGAAAGAAAATGATGAGAAATAATTAGTAGCTGGTGTTGGAAATGCATGGGTGAATGACACCCTTGAACCCACAGCCGGTTATTAAATTGTCGCCCGGAATTAGTCAGGTGGCAGAACTGATGGCAATATACAAAGCTCTCCTTAGCGCTGTGAATCACCAGCTACAGGAATTGGTAACCATAACCGATTCAGACTCTATGAAATGGATTTGTTGAGCATTTAGAAAGACAAAGGTTTGCTTTGTGCAAACAACAAACACCTGAAACATGGCAAGTTAATCCAAATGATAGAACATTTGGAAACGTCAAACAGCATGGCCTTATTTTGGAAAATAATAAATGTAGGTCCTGAAAAAAGAGGACATTATTTGGCTGATCAAATCTGCCAAAACCAGAGCAATCCAATGTGAATACATTGACATGGAACATCTCTGTCATGATCTCTGCTTCCAAAAGGTCAGGGTTTTCCCAACTCCCTTGGAAGCAGATCCATAACCCAGGTTCCGAGTGCCAACCAGTCCCAATTGGGACCTTTTGGACCCAGTCCTGGCGCCAGTGGCACCAGGCTCATAAATATGCCCAGTCCCAGCGCTGGAAGCGCCGGGCTCATAATGCTTGGGTGGACTTACCTGCAGCAGACCATGCTGCTTACTTGCCTGCCAGTTGAGCCTCTGATCCTCTTCTGTTTGGAACTACTTTTCCTGTTGGGTGGGGCTGGAGCCACTGCCTAGATTCAGAACACTGGAACTCTTCTGGAAGGCAGGAACTCTTTTCTTACCAGGAACTCTTTTCTTACTTAGGCGTGGCTGTGGAAGGAGACACCTAAGCACTACAGGAGGCTATTTAAACCACACCCGGTGGATGAATCTTGCTTTGCGTTATTCTGCAACCTCTGCAGCAGAACGCTCATCGTGTCTTCTGCATCCGGTCCTGGGCCTAAGGAAAAAGGCTTACCATCCTGAATCCAGTCTTCAGCAACACCTATAAAGACAAGAAAGAACAGGTTAGCATTCCGGCATCTGAAAGGCAAAGGCTTACCTACTCTTCGTGCGCTCCGGAGGTCTTCACACTGCATTCCGGCATCTGAAAGACAAAAGCTTACCATCTCTTCGCACGCTCCGGAGGCCTTCGGCGCTGCATCCCGCATCTGAAAGACAAAACAAGGTGCGTTTAAAGACATTGGGGAACTTTAATACTCACGTGCCATTACTCCTTTCCACATCTAATCCAGTGGGTATTCCGGCACCCTGCAGCCGCTCCGAACTCGTACCTGCAAAATAAAAGGACAGTTAGAGCGCATCGTGAAGCAGGCAACAAGCGCTTACTTACGTGCTTCCAGGCGCTTCTATTCATCACACGGGCTCCATCTTCAACTCACTTCAGCCCGTCATCCGCCATCGCCGGAACCCTGCAAAACAAGAGACATCATTACTAAAGACTTTAAAGACATTTGAATGACTCGAAACTTACCATTCGTGCAGTAAACGACGGACAGCAGTCCTCTGAAGTCAAGAGGCCTGCGCTACCTATCCAGTGAAGAAACTGGTTACAGCACCCTGCCCCGAGGCAGATGGAGAGCTCGGCATTCACTTACCTAAGGTGAGAGCGTTAACCTTTGGGGGTCTACAGGAGAGGAGAAGAGGAAAGAGATAGGGACACCCCAATAACCCCAGTTCATTAACCCCATATTTTCTATCTGCAGACATCTTACTCTACACGTCAGGCATACAGTGCACAGAGGTCCAGCCCAAAGAGCCAACCGGGTGCTACACATCACCTTTGAAGATACGGTAGTCGCCCAGTCAAGACCGGCGCCTCTGCGAGAATCAGGTGAGCGTTACAATCTCCTATAAGAAATATAAGTAACAGCAGTGACTCAATCACAAACTGATGCTGAAAATGAACTTTCTATTCTGCAAGGGAGTAGAGATGCTTCAGACCATGATTTAATTACCGAAAGACAATCCAATCATAGGACAATCCTATAAATATCTTGAAGACCCAGAAAACCTTCCCTTAGATGAATTGGATGGGCAGGGAAAGGAAGATCTTCGGGTACTGATGACATTTTAGAATATGTTCAAAATTCAAGATGGGCTTTTGGTTAGTAGGTCCCAATCTGGTTGTGATCAGTGGTTGGTACCTACCTCATTCTGATGTATAATGTTGAATCCCGATGCATTAACCACTGGTTATCAGGGTTTTCAACAGACAATGGAGATCCTATGTGAGGTCCCTTATTGGCAACATGGGTCAATATCTAAACATTTATTTAAAGGGGTGTCTAGTGTGTGCTGAGTTCCAATAGAGTTCTCCCACTCTCCAGGCTCCTCTACAAAAGAGAGGAATGACCTCATCGTCTGATCTTCAGATTGACTGTATTGGTCTAGTGACTGAGCACTCAGCAACAAATACATGTTGATGAAACCTGTCGCTTTATGGAATTGGTTCTTCCCACTCCAAATTGCAAGGTGGAGACAGCAGCTATGTTATTAATGAACCACATATTTTCGCGTTTCGGCCTTCCTCAAAAGATCAAGTTTGATCGAGTTAGTAATTTCACCAGTGGAGTAATGACTAAAATGTGCGAAATTCTCAGAGTGAAAAGATAACTGCATATCACTTACCAGCCAGCATCCAGCATGGGGTCAAGTGATATAATATAAATATTGTAGGAATATTAAATGAACTTGTAATGGAGTCTGTACACAGTTGGGACATACGATTACCACTAGTCCTGATGGCTCTGAGGTCCACACCTATTTCCGCAACCAAAATGCCCCCTTTTGTACTCTTGACTGGTAGTCAGTAATACTTTATTCGGCTTCCGCCATTTATAACAAGAAAAATACAGTAAATAAAAGATAAAATACAATAAAGTACAACTACATAAAGTGCACGCCAGTCAATAATGTATAGTTAGTTGAGGTTCATTAAATGTCATCACGCATAGAAAACTGCATAAAAATGTCCTGCCCAGACATTTAAAAGAAGCACTAACATATTCACACAGGTCAGATACAAAACAACTCTCAGTACACGACAAGACGAACTTCATAGCCTCTGAGATTGATCTGATGTGGTTATGAATCAAGTGACAGCGCAGCCACCGTTTCCTTAAATCCAACAGCATCTTACAAATTAGCATAAAGTGGAGTGAAGTCCTCGATGGCCCCACTATTGCAAGAGCAATGCGTGTTCTTGAAACATTAAATCGCTTAGTGATAAGATATTTAGGGCCTGATTGATGGAACGTTTTCCTATGGGATTGCGCCATTATAAAGCACTTACATGAATCAGGCCCTAGTCTCACCATGGCTACTATATGCATATGGGCTAGAGATTGAATTGTGCTCACTGACATGTTCGAAAATATAAAGCCATGAGCAGTAGTTAAATATCTCACTGAGAACAATTTACTGATCATTGCCTGTTAAAATTCCAAAACCTTGGCTTTCTTTGTAAGCTGTTGCTTTTGAATTGCACCTGCCTTAAACTGTGTGATTTCTGGACTCCACTTTTTGCATATGGTGGCACAACTCTTGAACTAGGGATGGCGAGCCAAGATACCTTTTGACATGATTTCCCCCATAGCATTTCTAATGTTTGGGTGCTCCATGGAACCAGAGAAGAATTTTGGACAATATTCCTGGAATTTTAACTCTTCCCCCTCACTAATGCATGGGGTAACAATTTCCAGACTTAAAGCCGCCTGGGAGGATTCGGCCCGAGGCCCAATAGCTTCCTGAAAAACACATGTTGTATACTGTCCAGGGCATGATAGTTTACACTGCCCGAGATTTCACTGCTATATATGACGTCTGAATGTACTTTGTTCTCCATAACCTGAATGCATTTGTCAAGTCGGTTCCCACCGAAATTGTAACAAAACCTCGTCAGGTTACCCAGACCTGTCCGGAGGTGGTTTTCCACCACCTCAAAATGCAGCATCCAGGAACAGTTGCCTGCAAAAACCACCCACAAATAGCAGAAAGTGCCCACTACTTCGATCTTTACTTCATTCATCAACCACATACATTTGGGTTTGTTACTACCAAATGCCACTATTTTAGTCTTTGAAAGGTAGAAATTCAGGCCGTTTTCCTTGAAGTAACTGGGTGCATAGCTCAGACTACGGCCTAATCCCTTTGGTATTAGGTTGAGTAAAATTGGACCATCTGCGCATAAAAGGGTGGGAAAGCTAACTGCTTTTAGAGGTGGAGGCAGTAAGACTCCATCAGGGTTAGAGGGATTCAAATCTGACAGGAAGATAATAACATGCAAAGGGCCATCAGACAATCCTGTTTTAGCCCTTTATTTACTGTGAACTCTGTGGAACTCTAACCTGGCTGGCTATCAACAGAGGTCATAGTATCTGGATAGAGAGCAATGATCAGCTGCAAGAGGGGCAGAGGTACTCCCAATTTTTGCAGTTTCCTCCATAAAATGCCTCAATCTACAGAGTAAAATGACTTTGAAATATCTAAAAAAAAAAGCTGCATAAACCAGGCTGCCTCTTAATACCACATACTTTTCAACTATGATTTTAAGAATGAAAGCATGATTGATAACCAACCTTTCCTGAAGCCTGCTTGGTAGTGAGATATAGGGCCTCATTACACGTTATGCGGTAAGGGATTACCGGTGCCGGTAATCCCTTACCGGCCTACTACGAGGTCCCTCAGCGGGTCCCGTCCTTAACGTGTGGTCAGACCACACGTTAAGGACAGGACCCGCTGAGGGACTTCAGAGCAAATAGCGGTACCGTTATTTGCTCCTTCCCCATTCCCATTGAGCCCTATGGGGGCTCAAATGGCAATGGGGAATGGTAATTGGCATGGGGACTTACCGGGTCCTGCAGGGTCGGAATGACCCAGTAAGTCCCCATACCGCCTACCCGGACCCAGAAAGCGGTATGGGGTAGCCATTGCACTAATAGCGCCATGGTTACCTCCTACCGTGTAATGAGGCCCACAATGTCATTGGGCCTCATCACGAGGCAGGTGGTAAGGGATTGCCGGCACCGGTAAGGACACCGGTGCCAGTAATCCCTTACCACCCTATTCCGAGGTCCCTTAGCGGGTCCCTTCCTTAACGCCTGGTTTTACCAGGCGTTATGGAAGGTACCTGTTAAGGGACTTCAGAGCTAATAACGGTACCGCAAATTGCGGTACCGTTATTAGCTCCATCCCCATTCCCATTGAGCCCTGTGGGAGCTCGAATGGGAATGGGGAATGGTTCCCGGAATGGGGATTTACCGGGTCCTCCAAGGTTGGAACGACCCGGTAAGTCCCTATTTTGGGAACCCGGACCCGGAATGCGGTAAGGGGGTAGCCATGGTGCTAATAGCACCATGGCTACCTCCTACCTCGCAATGAGGCCCATTGTCTTCTGCCCAGGATGTAAGCCTGGCTACCAGACTACTGTAAAAAGTCTTGGAGGCACTCCCTATCAGGGATATATCGGGTGGTAGCAGTAAGGATCGGCATGTGATTCCTTCTGGAAAACAGGTATAATTATGTTCCCATTCCAATCATTTCTGCAAGATAGTGACCTACCAACCCAGAAACCATTTATAAACCTCTGACCTAATGCCATCTGGGCCGGGAGCCTTACCACACTTGCTGTTGTTGATGGTACGCATAATCTCTTGAGTTGAGAAGATAATCCTGTAATATATGCCACTCGGTTTCCAAACTATAGGTGACACTGCTGCTTCTACATTGTACAGGATTGCCCTGAAATGAGACACCCAATCGGGTGTTGAAATTAAACTGCCTTCCACTTGGGCATGATTTAAAAATCCACAGTCTACGAGGTTTCAACATCCCTTCACCTTGTTTTCCTTGATAGCCTTGATGAGAAGATCCCATTGCGCCTCTACAAACACACTTTTCTTCACCTTCAAGAGTTTTTAATACTCTTGTTTAAGGTAATACAAATGACCCGCTGTCAAATTGTTATACCTAGATGTGGCCCACCTTACGGTTGTTTGTCCGATGACCAGAATGGGAACTAGGACCCCTGTCGACAATAAGCAATAAGAGAAATGAATTCCTCGTAAGCCAGCATTACCTCTGCTGGGTCGTTGTGCTGAGCCTTGGTAAAAAAACTTTTCCTACCTGGCTCTGCCTCTGCTAAAATAGAAGCCAGCTTGTCCTTAGTTTTAGTACATGAGAGGCTTTAGGAGTTTCTTTGATGTGAACAGACAGGTTGGATTACTGGAAGGCTGAGTTCCATGAAAGAGCCAACTGATTGTGGTCACTTTCAGGGGGCTCGCAAACCTCAAAATCTAATACCTGCTTGTAAGAAAAGCAATCCACAAAGCAATAATCGATTATAGAGGCTCTGGGGCCAGACCTGTAAGAGGGCCTAGGGGGGTCTTCTCCAAGACACCTCCAGTTTAGCTCTACCAAAGATGAGTGAAGAAAAAAGGAGTTAAACATGATCCCAAACACAGAAGGTGAGGACGCGCACGGCCGCCTAAGGGCAGACAAGCGGCGAGCGACGCCACGCTCTTTGTGGGCATCCCGCCTGAGATCCCTCTCCCAACACCATCGGAGGCCCGCCCCCGGTCCACGGAGCGGGCCCCCATTGAAGCCCCCGACAAGACTTTGGAACAAATTAGAAGGAGGAGTGAGGGAGCCTCCACGCAGAGCCGGAGGAGATTCACCAGCAAAGCTGCACTCGATTCCTAACAGCAGAGGCACAGGAGACGGAGGGGGAGACAGCGCATCACGGTGAGGAATACACAGGGCGCAGAGTGAAGGATCAGGGGCGGCGCAGTGCTCCCAGTGAGTACGGGAGAGGGAGAACTGCTTCCCTACCCTCGTGGGCTATCCGCCCCCCCACCTAAGCACACCCCATCCAACAGAGCATCATATACCAGCAAGCAACATACAGTGGTCCTGCAGACACCCTGCACGCTGCATTGGTCCCTCTGGCCCCCCATCATCAAATTGATGGTCGACCGCCCCCACCTCCCCCCCAGGAGGGTGCACAGTATCAGCTCACACACCAGCAACAGAGAACTGGAGCCCTGGTACAACCCCCTGCCTCAGGCATGAGTGGCTTCCCCTTCACCCTGGGGAAGAGGCGCCCAAAGCGACAGAAGCCACTGGGCCCCGCCCCCCCCTTGAAACCTCCGAAACCAGCAGAAACTGGAAGCTAGGAGCGGGGTCCCTTCTCATGCTCTGGAATCTGGACGAGGCTTCTGGCCCCATGTAAGCCTGATGGCAGCTGGCTGGTGAAAGACCCTTGATGTTCTGTTCCGGGCGGACCGGTGTCTGAGGTCCACAGCGGAGTCCCTATTGGTTGGTGCCCCACCCAACAACTTAAACCCTTGGCACCTGAACCCTACCAAATCACTGGGTGACTCAGCGACCACCCTCCAAACCCCTGTCCATTGTAACTCAAGTATAACTCACCCTACATGCAATATACGGGCTAGGGGGCTTTGACACATCCACGGCTTCACATTCCTGGTAACCAGTGGTGTCTTTTTGTCCCCCGCTGTGCCGCCAGATACCATGAACCTTCTTGGCGTGCCTGCCTGCAGGAGCTTCACGAAACAAGCCGGGACTCTGCTCACCTAGCGCCTTCGGGTCACCTGGTAGCCCCCACCACCACTTCCGAACCCCTGCCTGTGAGAGCCCCAGAAGAGCTCCCCACAAGGGATCCTAGGGACGTCCACTCTCCACACACTGAATCTTCCACCGGAGGCTCCCTCAGTGGTGATCACCCATGAGTTGCTCCGACGCGCTTCAACATTTTCGACAAGACCAGACCCTACTAGTGGCACAGGCAACAATGTCTACCACGTCGACAGCAGGTTTGGACGAGGCACAATCCGTAAGCAGGGGCATGGTGGCCCTCTGGAGGAAATCAGGGGATTTAAAGCGGACATTGGCAAGAGACTTGATGGCCTAGATGAAAAAGTTGACAGTATGGATGCCCGCATCCAGTGTCTGGAGGTCAACCAAACATCTGTTGACCTCCTCGAGACCCGGTTTGATATGAGAATCTCAGAATTGGAAAGGCGAGAAGAAAAGGAGAAGAAAAGTGTACCCTCAAGATGGATGACTTGGAAAATCTGAGCGGCGCAATAACTTGCGATTTCTTGGCTTCCCCGAACGAGAGGGCGAGACGCAGGCGGACATACTGAAAGCCATCAACGCAGTGGTCAACAAGCTCTGGGAAGAGAGAAACACCAGCGCTCTGACGATCAACAGAGCTCACAGGGCAGGGGCGAGCACTAGAGGGCTGAGATCAATTCTAGCACAGTTTCATTACTTTGCTGAGAAAGAAAAAGGCCCAATAGAATGGGACAGCACTCAGATTACAATTTATCAAGATCTCTCAGCATTCACGCTATCGAGGAGGCGCCTATGTGGCACACTAATGAAATGGCTTCAATAGAGGGGGACCAGCTACAGGTGGGGCTTCCCCGTCTCGCTATCCTTCGAACACGAGGGATATAAATAGTCCTAGTCACGGAGGATGACATGAACCGAGTGACTCAGGAGCTCCGAGGAGAATCCGCCCTAACCCCCGGGAACACTGACAATCGTGGAAGGGTGAAGACGGAATCGCAAAAGGCAAATGGCTTCACTGAGAGATGTTGCGTCCGTGGCAACAGGAAGTTCAGAAGATTGACCCCGCCGGTGCCGAACGGATAGGTCTGCACCCCAAGGCATCTTGGTTCACCCAGGGCACTGTAGACTACCCAGAGCTCGAGAATGTCGCTGGTTGGTGGGGAGGTCAGACCCGGGCGAGGGGCCACTTTGTGACTTAACGGGTTATTGGTTTGCGTCCTGGTTTGGACATATGGTTTGCCAGCCATTGAAACGGACATCGGTTCGGCGAAGCTCTGTTTCCAGTAGCGGTTTACTTTGTCCACGCTGGAAAAGGTGTTACTTTGGTGCACTGTTGAGGTTAAACGAAGGGGGGTTGTATATGCTAATCTCGAGCCTGGTTACATTCATAGGGGGGGCTCAGAAGAGTTGTTTGATTTCATGTTTAAGTTTGGTGGAATGGGGACTGGTGGCCTGGTCCGGCGGCAATTCCTTCATCTCAGGTAACCCAGGTGCTTTAGGAGTGAAGGGGGTATGGAAAGGGGAATGCTATGGCTTACATTGTTGCTAGCATTTAATAAGTTGCCAAGCTCTTTGTTATCACGCTGGAGGGTGAACAAAGGTTCGAAGAACTCGTGGGTCACTAAACCCAAGAGGGGCAAACACAGGTTGGACATCATGGGGTCTTACAAGAGACTGCTATAGTTTCCTGATGGATGACACTTTTCTTGTTTCTTTAGGAGACCCGTTGGGTGCAGGGAGGTGAGCCGTCCTTAAGGGCCAAATCAATACAAGACGTATTTCATGCCTCTGGCCCCTCCAAGAAAAAGCGAGTTGCTCTGGTGGTGTCTAAAGGCTGCATTTTAAGCAGCAAGGGATTTGTAAAGGCCCAGAGGGCCGCTACTATATGGTCAAGGGGGAAAGGAGGGCCACTTAACTCACGCTTATCTCCATTTACTATCCAAACGAGGGCCAAGATCTCTTCTGGGTAGGAATCAAATAAAAAATCATGTCTCTTGCTGAGGGGGTCCTGATTGTGGGGGGGATTTCAATATGGTCCTAAACCTGGAAAACGATAGAAAGGGAGGGCAACAACTCAGACACACCCCTGCAGCGACGACTGGCTGCTCACTTCAGGGAGGTTAACGATGGCTTGGGGCTCTCGGATTCACGCGTCATGGAGGAGGGGCGTGAACCCTTATTTACATATTTTTCCAAAGTGCATGTCATGTTCTCCAGAATTGATTATATCCTGGTAGATTCCTCTCTTCGGGAGCATGTTTCTGAGTTCTCAGTGGAGACGATCCCATGGTCAGACCACGACCTGGTGAGGGTATTGATGGATCCCCCCCACCCGACACCCCAAGTCAAGGCAAAATGGTCGTGCAATGATCTGCTTCTACATGATAAAATGCTATCCCAGGTGCTAATCACTGCGATTAAAGAATATTTTGATATTAACGACAATGGGAAGGTTGGAGTAGTGGGAGTTTGGGAGGCATTCAAGGCCACGGTAAGGGGGGTTCTCATTGGGATGGGTGCCATGAGGAGGACGGAAGGGAGAATGAGGAGAAACTCCTTCGAGAAAAAATTGAGGCCAACCAAGCGGACGGGAAATTGAAGTCCCAAATGTTCCCGGGGAGGTGGGCAGAATTACAACAACATAAAGAGAAACTGAAGGCCCTCATGGACGCTGAAACGGAACGGAAATTAGCATTCCTAAAACTGAAATACATGGAGAAGGGAGAAAAGGCTGATAAGATTCTGACGTGGCGGTTGAGAGAACTAAGGAATAGCTGTAGAGTAGACTCTCTGTCCACCACTGACGGTCGAAAGCTTCTTGAAGACACCGAAATAGCAGAGGAATTCCCCCGATTTTACGACAACATTTGCACGTCGGAATAAGATGTAGACGGGTCAGACGCTGACCGCTTCCTCGACTCCCTCCCTATCCCACGCCTCCCCCTGGAAAAAGCAGATCCTACCAAAGCACCTATCACCCCCCCAGGAAATAACAGACACCATCAGTGGAATCAAGGGAGGCCCCACACCTGGTAACAATGGGTTCACAGTGGCATTTTACAAGGTGTTTCGATCCACTCTTGCTCCGTTCATGGCCAAGTTGTTCAATAAGGCCTTAGAATCGGGCAGCCTTCCCCATTCAATGCTAGCAGCCCTGATCGTGGTTATCCCTAGGAAGGGTAAGGACCCAACCCAGTGCTACTCATAGAGGCCCATCTTCATCCTCAACACCGACATGAACATTTTGGCAAAACTCCTAGCCAACAGACTGGCACAAAACTTGCCCCTGTTGGTGCAGGGGCATCAGGTGGGGTTCATTCCCGGTAGGCAGGTAGCAGATAACATACGAAAAACCATAAACCTCTTTCACAAAACAAAACTGAGAGGACTGGGTGCCAATCTGGTATTGATAGACTCGGAAAAAGCATTCGACTGGGTCGAGTGGCTCTACATTGGCAAAGTTTTACAGGGGATGGGTTTGGGAGTAATCTTCAGAGGGTGGATCGCATCACTCTACAATGGCCTGATGGCAAGGGTGGCAGTAAACTGTGCCATTTCATCCCCCTATGGCTCACTAGAGGGATTAGGCAGGGCTGTCCCATCTCCCCCCTGTTGTACGCCCTTGTGATGGAGCCCTTAGCCATCGCCATTAGAATGGACCAGGAGATCACGGCCATTCAATGTGGAGTGCAAGCATTCAAGCTATCACTGTTTGCTGACGATATTCTCTGTTACCTGACGAAGATATCCAAGTCGCTCCCGCGTTTCCAGTCCCAGATACAGTCTTTTGGTAGATTCTCAGGCCTGAAAATGAATCTATCTAAGTCAAGTGTAATGCCCATGGGAGGGGGGACCAGGACGCGTTGGGTAGGGAACAACTTGGTGGGATGAGAGTGGAAAGTGAGTCCATCCTTTACCTGGGGGTCATGCTCCACAGAGACCTGGAATCCCTCTTCACCCTTAACTACAACCCAGTTCTGGATAAAATTCAAGCAGATCTCCAACGCTGGGCCCCTCTGACCCTGTCCTGGTTTGGCTGAATGGTATCTGTAAAAATGAGCATCCTCCCCTGTCTCTTGTACCTTTTTTCCGTGCTCCCCACCCCCTTGCCAGAACCGTTCTTCTTGACGCTCCAGTCCATGGTTCAACAGTTCATCTGGAATGGTAAAAAGCCGAGGGTTAAGCATGTGACTCTTAGCCTCCCTAGGGACCTGGGGGGATTTGGTTTGCCCGACTTCAAATTATACTATAAGGAAGCACAGCTCCGGGTGATGATAGAGCATCTGAGTGATGACATGGGCACCTATTAGACATACATTGAAGATGCTCATACCCATCCCAGGAAAGTGAAAGATTTCTTGTGGTGCCCAATCAAGGGAATCCCTCTCTGCCTTAGATCCCTCCCACATTGGCAGTCCTCTGGGAACTGTGGAAATGTAACAAAGCTAATAGTCTTCTTTCTAGCTGGCCTTCCCCCCTGAGCTCACTGTGGGGTGCACCACTGTACTTGGGTATAGTGGGACTGCGCAGCACACAACTCTGGTCAGACATGGGACTCGAGAGAGCTGCGCAGTTGTTCAGAGACAATAGAGTCATCACCTATGACGCCCTAGCTGAATCCATGGTGCTGGCTCCCTTGTCTGTGTTAGAATACCTGTGGGTTAAGGGCATCCTTTCAGACTCCAAGTGGTGTAAACAGCTCTCCCGCCCCGTGACCCCATTCGAGAGGATCATTGTAGAATCCCCTGATTACGGCAGACCTTGAGGGGAGACAAGATTTCTAAAGTTTTTGGGTGGGTAAGGTGGGGGAGGAGATTGATGATGAAACATGGCCTTCTGTATGCAAATTGGTGCTGTCTGGGTCCCTCTACACCACAGCAATGGAGCACAACTTTAAAATCTTACATGCTTGGCACCTCCCCCCAGCTAGACTGTCTAAAATGTTTGCGGAAGTCTCCCCTTTGTGCCCCAGGGAATGTAGCCAACAGGGAACATGGTACCATATGTGGTGGGAGTGCCCATCCATCCAAACTTATTGGGCTGAACTGCTCAGTTGGATTAAAGACATGGTCGGCATCTCCCCAAAATTGCACCCCGTTGAACTATTGCTTGGTGTCCCGTCCCCTGGCTCTGATACATCATCCTTCCCCAGAGTAGTGGAGGCCGTGTTAAGGGCCGGGAGGGTTGCTCTGGCCCAGAATTGGAAACAAATGGCTGCCCCATCCAGAAACGAGTGGCTGGCTAAACATTGGGGTATCTTTACGTATGAAAAACTCTGAGCAATGGTTTCTGATAAGATGGACAGGTTCCTAGTTGAGTGGAGTGCCTTTTTACTAGAAGTCGGATCGGATGCATTGAAACTTTGATCTGGGTCTTTTCTTAGCAATGTTGTGAGTTCTCCCCTGCCCAGAAGGGTCCAATGGGGTCAGAAATAATGCATTATCCATGTACGTGGAGCCCAACTTATCAGTTAACCAGTGTAGATGTGGCCTTAGTATCATCTTCCTGATTGTCCCCGCCGGATGGTTGGGCCTGTTAACAACAGTGTGGGGGGAGGGTTAGGGAGGAGGGAGAAGGGTAAAAATGGTTGTTGTTTTTGTTGGTACTGTTTGAGTTATAAAGTACTGTACAATGATAAGTGCTTAATAAAAATGTAAGTGAAAAAAAACATAATCCCCAGAGGGTCTGCTGAAGGTAAGCACTGGTTCCTCATAGGGATTACACAGGTGGCTTCTAGTGATTTTCTCTCTTTATCAGATCCTGAATTCCTACCCAGTTTGGCGTCAAAATCCCCCATAACAATTGAGCTTGTATCACTGGGATTTATCAGCAAGTTTGCTCACCACCCATTTGGTGCTAATTTTTTAAAAACATTTTTTACAATTTTCCTTTGGATGCAGATAGACATTGGGCCTCATTACAAGGTTGGTGGTCTGGAAACAACGTCCCAGTAATTCCGATTATGGCACGTATTCTGGACCACCGTACTATGAGACGGGATGCCGGTAACAACGTTGCTGGCAACGGCGCACACTGTGTGACCGTTGCCGACAGCACTGGCAATGGAAACACCATGAATCCCAATTAACTGTTCCGGAAACACTGGAAGCACAGTAATAAATCAGCATTACAACAGCTGATTTTTCTCAGAAACACTGGCACCAAAATCCTGGAGCCACTGTGAAGATCGTGACAGAAACACTGACACTACGGAGCAGGCGGTAAGCAGGCCCAGGTGTGGAGAAACAGCCCACAAGTGCACCCAATTGACCCAGCTGAACACAATGAGCACTGTGAATGCCGAAAAGGACCACACCCACACCCCACACATCTTCCAATACAATCATGCTGCCAGTTGCTGGTGTTAACAAACTGGGAATCTTCTTTTAACCAGGTCTCCTGCAAGCACAGCACGTCATGAGCTTTAAACCAGTTTATCCAGTCCGGGTCTCCTAGTTTACTTCGGGCACCGGCCACATTCTTACTCAACAGTTTAAATCGTGCAGCTAGGGACCGTGTTAAAGCGGTTGCGTCCACCTGAGACTGCAACCTAAATGAGTTAGAGGCTGATGGGTCATCTACGGGAATTGGAAACCTCTTTGCTCTCACAACCCCTAAAGCTGCATTATAGGAATGATCAGAGGGCTACAGGCAAACACCTTTTGCAGGGCTTGATTAGACAAACATACGTTTAAGGTGGATGGTCGGGACAGTCTGTGCTCTAGTTCCTCCCTGGTGAGATCTATGATAGGCCGGTTTGGATCCAAAGCTGCTTTCAGAACAGCCTTGGACCAAATAGCCCTTCTGCTGGTGCCAGTGACTCAGTTAGTTTACAAGAAGTGTACCCGGCATTGTGTAGATGACAGATCTCTGACCTGGCGTCCTCATGAACTTCTATTCCTTTGCTTTGCAGAGCTCCCCGCCAATTTTGGATACATGTACGAAAGTACTAGTTAGAAAAACAGAAACTAACATTACCGCCTTTACAATAAATACAATCAGATAAGATGCGCACACTTAAAAACAATTGAAAAGAAATGTCATGCACTCCTAAAACTGCAGACATGGCTTTAACAAAAAATCTTTTATAATAGTTCTTGTTGCCATGTATTAAACCTTTGAAGCACAATATCAGATTTCTTTCTCGCCGATAAGAGGCTATGAGGAGCCTTCCCTGCACCAAGTTCACTCAGCGGCTTAGGGTTGTTAGGGTTGTTTATGGGTACATGACAGCCATCCTGGTTTGTGGCTACGACCCCCATGGACTTCAAGTCACAATGTGAGATTAACTCCTCTGTGTTGGCGTGCACAGGAAGAGCTTGAGGCGGTGCCGAAGGAATCGGGACCTCTAGGAGAATTTCATTGACCATGCCAACGACTGCAGGACCCCCCGGCTCCACACGGCTCCACATGGGTCACCATAACTCCCAGACTTGGCAGCTGGGCTGCCTAGGGCATGGGCCGAAGTCTTACTAGACATCTTGTTGAGCATCCTGTTATCGGGTGCAGGTCCTGGATTGTGTAAACTGGGAGCTTTCCCTGTAAATGATGCCAAAGATCCCATAATGTCAAGGCTTTCATAAACCCTCTCAGTGTCCTTTGCTTTTAGTTCATAAAGCGTACGCAGAGAGGTGCTTATTTCAGAATAAGCAACTGATAGGCGATTTACATAATCCAATAGAAACCGTGAGCTGACTATCATACTCTCCCGGTCGCATGGGGTGTAGGTGCCCCTTGAATCGTCCATCCGGTCCAGGAAGGGAACTGCCAGGGGAATGCCAAGGATCCATGGGAGCCAACAAGTTTGTTCACGGGCTGGCTAAGTAATGGACAAAATAGAACAAATTGCTGAATGGGGATGATTGAACTCAGAACAGTCAACCCTCCTTGGCCCCCTACACAGTGGTTACCAGGGGGACAAGAAAAAAGATCCACAATAACATTAGGGACAGCCCCAGAATGGCTGAAAAGACTCCCACACTGGTGTGATCATCGGCCATGAGGGCATACTGGTATGCCATGGGGCTTAAGACTGATGCCCCTGGCGTTGTCCTCCTTCGGGCCATCGTGCAGCCGGGTGCCAAAACTGAGGGCAGATCGGCTACCGTAGACACACCATCTTGCACTTTCTGCATGCACTTTTCCACATAGTAGCGGTCAATAGAGCATTCAAGATGCTCCAGAATTGAACTGTCTGAAGTGGCAGCTACAACTGTTGATGTATTTGCAATGCCTATGAATGTATTAGGTGCTTCGGCTGGATGGCTTTGATCCCTGACTGGAGAAGCACTCGTTTCTCGAGGAGTGTTCAGCATGGGTTCAGGAAGCGAATTTATGGGGTCCATGAAGGAGTCATGACAGGGTCAATTGTGCTGCTCTCAAATTGGCCCGTGTTGGTTTATATGCGAGACAAATCTGATTCCATAGTCGTATCCATTTTGCTACCTGTACATGCTCCACTTCCTCCGCTTTTGCCATGATCTCCGTGCTCTCCACCTAAAGTGGTCAGATTGCTGAGTGCCCACTTGATGGTTGATTGGTTCATGGATCCTATGGGTCTTCCGCTTAGGCAGTGTGAAGGCATCATGAAGTACAAAACAGGCAACAGACTTCAAGTTTAAACAAAATGCATTTATTTAACTGAAATGTCAGGAGGGTTGAAGGCCTAATTAACCCTATGCTAAGGTCATTGTTCCCTACTTGAAAGAAACTAAGGAAAGTCTGTGTCAAAGAGTTCAACATAAAAGTCTGTCCGTGTCCAAAACCTATCCTTGCCCTCAGAAACTATAATAAACTAATGTGTAGGGATGTCAATCCCAAAGGAAACAGTGTTCAACTCAAGGTTCTGAGCTTCTTCCAGCTCACAGCCTTCTTTCAGATCCCCGTCCCCAAGCATAAAAAAGTTCCATAAAAGAAAAGTGTCAAAGGTTACCTTCTCCGGTTCAAGGCAATATAGTTCTCGACCAATCCTTGGGTTTCCCTTCCCCAAGTTTTAAGTTGCACAATCCAAAACAAAAAGGATCTCAGGAATCTGTTCCGAAGACAACAAGTACAGTTTCTCAACTCTCTGGATTCCCTTTCCAAGACTTCACTCGCTTTAGTTTTTGTTTAAAGTGTTGCAGTGGTTTTGTTGAGCTTGTTTCGTGGTGCCATTAGCTTTTACCATTCAGTGTCAAAGCATACATCACCCACCTCGAACTTTTCCCCACTGAGCTCATGTCTGCATACCAACAAGATGAAATAAAGAGTTTGACCCATCATGCAGTACATGAACAGTGGATCAGCATTGAAGATGCCCGTTTTTTGAATAAAACAGGATCAAGGAGGGCGGCTTTCTATATACTCCCCAAAATCCACAAAAATCCTACTAAGCCCCCCGGTAGACCTATAGTGTCTGCCATTGACTCGCTGTTGGAACCGTTATCTGTCTATGCAGAGATATTTTTAAAACCATTTGTTCTGGAAATGCCATCATATGTTAGGGACTCGACGCACATGATTAATATCATCAGTGACATTCAAATCGATGAGGCAGATATCCTGGTCACCATGGATGTCGAGTCGCTATATACGGCTATTCCGCAGATGGAATGTCTTCATGTTTTGGGTCAATATTTGAACAAGAGAACTAGACCGCTTTTACCCCCTACTGAGTTTGTGTAACGCTCACCTGATTCTCGCAGAGGCGCCGGTCTTGACTGGGCGACTACCGTATCTTCAAAGGTGATGTGTAGCACCCGGTTGGCTCTTTGGGCTGGACCTCTGTGCACTGTATGCCTGACTTCAAGAGTAAGATGTCTGCAGACAGAAAATATGGGATTAATGAACTGGGGTTATTGGGGTGTCCCTATCTCTTCCCTTTTTTGCTCTCCTGTAGACCCCCAAAGGTTAACGCTCTCACCTTAGGTAAGTGAATGCCGAGCTCTCCATCTGCCTCGGGGCAGGGTGCTGTAACCAGTTTCTTCACTGGATCGGTAGCGCAGGCCTCTTGACTTCAGAGGACTGCTGTCCGTCGTTTACTGCACGAACGGTAAGTTTCGAGTAATTCTATTGTCTTTAAAGTCTTTAGCAATGATGTCTCTTGTTTTGCAGGTTCCGGCGATGGCGGATGACGGGCTGAAGTGAGTTGAAGATGGAGTCCGTATGATGAATAGAAGCGCCTGGAAGCACGTAAGTAAGCGCTTGTTGCCTGCTTCACGATGCGCTCTAACTGTCTTTTATTTTGCAGGTACGAGTTCGGAGCGGCTGCAGGGTGCCGGAATACCCACTGGGGTTGATGTGGAAAGGAGTAATGGCACGTGAGTATTAAAGTTCCCCAATGTCTTTAAACGCACCTTGTTTTGTCTTTCAGATGCAGGATGCAGCGCCGAAGGCCTCCGGAGCGTGCGAAGAGTCAGTAAGCTTTTGTCTTTCAGATGCCGGAATGCAGTGTGAAGACCTCCGGAGCGCACGAAGAGTAGGTAAGCCTTTGTCTTTCAGATGCCGGAATGCTAACCTGTTCTTTCTTGTCTTAATAGGTGTTGCTGAAGACTGGATTCAGGATGGTAAGCCTTTTTCCTTAGGCCCAGGATCCGATGCAGAAGACACGATGAGCGTTCTGCTGCAGAGGATGCAGAATAACGCAAAGCAAGATTCATCCACCGGGTGTGGTTTAAATAGCCTCCTGTAGTGCTTAGGTGTCTCCTTCCACAGCCACGCCTAGGTAAGAAAAGAGTTCCTGCTTTCCAGAAGAGTTCCAGTGTTCTGAATCTAGGGAGTGGCTCCTGCCCCACCCAACAGGAAAAGTAGTTCCAAACAGAAGAGGATCAGAGGCTCAGCTGGCAGGCAAGTAAGCAGCATGGTCTGCTGCAGGTAAGTCCACCCAAGCATTATGAACCCGGCGCTTCCAGCGCTGGGACTGGGCACATTTATGAGCCTGGTGCCACTGGCGCCAGGACTGGGTCCAAAAGGTCCCAATTGGGACTGGTTGGCCCTCGGAACCTGGGTTATGGATCTGCTTCCAAGGGAGTTGGGAAAACCCTGACCTTTTGGAAGCAGAGATCATGACAGTACCCCCCCTCAAGGCCCCTCCCAAACCGGGCTTCTCCGGGGGTTTTGGCTTGTCAGGAAATGTTCGGTGAAATCTTTTGATTAGGCGAGGAGCGTGGACATATTCAGCAGGTTCCCAGGATCTCTCTTGGGGGCCGTAGCCTTTCCAGTCAATTAGGTAAAATAGTTTAGATTTGGAGATCTTGGAGTCCAGAATGCTTTTGACTTCAAACTCGAGTTCTCCATCAACTAGGATGGGTTTTGGAGATTTAGTTAGTCGGGTTTGAGATTGCACGGGTTTTAATAGAGAGACGTGGAAGACCGGATGTATCTTCATGTGAGGGGGCAAGTCCAACTTGACCGCTACTGGGTTTACTATGGTAGTGATGGAATAGGGACCAAGGTATCTTGGGTTGAATGTGCGTGGCCCTTTTAGAGGTAGATATTTGGTGGATAACCAGACTTGGTCCCCTACTTGATATTGAGGGGCTTCCTTCCGATGTTGATCTGCTCCTTTCTTGTATTGTTCTTTAGCCCTTTGAAGGTGAGAAACAGCTTCCTTAAAGGCTTGGGTGATTGTAGAATGCAGGTAGTCTACTGCTGGTGTTTCAAGATCTTGGAGGGGATCCAACTCCGAGGTTCGAGGGTGACTGCCGTACAAAAGAAAAAACGGTGTTTTCCCAGTTCCCGAATGGACAGAGTTATTGTAGGCATATTCGGCTATCCAAAGGATGTCTTTCCAAGTTTTTTCAGTTTGTTGCAGCATGCAGCGTAAATACTGTTCCAGAGTTTGATTGGTCCTCTCGGTTTGTCCGTCGGTCTGAGGGTGGTGACTGGTCGATAGTCTCACATCAATTTGAGCCGACCGACAGCAACTTCGCCAAAAATGAGAAATAAATTGACTACCTCGATCCGAAATTAGAACCGAAGGAAAACCGTGTAGTCGGACGATGTTTTCGAGGAATTCTCGGGCCAGAGTTGCTGCTGTTGGCAAGCCTTTGAGCGGAATGAAATGCGCCATCTTGGAGAATAAGTCCACGATTACTAGAATCGTATTGTATCCGGAGCATGGAGGTAGATCGGTGATGAAGTCCATAGAAAGCGTATGCCAAGGGCGAGGTGGGATGTCAATAGGGCGTAAGAGGCCTGCTGGTCTTTCCTTTTGACTCTTGTTTTGGGCGCATACTCCACAAGACATTATAAAGTCTCTGATATCTTTTTTTCAATACGGCCACCAGAAGTAGCGCTTGATCTTTTCTGAGGTCTTGGCCATACCGGGATGACCTTCCATTAAAGAATCGTGATAACAGGAGATTACTTTTTTCTGTAAATCTGTGCTGGGTAGGTATAATCGTTCTTGGAAATACAATAAGTTGTCCTTTACTGCAAAGTCCTTTCCCTGCAGATGCCAATTCTGTATGTCTGCTGGAGTTACAAGTTGCCTGGCTTTATCCTTAACTTCCTCTATGGATTCTGTAGCGATTATACCCAGAATTCTTTGTTCGGGAATGATTGGTACAGGTTTAGGGTTGATCAAGTGTTCTTCCACTCCCATCCGAGAAAGGGCATCAGCTTTACCGTTCTTTGTACCAGGTCGATAGGTAATTATGAAGTCAAACTCGGCAAAGAATAATGCCCAACGGAGTTGTCTAGAGGATTGGGCTTTTGCGGTTTTTAAATATTGCAGGTTTCGGTGATCCGTAATCACAGTAACGGTGTGTCGGGCCCCCAGCAGATAATGCCGCCAAGCCTTAAAGGCAGACTTGATAGCCAGAAGTTCCTTGTCAGTAATCGTGTAATTGATTTCAGGAGGCGAGAATTTGCGGGACCAAAATGCCACGGGATGCAACTGATTGGTTACCGGGTCCTTTTGTGATAGAACTGCCCCCATGGCAAGGCTTGAAGCATCAGTTTCCACGATGTAGGGGAGTTCGGGGCGAGGGTGTTTTAAGATTGGTGCAGAGATAAATTTAGTCTTCAAATCCTGGAAAGCTTGTTCCGCCTCGGTAGACCATTCAAAACGTTTGTTTTTCTTTAACAAGGCAGTGATGGGCTGGACTATTCGAGAGAATTCGGGGATAAACCTGCGGTAAAAGTTAGCGAAGCCTAACATGCTTTGCACACCTTTTACGGAGGATGGTGATGGCCATTTGAGAACTGCATCGACCTTCTTTGAATCCATACGTACTCCGCCAGGTGATAATATGAATCCCAAGAATTCAACTTCAGTCACGTTGAAAACACATTTTTCCAACTTAGCGAAAGGTTTGTGTTGACGCACTCTTTCGAGGACCATTTTCACGTGTTTCCGATGTTCAGATTCCGATGAAGAGTAAACGAGGATGTCGTCAATGTAAACAACAACACACACATCTATGAGCTCTCTGAGGACATCGTTCATAAAATATTGAAAGGCGGCCGGGGCATTGCAAAGTCCGAAGGGCATGACCTGATATTCAAATAGCCCATACTTGGTGCGGAAGGCAGTCTTCCATTCATCGCCCTCTTTTACTCGTACCAAGTGGTAAGCTCCTCTAAGATCCAGCTTTGTATATATGCATGCTTTTCTGACTTGGTCCAGGAGTTCAGGGATCAAAGGTAACGGATATCTATTCTTAACGGTGATCTGGTTCAGGGAGCGATAATCGATACAAGTTCTAAGGTCTCCTTCCTTTTTTGGAACGAAGAACAAAGCTGAAGAAGCAGGGGACTTGGAAGGACGAATAAACCCATTTGCCAGGTATTGATCCAGGTATTGTCGAAGGTGAAGGTTCTCAGGCTCGGTGAGAGCATAAATTCTACTACAAGGAGGAGTAGATCCAGGTATCAGGTCTATCTGGCAGTCATAAGACCTATGAGGAGGTAGAGTGTTAGCCTGATCCTTCCGGAAAACATCTTGGTATTCAAGGTATTCGGGAGGTAACTGGGGAGTCTCTGAAGAAATTGCTGCCAGTGCAACACCAGGTGGAAGGTGACAAGTAGAGACACATTCTGGAAACTGGACCGTTCTTGCTCGCCAATCGATCAGAGGATTGTGTTTCTCTAACCAAGGTATTCCTAGAATAATCTGAAACTGAGGGGCCTTGATCACATCGAACACGATCTTCTCATGGTGTCCATCTTGACTTACTAGCGTCACCTCTTGAGTGGTATGCGTTACTGGCCCGGAGGCTATCTCTGTACCATCCACTGTAGTAATGACGTCCTTTACAGCCTTGGGACAAAGAGTTAGATTCATCCTCAAAACCATTTCATGATCCACATAATTGCCGATGGCACCGCTGTCGACGTAAGCTTCAATTGCATGTAATCGATCCGGATTATCAGGGCTAATGAGGACCATAGGTATCACGAAATGCGAGGTCACGGAACTGGTTTTCACGCTCGGCAAGAGGACCTCTATTCTTGTCGGGCGAGGTCGTTTCCCTGCTCAGAGTTTGTAACTTTGGTAACTGCAGCTCCTACTGCCTTCTTGGCAGGTTTCACCGGACAGTCTCGAAGAAAGTGCCCTGAGTTTCCGCAATATAGGCATAATTGCAACTGTTTTCTCCTTTCCCGCTCCTTTTGTGTTAGAGGACCTTTCAGACCCCCAATTTGCATGGGTTCCCCGGAGTCTACTCCTTTGGAAGGAGTTGGCGGTTTGGAAAATACTCGAGCATCAAACTTGGAACGGTCGGCCTTCCTGTTCTGCAGTCTATGATCTATTTGAACGACCAAGTCTATATAATCCGAACAGTCTTGTGGGGGATTCACTACTTGGGCTAAAACGTCTTTGAGCTCTCCACGTAGACCTCTGTAAAACAGCGTAATCCTTTTGTCCTCAGGCCATTGAGTTTCCACTATTAGTCTATTGAAAGATGCAATATAAGCCAAAAGGTCTTGATTACCCTGTCGCAACGAAAGAAGCTCATTGTCCAAGGCCTGCCCCTGTGAATGTCTTGCGAACAGTTTTTCCATACTAAGCTGAAAGGCTTGAAAATCATGGAGAACCGGATCATCTTGATTAACTAGAGGGATCGACCAGTCTGCCGCATTGCCACTAAGGTACGAAAGTACAAAAGCTACTTTAGCTTGATCAGTTGGAAAGGCTGCTGGCCGGCATAAGAAGTGCAACCGGCACTGATTGATAAATACTGCAAACCTCTTTGGGTCACCAGAAAATCGTTCGGGCGGAGCCAGAGGTACATTCCCAGGTAGGTTGATCTGCACTGGATTCATAGAGGATGTTGAAGGAAGATTTGCCCCTGATGCGGGTAACGGGGTTTGTCCGGCTTGTGACTGTAGCAATTGTCTAGCAAGACCGTCTGTTCTCTCCTTGGAAATAATTAGTTCCCTTCTTAGAGCATTCGTTTCCTGACGAGCTGCATGCACTTCTGCCCTTAGTTCCCCAAGTAACCGGGCTAGGTGGTCAGTATCCGAGGTTTCCATAGCGCCTGGGCGAGAGTTTTGCGGTAGGCTTTGCGTTCTGTAACGCTCACCTGATTCTCGCAGAGGCGCCGGTCTTGACTGGGCGACTACCGTATCTTCAAAGGTGATGTGTAGCACCCGGTTGGCTCTTTGGGCTGGACCTCTGTGCACTGTATGCCTGACTTCAAGAGTAAGATGTCTGCAGACAGAAAATATGGGATTAATGAACTGGGGTTATTGGGGTGTCCCTATCTCTTCCCTTTTTTGCTCTCCTGTAGACCCCCAAAGGTTAACGCTCTCACTTTAGGTAAGTGAATGCCGAGCTCTCCATCTGCCTCGGGGCAGGGTGCTGTAACCAGTTTCTTCACTGGATCGGTAGCGCAGGCCTCTTGACTTCAGAGGACTGCTGTCCGTCGTTTACTGCACGAACGGTAAGTTTCGAGTAATTCTATTGTCTTTAAAGTCTTTAGCAATGATGTCTCTTGTTTTGCAGGTTCCGGCGATGGCGGATGACGGGCTGAAGTGAGTTGAAGATGGAGTCCGTATGATGAATAGAAGCGCCTGGAAGCACGTAAGTAAGCGCTTGTTGCCTGCTTCACGATGCGCTCTAACTGTCTTTTATTTTGCAGGTATGAGTTCGGAGCGGCTGCAGGGTGCCGGAATACCCACTGGGGTTGATGTGGAAAGGAGTAATGGCACGTGAGTATTAAAGTTCCCCAATGTCTTTAAACGCACCTTGTTTTGTCTTTCAGATGCAGGATGCAGCGCCGAAGGCCTCCGGAGCGTGCGAAGAGTCGGTAAGCTTTTGTCTTTCAGATGCCGGAATGCAGTGTGAAGACCTCCGGAGCGCACGAAGAGTAGGTAAGCCTTTGTCTTTCAGATGCCGGAATGCTAACCTGTTCTTTCTTGTCTTAATAGGTGTTGCTGAAGACTGGATTCAGGATGGTAAGCCTTTTTCCTTAGGCCCAGGATCCGATGCAGAAGACACGATGAGCGTTCTGCTGCAGAGGATGCAGAATAACGCAAAGCAAGATTCATCCACCGGGTGTGGTTTAAATAGCCTCCTGTAGTGCTTAGGTGTCTCCTTCCACAGCCACGCCTAGGTAAGAAAAGAGTTCCTGCTTTCCAGAAGAGTTCCAGTGTTCTGAATCTAGGGAGTGGCTCCTGCCCCACCCAACAGGAAAAGTAGTTCCAAACAGAAGAGGATCAGAGGCTCAGCTGGCAGGCAAGTAAGCAGCATGGTCTGCTGCAGGTAGGTCCACCCAAGCATTATGAGCCCGGCGCTTCCAGCGCTGGGACTGGGCACATTTATGAGCCTGGTGCCACTGGCGCCAGGACTGGGTCCAAAAGGTCCCAATTGGGACTGGTTGGCCCTCGGAACCTGGGTTATGGATCTGCTTCCAAGGGAGTTGGGAAAACCCTGACCCTTTAGAAGCAGAGATCATGACAGTTTGTCCAAGAATGCATAAGGTTTGCAATGACCAAAAATGTCTTTCTGTTCAAAAAACAACTTTATAAACAGGAGAAAGGGGTCACTATGGGGGCAACTTTTGCCCCTGACGTTTCAAACCTATATATGGCTGACTATGAGGACAGATTTATTCTGGGTCAACATAATCTGCTTATGATCCATCCCACATTGAAATCTCATCTGAAGCTATGGCATCGCTATATCGATGACGTTTTCTTAATTTGGAAGGGGTCGGCCACATCTCTCATGGAATTCCATGAATGGGTTAATCAATGCCACAGAAACATCAAATTCACTATTGAATATAGTTATCGTCAGGTGAGTTTTCTTGATCTTCTGATCAAAAAGGATATGAACCAACTCACAACTACTCTTTTCAGAAAACCCACTGATAAGAACTCCCTTTTACACTTTGGCAGCTTTCACCCCGCTAGTTTACGGCAGAACTTACCGTATGGCCAGTTCTTACGTATTAGGAGAAACTGCTTTGATAACGTTGAATTTAAGCTCCATGCAGAACAGCTAAAGGAGAAACCCTAGAGCAGGGGTTATCCAAAAAGGCTGGTCAAAGACCAAATGAAAAGAGCTGAAAATACTAACCATGGGATATGTTTAATTTCCAGAGAAAAACAGAAGAATGAACGCCTTGTATGTGTGACCACATTTAATCCAATAAGTGGGGACCTAAAAAGGATCATAAACAAACATTGGAGTCTAGTTAAACAGCCAGGGTCACTAATGAAGAAACCTATGTTTGCGTTTAAACGCAACCAAAATCTCAGACAGAGACTGGTCCATACCTATAGAGAGCCAGCGAGAGAGCCAACTATCAATGACCAATGGGGTCTACCGCCCATTGTGGGACACTATAAATGCGTCAAATGTGTTGCGTGCCCCCTCACCGAAACTAAGCGGGAATTTCATTATGGTCAAAGAATTTGGAAAATGAACTGCCATACGAACTGTCTGACAAAAAATGTTATCTATGTTATCAGCTGCCCCTGTCAACTTTTATATGTGGGTAAAACTACACGGGAAGTAAGACAGTGCATATCAGAACATAGGAGCTGTATAAGAAACAGAGTGGCGGATAAACCGCTCGTTGAGCATTTTGTTAAAATGCAGCACAGGGATACAGACCTAAGGTGGTTTATAATCCAACATGTTAAGAACAATACCAGAGGGGGTGATATTGGCACAACATTACATCGTATTGAGCAAAAATGGATTCACACTCTGGATACAGTCCGAAAAGTACTGAATGTTTCAGTGGAATGGAACAATTTGGTCACAAAATAACGATTTGTAACATGTGTTTGACCAGTTAGAGTACAGAATGATGTATAAATATGGACATGTATTATGTGGGAAACAACTATACTGTATCCATGAGCCACTGTGGCATTGAAATTGAATGTCTACATCTTATGAATATCTCTCTGGCCAAATATGTTTTCATCCAAAAATGTTTGTATTTAACAATGTTTGTATTCAAAGTATGTTTGTTTGAATCCAAAAATGTGACGACACAGTTGTCCGAATTATCAACACAACAATATGCAATATTCAATGGATGTTAGTTCACGCCCTGAGATGTGATGATGCGATTGTCTGAACCCTGCATACAACCGCATACAATTCTAGAAAGCCTAGGTTCACAAATAGGCCATGATGATATGTCTTGAACTCCCCATTGATAATGAATTTAATAACACCATGTAACATTAGAATTGATTATGTACCCAGAACAAGAATAATGTGTATATATCAATGATACACGGAGCTTAATTGTGCCATTTGCCCACTGACTCAGTCCCTTATATCAGGGAGTCAATGCAAGTATTTTCAATCTGAAGTGGTATGTGACCGTTTTTGCAGAGGCGTCCATTTCCAGAAACTCTGAACCCTTTGTTTACATTTTTAAAAAAAAACATTTTTTTGCCTTTTTATCTTTTTTATTGTTGCCGAAACCATGGCTTTGGTTTGCACCATTGCCCGTGTGTAATTTTGGCACAAGTGCTAACATAACAAGATAAGTAACATGACCGCGCTATACAATTATGGCATAGAGTCTGATGAGTTTTTTAGCAGATTGTGTATTGAAAGGGAACGAGCCATATATTACTGGATGTACATCAGGTGTCCCTCGTTTATGTCTATGCAAAACGCTGAGCCGGTTAGTCCATCTTTGATGTCGGAAAATATCTAAACATAGTCCTTTGTTTGTTTTGTGCTCGCGTAGCCTATCGAGGTATGGGCTATTGGAGTGGAGCGAGCTACTGAGGTGCCGGCAGCTGTATACCCTACGGAAGAGGGCATTACGTTTCTTGCTCACGGTAAGTGGCACACACGGCGGGGGCTCTTTGCCATTTGTAATCAGTGGTATGCTATCTTTTATGTTAGTGTCCTGGGCGAACCGCACACGGGGTGAGCTTCTCGCCATAGCGACTAGAATTGCATCTATCAAACGACACCATGCGTTATTTGGCCACATGTTGTGATAACGTTGCGGACATAATGTTGGTAGTTTGTTTGTTTATCAAGTGATTATTGTGCACAGGCATTTCCTCATGTAGGAGTATGCAGGGAGAATGAGCACGGTAAAAATATACAGAATTTAGCCCATATTTAGCTGCACTATATATGTTTGTTATGGTGGATACTGGCATTCTTGAGCATGTGGACACATTGTCGTGTTTAATTGCGTAAATAGTGATAATATGCACGTGAAGGAAATTCTCTCTACTAAGGAGTTGTTATTCTATGCTTTCTCTACAGCTTCGTGAAATAGCACTGACTGATACTTGCTTTAAAATGAAGGCTATCCGTTTAAGAACAATGTGTGGCTCTCGGGGGCAATTGGCAGCCTCTTGAAGATTTCCACCTTGCACCAGGGGTGCTTGTAAGTGTTTTTAGTGTTTTTATTTACTTGGCTACAGGAATGAACACTGAGTGTTCGGTATATTTCCAGAACGCTGAGAGCTGTTTCTGTTGATTCCACAGGTTGTCAACTTGTACTGATTCCGGTGGAGGATTGATTTCCGCTGTCCCGTTCACTATCCCTTGAGTTGGAACTTGGGGATGAGTAGGGGTGTATGTGTTTATTGAATCATAACACATTTGTGACATTATTAGTCACCTTTTTTGAGGAAATGGGGATGACACTTTGGTTTTTATCTTTTTTAGATTGATCACTGGCCCATATATGTTGTGAATAGGGCTTGGTGATTTCTCCATGCCCTACGTCTTGAAGAAGGTCTTTGACCGAAACACGTGTCGACGCTTTTTGGTGTGAATCATCTGGTCGAATAAAATACCAGATGTATAACGACACCTGATACTATGGACTGGGTCACTGATTAATGTGACAATTGAAACAACTGGTGTAGAAATATTACCAAGGTCTACTGGTTTAGAAATTACACTGTGGTGTTGTATAGATGAATGTCTGAATGAGTTTTGTATGTGGCTGTGATTGAAGGAATGAATTGTTTTTTATCTACTTTTATGATACAAAGATTATTTGTTATTATGAGTTTATTGATTAAAATCTGATATGTTTTGAACTCAGTTATTGTCATCCCGTTCTACTGGTCCACTTTTTTTGATTGTTATGTACTATACCTGAAGGATCAGGGACTTAAGTGCAGGTTTACCCCTTTATTTACAATTTGCATGCCAACTATTACTTATCTCTGGATGGTTCAGATCTTCTTTTGTGTCTAACGCAAGTCCTCAGTACTGATCGTATTTAGCCCTTCTAAATTGTCTTTTAAAATGTTTCGGACCACCAAAATGTGGAACACTAGGAGACAAACTATTGTTTGCCATTATGTTCGAAAACACATTAGGAAATAATTATTAAATGTGTAAACTTGCAACCTTCCCCCTGCGTTGCTGGGTAACAAGTGTATCATTAACAGGTGCATTAGGCTGTGTGTCCTGGACTGCACCCGGGGTATTATTCATTTCAGTCACATTTGCAACATTGTCATATGTTAAAGAACCCTACAAACCATTAGTAAAAGATCTATTAGTAATGTTTGCATTTCTTAGTTCCCCTTTTTATATGACCACCCCATATAAAACTACACCCTAGATATATTCCTAATTCAAACATAGTAATAGCAAATAGACCAGCTACCTAGTGCATAACACATGTATATGTAGAGGAAAATACTGTTGTAAATTAATATTCCTGAAAACGAGTTTTTAGATCTGTGTACATCCATTGCAGAGTAGGCAAGAGGGAGAGAGACAGAGAGAGAGAGAGAGAGAGAGAGAGAGAGAGAGAGAGAGAGAGAGAGAGAGAGAGAGAGAGAGAGATAGCTCTTTTGTGACAATAGTGTGTAGCAGTGTTTTTTGTGTGTCACAGAGGTAGGTCGGTTGTAGGACCTTCAAAAACTGAAATCAAGAACACTGTGAAGGAAGCGGCAGTCAGTAACACTACTAGGAGGAGAGGGTGAGAGTGCAATACTCAGCTTGCAGTTAGCATTTTACTGAATTTGTGTGGGTGGTGTGGCCTGGGGTGCTTTACGAACATCAGACAGATGCACCCAATACCGCACCTCACGAACATTCACTGCAAGGGGAGTAGCATAAACAACCACAAATAGCTGTTATATCTAGACTCACTCCACTGGTGGACACATTACTTCACATAGATACGGTTGCAAGGGAAGAGCTAGAGAAGAGGTGACTTTGGTGGATTATCTGATGCAGGGCTGGTCATCTCTTCAGTCCTTGGTGACACTATCTGTTGAGAGATACATTGTATTGCTTTTGTTAAGGTGCATAAGTAACTTCCAAATTCGTCCCCTCGAATAGATGCAGCCTTGTGACCATCAAATGCTAAGTATAGAACATAATTGTTGGGTCATGAAAGATGTCCCTTCTGCTTTTTATTTAGGCAGTGACATTCTTAACTGATTCGCAATCCTTTGGACCTAATTAATAACTGGGGGATAACCCCATGGGCTTTGATGACAGCGAAAAAGCATTCCGGTCAGCTAAGTTGCTGCCTTATGCGGTTGAAGTTTAAGTGCGAAAAGAAGTTACCATCCCAGGACACGTGCAACAATTCACAATTCCCCATATAATTAAGCAAAGACAGAGCCTCAAACACCAGGACGCCTATATACATTTTCATTCCGATCTGCAACACCGTTTGTCTTTAAATCCGACACCTCCAGGGGACCTGAGACTCAACACCATTTGAATATTGGTGGATAACAGCGACCCTCAAAGTGTCACTTTAGGCGCGGACAGCTTTATTGGAATGGGAGTTGATGTAGAACATTATTCTATTGATTTAGATAATTAAATCATTGGACCAATTCCAAATGACTGTTTTGACATCAGCAACGGTATTCCTCCAGAAATTATTTTTACCAGGCTTGGTGGGAATTTCTTGGTGTACATGTGACATCAGGCGGGAAAAGGTCATATTCAGAGTCAAGGACAACTACCTGGAATCCATGGAACCTCCTGTCTGGGTTAACACCATAAAAAGAGATCCCTGCAGCCAATTGGAGGATACCACTGAAATGGCCACGCCCAAGGTCTTTTTAGGTTTCAAGCAGATGGTTAAAGAATGTATCAATCTTGCTGATGCCTGTGAGGGAGAGGAGCAAAGAAAAAAACTGTAACAGCTCTTCCTGTGATGGCTCCAGGCTTTTGTATGCAATAACGGTTACCTCTCGCGTCCATGGAGTCACTCATGGAGATTATTGAAAATGTACAATCCCATGGGCTAATTCGTCCGATTCACAGTACCTTTACCAACCCAGTGCTGGGGATATTCGAACCAAACGGCCAATGGAGACCTGACAGAGTGGAACAAATGGGTCCACATGTCAAGATGACCATTGCCTTACATTGATCAAGGCCTGACAGAGATCCAAGGGTCAAAGGTGTACACCGCCATTGATTTGACCAACGGCTACTGGACAATACCTGTGAGCAGGGAAGACCAAGACAAACTGGTGTTTACCTTCGGAGGCAGCAGTAAACATGGACCCAACTCCCCTTTGATTACATAAACTCCAGCAATGTGTTCAACATCTTTCTGCATAAGGGCGTCCCCGATTTCAGTGAAAGGGGAAACCTGGACTATGTAGATAAAGTTTTGATCAAGAGCTCAAATGTGGAGGAACATATGGCAGAAATTACTATGCTCTGACCCAATTGCAGAAAGCCAGAGCAAAACTGTTCTTTCAGCAGGTACAGTGGTGTAAGACCCGAGTGAACTTCTTAGGGCATGAGATCATCCCTAAGGGTCTTAATCCCCAGGTGAAGAAGGTGGAAGCCTTAATGAAGTTAAAATACCCTAATACTCTGCAAGAATTGAGAAGCCTCCTTGGACTTACTAATTATAGTTGAAAGTTAATTGAAGACTACACAGAGGTCAATCTGCCTTTAGTCCATTTATTAAAGGGCAGAGCCAATTGGAAGTGGGGTCCGAAACAATCTGAGGCAGTTAGACAACTGAAAAGAAGCCTTTACAAAACTCCTTGATTGGCTTACCCATCAAGAACAAGGAGTCCTTCTTGGAGACTGGGATCTCAGATACTTGACTAACAGCGGTATTGTACCAAAAGCATGACACGGTCAACAAAGTAATCTTGTACGCGAGCAAACCTTTGTCCTCTGTGGAGGAAAAATGTAATGACTGTGAAAAGGCACTCCTAGCAATGGTGTGGGTGTTGAAAAGTTACCGCCCATTAATTCTGTCCATGCAAGGCTTTTCTGTGAAAGACGAAAATCTAATGACCAAAAACAACATGGAAGCTTACTAAACTTCCCCGTACAAGGTCTATGAAGAAGACATGTGCCAATAATGCAGACAGAAGGACGGTGAGCAGACATCACTTTTTTATGCTCCCAAGGTCCACTTTCTTGGAAAGTCAGCTGCAAATTTCAACTCACGGAAGCAGAGAGAACAGCAAGGGGTATATGGCTTATACCTGGTGATGGAGAGGGAGCAAGAGCGAAATATAATATTTATGTATTTTCAAATAAGGTGGAGTGTGTGTTTTTTAGTTTCTGTGACTGGATTAATGTGTTTGAGTGTATTTGTGACAGTGTAAAGTATAGGTGGAAGGATGGGTAATGGCCCAAAATGCCACCTTCATAATTCCAACGGCCGAAATTCAGACTGTTTTTTTAACACCCCCCTTACACCACCTGTATATAAGGGGGGTATGTGAGATTACAGTAATATGGGCGGCCTGTAGGGGGGTCTCCTCCGCATATATATGTGGTGTAAAAGGTAGCAAAAAAAAGAAGAAAAAAAAAATTCAACCTTTTCGGCCGTCGGAATTATGGGGGTCGCAGTGATCGCATAGATCCGGAAGGATGTATCTGTATTCATGCGACTTTGTACCTTTATATATGAATCTGGTGTTGATTGGCATGTGGGTATTTTGTTGGGCACATAAGAGAAGAGAGTTGTGAACCAGACAATGACAAACAATTGCAGACTTAGGGGGTCATTCAGAGTTGGGTGGTAACTGTAAAATCGTCAGTATTTGGCAAATACCATTGACTTTACTGTCCATTAAAATTCAGGGTTTGATCAAATACCATTGGTAGTATTTCATAGGAATAACAGCAGTGGTATTTTAGGCAGACTTTTTGCAGACAGTCCACCTATTTTTACCTCTGCCTTGAAGGTGGAGGTACAAAATACAAACTGGCCCCATTTTTTAAATCTTTCTTTTTATTGTATAGAATGGAAGCACAGGTGCTTCCCTTCAATAGAGTGAAAAATGTTTTTTACAACCAGCCATGTTGAGGGGGTAAAAAGATGAGCATCTCTGATTGCCTCCTCTCACCACCTTATGCATAATACATAAAAGGGCAAGAATTGACCCTTTGTGCAAAAAGAAAATCAACAATAGTGCTATGAGTCACTATTGTACATAATCAATTTTTCCCTTCACTTTGATGCTGAATATGGCTGCAAAAAGTGTTATAAATCTTTTTACATTACCATCATCTGAGGTGTTATTTCTGAAATAGCCCCAGAGGTATTCCAGAAATACCACCTCTGTTCGTGGTAAACTGAGTAGGGCAGATTTCCAGAACTACCAGAACTACCAGAGTCAGTGCTGGTAACTTTCTTCAGCGGTAATAAAAAATATGCCCAACTCTGAATGACCCTCTTAGTTTGTAGTCTTCTAATAATTAGTACCTGAATATCACATCTTTCTTATTGTATTATCACATCTTTCTTATTGTATTTTTCAACCTTATCCAAAAATAGGTACAACCAACAGTCAAAAAGCCATTGATATAAACACAATATAAGTAACATCCATGGGTGTCTATGTCTATGTCTATATGCATGTAACGCACCGAAAGCCCGCGGGCATCAGGGCACGGCAAAACCGGTAATGCAAAATTCACAGTTGAAACCACTCAAGAATCTCGCTGACCTAGCTGGGCCACGAGTGTTACCTTGGAAGTTGAGGGTTTATTGGAATAGGAAGGTTTTCAATGCTTTCCTGAAACTAGGATAGTTTCCCTCTTGTCTCGGTGTCGAACGGGAAATCATATTATACCCTCTAGATTGTGTGCATATATATATTGGCCTAGGCCAAGTCGCTCTGTGAGGAAATCCACGTTGCAAGGTCCTGACCTTAGATCTGCGTAAGCCGCCATTTTAGGTTTCTCCGCCATTTTAGATTCTCTCTCTAAAGTCACCCTGTGTTCTAAGATGGTGGACAGTGTCGTTTTGAATGTAACATGGCCGGCTTGACCTCTGTGTACAAGTTAATGTCTAATCTGCCTGCAGGCCAAATGTTAGGGTCATGTACTGAGACCTTGTCCTTCGTTGACCTGTGTATAAAGGATTACCTGTACCAAGACTAATCCATGAACTTATACCGTGCACAATACTGTTTGAGCATCTTATGTGAACACTTGTTTTTACTATATTGTATAAAGTTATGTGCAGAGGCTCAACGCGAAATCCGAAGACACACTGTTGCTATTGCAACTTGTTTGCAAACATGTTAAGGATAACCCCTAAATGTATAGCTGCATAAATTAGGAATGAACTCGGCACGAACCCTAGATCCTAGATTCATTAACCTGCAAGTGGGTTGGACATCATGTTTTGGAGTGTATAAAAGGTGCGACTATTCTGGTGTATAGCTCCACTCACTTCCCACACCGAACAGGCTGGTATTCGCTGTGGTGAACTGAGGGCCTGATAGCTATCCAATACTCTGTTTCTTTAAAAACTGTTCAGTTACTTTGAATTAAGATCTGTGTATCTTTATAACCTGCGTTTGGTGTATTTCCTTTTGAAGGTACTCAGCCTCGATATCTTCTTTTGCTTTCACAGATGGCACCCGAATAGGGACCCTCAAGATTGATGCCAGCTTGTTGAAGGTTGACGTGACTATCGGACCGGGATTGGACGGTGACAAAAGGGGCCCCTTTCTGAATGAGAAGCGACACCTCAGCAGTGCTGCACGGGCCAATCCCTGGACGGTGAGCACGTGGTCCGAGTCGGCATTTTGACGAGGGTCCATATATCGAGGCGGGCAGATTTGCCGAAATCACCATACACGAGGTAAAATTCGTTAGAAAAAAATTGAAATTCGATCGGACCTCCTTAGGCTTGATCAGGTGAGTCATGACCCAATTCTTAAGTATCCTGATAATTTGTTTTGGAGCATTGCACTCGCGAGTACAATTATTGACCAGGTAACACCAGTATTCTGACATGCCTTGGAAATTGTCTGCCTGCTCTAGGGCATTATTCTGCAGTGACAGACAATCTTTGGAATTTAGCCGTCCGGCACCACAAGAGGGTTCGCCGGCTTGTACTATGTACTGTAAGCATGGCATTGCTAGTATAGTGTTTAATGATATTTGGCACAGACAAACTAGACATGCTTCCGAACTTCAGTGGCCAATCAATGGTAGTTTTGAAATTCCTCGTATTGAATACTTACAATCTATATTATTAAAGAAAAAGGCTAGACCTGCAGCATTTGACGTATTACAGAATTGAAAGAAAGAAGCTTTGCAGCAGCTTAAGAGTAGAGAAAAACATGCGCGTCGTCATAAGACGAACGCCGAAAAAGCGTTGTTGTATGACCAGGATAAACAGTCTAAGTCAGCTAGGAATATGGATAGGGCATTCTCACTTGGTATCCAGAAAATCTATCCTTCTAAAGACTTTCATGTTTCCGACAAACTTATCGATAAATTGTTAAATGAGCGAAGGCCTGGTGCCACTGCGCCACCTCCGTATGTTCCTCTTCCTGCTGCTTTGCCTCTTCCTGCTGTTATTCCTCCTCATGCTAATATCGTTCTTCCTGTCGTTCCTCTTCCTCCAGTCGTTGGTCCTCCTTTTGTTGCTGCTCCTCCGCCTGCTCCTCCACCTGCTCCTCTGCTCTTTCCTGTTGTACCAGTGATAACACCTCCGTTGAACATGCCTACTCTCTCTCTTCCAAGTGGTCCTGCACCGCTTGTAGTAGAACAGGGAGCGGGATCGGGGGTTTTCACTCGCAATACTGTACCTCCAGAGAGGAAACGTGAATTGATTGAGTGGGCTAAGTATTGTATGGAGAAGGATGATCAAGCTAATGTTTTTGCCACACTTTCTAATATGGACAATTTTCCTGAGAAAAATGTTTTATTGAGGGATTAGGGATCCATTTGTGTGTAATGTGGGACAGTTTAAACAATACAGATCTCCCACAAGGGTTGAGTGATCTGAACACCTTAGTGTTCTCTAGAGACACTGTGGAGAAGGTACAAGAGCATGTTGAGAGGATTTTTGAGTATAGAAAGGAGTTGGAAAGGTTACAGAATGAGGATGAAGATGGGGATAGTATGTATGTGCAGAAACGGTTCCTTCCTTTTCGCAAATTGATATCTGAGGAAATGCGAATTTGCATGAAGGACGCGATTAGATGGATCTCAGACTCGTCGATAACTCCAGTTGAAGTTTATGACACGTATACTCAGTATACGCTAGAAATGCAGAGGAAAGTGATACAGGTAATGGTGGAATACCTACAGGATGAGTGTGTAAAAAGAAAGATTAGTTGTCCCGCAGAGTTATTAAGTATTTACAAGAGAGCTTTTTCATTTGACACTTCTTCGGCTGCTTTAGCGCTCGATTTGGCTCTGTTGCTTAGTAAACGTTCGGAGTTGCCTACTTCTCAGTTGCCTATGAGAGAGGTTCCTCTGACACTTGTCCCAAAAGTTGAGGTTTATGCTAATGTTGTAGCGGGTAAAGCTGCTCAGGAAATACCTGCACGTTATGTGTCTCAGTTCATTCACATCCTGTTTTCAAGACAGGAAGTGAACACCATTAGGCAATCTATTCCCGACATTAGGAAAAATCTGACAGGGTTCTATAAAGAAATAGGGTCTGTTTTGCAATCCTCAGTATGCACTTTAAGTGATATTGATCTATTATTCCCCGTACTCCTGCCCGTATATTTGTGGAAACAGGTTAGGAATATAGATGACGTACCAGGGTTAGGAGATACATGGGCTAACATAATTAGACTCGATGGAGAAAGGCCAGCTGGCGAAAGACCGCCTCAGGTGATACTAACTTTGCCTGACAGAATAGTTGCAAAATTGAAAACTATAATTCCTGAGAAGAGAATTATTTGGGACAAGCTTACCGCCTGTATCCAAGGTCTGAGGGTGCTACCGAGTTCTTTAATCGGTTCAAACAGGTATTCTCGGATTTCAGTGGACAAGATTTAGGCACATAGTCTGGGAAAAGATTATTTGTAGACAAATTTGTGCGTGGATTGTTGCCAGACATCCAGTCGCAAATTATGTCTTCTGAGAGCGCTTGGCAAGCAAAGTCTCAATCAGAAGTACTGCACATGGCTCAGTACTATGAGAATCGTGTCAATAATGAAAAAGAAAGAGTTGAAAAGAGAAAAGGTGATTTTAAGACAAAAGCATTATTACAGCAAATTGTTAGAGGCCCTAGAGGGGGTAATTCACAAACTAGAGGTCAGTATGTTCCACAAGGAAATGTGCCCTTGGGTCCTGTAAACATAACCAGTGTGCCTTTTGTAGGCAAGAGGGTCATTGGCGTGCACAATACCCGATCCTCCGACAGAGGTCAAATAACACATTTGGGAATATGGGTAAATGACCCAGAGGTCGCCTGGGTGTAGGGGGCCCTAGTAGAGGTCAATTTTCACAAGATTCACAGCAACCTTTTTCACAGAATAATCAGGCACCAAGTATGGACACTAGAAACATATTTGACCATCCTTCTGCTGCTTACCTCTCTAAAGAACTTCCTTTTGACGATATTCTGTTTCGTTAGGATTGCCTGAAGCAGGGTTTGGAACCGACGCCTATTCCCGTTAATCAGAAAGGTCCCTACGTTGAAATGTTAGTGGGAAATAGGAAACATCTATTCTTGATAGATACAGGGGCACAAAAGTGTTCGATTGATCATTCACGGGTTCCAAACATTCCACTGTCAGGGCAAACCAATGTTTCTGTAGGGTTTTCTGGCACACCAGTTGTCTGTCCGGTTTCTTCGCCGGTACCTATTTCTTTGGGTCCGATTACGGACCATTGTCCATTCCTTTTGACCTCGAATTGTGGAGAGAATTTGCTGGTGTTGAATCTGTTGAAGGAGTTAAATGCGGTAATTCATTGTTCCTCTGATGGAGTGCGTTTGACGATTTCACCACAGCAACTTTCTGTCTCTCAATTCTTGACTAGACCTTTGCCGCCGAAATTTAGTGATGTTCCGGAGTGTTTATGGGCAGTAGACGACAATAATTTTGGTGTTTTGCAAATTGAGCCTGTTAAGATTGTTTTGAAACATGGAGTGAAGCTGCCGCGCATTCCGCAGTATAAGATTTCAGTTGATGGAGAGCAAGCTTTGTAATGCATTGTCTCCGATTTTGTACATCGAGGGGTGATTGAGGAAATTGCAGGTATTTTATGTAATAGTCCGATTTTGCCCGTGTACAAAAAAGGCGATAATGCAATTCCTTTTCGTTTCATAATTGATTTACGTGCCATCAAAAAGATCGTCGCTCCACAATTTCCAATTGTGCCTGATGTGACAACGATATTGACTATGATTCCGGCTTCAGCTACTCACTTTAGTGTTGTAGATCTAAAGAATGCTTTCTTTAGTATTCCTAGACACAAGGACAGTAGATACCTGTTCGCATTCACCTTAGGGGGACGCTCCTTCACATTTACCCGTGCACCAGAGGGTTACACAGAAAGTCCTAGCATCTACAGTAGGGCTCTGAAAGAACAAATCGATACCCTTGAGTTGCCCTCTACTTGTACACTGCTTCAATATGTTGATGACTTGCTTTTAGATGCCGACTCAGAGAGCGCTTGTAAAACGGGCACTGTGTTGTTGCTTATTCACCTGGCTAAACATGGACATAAAGCTTTGCTTAAGAAATTTCAATATTGTTGCCAGGAGGTCGCCTATTTAGGCTATCTCCTGTCAAAGGAGGGAAGAAGATTGACGCCTGAACGGATAAAACTAATTTCTAGCATGTCTGTCCCAAATACTCAGAAAGAAGTTAGAGCCTTGATAGGAATGGGCCTTCTTACTGTAGGCAGTGGATCCCCAATTTCTCGTTAACGATCAAGCCGATGTTGGCTCTGACGAAGAAGGGCATTTCTATTCGCCATTGCCGTGGAACATCGAGCACCAGCGTGCATTTGATTTGCTCAAGACTGCATTGTGCTCGGCACCGGTTTTGGGCACACCAAATTATGAAAAGGCCTTTGTGTTGTTTGTGCATGAATGTGACGGATGTGCTTTGGCTGTGTTAACACAGGAACATGGAGGGAAGAATAGGCCGTGCGGTTACTTTTCTTCCGCCCTCGATCCTGTAGCATGCACTTTGCCAAGATGTTTGCGAGCTGTCGCTGCTGCTGCTGCGTCTGTAAAACAGAGTGAGGGTCCATGCTTTAACCCTGATGGTACCTCACTCTGTGGATGTTCTATTGAACGGAACCCAAACGCAACACCTCACTTCCGCACGGTTGAAAAGATATGAATTGATCTTGTTTGCACCACACATCCAAATTAAGAGGTGTTGTGTCCTTAATCCGGCTGAACTCTTACCTTTCCCGCAAGGTACTGCTTGCAATGACGAAGAGTCACATGACTGTCTTTACACTACCGAACAAGAGACAAAGGGTACAATTGATCTAAAAGATACTCCTTTGAACAATCCACAAGGGGAGCTGTTTTGCGATCGCTCCTGCTTCAAACTTCCGGATGGTACATCCACAGCTGCTTATGCAATCACTACATTGAGCACGGTCGTGGAAACCAAGAGAATCACGCATAACTCCGCACAGGCCGCAGAGATTACAGCATTGACCCGAGCTTGCGAACTTTCCGAAGGGTTTACCATGAATATATACACTGACAGTCAGTATGCCTTTGGGGTGGTTCACAACTTTGGGAGACTTTGGTCAGAAAGAGGGTCCTTAACTTCACATGGTACAAAGATCCAGCATGGCTCCTTGATAGTACGGCTACTCTCAGCGCTTGCACTCCCTACTCAGTTAGCTATTGTAAAATGCGCAGCGCATCAAAAGATTGTAGATGATATAGGAAAAAGGAATGCTTTTGCTGACCAGATAACTAAACAGACTACCACTGATCTCTCTTCAGACATGTATACTTCAAGGGAAGCCACAAATGCCTGTACTATGGATGAGGGTATCGATTCCGTGAGGGATATCCAAGCCGATGCCACATTAGAAGATTCTAACAAATGGGCTGAGGGCTTGGGGAAACTTGACGATGATGGGTGTTGGGTTGACAGAGTCGAAGGGAAATGGCTACTTCCTAACGCATACATTATGATGATGGTTGTTATGGCTCATGGTCCCACACATATATGTGCCCGCAAGATTACAAAAATGTTGGAAAATATATGGGTGAATGACAAAATCTCTAAGGTAGCTGAACGTTTTGTCCAAAACTGCATGATCTGTTTACAGCATAATGTGTGAAAGGGAACGCCAACTCTAGGGGAAGTTTTGGTCCACCTTCTGTCCCCTTCGAGGTTATATACTTTGATTTTATTGAAATGGAACAATGTAATAACTTGAAGTACGTGTTAGTTGTCATTTGTGCTTTTAGCAAATGGGTTGAGGCTTTTCCTGGTAAACACGCTACAGCGATGACTACTGCATAGACTATGTTAAAAGAATATTTCCCAAGGTTCGGGCTCCCAAGAGTCATCTGGTCGGACAATGGTCCACATTTTATCGCTGCTGTAATTCTGCAGATATGCGCGGGATTACTGATCGATAAACAGTTCCATTCGGCCAGACACGCTCAGAGTGCCGGACTAGAAGAAAGTCACAACGGCATCATCAAAAACAAGCTCGCTAAGACGTGTGCCGGCACCAACCTAAATGGCCGGACGCCTTACTGATTGTGTTGTTATCCATGCGTACAACCCCTCAAACTAAGACTGGGCTCTCTCCCTTTGAGGTGGCTATGGGGAGGCCTGCCAATATCTGGAACCTTCTGAAAAGTCTTTCTCTGCGAAATGTAGAAAATGTACTTCTTTCAGATTACTATAGCCACTTGACTAAAAACTTTTATTTGATTTATCACCAGGTGCGAGAGGCTTTACCTGTATGATATGAGGGCCCTGGTCACAGCATACGGCCAGGTGACTGGGTCCTGACAAAAACATTTGAGCGATCCTCTTGCCTTGCACCTCGGTGGCGGGGCCCCTTCCAAGTCCTGCTGGTCACGCAGACGGCGATGCGGGTGGCTGGCTGGAAAAATTGGATCCATGCGACACACACCAAGAAGATTCCACACCCAGTGCCATTCGATACAGAAGAAACAGAACCCCTCATTAGTACTGCAACCAACGATCCCGAAGCAGTAAACAGCATCGAGAGTGCGTTGGCGACTCTCCCTGAGCCTGTGGGGCCTGGGGAAAAAGCTATTTTGCCTCCACACTCTCCAACAGTTTTGTTTCCGGAAGCTGTCGTTCCGGATCTTGCATCCTCTCTTGTTCTTGATACGTCGCTTCCAACGGGACGTGACAACATGTTGTACTCAGAACCAGGAAGCACGAGGTACAATCTGCGACCTGGGAAATAGACCTACTGCACGGTTCGGCTGTGCGATCGAGGAAAATCAGCAAGGGCTTGCCTTTTTGGCCCGATCTATTGTCTATACGGGGATTCTGTTGGCTAGGGTTTGTGGAAGGACTAAGAAGACGCACGGCCTGGAGGCCGCCAGCTAAAAACATTGGCGTGTTCGTTTGAAGATTACAATGCCTGCTACTGCTACCGCTCGTACAGAACTGATAAGTGAACGTGTGACCAGCTGTGAAAAAAAGGACAGTCTGTAGCATGGGCCCCAAAAACGTACTGCTGTTTTTTGATAATGTTAATTGGTTTTATAATAGTCATTGTTTTATGCTTCTGGTATCTAGAAGAAGTGCATTCGTTCGAGAATTTGTTACCGACTGAAAATATACCTACTGTTTCTACTCCTTTCGTGCATCTGCACACCCTATCTCCTAGGGATTCTCAGCATAGACAGAGATATCACAACAACACACTATTACTCATCATGAATGCTACACATGCCATCTTTAATAGGTCCAACTGTTGGGTTTGCTCACATTTACCACAACATAGGGATAAAGGGCTAGGTTGGTATATTCATTCTTTACCTTTGACAACTGCATGTTATGCTTCTCTTAGAGCACTATTCTTTGGTCGTTGGAATGATAGCATCTCGAGGGACCTTTGATGGGACTAATTTGAATCAGTTTGAAAAACTTGTTTTGACTCCCTTGGGATGTTCGCTTTTTGCAAATAGGAGTAAGCTTAACGTTGCTTCTATTAGGCCTTCTGATAGACTGTCTCGTCCTTTCCAACCTTTCATTTCCTTTAAAATGTCTCCTGTAGGCAATAAGGATGCCACGCCTCCTTCTTACACTGTTAACCATAGCCCTGATTCAGTTTCTTTCTGCATACAGAGGAATGGTACTCAGTCAATGGGTGATTTTAAAGGTTTCGCCAACGTTGCGAATTTGACTGGGGAAGACAGACTTTTGTATCTAGGCGAACCTGTCTACTTTGTTTGCAGTAATGTAGCGTTTCCATGGTTACCCAGGGATTGGCAGGGAACTTGTTATTTAGGGATCCTGTTACCCGGGGTATTCATAGCCAGTACTGTAGAGGTTTCAAAGTCTCGTCCACAGCGGGACGAGAATGGTGACACTACAGTACAAGTTCTGGGAGACGTAGCGAAATCCTTTGTGCCATTTTGGGGACAAATACTGAACTCAGAGGATATCAGGAGACTAGCGAGAGTACTGGAGAGAACCATCAACCGGACCACTGACATACTCTATAATATGACTCTAGAACAGAAAGCAATAAGGTTAGTAGCACTTCAGAACCGGATGGCATTAGATGTCATCCTAGCTGAACGTGGAGGGGTATGTAAATTAGTGGGGTCCGCTTGCTGTGTTTTCGTGCCAGATTCCTCCCCAACTATCTTCAAGGCAATACAGAATCTGCATGTGCTAAGTTCAGAAGTGTATGCTTCGGAGGGAAACTGGGATCTTAGCTCTTGGTTCTGGGACTTCTTGCGATCTTGGGGTTGGAAGGTACTTTCAGTCTTGCTGATCATTTTGGGAATTCTGTTGTTCCTTTGTTGCTGTATACAGTGTCTTCCTGGTATATGTTCGATGCTAGGGGGATGTTGCGCACCGGCGATGGGTACGTTAGGACGCAAGGTATACGCCCCGGACAAAAACTCCAATGAATATGTTCTGAAAGAAATTCTGGTAACCGATCTAATGGCGATTGATATCTCCGATGGTGATTCAGGGTGTGAGGACATTGAGACATGGAATTATTCGTAAAGTGATTAGAAGTAGTTTGGTCCTTGGCATAGGCCAAAAGGAGGGTTTGTCGAACGGGAAATCATATTATACCCTCTAGATTGTGTGTACATATATATATATATATATATATTGGCCAAGGCCAAGTCGCTCTGCAAGGAAATCCGCGTTGCAAGGTCCTGACCTTAGATCTGCGTGAGCTGCCATTTTAGGTTCATCCGCCATTTTAGATTCTCTCTCTAAAGTCACCCTATGTTCTAAGATGGTGGACAGTGTCGTTTTGAATGTAACATGGCCGTCTTGACATCTGTGTACAAGTTAATGTCTAAACTGCCTGCAGGCCAAATGTTAGGGTCATGTACTGAGACCTTGTCCTTCGTTGACCTGTGTATAAAGGATTACCTGTACCAACAAGACTAATCCATGAACGTATATTGTGCACAATACTGTTTGAGGATCTTATGTCAACACTTGTTTTTTCTATATTGTATAAAGTTATGTGCAGAGGCTCAACGCGAAATCCGAAGACACACTGTTGCTATTGTAACTTGTTTATGAATATGTTATGGATAACCCCTAAATGTATAGCTGCATAAATTAGGAACAAACTCGGCACAAACCCTAGATTAATTAACCTGCAAGTGGGTTGGACATCATGTTTTGGAGTGTATAAAAGGTGCGACTATTCTGATGTACAGCCCCACTCACTTCCCACACCGAACGGGCTGGTATTCGCTGTGGTGAACTGAGGGCCTGATAGCTATCCGATACTCTGTTTCTTTGAAAACTGTTCAGTTACTTTGAATAAAAATCTGTGTATCTTTATAACCTGCGTTTTGTGTATTTCCTTTTGAAGGTACTCAGCCTCGATATCTTCTTTTGCTTTCACATTGGGGCAGCCGGTAGCTTATTACAACATTTTGCGGCCTGGACCGGGAAAGATCTGCATCGCCCTAACACCAACTTTACGCTCGGTATATTCAAAAGACCTGCGTCTGCTGATCTCAAGCACCTCTGGGGAACATACAATGAGAATTGTTTTTTAAAATAGCTTGGTGCCTCTCCAAAGAGGCATCTATGGACTGTCGTCATAGCCCTGAACTTGACTCTGTCTTCTATTCTGAGCCAATGAAGCTCCTTTCTTCCTGACGATATATGGTCTCTATTTTTAATTCTTTTTACAATGCGGACTGCATCATTTTGCATTACTTGGCACCTCTGTAGCTCTCTCTTAGTGGCTCCAAGCAACAAGGCTTTTTCATAGTCCAAACGTGACAATAGCTCTTAATAGATGCAGGTAGTATGCGTTATTTGTGTGCAGGTAGTTGACCTGTGCTTCCAAGCCAACTGACACTTCTACCATCATCCCCAGCGTTTTTACTGGGGCATTACCAGAAAGATGGCTTCTTTGATGGAGAAAGCTTTGTACTCTACTCCAAGTTTGGATCTTGCCTGGCGAGACCCAAAGATCATAAGTTCTGTCTTGGTGTTGTTCAGGCACATCCAATGTTTTTGCATCCAGATGTCAATAACATTATAGACCTCCGCTTTTTTGGTGCTGTCAGTGCCATGGTCTCCACTCAATTCGAAAATAAGCTGTGTGTCATTGGCGTAATTTGTAAAATAATACGCCAATGTTTTCTAGAAAATTACAGAGACTTCTCATGTATAGATTGAATAATAGTGGGGATAACCTGGCTCCCTGAGGAACTCCAAACATAATCGGGGCTGCCTCCGAGAATGTATTGCCCCAGTGTATTCTTGCTTTCCTATCCTTTAGAAAAGAGGCTAGCCATTCCAGCGCTGTTGTGGAACAACCTGCTATTTTGTTAAGCGCTGATTGAAATAGCTGATGATCTACCAAATCGAAAGCTGCGCTAAGGTCGAGCAGCATGAGTATCCCGGATTTGCCTTTACCAATCAGTTCCAACATTTGGGTCTGTAAGTCGAGCATGGCTGACTCAGTACTGTGGGCTGCCCAAAAGCCTGATTATTGCTCGTGTAGTATCTCCAGAGCTTCCACGTGTTTCTGCAGTTGGTTAGTTGCAATTGTATCCAGGATCTTCAGGATAAAGTTGGAATGTGTGATGGGACGTAAATTGCTGTGTTCTTTTGGGTCTAAACCCGCCTTTTTAACCAGAGGGGTTATTGTGACCTCCTTGATTGCTTTGGGAACTAATCCCTCACTAAAGGATGAGTTAACTATCCTGATCAGAGTGGGCGCAAAATGTTATTTATGCTCCAGGATAATCTTTGTAGGTAGAATATTTTCTGCCACGATGTAGGCTTCATTTTAGACATTACCAGGTATAATTCCTCCTCTGAGGCAGTTGAGAAAGTACATTTCTCTTTATTTTCCTGTGTTGGGATTTCTCCCAGGCGGATTTCTCTGCTAGCAGCTGATATGATATGATGTTATTTCTGGTTTTTAAGATTTTAGCAGCGAAACCTTCTTGTACCATTCAGGGTGCTAGTAAAACCTTTGTGTATTAACGCACTGGTGGTTAAGAAATTCACCACAGGATAGAGGAAGAATTTGTACAGAATCAAACCAAGGACAAACTCTAATAAGATATGGACCCTTACTTCCTTGGCAAGTAGTAGTCATGATAATCTGCTGTAGACTGTAAAAGACCAATGGTGTATGGGGGGCCGTGGCACCAACATTATCATCCAGGGTCACAGAATCTGTTATTTAAATGCATACATTACCACTGGGTGGTATGCACAAGCCCCTGCAGCCTACACTCCTCTCCCTCTCACCCATTGTGGAATCCATTGTGTGGGGGCCACCCAGGCACATCTACAACATTGCTCACATTTCAGCACTAGGGTTCCTTTATGGCAGGCTAGATTTTAAAGGATTTTGTCTTTTTTGTTTATTTTTTTACATGTTGGCGCTCTGTCCCAGGTGGCAACAGCTCAGTCAGCCTGGGGGGCAATTGGCCCTCTTCCCCTCCTTGCCAGTCTGCCCCTGCATACATGGGAGTGTGGTGTAATATTATGCATGTTTTGTGCATTACTTCTGGGATTACTCGAGCACACTCATACATCCAAGATTACATACTACTTTACAAATCTCCAAATCTGCCTTAGAAACACAATTACCACAACAATTTAAGACCTATAGTCGCAATTTGTTAGGCGGTCACTCTCAACTCAGGGAGTTCCTTTCCCCCCAAGCAAGGTGGCGTGCACCGAAAGCGCTTATACAGATTCAACTTTAGTGAGGCCTCCAACCTATTTTGCTCCACCCCAGCAAATACCCTCTGTACCACCAATAAGCTAGGAACCAGGCTGGTATATCGTAAGAACATATATTTATTTAAGGTTTGACAAATAATAATAAAAACCGAACATCAACCACCAATGCTGTGGCACAACACAATGTCACAATTTCAAATTACTTCCACCAATTGACTGACTTGTATTTCTAATGTACTGACAGATACTACAATACACAGGTACAATTTGGAGACTATACATCAAACACACACAGGATTTCTGGCACATTAACAATTATGAAATCTGAACAACCCCCAGTGATTGTTTGGGTTATCACAATGCTCTTCTCTCCCAGTAACAACCACCCCCATGCATCAGTTATGTATGACCCCTTAATTTGAATGCAAGGTACAGGGAGTGGGAATACAGTGGTAAAATCGTTTTGGCTTTTTATTAAAGGTAGGGTTTGACAAACAGGCACAATGAAAAATAATCGTTTGGGTTTTTTAATTGAAAGGCAACGTCAGGAAAGGAACTCAATGGGGAAATCGTGTTTGTGCTTCATATGTGCATGAAATGCAGGACTTTGGGAATTTTTTTTGGGATGCAAGTAAATAAATGGGAAATTTCATTTTTCACCCTCTACATTCACTTGAATGGCAGCGTTTGAGAGTTATCTAGTTTGGGATTATGGACCCCCATTACAGAAGATGGGGGTTTCAGAAAGGTAGAGCCACTCAAGTACTTTATTGTCCATACCGGCTCTAACACACTGGGCATGAACTTTGTTCGTTTTGAACACTAACAACACTCATCCTGTGATTTTCTGTATGGGAATTCATTGATTTAACTTCAATTCAATGCGCAAAGGACATATCCAGCTTCCCCACTCCCCACAATTTAATACAAAGGGATTAATGTAGGCAGTTCCCAACACAATTCAATTTAAGTTGATAGGGTGATTTTCTATAGTGGATATGATTTGAGTTAGATTTAATACAATGTGTCATGGGTCTCCCCAGTTCCACCCTCCTACCTGATCTGTGAGATGGAGATTAAGACTGGCAGATCCCCCCCCTCACTTTTGTTGGATTCAGATTAATCTACTTACATGCAAAGCATTGGTTATGGGACATCCAGGGAATTAGCAGGGCTCCTCTGGTGACAGCATAGATCTGGTAAAAGGCTTCAGTCAAGGGTAGTCCCCAGCACCCAGACTTCCTCTGGCTCCTCAAATGGCAGGCCCAGCTAGTTTCTAGATTTCCCAACCTCTGCCTCCCAGGCAATGTTTAAGGCCCAGCAATAGAGTGGGAAAGTCAAGGGAAGTATCATAAATCCAAAGAAAGGACCCAAGAGTCGAAACGTCAAAGAAAGGAAGATCAAGCAAGTCCCTTTTTAGATTGGAAATTGCCAAGATATAGGGCTAATGACAACTTCATATTGTCATAATTCCCAAGATAAGCATTAGCTAGCCTCTCTCCCTTCACCTCCCACCAAGGCGCCTACTGGCTGCTGATAGGACCAGGAGCGGGAAGATATGGGTTATGCAAGATGAGGGAGAAGGAAAAATACATCATTTCAAAATGACAGGTAGTTTTGGGTCTTAAAATTCTGCCAACGTGGCAACTACATTAATCTTTCGGATAACTACATGAACCTATATATTTTTGAATTCTACACTTCATTGCGAGTCGGAAAATACTATTCATATTGCGCCCTTTTTATCAATTTACTCCTGAGCCGAAATAGTCACAAATCTGCCCCTTCCTGATTCAAACCTTACATAACCTATCATCACACCAACTTTCTATTCCCTCAGAAATATGGGAAGGCTGGAATCATAATTGTCTTTATAACTCAACTTGTATCCATCACTCTTTTTTACATGGTCCCGACAGGTTTCTGATCCCCTTTAATATGAACCCGGGATGAGCTCAGTGGAACACACTATGCTCTTTTTATTCAAGAAAATGTATTCAATGTTAGTCAACGGCAAGGCACCACAAGTGTCCCTGAGTTTCACACCAGCCTCCACCATTTCTTAGGTTTCATTTCTCTCCTGTGACCTGATTAGGACATCTGGATGGCCCATGTGATTATGCTCTCCCCTCCTGGGCTTCAAAGGTTTTAAGTTCAAAGCTAATGCACAGTTAATGGGGAGACCTGACCTTAAGGTAACTTCTGCCAGCTAGCTTATTTGCCACCTTCACAATTCCAATCTAATCATCTGTATTTATTAGCATTTAAACTGAAAAGCAGACCTTCTTCTCCTAGAGGTCCTCAGCCAAAGGTCTCAAGGTCAAAGTTTCATAGGCCCAGGCCTTTCAGTTCAATGGGGGAATAACAAGCTACATACATAATTCTAAAAAATAGCATTTTACATTGACACAATGGGCCTGATTCATGGATTATTTGCGCCAAATAAAATGGGATTTCTGCGCCATTCTGCCCGCAAATCCCCATTTGTTAAAAAGGGATTTGCGGGCAGAATGGTGCACAAATGCCGTTTTCTTCGGCGCAAATAATCCATGAATCAGGGCCAATGTGTTTAACACATTACAAAAGTGCCATATTTCAGGCAAAGTCAGAAACCTACAATAAACGTATCCTGGAAGCCAACTCCCACTCAAAAGAGCTTTTCACCATCTTTAAAGAGCTCACCGTCCCCCCAATCTGTACAGATGAGATTGTTAAGGATGAAGCCTGGTGCAATAGCATCCAAACAGCGATGTTAAATAAAATAGACCTTCTTCAAAATAAAATAGCAGAACATTTCAAGGCTCTGCACCCCCAACAGACCCTCGCCGCCAATACCACTAAAGATCAGCACGCCTCCAAAGTCAATTTTTCTCCAATCACCGAAGCAGATGCTCTCCACATCCTCAAACAGCTCAAACCATCTCAATGCAAAGACAATATATGACCTCCCAACATCATTAAAGAGTGTGCGGCACCCTTCACACCGATCATCACAGCATTCATCAACGCCTCATTCAAGACGGGCATAGTCCCTGACAGCCTTAAAGAGGCATGGGTGCGTCCGCTCTTAAATAAACCAACCCTGGATCCTGCCCAACCTAATAACTACCGACCCATTACAACGGTCTCATTTCTTCTGAAAATCTTAGATAAAGCGGCACATATGCAGATACAGTCCTACCTGGAAAACAACTCTGTCCTAGGTAAAAGGCAGTCCAGATTCCGCAAAGGTCATGGCACTGAAACCGCTCTACTAGATCTGAAGAACCAAATCACCCTAATACTAGACAAAGGCAAGCCGGCCCTTCTGCTCCTCCTAGTCCTCTCGGCGGCATTTGATTTAGTCGATCATGCCATCCTCACGAACCATCTCACTCAGGCCGCACATTTCTCCAAACAAGCCACAAACTGGATCACCTCCTTCCTCGAAGGAAGAGTAATGAAAGTGTTCTCCAATATAGCTAATGCAGAGCCTACCACCATCAGGTATGGAGTCCCTCAGGGCTCATGCACGGCGCCTACCCTTTATAACTTGTTTACCAAACCTCTCTTTGATAAACTGGACGCACTTGGGATCACATACACCAACTACACTGACGATACCCAAGTACTCCTCCCGCTCACAGGACTCTACCATCAGGACGCAGCCACCCTCCAGAACATATACGCCACCATCCAAGCATGGATGGCCACAAACGGCCTATGTCTTATCGGAGATAAGACCGAAATTCTCATTCTTGGTCAAAAATCCCCCCTCACGAACCTCGACCCACTTTACACCAACTTCTGCATAGACAATTGTGTCATCCCAGTTCTACCTTCTGTAAAAACACTAGGAGTCCACATTGACGCCTCACTCTCCATGGACAAACAAGTCATCTCCATTGTTTCTGCCTCCGCCCTGAGCACTAAGCTCATTAATGCCATCAAACCTTTCCTAACCAAAGATAATTGCCTTTCTATTGCCAGAGCCACCATTGGAGCCAAACTAGATTATTGTAATGCGCTATTGGCTGGCACCTCCAACTCCAATCTCAATAAACTCCAAACAACACAGAATAATGCTCTAAGAGCAGCTCTCAATATACCAAAAAGGGACCACATTGTGCAAGCCAGAAAGGCAGCACAAGGGCTACCTGTCAAAGAGCGCATTACATTCAAAATACTTACCACCGCACACAAATGTATCAACCTGTCTGCACGCTCATACCTGTCTGATACGCTAGCCAGATCTCTCTCCACCAGACCAACTAGGCAATGCCACTCCAACCAGTTTAGGGTCCCACGCATCAAACGAGCTAGAGCAGGTGGAATAAGTTTCCCTTACATTGCCCCTAAGCTATGGAACGCACTACCTAGCACGCTCAGAGCAGAAACCTCTCTCACTGCCTTCCGAAAAAACCTGAAAACCATCTTGTTTAACTAATTCCCCTTCCTTCATGTCGTTTACGCTCTCCTCATCCTCTCCTCTCTTCCTCTCCTGTAGCTACTTCTCTTCTCTTGCAACTAAGTAATGATTTCAATGTATGTACAACAAATCATTTTCATATCTGTAACAAGCGCCACGATGCCCTTTGGGCTGCCTGTGCGCTAAACAAATGCGAATAAATAATAAATAAATAAATAACATTTAACATTTTGTATTACACGTAGGCCTGCTGTTCATAAATACAATCTTTCCTTTCTACTATATTAGAACAGAGGTAGATGCAATATTAATCTTATACACACAGATAGGCCACAGTTAACATAGGAAACCATTGTTTCACTTTTACAAAAACAAAATAGGCCTTTCTCTTTACATGCTGTGATTTAATATGATGAAAATTAAGTCTCTTAATTCTGGATAAACGCAATCTGTCACTTGACTTTATTTCTTAAATGTCAGGCATCATTCCTCTTTTTTATCTTCCAAATGCACCTTATTTCAAATTTGCACTGCTGCGGTTTTAAATCTGTCAAAGGGGCCATTTCCCAATTTACACAAGGTCAACATATGCTGCACCACCTGTTTCTTTTTGTTTGACTCCATTGGACACAGTTAGCAATATTACAGTTCTAAGGCACACTCTCCTTCAATTCTGTGTCTTTGTATTTTACTAAAGTTGAAATAGGCCCATGTTTGCTAATTCACTAGGCCTTATATTGGAAATCGCTGTTTTGTACTGGCTTTTATATTTCAATGGAACTCTACCTCAGCCAGCTTCACTCTCACAATAGGGGCCTAGCATGGCCTCCCCATCTCTGTCACTCTGGGGCTGTCTTTTCCCCCCACAATATTTGCCTACTCTCTTTTGCAAAACTATGGTGCAACTGACAGGACTGCCATGCACCCAGGCTATAAGAAAACAAATTTCCCTGCTGCATCTCTCTCTTCCTCTAGAGCATCTATTTCTCACTTTCCCATCCTTTTATCTTTCCCCGTGCTCAGTGTTTCTCCTCCAGGAGACCAACGTCTGTGTTCCCCTGGTTGCAGCAAAGTGTTTCACTTCACACAGAAGTCTAGGTGCTCTAATATTACTATAAGGGTGATTTGGCATGCAACATGCAATGCATTTATGAAGCTTATATATATTGTGGCATGTGTGCATTCAAGTATGGTGTGCTTATGTGTGTGTGTGACATTAGTACATTTAATTATAATGCATGCCTTTGTTTTTGATACATTTAAATACTTGCTCATTTATGTGTGCATGGGTGTATGGTTGTGTATTTTTGTGTGAGGTGTGAAAATACAAATTAACTTGTGTGTGTGCTTTGTGTGTACTTCCTTGAGTGCATGTTCATGTGTATGTTAATATGTCTGTACATGTGAGTTTGTGTGTGTGATGCGTACACACACTGCATTGGCAGTGGCAGGAGGTGTGAAAAGGGGGGGTTGGTGCCTTATGAGTGCAAATAGTGTCTTTATAAAGTGTATGCATGTGAGGCGTGTGTATGTTTGAGTGGTGTACATATGGGAGTATGGGCTGTTAGGTGTGATTTTGAAGCATTACTGTTTTTTATACTTATAAATACTGGGTAATCTGTGTCTGAATGGGTGCATCTTTGTTTGTGTGTGTGATGTGACAATGTTTATTATAAGCCTGAGTGTGTGGTTTGAGTTATTGCATGGAGCGCCTGGTGTCCGATTGGTGCATCGTTCTTGTCGTGTATTTATTAAGCTTATGCAAATTGCTTCATGTGTGGAAGCATGTGGTGTGTGTATGGTGTTAGTACATGCGATTTTGAGACTTGCCTTTGTTTTTTTATGCGATGTGCACGGGTATGTCTGTGTATTTGTGTGTGTGTAATGTGAAACTGAAAATTGTGGTTTGTGTTTGTATTTCAGTGCGTGTTTGCGCGCGCGCGTGTTTGTGTTACTTGCTCCACCGGTGGCTGCTCATCCTCTCTTCTATGCCCGCTCCATGGACGAGTGCCTCTATTTAATACCCAGCCCCACAAACCCTCTCCGGCTAGAAACAATCCCCAGAAGGTTCCGCTTATGCGCCGAGTCCCGCAGCTGGTCCCGGGGCTAAATATAGCTTCCCGCTAGTGGCTCTATCATTTCAAAGAGACCCGCAAGGTCAGAGGGTGGTTATATTTTAGGAACAGCGTCCGATCAGATCCCGGGCACTAATTTGCTGCTTAAGAGTACATGGGAAGGAAAAGGAAAGCGGTTCACAACGCTTCACATCACGGTGTTTCAACATGGTCCTGAACTAGCCTGTGCCAAGTGAAAGGATTGCTGTGGGGAGTTGCTCTCAAGTGCCCCTGAAAAGCTTTCTTAAAATGGGTATCGGTGCCCCCAGCAGGAACCTCCGGCCCGGAGACTCATATTTGGAATTGTCATTGTATCCGGGGCGCTGCCGCATTCGGAGGTCAAGTGTCACTTCCTCTCCCCGTCAATGTCCAATATTCTTGGCCATGTTTTTAAATGGATGAATTCATTACCGGGACATCTGAATGAGAAAAGGAAGCGACCACAATGCATAATCAATGCGTCCGCAAGATGGGCCCTTTCAGGGGAGTGATATTATTATCCTGTGGCCAAAATAAGCAGCAGGCGCTAGGCCTGATTTAAATTGAACCCCATATGGTTCGTCAGTATTGAGAGCCGGAGGTGATATTATTTTTACATTTAAAATAACATCGCGATTCGTGAACGGGTAATGTGATGTCGGGTCTGGTGCCAGACGTATTTCTGCGTTTTGTAGTTTAGTAAATCTTCAACGTGCATTCAGATAAAGGCAGATGTAAGCAACGTTGCTCTGCTGTAAAGGAAGTGCCCGAATTGCTGTTTAAATGGGGCTGAGGGAGTCTAGTTGTTAAATGTTAGGCTCGTGGCCACAAGTCTCGCTATATAATCCCGTCAGTCCGTTTGATCCTGGGCAAATCGTTCAAATTTGCCCTAGTCCTTCCTGCCAAATTGTGCACGGTAAAAAAAAAACAGACAACGCCCAGTATAAAGCATGGCAGGTTTACGGTGTTGGTGATTGTGGGACTCCGGTAAAGCCAGCTTCAACCGAGGCGGGGTCACCAGAACACTGAAAATGGAGAATGCGAGCTATATAGTCCCTCCTTCAAACACTGCTCTCTCACTCGAACGCTACGCAGCCTGGAGGAGTCTGTAAGGGAGTGTGTTGGTAAGGACTTGAAAATGAACTCCCCCGTCCACCAGGCTGGTTTTACATAGTAGCTCTTGGGTTTTTGTTTTACGCATTTGTGAAAATGTGCACCTAACTTGTGCGCAAAGTCCACCTCTTTCATTTTCATCAACAACATCCCTGTGGGACATGTTTTTCCATCAAAAGATATTTAGAAAATATACCCCACTTGTTTTAAAAAAACTACATATACAACGCCAAGCACTTTACAGGCACTCGACTTTCACATCACAGTTATGAACTGCTCAGTCCAATGAGGATTTGGAATGCAAGGACCACTCGGGAGCTTGCAATGCAGATGCCACATTTCTGTGGAAAGCAACATGAAACGCGTGCATGCGCAGTTGCAAACTGCAGCTTTGTGTCATTCTCTGCCTTTCTCTCCCGTGTCTGGCGCGTTTTGCACATTGCATTTACTGCACGAATTTCTCAATCCCCGTGCCTTAATAACGACCGTAAAACTTCGATGTCTCTCGACAACTTTTGGCAACGGGGGAGAAGTGTGGTACGGATACTCGCGCACACTAGGCACACACTAGAGTGTGTTCATTTCTGCGACTGTCCAACAGCATCGACATTACACATTATCATTGCTGTTTGTATGAACAGGGATGGCATTTAAAATCATAGGTCGAGGGTTGCTTGCAATGACTGTTAAATAAACTCCACTCAGACTAAAGGAAAGCCTGTACCTCGAGTAATAGCATTGAGATATTTACTTAATATTGTGTTTAATACATGTACCTAGTATTATAATCTGCGATGCCTTTTACCTGCATAAAAGCTAACTTTCGGACATTCGACCAGGCGCGCCAAATCAGAACACATTGGCAATAACATCTGTCAGGTAACTCGTCGAGTTAAGCGCTCACGGTATTCTCTCCGCGAGTCAAAGAGTTTGAGAGCTACCAAATCTGCCGGCAACGAACACTAGAAACCGTTACTATATTCGTTTTTCTGGCTGTCACCCGTTAAGGATTCATAGCGCGCTGAGTCATGCAACGCTATCAGCACGGTTTCTTAATCAGAATCAAACTAAATACGACCCATCGGTATATCACGTGGTCTTAAAGTCGTATGAAGACATGCGCGCCAAGAGTTCGTATGAATAATTACTTTTTACGTGGGGATTACTCGCGGCTGCCTCCCCTCTCACGGGTCGCTAATGACACATCGATATGTCACTGTCGTTGTGATACCGCTTTAATAGTACAGGACAATTACAAGTGCACTGCCGCACACTGTATTGCGCTTTGAAACACGTGTGTATAAGCGCATAATAAATACACAGTCAAGAATAAACTCGTCTACACTTTTTTTATGAAACGTCGCTTTCATAAACTATACATATAATGTACTGACGTATTTTTCATTCGATGACTCGCTCACGTATATATATCATGTATCGTGTTTGTGTATTTCGCAAACTATAGAGTACACCGCCCTTTCTTTAATGTGGCATCTACAAGGGATTTAAATGCGTGAAATGTGTCACTATAACACAAGAAGTAATTGCCCATTTTTGTAATGATTGTCAAAATTAAGTTAGGACCTTTTTTTAAAAAAAGTAGATTCGATTTTTTGCCGCCTGTACGCGAAGGATCAAACAGGTACTTTTCTCGCTAGGTATGCCGGGTCGTATTGTTCGTTGAGCCTCGTTCCCCATTGTTCCTGCTAGTGTGCTTTGTTTTCCATAAGAAAAAAAGAATAAAAACAAAATAATAACGGCGAGATGACAGAGCAAATTGTGTCACGTTATTCACACTGCTGAGAGCGTTCCCTTCGGAAGGCTTTGGAGGGTACATGCCTTATTGTTGGGGTTTTTACTGAGTACATGCCTGTTTATATCTGAAATTATCATTCAAAGAGCATTGGAAATAAAAGGCCAATCAGACCTCGCCTTTCACAAACCACGCACCGAGGGCAACTGCGCTTCTGACGCCAAGTAATCGATAAACGGCGTGTCCCGTATGAAAGACGCGCGAAGAAGATTGTGTGGCAGTGTCTTGATTCGCCCCAGATTTGGCAAAATGGAGTCCCTTTTGTGTAAAACCGCAGTCCTCCCTGGCGCCATTTTGGTGCCATTGTGTTTCCATATCGTTTCACTGCGTGATACGTAGACTTGTTATGCTGAGCTATTTACTGGCTAATTATTATTTGCTTTACATACAACACTCCAGGTATCGAGTGTACAACTATATCTCAAAATCACAAAGAATCCATGTTTAATCCAGTGAGGCCTCAGCCAGGAATCCCTCAGCTTCCCAGACAGGCCGGTTCTGTCAGAGGGGAGGTAAACCATCCTGTCAGAAGCTACCGATTCATGTTTTGTCACTTGTTGTCTGTAGTGGGAACTTTATAATCCCAGTTGCATTTTTTTAACTGGGCGCTAATGTCATTTATCACTTTGTATTAGTGCCCAATGGTTTCAATTCGAATTTTCAATAGGCGCATTTGCAAACTTTTCTTGCTGTCGCTATATATATGCAAATATCACTAAGGAATCCCCTTAAAAATAAAAATAAAAACGAATAGAAAAATAACTCCCAGAACCAATAAGAGTCTAGTGGAGATGAACAAAAACGGGTTGCCTATTGCTGTCATTTTTTTAGTTTGGCTTTTTTGGCAGTTGGGCCTTGTCCTCCCTTGCTTTCTTTATGTCCCTCTGTTATTTCCTTTTCTGTCATTCATTTTGCTTTCTTTGACTTCTCAGTATAGACATTCGAATACTATATTGAAACTTTTTAATCTTAGGGACACAAATGGTATTTATAAAATAATTGTATTTATTTATTTTTGCATTTCATTCAGCGCACAAAACCCCCAGGCATCTAGGCGCTGGTTACAGTAAGTGTGGTTACAGCATATGGGTGGATCTTACAAGCAAACTCTGGCAGGGTCGCACCCAGAGCTTTAAGTGGGCCGTGGCAATCCCAGAAAGAGCTCCCGGGGCCCACCCACGACTAGCCCCAGCCAGCAGACACCTCAGGCAGCCCGTGTAGAGCCATTACGGTTACACGAGCTGATAGAGCTTTAAGTGGTCCTGCGCTAGCCGGCTTGAGCCCCAGCAGTCTCCAGAAAAGGTTCCTGAGCCGGGCCCTGCTGGGGCCCACCCCGACTAGCCCCAGCCATGCTGACACCTGAGGCAGCCCAAGTAGCAGCTGCACGGTTACACGAGCTGCCTGCAGGTGTCAGCACTTCAGGTCCGTTAGAAGAAAAGAAAAGGCATAGCCTTTTCTTTCTTTCTAAACCGAAGTATGGACACCTGCAAGCAGCAGGTGCAACCGTGCAGTGCGGGCTGTCTGATGTCTCTGTACTCTGAAACAGGAGGAGGGCTGGACTGGCCAGCTCTTCTTTTGTTTCTGAGTAAATAGCCATCACCCAGCATGAAGCACCGGGGCTCCTCACACTGGCTGATGGCTATTTACTCAGAAACAAAAGGAGAGCTGGGCATTCCAGCCCTCCTCCTGTTTCAGGGTACAGTGCCATCAGCAGCAGGCAGCACTTTCATTCAAGGAGCCCGTGGTAAAGCATGGCACCGCGTGACTCCTTGAATGAAAAGGCTTCCTGCTGAATGTGAGCTGGGGCACACTCGTGTCACACCTTTGGTGCGCCCAGTCCCTTCGGTTGTTTAAAAGGAGGGACTGGGCGCATCAAAGGTAATAATGCCAGTGCGCCGCAGCTCTGCTTCTTTTAGCAGCCCCCACCCCTCAGGCGACGGGCTCTCGATAGGGGGTGTGGCCTAAGCACACCCGTACCTAGGCCACCCCCCCCGAATGAGAGCCCCCCTCAATTTCTAATCCCACTTAAAGCACTGGACGTAGGGGAATAGTAGGTGCTAGTTGTAATTACTGGCATGTTACAGCGGGCAAGGCATTAAGACATATAGGTTGCACGTTGCAAGGTTATGGATATAGAATAGCAGTCGTTCCAAAATTGTCAGGAACAAAGATACAGTCGAGGTGAGTGTATATACGAGCTAGCAAGTGAACTATACTTTGTGTACTGGGTCCGGCATGGTGGCGGAACGGGAAACAGCACATAGGCACATAAGAGAGTGATAATGTGGGGGTCAGGCTGGGAAAGCCTCACCTAGGAGACTGGGGACTACTGAGGACAGGCGTTTAGATAAAGTTACATGCTATGGCTCCTTGGAAAATCCACGCTCAGCAGCGCCTAGGGCTGCGTCTGCAGTGTGGGCAAAAAAGTATGTGCAAACAGAACAGTATGGTTGACAATCCATGTCTGGGTTACCGGAAAACAACATTGTCAGAGTAATGAGACATAGGCAAAGGGTACAATGCCTCTCGGTGTGCAATAGAATAGTCGGTTGCTTACCTAATTTGCCGAGAGTGAGTATGGCAGAATACAGACATTAGGCAAAGACGAAACAAACATCTGTTGGGCTAAAACAAGAACCAGGTAGCAGGTAGTACAAGTACAAGGGCATTCTTGGCCCTGACAGGCCCAGACAGGGAACAGACTTCGTCCTTCAGTGAGGCCCTTTGAGGGGGCAGGTTCGCCTGCCGGCTCCCTTAATGTCATAGTCAAAAACAGATCCTCCAACAGATCCCCTACCAAACCGCCAACTTCAGAGGAGAGGTTTAGCAGAGTAAGGTCCCAGGGAGCACACAGGGCTGCCTTGGCGGCCATGTTACATTGGAACCCAGGCTCTATGCATACAAACACATGGAAGCCCACAGGTCTTACCTGCCGAGTAGCCATTGATCAGACCCTCCAGGATACTGTGGCATGAAAGGGCAAATTTTGTGTCATGAAATTGCATATTTTCCTGCACAAAACATTATTTATTGCAGCATTTCTGCTGCACATTTTTTGTTGACAGGAGGGTGTAAGATTGCCACATTGCAAGAAAGAGGCATTGTTCAAGGCTACAATAGAGCCAGGGTGTCATTATATTCACCTTTTGTATCAATTTAAAAGGAAGAGTCCCAGATATCTCTGGCTTAGCAGAACAGTGTTTGTTTTGGCTATGTTTTCGGTTTAATGTGCATGCCTATTTAATATTATTGACCGTATTGATCATTAACAGTTCTAATGCTGAACATAGCCCCCTTCTTTGATCTCCAAAACACACCTCTCTCACCAACACACCTCACATATCTCACCAATTCCCCATCACAGCTTGCGTTCCCGAACCTCTCACTCTGTCATATACATACTCATGTGCTCTGTGCCACTGCCAAGTCACAATTTGCACTCTGCAGTCCCTGGCACACTCCAAATCATACTACCAACTCACACCTTATGCTCCACAATTCCTCCCACAGTGTACAGTGCTTCATTCTTTCTTGCTATTTCTGCATCTTGCATTCTTTCTCCCGTTCTATCGCACTCTTCCCTCATCCGTTCTCCCATTCTGCAGCTCACTGCCTTTTTCCGGCCATCTGCTCCCTCTCTGCTTTTTGGCCTGCTGCTCCCCATGAGCCCACGCTCACCTCTAGTACCTCCACTCCCTATCTGATGTCTGGCCCACCACCACATGCCCTCCTCTGTGCTCCCTTGCCCACTGCTTCCCCCTCTGACCCACTGCTCTTCCTCTGCTTTTTTGCCTACTACTCCACATCTCACCCATCACCCCCCTCTCCTATGCCTCTCATATTGTGACTATTTTTACATTTAAAAACAATTTAAATTTAGGCCCAGATGCTCAAAAAATGGAGCATCTAAAAAAGAGCAAAGCATATGTTATTTTTAGATAACCCATTGTTTGGAAATGAGCAGGTCACCTTATTCTTTGCAGCTTGGAATGAGGAGCATTTTAAATATTAAACTACCCTGCAGAAGAGAATTCAAAAGACACACGGTTGGCTGGCAGACAAAAAGACAGCATTTCACTTGCGACTGCCAAACAACAAAATGCTGTTTTCAGAGAAAGAGAAACACAAACACTAAATGGGCCCGGTATTCGAGTAACTAGGTTAAAGGCCTGAAACTACTTTCCATTACATGTGACTAATGCCTACAGTGCCGCTTTGCTAACAAAGAAAGCTGCCATGGAAAAATAGAAATGAACTCATTCTTCAGCATGGAAAAATGAAGACAATTGCACCTTGGATTGAAAAGGACTGTTTACCAGTGAAACTCCAGTGAGAATACGTGGAGCAGGTAGGTCTGGTAGATTGAGATTTGGAGAATGTTTGCAAAAGATATCATAGCACTGTGTTAGAAAGACATTTGTGCAGGATGGATAAGGATTTACAGATGATGCACTCACGGACAGGTAGCCAGTGTGCACTTCTTCTTGTTGTTGCGATATGCTTGTGGTTTGGGATGTTGAATGATGCACCGATGGCATTATTCTGAATGATTTGCAGTTCATTGATATTGCGCGAAGATGTCCCTTTAAATAAGGCATTGCAGTAATCCAATCTCAAACCTATGAGTGCTCTAGCAATGGTGACGCAGTTTTCGGAGTTTAGGAATGGTCTGCACGAGTTGATCAGTTTGGAGGTGTGGGCTGCGGAAGAGGTGATCGCGCTGACCTGCATTGAAAGAGACAGTGTGGCATCCAGGTAGACACACAAGGTCTTAACATTTCTGGAAACCTGGATGGTTATACCCTCAATGATGAAAGAGTTGTTGGATTGGCAAAGCTTTTTGAGAGAAGTGTGCGAGCTGACCAGTAAAATGTTAGCCTTTTCATCATTGAGACAAAGAAGGTGGGTTTCCATCCACAATAGGATGGTGGGACAGACTGAGTGTAGATTTTTATTGTCAGTAGCATAGTTTCCAGTGAGGGGACCAGTATCTGTGTGTCATCCGTGTAGTTCATGTAAGAAATTCCTATATCGTCAAGCAGGTCGAATAGGGGCTTTGTGAATATGATGTTTAGGGTCGGGGAAACACACAAACCTTGTGGGACGGGACGCCACAAATAACAGGGTTTGGAGGGGCTGCTGCGCTGGTTGAGAACACTCTCATGGTTCTCTCAGATAGGAAGGAAGAAATCCAAGAGATGGCATCTGGAGAAAAAGGTGCTGCTGAGGCCAAATGTCGGCACAGGCTTTGGTGGTCCAAAATGTCAAAGGCTGCTGGCAGGCCAGGCAGCAGGAGGAGGGCTGACTTGCCAGCATCTTTAATCTCGTCCAGTTGGTTCTTCAGATCCAGCGGGGCAGATTTAGTACCAAAGCCTGGACAGAAGCCATATTGTTACAGGCCCAGGTGATTGCAGGCTTCCAGGAAGCTCCGGATCTGTAGATAAGCCACGCAATCCAAGATTTTCAGCAGGAAGGGGATGGTGGTGATGGAGCGGTAGTTAATAGGGATGCTAGGGACAAGATTAGGTTGTTTTAGAGGGGGGAAGACCTGTGCATCCTTAAGGCTAGTGGGCACTGTAAGGAAGGCATGGTATCAAACATGGAAGACAGACACAAGTGATCTCAGTTCAAGTGTGTTTATTTAACTTCAATGGGTTGGTTGAACGCCTATATAACCTAAATCTAAGGATTTAGGTTATATAGCATAATCTAAGCAAGCTACAACCACCGAATAACAATAATAATGCAGTCCTAGTCAAGTCTCTGTCAAAGTTATTGGGCCTATCTTAATAAACCTATTGCCAATCCTTACTTCTAAATACATAAGGGTGTGGGACAATAATTTTTGCAACAAAGAAAAGTGTTCAAGAAATAATATGTCAGGACGGTTGAGCAGTTGGCTTCCCTTCCCCACGTTTTCAGCATGGGGCATGGCAGCAGGTTCGAGCCTCGCACACACTCTGGCTTCTCTGCCACGAAGACACAGTTCAAAGCATAGACATCAGAGCCTTCGGCCAAAGTTTCTTTTCCAATAACAGTCTCTTACGGCAGAGACCTGTCATAACAAACACATATCAAAGTTCCATTTCTATTAGGATCTTCACATACACAAGTTCTCACTTCCAGTATTTATCATGGGTCTCCTTCCTTCAGGCTTGGACCCCTTTGTATAACAATGTTTACTCTTGGTCTCCCTCATTCGGGCTCGGACCGTGGATCACCCTCGTTTGGGCTTGGATCCTCTTGATATCAAATTTAAGACGTTCAAATGTGTGATGGGTTTTGCTTAAACCATTGCAGGACCAATTTGATTCACTGCATACAATACTCTCATCAGTCTTTTGGCTTTCCTTTCTATTGGCGGTATACCTTCGATTGAGCACACTTACGGTGCTGGACCACTCTGTTAATGGTATTGTATCTTTGCTTCTCAGGTTCAAACATTCATCAACAGTTTAGCTTTATTTGTGTCTTTCATCACACATGTTCAACAATGTTCGTTCCAGTGCTCGTTATACAATGTTGCCGCTTGAACCTTGACTTCAACACAGACCGGTTTTGCATCAGTCTACCCAACTCACCGGCTGTGTTGATCTCTCTAATGCTTCTTTGTTCCTGAAGCCCAGGACAATACCCCGGCGGCTGCTGCTCCTCCCCCCTCTGTTTGGTTATGCAGGAGATCATTTGGTATCTATGACACGCAGTGCAGGAATCTTCAGGCTGGTTTCCTGGCCTTATGCTTTCTGCTTCAAAGGTTTCTGTAAAGTACCGGTTTCCTACTAAAACGACCAGGGGGGCCGGTGCGCACCAGAATTTGAAAAGACAGATAGAACTGAAGAAGGAGCGAGTGCTGGCGCACCACGCATGGACTTGCGCAGACTTGCTGGACCCTGACGTGCCTGGCAAAGAATAAGTATGTGCTGAAGGATTACAAGTCTGATGGGATCTGTAGTTCACAGCACAGAACACACAAAGGTTGTGTACCTGAGCCCTTTAGAATTGTGTGGGGGCATTCACAGGTGCCCCACTTCAGTAATTAACAAGTAATAGTGAACAACGCAATTCCCCCAAATTTCTAAAATATTGTAAATAAAATTCTAAAAACAAGGTAATTGCTGCAATTTATCTAGAAATCGAATCTAGCTGTCCAAAAGTAGCAAATTCAGTCAAAATAAAGGCAATCTAGTTTCAGCGTACTAATGCTGCAAATTCAAATAATATTTTTGGTGGTAAGAAGAGACAGGTTTTAAATATCAGCAGACTTGCTGGACGTTGAAGCGCTGACACACCTGGCAAAGAATAATTATGTGCTGAGGGGCTACAAGTCTGATGGGATCTGTAGTTCCCAGCACAGAGCGCACAAAGGCTGTGTAACTGAGCCTTTTAAAATTGTGTGTAGCGTACACAGGAGCCCCACTTCAATAATTAACAAAGCAATAGCGAACAACACAATTCCCCCAAATTTCTAAAATATTGCTAATAAAATTCTAAAAACAAGGTAATTATGCAATTTATCTAGAAATCGAATATAGCTGTGCAAAAGTAGTAAATTCAGTTAAAATAAACGCAACCTACTTTCAGCGTACTAACGGTGCAAATTCAAATAATCTTTCAATTATCGAGTGAATACATAGCTAAGCCAAACAAACCATATTAAAGCAGTATCAGAACACAGGTTATGGTCAGCAATACAATCAATTTTGCCAACCCTGTGTATGTAGGGTGGGATAAGACTCTCAGTGCTATAAGCCTGGGTAATCTACATTCTAAGTCAAGACCAAAGGTGAGCATTATGCTTGTTCAAGGCTATCTAAAACCACTGCAGCCACAGATGATACAGGCTCGAAATAATAGGTCTTAAATGTCGCTTCTGTGGACCACTCTGCAGACTTCAAAATATCATGCGGGGATGATCCTGCCGCAAAGGATTTGGACACCATCGCTCCCCGAAAGGAATGGGACTCATATATCCCCAAATCTATACCGGCTAATTGCATGACTTCTCTAATCCACCAGGCTACGCTGGCTGAAGCCACCGCATGAAAAGGCTTCCTGTGTGCAATGACCAACTGGTGCACCCCTCGAGCACTGGCATAACAGGGGCCCCCACAGTGCAGAGGGCCCCATGCTGCCCATGCCCAGCAGGGGGTATCCCGTGGCAGTAGCTTTCTGGTAGTCTTTAATGGATCGAGCCACACACAGTTTGGGCTCATCTGGGAAATATGGGTAAGAGATGATCGCGGAACCACTCTTAGTTCTCCTAGCAATATGAAAGGCCAACACTTCTGGGTAAAAGAATTCCTGTTCCATCCTGTGCCTTAACATCAGACACTCTCCTGCATGAAACTAAACACAACGACATCACCAGTTTACTGGACAGACGATGTATATATGTAATATGTATATATATATATATAACTGCTCATTGGCCGTACATTGCTTAAAGAGCCAAAAGACCACTTTCACATCCCATGGCATGGATTATTTGGCTGCAGGGGCTTGTGCAGCTTCACCCCTCGCAAGAGTCTAACCACAGCCGGGTGTTCCCTGATCGGTAGGCCATCACATTTCTCGTGGCTGCGGAAATAGACGACTTTTAAACTCCCAATGTGCGGCAAGCACTCCCATCCTGGGACAATTCCAAAAATAAATGTAGGACCTGAACTACAGGTGCAGAAACTAGATGAATGCGTTGCCTTGTGCACCACTCTTCTGACTTAGCCCAAGCTGCCTCATAGCGCCAGAGGGTGAAAGGCAGTTATGAGTCCCTGATACAACCCGCAGTAACTCTCGAAAAGCCTGGCTAATACCATTGTTGCTTGAAATTCTGCACGCCAAAAGCTGCAGCGCTCCTGCCTGCACCAGGGGGTGTTCCAGACCCCTGGGCTGCTCAACAGGTTTTGGCCTACACAGAATCACCCTCAGAAAATCTGAGGAAAGTTCCATCAGAATCGGAAACCATACTTGTGATTTCCACAGCGGCACTACAATCACTTTCTCCACCTGCTCCTTGCGGACCTTCACTAGTGCCCTTGCTAGCATGATGAATGGGCGAAAGGCATAATGCAGCGCTCCCGTCCAACTGTGGAGGAAAGCCTCTGTCCCGAGCGCCCTCGGGTCCAACCTCCGGCTGAAAGACCTGAGCTTCTGTGTGTTGAACATGAAGCTGAAAGGATCCATGTCTAGAGGCACCCAGAGGTCATGTAACTGTAAGAACACTGGCCTGTGCAAACTCCAGTCGCGTTTTGCCTCCCTGGAAGGTATTCTGCTGCTATCGCTAACTTCCTCTCCAGACAATAATGCCAGAAGTACTTTGCCATTTCTACTAGCATTTTTGATCGAGTTCCCACTAACTTGTTTATGAATGGCACTGCTGAGGTGTTGTCCATCTTTAACAGAATGCAACAGTTCACTCTCTCTTTGGAAAAGGCTCTCACTGCAAATGAACCCGCTAGCAGTTCCAAACAATTTATGTGCAGCTTCAACTCTTCTGCAGACCAATTTCCTCCTCTCTGCAAATGGCTTCACCTGGCACCCCAACCAGATCTGTTTGCATCTGATTCTATCACTAATTCTGGCACATCTCCGAATATGGCCCTGCCATTCCAGGCTTCCATATTCTGCAACCACCAATTCAACTCTGCACTCCCCTCCTCGTCCAATGGGAAAAACTGGTGATTTCTTACTCCCCCTGCAAATTATATGATATGACATGATATGTTATTATAGGAATTCTAGCCTCTGCAGTGCCCTTTAATGCTGGGGCCTGGGGAATATGGCTTGAATCAAGGCTGCCAGAAGCCCCACAATGCTTGCTAGATCCCGAACGAAATATACGTCTTCTGCTTAGCTACTCTCAACTCTTTCTTTATTGCTTTAATTTTCTGCTGCAGCAAATCCAAGGTGACATTTCAGGTGTCAAACCCCAGAAACTCCCTACGCTGCCTCAGCACCAGGTCCGATTTCTCCTGGTTGATCAGGAACCCAAAGGAGGTCAGCAGGGAACTCACCCATTGTACCTGACTCACTAATGTCACCTTGTCCTGAGCTAGGATGAGAATATCGTCCAGGTAACCTATAATCCTGATCCCCCTGTCTCTGATAGCTTCCGCTACCGGTCTCATGACCTTGGTCTACACCCAGGGAGCTGAGGCCAGTCTGAAGGGGAGGCATGCGAAATGCCAACTCTGTTGCCTCCCTAAGAATCTGAGGAACCACTTGTGGTCTTGAGCTACTGGAATGGCCAGATAGGCGTCTTTCAAATCGAGCCTTGCCAGCCAACCTACATTGTACAGAATATAAATGAGGAGTTTAATACCCTCCATCTTGAAGTGCCTTTAGACTAGCCAGCTGTTGGACCCCTTCAAGTCGATGACTGGTCTTGATTTCCCTTTCCAGTGTACCAGGAACATATGGCTGTAAAAGCCCGCCCGACTCGTCAGATACTGCTCTATCGCTCCCTTCTCTCAGAGACTGCCCAGCTCTGTGTCAAGGAGTCTCTCCTCCTCTCCTCCTCCCTAAGCCGCACTGGATGCATTTCTGTCACAATAAGCTCATAAGCTCCAGCCTGAAGCCTGCTACCATCTGCAATACCCAAACATCACCTGCTAGTACCCGCCATTTGGCTATACACAGCAATGTCCACCCTCCAGCCCTGGGGTAACACTTGCTTTGTGCACCTACCGCCGGCAGCGCTTTGCTGTCTGTAGCCTCCGTATCCTCTGCGGCCATGCAAGCCCCCGCCTCTGGAAGGGAAAAAGGCATTGTGTTGCCTGCACTCCCAGTATCGGGCTATGGGTCCTTGGGGCCTCCTTGTTGATCTGAAACGACTGGCCAAACAGCCCTTGTGTCAGCCGGTCCCCAGGAAAACCTGTCCAGGGAATACTTTCTGAATCGACATCTGCACCTTCTCCAGGGCTGTATATTTTCCCTCAAATCCGGACATCTCCTTAACTAAAGCTTCCCCGAAAAGCATACCCTGTGTAGATTCACCTGCCTCATAGTTGGCCAGATCCCCCAGTTTGCTGTCTATTTTTAGCAAAAGGCTGCACCGCCTCTCTGATGAGAGAGCAGAACTCGCACAAACCAGAAGGCCTACTGCCCTCTGCACCCAGCTGGCCAGCGTGACTGCATCTACGGGTTCACCTTGTCCTTGGCCCTCGCCCCTAAATCCATTATTTTAGCCAGGGGACCTGCCATGTCCAGGACCTTGCCCTGGCAACTCTTCCAGGCTTGGTCAACCCCTCTCCTGACGTATTTTGTGGCTTTGGTAATGAAGGAGACCAGTTTGGCGTCAAGCTCCGGTGTCTCCACAGCTTTGCCTGGGAGCTCTGGACAGGGGCATTCTGCCCTCATCCTGAACCGCACTTCTTTCTCCTGTGGCTTTCTGATACGTTGCGCCATATATCGGGCCACCCTTGGGGAGGGAAACCATTCGGCCGACTTTGGAGGCCTATGTTGTCGGGGTCGAAAATGTCTCTGATGTTGTCCCCTTCTTCCAGAGTAACTTTAGCCAGTTGCACCCTCTAAGGTTCATTGGCGGTCTTGCCGCTATCATCTGTGCTGCTATCGTCCACCTCATCTTCATCAGATTGGAGATCATCTCCATCTTCTACCTCTTCGTTAGAGGTGACATTGCCATCATTGGCTGCCCCTATATTTTCTGCCCCTGGAGTGAAGGCTAAGAGGTTCTGACGTTTTCCACAGAAAAGCATTCTTCAACTTTGCAAAGAATCAGTTACCTCCTGGGGCGTCTGTTGGGCCCAACCATTTAGTCAGCGGGATGGAAGAGTGGGGGTTCTCCTAGGCCTTATCCTCCTCCTTAGACACAACCTTTTTCCTGGGTTGTTTACCTGAGGTGCCCTCACCAGGACTGTGCTCTCTCTTCCTCTTTCTAGGAGCCATGCCTTTTGCAGTCAGGAGAGATTTCAATCCATGCAGGTGTTCTTGGATAGGCTGCACCCCTTGTGACACATCTATGAACAATGAGTTACCCAGGACCTTCTTGAAACCTAATGACAGGTCCCTGTCTAGCTCTTGTTCATCTTCACTGTACTCTGGGGTGGTACTTTCAGGCTCCATAACACTGCACATGCAACTGAAAGTGCAAAAGAAATGTAGCCTGTCTGTTGGCTAATGACTATTGTGCCTTCAACTGCCTGAACAAAGCAGGCTGCTTTTTGGAGGGAGAGCTTCACCTCAAATTCGTTCCGAGTGAAATGTCCCCATGGACAGCAACTTATTCTTAAATTGCAATGTGCATGCTACAGCGTTCCTTTCCCAATGCCTGCAACCGAATTGTGCGCCGTAATGATGATAGATGTGCTCAATGCATCATATGCAGCATGCGCTGAGTTCCAGCATTAGAAGAAGAAGATCCTTTTCTCGAAGGACTCCTAAGAGTCAGTAAGGGCCTTGCGTGCCTTGTACAGATAGCGGCTGAGCCCTGGGGAGTGCCATAGACCCTGGAGACCTCCCGCTACTTCGCAGGTGCTTTCACAACACTTTGTGGCTGCCACCATCCATAGTATGGTTCGGAAACCAACGCAGGTCACTGGTGCTGATCACAGCGAGACGTTGCTCGCAGCCTGTAATGATGTAAGGCACAAACACCTGAAAGAGATCAGATGCGCGAGCTGCCGCCCGTATTAAAGGTCTAATCTTGTGCCGAGTTGCAATCTCACTAAAAACAGTAAAAGGCACCAAAGATACCCACAATGAATTCAATAACCATGAGAAGCACCTTCACTAAGCATGAATCCCCATATAAGTACTGAAACAGAAACATATCTTACAGAGCAATGATAGGGTGACTTATCTGCTTGAAAGAGCAGCAAAGAAAGGGGAGGAGACACAGGCAGGACATGACATGAGGATTGTGCTGGATCATGATTGGTTTAGAAAAATGGATACAAAACTACAGGACACTGTGGACTTCTGGGGATTTGTAGTCCCGTGTAGGGTAAGTTTTGTTTAGTTGATTGTTTAAAAAAATAACATAAAAGATGTGTAAAACAAAAGATTTGTAAAACAAAAAGTGAAGATTTAAAAAAGCTGCTGTGAAGTGTAGCATTAAAGAGTTTAAGCATAGTGCCCGTCACCAGTCTTGACATAGAATTAGGAAGGCTTCTAATTCACAGGCCACAGGCCCTAATGCGTTGTCTGATGTTGTTCTTATGGAGGATACCATGTTGTGGGCAATGGTTTTATACATCTTATTATCAGAAATGATAGCATTGGGTGTAACACCATCATATTGGAGCCTTGCTGTAATTGTGCTCCTATTCAAGAAGGGAGATAGAAACAGTCCTCTTAACTATCGACCCATCTCCCTTCTTGATTGTTAAAGCAAGATTTTTACAGGTTTGGTATTGGGAGACTTGGAGTGTTGGGCAACATCATCTGGTCGCCTGCAGAAATCCCAGACTGGCTTTCGGAGAGGGACTGGGATAGACTTGGACAGTTTTGTGGTGAATTGCCTGAAGTATGGCTCAATGAGGGCTGGTAGTTTGCTGACATATATTGCAGCAATTGACTACTCCTAAGCTTTTGACTGCATAAATCAAAACGTGTTGTGGCAACATCTGAAGTACTGGCATATTCCTTCAGCTCTCCCCTCAATTTTGGTTCACCTGCATGATTCCACTCTTTTACAGGTGCAACTGAATGGGCAGGGTGCTCTGACAGAGTGTACTCCATCTAAAAGGGGACTCCACCAGTGCTGCGCTTTGGCTCCCTGCCTGTTAAATCATTATCCGTCAGACTTGGGCGAACGTTTGTTTGGATCTTTTTTCCCCACCAAGCATATCCATGTTGACTGTACCCTATCTCACGTACGCTGATGACGTGATTTATTTGGGTAGAGCCCGGTAGGCTTGCAGTAACAGCTTTATCTGATTAGAGAACATTCTCTGAAAAATTAACTCAGTGTGAATGAGAAGAAAACTAGCATCATCAGGTTTCATTAAAATGTCAATAAAAGAATGGGTCACTGCTGGTTTATTGGGGACTCAAGAAATAGACTATACTCATGGTTTTATCTGGTTTGGGCTTCAGTCTAGACACAGCTGACAATGTTGATATTTTAACATCTCATATCACGTCCAAGGCAATGCACCTAGCCACCCAAATGAAGATAATTAACTCAAAGGTCTGTCATTTTTTCGATACAACATTTGTTGAAGTATTACAAAATGAAGGCAATACTGAAACCTTTATACGGCATGGAGCTGTGTGCCAAAACCAGAATTTTGAATTACGACAGAGTAGAGTCTGTGGTGTGGAAGCACGCCTTGAGCTTACCCAACTGTGTGCCCATTGCACCCCTTCGGTTTGAGTTGGGTCTAACAACTTTGGGCTCCCAATTGGATTTGAGGATCCTGATGCTGTATAGGAAGCTGTTGGTGTCTCAAAGAGGATCTCTGTACTATGGCCTTGCTGAAGTGAAGTGCTCATCTCCTGGCCTGCTGAGGAAGTTTGAGAAATAGGCATACTAGGAGTTGGGCGCTTCAGTGGACAATCACATTGTGAATCCAAAGTTTGTTGAACTATGATTGGATTCTGACAATCCCAAAAATGAAATCATCGAAACTATACAACAGTTTGAGTCCACTAAACAGGCCTTTGGGGGAAATCCCCAGGTATTTAAAGAAGTTCCCTAATGGTTATTGGTACCAACAGTTCTTAAGATATATATTAAAGCTGCTTCACACGGGTGAAATACTCTCAATCAGGTCCTCTCCTGATGGGATATAAGTAGATGGGGCCTATGTATAAGCAGGGTGGTTATCCAGACTAGGGAACACAGTTTGGTGACATGTCCCACATTACAGACTGAACAAACGCTGTGGTTGGGTTAGTTAGTCCATATTTTGCAATACTTAGTAGTGGGTGACTTCTTTCACAGAGTCTCTAGTGGGGAGGACACTGTGGTAACTATTAGAGTGGTCAAGCTGTTGCATTGTGCAGGACTGATTAAGACCGTGACAATGATGTCATTGGATAGGCATTGTTTTAAAATGAATGTTGAAACATTCTGAATGTTCTCAATGACCTTTGCTAAAACTCTTTCTATTACCTTTTTCTAATTTCTTCTGACTCTTATTTCTTTTTCCTTTTCTTTTTGTCATTTCTTTAGTTAGCTTCTGTTATTGACCTAGTAATAGAAGGTTGAACATGTTTTAATTTGAGGACTGTAAATACTGTATTTACTGACAGTGATTGATTTATTATGAATTGCAATTTATGAAATAAATTGTGTACCTTGTGTAACTACCAAAATCACAATACAAATAAATCAATTTATAATATATAATTTAAAGATGGACATTGATGGCCTGATGTGAGATATTAAAAAAGGCCTTGTGTAAATAAATGGTAACATTTCAAAGTAGGAATTTTCTGTGCATGAAGAAAAGCTCTGTTCAGCCCAACAAGACATTTTTTCTCCTGAGATTTGAACACCCAAACTGCTCACCTCCCCCCATCAGATGCAAGGGTCAAGCTCTGTCCTTCTCTTTATCAGAAAAATGTCTTTGAAGCTGTGGCAGAGCTCGGGATGGGTTTTATGCAGGGTTGATTTAACCCACACTGTGAAAACAATGACCCAGCAAATGAATGTGAACTCTGAATAATTTGCCAAAAGTCTGGTGCTAAATCAAGCAGCAGTTTTGCAGTTGGCAGATGGTGATCCAATTTACTGCATTGAAACTGGAGAAAATTGCTCAGTAGTGACGCTTTCTGCCATCTATTGCTCACTCCTGGTAGCTACGGGAGCTCGGCGAGAAATAAGCAGTGCCTACCTGGGATCAAATCACCTAACGTGCGCACACAAAGTCAGGTGCTAAGTCAAGCAGCAGTTTTGCAGGCGGCAGAAGATAGTGATCGAATTTACTGCATTGAAACTGGATGCCATCTATACTCTATGGAAGTTATCAAAACCCTCTGAAAAGACCATAGCGTGGAAATGTTTAAAATGGCAAGGAACCTTCCTCTGCCTGTATCTTCAGATGAAGGGGGGATATAAGCATTGATCTGCACAAGGAGTAAAGAGAGTCACATGGGTGGTACTACTAGTGTGCTCATTAAACGTGGCTTTTCCGCCTCCTCTGAGCTTAACGTGGAAGTAACAAGTTCCCTCCTGAATGACTATATGAAATTGAGACCTTATTGGACAATAGTAGTGAGATTACTGTCGCCAGGGTTAACAACACTGAGCACTACCCAAGAAATTATCTGGAATAAGAATTTTGGAATTATGAGACAGATTCATTAGGTTCATCCTATTTCTCCAACCCTCGTCCTAAGCACTGACAAAGTCATCTTAATACTCCTGAGGAAAATACTACAACTAGGCTTTTTGAGACGCAGAAAGATGAAGGCTCTATTGATTCGGAAAAAGCAACAATTGCATTAAATGGTATAATGTCCTCCTTCATCTTTCTCTGTGAAGGCATAAAAGCAGAGGTCCAAATGCATATCATCGCTTTGGGAGCCATTCAGAAAAAGCTGAACGCAGTCACAAATGATGCTGAACTTAGATCACTTTTTTCAACTAAACCCCATTTGGAAATGTCGGACCTTTCTCCAGCAATTTTATTGCTCCAAAATATAGAGTCATTTCAGCATTGCAATTTGGACTCTGTTCCTACTAAATGTAATACAAATGTGACCATGCCCAGAGGCCACCTAGTGGATGAAGGCTAAAGCGATAAAGGTGAGGGGCGCATACAAAAAACGAGTTCACCCCCGACTTTAATGGATCATCTGGAGGCACAGAATAATATCGTCCAAAGTAATGCCCCCAGACGTCTGGTTCCACCGAGACATTACAGCTTCATCGAAAGGCCACTCATAAGGCAAATAAAATATGCAAGCAGCAACAAAATAAAACATTAAAAATCAGAAGGCTACTAATAGAAATAAAAAATGGTTGCGGAAATTCCTACGAAATTTGTCTATTAAGGAAGCAGTGGCCAATATGAAACCAAAGCCAGTAGAATTAAATTATAATCCTTTACCAACTAACATGAAACATAATCATGGTGAATTGCCAGAGGATGTGATTTCTGATACCTCTGTGAGAGTGAAAAAGAGTTAGCTTCTGATCACTCTGATGACTGTCAGGAAATAGGGGTAACAATGAATGCACAGCTTGAAAGAATAAACAAGCCATGTACAGTATCCGCAACAACACCGTGGGAATCTCCTGCCCACTGTGATAGAGGCGGGATGGGGGAATTGGCTATGCTCCAGCGGTGCACTGTGTTGTTTGATCAAAATGGTTTGATCAACATAATTTCAGATCCCTCATCCAAGCAATTATCGCTTCCCCTTCAATCAACTGGACCTATCATCATTAAGGATAGTAGAAATGGCTTTAACTGTGACTTGACTGAAACTGATCAACTGGTCCCCCCACCACAATATAATAAGATTATTGTAATTGGTAATACAGGGCAGGTGGATTTTTGTGGTTTTACAAAGCCTTTGATAAGTGGGAATACAGGGTGGGTAGATTACTGTTGTTCCTCTATGCCTTCGTCAAGTGGGTTTAATCACCATAATACAGTGACTTCTGCCCTTAGCCAGCAATCCAGGACCACCCAATACCCAGGTATACTTGTAAGCAAACAAGCCAGGAGCCTCGCAACTCAGAGGTTAGCAACAGTGGGTATCTCTTTGAACTGCCACCAAATGCTTTGGATTTGGGTCCCTCTGTATTTAAGCATCCAATGTCTTCACTTTAAACAGAAGGTCAAATTGTTTTGCATCCTAAAGCTTTTGGTGTACATGATCATCTGCAGGCTTGCCCTACCCTCCATGCACCGAAGAAAAACGTTCCTGTGTCTAATAGTAATACCAGAGTGTAGAGTGGGGGGCATGCAGTAAAGATAGAAATTAGGTGGCAGACCACTTTCTACCATCTGCTCATTTTGTGGGTGACAGTAATAGTGTTAAATCAGTGGCCTGGAGCTCTCTGTGGAACTCTTCTGCATAGGTTTCGGAAAGAGAGCTGCTTTAAGAATGATGAAAATATGGTCCTCAATAGAACAGCAATTTTGACCCTGTTCTGGGAATTACCCAACCTAACCGAAATAAGCTCAAAAGACATAGACCGTGTGGAATTCTGTGATTTGCTGTGCACAAGTGTAGCTATTATTCATGTGGGCTGCTCATTGGTTGCAGAAGTTATTAGACGTGCGTTTCCATTGATAAGGTGCTTTAGCTTTTCGGTTACAGGTTTGGGTTTGGCCCCAAAAGAGCCAGAAAAATGTTATGTGAAGGAAACATTGGTACTGAGGGCAAGGGCCTTCAGATACATGTGCCAAATAAGGAGCAGGCAAATTGTATAGTTTACTTGTTAGAACCTGTTCCAGCTAAATGTGTGACGGAGCGTGATTGGTCTTGGCTGTCGGAAGATTTACTTACAGCCAAAAACCAACCAGAATATTCAAATGAGCTTTAGTTGACAGCTCTCCTTTACGGATTCTGTCATGGAATTCAAGAGGGCATAGAGCCCTCTTTTCTAACCAGGACCTTGTTAATAGGACCCAACAACATGACATCATATGTATTCAGGAACATTGGCTCACGTCACCTTCCAGTTTGGACAGGTATTGTGTATGTTTCAGAACGCACAAAAAGGGACATTAGGGCGACCTATGGGAGGGCTACTATCCCTATTCAAATTAGGTGGAGGAATAACAGCTATTAAGATTCTAATGTCAGAGAAAGGTTTAATGGCAATTGAATCTTTATAAATAAAGCTGAATGTATGTATGTGTGTGTGTGTATGTTTGTCCGGCTATACAAATCCACACAGTTGAACCCACCGCTACCAAATTTTGCATGGATTGCCCATTTCGCTGGGGCAAGAATGTAGTCTATGTTTGGATACAAAAAATGTATTCTGTAGACACCCTCATTTACTGATGCTCACCCGGATTCACTGGAGTAGGTACTAGAAGGAGGCAACATTTGGAAAAGTGTCTGAAGCAAAAGGTTTGATGTGTTGGTTATTCCTTTAAAATGTATTACTACTGTATACAGTTTGAAACTTTTTATTAAAGCAGTTTTAAAGGGAATAAAAAAAAAGAATTCAACATGTTTTTTTATCACGGCATTCCAAATATGGGAAATGGCAAGGTTACAGTTTGCTTAAGTTCATTCATTAGAAGAGAGCAAAATCAAACAATCTTTCTTGGCCATTTTCTCAAATGTCCTGAAGCCATTAGGTGACTGAAATATGCCGCACAAAAAACGAACATCACTTGGAAAAGCTCCATTTGATGCAAAGCAAAAATCAATATCAATAACTTCTGAAACACAACAACAAACAGCAGCATGACTTGCCGACAGAAGGACAAGAGCACATTTCTCCAGGGCAAATGAGATGCCAGAGCAACCTGAAGCAAGACTTACTGACATGAGGACAAGAGCAACATCCTCCAGGATACATGGGACACCAGTCAATCAGGACATGGCAAGGCCGGGTACCCCAGCTAGTTTGTCATAAAAGAGTATGAGTCGGATCTCATTATCCCGCGAATTAATATATACTGCCACAAAGGATTCAAAACTATAGATCTGATCTTGACAGAAGTCATTGATTGTGTTGAATGTTGGTCAAGGAAAAATGGAAGTTCTCATGTGGCTGTTTTGGGTGACTTAAATTTGACTTGTCCACTGCATGAAGCGAAACATTGGGAAAGCATGTTTGTACTCCTGAACAAACCGTCTCTGAAAAAGCACCATAATGGGGTGAAATGGTATAATAGCATGTACTCCTTGGGCCTTTTCAAATTAAATGGCACAATACAGGGTGATGTCCCTGGAAAGTGCACATGGTCCAGGGGAAATTAAACTCCACTCTGGATTACATATTCGTGGACCAGCTTATGTATGAAAAATGCACATATTTGCATATTGCTCATACTCCATGGATTGATCATTGTATGCTTAGTTGCACCTTTGCAGTGCAGAGGGGCACTCAGATTCAAATTTATGTTGAGCCTGTTCTCACAAATCCTAGGGATAACAGAATAACTTGGAACAATGTAGCTATTAAGAGAGTTAATGATGAAGTTTCTCAACCCCTTGAAATACAGTAATTTTAAACACAAAATGGGGTTGTTTACCGTTGACACTTTTGATCAGGCACTTTCTCCTGCCTTGGCTCCATTTGTTTTGGCTGTTTCCAAAGAGAAACTATCAAAACAAGAAAACAAAACAAATTGCCACGTTTATGATCCAGAAACTGCTAGGCAGAAGAGAGAATATAGATACACAATAAGCGCTCCCAAAAAAACAAGATGTGGTAATGATTACCAAAGTTATGTTGAAGTACAAAAACTGGGTCAGGTGTCATAGAGCAAAACGAATGCACCATAACTTGTAAGTCATGTTGGCTACCCTTAAGTCCAAACATGTTTAGAATTTTTGGAATCTGGTCAACTCTATAGAACGCTTAAAACAAGGAGCTCAGATCAATTCGGTTTCTGAATCAGATTGGGTTGTACATTTTGAGACACTATAATCTAGGGATCAAGATGCTCCTTTCTTGATGAGCTCAATGTATTTGGACCCCTTTACTCAATGTAACTTTGATATCGCCCCACAAATTGTTTATGATGCCATGCTGTCTGCAAGCCAATCTAAAGCACCTGGCCCTAATAAATCATCAAATAAACTGTTTAGGGGAAATCCAATTGGGGTGGGCTACTTTACTATCATTCCCATTTAACAGCATCATAAAGGAAGGCTGATTTCCCCCTTTGTGGTTTGTCTCCCATATCATACCAATCTACACACCGGGGCTTAATGGTGACCCTAACAACTATCGCCCCATCTCTATCATTGATGCAGACAGTAAAATCTTTGCTGCAATTCTTTTAAAACATCTTGAAACATGGGTAAATGAGGTGGAGCAACTGCAAAAATGGCAGAGAGGCTTTAGAAAAGCACACAGTATTATCATAAATGGTTACATTCTTAAATGTTGTCAAAATCTTGTTACTGAAGGCCGGCATAAGAATATTCACATTGCCTCTTTAGATCTTAGTTCAGTTTTTCACACAGTAAACCGTAATAATTTAAGGTGGAAACTGTTTAAATGGGGCATCCCGCTGGGACTACTGAAGCTAATAATACAATTACACAAGTCAACAGTGGTGCAGTTCAGGTTGAATGAGGCTAGGGCCTTATCTAGAACAATCCCTGTTGAGAATGGTCTAAGACAGGGCTGTATTTTAGCCCCATGTCTCTTCAACCTTCATGTCTATGATATGGGCGAAGAGATTGAAGATGAAGGCCTGGCTCTGCCAAAAACGGGTGACTTAAAAATAGTTTGGTCTGCATACGCGGATGTCTTTCTCCTGTTTGACACCACTCTAATTGGCCTGTAAAGGGTGATCACAGCTTTTGACAGGAATGCTAGAAAACATGTCTTGAAAGTAAATGTTGAAAAAGGTTTGACCTTTAGTAAAACAAAGCGTCCCTTGAAAAATAATTGGTCTATGTGTGGTGCTAGACTCGAGAAGGTAAATTACCTTATTTATCTTGGTTTCATGTGTCAAGTATGGTAAACAAAGGTAGTCTGTGTGCCTTCCTTAACCAGCGTACTGACCAGTTAATTAGACAGATGAAACACATTAAACAAAATCTTTGTAAACATTTGTGGCTACCTTTGTTAAAATATGATGCAGCTGTAGTCATCACGAGACTCAAGTATGGTGTAGAAATGTACCCATTATGGGTCTATTATATATTAGGAAAGATGGAAAGTAAGGTTTGTAGACAAGATCTGGACATTCCACATGCAGTCCCTGCACCTGCCATTTTGTATGATTTGGGTATCAGTGGAATTAAGACTAGAATAAGGTGGACATGGCTAGTATTTTATAATACATTGCTGCTCCCTCCTCCAGATTCTCTTTATGCAGAGCTGAACAAAATTTTACTTTTGTAGTTGGACAAAACAGTGGTAGATTTTGGGAAATGTGGTGAACAAATTTTGTAATGAATTAGCGTTAACAGCTGAAGACCTGAAACAAACACCTGGTAGGATTAAAAAGTGTTTACATAAATTAGATAGGTGTATTTTGATTGGCGTTTTGCACTCGAAGAGGAGTATGTACCATCTCTCTCATTAGCACAAGGATATGGATCTTGTAGTTGTGCATTGGAGGTTATTCCCATGTCCAGGGCTTAGATGAGGCTTTTCAAGATTCCGCTGGAATTTGTACAGGACGTATGAAGTGCCGAAACGCTTTAACAAACCCACTTTTGGATAGTCTGACGTGTCGATTCTGTGAAATGAATGGTTCAGTTGAAACACTTAAACATTTTATAATGAATTGTGAACATTTAGCACCAAATTGCCAGATTTTCTTTCCCAAATGTTATGGAAAAAGGAATATTGTTAATACTGACTCATTTTGGAAATCATGCATGAAAGGCGATGAAAGGTCTCTAAGCATTGCCGTAGTTACATTTTTAAATTTATTAGGTTTGAATTGATTTAGTAAATGATAAATTGATTGGGAATTGCACTTACATTGTTTGAAATTAACAAGGAAGAGTTTTGAATTATGTGTGGATGTATCATACTGGATATGTATATTTTATGCATATTTACATTTTTCTTAATGTGAGTTTTACCATGTTTTTCTCTGTTTTCCTCTATTTCTATGAATGTTCTTTATTCTGTGATTGTTAAGGTTGAATTTTGTGTTTAGCCAATAAACAATAAAAAATAATAATAATTCCCCAAAATTCAGTTAAATTTGTTGTCCGAGCTGATAACATTTGCCAGACAACAGCTGAGTCACATGAGTCCGTGGGTGAGGCTGTATTTCTCTGCTCTCAAAGATAAGAAACAGATCGGCATTAGCCCTGGGAGAAAGAAATTTTAAGTGCTTTTATGGAAGGCTAGGATCAACAAAGGCCAGAGGCCAGGTGTGCACACAGATCTTGGGAACAAAAATATGGCAGTTAATTGAAGGGAGAAATATGCATGTCAATAATTTTTTACATAGGAGTGTATGGAGGATCATACTTTCACCATCATCTTGGGAACCATATTTCGCAGAAAAATGGGACAAATGTCATTGAAAAACATGTGCATAGGGCCATCTAGTTAGACCATTTCCCTAAGAATTTGACTTTGGGAACCAGAGTTAAAAGCTGAAATGTGATGATAGCTTCCCAGAAAAATCGTGTGTTCATAATCCTCATCTTTGTTGAATAAATTACAAAAATCTGCCATTCGAAACTGCAAAATCGTCCCAAAATGAGATACATTTAATTAAGTCCAGCATGATCAAACCATTACGGAAACATATCGTTTGAGACTCTTATTTGTAAATAACATTTTATGTTGGCCATGCTGTAGTTTTTAAGGTCATAACTGAATTGGTCAAAATGCAATTTTAAAGGGGTGGAGTTCAGACTCACAGGGATGAAGCCCAGTAACTAAAAGTGACTAATCAGACATAAGGAGGAAACCAGGGAAAGACATAAGCTGGGATCCATTCAAGAAGAGGAAAATAAAAAGCGATGGATTCTAGAGGTATCCATGACTGAACCTGGAGATGCCACCTGACCCGATCCCTGTCCTTTCCCTATGAGATGATTCAGGAGCCCTAAGCCAAAGTCTTTTCATGAGCACAACAACTACAGATATTCCATATAAGTAAACCTGTCCAACCAAACCAAGTCTTGTGGGGATCTGTTTGATTTCATATCTTCCCACTATTGATTGGGTGGGCAGGCCAAGTATATTTTTACTACATAATAATTTAACTAAGCCCCTTTTAGTCAACTGACACAGGGTGATTTTGTTGAAATTCAAAATCAACAACATTGCTTCCAGTGTGGATACAAATATAGACTGTTAAAGTAATTGTCTACTCCTATTTCTTTTGCCAACCCCAAAAGTACTTAAAGGGAGGGATATAAAAAGGAAATTCCCAACTGTTCACCATTCCTCAGACCCTGCCTTAAATTAGAGGGTTTCAATCTAAACTGAATATCTGTATTGTGCTGTGGCAGAATAGTGTGTTCCCATAGTTAAGCAGAGTGAAGTCAATTATTTAAAATCACATCTCTGCAGAAAGTAAGAAAGTGACTCCTGATAGAAGAAAGATTTTTGATTGCATAGGGGTGAAGCAGAAAGTGTTCCATGTATACAATTGTGTTGTTCTCAACAATTTGTTGTGCTACAACACTGAAAGCATTGTCAAGTGCGCAGGGAGAGTAAAATAAAGAGTGCTGCACATGTCAAATTTATTTTTACCAACAGAAAAATGTTGCATATTATTTAAAGCAAACCCCATGCAAAGTATATGGTGAAGTTAAATTCTTTTGTCATGTCCAGGGTACTGCACAAATCTGTACATTAAGAGTATTTTGTGAGTGACCTAGGTATCCAAAGTATTCTATAGACCTGTGTTTTTATGTAACCAAGGTGACAAGAACCCACGAAGGAAAACTGTACAGGTTGTTGGGTTAAATCGTATTTGATCTGTGTCATCCTAAACCAACTTGTATTCTCGGCACAGAGTGGGGTGGAATGTTTTGAGATTTTGTACAAATATTAAGTTTCCTATTCATTAATAAATATATATTCTTTCTATGCACCAGCCTGATTTTTGGCTTATCTATGTGCAATAGATAAGCCAAGAATCAGGCTGGTGTGCAGAAAGAATATATATATTAATGAATAGGCAAATAAATATTTGCACAAAGCACAGGACACGCCACCCCCCTCTGTGGCCCAAATGCTTTTCTTTCCTGACAATTCAATTTTCACACAAATTTAAAACACCAGTTGGCTTAAGATAATATAGATCCCAGACTCTTTAACGCAACAACATGTACAGTTTTCCTTCTTGAGTTCTTTTTTTCTCACCCTGATTACATAGAAGCACAGATCTATAGAATGCTTCACATACCTGGGGCAATCACAAAATACTCTTAATGTACCAACTTGAGCATTACCGTGGACATGATGGAACAGTTTAACTTACTTTGCATTGGATTTTCTTTAAATAACATGCAGCACCTTGAAACATGACCGATCATACGCTTGGCAATATACTTTACATGAAGTTTAATTTGAATAACATGCTACCCTTTTCTATTGGCAAAAGCAATTTCACACATGTAGCGCTCTTTATTTGTTATCTCCCTCTGCAATTGGCAATGCTAGCAGTGGGGCAGCACAGCAGACTTTTAAGATCAAAGCACAACTATGCAATTAACCATATCTCTTCTACCAGAAGTCACTTTTTCACACTCTATAGAGGGTATGCTTTTAATCAGGGACTTCACTATGTTTAGTTTGGCAAGAAAACTTTCTGCCACAGCACAAACCCAGATATTCAGTTTACATTTAAAACCCCTCTGCTTTAAGGCAGGGTCTGGGGAATGATGAACAGTAAGGAATACAATTTGTTTAAGTACACTACTTCCCTTTTTGGGGATTTTGGAGTTGGCCACAATAGGGTAAGGAATACCCACTCGTTTTAAATGACTACACCTTCAATCAGCGCTAGAAGGAACATCAGAGGTTTTGAACTCTCCCAAGCTCACCCCACGTTCTTTGACTATATGGGAGATACATAAATTATTATTTAGTAAAAATGCTAAGGATCTACTTGGTCTTTCCACCCAATCAATAAGGAGACCATAGTAAATCAAACAGATCCCCACAAGACTTGGTTCGGTTAGACAGGTTTACGTACATCAAATATCTCTGGGTTTTGTGCTCAGGCAAAGAGATAAAGGCTTCTGGATACTCAGGGGAAACATAGGGACTTAGTTTGACGGCCTCTCCAGATTCAGTCATGGAGACCCCCAGAAGTCATCCCTTTATTTGCATCTCCAGATTCCCTTCAGATTTTAGTCCTCCTCCTGATCCAACCCACCTCCCAGGCAATGTTGGTTCTCCAGCAATTTTTCCAGGAGTTCCCACTTAGATGATTTCAGACAGCTCCCCTTTTCCCATTGTGGATCTCCTTATACATCTTTAACCACGCCCCCAAAATTTCCAAATTAGGAGAGATTGGCCTATTGGCTATTAATTATGATTGGATGTCTATTTTCCTCTCCTTAAACAAGGCCTAGCCTCTTCTCTTTGGATTGGGTACTTTAGTTACTAAGCCTCAATCCTTGAGAATTATGACTACGCTCCTCTGGAATATTATTTCCACAACTTCAAATATGCAGAGCAAAACTACATGACACTTTTTTTAAAATGTACTGATTAATGTACTAACATAAATATTTCTGAACTGGTCTGACCATGCCCGACTTAATGAAATGTGTCTCATTTTGGCACGAAGCTGCAGGTTCTAAGGGAAGATTTAAGTAATTTTGTCAACAAATATAATAGTTATCAACATGAGATTTTCTATTTTCATGGGAGTTGAATCATTGGATGGAGCATTCTATAATCATTTCAAAGATATTTGAATGATTTCTCTGGGTGTTCTGGTCCCCGAGATAATGGCCAAAGTTTGATCTTACTTACAATCGTATGTTCAAATAATAACATAAACATTTATTCCTTCAATTAACTGGCATATTTTCATTCCCAAGATATGTGTCCAGGCTTGATTATCTCCCACAGTTTACAGAACCTGCCATAAAGTAATGTATCTTTCTCTCAAGGCTAATGAAGTGGGCATGTGATTTTTTTATCTACTTCGAACAGAAGGTACAGCTCCACCCCTTTACTGATATAACATGTTTTCAGCTCAGGGAAAGACCACAATCTGCTTTGCATTTTGAGGATTATTCAGAATTCAACCCTGTAAGGCCGCTTCTGTATTTATACAGTTGTCATTAATTCACCCAAAACACTCCTTGGTCATGTATGAGCACAGCTCCCTTTCTGGTCCAGAGAGCTTCAAAGAGAATGTGATAGTGAGGAGAGCAGAGCTTGACCCTTGCACCTGATGAGGCAAGGTGTACAGTTCTGGGTCTTTGCATCTCATGAGAGAAATGTCTTTTGGACCAAGCACAGCTTTTCTACATGCACAGAAAACTGATATTTTTTAATGGTACAATTCCTTTACACATGATCCTGCCATCAATGTCCAACTTCACATTTAAATGTTGTACGTTTTATTCGATCAAAGGTTAAATCAAAAATAGGGCGATTTTTTATTTAACCTTTGATCAAATAAAACGTCCAACTTTCAAAAATTAATTGGCGCAGAGTCACAGAGTTATTTCTTCATTCAATGCATCTTTAACGGTATAGGCTTGATACCGGCAACTCCGAGGAATTGCGACATCATGAGGGAAGTGTAATTTTCAGATTATGTTAACAAGATTTACCGCAACAAAGGCAAAAGGGATATTAAGGAGTCACCCACGAGATCAGCTGTAGACAGTGAAAGCCAACATCATATCTTGTTCACATTTAAATGGTTCAGGCCTGTAAACAGTTCCTTTCAACCCACACTGCAAAATCTATTCATTTCTATGATGGCGTTCTCTTTGGGAAAAATGCATTTCTTTGTCCCAATAGCCTGTAATGGAAGGTAAGCCTAATTTCCTCTAAGCCTTGTCCTTTGAACACAGAGCACACTTAATTATATTCTTCCTTTTTCTGACAACACTGTTGGGGTATTTGGTAGTGTTGACATTTCCATGCTGGCCTTTTGGTCTGCCAGTTAACAGTGCGCTTTCAAATCATTGGAAAGTATTTCTGCATTGTTAGGCCCCAGACAACCAGACACAATTTACTTTCATCTTGGGGCTGTGAGAAACCAGAAGGTGTCTCACTTACCAGTCATCAGGCATCTGTCATTCAGGTGGTCGTGGCAGAGCCATCGCTATTGGAGCCAGTTCCTGGGGGTGGACCATTGTGGGAGGATCACCTGGATGGGGGATCTTTGGGGAGTGGGTGTGGGATACCTAATGGTGAGACGCTGTATCCCCATCCCTTTAAAACCTTTACTCCCTCTTTCCCGATCAAGTACATGAGTCTTGTAACCACCCCCTTCCCTGCACAAACACATATACATTCCCTTTACACACTTGGGAAAGACAGACTCAAACATGTCTCGGTGCTGTGGTCAGGCAGAGTCAGGCAATTGCCTGCAACAACTCATGCCTGAATCCCCTTTACCTTCCCCACCTGGCTTGCATGATTGGAGTCTAGGAATCTCTTGATCTGGGTCAGTCTCCATAACTACCCATTCAGACTCAGTGTCTCTTGGCACCCATTTCACTTTGGGAGGGATCCCCCATTCCAGGAAGAGAAGATTTACTTATTTGAATCCTCTGGGGATACTTCTCTTTCAAAGGGGATGATCTTATTTTCCTTCTCTGCAAAGTTAGTTTTTCTTTGACCTCTTTTACTTACCCTCTGCTCTTCGGGTTTGAACTTCCCGGTAGTAGAAGAGTCCCTATCAGGCTGAGAAGTTTCCAGGGGTTCTGTTCTGGTAAGAAAGGAAGCTTCCTCAATGGCTTGGCATTCCTTCAACAAGGGCCCCATTCTCATGAACCTGTTGTTTGTCAGGAATTTCCTTCAGTCATTTCCTCCCTGGGGCATCAGACCCGGGTGTTGCAGCATTCTGGGAAGCATGACCCGGTTGAGGGTTTGACTGAGCCCCCAGCATGTGCCCCAGGACATTGTTACATTTTTGGACTTGTCGCTGCAGTTGTGTAACATTTTCTTTGGTTTCTGGGTTGTAGGAAGGTCTCTGCTCATACCTCTTGTGCTCCCTGAAAGGGTAACTGACCCTTCTAGCAAAGTAGCTTGGGTATTGGACATTTCTCTCATAATTCTCAGTCCTGATTCTCCTTTCTCCTTGGTTCAGGGACCTATTGTTCTGGAACCGGGGAGAAGGAGGAGTATTGTTTTGGAAGTTAGGATTTTGAAGGTACCTATTTGAAAAATGTAGTTTGAGAGGTGGAGTGGTACATTTTTCCTGTAGGTAATTTGGAGGGATGTTTTCCAGGTAAGTGTTTATCTGGTTTGTCCCCGCCACCCTTGTTCAAGGGGAGTGCACACATACCTTAGGATTGGCTGTGCAGCCTTGTATCAAGAACTTATGTAGGTGGCAGGGGCAGATGGGTCATTGCAATTGTAATTGTTTATTTGTACAGCGCTTATATACAAGTGAAGTGCTTCAAAGCGCTTCAAGGGAGGAAGGGAGCAAGAAAAAAACAGTAATCATTCTTACACTTCGAAGTTTCCTAATGATGTAACAAAATGTAACTAGCATACTAGGCCTGATAGCATTTCACCTAACGCAAGTGCATGAATCTAAGAGGCTCCACCAGATTAGGGAGGGGAGACAAAAGGGGACAAGACAGAACTTACTAGGCCCAGTAAATTCAGGACATGAAAAGGTACAGGCGGAGGTGCAAGGGGGCGAGGGGCAAACAAGTCCTTCCAGTCTAGCAGGGCCCTGGGTTAAGTGCAGAGATGTTACCTCTCTCATTGAACATAGATGAAGTGCAGCAGGGGTTGCCCAACCATGGAATGAAAGCTGAAAGTGCAGTAGTGAAGTGCATAGTGAAGAGGCCCAGAGGCAATTGCAAGGACAGGCAGGGGAGCCTGGGACCTGTGAGGCTCTGGAGGTGAGCCAGACGACCAGTCAGCAAAAACTGAGTAGAGTAGGGGAGAGATGGAGGAGTGAAGCTGGAGAGAAAGAGAGGAGAGGTTAGTAAGGAAGAGGCAGAGAGAAAGAGGAAGAGAAAAGGAAGGTATTAATTTATTTAAATTATTTATTTATTTATTTATTCTATTTGTAGAGTGTGCACAAACCTGTAGGCATCAGGGCGCTTTTACCAGTTACACGGGCCCAAGGTGGGCAAAAACAAAAGTGAAGGTACATTGTTTCAGGAATGACAATACATATACAGATAGGCATAGGTGCAGATTGATTTTATTTGGGCATGGCATCACATATAAGGGTGCTCTTCATACATACAGCAGTCATGGTCCATTTGGGTGAGTGGTTCAGTGCTAGGTGAATAACCACATTTGAGGGTTTTGAGGAAGACCCAGTAGGATTCTTCCGCTCTGAGGGCAGGTGGGAGGGAGTTCCAGTATTTGGCAGCGAAGACTGGGAAACTGGATCCTCCAGTTTAGGTTTGTTTGAACTTGGGTTGGATTAATCTGTGGGAGTATATGACTCTGGTGGGCCTGCTGGATTGTACTTTAGCAATGTTCTGTACTAGGTAAGGTGTGGAAGCATTGGAAATGCACTTGTGGGTGATTGATAGAGTATTGAATAGGATTCTTTCTAATGAACAGCTCTTCGGGTGGCCGAGATGTGCTCAGAGCATGGGATATTGAGGGCAGTGTGTAAATCATTGTTCTAGATGGCTTGAAGATTGTTTATGTTACATGAGGATGTGCCAGCGAGGAGGACATTGCAGTAGCCTAGCATGGCGCCAATTACTGCTTGCGCTATCGTTAGATAGTTGTCTCTAGATAGGAAGGGCCTTGCGGCGTTGAGCAGTTTCATAGAGTAGGCTGTTGAAGAGGAGATAGCATTTACTTGTCGGGTTAGGGCAAGAGTGGCATTGAGGTGGACTCCCATTGTGTTTATGGAGGAGGAGACAGGGATCACAGATCCAACAATGTTGAAGGTGGAGTATTGGGTGTCAAGGGTTTTTAAGGCAGCTGCCGTACCAGTGGTGAGAAGCTCAGTCTTCTCATTGTTGAGGCAAAGATCATGGGTTGCCATCCATGATTGGACTGTAGCGTAGGTAGAAGAGAGGGCGGCAGAATCTTTATGGTATGACCCTGAGAGTGGAAGAAGTATCTGCCTGTCATCGGCATAGCTTGTATAGGCTATGCCGAGCAAGTCTAGGTGGTCAAAGAGGGGCTTTGTGAAAATGTTATAGAGCATGGTCGAGACACAGGATCCTTGGGGAAACCTGCAATTGATTGGGGATGGAGTTGCGCAAGCATTGTCGGAGAAGTCTTTCATCACTCTCCCATTGAGGAAGGATGTTATCCAGGTGGCAGCTTCCTGGGAGAAGGAAGCAGAGGAAATGAGGTGGTGGCACAGGATGTTGTGATCGACTAGATCGAAGGCCGCAGACAAGTCAAGGAGTAGAAGCATGGCCAACTTTCCATTGTCTCTGATGGCATCTAACCAAATATGTTTTACGGTCCAGGAGGGCAGACTTAGTGCCATGGCCTGGGAAGAAACCAGATTGGCGGGTGCCTAGAATTTGGTTACTTTCTAGGTGCCATCGAATTTGCTCTGTCGAGGATTTTGAGTAGGAATCAAACGGTGGTAAGAGGCCGATAGTTGTTAGCGATGGTCGGATCGAGCGTGGGCAGAAGGGTACTATTCACGTTTTGAAGGAGGTATTGATAAAGGCTGTGATGAAGGGGGCTAGTTTGAGGACACAGTTTTTGATTAGTGCAGCCGGGCAGAAATCCCCTTTGCATCTTGAAGGCTTTAAACTTTGTAGTATGCAAGATGTTTGCTGGATGGTGACCTTGTTGAAGCTGAAAAAAGGGGCATCGCGAGTAAGGGTCATTGGCGTGTACATTGGCAGGGATTGTTGCATAATGCATGTTTTTTTTTGCCTGGATTTTTTGGTTCACTGTGTCAGTTTTGGATAGGAGGGCATTTTGGCTAGTGTTGCACCAGGTAGAGTCCTTGAGGATCGTAGAGACTTGGGGGGATTGGTCTTTCCAGTTCCTTGAAGATGGAGAATAATTCCTTGAGCTGGTGTTGACAATTCTTGGGTTGAGGGAGGAGGTGTTGGCTTTTTTGTATTTGAGACTAGAGAATTCACGTTTGGAATAGTGTTGTGCTAGGAACACTGGATCGGTGGCCTCTAGGCTGTTGGGGTTGAGGGCCTTGATGTAGGGGATGAGGTTTTCCTTTGTGAGTTTGCGTGAACTGCAGGCAAGGGTGGACGGAGTGGAGCTGACGGGGGGTTTGGGCAGAGGGCCTGCTGGGAGTAAGTGATGATATGGAGGTCTGACCAAGGGCATGGTAAATTAGCTTTAATGGGAATGCAACAGCTTGTGTCTGCTAGCCAGTCTAGGATGCAACCCTTATTGTGAATGGGACTTCTGATGCATTGGTCAAAGCCAAGGGAAGCGAGGGCAGTTTCTATTGAGGTGGCTGGTAGGTTCAAGGGATCGTTAAGGCCTACGTTGAAGTCCCCTAGAAGGAGCACTTGTGACGTGGGTTTGAGGTTGTGGCTTCGAAGGAGAAGTAGGTCTTCTTCGAAGGTGTGTGTAGGTCCTGGTGGGCAATAGACGAGGTGAATAGTGATCATGTTGTGGGGGAGGTGGTCCATTTCAAGGAGAGGATGTCACGGTTATTATTGAGAGCAGCAGGTATTTGTCTGATGATCTGGTAGTCCTTAACAAGAAAGGCTACACACCTCCTCTTGAGTTTGGTCTGTCACTTCTATAGATGGTGTAACCTATAAAGAGGGCGAGCGCAAGCATAGGGCCAGAGGCTGAGTGAAGCCAAGTTTCAGTGACAGAAAGGGCATCTAGTTTGTTACTAACTAGGAGGTCATGGATCTCCAGGGCATGTTCAGTCAGAGAGTGGGCATTGATTAAAAGTAGATTAAGGTTGTGAACAGGGGTGGAAGTAAGCTCTGCGCTAGTGTGGGGGTCTTGCTAGTGCATACAAGGCTCGATTGTTGGCTTTGGGCAGAGGAGAAATGCTGTCATTGGTCATGGTTACAGTGTTGGAGTATGTCATTGGGGTGATACTTAGATTGGATCTTAGGGCAAAACTAGAATTTTGCAGGGCAACTGTGCTAACATTTGGCTTTGGAGCAGTGTCTAGGTCCAACAGAGGGACAGCGCTAACATTTTATAAGGCAATAGTACTGACATTTGACTTTGAAACATCTGACTTTGGAGCAGTGTCTAGTTTCAGTAGAGGGACAACGCTAATAATTTGCACAGAGACTTGGGGAGTTTCCAGAACTTAAGGAGTTCCAGCTCAAGGCAGAGAGAGGCAGGGAGGCTGTTCCAGAGGGAGGCACCTGCAGCGGATAAAGATCTACTCCCAAATCTCTGCTTGGAAAAATTGCTCACACGCAGAGAGTTGGAAGAGGCCGAGCGGAGGGCTCTAGAAGGAGAGTATTTAATTTAGGAAGAGAGCATTGCAGATAGTGTGGGCCCTGGCACCAGGAAGCCTTGTGGACAATGCAGAGGGTCTTGAACTTGATTCTGGCAGCCAAGGGGAGCCAGTGGAGGGATTTCAGCACCAGAGAGATGTGGTCGCTGGGCTTGAGGCCAAGGATAATTCTCACGGTTCTGTTCTGGATGAGTTACAGTGGGCAGAGGCTAGAAGTAGGCACATTAAGCTGTTGCAGTAGTCTGGCCTAGAGAGAACCAGGGCTCTGGAGACAGTGAGGCGTTGGGGGAATTTGAGAAAAGGTAAAGTACCTAGGAGGGAATGCAGCTGGTAGTGGGACTGTTTAGAGATGTCTAAGATGTGAAAAGAGACAGAGAGAGTGGAGTCAAAATGAACTCTCAAGGTCACTTTCCCTGTTGTCACTTTTAGGAAAATGATAGGAAACAGTCTCTTATTCAGAATGTTGCCAATATGTACTATCCCTCCTTCCAGGTAGTCTGTGAGAATGCACCAATTCACCTGAATATGTGGAGGATTTTAAATGACTAGGCTGAAGCTTTTGCTTTTCTCTTTCAGCATTGCAGACTAGGTGGTCTCTTTGCAATATAATTTTCTGTTACTCTAACTCTCTAATTTTTCCATCATAATAGTTTTCAGTGTGAGACACACTCACAGGACTATTTTTGGCCTCCTATGATACACTGGTCCAGCCACCTTCCCTTCTGTTTGTTAGCAATGAATATTCATCAATGTGAGATAAGGTCTGGCCTTCCTGATCAGGTTAGCTAGGAATACGCGAGCCCACCTGCCAATGTTTCCCTGTTCTGTATGAGTGGTATGCATGAGGTCAGTTCCAGGGAGTTTGTAGGTAACTAGCATAAGGTTTGTGGATGCTGCCGAGCTGCCAAGCAAGATGGCTACTTAGCTTGGAAGCTCTGCTAACTGGCACATAAAACGTGTAAATTCTCTGGTGTGCATGCTGCATTTGACATGAACATTCTTCACTGCTAACCGGAGGGTGACCACTGCTAGGGGCCATGCCCTAGATGCTTGGCTGCCCTTCGAATATGGTGCCTTGCCACACGCATTCGGACCCGCCTTGCCAGTGTTGTCAGAGGCTGCAGCCCAGGCTTGAGACCAGCTGCGTTGCTGTGGATGAACCAGAGCTCGTGGGCATCCTGCAATGGCAGCAGCGGGTGATAGGGATTCCCAGCAGAAGTGGGGGACTTCTCCGCCTCCTCAGAGCCAGTGCTGTGGCTGTGGCAGCCCCGAGATATGGGGCAAACATCCGACTGCCTTTATCCCAGGTGAGGCCGCGGGCCACTGGTACTATTGTGCACCTCCTGTGCTTTATATTTTCAAAGTGGGATCGAGTTACGTGACGGCCCCTGACCCACAGACACACTCTGTCTGGGTCTCAGTGGCAGTATGGCAGAGTACTGTGCCTGCGGCGGACGCACTGACACATCAAGACGGGAGCCACCATTTTCCTATATAATGGCCACATTTTTCAAAAGGAAACACCCGCGGCCTCTCAGAATTGGACACGACAGACTGCACTGCCTGTGCCTGTGCTGGGGGTGAGAGTATGCAGTGTCCTGATCTGTGCTCCTCCTGTGATATATGTCTGTTGAAGTGAGGGAAGCACACATGCGTTTGGTTGATTACCAGCACTCCTGGCAGTGATTATAAAGAACAGTGAGCAGAGTACCCATTGAGGTTGCAGCCAGTGGGTTTGCAGATTGACAGGCATCAAGAGTTCTGAAAACCTATGTGCAGGGAAACCTATCACTTTGATATTGAGACCACACTATCAGCTGAGGCTTTGTCCTGTGTTTATTTCTCCACTGTAAGTCATGACCAGGGGAGCCGTGGGAGGGTAGAAATGTGGCGCAATGGATACGTTTGCAAAATCCTCTCCCTGTAGGGAAGGGGCCATGGTCCCCTAAGTAACAACCCCTCAGGAACACACCACTAATAACTCGCCCACTGAGCTGCAGCAGATGGGAATGAGTGGAGGGACGGATAGGGGCAACAGAGGACACTGTGCATGAACTACAATCGGCGGTGAGTGCTCTCACTAAAGATAAGCACTATGTCAAGGCAAAGCGTGATGATTTAGGAGCATTCTCCCAGAGGAATAATGTGTGGATAGTGGGGGTCCCTGAATAGGGTCTCACTGGAAACATGGAGCAAGCGGCTGAGCGGCTACTTAAGGAGTTGTTGGATGAACCTCAGTTGCCACCCTTTTTTTGCAGTTGAGAGAGCCCACAGAGCGCTGACCCAAAAATATGAAACCTGGAGACTTCCCAGACCTATTATTGCCAAGATACTGAGTTTTCGTAATAGGGACCTGTTGTTGAAGATTGCAAGGTACAAGAAGGAACTCAGACTGGGGTGTCAGGCGATCTGGATCTTTCCAGATTTATCTGTGGCAGTCCAACAAGAGCACCGCCAGTTCCTCGTGGTCAAAAAGTTGCTACGGGATCATAGCATTCAATATGCAATGCTCTAACTGGCCAGACTATGCTTTCAATTGCAAGGGAAGTTGTTTTTTATGGTGCCGTAGGAGGCCGTTATATTCATAGAGGCTAAAATCCCAATCCAGCGGCCCCACAATGATACCCCACATACTTCACTGAAAACATGAAAACACTGTGAGACAGACCTGCTGGCTTTATGACATTGTCTGCCAAGTTCATGATATTGTGTGCTGTCATTAAATTCAACTTAATGCATAAATGCTGTCAGTAACACAAAGAATAGTGCTTGAGCGGCAATGGTATGTCCCTGTTGTGATTACACCCCAGTTATTATAGTTGGGGAATCAACCCGGATATTGGGGTTGTACTGTTTGGGGTTAGGGTGGGAAGGAAGGGTTTTTTGTTACACCGCCGGTTGAGGGTGGGCAGTGAGGGTGGGGGGTGCGGGGATGGTGGGGAACCTGGGAGTTCAGTTAGAAAAACCTTGGCGCCAACTGCAGAGTGTAATGCAGGGAGTGCAGTGTGGTGGTTTTAAAGGTGCTGGTTTGGGAGCAACCACATTCCGTGAATTTGACTCTGGTGACGAGGATGTCAGGACCAATCCTGATTAAGGTATTCAGCTGGAATGTTCGGGGGCTCATCAATCATGTTAAGACCTGGAAAAATAATGCTCAAGCAAGCCCATTGGGTGTTAATATACTTTTTTTGTAGGAGACCCACATAGTGAAATATGTGGCCCAACGGTTAGCCTGGTCCTGGGGTGCCCTGCACTATTAAACATAGTTTTCAACTAGGGCACGGGGGGTGGTGATATTGATTCATAAATCACTTCCATTCTCTTGTACGGAATCCATCATAGATGAACATGGGATCTATGTATTGGTGTACGGGATGCTATGCAGGAGAGAGGTTGTATTGTTGAACAGTTATGGCCCCAATATAAATGACCCAGACTTCCATGCAGTGCTGAGAGACCTTTTTTTTTTTGGTAGGTTTCCTGGAGCTGCCCTGTTCTGGGGGGGATTTTAACACAATCATGGATGTAGCACTAGATAGGTCGACCACAGGCCCCTGCGAGCTGACAAAAGCAGTGCGTACGATTGGGTCCCGAGTCAGGGAATCGCATATGGCTGATGTGTAGTGGTTCCAACATGGTTCTAAGCACAAATTCTCTTATTACTCCACAGCTCACAACATGCACTCTCGTATTGATTTGTGGTTCCTGTTGTTAAACGGTAATTGTATAGTGCCTCCTTAATATTTAAGTTGCAAGGTTCTGATGCTAGGTTAACTTCTCCGCCATTTTAAGATTCATCCGCAATTTTGATTTCTACTCATGTGTTCTTCGTACTGAAATGATGGACTATGTTTTCAACTTGCAACCAAGCATCCCGACCTTTGAGTTCTGTTAATGTTTAGACTGTCTGAGAGCCGACTGTTTAGACTAGGCAATGAGACCTTGTGCTGCATATGAACTGTTGTTTAAGTGTTGTCTGCGCTAACAAGACTCATCCTTGTATACACATTGAGACAATGTAGAACAAAAACAGACCGTGTGTTTTTGCTGAACTGCATTGTAGCGATTCCTGAAAAAAGGCTTATCGCGGGATCCGAGAACTTACATGCCTCCATGGAAATGCAGACCTATGTAATCCTTTGCATAATATTGTATAATCTGTATGTGAACTAGGCACAAACTCTAGACCACAAATTATTAACGTGAAGAGAGGCTGGACAATATTACACGAAATTGTATAAAAGCACGAATGTTTATACCTCCAGCACTCTCTCACCTCTCTCTGTCAGGCTGGTACACATTGCGAGGTGTTGGGAGCCAGATAGCTATCTGTTTTTGCTTTGTAAACTGTACAGTAATGAAAGATCTGTGAATCTTTTTAGCTCGTGATTGGTGTATTTCCTTTGTGGTACTCAGCCTCGATATTTCCTTGTTCTTTCAGATGGCACCCGAATAGGAACCCTCAAGATTGATGCCACCTCATTGAAGCGTTGACGCGGCTATCAGACCAGGATAGGACGGTGAGAAAGGGGGCCCCTTCTTGGATGAGACGTGATACCTCAACAGTACTGCATGATCCGAGCTTGCGGTCCGAGACGGTATCTTGACGAGGGTCCATATATCGAGGCGAGCAGTTTTTTCGAAATCACCAACCACGAGGGTCCTTTGTAATCAGATTGGACCTCCCTTACTCCTTTGAATAAGGTGAGCCATGCCCCGATTCCCAAGTATCCTGATATTTGGTTATAGTATTGTTCTCGTGAGCACAATCGGTGCCAGGTAACACCAGTAATCTGATATGCCTGGGAAATTGTCTGCCTGTTTCAGGGTGTTATTCTGCAGAGACAATCTCTGGAATTTGGCCATCCGGCACCACAGGAGGGGTCGCCGGTATGCACTATGTACTGTAAGTACAGCATTGGTAGTATAGTATTCAATGATATTTGGCACAGACAAACTAGACATGCTTCTGAACTTCAGTGGCCAATCAATGGTCGTTTTGAGATTTCCTGAATAGAGTATTTAGAATTCATATTGTTAAAGAAAAAAGCTAGACCTGCAGCATTTGATGTAATTCAAAATTGGAAAAAAGAAGCTATGCAGCAACTTAAGAGTAAAAAGAAGTATGCACGTCGGCATATGTCAAACTCAGAAAAGGCATTATTGTATGATCAACAAAAACAGTCAGAGTCTGTTAGAAACATGGATAGAGCTCTTCAACTTAGTATACAGAAAATATATCCGTCTAAGAATTTTCATGCATCAGATGAATTCATTGATAAACTCTTAAATGAACTTAGGCCTGGTGCCAGTGCACCACCTCCTTATGTACCTATTCCTGCTGTCTTACCTCTTCCTGCTGTAATTCCTCCTCCCGTAGCTATTCCTGATCTTCCTGTTGCCCCTCCACCACCAGTTATTGCTCCACATCCTGTTGTTGTTCCTCTGTCTGTACCTTCACCTCTACTGATTGTTACTGTTCCAATAGATCCGTTTTTGGTGCCAGTGATAGTGTCTCCACTACCTGTTGTACAGGATTTGTCTACTCTTGCTTTCCCAAGCGGTTCTGCTTCGCTTACAGCTGATAAAGGAGCGAGTGTTGAATCAAAAGTTGTAACTCAAAAAAACAGTTTCCAAAGAGAGAAAGAGAGACTTGAATACATGGGCCAGACAATGTACAGAGGTTGGTGAACAATATACTGTCTTAGCTACACTCTCTAATTTATAAAGTATTCCCAATCAGAATGTCTTTATTGAAGGGATGGGGATACATTTGACTGTAATGTGGAATAGACTGACAGGCACAGATTTCCCACAAGGGTTGAGGGATTTTAATGTTTTAGCTTATTCAAGAGATACTGCAGAGAAAGTACATGAGCATGTCGAGAGGGTTTTTGAGTTTAGAAGGGAGTTAGAAAGGTTGCAGAATGATGAAATAGATGGTGATAGTGTGGATGCTTTTTATGTACAGAAACTGTTCCTTCCTCTTTGTAAGTTGATGAGTGAAGAAACGCGAATTTGCACGAGAGATGCACTTAGGTGGATTTCAGATATGTCGATATCTCCCGTAGAAGTATATGATACGTATAGTCAGTATACGCCAGAAATGCAGGGGAAAGTGATACAGGTAATGGTAGAATACCTGCAGGATGAATGTATAAAGAAAAAGATTTGTTTTCCTGCAGAATTATTGAATATCTATAAGAGAGCTTTTGGGTCTGACACTCCTTCCACCACTTTAGCGTTTGATTTGGCCCTGTTGCTTAGCAAGCGTTCGGAGTTGCCTACTTCTCAGTTGCCTATGAGAGAGGTTCCTCCGACATTTGTTCCCAAAGTTGAGGTTCCGGCTAATGTTGCAACGGGTGCAGCAGCCTATGATATTCAAGCTCACTATGTATCACAGTTTGTTCATGTCCCGTTCTCAAGACAGGAAGTGAATACTATTAGACAGTCGATTCCAGACATTAGGAAAATCCAACAGGGTTTTACAAAGAAATAGAATCTATCTTGCATTCGTCAGTTTTTACTCTGGGTGATATAGACTTGTTGCGCCCTGTGCTCATACCTGCTGATTTATGGAAACAGAGTAGGACTGTAGATGCTGCAGCGGGGTTAGGTGACACATGGGTTACCTTTGTTAGGCTAGATGGAGAAAGGACAGCTGGTGAAAGACCACTGCATGTGATACTGACTTTGCCAGATATAATAGTAGCAAAATTAAAGACTTTAATTCCAGAGAGAAGGGTTATTTGGGAGAAACTCACTGTTTGTACCCAAGGAAAATCTGAAGGTGCTACCAAATTCTTTAATCGTTTTGAACAAGTATTCTCAGATTTTAGCAGACAGGATTTAAGCACCGAGTCAGGAAAAAGATTATTTGTGGATAAATTTGTGCACGGATTGTTGCCTGATATCCAGTCACAAATGATGACTTCCAAGAGTGCTTGGCAAGCTAAATCACAGTCCGAAGTATTACATATGGCTCAGTATTTTGAGAATAGAGTCAATAATGAGAAAGAAAGCATTGAAAAGAAAAAGGAAGATCTGAAAACTAAGGTATTACTGCAACAGATAGTTAGAGGGCCTAGAGGGGGTAGTACACAGTTTAGAGGTCAGTTTGTTCCACAGAGTATGTGCCGTTGGTTCCTGTACATGCGAACCAATGTGCTTATTGCAGACAAGAGGGTTATTGGCAAGCACAATTCCCGATCCTCCAGCAAAGGTCGAATAACACATATGGTGTCATGGGTAGACAATCCAGAGGCCGTCCTGGGGTAGGGGGTCCCGGAAGAAGCCAGTTTGCTCAAAATTCTCAGCCTTTTTTGCAAGATAATCAGCAACCTAGTGTAGATAGCAGAAATATCTTTGATAATCCTTCCACTGCCTAGCTTTCTGAAGATCTTGTCTTTGACGATATATTGTTTCATTAGGAAAGCCCGAAGCAGGGTCTGGAACCTACGCCTATTCCCATTAATCAGAAAGGTTCCTACGTTGAGATGATGGTGGGGAATAGGACGCATCTATTTTTGATAGACACAGGAGCACAGACGTATTCCATTGATCATTCACGGGTTCCAGACATTCCACTGTCAGGGCAGAATAATGTTTCTGTAGCGTTTTCTGGTACGCCAGTGGTTAGTCTGGTTTCTCTGCCAGTACCGATTTCACTGGGTCCATTTATGGATTACTGTCTGTTTCATTTAACAACGAACTGTGGAGAGAATTTGTTGGGGTTGAATCTGTTGAAGGAATTAAATGCGGTAATTCATTGTTCTTTGGATGGAGTGCGTTTGACGATTTCACCACAGCAATTTTCTGACTCACAGTTTCTGACTAGACTTTTGCAGCCAGAATTTAATGAAGTTCCGGCGTGTTTATGGACGATTGATGACAATGATGTTGGTATTTTGCAAATTGAGCCTGTTAAAATCGTTTTGAAACCAGGAGTTAAGTTGCCACGAATTCCACAATATAAGATTTCGGTTGATGGTGAGCAAGCTTTGAAGTGTATAGTTTCTGATTTTGTAAATCGTGGAGTGATTAAAGAAATTACAGGAAGTTTGTCCAATAGCCCGATTTTATCGTTGTACAAGAAAGGGATAATGCAATTCCTTTCCGTTTCATTATCGATTTACGTGCTATTAATAAGATTGTTGCTCCACAATTTCCAATTGTGTCTGATGTAATGATGATACTAACAATGATTCCAGCTTCGCCTACTCATTTCAGTGTTGTGGATCTTAAGAATGCCTTCTTTAGCATTCCTATACACGTGGATAGTAGATATTTATTCGCGTTCACCATAGGGGGGCGCTCGTTTACATTCACCCGTGCGCCACAAGGGTACATGGAGAGTCTGAGCATTTATAGTAGGGCTTTGAAAGAGCAGCTCGATACACTTGAGTTACCTACTACTTGTACATTGCTGCAATATGTCGACGACCTTCTTTTAGCTGCAGACTCAGAAAGTGCTTGCAAAGAAGGCACTGTGTTATTGCTTATTCATCTAGCAAAGCATGGACATAAAGCCTCATTGAAAATGTTTCAGTATTGTTGACAGTAGGTCACCTATTTAGGCTATCCCCTGTCAAAGGAGGGAAGAAGATTGACACCTGAATGGATTAAGAGCATTTCTAGCATGTCTGTCCCAAATACACAGAAGGAAGTCAGAGCCTTGATAGGAATGGCTTCTTACTGTAGACAGTGGATCCCTAATTGTTCACTAGTGATCAAACCAATGTTGGCATTGACAAAGAAGGGCATTTCTTTGCCATTACCGTGGAACTTGGAACACCAGAAAGCTTTTGATCTGCTCAAGACTGCACTGTGTTCAGCACCAGTTTTCGGCACACCAAATTATGATAAGGCTTTCGAGTTGTATGTGCATGCATGTGATGGATGTGCTTTGGCTGTGTTAATGCAGAAGCATGGGGGGAAGAATAGACTGTGCAGTTACTTTTCCTCCACCCTGGATCCTGTTGCATGCGCTTTGCTGAGATGTTTGAGAGCTGTCGCTGCTGCTGCGTCTGTAAAGCAGAGCGAGGGTATGGTCCTAGGCCGTACTTTAACCTTGTTGGTACCTCACTCTGTAGATGTTCTATTAAATAGAACACACACACAACACCTTACTTCTGCATGATAAACAAGATATGAACTGATCTTGTTTGCACCACATATTCAAATTAAAAGGTGTTGCGTACTGAATCCGGCTGAACTGTTACCTCTTCTGTAAGATATTGCTTGCAATGACGGAAATGTCACACGACTGCCTTTATACCACAGACCAAGAAACTAAAGGCAGAATTGATTTGAAAGATACACCTTTGAATGATCCACAAGGGTAGCTGTTTTGCAATGGCTCCTACTTCAAACTTCCGGATAGTGTATCCACTGCTGCTTATACCATCACTACATTAAGCACAGTTGTGGAAACCAAGAGAATTTCTCATAACTCCACGCAGGCCGCAGAGATTATTTCACTGACTCAAGCTTGTGAACTTACCGAAGGGCTTAGAGTGAATATATTTACTGACAGCCAGTATGCCTTTGGGATGGTTCCAACCTCGGTAGACTATGGGCAGAACAAGGTTTCTTGACCTCACACGGAACAAAAATACAACATGGCACCTTAATAGTTCAGCTTCTCTCAGCGCTTGCACTTCCCACTCAACTAGCAATTATGAAGTGCGCAGCACATCAGAAAGTAGTAGATGATGTAGGAAAAGGGAACGCGTTTGCTGACAGGATAGCTAAACAGACTGCTACTGATCTATACTCAGATATTTATGCTACAAAGGAAGCCGCAAACAATTGTATTATAGATGAAGGGATTGACGCAATAAAGAATATTCAAGCAGATGCCACTTTAGAAGAACTTAAACAATGGGCCGAGGGTTTGGCAAGGTTGGATGAGGTAGGGTGTTGGGTAGATAATTGAAAAGGAAGATGGATGTTACCCAATGCATATGTCATTGCTATGATCACAATGGCCCATGGTCCCACTCATATATGTGCTAGGAAGATCTGCAAAATGTTAGAATCGGTTTGGAAAATGTTATCATCTCAAAAACTGCTGAGCGTTTGGCCAAAATTGTATGGTTTGCCTACAACATAATGCGGGGAAGGGTACGACGACACCGAGGGGTAGTTTTGGTCAACGCTCTGTGCCTTTTGAAGTGACTCATTTCGACTTCATCGAGATGAGCGCTGTAACAATTACAAGTATGTTCTGGTAGTCATTTGTGCCTTTAGCAAATGGGTTGAAGCCTTCCCTGTGAAAGATGCCACAGCAATGACAACAGCAAAAACCATGCTTAAGGAATATTTTCCTAAGTTTAGTTTGCCAGGGGTCATCTTGTCGGATAATGGTCCACATTTTATCGCTGCTGTTATTCTGCAAGTATGCGCGGGATTACAGATCGATAAACAGTTTCATTCGCTAGACACGCTCAAAGTGCTGGACTCATAGAACGCCGTAATGGTATTTTGAAAATAAAATCGCTAAGGTCTGTGCCAGTAGTAATATGAAATGGCTGGACGCTTTACCTATAGCACTACTGTCCATGCGGACAACCCCACAGACTACAACTGGGCTCTCCCCACATGAAATCGTCATGGGGAGACCAGCTAACATTTGGAACCTTCCCAAGCCTAAATATTTAAATCTCTCTCTGAATACTGTGACCAGTTAACTCAAAACCTGTATTTGATTTATCAACAGGTGCGAGAAGCCCTCCCAGTCAAATACGAGGGGCCAATTCACAGAATTCGACTGGGTGCTCCCAAAGTCATTTGAGAGAGCATCCAGCCTCGCACCGCATTGGAGAGGACCATTTCAGGTCCTGTTGGGCACACAGACTGCTGTATGAGTAGCTGGGAAATTACACTGGATACACGCTATGCATGTCAAGAGGATAACTTTCCCTTTGCCACACAACGTAGAAGAAAAGAAGAAAACTACTTGCTCTGTTTCTGATGATCAATCGGTCTTGAACAACATCAAGGGTATTTCCGAGACTCTTCCTGACCCGCAGTGCCTGGGGAGACTGCGGCATTGTCTCTGAATTCTTCTTCCGATCTTTCTGCATCCTGGAACGATATCTCTGTCTCACCACTTCCATCAGGAAGCAACGACACACTGTTCACAGATCACGCAGTTCCTGGAGTATTGAGGTACGATCTGCGTCCACGGCACTAGACCTACTGCACATCCCGGCTGTGCACACAGGAAACGACTGTTGAGCTCGTCGTCTGCCACTTTTGCGCTGAAACATAAGTAAGTGGCTGGGGACTGGGAAAAGCTATCTTCAATCAAGATCACATGGTCAGGAGATCACCAGCAAACAGACTACTGTGTTTTTCGCAGGAACTTTTCAGGAAAGAGCTTTGAGGAACACTGCCTGTCGCTATCTCTACTCGTACGGAGCAACCGATCAATTGTGTGGCTAACAAAGACATTGGACAGACAAATACATGGTCCTTGAGGACGTATTGTTTTCTTGTAATTATGTTAACCGGTCTAACAGTAGCAATTGCTTTTGGGTTTTGGTACATTGAAGGAGTGCGTCCAATTGAAACATTTTTGCCTACTGAGAGTGTTCCCACTATGTCTATACCTTTCGTGCACCTACACACTCTATCTCCTAGGGACTCCCAAAACAGACAGAGCTATCATAATAATACACTTCTGTTAATAATGAATGCGACTCATGCGATCTTGAATAGAAAAAATTGTTGGATTTGTTCACATTTGCCACAATACGGGGAAAAAGAGTTGGGCTGGTATAATCATCATTTGACTCTCAGTACTGCATGTTGTGCCTCTCTAAGGGCACTATTCTTTGGTCGTTGGAATGATAGCATCTCAGGGAACTTTGACGGGACTAATTTAAATGAGTTTGAAAGGTAAGTCCTGACACCTCTGGGATGCTCCCTTTTTGCAAATAGGAGCAAACCTAACGTTGCTTCTATTAGGCCTTCCGATATACTATCTAGACATTTTCAATCGTTAATTTCTTTCAAGATGGCTCCCGTAGGCAACCGGGATGCCACGCCACCTTCCTATACTATCAACCATAGCCCCAACTCTGTTTCCTTCTGCATTCAAAGGAATGGTTTTCGTTCGATGGGTACTTTTGAGGGTTGTACCAATGTTACAAACTTGACTACTGAGGACAGACCTTTGTATTTAGGCGATCCTGTTTATTTCATTTGCAGTAATGAAGCTTATCCGTGGCTACCTAGGGATTGGCAGAGTACTTGTTATTTGGGTACCTTGCTGTTAGGGAGAATTCTCATCTATGGCTGATTTCCCTCACCTAGTGACTCCCCCAGCAGCTTTGCTGGACTTCTGGAGTTAATTTTTTTTTTGCACTTGGTAAGAGTTAGAGCTTTTTCCCCACTCTTAACTATGTTTTGCTATGTGTTTCTACCTGTTTTTGTGATTGTGGACTCTGAGGTACACCACTTCAGTAGCCCCCTTCTTTTTGTTTGTCACACAGCACATTCAGTGCCATGGCACAGGGTTGTCTTTAAGACTTCCCTCGACTCCATTTCTGAGGCGACTACCGTCCCCCAGAAAAGGGTAAAGTTACCATTAACTTTACTTGGTAAATCTACCACAGATCCAGTATACCCCATCTTCCATGGAGTACTGGAAAGGGTTAATTTGTATCCCTTTTTATCTGTACCTCCTAGAGCATTGTTTCGCTCTTTTAACATTTAGACTTGGCTGGTGGCAGTGGTATCTACCCTAACTTTTCTACCGCGATTATATTAGATAAACATGGTACTGTTCTTGGCTATTATATTAGCCTCGAACATAAACCCACTTGACCAAATCGTCTTTATTTTGGCTCCAGTTGGGTTTATTCGCCATTTCTTTTTGTTAAAGTCCTTCTTGTGTCTTACTTTGCGCGGCAAAATAGGTTCACCATCTTTGTTCACTGTCTTTTGGCAGGCTTCTGCGAGAAGCCCTCCAGAAGGCGCCTGGGTGCCTAGGTGGGCTGAATGTGAGGGAGGGGTTTAGTCACCCCCTGCACAGGGTATCCTAGGAAACCCAAGTCGCACTTTGTCATGATTGGCCAGGGTAGTTGTCCGGGCTGGACAACCCCCCTGCTGGGTGATTGACAGCCAGGCTGTGTGAATGGGGGTTTTTCGCATAAAAGGCAGGTCTCTTGGGCTAGAAGGCAGAGAGTCACCACTGGAACTACAAGGAACCGAAGAGAAGCGGGGAGAACAACGGCTGCTGCAACTATCCCGTCCCGGTGAAGCCCTGCTGCAGTCCTGAGCTATCTTCCCTTCAACGACTCAGAGAAGATCCAGTCCGGAGTCTTCTTCCCTTGAGCTTGGTGGGGATAACCAGCTCATCTTCCACAGCCAGAGGATCCTCTTCCTTGGTCAAAATCGCTGCACGCTGCTGCAGTGGTCCGGATAGCTACCTGAAGAGCATCTCCTGTTTTTAAAGCGCGCACCTTTTATTCCTCATCGCTGCTGCCGCCCTCATCCCTGTGTGGTGAAGACCCCCTTTAGACATCCTCCTTCACAACAAAGCTCCAGGAATCATGGGAACCAACAAGAATAACTGCCAGGGCACCAGCTGCACCACTGGAACAAGGTACTGTGTTCTACTTGAGGAAACTGGGTGAATCCCTTTTCTTCATTTTCAAGGCTTGCCCTTGTCTTCCCTCCTTCTTATAACTTTTGCTTCTGAACATTGACAATATCGAAGTACTTTTGGCTACGTTGAATCGTGAACTGTCTGACTGTGTGATCTTTGGCAACAGGCCCCGGTGTCTTTCGACCGTGGCTCCGGCCCTTTGACTTTTGAACTCCTGTCTCTGAATGATTCTTGATTCTGCCTGCCTAACCAAAATATTGCCTGTGATTTTTGCCTCCAACTTCCTCTGGGTATGTCAGGTGCTAAGTGTGTTTTTGCCCCGGTAGCATTTCGCGTTTATTTAGTAGACCCAACTGTCAAAAAGTGATCACAATCGTATTCGCGGTAGCGTGTTTTGTTTGTAACACCGGTTCATTCAAACACAGGGTACTTATCTTGAGACTTACTGTACAAAGTGAATTGGTTAGTTGTAGTATATTTAACGTGTGGTTTTTATTTGAGTTTAATAGAAGTGTTTTATAACGAATGGTTTAAAAATAAATGTACTTATATTTTTTACCTGAAACCTTGAGTCAGTGTTTGCTTGAGGCACCATAATTGTGGTCCCTTTGTGTAATCTCTGCTACTGCTCATATACTCTTGAGATAAGCCTGGCTGCTCTGCCACTGCTACCACTCTGACATAGTAGTACAGGCTTGTACCAAAGGTAAAACTTGTATTGCCACCTGTAGTCTTAATTGTGTGTAGTGGTCCCTAAGGGCACTGCACAGGATTCTGCCTAACACTTGCTAACAGGGGTATATGTAGCTAGTACCACTGAGGTCTCTGGGGCTCGTCCAAGGTGGGACGAGAACGGTGATACTCCTTCACAAGTCATGGGTGATGTAGCGAAATCCTTTGTACCATTTTGGGGACAGATCATGAATTCCGAGGATATTAGGAGAATGGCAAGAGTATAGGAGAGAACGATCAACTGGACCACCGATATACTCTACAATATGACACTAGAACAGAAAGCAATTAGATTAGTGGCCCTACAGAACTGGATGGTGTTAGACGTCATCCTGGCTGAGCATGGTGGAGTATGTAAATTGGTGGGGTCCGCTTGTTGTGTTTTCGTACCTGACTCCTCCCTGAACATATTCAAGGCAATACAAAATCTGCATGTCCTAAGCTCAGAAGTGCATGCTCCTGAGGGAAACTGTGATCATAGTACTTGCTTCTGGGACTTCTTACGGTCCTGGGGATGGAAACTTCTTTCAGTCTTAATGGTAATCCTTGGTATTCTGTTGTTCTGTTGTTGATGCATACAATGTCTTACTGCCATATGTTTGATGTTAGGGGGATGTTGTGCGCAAACTGTAGGAGCATTAGGACCGAAAATAAACACACCTGAGAAGATGACTAATGTTTTTGTGATGAAGGATATTACTGTCAAAGATTTAATGGCAATTGATATATCTGATGAATGTGATTCAGGATGTACGGACATTGAAACGTGGAGTTACGAGTAAATCGGCTATTTTTAGTGAGGCTCTTGGCTTAGGCCAAAAAGAGGGTTTGTTAAATGGTGTATAGTGCCTCCTTAATAGTTATATTGGCCTAAGCCTAGTCGAGCTACATGGAAAACCGCATTGCAAAGTTCTAATGCTAGGTTAACTTCGCCGCCATTTTAAGATTCATCCGCCATTTTGATTTCTACTCGTGTATTCTTTGTACTGAAATGGTGGACTACGTTTCAACTTGCAACCAAGCCTCCCGACCTTTGAGTTCTGTTAATGTTTAGACTGTCCGAGAGCCGACTGTTTAGACTAGGCAATGAGACCTTGTGCTGCATATGAACTGTTGTTTAAGTGTTGTCTGCGCTCTGAAGTAAGGGGCATACAATTAATGGGACATTTAAAAGAATGTTTATTCCACATACGTTTATATCGTAATATTAATAACTGTTAATAAGTAATATGTATACATAGGGGACATGAATATGATGTCTCTTCTCTGCCTCTTCTTTCCAACTGCCGCTCTCCTTCACTCCAAATAAGAATCCTCTCTTGTCCGCCTCGCTCTCGCGCCACGTGTACATCTCACCAGCTGCTCTATTTACTCTTGTCGCATGGCAAGGATTGGAGACACTACACATCCCTTTCCCTTATATATATAACATTATACAATTTGTTTTAGTTCACATAGTCTGAAAGATGTCTCGGTCATCTGTAGCTTCTCCCAGTTCTAGACTCCTTCCTGGTTCCTTCTGGATTATTATCTGAACATTTTGCCAAGGAAGACATCTTACAAAACGGTTTGCTCCTCCTATCCTCTTCCCACATCTCACATTCATTACCATTTCTAATCTCACTCTCTTTCCTTCTCTCTCTGCTTACCTCAATCACTTCGTCACAATCTTCCTCCAAACATTCATTCCTTAGAGTCATCACCCTCTTGTTATTCCACACTCTACCATCCTGAGTTTTTACAGCGTGTGAATATACTTCTACCACTCTAACCGGTTTAGACCAATGACATCCCTCTTGTCTCAGGTTCACTGGAAGTTTCACTCTCACCATGCTCCCCACTTGAGGTTCACTATTTTTTCTGAAACACTTACAATCATGTAGTCTTTTGTTATTTAATTGTCTCCGCTCAATATTATTTTTCACCCCACTCAAATGTACTTCCTTCCCTGTTACCGCACTCATCCAGCCCGGAAACATTTTTGTACTGGCTATCCTGGCCCTACTCAGTTCAAAAGGGGAAACCCCTGTGGTGCTGTGCGGGGTGAATCTGTGTTGCTAAATGGGTTTCTTTAACAACTTGTTTCCACTCTCTCCCATTTGCCCGCGCCAACTTAATAGCGACCTTTATTATTCTATTAAATCTCTCCACAATACCATTGGTTTGTGGATGGTAAATAGCACAAAATCTGTGATTAATGGACCTTTCCTTCAGATAACTCTCCATTTCTTTAGATTTAAACTGTGAACCTTTGTCTGTTAATACTTCTCGGGGATACCCTTCCCTTTCACACAGCTCTTCCATAAACTCGATGACTTTACGTGTGGTAACTTGTGGCATGAATGATATTTCAACCCATCTAGTTAACATGTCAATGATCACTAGACAAAAAGTAGAACATCCATCACTCCAAATTGGCCCAATCACATCCATAGCAGTAATACTCCACGGAATTTCAGGGATCTCTCTTATTACCATTGGATAACTAGCACCCATGCATACTTTATCACTTTTGGAACAAAGGTTACACTTTCTGACTTGCTCTCCAATTTGGCGATCACATCCGCGCCACCAATAGGAATCTCTGATCCTCCTCTTTGTCTTTACAATGCCCTGGTGACCTTTGTGACCCATCTGCATTATCTTCTCCCTGAGATTGGTAGGGGGTATCATCATGTCACCCTTCATGAGATATCCACTTTGTAGGTATAATTCTTCACGTACATCCCAGAATGCTTTGACATGCGGGCTACTCATCTCATTCTTCCTCCACCTTCCTTCCTTGACACTTCTCACAACATCTATTAATGCTTCGTCCTTTACCATCTCCTCATTCCACTCTTGTTCTGAAATTGATTGATTTGATACTACACAGACAGACTCTTGTTCTTCAGGATCATCTTCAACTTCCTCCAGTCCAGTCAGACGCGATAGACAATCAGCCGTAATGTTGTTTGAACCTGGATTATGTATGACCTTGAAGTTGAATTCTTGTAATCTGGAGACTCATCTCCTGATTCTGGAAGACACTTTATCCAGACCCTTGGTATTAAAGATTTCTACTAGTGGCTTATGGTCTGTGTGGATGTTAAATTGGACCCCCCACACAAAACCTCTGAATTTTTCTATGGCCCACTCTATTGCAAGAGCCTCCTTCTCGATAGTGGCATAATTTTTCTCTGCCCCTTTTAGAAGTCTGGATGCAAAAGCAATTATTAGTTCCTGTCCATTGTTGTATTGAGATAATGATGCATCAAGTCCTACATCACTCACATCAGTCGTTATTATGGTTTTCCTGCCTCTTACAAAGCTTTGAAGTGCCGGAGCTCTAGTTAAGGCTTCCTTGATGAAGCAAAATTCTTTTCCACATTTCTTGTTCCACATAAACTTCCTTTTCATTTTTAGCATTTCCCTCAATTCCACTGTATGATCTGTATAGTTCTCTATAAACTTGGCATAGTATTCTGCCATACCCAGGAATGTTCTGAGCTGCTCCTTGTTGCTTGGTGCATTCATTGACTTGATGGAGTCCATTAAATCCTTCTTTGGTTTGATAACTTCTCCAGATATTATGTGTCCTAAGTATTCAATTTCCTTCCTGTTTAATTTGGATTTTTCTTTACTTAACACCATTCCTGCTTGGTGGAGCTTCTGCAGTACTCTACTCAACCTCACATCATGTTCCTCTCTATCATTCGCATAAACCAATACATTGTCTTGAAAGAACACCACTCCTTCCATATCTCCCAGTATTCTTTGCATCACTCTCTGAAATGCTGAGGCCACTGAGATTAAACCAAAAGGCATTCTTCTAAATTTGTACAGACCTTCTGGAGTAATGAAAGCCGTTAGACATTTGGAGTCATCATGTAATTTGATTTAGTGATAGGCAGCCGTAAGATCCAAAGTAGAAAAAAACTTTGCCGGTCCTAGGGTAGATACTAGTTCCTGTATGTTGGGTAACGGGTGCCTATCCGGAATCACACACTTGTTCAACTCCCTCATGTCAACACACAGTCTTACTTTTCCTGTGGGTTTCCTCACTATGACTATCGATGAGACCCACTCTGCAGCGTCAATCCTCTCAATGATACCTTGCCTTTCCAATTTGAATAGTTCCTCCTTGACCTCAGTCCTGACAGCCAACGGTACATTTCTGAGCTTTTGGGCTATAGGCTTTGAACCTGACTTGAGCAGTATGCGATGTGAAAATCCTTTAAGGCATCCAATCATCCCCTCTTTAAATATTTCATCTTTAATTTTCTGGATATCTTCCATGCTAGTCCCATCAACCTGATATACCGTATCATCAGCATTTGGATTCAATCGTACCTTGAGCAATTTCTGATGGGTCCAACTAAGCAATGCTGCTTGTCCTTTCTTGGAGACGTAAATGCGACCACATGCCAGTCTGTCTTTGAACACTAATTTAGCTGTGAACCATCCAATAAGATCAATTCTGGCTCCACCATAAGCTTTGGGTTTCACATCCACCTCATGTAAATATTCCGGACCGCATGTCCTCCATATTTCTTCTGGTATAAGTGTATATTTGGCTCCTGAGTCCACCATCATAACTATAGGGAACCCATTCACAGTAATTCTTGTTCTGGGGCTTTCTATATGTGCGTCTTCATCCGAGACCATAAATACACATTCCTCTTCTCCATCATCATCTCCTATCCAGTTTGAGGTTTAATCTTCATTCTGGCTAGTCCTACAACATTTAGCCATGTGTCCTTTGCCACCACATCTCCTGCAAATAATCTTGAGAGCTGGACACTCTTTGTTATTCGCCCAGTGATTAGGACCGCCACACCTGTAACAACCTCTTTGCCTTGTTCTTCCTCTTCCGCTCTGAGTGATCTTTACCTTGTTCTAACGTTCTCCACCCCACATTGATGTTCCTGTCTTGTCAAATCTGCTAGGTATTCCGATCTCAGATTTATCAGATCTCTTCTTCATCATCTGATTCTTATACAGTTCCTAATTTCCAGCATTCCTGCGCTGTATATTGCTGGCATTTGAAGTCATTCCGCTGTATCGCGGCGGTAGCTTCTTTTTCCTATTGCCTCGTATCAATCCCACTTCTTCATCTTGGTCAGATTGTACAGAACTAATTGATGGGTTGACTGACATGTCCTTCACCCTGTTTTCCAAAGTTGATACACATGTTTCCGTGTGTTCCACTTCTTTGGCTAATCTCAGAACAGTGTCAAGTGTGGGATCGTCTTCGGACCATAGCCTTTCCCTAACCTTGCCGCTCCTACACTCTAGCATAAATTGGTCTCTGATACGCTCATCTAGTTGCTGATTGAATTTGCAATCTCGGGCTAATTTTCTCAATGCAGTGACATATTGCTCTACAGTCTCATCCTTCTCTTGAATGCGTTTGCCAAACTTATACCTTTCTAGAATGGTGCTCATTTTCTTATCATAATGTTTATTGAGTTTAGTGATAGCAATATCATATCCATTCATGTCCCCTATCTCATCATCTGTCAAGTCAGGAAGGTCCTCATATTTCTCCTGTCCAGCCGGACCTAAGCAATGCAATAATAATGATTTCTTTCTTTCTGTACTGTAGGTTGCTCCACATACAACAAGGGCATAGTGCTCAAATGCTTTGAGCCAGTGCTTCCATGGCAGAACAGGCTCCCCTATTTCTGGTAGAAACATGTGAGGTGGTTGAACTCCCTGCATCGCCATTTCCTTAAATGGAGATGTGCTCTATCTGTATACTTGTTCACTTTCCACGCTGCGGTTCTCCTAGTTGAACCACTGTGAAGAGGATGAGTGCATGTGAGTTGTGAGGATTACCGTTTAAAAATGTCTTTTTCACTCGGTACACTAGGTATAATGTATTCGTTTTATTTTACGATCTTGTAGACACACGCATCCCACGTTGCTTTGTAGGGCCCTCCTTTTGATGGCAATGTGGGAGGAAAACCACTTGAAATGACATTCGGGCCCGCCCCTCTAATGATTCAGCTTGTGTGATTTGGGAAGCAACTGCGTCGTATGTTACTGTCGTTTCCTCTCCCTTTCGGCGGTTGCAGCACGACGAATAGGCATTAAGCACTCCCCACGTGAGTTCGTACGGTCCTCCTTTCTGACGGTAATGCGGAAGGAAAACAATCTGACAGGGAGAATGATCCCGCCCTCATAATAATTCCACTTGTGTGATTGGGCAGCAAGTACGTCGTGTGTCACTTTCTTTCCTCTTCCCTTCGACGGCAGTACGCGACGTACATTACATTCAATGAGGGAAATGAAATGTATCGGAGTCGTGAAACGACCGATGTGAAGCGGGAGCGTGACTAATGTAACGGCCCCTACCTCGTTCGTGGCCGGAGATCCTTCTCAACGGCCACAATGGAATTTGATCCTCGTCGCCACTAAAGTAAGGGGCATACAATTAGTGGGACATTAAAAAGTATGTTCATTCCACATACGTTTATATCGTAATATTAATAACTGTTAATAAGTAATATGTATACATAGGGGACATGAATATGATGTCTCTTCTCTGCCTCTTCTTTCCAACTGCCGCTCTCCTTCACTCCAAATCAGAATCCTCTCTTGTCCGCCTCGCTCTCACTCCTCATGTACATCTCACCAGCTGTTCTATTTACTCTTGTCGCATGGCAAGGATTGGAGACACTACACGCTCACAAGACTCATCCTTGTATACACATTGAGACAATGTAGAAAAAACTCAGACCGTGTGTTTTTGCTGAACTGCATTGTAGCGATTCTTGAAACAAGGCTTACCGCGGGATCCGAGAACATACATCACCATTGTGCCTCCATGGAAATGCAAACCTATATAATCCTTTGCATACTATTGTATAATCTGTATGTGAACTAGGCACGAACTCTAGACCATGAATCATTAACGTGAAGAGGCTGGACAATATTACACAAAATTGTATAAAAGCACGAATGTTTAGACGTCCATCACTCTCTCACCTCTCTCTGTCGGGCTGGTACACTTTGCGAGGTGTTGGGAGCCAGATAGTTATCTGTTTTCGCTTTGTAAACTGCACAGTAATAAAAGATCTGTGAATCTTTTTAGCCCATGATTGGTGTATTTCCTTTGTGGTACTTGGCCTCGATATTTCCTTGTTCTTTCACTGTCAGATTCCCCTTTGCTTTTGGTTGTTAACTGGCCGGCGTAGGGTCACCCTAGACCCCCATGGTGTTTCAAACCCAAGGTGCTACAGGACCCAGCATTTGCGGTCAGGTTGAAGGATGGCATTGTTGTCTTTTTTACACAATAATGGGTCAGTCTCTTCGATTGTGGTACTGTGTAAAAGCATTTAAAGTGCATGTGCAGGAAATGGCTATGTTGGCGGGGCATGGTGTGCCGAAGGAGGTCAGGCAGGACATGGGAAGGGTTGAAACTCGACTGAAAGAACTCAAAGATTGTTCTGTTGAAGACGCTTTTCCTAACGTGCTCTTCAAGATTAAAAGGGAGTTAGACAACTTCCGCGATCTCGCCCAGAGGGAGGTTAGATACTTTGACAGACCTATTATGGTGCACCACTACAGGGAAGTGGACAGTCATGGATGTTTCCTGGCTATGCTGATATGCAGAGAGGCGGGTAAGAAACCGATCACATATATAGATGGTGAGGCTGGTGAGTGTGTGTACTCTGAGAGGGGCATTAATGTCAAATTTCACTTGTTCTACAAACAATTGTATCGACCAAAGGGCGAGGCGACAGAGGCTGTAATTAGGGAATATCTCAATGCTATCCCCACCTCACTACTGTCCGTGGAGGCTGACATTTTCTCAGTCTATCTACTCAGGATGTGGAAGGAGGCTCTCTGTTGTTGCATTCTTCCAGAGAGAGTCCTCGAGACTGTGATCATGGTGATGCTGAAGCCCTGTAAAGATGTGCATCATATTGACCCCTGTAGCTGATAAAAGTTTGTGCTAAGCTATATGCCAAAGCTATAGCGTACCGATTGCAACCAATAATGCCATTTTTCATGCATAATGGGCAATCAGGAGTTATACCTGGCAGAGCGACAACATTGAATCTTCAGTGATTTTAAAATGTGGTGGCGCAGGTCCCTTTTGACTTTCCCGCAGTGGCTAAATCCTTAGATATGCAGAAGGCCTTTGATACAATGTACAGGCCTTATTTGTTCACAATGTTGGAAGACGCCGGATTTGGACTGGGATTCTTGTCATGGACCCAGTTGTTGTACAAAGAACCATTAGCAAGAGTGAACATGAATGGGACATTAACTGCGGCTAACGGGTGGCAGCCGTCAGGGATACCCTCTGTCCTCTCTCCTGTGTGTGCTTGTTTTAGAGCCCTTGGTCAATTTATTTCGACATCGACCATCTTGAAGAGGGCAAAGTTTGGGTGGCCCGCCAACGATAATATCATTATATGCACATAACATCCCGCTGTATGTTAAGGAACCAGACAGGACAGCTGGGGCGGTCCTACAGACGGTAGAAGAATTGGGCAGATATTCTGGACTTCATCTGAATAGAGAAAAAATCTGAGGTTCTCCCGCTGACGGACATTACACAGGGCCAACTGGGGTATCATGGGCTGCGGATGGTCCAAGACTAATTCAGATATCTCGGAATTATTGTCCATAGGTCTACAAAAGAAACAAAAGCTCAGAATTATACTGCCTATATGAGGCAACTAGTGCACAATTTAGAGCATTGGGGGAAGGTGCTAATGTCCTTGATGGGGCATCTCTACATAGTGAAAATGCTGATACTCCCAAAGCTATTGTACCTGTTGAAAAATATCCTGGTATGACCAGGAAGAGCATTCTTTCGTGAATTGCAGTCACTGTGTATGTCTTTTGTGCGGGGCAATAGAGGGGCCCGAATGAGTTGGCTGGCAATGACTAGACCTTGGGAAGATGGTGGCCTTAGAGCCCCTCACTTTGAGCTCTACTACTTAGCTGCACAGGGAATATATTCCTCTTTCTGGGAAGACTTGCAGGCCCCCCACCTCATGTTAAGTTTGAGAAATCTGCAGTGGGTACCGCTCCCCGCCGTACTTTAATGTACAAGACTAATTATGAGTTGCGCATGCCCAATGGTAGCAATGCAAGGTACATGGTAAAGGCTGAAGTGGCTTAGGGGGCTGGAATACCCTTACGTCAGAAGGGCTCCTCTCTGGGGGCACACTGGTCTAATGCAGACTATTAACTCCTCTATATCCAGGTGTTGGAGCGCGGTCAGAGTTGACACGTTGGGGTGTATGTGCACACAAGGCAAATGTATTGAGTGGCAGGATTTCAAGAGCTATATAGAGGGGTCTCTAGTGCAGAAATTGAATTACTGGTGAGCAAGAACAACAGTTAGGATGCAGTGGCCCCAATATCCAAGCGAGCCTCCAATCAGCCCGGGAGAATCTTATGTACATGAAGAAATGGTGAGCGGTGGCATGAAACGGGTATCAGTCCTCTACAATTGGCTCCTGTGCGCAATGAGGTGTAATGGTCCCGATGTTCATAAGAAGCGGGAACGGGATTTACACACATTGTACATGGATAAACAATGGGCAGCGGCATGTGGGTTGACACATGGCGTTTCCTTACATTCAAATCTATAATCATCTATTTCATGATACTGAACAGGCTTTACTACAAGCCTGCCAGGATTAGTCAGTTTAGAAAAGATAGCACTTTTAGGTGTTCAAGATGTGCTAGTGAATAAGCCAATCTGTTAAACATGTTGTATGCATACCCCTGCTTGCAACCTCGCTGTGAAGGGGTGTGCGACATTTTGATATCCGTGACTGGTCATTCTGAACTGCTTCCACTTAAAGTCCTTTTACTGGGCATCACGGAGCTGATGGTTGAGGAGAAACATATGTTTTTGAATTTATGACTCCTCTTAGCTAAGAGATGGATTCTCCTTGCCTGTAAACAAAGTGCCGCCCCGGCAGTGGGAGAATGGTTGAGCGATCTTACGTGGGTGAATGATATGGATGAGTTGTACAGGACGCTGGTGCACACTAGGACCAGGCCTAAGGATATATGGTCACACATTTGCCATTATTTCACTGAGAATGCAGAGACTGGGAATATTTCACCTTTGGCTATTGTGGTTGTCTCTCGTAAAATTGCCAGCACAATGTATGTTATCTAATTAATTTAACAAGAATCACTGTACTGCAATGATTTATTTGTTGTCGCCAAGCAAATAAAGATTTTTAAAAAAAAAATAGAATGAGATCCTTCATGGGAGTGGCATCTCTACCTGGTCATAGGGCCCTATCCCATAACCTGATTGGTCAGGATATCTCATTGCCTGGTTATATTTTTAGATTTCATTATTTAATTTCTCACACTTGTTCTCTGCCAGGATTTCCTGCTTACATTCAGAGAGTTGAGCTTAAAACTCTGAGACAGATGTTTGGCTGGCTTCAAGCACTCTGTTCTGACCCACCAGTCGATCCCTTATTTTCTGTCTTCATCTTGAAGGATTTCATATTCCCTCTGAGAGCTTTGTGTTATGTGAGCATGTTCACAGTGCTTTTCCTATAAAATGACATGCTCTTCTATGAAGCGTCTCTACTATGCGCTGCCTCCACTAGGTCAGCTTCTGCTTATCTCAAATATTCCATAAAATCTATATTTTCTTCCCTGATTCTTCTCAGCTCCTGAAAACCTGGCTGGCTCTTTTCTACATCCATTTTCATCTGATTCACTTTTTGTAACAGGATGCCGTTATCCTGGTATAAGATGTCTTTTTCCTCATTTAGTTGCATTTTCTGTTGATTAAGAATATTGAAATCCTGGTGCATCTGATCAAAGTCATTTCGGGAGTCAATCCATTTTATAATTAACTGGCTGTTTTCATGTTTAAGCTCCTTCATGGACTCTTTTGGATGCCACAATTCCTTCAAACAATGCACTATTGTATGTAGTTTGATCATTCAACGTGTGTTGCAGTTTGCTCAATGTTTCTACACACTCTTTATGTGAGGGCTGGAGTGTAGAGAACTGCATTTCACACTCATCACTCTCTTGTTGATAGGTTTTTCCATCATTTTTGAATGGCCCAATGAGGTTTTTCGTATTTGAGCTCTAAAATCTGTCTTTGTTCTAATTTATCCAATTTCATGAGTGATAGCTCTGTCTTTTCCAGGTCTCCAGTCTGATTCAGCATACTGGCCTCTTTATTTTGCAATCGTTCTTCAATTATTTGCAAATGGAAATATAACTGAGCCGTTAGTTGGGCCATTTTAGTCTGTTCCTCATGCACATTTTGAGTCATGTAAAACTTGCCCAGAGCTTGATGTAACATCCCACCATCATGCCAAATGTCAGTGCCTACTGATGTAATTTCATGTACCATTCTACACTGTCAGCACCCGTCTCCTGCTTATACCAGTATCCCTGAATGGACAGCTTGGCTAGGAGATGATTTCTGGCCTCTTCCATTTCAATGGCACTCATTTTAAATGTGGCTTTTTGTAACCTTATAAACTCTCTCTAGTCAGGAACAAAAACCTTGCACTTTATTCCTGCTCGATTTCAACAATCAGTGCCAAATCAAATAATTTTGGAAGTGAGTCACAATCTTATTCCTCTGGACCCCTCCCTGACTCTGAGGGTTCCAGCAAACAGTGGGATTTTAACAATGCATCAACAAACTGCTGTGCGCCTTCCTGATGTTGCACTATAATGAATAGCCTGTTAACAATGCACTTGTCATGAATCAAAACAGAAAGCTAGATCCCAAAATACTCTTAATTTACCGAATTGTGCAGCACCCTGAACATGACAGGACAATTTAACTTCCCATTATACTTTGACAGGTGTTTACTTTAAATAACATGTAGCACCTTCAAAAATGACCCGATTATACACTTGCCAATATACTTCAAATGAAGTTTAATCTGAATAATGTGAAACACTTTTCTATTGGTTAAAGCAATTTCACACATGCAGCACTCTTTATTTCTGATCTCCCTGCACACTTGGCAATGCCAGCAGTGTTGCAGTACAACAGACTTTTAAGAACAAGACACTTTTTTATATATATGGAACCCTTTCTCTTATACCACTATGCAATGAAGAATCTCTCTTGTACCAGGAGTCACTTTCTCATTCTCTGTAGAGGGTATGCTTTTAATTAGGGACTTCACTCTATTTAATTTGGCAACACACTTTTCTTCCCCACCAGAAACCCAGATATTCAGTTTACATGTAATAGCCCTGGGGAATGGTGAACATTATGAATTTTGTTTTTATAGGTACACCACTTCCCTTTAGGGAGTTGACCACAATAAGGTAAGGGATACCCAATTATTTTTAATGACTAAAGCTTAAATCTGCGCCAGGAGAGAGATCAGAGGTTTCAAACTCCCCCGAGCTCACCCTGCATTCTTTGAATATATGGGAGTTGATTAAATTGTTATTTGATAAAAATGCTAAGGATCTAGTTGGTTGACCACCCAATCAATATAGGGAGGTTATTACATCAAACAAATACTTGCAAGACTTGGTTAGTTAGGAGAAGTTTACTTACATAGAATATCCCTGTGTTTTGTACTCAGGAAAAGACATCAAGGCTTCTGGAGAGTCAGGGGAAACATAGGGACTTAGTTAATGGCCTTTACAGGCTCAGTCATGGAAACCTCCAGAATTCATCCCTTTTAGTGCCTCTCCAGGTTCCGTCCAAATTGTAGCCTTCCTTCTGGTCTAATCCACCTCCCAGGAAATGTTGGTTCTGCAGCAATTTCTCCAGCAGTTCCCACTCAGATGATTTCAGACAGCCCCCCTTTTCCCATTATGTGTCACCTTATACATCTTTACCACTCCCCCGAAATATCCAAATTAGGAGAGATTGGTTCATTGGCTATTCATTTTGATTGGACATCTATTTTCCTCCCCTTAAACAAAGTCTAGCCTCTTGTCTTTGGATTGGTTCCTTTAGTTACTAAGTCTCCAGAATAGCATTTTCACAACTTCAAATATGCAGAGTAAAACTACAAAATGGTAATTTTTCTTTTTAATTTACATATGAATGTACTAATATAGCTATTTCTGAACTGGTCTGACAATACCGGATTTAAAGAAATGTCTCCCATTTCAACATAAGATTGCAGGTTCGAATGGCAGATTTGTGTACTTTTTTTCAACAAATATGACAGTTATCAACATGAGATTATCTAACCAGTTATATAATTCAATGAACTATCATCTCCCCAAACCTCTGCTTCATGACATTTTCTGGGAAGCTATCATCACGTTTTAGCCTCCTACTATAATTCCCAAAGTCACATGTTTATGATAGTTGAATCATTGGATGGAGCTTTCCGTGATCTTATCAAAGATGTTTGAGTGATTTCCTTGAGAGTTAGAGTTGTTGACATATTGGAAAAAAGTGTGATCCTCCATATAATCCTATGTAAAAATAATGGCATGGATATTTTGTCCTTCAATTAACTGGACACTTTTTCTTCCCAAGCTCTGTGTCTATGCTTGATTATCTCCCAAAGTTTACAGAACACGCCATAAATGAATTCAGCATTCTTTCAAGGCTAATAAACTGGACATATTATTCCTTATCTACTCCAAACAGAAGGTACAACTATGCCCCTTTACCCGTGTGAAATGTTTTCAACTCAGGTAAAGAGCACAAATGTTCTTTACTTTTTGATGATTATTCAGAGGTCAATCCTTTCAGACCGCATCTATATTTTCGCAGTTGTCGTTCACCCCAATAAACGCCTTGGTCATGCATGAGCTTCAAAGAGATTTGTAGATAGAGAGGGGGAAAGTGCTATGAACATACTCGTTTGCCTCAGAGGTTCTGCGAGAGCTAAAGCATCTCTAACAGAATATGACATGCTGACCTAGGAAGCATTCAGGACGTGGACGACTTGCTTGTGTCTAGTGACAGTGAGCAGCACTTCCAAAGAGACTCTATCACACTCCTAGTACTCCTGGCCCACAAGGAATACAAGGTTGACAAGGCCAAACTCCAATACTGCCAACAAGAGGTACTATACTTAGGCCAGTTAACATAAGCAAATGGTAAAAGAATCATGCCAGACAGAGCAGTGTCTGTGCACCCCACTCCCAGACCTATTACAGTGAAAGACATGCAGAAATTCTTAGGGTTATGTAACTACTGCAGAACATGGATTCTAGACTATGCAGCATACACTGGGCCACTTCTGCAAGCTCTCCAGGATGCACAGAAAGACAATCACAAACTCAAGTGGACAGCAGACATGATAAACAATGTCAATGATCTGAAAGAAGTAATATCCACAGCCCCAGTGTTTGCCACCCCAGACTATACTCAGGAATTCCACATATTCTCACATTCCAATGGCAAACCTAAAACCGCTGTACTGACCTAAAAGATTTCAATGGGCCACAAGCCACTGGCCTAATACAGTGGTTCCCTTGACTACTTTATGCAGGGGCAATTCACGTGTGAGCAAGCACTTGCTGCAGCTGCATTCGGATTAAAAAAAAGTTCAACAATCTTGAGTGGATGCTCTGTCACTCTGTATGTGGAGCATTCAGTATTCACCATTTTGGAGAGATCAGAATCTACCCTGACCACACAGAGAGCCTTGGCATACAAGATTATCCAATCAAGCCCAAACATTCATGTTGTGTGATGTAAAACAGTGAACCATGCCACCATTCTGACAGAAATGTGTACAAAGACCTAGAAATACATGATTGTTCCAGATCTAAAGGAGAGGAAGATGACACCCACAAGGCAAAGGATAGCCCATTGGAAGGGGGGTTCCTCTTCGTTGACGGGTCAGCGGCAATTGATCAGGAGACAGGATAAAGACATACAGGCGCTGCATTAGTGCACCTTGACGCAGGTGAATATAAAACATTCATTATAAAAAGACTGCCAACGTACTGTTTGGCCCAAGCAGCAGAGCCCATAGCGCTCATCGAAGCACTGCAGGCCTCATAAGGTTACCACGTGACCATCTATTCCGACTCGGCATACATCACCACAACAGTGCATGCCGGTCTGTCACGGTGGAAGAGGAGGGGTTTCCGGAGAGCTAACGGTTCCCCAGTACAGCATGCCGCATTGTTAGACATATTGATTTCTGCACTGTCCCAATCCTGTGTAGTGGTGGTCGTTAAATGCACTCACCATACCAAGAGCACAGATAAAATCCCACTAGGGAACGCCGCCGCAGATGCGGCTGCCAAAATTGCAGCTTACCTCCTAGTATCCACAATAGCTGAGTAGTGACAACGCCTCCATATAATCAGCAGAATACCACATATACAGCCGTGCCTATTGCGCAGCTCATCGTACTAGAAGGAAAAACACCAAATGAGGAGTAGAAACTGTGGACCAAGAGGGGATGCAAACAATCCCCAACTGATCTCTTGTGAAGACATGAGTCCACTGGGAAGTCAGTAATGCCTGAGGAATTGTTACTGATAGCTTTGCTCAGATCCCCTGCCCTTCACACAGTTCAAAGCAACACATTGCAGGAGACATACAGGAAGATTGGTTTATTCCAAATCTTCAGGAGCACCTCACAGACATGATCATACACTGCACCTGGGGTCAAACATTCAGCACAGGTATGACGCTGCAAACTTTACGGGGAATTTTGCCCCGCTCTATCAGTCCGTTCCACGAGCTACACATCGGTTATGCTGACATTGGAGAAAGGTGCAAAGGGTCCCGATATTTGATTGTTGTGCTCTTTCATTTTTCACAGTGGGTTGAGGCAGGATCTTGTGCACACCCGGATGCCAAATGTGCCACCAACATTCATGTCTGTGAGCTCTTCCCTCAATGAGGCGTGTGCAATGTGCTAAAGTCTGATAACGGCACACATTTTTTCTATTATCTTTAAAGAGATCATGGCATTACTTGGCATTAAGCACCAGATGTGTTCAATTTATAATACCCAGGACAATGGTGTTGTTGAGAGGATCAAGGGCCTGCTTGAAAGCAAACTATCTAAACTTTGCACCATGTTGAAAAAGAACTCTGTGCATTGCTTACCATTGGCCCTCTTCCGTTTACGCACACAACCCAGCAAGGACCATCATTTATCACCCCACAAACTGGTCACTGGTCAGCGCATAGGTACGCCCATATCCCCTGTCAGGAGGGCATCAGATGCCCATAAGGAAGCAGAGTTCCTAGGTGATGAATTAAAAGAGTATCTCACAACACTAACACATGCAATTAATTGTGTCTCCCGACAGATTGCACGCCCCGACGAGAGGACACTGCAGACCCTTCAAATGCGACAGCAACAGGCACCCTGCCCGCTCAACTGCTGCTGCCTGGAGAATTAATTTGCATAAGAAGCTTTGTCAGAAAGTGGAACAGCCCCTGGTTTCATGGCCCCTACGAGGTTATATTTTCTACCCCACTGGCCATAAAGGCGAAGGAGCTCTGCTATTGGATACATCTTTCGGATGTATGCAGGGCACCACCAAACACTATACCATCACCTTAAGGCCGCCAGTCCCTGCTTCCCTACATCAGCTGTAATTGTAAAGGCAACCAGTATAAAACGTTCCGGCCCATAGTTTGTTTACAAACAGGCAAAGCCAATATTAAAGCAATTATTTTTATAAATTCTCTCTCTCTCTCTCTCTCTCTCTCTCTCTCTCTCTCTTTCTCTCTCTCTCTCTCTCTCTTTCTCTCTCTCCCTCTCTACCTCCCCCTCTCTCTCTCCCTCCACCTCTCTCTCTCTCTCTCTCTATCTCTCTTTCTTTTTCTGCTACCACTTATCTTTCTCTTCTCCCTTTTTCTTCCTGACTTTTTCCTCTGTTTTGTGTGCATTATCTTTTTCTTTCAGGAAGGAAGACAATGAAACCAGCATCAACAGAAACATCTCTATATATCAGATTTGTTTTTAGCTATCAATCTGTCCCTAGATGTTCACATTTGTGATATGCATTTTAGTGCAGTGCTGTTTACCATTTTAATGTTTTTGTTAGGGGTCTATTGGGGAGCATCTTTTATGTAGGGAGATCACATAAAAGAGGGGGTTAGGGGTAGCATATATACAAACATTACCAATAGTACTGTAAATATGTATAATAATAGTAACAAGCTTAATCACAGTTACAATACACCAATAAGCACACCCATATGTATCAGTAAAAGAATGAGTGATATTACAACAAGTTGTTCCATCTATTGTTAAAAGCATTTTACATAACATAACAATTCATGATGATGTTAGGGATAGAAGTGTTCTGAGCAAGCCCACTGGCCTACACAAAAGAATGAAATGGCAAGCACGAAGGGTGAAATATGACACCTATCGTGCTTGGTCCTGATACCATTGTGAATGTATAACATCCAGAAATGACCAACAGCTGGTACACTGACATGAGTGCAGTGAGGAGACTAACAGTGAATGGTAGCTGTTATTTCTGGTCACTGATCCTGCATACGTCGGGGGCACCCAAGGTATTAATACCCCAAGAAGTACCAGTTATAGAGGCACAGTGTCTGGTTAATCCTGTACTGTGCAGGGCTAAAGGCACCTTCCAGGCACACAGAGTTTGACTAGAGCTCATTGATCCAGGCCCTCTGCAATGTAATGATAATCAGAGAGACATTAAATGGCTGCAGCAGCCATACTTGGTCATCCAAGGACTCAAGTATATAAAATGCAAATGACAAGAGACCACACTTAGTTGTCTAGCAGAAGGACTCTTAGGATACAAAGAGGAACTCCTGGTTCTAGTGGAAGCAACCTGCGCACACATTTGGACAGAGCATATCGCAAAATTGACATGGATTGCAGCGATAAAAAAAACAGTGAAGATGCACCAAGATGAAACATATGAACTTTGCTTCCACAGTGAAGGAACTATCTTTATCGGCTCAAATGAAAAGTGCAACAGGACACTCCTGATCCCAGACCTGAAGAAGGGCACGGTAGCTGTCATGGATTACTACTTGATCTGTGGCCAACAAGCATACTTGCACCTCCCGCCATCATGGAGGGGCTACTGTTCACTGGCCACGCTGCACTCAGCGCTATTAGTAATCCCAGAAGACCACTTGCAAGGGGGGCCAATACCTGACACAGCCTGACCATTTCTCCTGTGTTCAAGGAACAGAATACAATGCCGCCACCAGAGTTTTGCATCCTTCCCTGGAAAGGGCAGTACAATAAACTGCGGAAAAAAAAGAGATCATCAACTATCCTGATGAATACAGATTGTTCAGCTCGGCAGAATCATTCTTCGCCCCGCTCTTGCTACCTGGCATACAGGCAGTAGCTAATGCAAAATGGTTGCAGATAGTATGCTGGGAACTGGTCCAGTTGGCAAATGACACAGAGCACAGATTCAATGCCATGAACGTCGAGCTATGCGCCCTAAGGCGATGATGATGCAGGGATTTGTGTTGCAATTTCGTGGGTCATTGTCTCACATAATTGCAGCCATACATGGTCTAGGAGTTTGCATGAAGAAAGAAGGAGTAATACAAGGGAATGATTGGTTCGATGTTGCATTTGATTGGGCCATGTCCTGGCTAGGAGCCATCATGAAGATGCTGGTACCTGTCATCGTGTTCATCTTGGTTATCTTCTGCACCTGCCAAATGGGCCTCGGGTGTTGTGCCAAAGCAGTGCCTAGTAGCGCATGATGATATTGTCCATTGGGGTTCAAAATAATCTTGCAGTACAAAAGATAGTGAGATACAGACTGACCATGCAATCCCTCATATGATTCCCATCCCCTATGGAGACGAAGTTGATCGCTTATATCACACCACCATTGTCCCACCCCCTGACCATGAAAATGATGAGGAAGTATGGGTAGATCTCATGGGCGATGGGGTATGCATTTATATGACATGTACGCCTGAAGAATATGCACAATAAGGAGAAGGTGTACAGTCAGTGTGCAGGGCATGCATACCCATCAAAAGAACCCCACCATATGAGGAAGCAATGAGAAGGGAGAATGAACGCATGAATGGGGGTGTTTTTTACGATAGAAGTAATGAAAGGGGGGACTATTGGGAAGGGAACTAACCTATCCCACCCCCCTAGGTGCTTTAGGGTAAGATGAGCCCTATTGGGAGACCTCCAATAGCCCAAGGTGCAGGGGCGGCCTAAGGGTCCGCACATAATCACAATATTACAAGCAATATAGACGCTTAAACGTAGTGCACGCCTATAAACAGTTGCCATTTTGTAGATATGGAAGAAGCTACGGACTGCATTGCCATGAACCAGTGGCGTCACCAGGAATCAAATTTAGGAGGGGCACAGAGGGGGCCAAAGACAAATGTAGGGGGGCACAGACAAATGTAGGGGGAGAACATGGTCACTGCTCGTCTTAGGTAGGGGGGAACAGCGGGGCACAGGGTTTCACAGGGAGGGCCCCAGCCCCCACAGGCCCCTCCCCCCCAGCGACGCCACTGCCATGAACTACTCAGTGTATTAGACACAGGCCGCAAACCTGATGAGGAAATCTGAAGAGGTCCAAGCACTGATGAGAAGAGACACACGCCATTGCTAGCTTCCACTGAAACCCTCCTTTGTTCTAAAATTGTTGCCAATATGTTTGTTCTAAGAAAGAGTTTGCTCTGCAAGGCCCCGAGACAGTCTTGGGCACCTTGATGTACATTATATCACAAACAGACCAAGGCAGGCCTCTGACGCCCACCCAGCCAAACACGAGTTATAGCCCCTGCTCCTACCCTAATCATAAGACCCTTGAATTCCAAGATACCAGTTGACCTCAGACCACAGACCATAAAACCAAGAAACCATAAAAGATCAAAGAACATGGCCATCCCACCTTTTCTCCATAGGGATATGATTGTACTGTGAGGTACAGGGAGGGATACAATTTGGTTCTAAAGTGATGGTGGAAGCCTTGGAACCCCATAGCCGTGATCAGGATGAGTGAAATGTGTGGGTGTGGGTTAGTGGGACATTGAGACTCCCCCTGTGCCAGTCTTTTGAGCATGCCAGGTGCACTATAGAGTGGCGCTAGTTTTCGAATGTAGCTAATTGATCTTTTGGCCTTGGTTTTGAGACGATGAGCCCAGCAGACCCTATGTGACAGAAAGACAGACGAACTGCACTGAGGCCAATGGCCTGGCATCCCCTATGGAGCAGGCCACCCATGTTTAGGGTCGCACCAACCAGCCGCGCAGGTTTTTACCATATGTAATGATGTCACTACTGATGCTGTACACCCTTTTAAGCTTCTGCTTGTGCCCTTTTTCCTCAGAACATTCCTGGGCAGCAGAGTTCATTGCTGGCAGCCCCTTTTTTTGTATATATAAAACTTGTTATCCATGTTAGAGTTTCTTGGGCCTCCCTAGCGTGTTGTATTTGTTCTGTTGTCAGCATTTACACGTGGGCTTTCAGGACCTTGACCCTTGCATCTGATAGGGGAACGAGAACAGTTTTGGGCCTTTTTTGGGCTAAGCACAGCTTTTCGTCATTAACAGAAAACTGGTATTTTTGAATGTTGCAATTCGTTTACACACAATGCCTGCTTTAATATCTTGGATGATGCCATCAATTCCCAACCTCACGTTAAAATGTAAATTTGAACTGTTCAGACCAGGGAGCTTCCATTGTAAACAGTTCCTTTCAACCCACACTGAAAAATGTATTCATTTCTATGGCAGCTTTCTGTTTGGGAAACATGCATTTCAGTGTCTCAATAGACTGTAATGGAGGGTAGGCCTCATTTCTTTTCAGCCTTGATCTCTGAACACAGGGCACACTTAATTGTATTCTTCCTTCTTCTGACAACACTGTTGGGTTATTTAGCAATGTTAAAATGTCCATGCTGGCCTTTTTGGTCTGCCAGTCAACAGTGTGTTTTCAAATCACAGGAAACTATTTCTGCATTTTTAGGCCACAGTCAGCCACATGCAGTTTCCTTTAATCTTGGGGCTGAAACTACCCCACAGCTGACTGGGCTTTTGATACCATTTGGTATCTGTATGGCTCCTTTAAAGCTCTCTGGTATTTGTCTGTTTCCCGGCAAACAGGGGAATTCTTTCCTATTGATCCAACAAAACACATGGGCACCATGTCCAGGTGCTCCCTTTCCAAAGTCTTGTTGTGCCTCGTGCCTCGCTGAATCTGTCACCCATCATTTGCCCCCTCGTAGTCACCGCTCTTATGCTCTCTTCAATCTAACAATCCCTCCTCCACTCTGTGGTGTCCTAGTCTATCACTCTTCCACCCCCTTGGCTCCCAATCACTGGAACTCCATATCCTTTGAAATTAAAGTCATTCCAACATTGACTGGCATCAATATCGCCCTTAAAGACCACTTTCCCCAGAAGGTTGCCCAAGAATCTCAGAGTATATCATTTCCCCCAGGATCCAAAACCACTGTCACCACTGCATAGCATACCTGCATACGTCTATCTATAAATACTGTAATTACCGAAGATGCAGTTAAACTCTCTATTATGCTGATTCAATTAGCTATTTTCCTTCTGTCCTCTCTGCTATCGGATTTTACGTAGGAATTACTATATCATTAATGTGTAAACACCCAGCAGTGGGATATTCCAGTTAACAGTAGGCCCTTTGTGCAGTGTTTCTTGCTCAGTGGGTTAAGACCTTGCTAGAGAAATCCGATGTCACATTTATGAATCCCAACAAATCTTTCACATTTCTTTCCAAAGGGTTCAGTTAATTAAAAGTAATACTTCTGTTTACAGGCTGATGCGAGGCATGCAGTAAGCATGTTCATTGAGACTAGGCCTATTACTTCAGCACACAGTACTTAAAGTAGCATCTGAACTCACTGCTCATTGCTTGAACTACTCAACTGGTGACATGTCAAGGGGATGGTACCCCCAATTTCATTCATTGCAGTATTTCTGTTTAGATACTTTGGAGTATAGTCTTTCCTCCCTGACACTCAGGGCATATCGTATTTAGGAGGGTGTCATGTATGTGCAGATGGCATCCTGGCAGCATGCCAAAGACAAGTCGGTCTGCACCTATGTGTGCCTCAGACGGGGTATTGCCCCACCCCCTGTTGAAATCATCAGGAAACAGTGGCACGGTTCCTGATCTGAGTAACTGATGGCATGCATCTCTGAAACCGCGTGGCAACCCCTATTGTGAGAAACCCCACTATTCAGGCAGACTTGAGTAATAAAGCTGCTGTGAAATAGGGCCTAATTAATAAACGCCCAGCAGAGAAACACAGAATGGAAATTTGTGAATTCAATCACAATTTTAACATAGATGTGTTATACTTCACAGAATCATGTATGAAATATGATTGTGGCTAAACGTTCATAGTTTATTTCCTCCTTCCTACAAACTAATTTGGATTACCCAGAAAGAGCCACATGGATGTGGCTTGGTTGCCATCTTAATAATGCACCTCCTCATCACCAAAGATGATGTACTTAGTTCTGACTAATAGAACTCCCAAGGCTGACACTTCTTTCATATGCCTAACTGCAGATGTAATAGAAGAACTGCTTATTTCGTATAAAACGTTGTGATTTTAGGAGATTGTAACTTCAGGATTGATAACCATGTCTATGGCCGAGCCAGGACGTTCAGTACAAACATGGGAGATCTCTGTGTCACCCCAGAAATTGTAGGATGCACACAAAAAGCATGTCATACACTTGTTGATTAAGTGTTTCCTATGGATGACTCTTCAAAATGTGTACCTCAGATGACTCTCCTTTGGCAAATCAATTTGCAATTCTGTTAAAACTAAAAAAAAATTGCAGGACGACCCAATCCAGATTAATGAAAGCCATAAACCCTGGATGGTGCTCAAACAAACTCAAATTGGAGGCCTTTAGGCTCCACCTGGAGTTTGCCCTATGTAAATCCCAGAATCAAGAAGATGTGGAACCGTTACCTAATAATCTTTTCAATTGAATTACCCAAAATCTAGGGGCTAGATTTACAAAGGACTTTTTCAATGGTGCAATCGAATTGAAAAAAGCTTTGTAAATCAGGCCCTAGATGTTATTCCGCCAATCATACCATAACAAGCATGAACTTCATGTGCAACATCGGTTTAACCCTGAATAGAAAACAGCCACAGCACAGCGTTATACCATAATAGAACTTTGTAAATCAGCATACAAACATTTATATATTCTTGATCACCAAGGTTTAAAATGCCTTTTTCCAGGAGAGACTAATGTCATATCTTTCTGAACAAAAGGAATTATTTAAAATGATCCACGGGCTCGGGGACCCAGAGGCAGCAAAAAGAAATATTATACCCTCTCATTTAATTGTAACAACATTGGTCAATTGTTTTCTAAGAACATTTCAAAGCCTTTTAGAGACATTGAAACTTGACAATGTCTATTAAGATCAACGCTGATTCCGATTTTTGATAACCATTTACATATCCCTTCCTCATCTGTCTTTGGCCAGTCCAAGCTATCAGTTTTCCTCTCTCTCACGAAGAAGGGTCTTTCGGCCTCGATCTCTGAGAGTAAACTCTCACACTCACCTGATAACATTTGCCCGCCACCTATTTTTTCAAATCTATCTAGAAAGCTACTTATCAAATATGACATGAGACACATTTTGAATGTTGTTCTAACTCGTGGGACAGTCCCCCTAGCTTCAAGTCAACCCATGTAACACCACAATTACAACTACACCAATCTGATTAGACAGTTCTGTCAAAATGTTGTCCTATGTCGAATTGGCCTGATCTGGAGAAGTTATTGATAGGCATTTGGGGTGATGCAATGGCAACATCCTTTTGAAGAAGGTCACAATTTAGATGGGTTGCAGAGAAGATTCTGACCTCTCCAGACTATAGAGTTGTTGGCTGGTTTATTCCCGGATGATCACAGGAGGGAAGACAATGATGACATCTGTGGAGTTCTGGTCCTATTGGAAATCTTCACTGAGATCATTACAGCCAGCCACCAAATCGTGCTTGTGTGTCTCGAGATTATTGGGTTTCAAAATCCTGCATTGCAATAGATCCAGTCCTTTTTGGCTAGCTTGCCTTGCTTCCTTTGAATCTCAGTCCTGGAAAATGAAGTGCAGGGCTTTTCAGGGATCAGTCATGCCTCCTCTTTTCTTTAATGTCTACTTAACATCACTGATTGTATTGAAAAGGACCTTCAGTATAGGCAAAGGTCACTGTGGCTTTGATATTTAGCCTGTGTTTAAGCTGCAAGAATCCAGAGTCTCAGAATAGGTTTGGAAGTTGTCTTCTATTGACCATTGGATGACTATGAACCTTTTGAAGATGAACCCCTCTACACTGCAGATCGCATGTTTGCAGGCTCTGGACATGTTACTCTACATCTTAGCTGTCCAGTCGAACTGGCCAAGGGCCTACTCCCTTCAGTGCAGCAAAACATATGGGGGTAAGATCAAGACCTATTTATCAACACAGGGAGCTTCAGTTGTAAAAAAAGAACATTTTAAATCTTAAAGTTTAAAGTGCTGAAACAGATTAGTCCCTTTCTTTCCTATTCAGGTGAGATCCAGGCAGTGATTGCCTTAGTTGTATCACATCAGGACTATGCTAAGGGCATCTATCCGGGCTAATCGAAATACTCTATGCATAGATAGCACAGCGTGCAAAATTCTGCTGCCCTTCTGCTCATGGGAAAGAAAAATCACAATTCTCAGGCCCTGCATGCCCTGCACTGATTACCAGTTAAGGCATGTATGGTGGTTAATGTTCATGTCTGATGCATATATATGTTTTTATGGCCTTACATTGTACCATTATGCGCTATATACCCTTGCACACTTTGCCCTCATTGCACTTGTATGTGTTATTTATTCCAGCATTTAGGAAACAGATGACCAGAGACGGTGTGTTTCCGCTCTTAGCAGCAACACTCAGGGTCTCCTTGCCAATGGCACTGAAAGCCATGGAGGAACATTGGCTGTTTAGGAGACATTCGAGGTCTCTGCTCGTTTCTTAAATTGAGCGTCCCAGGTGTTGAGTTTTGGTTTGTTCCTTTCAGCGCCAAGAGGCCACCCCTGGTCGGAAACGGTTTGCACTTGACTCTACAAGTAACGCTAACATACCATAACAATGAGAGGCAAATTACAATGTATATGTGCATATTGTGTACATGTGTGCTTCTACTCGTTTCTCCGTGATACAGCATAGCATACGTACAAATGTGCAGGTAGTTAACCTACAAAAGTGCATACTCTTCCAATGTGAGCTTGTGAGTCATTCATTTGCTGAAACCAGACCCGCATATGTCTCAATACAACATCTACAGCACATTATGAATTTGTTGTGGCCAAATAGTGAACATATGCATTTTCCTTCTATGAAAATCCACACCTCTATTATTTGGCAATACATTTCTTATTGAATTAACCCATCGTTCTGCCTCTGTAGAGTAACAGTATGCATTACAACGGATCTATGTGATTATTACGATGGCCGACTTTTTTTGAACCCTTTACACCACATATATATGTGGGGGAGACCCCCGCAATGCCCCCACATATTAATATTATATTCTATACCCCCCATATATAAATGTGGTGTAAGGGGGGGGTAAAAAAAAGTCACCATTTTCTGCCGTCGCAATTGTCAGGTCGACATTTTGGTACGATTCCCATTCCAACTTTCCAACTATATGGGCATACCTATATAATTACTTCATTGCCTAGATGGGCACCTTGCAAGCCCACACTTTGGTGAGATTCAATTCCACACCTTCTTCCCAGTGCAGGGACAGCTGAGCCTCATTACAAGTTGGGTGGTGTGGGTAAAATGCAGCGGTAATACCGTATGTTAACCGGCACCACACACCGTGGGTAATAATAAGCAGCGCTCAGATACCTGAGGGTTCGTAGTGCCATATAAATGCCAAATTATTATTATTATAATTATTATTATTATTATTGTTATTATTATTATTATTATTATTATTATATGGCCTCATTACTGCACCACCACCTTTCTGTTTAATTTCAGTGAAATTACCAGTGGTGGAAATACCATCGTAGTAATTCTGCCAAAATCCCCCATGGAGTCCCATGGACTCCACTTAAATTGGAACTAATACCCCTGAACCATGTTTCGGTAACGGTTATTCCGTTTGGTGGAATCTCAGCGGATGTACTGCTGAGATACCACCAAACTTATAACGAGGCCGGTGTATGGAGCTGATGGAAATTAGACCCATCGCCCAATCGAGTGATAATGAACCATTCCCAAGGTCCTTATTGAGAATATATCGAAACAATCTGTGGACTACAGCACATTATTTACAAGACTAACCCACAATTGTACTGCCGCCAGGGATTTTTGTTTGTACTTATTTGAAGATCATGGATATCAGATTCGATCAGAAATTACTGACAATAAAACATTTACTGACTGCGAAGTAATTTCCCCCAAAGAGTGTGTTTACAACAGCACAGAGATGAAACTAGTGGTGAGCCAGTTTATGGGGTGTGGACAACGTGGGATATGGACCAATGACAAAAGAGCAACATAAACAAATGAACCTAGTGGTGTGTAGAAGGTTTGTCATTTCATCTAACCCAATGTTGCCGTTTTACAACTTTTGGTTGGACGGGGTCACAGGATAAAATGTATCTTGCAAGCTGCGCGCAGATAACTGCAGCATACGCTCAACGCGTCAGGCAATATTACCAGCTGTCGCCAGTTCCTCTTTTTAACAATAAATCATCGTCATGTCTAACGGTATGGTGCTTTGTGCTATTCTTTAGAAACGTCGCAATGAATAGACGCAGTGGCAGATCACGATACCTTTGGTCTGGCACGAGTACGTGTGTATGTATGAAGGTGACTCAGAGGTGTTATTCATGAGGCGCTACCCCCAGCCCCCACCTTGCCCTCGACCGCCCCCTGCAAGCCCACCCCCCCTCAGACGGATAATAGCCGGCAGTGGGAGCGTTATCCTCCTGTCGCCCTGAGTTGTCAGGTATTCAGAAATCTAATACAAAGGTCAGGTGGCAGCCGGCTGCTATGAAGACATGCGTCAGTCAGGCCGGGCTGACAGCTCCAGCGTTTCACCTCCTGCCCCTCGCTCCAGGAATGTGCAGACTTACTTCGGGTGATACGGGGCCGGCGGCAGAGAAAATTAAAATGTCACAAACAGTATTGAACCTGCAAGGGAGATAACAGAGATGTTGATGGGAGCACTGCTGCGGAAGGCCGTCTGCCGCCTGATAAGAGAGGAGACAAAATACTCCAGCCCCACCCCAGCAAACTATCTCCAAGGGAGGTGGCGTGGGGGCCGGGGTCTGAAACCTGCTACTGGAGAACGGGAATGAATGGTTCCAGATCGTCAAGGTAAATACATACACGCACGAGTACTCACATACCCTAATACATACACACAAACATATATACGTACAGACAGAAATACAATGGCATACAGACGTGTACTCAGTCCCAAATGCACAAGCCTAAGCATGCATTATATAATTTACTGCTGCGGGTACAAATTACACTTTGCCCAGGAAAACCAAACACTGTCACCCACTGGCAGCTCTCGGCAACTTAAAAAGGTGCAACACCAAGTAGGGGGGCCATTGTCCCGGAGGATAGCTCAGGGGCAACGTGCTCGCCTTGTAAACAAGACGACACGAAGCAACACTGGTGATATGATATAATATGGCATTTATAACGCGCCTATACACAAGTGTTTCAAGGCGCGAAGTTTCGATCTCCGAGTCCGCGCTTAGAAACCTCTGGGTATTAAGCGGTATTAAGCGCGTTATATATTCCTGTAACAGTGCCTTGATGCCCCCGGGCTGTGTCAGCTAAAAAAGCAAAATAAATAAATAAAATGAAATTGGGGGCGTGTCCTACATCTCTTTAGGGCAGAGTTGGCGGTGGGGCTAAAGTGTGCCCCACACATGATTTTAAAGCTTACACTAAATGACATTTCAAAAACAGATTTTGTCCATGATAGGAGCATGAACACAGTAGCAGTTCCTAAATCTGTTTTATTTACATATAGTGACTTTAGTTCAGGTTGTTCGAACAACATGTATCCTCTAGTAGTCCGTGTCATAGAAAGTTGCCACATGTGGGAAGTAGCCTTACCAATATATGCCAATGCTGCCCCCCTTTTAAGTCATGTGTGTGCAAGGAAGATTCCAGCTCCTGTGCAACTAACATTGTTTCATGCTGCTAACAGTATGATATGCACACTAAGGTATCGGACACAAATCAGTTTGGTTTATTTATTAAATGTATATAGACGTTTATTAAAGCCACACATAGACGTAATTACTAACTTGGGCCTGCGTTGCACCTAGACAGGATTGTGAATGTTAGCATATGCCACACCGAGATGGAACCTCAATGTTAGCATGTGCCACACTTAGAATTGGGAACATTGGCCTGCGCCGTATCTAGACAGGATTGCGAATGTTAGCGTGTGCCAAACTTAGACGGAATTATGAAGATTACCAAGCACAACACTTAAATGGAAATGAGAATGTTAGCATGTCCCACACTTAGATAGAATTGTGAACATTGGCCTGTGCGGTACCTGAATAATATTGTGAAGATTGGTGAGTGCCACACTCAGACTGAATTGTGTAGGTCAGCAGGTGCTACACTTAGACAGAACTGTGAATGCTTGCATGTTAAATGTCACATAACACACTAACCAATATAAACTCAAACTCTCTGCATACTTAAAAAAAAATCACAACCATCGCTCGCACAGCAAGCTGCACGCACTTCACTACACTGCAACAACACATAAGTCGCACCAACAGAACACGCGGACTGACACCGATCCAATACTTGCACCAAAGCTCAGCACCCGGTGTCTACCGAGTTGAAGCTGCCAAACAGTACACCACTCCTCTCACTAACCTACTCCCCCTTCACCTTACTAACCCATCCCACCTTCTCATTTACCGATCCTCCAGAGCGCCTGGGGACCAATTCCGTTGGTGACGGTGCGCTATATAAGTACCGTTAACATAACATAACATAACATAGAGGGGAGAGTGATACGAGATGGATAGAGTGATGGAACAGGAAAGCACGTGCTGCATTTGCTACAAGTGGAGAACCGTCGGTGCCTCTTGAATGTGTGAGGTCCTTTCTAAGATTTGTAAAACCCAATCTCTTAACCATACTTGTGCACACTCTCGTATTTGATGCCTCTAAAAGGAAGTATATTCTGTAAAAAGGGTGCATAGCTGCCTAGTGGCCCTCACTTTCAAACCGTCCTAGTTTTGCATATTGCATGTTGACGCTTCTAGTAGGGGAGTGTTACCTAAACACGGGAGACTGGCAGACTCTTCAATATGCTTGATCATTTAGAAACAATGGCTATCCGTGGTTAAACTTTGGTGACTGTTGTATGATGGAAGTTTGTGCTTGATATATAGCATGGGTTTGTGGAAACACCCCAACTAAAAATAAGTCATGTATTTAATATGAATATGGGGGTTGTCTTTAAAGCCAAATGCGAGCACACGTTTTACTCAAAAATAATTACAAAATACTAAACTTTATTGGAAAAACAATAGAGGGGAATGACATACAAGTAAAGAGGAGATGAAAACAGTAGGACTTTCAAGGTTTTACAGCTGCTGCTGCTACTCTTATTTTAATTCAGAGACATATGTTTCAGGGTACATTAATGTTTGCAAACTGAGTTTTCCTCTGTGGGCTGGTTTTCTCGCAATAAATATGGGCAGCAGCAGCTATTATCCTCATGTTGACTGATCCTTGTCTCAGTCCTTACTTGGTGAGAAGTACTGCTCCTCCTCAGTAACAGAGGCAGCATTTACTGCCAGGGGAGTAGGGATGCTGATGAGACACCTCCATTATACACAATACAAGGTTAGTGATTGCTGTAGATTTTTCTTTGGAATAAAAGACTATTTTACCCTAATGTGTATGAATGGCCATGAGAAAAGAGGCAGCCTATGGCAATGTCAGAGGGTTAGGTGGGTGTTGCCTTCAAGATTTGTTTTTCAAAATAATGAGTTGAAATGGTGAATTTTACACCAACACTTTTTAAAATAAAAAACAGAGTAAAAAGCCATGCAATTTACAATTGGTTCTGTGAAAAAATATTGAATAAATGAATGCCGGTGGCACACAGGAGCATTGTATGACATTTCATGATGCCTGTGCCCACAATATATGCTGATATTGCCGCTGGGATGCAAGTGTTTTTGTGCCTATTTCTTGAATATGTGCCACCTTTGCCTTGTAAGATACTTACCCATGTTGTCTGTAACCAAATGTATGACAATATTACCACTGTAAAACACTCTCCTGATGCTGACCAGTCCACAATATATGACAGCCCTGCTACTGTAAAGCACATTCTCATGATGCCCGTGTCTACAATAAATGCTGGCACAATCATGTAAAATATTTTTCAAGCCCCCTTTTGCCAAAATATATGCCAGTATGCCACTGTAAATCCTATTCAAGGTGTGGGTCCAACACATTCGTGGTGCCCATAAGACCACCACCTTAACACAGAGGGGCAAACAGACAGACAGACACACACACACACACACACAAACACATTTCAATCAGCACATGCAAACACACAAACAAATGTTGCCTCTTTTTTAACATAAATTTACCTTTTCAGTGTGGTGAGTCATTAAACTTGTTAACTCTGGTCGAGGCACCAGCCATTCCAAACCAGTAAGGCAGGCATCAGAAGCTGCAACATGGGACCAGGGGATTGGGGCGAGTTTCATAAAAAACAGCATCTACTTCATGTCTAGGTATACGGGTACAGATCATATTGGGCATTTACAGAGAGTAAATTAATACAAAAATAAAAGGGATAAGTAGATATTTGGCAATTCGGCACCAATGTCATCTAGTGTCCAGACTCAAGTGAAGTAGAGGGGCCGGAGATCGGCAAAGGCAAGGAGCAGGTCGTAAAGCTCCACTGGCCATGCTTATTTTGCATACATTGTAGTGGGCAACATCACTTGAGACCGTCCCATATGTTATTGCAAACTTCAATGTCAAAGCAAGTCAGGTGGCTAAGCAGGTGACAGGGTGCACCGAGGCACATGAAAGGAACTTGGATGGGTGTCTACCCTCTGCTTCCTGTGCTCCACCACTGCTCCTCTGACAGGTCCTATACTTCCCCTTTAAGGAGAAAAACAAAAGTTGCATCAAGGCAATGCCTAAGGACTTCCTATTGTAAGATTATGGTGCATGTCCAGCTGCATTGTACCATAATCCCATATAAGCCTGAATAGCGTTATTGTTGAAGGGATGGTTCCGGCACAGACTGCAAAGTATGTGCCTTGAATTTGTCTACTAGCATAAGATACCATGCCAAATCTTGATTGAACCTTACATTGACAACCACATAAACATTTTATATATCCTGGGGGGGTACACTAACAATTGCTCAAACAACTTGAAAAAAATCAAACACTTACAATGCACAGTGAGGCCTACCTATACAGATTTGCGCACATTAACATTGCAACAAAGCAACCTTACCTTGATCCTTCTACATCTATGTTTGTCCCATACTCCACCTCTTGCAGATCCTGAAGCTCCAAACGCAACCAACTGGCAGACCTTTCTTTCATACAAGAGCCAATAACAACATAACTACAGGGTATGGCACATGTTTTTACTCATTCACCTTTGGTGAAGAGCTCTGCCTGCCCCAAGCTACTCTGGTGACTGGCACTAGCAGGGGAGGAAATGAATGTTCATTCTCTTGCAGTCCATCCTCTTTATTAGAATCTCTGGTGACCTGACGAGCTGGTGAGTACAATACCGGGCCTGCAGTAGTGGCCCTGTAGTTATGGTTAAGTTGCTCAACCCATTGGAAGAGCACTTTTTGGGCAGCTTATACTCTCACCCCCCCTCCGGACGAATCCTCATGAAACTTTGCATAACAAGTATATGGTGCAGTCAGATCGATCCTCCAAAGTATGCTGAGGTTTTGTCAAGGTGTGGCAAAGTTATAGGGGGTGTCCCAAAATGTGTGGTTTTTCCCATAGGCACAATGGAACAAAACCTTTCCTCATGCCTACAGCTCAAACCGCTGGACGCATTTTCACCAAATGTGTGGCAGGAGCAGCGACTTGGTCCCGAAAGTGTGCTTTTGTAAATTTGGTGTAAATTAGTAGTTCTTTTCATTGTTATCAATATTTTATTTTTCAACATATACAGATGAGATGATGCAATAGCCAGCCAAATACCTAACAGTGAAACATAAATGGAATATACCATACAACTGGACAATAACAATAATAAATTAGCTAATAAAATCAAACTAATTAAGTCAAGGGAAAGAAGAGAAAAAAGGAGAAAGAAGAAGAAGAAGGAGAGTCAGTAAAAAGTTACAGACCAATAACATAAGCAATATACAAGAAAGAATGTAGTAGAGCATAACATATTGGCAATTGAGTCACCAGAAAATAGAATTATACAGACTTTAACGCATACATTAACCATATACATCAAGGAAGCTTCTCCACATGAACCAAAACTTATCACTGTCTCCTGCTTGATTGTAGATAACTTACTCATAGGTGGAAATGGTGAGCAGCTCCTCTACCCAGTCGTCGATACAAAAGGAGCTAGTTGATTTCCAGGATCTTAATATCATTTTCTTCCAAATCATGCAAGCCCAGAGAGGCCAGATCTTCTTGCTGAATGATACATCCTCTACTAGAGACACATCCCCCAGAACCAGTAGAGAGGCAGTCATAGGGATTGTACAACACAGGATCAAACCCAGCCTCTCGCAGACCCCCTCCCAGAATGTCTTAGTCTTTGAACAGAACTAGATCAAATGACAGAGGGAGCCCCTCGCATTTTTACACGTTCAACATAGTTTGTTCTCCAGAAGGTGTCTTTTGAATAATCTTACTGGCGTCTAGTAAGACCTAAAAAGGAGTTTGGTTTGTGAAGCTCTTAGGCCCCAGTCAATACTCACTAGGCATGTATTACCACAGCAATGCTGCCAGCAATTCAGATCAATATCTTCCCCTAGTTCTTCAGTCCAGATGGTTGGCAACCTTGGTTCCCCTTTGCGACAAGCCTTTACGACTCCATACATTGTAGCAGCAGGATGAGATGAGCTTTTGCAAGTCATCAAAGCAGACCAAGGTATACTCTGAGCTGCCAATTGAGACACGTCCACGCTTGCAGCAATAATGCTCTTTAATCTTCTATATTCCACATAAGTGCAATCAATCACGTTAAATGAGCGGCCCTACTGTGCAAACAATATCAATTTATCACCTTCAATTAGATCTTTTAAAGTATTTTATTCCCGTTAGAAACCACTCTGGCCAAAATAGGACTTTTCCTTGTGATTTCAAAGCCGGGTTGAGCCAGATGGAAGCGTCAGGGAACAAGTATGGCTCAGCACCCATGCGTTTAGATATATCTCGCCAACAGTCCTGTAAGAACTCAGTTAGTGGATTTATCCCTTTAGAAGATTTCTTCCTTGTTGTCAGTAGAGCCTTTGGATCCAACTGTGATAATGCACTGCACTCCCAAGCTACACTTGTTAGTTGGTCTTCATCTGTTCTGATGACATTGAAAAGATGTCGAGTTGTGAATGCCAGATGATAGTCAGAGAAGTTCGTTAAGTTCATTCCCCCTTGCTTTAAGGGGAGCTGCATTTTCCACAGTGCGAGTCTTGGTGGCTTTCCGTCCTAGATGAACATTTGCATGATCCTGTCAAAAGTTCCTTGAAAAGATGTCCTGGAACTTTGATGGGAAGCATAGATATCGCATTTTATAAAACTCTACAGGCAATCCATCCGTGCCTGGTGACTTGCCCACAGTGAGTTTGGCGATGGCCAGACGAATATCTTCAACTACCATTCCCCCTTCAAGACTCGCCGATTGATCACTTGTCAGTTGAGAAATTTCTAATGAATTTAGGAAATGTTCTATCTTATCAGTCTCACAAGTCAGATCTGATCGGTAGAGTTTTTCATAAAAGTCGTGGAATAGTGTCTTTATTTGTCTTTGTTGTGTTTTCAAGACATCACTTGGATTTCTAATTGCATTGACAAAAAGATCACTCTCAGCAACTTTCAGCCTGTGTGCAAGGAGTTTGCCTGCTTTCTCCCTGTTCTCGAAATAATTTATCCTCTGCCTGAACAAAGCATAGTCTAACTGGTCCGATATCAATTCATTCAATTCAAATTTTGCCTTCCTCAATTGAGACCTAGTTCCTTCGTCTCGGCTTGCAGCAAAGCAATTGTCCAGACACTTAGCCTCTGCAGACAGCTTCTGAATCTCTTTAGTCTTCTTTTTCTTTTGTTTGCCGGTTTTAGACATCAGCACACCACAGACAAAACATTTAATTGTTTCCCAGGCTGCATAGACTGCAACATTATCTGTCATTATCTGTCCTATTAATTATCAACGTTATCTGTCCTATTAATTCGAATGAAGTCTTCAATTTCTTCCACAATTTCATCTTTAATCTGTTCGTTTAGCAGAATATTTGAATTCATTCTCCATCTTGAAGATTTGACTGGAGTATGCTGCAACGAAAGACATAGAGATACAGGTGCGTGGTCTGACACGGCAATGAGCCCAATACTTGAATCAAAACAACTTGAAGTACTTGGCCTGAGGTCAGAAAGAAGTCAATACGGGAATAGTTATCATGACACGATGAGTGGAAGCTATAGTCTCTTTCATATGGGTGCTCCAAGCGCCATATGTCCGCCAGATTGAATTAATTCATCAGACATTCTAAAGACCTCCTACTCAAGAAGCAGTTTCCATTTGAGCGGTCTAATGCTGCATCCAACACTTGGTTAAAATCACCAGCCAACACAATCACACTAACATTATAGTTTTGAAGCAATTGTGCAAGCTCATGGAAAAAAAGGGCATCATCCAAATTGGGTGCATCCACATTGCATAATAGCATTGTAGTATCTTGCATTTTAATCAAAACACAAACAATTCTTCCTTCTTTGTCTGTTTTGCTTGAGAGAACTTTTAAAGGCAGGTTTTTCGTAATAAGTATTGAAATGCCTCTTTTATTGGTTGAATAGGTTGAAAAAAAGGTTTGGCTTACTTGAAGTTTCTCTGCTTCTTTATCGTCCAGGTGTGTCTCTTGGAGGAAAGCAATGTCGCAAGAGGTGGATCTCAAATAAGAAAATGACCAGAAAGTAGGCAAAAAAGAATTAGTGATATCTGGTTTTGTTACGCGGACTCACTTCCCTATTCTGTCCATGGACTGGCCTCCGATTTGTCCAGGGGGTGGTGTGTTGTCCGCGGACATAGGACACGCCTGCTGATTGGCCAATACAAAATGTGTGTTCGGTCAGATTTATGGAAGGGCCCGCCATGTTAGATGACCAGGTGACTGAGGACAGCACGGTGGGGACAAAGTTTGGAAAACACATTTTGAGCCATTTGGTGGTGGAAAGAGGGGCCTGGACGGGTGGGGGAGTGGTAGAAAGATGATATGGGGCTGTTTTTGTAGGTTGAAAAAGGCTGCAAAGGTGCCGTAGCTGTCCATGGACACTGCGGTAGTTCACAGACGTGAACGGACAGCTTGGGAAAGTTATTTGGGGTTATTTGATGGCTGAAATGGCAGGGAAGTGGAATGAAGGTAATGTAGAGCTGTTTTCATAGGTGAAACAAGGGTTTGGAAATGCCGCCGGATCTGCAGTCAATTTCGGTGTCCGCATACATCATTTCCATTGCAGGAGGGTGGGGGTGACTTTTATTAGTTGACCGTGTATGATACATAATTGTTATACAGTTAATTGTGTTGCGGCGGTGGCCAGATTCTGGGGGGCATGGCCAGAGCCCAGAATATGTGCACTGGGCACAATCACCACATTAGTAATATGTGTATTGTAACTATAGGTAATGTAGTAGGAGTATGGCCAGAATCACCATAGTAGCAATACGTTTAAAGTAATTATACATAATGTAGTGTTTTTGTAATATGGAGGAATTATGTAATTGAATTGTATATGGTACTTATGATTGTAGTACAATTGAGGATAGTGCTCACAGAATATGTAGTTGATTAAGATTGCTGTGGCTACTTAGTGTTGTAGCGTCATGAAGCTACAATCTCTGGTTTCTTTTCTGTGGAAAAAAAACCCAGTACAATTGGTTAAGACCCTCATAAACAATACATTCTAAGTACTATGTTTGGTACAAAATTAGTGCATGACACACTGCTGTTGTCTTGACTGAAATAATAAATGGGCCATTGGGAAAAAAATACATACTGGATAAAAAAACCTGATTACAGTTACGTGACTGTAAGGGTGATAGTATGTTTGTTTGAAGTATGTTTTGCTCAAGAGAATGCTTGGAATAGTTTGATACCTGTTGGCCTATTCTAACTACATTAGAGATTAGAAGATGTTTTGTCATATAAGAATTGACATGGCGTATTTGAGGTGCTTTGCAATGAAGGGTGTTTTTGAAGTAGTTAGATACCTGTTGGCGTATTCAAACTAAATTGACTTTCAAAAGTGTTCTTGAAGTATTATGGATGTAGTTAGATACCTGCTGGTGTATTCTAACAGTTAATTGTGCTATAGTTTAGTGACTACATTTAGGTTGAAGGAATATTAAGTAGGCATTTGTTAAATTAGCTGGTAACCTATGTTTTGGGGTAACAGAGGTATCGTTACATTCAAACCAACAACTTTTTTTTCCACATATGCAGTGTAGTGCCCTGAAGTGGTTGCAGCACCAGCGTGGTATACTATACCCACTGTTGGGAAGGTTTTATTTCCAAGAGATACTTGTCAGTGGTTGAAGCCTGTAAGCCTACAGTTATTTTTGGTACAATCTGCATTGTACCTTAGAAGCACTAGTATGTCATATTTGCTGTGGAAGTTTATTTGTATGATGTAACGATGGTCTGAATTGCAAAAAGGGCATAATGTGCCACGATTTGCATTCTGCAGACGCTGGTGAAATGGAATAGATTCACAATTTGGTATGGATACATATAGGAATCGTTCATTAGGGATGTGGTCTTGTGAAACATGGTTGCAGAGAGTGCATGTATGCTTCTACGTGTATGAAATCTGGAAGATTTCATTCATAGGGATGTTTTTGGTTTCCAGTACTTGTAGTAAGTACATTAGGAATTGTTGTGGATCTTCTTCTTTTTTTATGGTAACTTTGACCATTCCTGCACAGTATTCCAATTGTTGTCATATACCTGAGACACTGCAAGTATTGTCAGGATTGTTTGTAGCATTTTTATGACAGACGAGCATTTGCAAACACAACTGGTCCGAGTCGTTTAAGTAAATGTTGTGAACAATTGGTGACCATTGAAAAGGTAGATTCATTGTTACATTAACATAACAATTTACTCCACTTGTGTAACTGAATTTAAATGGACCAGAGAGTTCTGTTTGTGGATCAAAAAATACAGGTACGGTTAATACGTTGTATGAAAAGGTACATTATGAATGGAAACAATGCTGCACATTTTACAAGACAGTGCAAAAAAAATGCCATTATTGCTTTCATTCCCCTAATCTATGCCTGTATCTGTTACACAGGTGGTGCAGGTTTTTGGCATATCCACCATTTACATGGTGGATTCATGGAAGACTGGGATTTTACGTCCAAAGAGTAATACCTGTTTGTGTGGTTTGGGCCATTATTGATGAATTCCCCAGTGACAGCGGACAGTACCATGGATTGATGCAGCCAGTATGTCAACCGCAGCAGTATAATTTGTAGTGTCATTGATATCCACCACACCAAACAAAAAACAAATATAAAAAATAATTGAAGGTAAACCGTTGTGAGAAATTTTGTAAGTGCACTACACGTTCACACATATGAGTATCGTCACATTTTGGTGTGCAATAACACATGCATTGGCCTATGGCGCCTCATCCTTATATACCCCCCAGCAGTATCAATGGCAGTTGGCACCTGTGATGGTGTGTTGGCAAGGGAGCTGGGTGGATGCGGACGCTCAGGTGTGGTACACCATGTGCACCTGAAAGGCATCTTATGCACTGTGACTATTGTCCAAATGGCCACCGCAGTCCTGGTGTCTCCATGCTCCCCTTTGAAGACCCTGTGAACATATGTATGCATCCCTTGAACGCTGTCTCGGGACTATTGCGCTTCCCCCATCCTCATCCTCCTCTCACTTTTAAGTAGAGACTCAATGTCTATAGAGCTATGGTACTTTGTAGGCTGTACTATTATAACAGCCTCTTCTTTAATCTACCCACTCTCTTTCTAGGCCCTCTCCAGGTAATTCAAAATACGGCTGCAATACTTATCATTGGCCTCAAGACCAGGGGCCGCATATCTCACTGTTGCTGTTCAACCTTTACTGGGCACCTGTAGCGCACGTAATCTTTACATGCTTTTCTAATTTTCATTGTTAAATGGATGACAAGCTTCAAGCTATGTTCTGCTTCCTCTTCTGTCCTCTCGCTTATTGTTGAATGTGTAATGTGCGAATCAGGAATGGTGTGCATCCAACAATATCTGCCTTAATGCCAGTAATACTGAGATAATTCTTATTAGACCTCCGTCACTGTTTTCGCTATTTCACTCTGGCGGTCCTCCTTGGGTCCTGTACCTACACCTTCTGTGTGAAAAAAAAACCTTGGTGTCATCTTTGACTGCAACCTCCCCTTCTGTCCTCACATTACGTGCCTTCAAGAAGTCCCACTACCAGCTGCACCTACTGAGAGGTATTTTCGCTTTTGTCACTTTCCCCCAGAAGCTCACTGTCTCAAGAGCTGTAGTTCTGTCTAGACTGGACTACTGTAACAGCCTCTTTCTAAATCTTCCTGCCTCTACTCTTCGATCTCTGCAACATATCCAGACAGGACTGCAAGACTTGTCCTTGGCCTTAACTCAAGGGATGATATATCTTGAGTCCTGAAATCTCTACACTGGCTCTATTTGTGGGATGGAGGGGGTAGATTTCTCTCCTCGGCTGGTGAGTTCCTCTGGAACAGATTCTCTGCCTCTCTCAAGCTTGAGCAGGAACACCTCAGGGTCTAGAAGTAATTGAAGAATGTCCTTTATGCTTCTGCTTTCTCTCTCTCTCTCTCCTGCTGAAGTTTTCGTTCTGCTGCACTAACTGGCTCCCTGGCCACCCGGTAATCCTTATGGGGACCAGGGTGCCTTATGACCAGTAGCTCCATGCACTGTCTCCGGGCCCACCACACACTATGGACTGTATCTGTAAGCACATGGTGCCATGCCTATTTGCACTTAGTTAGAACTGGCCACCCCGGCTTCACTTACTGCAGGTTGCTTATTGCATTCTCCCCTTCCATCCCAGTGGCACTTCTCCTCTCATTTCCTGTTGCACATGTGTGATATGAATGACACAAGGCCTAGTAAGATAATTTATTTTGTTTCCCTTTGTTTTCCCTTCCTTACCTTGATGCGCCTAGAAACACCTGTGTACAGGTGCGTTATAAAGGACTTATGTGTGTCATTGTTGTTTTGTTCCATGGCCACATCAGCCTTTTTTGGTCTGTGCACATTGTTTTTGGGCGTAGGGGCTTCACAAATAACCAAGAAATAAATTACACGCTGGAAAGTAGATACCATGATAAGTGGCTGCAGATTGCAACAGACCAAATGTTTATGTGCCACAGTGTTAGTCAACATTGAACTAACGGGCAAAGGCATTTGTATTGCCAATGTGCATTATGAACATGCGCCTGTGGTCTGTCATCGTTTTTTCAAAGAATTACATGGCCTGCGGTAGCAGCCATGTAGTTATGGCCAAGTTGCTAAACCCATAGGAAGAGCACATTTTGGGCGGATTATAACTTCGCTCCCCCTGGACGAATCCTCACCAAACTTTGCACAAAATGTATACGGCCCACTCTGAAAATTTGGTGAGCTTTGGTCAAGGGAGGGCAAAGTTATAGGGGGCGTCCCAAAATGTCTTTTTTCCCATAGAAATAATGGGAAAAAATTCTGTCGCACCTACAGCCCCAACCGCTGGACGGATTTTCACCAAATTTGCGGCAGGAGTGGTGGCTTGGTCCCGAAAGCGTGCTTTTGCTAATTTGGTGTAAATCCGTCCAGTAATTTTCATTTAAATGACCAAAACGTAAGGCAAAAAAATTAGTGATATCTATTTCTGCTCCGCACACACACTTCCCGGTTCGCTCCGCTGACAGGACACCGATTGGATAATCGGCTTTTGTCGTGTCCGCGGACATGCAACATGTTCTCTGATTGGCGGAGGCGTGAGGTGCGTCAAATTGTTTCAGTGCGTCCGCCATATTGGATGCGCAGAGATGCGTTGGAAGTGAGCATAAACCCAATTTTGGAGAGTCTGTTGGTGTGGATGAGGGTGGGGGAGTAAGAGATAGGTCAAATGCTGTATTTGTTTAGGTGGGAGAAGGCCGTGATGTGTTCGTGATGTCCGCGGACATAATGAACACTGGCCGCACTACTGGCTATTTTAGTTTACTATGATGTTGGTTTTGGGTCGTTAGAGGAGCATTGGTTGAAGAGGGTATGTATTGAAGAGTTTCTACGTTGGTTGTAATTATGTTTTAGAATGTTAATGGAAGTGGGTAGGTTTTGAGGTAGATGTATTATGTTTTTGGGTTTTGGTCATTTGGTAGGTGTTTCTTTCTATGTGTGTGTTATGCTGCGGTGGTTGTAGCCAGGGCCTAGAGTCTTGGGTGCATGGCCGAACCACCCCCACATAACACACCCATGTTACCAACCATTTTGACTGTGGTATGTGGGCTGCTTAGGGGATATGTTTTTAAAAATGTGTGTACTGATTGGTAGTAGTGTCATAGTGTTTATAAGATAGTGAGATGATGTGTTTTAGTTTGTTTGTTGGAATGTGTTCAGAATGTTGATATTGAAGACTCCAGGCATTTTGGGTTGTATTCATTGGTGAGGTGTTCGTTTGCATGGCTGTGTGATGTTGTGGTGGTGGTGAGTTTAATTATTATATACTTAGTGTTTCTTTTGGTGAGGCTGTATGAAGAGTTTTAACCAGGTCATGCAGTCAATATTGTAGTGTTTGGAAACAAGCGCTGCAGCATAAGGCACCCATGGAAGCAAACATTTTGGATTGTCTAGCTTTTCGGTGCTGGACTGCCCCAGGGCAGGGAAAGAGTGATATGATTGTTATATTTCTCCTCTGTGAAAGATAGTGAGCGAAAGCATCTGGGTAAGGGTCTCACACCCAGGATTAATGTGTGGCAGAGAGACTCCCAGGATCCCCCTTGTTTATTGCATATTTACGTAACTTTGGGTTCTACCCAAAGTTACTAGGGGAATCGAGACATTACTATTATGTATTTACTATGTGTCTGTATTTGTAAGGTGTCAAGACCCCCTCACCGTTCATTTCACTAGTGTCGCAAAGTGGGATAGTACAAACACCTGTGTGCACATTATAGGACATTCTCGTACAAGCACATTTTCTCAGGGCGCGAGATTTTCTCCTTGCGAAAAATGTTCACGTGATTTTGCGTGTGAAGAGGAGATGGGCTGAGTTGACAGGTGGTCTGGCCTGCCTGTGGAAGTCTCTGGAGAGTGTGAAGTTCTGCATAAGAACAAAGGAAAACCGTAGAAATGTCGCTCGCATTGGTGAATTGTAGGAAAAAAATCATATCTTTATACAAAAATGTTTCTAATGCACTACGGTCTGAAGGGCTAATGGCTGCCATTGTGAGTGAAGGTCAGCAGCGTTGAATTTATGTTTCTGAGCTGAGGAAACTCACGCATCGTACACAGTGTATGGTTCAATTGTTTTTTGACCTTGAACCAAAGCTAACATTCGAAAATGAATGTATGTAGGCAGGGATGTAACACTGTGAAGTATGATAAGGTTCACCATTCCAAAACTTGATAAAGGAACATGTATTTTCACTTTATGAAAATTCGTTGCCCTGAACGGAGTGTCAGCTTTACGTCGACAGAATGGATATGCCAAATATTATGTAAGTTGCACTTTCAACGATTTTATAGACAACTAGTCAAGTTATCATTTGCTGACCGTTATTGCTGCCTTACATTGTACTCGGTTGTTGTTTCTGTCATATTGCAACGACACGCAAATACAGCATGTGTGTGTAGTGGCCTTTTCCCCCACGTTTCACAAACGCGTAATTGAACGCTAATATTTAATTAAAATTCCGTCTATGTGTTCTTCTTTCCGTTACCTTGCACCCTGATTGTAGCATCAGTGTCCGCATCCCATTTCAAATTTAACGTACTCCATAGCACTAACCTCTGAAGCAAATTGTACACTACTCTCCACGTTGTTTTCTCTGTGTTCCCATTGTTTTGACGTCTGTGTTCATCATTGGTTTTAACACGGGCCGAACGAATGGGTAAAATGATAAATTGTACTAAATATTGGCTACTGAGACACATTTCTGTTATCGTTTTGTAAACAGCTACATCCTGCCTTTCTGCGATTGTCATCAATTCCATTTACTAACTGACGGATTTTTCAACCGCCAGCTGCAGATACACCTGAATGGCTGCATAATAATTACTCTTTTTTTGGGCCGATCGCCACGCGCTGATATGCCCTTACATGGTACCAGTGATAAAGAGCAACCTGACATCGTTTATGGTGGCCTAGCGCCAAGCTGATGCCAAAGCCTTGCGCTTCACAGTGCGTCCAATGCCCTTTTTATACTGAAAAGTAACACCATGTGACTCACAATAAACATTTGTGGATCGCGAACAAAGAAAGAAATTATGCACTTGCTTGAATATGGCAATCGCCGGATGTTATCAGAGTGTTTATTGTGAAATAAAAGTACTTAAAAAATTGTACAGTTCAGTGTATAGACAGTGTATAGTCCAGCTATTTCCTTTAAACGTATGATTTTATAATCAGAATTGGGACGCGCTGTGCTGTAAGATGATGTGTGCTTTGATATTCTGGGTTCTGCATCAACTAAGGTTATGACGTAGGTGATGACTGGGTGCATTTGGCTACGCTGCGCAGTAAAGTCCTGGAGATTGATGGAGAATATCACTAGGCTTGGTGATGTCAGCCTCAGGAGCGGGGCATATGAATGAGTGCCGCCAGCGCAGTCTACTTTGGTCGATGCGGCAACGGATAAGATTATCACAAGATGGCCGCGCCCTGCTGCCTGATTTTGCATGTGTTAAAAAGAGGAAAACTACGGTAAGGTGCATATGAAATGTTTGTACCCTTGATCAACGTATGTTTAGAAACACATGCCTGGCCCCTTCTTTCATCTGCTTCTCACTGGGAGTGAGGTCCTGTTTCCACCCTCCTGGCCATCTGTTGTTCTCCTGCACATGTGGAGTTTGTGCCTGGCTCCTGACCATTCCATTAGGTAGGTGCACTTTCTGTGCATTACTGCACCTCCTGGGGAATTATTGAACCTAAAAAAATAGAAATTTGAAAAAAAAGAAATAAAAGAAAAATAGAGGAAATTTGCATAATATTGTTGGAAAGGACTATTTTATTTGGCATTTTCATCATGCAGCCATTTTCTGAGCTTTTTAATACCTGGAGCTGCATTGCTATTTTGAAAGCAATATTTATTTCCTACTATTGCTGCTTATTTGACTGTTTTTGGCCCTTCCAAGATGGCCGCCGTGGTTTTCTTTGTTGTGTAGGCAGGCTGTGCTGAATCACCTCTCCCTGTGCTGCACTCCCATTGGTTGCTGAGTGTTTTCTTCCATCCAATCCAAAGGCCCACCTCCAAGGCCCCTGTCTGCTCCCTGTCCGCTTCCAGAACGCTAATTGGGGTCCTCCCTGCACCTTAACCACAATGATGCTGCCACCTCACTCCTCTAAGAAATCCAGACTGCCTTGACTTTGCCACCTCCAGAACTATGGGTTAGTTCCCTCCTTATGGACTCACTTCTACTGCCTTTGACTATCACTGTTCTTTCTGCTTGTTGCTCCCATGTTGTCATCCTGCTGCACAGGGCTTCCTAAAACCCTTTGCTAACATCCGATTTCAAGATTGAAAAAGTCAAATCTTGCTGTTTTTGCTTTGTGCTAAAAAGTCAAATCTTGCTGCCCATTGCGAAATTCTCTGTATTTTGCTTGTATACTGTTTCTTCTCTCTAACTTGCCAGCCCGGTGACCTCACCACTCTCTTTTGTCTCACACCTACCTGCTTTAGCCCCCCCAGTATCTCCATCCTCTCCTTACTTCCACCCCAATGGCGCTTTCTGTTTCTCCTATCTTCTCCAACTGCTTCTCCATTGACTATCCTTCCCTTCTCACTAAGTCTGGTAGGAAGAAGTTCAAAAAGGATATCTTGGCCTCTAATCCTGGTCTTCCTATCGCCGACATCTACTTCAATGCTTCCGCCAGACAGACCCCGACATCCTCTTTGTCGTTGCTTCGCCAGATCTATGGACTCCTCATATGGTCTCTGTGCTCTGCCCTATCTCCTCCTCTCCCATTAATGGTGGCACTCGCTGGGAAGTTCTCATGGCTTCCTTCGACTCCTCTAAAGACATCATTAATGTCTACCTAAATGTCACTGTCATGATCCAAGGCCCTCAGGCCAATCTCCTCCTCTTTGATAGGCGCTTCCCTCTCCTCATCAATTTCCTCTCATCTCCTGCTGTCCCCTCCTCTCCCCCCTTGGCTACCTTGCCCTCTCTCTCCTCCTCCTCCTCTGCCCCTCCTAGGGCTCTTTCTCCTCCACAGGGTGTACCTCTGATCTGTACCCCTCCCTGGAAGGTTTTTAAGGCTGGCAACCTTCTTCATATTGCCACTCTCAACTCTCGCTCTGCCGTCAAACACTCCTCTGTCATCTGCCACCTCCTTGAAGAAATATACCTTGATGTCCTTGGTCTTACTGAGACATGGTTCACGGCCAGCTCTGTCACAAGCTTTGACACTCTCCTCCCTGATGGCTACAAGATCCTCTCAGCACCCAGATCCTCCCGGTCCGGTGGGGGGGGGTAGCCCTGATCTTTCCTGAGTGGATTCCTGCCTCTTTCATTCCCACTCAGACCTACTCCTCTTTTGAATGCCTTGTCTGTAGGCTTTCTCTCTCTCCTACCCATTCTCGTACTGTGGTTACCATCTACCGGCCTCCTGGTCAAATCACCTCATTTCTCTCTGAGTGGGCAGACCTCTCCTCCTCCCTCCTGGCCTCTACCACTCAACTCCTCCTCTTCGGTGACCTAAATATACATTTAGACTCTCCTTGCTCCTCCTCTGTACTCTTCCGTGACCTCTGCGACTCCCTCTCCCTGTCCATCCTCCCCTTTGGCCCGACTAACTCTGCAGGGCACACACTCGATGTCTTGATCTCCTCTGACCTCCCCCTCTCCATCACTCTGACCACCCCTCTCTCCTGGAGCGAGCAGTCCCTCCTCTCATCTCATCTCTCCCTCTCTTCCTCCCAAGCCAAGCCTACCCCAACACTGCCACCTACCTTCTCGGACATTCGGCCCATGAAGCGTGTTACAGTTGAGGCTTTTGCCACCACTTTCTCTCCACCCCTCCACCTTTGGCTGTCTCTCATCCTGATACAGCCCTGTCTCTGCTCTACTCTTCAATTTATCATATTCTTGATGCTCTTGCCCCTGTCATGAGGATCCGTTTGAAGTCCAAAGCCAAGTGCAATTCCTGGTATGACTCTGACCTAGCTACACTTAAACGTAAGTGTAGGGCAGCTGAGAGGAAATGGAGGACTTCCTGTTCATCCTCTGACAAACTGGCCTGTCGCCTGCTACAAAGGCAATACCGACTCTTTGTCCTCACCAAGAAGAGAGTCCACATTCAAGCTCATGTCTCTGCGGCATCTACAACTTGGCTGAACTCTTTAAAATCTGCAAGGAGCTGGCCAACCCTGCTGCAGTCTCTACCCCTCCTGTTGCCTCCCAGGCGCTTTGCAATGCCCTTGCCTATCACTTCATTTAAAAAACCCAGGACATCCTGTCCACCCTCTCCACCCACACTCCTCCTCTTCCCTCTCCATCTGTGCTTGCTGACCCTCCTTTAGCCACCCTCCCACCATCCTTCTCGTCCTTTCCTCTTTTCACCCCTGACGAGGTTGCTAGACAAGTCCGATCTATGAAAGCCTCTTCAAAACAGGTTCATCCCTGTTCCTCTAAAAGCATCAAGGACCACATTTTTTGCAACACACCTTTGCCTCTGGATCCTTACCCTCCCCTCTGAAGCACTCATTTGTACATCCTCTTCTCAAGAAACCCATAGCTGATCCTTCTTGTCCAGCTAACTATCGCCCAATTTCCATTACTCCCTTTCTTGGCAAACTCCTGGAAAAGTTGGCCATCTCTCACCTTAACCTTCATTCCAATTCTGTTGGCTGTCTCCATGACCACCAGTCTGGCTTCAGAGCTGCCAGAAGCACGGAAACCGCTCTCCTAAACATCCGTGAAGATCTGCTCACCAACCTTGACTCTAACATTCCCTCTGTCCTCATCCTCCTCGATCTCTCTTCTGCCTTTGACATGGTCAACCATACCATCCTGCTCAACCTTCTCCGTGAAAACCTGGGTATCACTGATCAGGCTCTGGCCTGGCAGACCTCTTTCCTCTCAGATAGACCCTCCCAGGTCCAACTTGTGGTGTTCCCCAGGGGTCCAACCTCTCGCCCTGGTGTGCGTGCGATTCATGGAAGTCCCTGCACGTGTTTTCCTTGGGATGTGCGCCAAACCCGAGCGTGGCCCACACGGTTGCACACGTCATTGCAACAGCTCAAACACTGTGCGCGACACGCACAGGGAAAGCGCACAACGTCCGCGCACACACCAAAAAGGGGGTGGGACACGGGGCGTAACACGCGGAATGGGGAACAAAAGGTGAAAAAGAAGGCGTAATTGGGGAAGTACTGCTGGGAAGTACATGGAACACCCACACGCACGCGAACCACACGTATTCATGGAATCGAATAGGGCAAACCCACGCACGGGCAAAGACACGCACAGGCCTAAACACGTCTGCCACACAAAGGCAGGCGGTAGCGTCCCTGCGCATTACAAAAGTGTGCGCAAACAAAAAGCACGTATATACATCTATGATGAATGTCACATACTGTGGCCCCTAGGATAAATGATGTGCATGCAACACACAGGCACCCCATAAAAAGAAGAAAAAGAAACAAGCGCCCCCCAGTAGCCCACGTGAGTGCAAAAATGACACACTTAATACAGTGTGGAAGCCAGGAGCCCAAAAAAACGTACGCGATCAACAGGCAGGCCAGTATGGCCGTAAAAAAAAGGGGTATGCGACAAACACAGACACCCGCTGTGTGAAAAATAGCGTGTGTGTGTATTTCGGGGGTGCGCGGGAAGTTTTACACGCAATTGGCCCTGTGCGAGTCAGGTACATGTATTCCTGGGGTTCGCGGGAAGTTTCACACGCGATTGACCCTGTGCGATTGGGTACGTGTATTACTGGGATTTGCGAGAAGTGTTACACGTGAAAGGGCCCTGTGCGAGTGGGGTACGTGTATTACTGCAGTGCGCAGGAAGTTTCACATGCGATTGGCTCGGTGCGAGTGGGGTACGTGTATTACTGGGGTGCGCGGGAAGTTTTACACGTGAAAGGGTCCTCTACGAGTGGGGTACGTGTATTACTGGGGTGCGCGGGAAGTTTTACACGCGATTGGCCCTGTGCGAGTGGAGTACGTGTATTCCTGGGGTTCGCGGGAAGTTTCACACGCGATTGGCCCTGTGCAAGTGGGGTACGTGTATTACTGGGGTGCGCTGAAAGTTTCACACGCGATTGGCCCTGTGCGAGTGGGGTACGTGTATTACTGGGGTGCGCGGGAAGTTTTACACGCGAAAGGGCCCTGTGCGAGTGGGGTACGTGTATTACTCGGGTGCGGGAAGTTTTACACGCGATTGGCCCTTTAAATGCTATGTATTGCAGCATTCATCACCTGCTCACATGAAGCAGCAAACAATTAGAATACTCAGTGCTTCAAAATGATTCTTTTTACAAGCATTGTGATGAAAGTAAAGAAATGTATATGTGCATGTATAGCAGCACTGTGTCACTGTTTAATAAAATAAAGGAAAAGCAGATAAAATAGATCTTTAGACCATTTTTAAGTGGCGCCTAATGTCTGCCAGTTTAACATGTTGGCAGCACATGGATACATCAAAAACAAAGACTCTGGTTGAGACTCTAACCCGGGATATAGGCCGGTAGTAGAGAAACTCGCAGAACCCGCCTTGTTTTTGCAAATTAAGTAGCTTTGGGTTTTCACCCTAAATTACTAGGGTAATCCAGACGTGGAACCTTTGCTCACTGTTCTTAGAGAGGCACAGCTCCACCTCACTGACGAGTGCCAACCAGGCCGAAAGACATGTCTGGGGTTGCTGTTGGTATTCTTGTTCAGAAGAGAATTGCCAGGCATTTCAGTGCTGGACTGCCCTTGGGCAGGACAAAGACTGATATGTAATGGACATTTCTCTTCTGTGAAAGGATGGTGAGCTGAAGACTCTGGTTGAGACTCTAACCCAGGATATAGGCCGGTAGTAGAGAAACTCCCAGAACCCCCCTTGTTTAGCACATGGATACATGCCAACATCACTCATTCCAATCTATAGGTGCTTATTAAGTCTTCATTTTTTCCTTTACATTCTGTCACTTCCAATTGACTTCACCCAATATAAAACTCAAATGCAAAGAAAAAAACACGACTGAACTTCAAGATTCGAAACTGTGACATGTATATCAAATACACATATAAAATGCGGTGCTTTACAAAATATTTGTTTTTGGAAGCATTTTGTAGAAAGTAAAAAAATGCATATCTGCATTTATAGCAGCACTATGTCACTTATTCATAAGAGAAAGTAAAAGCAGATAAAACAGATGTGTACACCATTTGTAATTGGCAATCAGTGTGTGCCAGTTTAATATGTTGACAGTACATGTATACTTCCCTACATAACCCATTCAAATCTTCAGCTGCTTATGCAGTCCTACCTTTTTCTATACAATCTGTGACTTGTACTCCAACTTCCATAATGGAAAAAGTGGAACTACAAGTCCCAGAATGCAAACAAACAATCTAGGATTATATAAATACCTACAGATTATAATGCATCGTGTTGGCAGGTATGCATATACTGCTAATATATTAAACTTGGACAAACCAACTGCCATTTAAACGTGTACTACAAATCTTTTCCATCAACTATTCTTCTCTTTTACAAAACGCTACAGAGCTTCTATAAATGCACATGCGGATTTCCTTAACTTTCATGAAAAGGCTCCTAAAAGCAACAATTCTTAACCGTCCAATAATTTTATTAACTGTTTTTCCCCAGCACTCCTCCTTCCTTCATAAATAACAACCTGGCTTACTAAATAAAAACTACACTATTTTCACATTTCACCACTAACTTTCTTTTACAATTACAGGAAAGAAGCAGAATACTGAAAAAATAATACCCTTCAGATCCAACTAAGTACATTAAAGTACCATCTATATGTATGTAATTACAGCAGCACAGTTCCACTATATAATACCCCAGACTACTCTTTTCAAACCAACATTTCTTTCACTCTTGCCCATTATATTCCACCATTTACACTCTTATCATTCCCATCTACACACACCATTGCAACAACCACTCTGTTGCTCAAAACATCACAATGACCCTACAGATTCTATCACACCACCACTCCCTTACTCACTAACCCAATACCATCACACCTCTGCAGACTCTTACTCTCACAACCTTCCTAACCACCCTTAAACCATCAAACAGCACTCCATTCATCTCTATAATCACACCCACAAACCCATGCACCATACATGCATATACATTGCACAACTTTCCAAAGCAAACTTTCTCTTTTCCCAACAGACACAACAAAATGCCTACTAAAAATCAAGTCCATAAAAAAGAAAGAAAAAATAGAGTGGATAAGAATATAACTATCCCATATTGCCATCCACCTCTAAAACAATTTATAGAAAACATTATAACAAAAGAGCTAGTAAAGACACTCAACAAAATTAAACCAGCCAAAACTAAAAAAGGTAAGTCCTCTCTTGCAAAAACTGACAGTAAAAATTGATGTACAAAGAAAAGCAGACCTCCTAACGAACATAACCCTCTATCTACCAGTGTTAACATAGTCACGGTAAGCAATCCAAAAGATTTATGTCACAGAAAATGATCCACTGTAGAGTTCTTTACAATATAATTAAAACTGCTGAAAAGTCACAATATACCCTTAAAAGTTACCGCAGGAGACTCATCCTGCAAACTCTAATTGACAGTGCTTTTCTACTAAAGAGTAAATTGTTTGTATTGATTTTAGACAGAATGAAACCACTAACTAAATTAATCAATACACTACAAAAACGACTTTTAAACATGCACAGTGTCAATATACAAACCTTTTCAAACTTCTGTAATGGTGAATGGATTCACACAAGCAGCACAAAACCATATTTCAATGAAGAAGCTTACAAACATGAACAACAATAAACAATTGCCATAGACAATAATGGTCGAGGGTATGAAATGGTGGAACACACCATTATAGCAAAAGAAACCCTCACAGAAACAAAATCGCCAAACAAACTTTTAACCAAATGCTCCTTTCACCCAAACAAACCATCCAGTGTACAAATTGACATGCAGTTCAATGTGTAATGCACGCCAACAATCCTTTAAATCTTTATGACAATTCTTCAATAACAATTGGAAACTAAAAGACAAAAGTTGAATGAAAATTCTACTGTCCAGTGCACAGCCACTCTGGTCTGCAAGTACATTAATTCACCAGTATTTTAGGAACTGCTTGCAAAATCACTTTTCACCCCATGATAGGAACACACCATTCTACTATACAGAATCTTGTGCATCGACTATACTATGCAAAAAGTCCTGCTTTAGAACTGCTAAATTTAAATAACATTCTCCTACAGGGAACAGCCAAATAACTGCTTCGAGAAATAGAGCAAATCCAAATTAAGTACTTTGGAAGTGAAGTTGACTTAGAAAATTCTGTACCTTCAGAAAACATTACCGAAAACCTCATAAACACCAAGGTCCTAATAAACACATACAAAAAAGAAATAGCTAAATTTCAAAACACATCTGCTGAAATACCAGACCAAATATTTGTCTGTTTGGCGCAGAACGTTTTATGAAAGGAACACAAAAATAGTAGATATAGCCTACAAAATAGAAGACAATGAAGAATCCCAATGGTTGCCATTAGCTTTATATCTAAAAGCAGAAACTAAATACAAAATAACTGAACCCTGAAAAGTTTAAACGTACTGCAACACAAAGCTTGACAAAAACCAAATGCCATCATGTGCATCCATTTCGAGTTATAATACACCTTCAACAGAAATCAGCCAAATTACCTCCATCTGAGTTACTAAAAGGCATCCGTGGCAAAGTAGTATATTTGCCATTAGATCTGAAAGAAAATTTACAAACTCTACGAGTACCAAGACCAATAGATCAATCTTTGATTGTACTAGTTAATGGTGTGCCAACAAAAGATAAAACAATTTGGCAACAACTAGTCAACTTAAAGTTAGACAAGCCTTACAATATCTAAAAGAAAACAATGAATACTACAAAAATATAAATATGGAGGAAAACTTCAGAGAAACCACCCAAATTATCCAAGACTGACACGCAACTGGCCAATTTGAATGTGCAGACCCTGTTACTGCAGCCAATATTTTAGACCAGTATACAAATCACCCACTACACTCTAAAGACACCATTGACGATGAATTAGAAACAAATCAAATGCATCAAGCCAAAGGACCACAAAGAGCATATGGGAAAAAAGTGTACAATCACTTTCTTTTCCTCTACTCTTTCCTACAGGAAAAGGAGAAAGATATGATGAAAGGTCCACACAAATATGTGCATCAGAATGTCGCTCTTAAAGAATGTATTCTGAAGACCCCAGATTCAGACAAAATGTCAAATACATTTTCCACCTCCTCTTCGAAAGTGAACTAGCAAGAGTTGAAAACACATTAAAAACAGTCTCTAATTTTTTTAAAGGTATCAGCTACCCAACCATTTCAAAAAATAAAAGCAAAGATGAGGTTTTGCAGTCAAGTATCACAAATCTCTTGGCAAACATGCGTGGTAAGAATGAATACTGGTTCCGATGTCACGGTGATGTACGTTGTATGTTAAGGAACCTAGGCCCACTCACTTGGTTTGTTACTTTAAGTTTAAGTTGAGCAGAGTACGCATGGGATGACTTGCACGACTGCTTATGCACTGCAAACCAAAAATAAAAAATAGATATAAAAACACAAGGAGAACTCTGTTGTCTTGACCCTCTCAATGTATAGAGGTACTTTCACCATCGCTTCATTGCCATACTGCTCTTTATGTGCAATAAAACGACCCCTCTGCTCGGAGAAGTGCAACACTTTTTCTGGAGAAAAGAAAATCAATCTAGAGGAGCACCACACATCGACATGCTTTTGTCGATAAAAGATGTTCCTAAATTTGGCCATGATAGGGATGCACTGTTTTACAGTTTATTGAAAAATACATTATCTGTGACATCCCTTCAGAAACCACAGATAGTAACCTACATACATAAGTCTTCTGCTTTCAAAAACGTAAGTGTGGCAAATACTGCCGACATAGATATGAAAACAAAGGCAAATACTATACCAAATGTCACTTTAGCTTCCCTGGACCACTTTGCAAAAAGGACAAATAAATAGTTTGATGTCCTCTGTTAGACACAGCGTAAACGGTAAATCCCCTAAAAATACATACAACATTAAAAGAGACAAAGCATCCAAGTACATCAATGATTACAATGCAATCATTGCCCTCTTGTGGAATGCAAACATAGACATACCCCACATTGCAGACAATTCCAATGCAGTTGCAAGATATGTCACAGCCCATCTCACCAAACCTGAGAAAACAGAGCTAAAAGACCTCTGGGATGACATATCATGTGACAAAACACTATCACAAAAACCGTTTAACAGGTACAGCCTTACATGGCAAACCTGAACACATTGTCTGGCTGAATCTTTCGACCAGCTTCATCCTGAAAAAAGTACATAAATCGAATCAAGCGATAGAAAACATAGCTACAAATGATCCCAACAGCCAGGACATTTTAGAAAACAATGTAATTTACACATACTACCCAAACAGAAGTACTGCTTGGAAAACATGTGTCTGTATGCAATTGCCCAAAACTACACCTACAAAAAATCTCACACCAAATGACACACATGGCAAATATTCAGTCTCATCTTCTGAAGGAAGCCTAGTGAAACTCACCAAACCCAGTCTAATGAATCATATAAAGTTATCATTTAAATCTCCACAACATAGAGAACTATATTACATGGCCCTACTCCAACTTTTTAAACCTTGAAGAAAAGAAAAATAATTATTAGGTAACTATGGCTCATTTGAAGCTACATTCAAAGCAAATCAAAGCAGTATAACAAATCACAATTTCAAACAATACAAACAAATGTTGGACAATGAACGCCAACAAGAGGACAAATTTGAAGCTCAATTAGACAAAGACACTCCTGAGGGCACTCAACCTTCCCAGAACCACTTGGAGACCCACTCATTCTAAATGAAGAAGAAATAGCCATGACTGAGGTAGAAAATATCAATATAAACAATCTGAGAAAGACTTGTCAGTGCTCAAATCAGAGCTAAATGATGAACAACTCACCATTTATCTAGAAGTACTCAAGAAATTGATCATGGTTTTAAACATGAAACTAAAATCTGTATCTGTAAAAATTATACATCTCTGCTCCTGTATGTAAGTGGTGAAGCTGGTTCTGGTAAAACATTCCTCATTAAAATAATCAGCAGATTTCTACAAAACTTAACAAACAACCTTTCGGCTGCAGTAAAAGCCCAAACAGGTTTAGCTGCCTACAACATTGAAGTGGGAGAATGGGATAACACCCTCCCCCCGATCTCATCCAGACCATGGCCTAGGGGATCACGGCCCAGGCACCCCCCACGAGAGGAGTTCGCTTATTTACCAGATGACAAAATACCCTGCTTCAAAAACATGCATATTCGAAGATTATGCCCACTAGTACGCCCGGGTCAAGCCAACGCCTGCAACATGGATCAGCTCGACTAGAACAACAGCCACAAGTATTCACATCGTTAGAGATGCCATGACGACATAGCCTACAGACAAGAACACACGTGCCACCATGCACACTGGTCACTCACACACCAACGACATTAAGAATATACTCAGTGCTATGACGTAGCAGACTGACATACCCACGGACATGCATCATTGTTATTTTTCACATAGGCCTTCTATATCACCGCAGAGACGCAAGATGCCTGAAGAGCTTGTGTATATGCTTGCCGATGCTTTTGCTACCTATCACTATGAAGATGCCACCATGTATATCTAATGCTGCATATGACACTCTGTCACCCTGCAACCTCCACGGTATGGATTATGTACCGCCACCCACGGGCTAGGCCCAAGTAGGCTGCAAGCAAGAGTCCCCAGGCCGGAGTCTCGCAAACGAAAATCCTCTCAGAACGAAATACAAGTGCTGACCATGCAGAAGGAGCCCCAACGAGAGCCTGCAGCCAAGGCAATGATGCCAAGGCCATGATGTTGCAACCTGCATGCCGCGCGCCCAGCGCCAAGGTTATACAGGTGACAAGCCCTCAGAGACAAAATACAAAATCTAATGCTCATGATTTCACTCCAGCTATGGTGTCCCCACACGTGACTAAGCCGAACTAACAAGGTGCCAAGCCTACGAGACAGAGAACCGCCAGGGTCCCACGTCTGGGACACAATCTGCAACAACGAAGCGGCAAGTTGGACACCTACAGCGATGGGAAAGAACTGCTCACCAGCCCGTAAGCAGACCTGTCCATTGTCCACACAAACACATAGTTGCACATTGTTGCTAATGTCAGGTACACTGCGAGCTGGGAACGACGATGGTCCCAGGCTTGGGGACTCGTGGGAGAACCAATCAGAATACAGGGGGGCTCATCACTGACGCTATTACTCTTAGCCAATCACCAAAGGTCCCCTTGTAACAATTCCAATGTAACAACTGTTAGGGACAACCCAAGTGTACCACCTGACCCGTCCTCATCCACTAACATTTCTTCCCATAGGGGATCTATACTAACCCTACCACTCGGGGAAACAACCCGAAGTGGCGATAGGATTTGTGATGATTTTCCCAGGTGACGCAAGTAGCGCATCATACTGCTGTAAAAAGGGCCTGCGAGCCCCGCTGACGACGAGAGCCATTCTGGATGCATACGGACTGAGCGTATCCCTGCCGTTACTCTAATAAACAGCAGTAGTTGCCTTGCTTCTTGTGTGTGTCTCATACTCCTTTTGGGATGCGGGAGGAGTTGGGGCCTCCCCAGCCCGGAGGTCTGCGGACCTCTCTGCCGGCCCCCGGGAGATCACCCCAACAAGTTGGAGGCACTGCTGAGACCTGTTTGAGGTCTATTACCCTGAGAGCACCACTCCAAGACCTCTTGCAACGGGGAGACCCGGCAGCACGGCCCCCTCTGCCATTGCCCCCTTTTGAGAACTACAGGACCATCGCGGAACTGTGGGAGACCGGCCAGTGCAAACCGGATATTGGCCCTCGGGAGCCGACTTGAGAAGTATCCTGCCCGCAGTTGGGGAGTGTCCAGACGTGGTCCAGACGAGGGGAGGTGGCGAGCCGCTTTGGAGGGGTGCATGCAGTCGAGCGGCCCCGCCTCAAGAGGACTTGGTGAGTATGACACACCCAACAAGCAATGTAATGTGTGGGATGGGGGAGGAATTGTGAAAAGGGAGGAGTGAGGTGTTTACAGTGTGCTGCAAAAGATTTGATAAATAAGTGACAATAGACGAGTGAGCGGTGGCTGGACAGGCACGAGGGCCGTCTTATACCGCATCACGGAGCAAATGTGGTGGAGCCGAAAGGTACCACGTGTGGTTGTCAGAAGGTACTTATTTGTTCAGATAGCGGGCACCTGTAGGGAAGGGGTGTGGCTTTCCTATGAATTGGCGTTATAGATCAATGAGTAGATGAGGATCCCTACTAATTGAGTGTTGAAGCTCGTTAGGTAGATGAAGTTTCCCCGCAGGAGGTAGCTAGTTTGGTTCCAAGTGCGGAAGATAATTGGCTTGGTAAGCTCCCCTGGTGAGGGGCGTATCACACGCGAGGCGACGCAGTGCGCGCAGTCCGATTATAAGAGTTTATTGTGAGTTACCTTGCTCCGGTTGAAGCGAGAGGACAGCTGTGGGGTTTACGGGAGACAAAAGGGTTAAAACATATTGCACGCTCTTTTTTATCTTATAAAGGTTTCTTACCGGTAATAGTTGCAGAAGGTGGTGCTTGTATAGGACACCACGACCATCTCGGGTTGATCAAGGAGTGGCCGGGGGATAGGAAAAGGGAAAGGGTGGGATAGAAGAGGTGAGAGGGCCGCGCACGGAGAAGGCCGGCAACTCTCGATAAGGGAGGGGCGAAAAGGGGAGAGGAGGCCGTGCATGAGAACGCCGGTCACGCTCAGCAAGGGGGTTGGAAAAGGGGAGGGAGAGGTGTGAAGAAGAAGGAAAGGTGGGGCGGCTGTAAAAACACACCACACAGGGCACGCAGCCGCGGGGGCTTTGTGCGCCACGGCCGTAGGGGGCCATACCAGTGACATCAAGGGGGACAAATAATAAAGGAAAAGAAGTGTATTTTTTGCAATTGTATTACCTTTCAGCGGATGGTCGGAAGTCCCCAGTTTACGGGGCCAGGTAAAGAAGGTTGATATTGAGAAAACAAAAACTGTAACATGGCCACATATTACGGGTCGGGGTCTGGGGTGAGGGGAAACTCTTTAACTACACCCCTCCAACACATTTGCACGTCACTATCACCATACAAGGAGAAAATTATCAAGTACAGTATCGACTGGACACAAGGAACAGACAACAAAATACTGATACCCTGGCCGCCTAACGGCAGCTTTGACTCATACTCCCAAAACTCGCTATTGACATATATACACAACATGTACAAGGGAAAGAAATTAGCTCACCATATAGAGATGTTTAACTTATGGAAGATGTTTCAGGGAGCCAGGCCAGGGGCAGTGGGGATGTTTACTATGGAACGGGAAGCAGAGGAGAAAGGGAGCAAAGAAACGAAGAGAGGCAAAGAGGAGAAGGAGAACGGAGGGGGCATGGGCACGGCGAGCAGCAACGCACTATATGCAAAAGAGAGCAAGAAGGAGAAGGAAGGATCGGGTACAGTATCAGAAGAGAAGGTGAAGAAGGAAGGGACAGAAGATATGCCTCTGGCGAAGGTAGTGAAGAAGGAAGAAGGGGGGGTTCTACCCAGTAACGGAATTAAGAGAAGCCACCAGACAACAATTGACAGCCGCTGAGGGGTACTCCAACCCCGCATACAGCCTTCCACCATATGCCCCTACAGATAGCTACCAGAGGGGGGAGCAGGTGACGAGCACGATGAACTTAAACTCCACACAGGCAGGAATGAAGGGAGGGAAGGAAAGTGGGGAACACATCGCAACCATAGGACCAGACGAATGGGTAGCAGCACAGGTGCTCCTAAAGCTCCAAGGGACATTAACAGGGGAATAAGAGGATGTAGTGAGGAGGATGACAAAGGATGAAATGGGTATCACACAGACAGGGACCGAGGTGAGTAAGGCAAGAGAAGGTCAACTGTCACAGGTAGAGGAAGAAATGTTGGAGGAAAGGTTGGCTGAATTAAGAGACACACGGAGTGCACTGATCAGACAGTTCGAGCAAGAAACACGAGGAAGGAAGAAGGAGAGAAAGGAGAATAGGGACGAGCAGGAGAGGATGAAGGAATGAATGGAAGAGAGGAAGAAGGAAGCAGAGTGGAGGAAGGCAATAGCAGAGAGGATGTCACGAGCGTAGCAGCGAGAACTGAAACAGAGGGAGGAAGAGAAAGACAGGGAAATGGAACTGTGGAAAAAGAAAATGCTATCTGAAAGCTCCCGGAAATATGAAGAAGGTAAAGTAATAGAGAGCATATTAAAAAGGGAACGGGAAAATGGGAAAGGAAGGATGAGAAGATACTAGCAAAGGTAAGTGCAGAGGTATTGGAAGAACTACAAAGGAAGAGAGCAGAAATAGGTGGTGAAATAATAGGAAAAAAGGATGAGGAGAGTGGAGATAGGAGGGTGGAGCACGGTGTAAGAACATACACACGCCAGGATTTGGAGGTGGCTACAACGACAACACAAGGGGCCGCTGTTAAAGGAGGTGAGTACAAGGAAGCAGACTTAATAGATCTAAGGACGGTGACGGTGGGTGGGAAACGCACGGAGTGGGGATTGTCTTTTCCTAATGGATTTTGCAGCGAGGAGGAAGAATGTTTGGGAAAAGATGGAAGAGATGGCAATAGGGAGAGTTTAGATAAACTGTATATTACACGCACCAACCACGAGCCACCATGGGCGTGCGGAAAAAGGGAAGAAGGAAATATAGGTGAAGCACAGGTAAGAGAGGTAGCAAAGAGAATGCCACAACCATTAACACCGACACCAGCACTAACAACACGCCCACTGACACCCACCCCTGCACATAACCCTTATGTCGGTAGACTTAGGGACCTCCCAGGACGCAGACAGGAAGAACGGGAAAGCACGCCCACAGTGAGACAAGAGGGTAACAGGAGAAGGAGGAAGAATGAAGGGGACGATAGAGCAATTAACTGTAATATTGATATGATTGAAGAATTACCAGACACGGAGGAAGAGGATGAATACACTGACATAACCCCACGGGCACTGGGGGAAATGAGGGGGTACAATTTAATGCCACTTCTGGAAAGGGGAGGGGCCAGACCAAAATATGTCCCGTGAAAGCATGTTGGTAAAGCGAATATTAAATGCAGACTTCCATCACTAAGTGGAGGAGCAGGGAAGTGGATATATGAGATGGAAAAACACACTGCGGGGCAAAGGATAGCAGTAGGGGATGTGAAGGGACTCCTAATATCAATACTGGGGGATGCTGCAGATGACATTTGGAAAAGGGCGGGCTTCCCAGGGGTCACTACAACTGACACATCACACGATGGAGCGCCATTTGCCAACTGCAGACATGCGCTGTGGCAGGCTCTAAGGGTCTAGTACCCAGACACGTCAGACATAGGAGCTATAACGTCACGCAAGATGCGTGAGAATGAAGATCCTGTTGATTACATCCAGGAGATTCAGGAGAAGTGGTGCCTGGAATCTCGGGAGCCGTGGGATAAAACACGAGCAATTTTCTACCATATACTAGTACAAGGGCTCCCGGACCAAGTACAGAGACAGCTGAAGAAAATTGTGGGGATGGAATCTAAGGCCTGGCCGGAAATACAACTAACCATAGTACACCACTGCAGGATGTGGCAGGAAAAGATGAAACAAAAGGAGGAAGATAGAAAGGCAGAGGAGGCAAAATTGGTACAGAAAAAGTTATCTAAATATGCAATGAAAGGAGCACTAATAACAACGCCCGCGGTAGCAACACCAACTCCCACACAAGTAACGGTTGCACAAGACACAACACAACAACAGATAGTGCAATTACAGCAGCCAGCCCAAATTATAACACAGCAGATGCCCCCGCCCCCACCATACATGGCAAATGCAGGTGGAGGATATATGCCAATGGGAAATTGATACTATAACAACTACAGAGGGAGGGGTGGCATGATAAGAGGGGGGCTATGGCCAACCTGCACAACAGCACGGCGGAGGGTTCTGGGGCTACTACCCAAACGGACAGCAAGGGTACCCGGACAACACGGAGCGTTTCCCTTGGCAAACTAGGGAACCCCCAATATGTTGGGTTTGCGGGATGGTGAGACACATGTCACGCACTTGCAGGATGAGGCCCACACCGACAGCCTGGGGGGAACAAGGGCAGCAAGGGCTTATGGGGGAACAACAAGCTCACCAACAACAACAAGGAATACAACAATGCCTACCACAACAACACGCACCACTGCAACAACCACAGCAGCAGGTACAAACATACACACCACAACAGCAGCAGGTACAAACATACACACCACCACAGCAACAGGCGATAACAACGCAACAACATCAAGTACAACCGGCACAGCAGCTTACACAAATACAGGACAATGCAATATCAAGAACTGCCGAACCGCTACAGCAGACACAGCTGGGGAAGGTGACAATATTGGGTCACAACCCTTATACAGGAAGCGGTCAGTCACTATATCCACAATAGACAGCCCACAGATGTCTTTGATGTGTCCCATCCTATCAGTAACACCTAATACTGCGGAGGAACCACGCATACAGGTAGCGATAGGTGACAAACATTTTTCCTTCCTAGTTGACACCGGGGCCACTAGGTCCTGCATAAGGGAGGGTAAATTTAAGCTGTCAGGCAAAGCCATGCACACTCAAGGATTCTCTGGGACTCGAGGGTTGGTTCCCTTCCCTGATAACATCTCCTTATCTATAGGAGATCATGACATGTCTCTCCCACTCCTGTACTCAAAGCAATCACCAGTAAACATACTTGGGAGGGACATAATGAGCAGATTGAATATGACCATCTCCTTCACAGAGAAGGGCATAATTTGCTCTACAGCAGGAATTAACTTGCTCACAGCACGGCAAATACTGCAGGCTTACTGTGGCCAAACAGTGGCCCCGGCTGAGCCTGTATATGCAGAGATCTTCCAATATGGGACAGACATGGCAATTGCATGGTTGCCTGGAATTGAGGGCAAAATTTGGAGGAGGCCAGCAGCATACTTATTAAGACCAGAGACACCAGCAAGTGAAATTGAGGGGAAAATGATTTCAGTGAGCATCGAGAGCATTATGGCAACTGCTGACTACATCGCAGTACATGCCCAAGATAAGGAGGGGAGAGCTTGGAGAGCTGTAATAGCACTGGCAGAGGGATGCAGGCTTACACAAGTGTCTGATGAGGAGCTCTTCTCAGACGACAACGGAGAGGGAGAGATGGTGTTTGGGATGAGCATTAACATTTGGTTGAAGGTAACATACAAGCAGAAAATGGCAATGGCACTCGAGGCACCTGCCCCTACACCAGTGCCATTTTACGAGGAAGACATGGCAGCTGTACAAGCATCACTCTGGACCGAAAGTCCATATGATGTTGGCTGCATCAAGAGCATTAGTGGCGTAAAAATAAAATTGAAAAAGGAGCAATGCTACCAAGAGTGAAACAATACCCACTATCAAAAGAGGCAGATGAGGACATATATGAAACATTAACCACCCTAATAAACAATGGTATACTAGTACCATCAGAATCACCTTTCAATACTGCTGTGTACCCTGTACGCAAAGCGAAAGGAGGGTCTTGGTGTTTTATCCAGGACCTAAGGCCCTTGAACCACATTGTAGATGCAGAGTACCCCATAGCAGCTAACCCCGCTACCATACTATGTGGGATCCCAGCAGAGGCATCACAGTATACCGTGATTGACCTCAAAAAGGCTTTTTTCTCGATACCCCTGCACCCAGACTCACAGGATCTGACAAGCTTCACATACCGCAACACAAAATGGAAACACACAAGGTTGCCTCAAGGGTACTGTGAGTCACCATCCATATTCAACAGAGTGATACAAATGGATTTGGGAAACATAGAGATGGAGAGCACGGCGCTGCAATACGTAGATGACATCATCATTTGCAGCACCATAGAAGAAAGGTGTAGGAAGGACTCAATTAAGATGCTCACAGTGTTGGCTGAGAAGGGGTACAAGGTAGACAAGGAAAAGCTACAGTACTGCCAGGAACAGGTACTCTACATTGGTCAGCTCATCTCACAGAATGGAAGGAGCATTGTACCACAAAGGGCACAAGCAATAGCAAACACACCACAACCACAGACAGTGAGAGAACTGCAGCAGTTTCTGGGCCTATGCAACTACTGCAGGGCATGGGTTTTTGATTACAGCTCATACATAGGACCTCTGCTCCAGGCCCTCAGGGAGGCACAGAAGGGGGACAAAAGGTTGGGGTGGACAAGAGAAATGAACGAAGCATTTGAAGAATTAAAACATGCCATATCAACAGCACCAGTACTAGCCACTCCAAACTATGACCATCAATTTTTTATCTTCCCACATTGCGACTCAGCAGTAATAAAGGCAGTACTGACACAGAAGACAAGCATGGGACACAAGCCTGTAGCATTTTACAGCGGACACCTGGATCCTGTAATGTTAGGTCACTTCCCTTGCGAACAGAGTTTGGCCGCCGCAGCCTTTGCGGTGGAAAAATCATCATCCATAATGATGGGGTGCCCCACCACACTATTTGTGGAACACGCCCTCTTTGCAATATTGAACAAGCCCAAATCAATATTGACCACACAGAGAGCATCAGGCTTTTATCTAGACCAGAATTAACATTTGTAAGGTGCAGCAATGTAAGCTCAGCCATTTTTATAGAAGAGGTAGTTGAAGATGGTGACTACGCACATGATTGCACACAGGCCATCGAAATTTACTCCAGCACAAGAAAGGCTGAGGAAAATGCCCTAGAGGGGGGAGAGATAATGTACATTTATGGGTCCTCAACAATTGACCAGAGTGATGGGGTTAGGACAGGAGCAGCAGTGGTTAGGCTGACAGAAGATTGGATGTATGTACCAGTAAAATGTGTACAACTGCCGCAACATTACTCGGCCCAAGTGGCAGAACTAGTAGCCCTAATATTGGCACTAAAAGAGAGCTATGATAAAAGAGTAACAAAATATTCAGACAGTGCATATGTCACATCAACGGTACACTCAGGATTAATAACGTGGCAACAAAGGGGGTTCAGAAGAGCTGATGGTACACCAGTACAACATGCCCTACTACTTGCTGAACTGATCGAAGCAATTAATGACCCTAGGGAAATAGCCCTGGTGAAGTGTCAAGCACACACTAATGGGGACGACCCTATCTCAAAAGGAAACGAAACAGCAGCCGCACATGCCAAACATGCTGCATAATTTGGTGAGATGTGGGCCCTCCCAGAAAAACAAGAGCATAGAGGGAGGGCGGGAGCAAAACAGATGCTAATGAAGGAGGGATACACTCACATCCCTGAAACACAGATAATGGAATTACAGGCAGCAGCACCCATGGCGGAGAAGGAGCTATGGGTCAAAAGAGGGTGTACAATGTCCCCCACAGATGCATTATGGTTCCAGAATAATACAGGCAAGATAGTGATGCCCCTAGCCCAAATGAAAACAGCCCTGGCTCAGCTACACCATCCAGCACACACAGGAAAGGAAGTGATTGCAGCACGAATAAAGGAGGCCTGGTTCTGTCCCGAGTTAAACTCACATGTTGCAAATTTTATCAGCAAATGCCTAACATGTCAACAGTTCACAGCCGGTCACACGCTGCAAGTGATAAAAGGTACTATACCCCGGCCAGAAGGACCCTTCCTGCACCTGCACATTTACTACATTGACATGATCAATGTATGTCAAGGACACAGATACATGATTGTAGTGGTATGTCCATTTTTGAGGTGGGTAGAGGCTGGTCCCTGCTCTTATGCAGATGCCTTCAGAACAGCAAGATTACTAGTGAGGGAAGTTTTCCCGAGGTGGGGAGTTTGCGAAGTGCTGGGGTCAGATAATGGCCCGCACTGTGCAAACGAAATGTTCAAACACATAACTGCATACCACCCGCAGGCTAACAGTGTTTGTGAACACCTCAACCACCTCCTGAAAGAAGAGATTGCAAAAATCCAACAGACAACTAAGAAAAGCTGGTTGTACTGCCTCCCCTTGGCTCTGTTTGAGTTAAGAAATAGGCCAGGGTCAGATCACCACCTCACACCCCACGAGGTGCTGACTGGACGTCAGATGCGCCTTCCACTTACGCCACCATCAAGGGCCTTGACCGACTATGACAGCTCTGCAAATGTTTTTGGTGATGAAATGTATCAATATGTGTCTTCCTTGATTACTAGTGTCGCCTTTATTTCTCAACAGCTCGAGCGCACGCGGGGCAGGTCGAAAACCACTGGACAAGAAGAAACAAGCGACGGTGCAAGGACAACAAGCTAACTGGACTATTGCGGAAGGAGACCACGTTCTCCTCCGCAACTTCAACTGCAGGTTGAACAGCCCCAGATTTACTGGGCCCCACCAGGTGGAAGAAGTAGCTCCTCGAGCTGTAAAGCTCTGTGATAAAAAAGTGTGGAACCACTTACATGACATCAAGCCCCACAAAAACCAGACCCGCCCTTGCATTGACGACAGGGCCAACACCGCAACAACCACAACAAAGGACAACTCAGCAGCAGCAGCAGCAATGAAAGATAATTGCGACACTGCCCCTGACCCCTCCCCAACAACAGACTATAAAAAGTTTGGACATTCACCCACAGCCCCACCCCATGGTCACAAGATCCCAGGTCAAACAAAACCCTGCCCCAGCAAACCCAACCCTGCCACTCCCCAAATAAAGGACATTTCCTAACAAATTGTTACGTTGCACCACACTTGCAGACATGTGCATGCTCTCTCTTTTTTGTTTTGCACATGCAGTTAAGGCGCATAAGTATTTCTGTATAAGAAAAGTGAAGAAACTAACATTGCGTTTTTGCCCAGGGGTAAATGCTACCCACAGACGATAACACCCCTGAAGCTTTGTCACACCAATTTGTATACGCTATAAAAAGACCAAAATATTTAAAGAAGAGAAGGATACGTGTATATTACAACACGTTCATTTTGGCCATAGAACAATCATTCCCACATCTCCACAAGCAAATACCAGCTCTGAGAGATAGGTCGCTGAGATTAGCGTGGGAACAGTTTTCACCTGGGCATTAAACAACTACCTGATAGGGAGAGCTTAACAACTAACACCTTAACGCATATCTTTTAGAGATTTTCAGGCGGGCACCTTTAGCATTACAAAGAATTAGCTGCAGGATCGCAGGAAAGGTAAGAGCAAAATGCCAGTGATATTAGCTATTGTAATAAAAATTGTAGGAGTGTTGGTCATCACTGGTCTGCTTGTTGCCTCTGTCTGGCAGACATACTATGCTTCTCGAATTATGGCTGCACCTAAAACTAATCTACCCCCTCCCACAGCTGCAACAGGTACGGTATCAGGTGGTACAGGTGACACAAGAGGTAATGGGAATAGGGTTAAACGTAGCACATATGGGGATAATAATGGGATTGACACATATCTCACAGATTCAGCACACGTCACGAACAACATGTGGTATCAGCACATGTCCAAAATTGGTAAGCAGACAACTAAGGACAACTGCTATGTGTGCTCGTTGATCTCATACGCCATGAGCGTGTCAAGGAAGTTTGTAGCTACTGAAGTACCGGCAAGGACAGTTGAATGCCTGATATACATGGCACTGTTGCAAACAAAAGGACGATTTAAAGGGACAGTGGTATCATTGCAATGGAAGACAAGAGACTCATACCCATATGAAAATAACTTCATCAAAACACTTAACATGTACAACAGCTACTGCCTACACACTCAAGGGTTCCGATATGTAACGGATGGCCCTGACAAAGGAGAGACGAAGAAAGTAACGTTACAATACCTGCCATGTGATTGGTATGCAAGTGAAATTGCTGGTGAACATGGTTGCTGGGAAAGAGCTCTCATTGTAATATATGGGAAGATATACACGAATGATGGATGGACAGATGGAGTGATAGGGAGCCATATGATAACAAACGAAAATGTGAACTCAATAAATGAAACAAACCACAAGTGTTGGATGGAGTGGGTAAAAAATGTACCACTATTAACATGGCTGGAGAAAGATGAAGATCCAATAATTATACTACCGCTAACTGTATCCACACTGTGCTATCAACACAACAGCGATGTTGATGTTGGGATTAACAACAATTGTAAAAGTACAATATTGCTACCAGAGGCGGTGTCGGTACAGCAGTTCTTATGGACCACTACTGGGCCTGCGGTGATAGAGCATACCACACACTACCTCCATCTTGGAATGGCATATGCACTATGGTACACATCAACGTACCATCCCTGGTTGTGCCTCAGAAACATGTCAACATGGCCAACTTCCCCAAGATGGACGAAAGAGAGAAAAGGGAGGAAAACATCTGTGAGTTTTAAAGAAGGTGACGAGAACGACGACACAAACATTTTGTCAAGAGTGAGAAAACAAGGAGAACCACTGATGGGAAACTACCTGTGGGGAAGATCGGAAACAGCTCTCACTGCCATTCCACCAGAACACAGACTATTTAGCAGAGCAGCAATGTTCTTCTCATCAATAATACACCCAGGACTGCAGGCATATGCAAATGCAAAGTGGCTCCAGATAACCCGATGTGAACTAATGATGACAATTAATACCACCGTCAATGGATTTAATGCAATAAAAGAAGAACTGAGGGCGGTACGTATGGTACCTACAAAACAGATATGTGCTAGACCTCCTTGCGGCAATGGAAGGAGGAGTTTATGCAAAAATTGGACAATCGTGTTGCACATTTTATCCCTGCTAATGACGCAGACAATGGAACACTTACTGAAGCAGTATCACAACTTGCCCTGATGCACTCGAAAATGGTTGAAGAAAGTAAAGGAGTAAAGAAAGATGATAGCTGGTTCTCCTTTTTATGGTCATGGATGCCCTCATGGCTGTCAGATGAACTGAAATTGATAGTTGGATGTTTATTAGTAGGAATGGCTGTGTTAATTGGAGTGAGGGTTTGGAAGGCAAGAAAAGAACATACAATGGATGAGATGATGGAAATGGTCATCATGCACGCCCTGCTACCAGCCGAAGACAACGAGCACACAGACATGATTATACAAGAAAGAAAAAGGTTGCGCAAACAGATACTTGAAAATCACCTAGACCCGCCATCTGTGAAGGTGGAGAACCCGAGGAACCCGAGGAACTATGTTGGAAGATGGATATATTGTAAACCCGGTGGCGGATGCGTTTATATGTATTGGTCATTGAAGATCATGTCAACCACTATGGACACCTGGCTGGAATAACGAAAGTATGGAGAGTAAAAGGAGATAAGGAGAAGGATGATTTTGTGGTCGACAAGTCGACCAGAAGGGGGACTGAAGTGGGAGAATGGGATAACACCCTCCCCCAGATCTCATCCAGACCATGGCCTAGGGGATCACGGCCCAGGCACTGCCCACGAGAGGAGTTCGCTTATTTACCAGATGACAAAATACCCTGCTTCAAAAACATGCATATACGAAGACTATGCCCACTAGTACGCCCGGGTCAAGCCGACGCCTGCAACATGGATCAGCTCGACTAGAACAACAGCCACAAGTATTCACATCGTTAGAGATGCCATGACGACATAGCCAACAGACAAGAACACACATGCCACCATGCACACTCACACACCAACCAACACGAAGAATATACTCAGTGCTATGACATAGCGGATTGACATACCCACAGACATGCATCATTGTTATTTTTCACATAGGCCTTCTACAGCACCGCAGAAACGCAAGACGTCTGAAGAGCTTGTGTATATGCTTGCCAATGCTTTTTCTACCTATCACTATGAAGATGCCACCATGTATATACAATGCTGCATATGGCACTCTGTCACCCTGCAACCCCCACGGTATGAATTATGTACCGCCACCCACGGACTAGGCCCAAGTAGGCCGCAAGCAAGAGTCCCCAGGCAGGAGCCTTGCAAACGAAAATCCTCTCAGAATGAAATACAAGTGCTGACCATGCAGAACGAGCCCCAACGAGAGCCCGCAGCCAAGGCCACGATGTTGAAACCTGCATGCCGCATGCCCAGCACCAAGGTTATACCTACAGGTGCCAAGACCTCAGAGACAAAATACAAAGTCTAATGCTCATAATTTTACTCCAGCTATGGTCTCCCCACACTTGACTAAGCCGAACTGACAAGGTGCCAAGCCTACGAGACAGAGAACCGCCAGGGTCCCACGTCTGGGACACAATATGCAACAACGAAGCGGCAAGTTGGACACCTACAGCGATGGGAAAGACCTTCTCATCCGCCCATAAGCAGACCCGTCCATCGCGCGCACAAACACATAGTTGCACATTGTTGCTAATGTCAGGTACACCGTGAGCTGGGAACGACGATGGTCCCAGGCTTGGGGGCTCGCGGGAGAACTAATCAGAATACAGGGGGGCTCATCACTGACGCTATTACTCTTAGCCAATCACCAAAGGTCCCCTTGTAACAATTCCAATGTAACAACTGTTAGGGACAACCCAAGTGTACCACCTGACCCGTCCTCATCCACTAACATTTCTTCCCATAGGGGATCTATACTAACCCTACCACTCGGGGAACCAACCCGAAGTGGCGATAGGTTTTGTGATGATTTTCCCAGGTGATGCAAGTAGCGCACCATACTGCTGTAAAAAGGGCCTGCGAGCCCCGCTGACGACGAGAGCCACTCCGGATGCATACGGACTGAGCGTATCCCTGCCGTTACTCTAATAAACAGCAGTAGTTGCCTTGCTTCTTATGTGTGTCTCATACTCCTTTTGGGACGCAGGAGGAGTTGGGGCCTCCCCAGCCCAGAGGTCCGCGGATGGCTCTGCCGGCCCCCGGGAGATCACCCCGACAACATAGAAGGTGTACCTTTACACCAACTACTGCTTCTCCCTGTAGAACACCAAAACAAATTAGAATACTCCAAATTATCAGCAGAAGCTGCTACTGAAGTACGCAGAATTCTAAAACAAATGAAAGTGCTCCTGATGGATGAAGTAAGCATGGTTTTCAACCTCATGATGGCTTTAATTCATCTCAGAATGCAACAAGTCCTAAAAACCAACTACAAAGATCTTTTTGGAGTATGCCATCTGCCTGCAGACCTCACATGTGCTAACATTTTAAAAATCATTAGAACTGGTCTGCTTACTAAAGATGCAAAATCCATCTTAAATATACTAATCCATGATCTATATGGAAAAAACACATATGCTCCTGATGTCATGGAACAAAGAACTCAACAACATCTGAAATGCTTGTCCTTAATGCCAACCCTTGCAAGCTGCAGTCAATTCAACAAGAAAATGTTGAAAAAAGAAATGCAATGCATACTGCATATCAGCTCCACAGACAAACTAGAAGTTTGGCAACATTTCCACTACAGAGAACTGACTCAAAATATGCATCAGCCTGCAGACCTCACATGTGCTAACATTTTAAAAAGCATTAGAACTGGTCTGCTTACTAAAGGAGCAAAATCCATCTTAAATATACTAATCCATGAGCTATATGGAAAAAACACATATGCTCCTGATGTCATCGAACGATGAACTCAACAAAATCTGAAATGCATGTCCTTAATGCCAACCCTTGCCAGCTGCAGTCAATTCAACAAGACAATGTTGAAAAAAGAAATGCAATTCATACTGCATATCAGCTCCACAGACAAACTAGAAGTGCACGGCATGACACTTCCTATGTGTCAAAAAGCAACAACAGGACTAAATAGCTTACAAAAATGCATCTCCAACAAAGCTGCATTGGAGAAAATATTGACTTTGTTTCTAAACTGCAGAGTAATTCTAAAATGTAACCTTGACATAGAACAAGGTTTAGTCAATGGAAAAATTGGTACAGTTTTTGGCTTCCAAGCATATCCACATGACAACAACATTCAGTTTGTCAACATCCACTTTGACGAACTTGCAGAAGTAAAAGAAATTGGCTTGACAATAGCATGTTTCCTTCTTTTCAAAGACATGTACGTACTCAGAGAAGAATTTTCTCTATCTCTTGCATATGCTGCCAATAGTCACAAATCACAAGGTCTAACCCTAGATCAAGCATTGATTGACACTGGCAGCACAGTCTTTAAAGAAGATATGAGGTACGTAGCACTTTCACGCCTGCGTACACTCAGTGGTCTATTCCTAGTTAACTTTGATGCAAACAAGGTCAATGCTGACATTCTTTGCATCCTGGAATACATCAGACTACAGGCACTATATACCCCCATCTAGATTTATACCCTGTACCTCAAAAAAAAGAAACCTTTAAAAAGACAAGTAATACAAACAGAAGCTATAGCAGATCTCCCAACAATACCACTAAGAAAACAACAAACAACTCCTTCTGCATCAAACAATACAACCACAATGCTGTCTAGTCCAAAGTCAACAGCATGTCCATCAGAAAAGAAAGACATAAATGTCTCTTCTCCAGAAAGATCTGCAGACTCATCAAATGATCCACAAACAAAACTCTCTGTTCCATTTAAATTCAGCAACACAACTGGAATAAATTGTTTTGCTAATGTGACGATGAATCTTCTCTTTCAATTGCCACCAATTGTTCACAACATTTACTTATATAGCTCAGACCAGTTGTTTTTGCAAATGCTTGTCCATCATAGAAATGCCAAAAATAATCCTTGCAAAACTTACAGTGTCTCAGGTATAAGGAAATAATTGAACTACTGTGCAATTTACAATAAACACACATGAAGATCCACAAGAATTCCTCATGTATTTTCTACAAGTACTGGAAACAAAAACAATTCCAATAAATGGAATCCATCAGATTTCATACACATGGAAACATACATTCACTTTCTGCAACCATGTTTCACAAGACCACATCCCTAATGAAAGATTTGTATATGTATCCAATCCAAATTCTGAATTAATTCCATTTCCCCAGCTTCTACAGAATGCAAATAATGGCATATTAGGCCCTTTTTCCAATTTAGACAATCGTTCCACCATACAAATAAACTCACATAGTCAATAAGTCATACTAATGCTTCTAAGGTACAATGCAGATGGTACAAAAAATAACTAAACTTACAAGCTTCATACAGGGCCAAGTATCTCTTGGAAAGAAAATCTTCACAACAGTAGGTATAGTATACCACACTGGTGACACAACCACTTCAGGGCACTACGCAGCATATGTTAAAAGAAAGTCGTTGGTTTGAATGTAACAATACCTGCTTTACTCCTAAACATAGGTTACCAGCAAATTTAACAAATACCTACTTAATATTCCTTCAACCCAAATTTAGTCACTAAACTATAGCACAATTAACAGTTAGAATACGCCAACAGGTATCTACTACTTGAAAAATCCAAAACACTTAAAATACGGCATCTCAATTATTATACGACAAAACATCTTCTAACCTCTAATGTAGTTAGAATACACCAACAGGTATCTAACTATTTCAAGCATTCCCTTAATCACAACATACTTCAAACAAACATACTATCACCATTAGAACCACATAACTCTAATCATTTTATTTTAATCCAGGATGGATTTGCTTTTTCCAATGACCCAATGATTATTTAATGTCAAGTGTGTCATGCACTAATGCTGTACCAAACATAGTCCTTAGAACGTATGGTTTATGAGGGTCTAAAAAAAATGTATATGTCAAATTGTATACAACTACAGCTTTGAAACTATCCTGCTTAACAAATGACACTGTTATTTTTCCACAGAAAATAAACCAAAGATTCCAGCTTCATAACGCTATAAAACTAAGTAGCCATAGAAATTGTAATCAAATACATATTCTATGAGCACTATCCTCAATTTTACAAAAATCACAAGTACCATATACAGTTCAATTACATCATTCCTCCTTATTACAAACACTTTGTACTCCCACTACATTACCTATAATTACTACACACATATTACTACTGTGGTGGCCATGGCCCCACAAATATGTCCACTGGCCTCAACCACCACAGTACAATTAACTATATAACAAGTATGTACCATACACCGTCAACTAAAAAACTCAACTTGATCCCCTGCAATTGAAATCATGTCCGCGGACACCAAAATTGACCACGGACCGAGCAGCATTTCCAAAACCCTTTTTTCCTATAAAAACAGATCCACATTACCTTCAATCTACTTTCCTACCATTTCTCCACCCTCTTTCAACCATCAAACAACCCCAAATGTCTTTTCCAAGCAGTCCGTTCACGGATCTCGATGTGAACTACAGCGGTGTCCGTGGACAGCTACAACACCTGCCTGATCTTTTTCAACCTACAAAAATAGTCCCATTTCATCTTTTTTCCACTCCCCCACCCTTCCGAACCCCTCTTTCCACCACCAAATAACCCAAAATGTGTTTTCCCGACTTTTCCCCCCACCGTACCGTCTGCGGACACCGCCGGCTGTCCGTGGATCCAACATGGCGGGCGCATCTGAAAATCTGACGCACCTCACTCTTTTCAACATCCAATCAGCGGGGCGTGTCCGAGGACCTCACTCCGCCATCTGGACCAATCAAAGGCCTATCCGCAGACCGAACAGGGAAGTGAGTCCATGGACAGAACCCAGATATTACTAATTATTTTTTACCTACTTTTTGGTTGTTTAAAAAACAAATGACTTGACAGATTTACACCAAATGTACAAAACCATGCTTTCAGGAGGGGGGCGTGGCTTGATGGCCACGTGAGAGGACGTTCCCTGGAGGAGCCTCCGATGATCCGATCCTGATCCTGGGAAAAAAGTGATGGTTTTTGGTGGACTTTCGAGCCCACGGTGCATCTAAAGGCGTGTGAAAGTGGGGGGCACACGGTGCGTGCCCTCCCCAACGGCGGGACTGCATATTCATGGAACTAGACCCCGAAGAAGTTGGCGGTCGCGCAAAGGAAGGGGAGCACCCAAGATGGCCGCCTGTGGACAAAGGGCCATAAAAGGTCCGACGAGCTGAGGAAGACAAGGTTGGTCGGAACGTGGGCGAGCCCAACCAGATAGACGGGTCGCATGAGCCTCGGGCCGAAAGCAAGCACATAAGGGTGAGCCCCTACTGCAGCAGCCATGGGCTGCGGCGGACTAGCAGATTGAACCCGCTGGATACAGCTGGGCGTGTGGGCCCAATCGACGCAACAGGATGTCTTCCAAGGTGGTGCGACCCCGGATCAAGCAGCCTACGATGGAGACCTATGCTAGTCCTGACAAAGGAGAGACGAAGAAAGTAAAGACCTTATGCTAGGTCGCCCTCGGGCACGGAAGGGGGAAAGAGCAAAGAAACCCCAGCGGCGGCGACGGACCCACCGGGTACCGTCCAGGAGCTGCTGGCAGCAATTGCTGACCTGAAGGTGGCCTGGGAGACGAAGCTGGGCCTGGCCATGAAAGAGTTGCAAGAGGGCCTAAACCTCAAGATAGGAGCGGTCCAAGAAGAAGTGAACCTGTTGCGCGAGGATGTGCGAGCAGAGCAGGATGTGCAGAGCGTACTGGGGAACTGGAGCAGGAGTTGGCCCCGACTGTGGAGGCGTGCAATACACACGCCAAGGAACTTCATGCCCTCGTGCAGCGAGTGGGCAATTTAGAGGACAGAGCAGAGCAGGCGGAGGGGCGCGCCAGGCGCAACAACATTCGCATAGTGGGGGTACCGGAGGGAATGGAAGGATCGAACCCCACGGATTTCGTTGAAACCATGCTTTTGCAGGAGATCACAGGCGGAGAGCTGACCCAGGGGTGCGCGGTCGAAAGGGCGCACAGGGCCCTGACCAGGAGACCGGCCCCAGGAGCCCCCCCCCGCGGCCGTTGATTGCTAAGATCTTGAACTATCGTGACCGCGAGAAGATTCTCAAATTTTTCCGGAAAGGGGGCACGATAGAAAGGGGGTCAGCGAATATAACAGCGTACCCTGATTACACTCTTCTTGTACAACAGAGTCGAATGAACTTTGGAACGGTGAAGAGGAGGCTCAGAGAAGCAGGCCACCGCTACATGTTGCTTTACCCCGCCAGGTTAAAGGTGATCCATAAGAACAGATCCCTCTTCTTTGAGACGCCGAGCGACGCGATGGAATGGCTCGATATGCAAGGTCGACCACAGGAATCGGATGCCCAGACAGAAGCGGATGGAGATAAGTAGCACGCTGCAGAGGCACCCGTGAGGCCATGGCTATGACATTGGGACTAGAATATAGTTTGATATTGTGCTTGTGAAGGGGAAGTCACAGCATCTGCCGGCGGGTCCCGTTGAATTCACTTCTCCTAAACAGATGACTGGGAGCTCCTGGGGAGCAACCTCTGTACCCGATAGTAGTATACTTAGTTAGGTCACTGTTAGATTGGTGACACCCCGCGGGGTCCTTGTTCTTGGTTACGAGACGGGTCCAGACGTGGGTAGGCCTGAGATCCAGGGATGGAGCTGGGCTATTGTTGGGGGTTGGTGGGGTGGGGGGGAGTTGTGTGCAGTGGTGTGAGGTTGGAGAAGGGGGGAGGGGGGCACGGTTTGTTAATAGTAGGGAAGGAGCCAGGAAACAACCCTATATGGGGAACATTATGGGGAGGGATGGGACGGAGATAGACCGACTAGATGGCATCGGTAATCTCAGAATTGTGACCTGGAATGTACGGGGCCTCAACAGCTACCTTAAACGCAACAAAGTGATGATGTATTTAAAGAGGATGCACGTAGACATAGCCCTGCTGCAAGAGACCCACCTCACTAGGGAAAGACTGGAGGTGGTCGGGAGGAAATGGAAGGGCACCGTTGTGGGGGCGGCGTACTCAGCGTATGCCAGAGGGGTCGTCACTTGGGTGGCGCCCCACGTGCCGCTTCGAGTGCTTGCTCCTTCGGTGGACCCGGAGGGTAGAATGGTGGTGGTAACGGGTCTCTTGGAAAACAGAGAAATACACATCATAAATTTGTACGCCCCCAATAACGATACAGCGGCTGACCTTAGGACCCTCTACGGTAAACTTGGCCCCCTGGTGGGGGGTACGGTAGTGTGGGGGGGGACTTTAACTGTACCGTAGACCCCAGTATGGATAGGTCCAAGGATAGGGCAGGGAAAATGGCACCGGCGGCTAAAGCGCTGAATACCCTACTGAAAGACCTAGGCCTGGAGGATGCATGGAGGAGGCTGCATCCCACGGATAGACACTACTCACACTACACAGCGCCACATGATTTGTACACAAGGTTAGATTACATGTTTGTAACAGCCGGGATAGTGAGAGAAATAGAAGGAGCAGAATACAAGGCCCGAGTGCTGTCGGACCACTCGCCCTTGGTGGTAGACTGGAGACACCAGCCCCCACGCCCGCAGATCCCTACGTGGAGACTTAGGACCGAGGCTCTGCAGGATGAGGGGTTTCGGGAGGGCCTGAGAGACGCCATTGAAGAATATTTTGACAAAATCAAGGGAAGCGTAAGCTCCTTGGGCACACTGTGGGAAGCGTTTAAGGTGGTGGTGCGTGGGGTAGCTATTTCCCAAGTCAAAGGGCTACAGGGGGGGTTGAAAGGGAGCTCCAGGAGGCGGAAAGAGAGCTAGAGGAGCTCACGCGTTGCATGAGCGCCGCTCATGATAACAGAACTAAAGTAGAGGAGCTACAGTCGTCCTGTGGTGCACTATGGGATAGACTGTGCAGACTCAGCTACAGGAAATATACGGAGCGGATACACGCAGGGGGCGATAAGCCGGGCAGATTGCTGGCTTGGTTGTACAAGAGTGAGACCCCCCGCTCGGTGATTAGTGAGATTCAGGGCGAAGATGGTAGCATATGCAACACCCAGAAAGAGGTAAATGAGGAATTTCTTAAGTTCTACAGACACTTGTATGAGGACACGGGGGAGGATATGGGTCAAGACATACTAGACACATTGGGGGACATTGAGCTGCCCACCTTAGATGATCTAGAACGCTCTGAGTTGGACGCACCTGTCACCTCGGATGAGCTGGAGGTAGTGATTTGGAACTTGCCCACTTGCAAGGCGCCGGGCTCGGATGGGCTGCCCAGCGAGTTCTACAAAACATACCAGCAAGAGTTGCTCCAGCCACTGCTTGCCACTTTCAACGAGGCCTATGAGAAGGGGGAACTCCCGTTGTCTCTCCGTGAGGCCGTAATCATCCCACTCTTGAAACCAGGCAAGCCGGCCGTGGAGTGCGGGTCTTACAGACCGTTGTCCATGCTCAACCAGGACAGCAAAATACTCACGGCGGTGCTGGCTAATAGACTGAAGAGGGTGATTAAGAAACTGATACACCCAGATCAGACGGGATATGTTCCGGGCAGGAACATCACCGACAACCACCGGAGGCTACACCATGTCATGGACCAAACTGAGGAGGACACGGGCGAGCTGGCATAGTGTCGTTAGGGGTATGGAGTGGGACCCCGATACCTCAGATGGGTACAATTGTTTTACAGCACCCCGATGGCGAGGGTCAAGACAGGGTCCACGGTCTCAGATTCTTGGCAACTGGGCAGGGGGACCAGACAGGGATGTCCCTGGTCACCAATGCTATATATACTGGCGTTAGAGCCGCTGGCAATATGCCTGCGCCAACAATATGGGGAGGATGGCATAAACACGGCCAGTGGAGAGCATCTGATATCATTATATGCGGATGATATGCTCCTTTATTTACGCTATCCAGAAGAAAACCTACAGTATGTCCTAGAGGTGATAGAACAGTACGCCATCCTCTCCGGTATATCGGTGAACCCTGGAAAGTCCAGCCTGTTCCCTTTGGGTAGATATAGGAACGTCCCGGTGCAGAGGCTGCCTATTTTGCCAATACCATGGCAGCCCGTAACATTTAGGTATCTGGGAATAAACATTTACCACAAGATCGAGACAGAACACAAGCACAACACAGAAAAGGCAATAGAGGGGATTAGGAACAGTATGGTATTTTGGTCCAGACTGCCCCTGACCATGATGGGGAGGGCGGCCTTGCTCAAGATGGTGGTCCTGCCTAGACACTTTTTTACAAACGTCCCGTTTCTGATACCCCGAAGCCTATTTGCGAAACTTCACAGCATGTGTAGGGGTTTTGTGTGGGGCAGCTCTAGGAATAGGGTGGCTCTGTGGAAGCTCCAGAACCCGTGCGACAGAGGGGGGATAGGCCTGCCTAACTTAGAACTCTATTACCTGGCGGGGCAGCTGCAGTACGTGGCCAGGTGGCTCTCGACTGAAGATTCGGCGGAAGCCAGGCTCCTGCGCGAAGATACAGCCCCATACTTTCTAATGGAAGTGGTGTGGTTGAGTAGAGATAAACTGGTGGGCAAGGGGCGGTTACTGAGGTTGGGCAGGGAGATCTGGCACAGGACATGGAAGATGGGGGGGATTCGGAACCATACTCCCAGCAAGCCCCTTTGGCGGCTCTGTGTGGGAGCGACTCCCAACTACTTGAATCGGTCCGCAGATATTGGGAACAGATAGGCCTAGCCACCCTCGGGGACATATGGCAGGAAGGGGAGGCAATGGACTTTCAGCAGCTGCAGGAAGAGACGGGAGTACATGGTGGCCAATATATAACCTACACTAGGCTGGTGAAAAAGACTAGAGAAAGATGGCCGGAGACAGTGCTCGCGCAGGATCCAAATGCCTCCCTGGAAACCATGTACGATGTATCGGAGGGCGGGCACGAAATATCGAGGATATATGAGCTCCTGCGGGCAATGGCAGGGAAGGAGTTGCTCCAATTGAGACAAGATTGGGAGGAGGAGGTGGGAGGACTCATGACAGATGGGCAGTGGGAACGGGCCCAGAGGTACCATAAAAAGGTGTCCCGCAATGCGAGATTCCAACAGCTTCAGTTGTATGTTACCCACAGGGCTTATTTAACCCCCGGGAAGATTGCAAAGTTTGGGGGATCAGCTATGCAGCAATGCCCCAGGTGTGGGGAGGTGAACGCGGGACTGCTACACATGTTTTGGGCTTGCCCGGAGGTGCATAGATTTTGGAATGAGGTCGAGACGAAACTGGCTGGCGGGGGGGTAGTGCTGGATGTGGAATCTGCCTGGTCATCCTTGCTTGGACTATTCCCTAGACCCCGGCATTTGAAACACATAAGCAAGATGAAGGACCTGGCCTATGTCTTGGCCAAACGTAGGATCGCCATGGGCTGGAAGGCGGCCCATAGACCCAGGGTGGAGTTGTGGTGGAAAGACCTCTTGAGATGGGCGGAAGCTGAATCCGTAGTCTGGTTTGAAGCGGTCACCAGGGGGGGCGAAGAAGAAGTAGGGCCCTTCTTGGCCTGGCGGCAATTGGTGGCCTCGTTGGCAAACCCTCACCAGGGTGACAACGAGACAGAGGACCCGGTTGATGGCAGTCTAGGTAGTGTGCCACCCAGTGATGTTCCCGTAAATAATATGTGAGAACTGGCTCTAGTTTAAAGGGGGAGGGTGGAGTTGGGGAGTTTGAAAATGTGTTGAAATATGATGCTTTTTATGTTTTGAAACGGTTGTAGTGTGTTTGCTTGACCTTAAAAATAAAATAAAAATATATTAAACAAAAAAAAAACATGCTTTCAGGACCAAGCCGCTGCTCCTGCCGCAAATTTGGTGAACATCCATCCAGTAGTTTGGACTGTAGGCGTGAGCACATTTTCTTTCTATTAGGGAAAAACCACAACATTTGGGAACCCCCCCTATAGCTTTGCATCTCCTTAACGAAACCTCACCAAACTTAACAGAATCGATCTGATTGGGTCAAATACTTTTTTTTGCAAAGTTTCATGAGGATTCATCCGGGGCGGGGGGGGCGAAGTTATAAACCGCCCAAATAGTGCTCTTCCTATGGTTTGCGCAACTTAACCATAACTGCAGGCCTGCTGACGCAGGCCCTGAAATATATATCCTCCAGTTAAAGCAAGTAACAGGTAACTGTGGTGAGCTCAGTGCTACAATAAACTAATTCTAGGAGCCAGATTGAGGGACCGTAGCAGAGGAACATGACGACGCCCGTCTATCCCAAAAAACATTAAAGCTGCTCCATTGTGATATAGGCTTTTTATGAATAGCGTGAACTTATCCCTTATAGGGGCATCTTTGTTTTATTTTGCAGTGGGAGTAGGGAGGGCAACTGGTGATCTCTTCCAATGAAGTGAAGTTAGCTCCTCAGCATGTGGTGATCCACCTCCAGTAGCCTGGAGCAGAGGCCACATTGCTGCAGAGCTTCTCCTTGTTCCACCTAGTGGACCTCTTCTGCAGTTTACTGCTCCACCCCACAGGCATTTATCTGATCTGTGACCTCCCGCCTTATCCTCCATTGTTGGGTCAAAGGAAGGGTACTGCTAGCCAAAGGGTACAGGTCGACATGGTGTACGTCAATATAATCCATGGGGATTTGCAACTCCTCATCAGTGCAGCACTCCTTCCTTGGTGGCCCCTTCTCCCTAACCTTAGGCTGTTCATCGGGTTCTGCCTGTGCCTGGCCTCTTTTAGCCATAGTGGGCCTTGGTGGTACAGGAGCACCTTTAGCCTCACCACCACGCTTTGCAGGTGCACCCTTCTTCTACCCTCATCGCCGTCCTCTCTTTGGAACCCTCTCACTCATGGTGCAATGCAATGGTTAAGTAAAATAGTTCTTCAAAGCACTATTTTTATTTATTTAAATTTATAAAGTGCAAAACGGACCTGGGGCATTGTGGCGCTGTTACATATTACTAGCTTGGTACAGTATGCATGGAGAGATAATACATAATACAGATCGTTGTGGTGTGCGTCATTGTTACACAATCGTATGGCACAGCAAGGTGGTACATGCATGTTATACTGGAAGTGCAGTGACAGGCTTAGATGAACAGGTTAGTTTTCAACAGTTTGCGGAAGACAGTGTAGGATTTTTCATTTCTTAGTGCAGTGGGCAGGGCATTCCAGTGTTTGGGAGCCAGGTGCTGAAAGCTGGAGCCTCCCACTTTGATTCTTTTGAAGGTGGGTACATAGATGTAATTGGCCAAATGGGCTCTGGTGGGTCGGGTGGATGTGTTGGGAGTGATCCTTTCTGAAAGGTACGGTGGAGCGTCTGAGGAGAGGCATCAGTGAGCGATGGCCATAGTTTTGAAAAGGATACGTTCTCTGACTGGCAGCCAATGTGCCTCTTTCCTGCCCTGTGATGTGTGTTCCCTTTTGGAAATGCTCATAGCTGCTCTAAGGGCATTGTTCTGGGTCACTTGTAATTTGTTGAGATTTTTTGCAGATGTGCCCAGGAAGAGGACATTGCAAGTTTGGTGCCGACTGTAGCTCTGGCAATGGCTAGGCAGTTTTTTGTGGAGAGGAATGGTTTGCGTTGATAATCTTGGTGGTGAGGGCAGCAGAGGAGGCTATCGCATTGACCTGCCGCAACATGTACAGGGAAGAGTCGAGGTAGACTCCAGGGGCCTGATTCATGGAAGTGTTTTATAAAGGCGAAATCCCATAGGAAAACGTTCCATGAATCAGGCCCCTAGTGTTTTCACTGCTGTTGAAACTGTAATGGTGGAATTGTCGATGCAGAAGGTTTTGTAGGGAGTGGGGATTTTATTGAGTGCCTCTTTAGTGCCGTCTGTGAGGATCTCAGTTTTATCTCCATTTAGGCAACGTCCATTGGCTGCCATCCAGTTCTGAATAGCTGTGTATATCTTGGTTAGCGCTGCTGCGTCTTGGTCATAGATCCCGGTTAGTGGGATTAGGACTTGAGTGTCATCAGCATAGTTTGTATAGGCTATGACACGATGGTCCAGGTCATTGAAAAGGGGGAGGGTGAAGATATTATACAGTGTGGGGGCAGTACAAGATCCCTGTGGTACACCACAGTGAATAGTGGTGGGAGCGGCGCTTGCCGAGTCTGAGAAGACTCCCATGAGTCGGCCCTTGAGGAAGGAGTCGACCCATGCAAACGCTTGCGGTGAGAAGTGAGCGTTGTTTTTTAGATGTGTTCCTAGGATATCATGGTTGACAAGGCAGCGGACAGGTCTAGGAGGAGGAGAAGTGCCAGTTTGCCTTTGTCCATGATGTCGTTAAGTTGAATTTTGAGGTCGAGTAGGGCGGATTCTGTCCCGTGTCCTGGTCTGAATCCTGATTGTCTTTTGCCTAAAATGTGATTAGCTTCCAAGTATTGCTGGATTTGTGCATAAGCAACTTAGTCCAGAATCTTGAGTAAAAATGGGATGGTGGTGATGGGCCTGTAATTGTTGAGTATTTCTGGGTCCAGTGTGTTTTTTTTTTTTTTAGTAGTGGGCATACCCATGCTTCTTTAAGGCTATCTGGCACAGTGTAGAGTTGAAGGAGGCATTGATGAATGACTTTAGGAAAGGTGCAGGTGTGTCTATTTGATAAGTTTGGCGGGGCAGGTGTCTTCTTTACAGTTGGATGGCTTGATTTTGTTAACAATGTCTATTACTTCGAACTCAGTGACTTTTCTGAATTTGAAGGGTATTATTGGATCATTCTTGACCTCTTTCTCTGAGTGGGAGGATAATTTGATGTGCTGAGTGAGCTTTTTATGATGCTCATGAATTTTTGCTTGCAGAAGCTCAATTTTGTTTAGCAGGGCTTTTTGTATAGCGTTGCACCAAGTTTCATCTTTCACAATCTCTTGCAATTTGGTGGCTGGGATGGAGAGTTCCTTATAAATGGCAAAGAGCTCTCTAGATTCTGAGGAGGCGTTCCTGATTCTGTCATTATATGATAAAGATTTGGCTGTGATTATGGCTTTCTTATATTGCACAGCAAGCACTCTGTATGCGACAAGTGTGGATTTGTTAGGCGATCCTTGCCATTTTTTTAGGGCTTTGCGTTTTTGTGTATAGAGTTCTTTTAGTTCTGCCGATAACCAGGTATTTGAGGGTTTGATTTTTGTTTTGCTTTTTTGTTCTGCAGGGGTGCGATAGAGTCGACTGCTGTGGAGATAGTAGTTTTATAGGGTTCTGCCAGTACTGATGGGTCTGAGGAGGATGGGCTGTGAGCGAGTCAAGGTATGGGAGAAGCCTATCTTTGGTGAGGTTTCTTGCACTTCTGGCTGGAGCTGGGGGGATGCTGTTTGGATTCTTGTGTGTGGAGGTATTGGTCGGGATGAGGAAATGTATGAGGAAGTGATCTGACCATGGGATGGGGGTGATAGAACTGATGTCAGTATCACAATTATGGTCTGCTAGCCAGTCAAGGGTATGCCCTTTGCTGTGCGTGGGCTTGTGTATTTTTTGGTTGAAGCCAAGTTCTTTTAGAGCTGAGGCGGGAGCTTTTGATGGTCTATCATTCTGCTCATTGAAGCCAAAGTTGAGATCGCCTAGGAGGACTGATTTTGTGGTCTTTTTGAGGTTTGCAGCAAGGATGTGGGTGAGATTATCATGGAAATCTGTTATTGGGTTTGGTGGTCGGTAGGCTAGCTTGAGGGTGATGGTAGTGTTAGGGGATAGGGAGACCTTGACTGCAAGAGAGTCGGTGTCCTGTCCCAAGTTTGATGGGGTTTGTCTGACCTCTAGGTCATCCTTGATTAGGAGGGCTACTCCCCCACCTGTGGTTGTGATTCTGTCCTGCCTAATGATGTTATAGCCTAGCGGGAGGGCAGGGGCTGCTCCGCTCTGTAGCCAAGTCTCAGTGATGGCTAGGATGTCTGGGTCGAGATTGGTGATGAGGTTGTGTATTTTGGTGGCATGTGTTGGAAGGGATCTGGCGTTGATAAGGGTGCATTGCAATCTGGAGGGGGCTGTTTGTTTTTTGGTGATGCTGTCTGTCATGTGCGTGGTGAGTGACGTGGGGGGGCCAGAGGAGGGATGGATGGAGGTTGTGCTGAGGCAGGGTTGGGCGTGTCTGTGGTGTAGGGGGTGCTTATGTGAGTATGTGGAGCATTGGTGGGGTGTCTAGAGCAGAGACCTAGGAGTTTATTTCAAGTATTGAGGGATCTGGGGAGTTTAGTTTGTTTAGTGACTTTATGGAGGTTTTTTGTTTGGAGGTTGGGAAGAATGAGGGTAGGAAGTGAGTGGGGGGTGTTAGAGAGGATGGTGCATGTGGTGGTGTCCATTGTGGCAGTGAGCGAGGTTTGGTGGATGGGCAGTGGTGGCTTAGTGGTTGGGCTTAAGGGTACGGAAGTAACTAGATAGGTAGGCAGCTAGGGTTGGCTGTCAGATTGGGCTGTGACGCTGGGTTGCTGGGGAGTGCTCCTAGTGCACGATAGCAGGTATGCCTCTGTGATGCGACCTAGAAAGTTAGAGGAGTTGTAATGAGTGCAATAGGTGTCTAGGCAGATAGGCAGCAGGGAGCAGGTGCAGTTGTGGTAGGACGCTGTGGCGCACGGGTCAGGATGGCTCAGTTCTCGCAGTGCAAAGGCAGTGCAGACAGGAAGTAGGTCGTAGGGCGATGCCAGGAGGGCATGAGGGCATAGAATGAGGATGGCACTAGGCATTAAGCATTAGCAGTGCCAGTATTATGGGCGTCGAGTGGCGATTGCAGGGCAGGGAAGGCATGTACCAATACCATTGCAGTAGTAATGTTAGGTCCAGGCTGACAATGCAGATACAGTGCCAAAGATAAACAGCAGTGCGCAGAGGCACGGGTCCGGGCTGACAATGTAAATACAGTGGCAGAGATAAACAGCAGTGCGTGGAGGCACGGGTCTGGGCTGACAATGTAAATACAGTGGCAAAGATAAACAGCAGTGCGCGGAGGGACAGGTTCAGGCTGACAATGTAAATACAGAGGCAGAGATAAACAGCAGTGCGTGGAGGCACGGGTCCAGGCTGACAATGAAAATACAGTGGCAAAGATAAACAGCAGTGCGTGGGGGCACAGGTCCGGGCTGAGAATGGGGTTGTCACGCACACCACAGGTTTCTGCGCGCCTTACCTGGGTGTGAAGCCAGGCAGTCTGTGGCAAGTTCAGAGTGGATGCAAGACAGAGTCGCGGTATTCAGTAGCGAGTGAGCGGTGCCTGGGCATTATGACCGACCTACGGCATGCCCGGCAATGACAGGCACGTACAAGCCCTTTGGTGCGGTCCTTGGGAAGCGGGACGGCTTTTGCCTGTCGTTAGCCGTGATTGGTTGAAATGGCATAAGGCAGCCAATCAGCTGCAGAGGCTATGATGGTGGCAGAGCCTCAGGATTCTGTCGATGCTGCGTCGGCCATTTTGCTATGGCAGGCAATTTGAATCTCGCAACTGCAAGTCGGATGGCTGCGAATGCGCAATATAGCTGAAGATGAATTTGGGTACAGCTACAGCACCAGTGTTGCACTCAGTCCAACATGAGGCATTAGGCTGTAAACATGGGCAAAGGGATTTTCGTCCTCCTGTGTGATCGAGGAGGTCTTCTATTCAGCAGCATATTCAACGCATGAGACCTCGGAGGAGAGGGCCCCTGCCTTTTTGCATGCCGATGCTGCCACAAGTGTGGCTGAGGAGGGCACAGACAGGCCCTTTGGTGTGGTCCTTGGGATGCGGGATGGCTTCCGCCTGTCGGTAGCCATGATTGGTTGAAATGGCATAAGGCAGCCAATCAGCTGTGGAGGCTATGATGGTGGCGGAGCCTCAGGATTCCGTTGATGCTACGTCGGCCATTTTGCTATGGCGGGCAATTTGAACCTCGCAACTGCGAGTTGGATGGCTGCAAATGCAGAATATAGGTGAAGACGAATTTGGGTACAGCTACGGCACCATTGTTGCACTCAACACAACATGAGGTGTTAGGCTGTAAACATGGGCAAAGGGATATTCGCCCTCCTGTGCGATCGAGGAGGCTTTCTATTCAGCAGCACATTCAATTCCTGCCCTCTTGCACGCCGATGCTGCGCGTGTGTGGCTGAGGAGGGCACAGACAGGACCTTTGGCTTGGTTTACTATGTAAGCTGCATTTACGGCAAGGTATCCCCAAATATTACTGTGTCCACACACTCAAGGAATTCCATTATGTACCCCCAAATATCACTGCCTCTGAGCATTCCAGGGAAAGGACATGCAGGTTGGAGGCGCACGTGAGCACACCATTTACAAAATTATGCACATATTCAAATGCTGCATGTGGAGCAGAACCTACACGCATAGGGCCCTTCCGCTGATTTTCTCACTGCTGCTTTGTGGATCAAGTGGAGACAACTGCGCCTTGCTGTTCCTCCTGTCTTGTGCCATTTTTTGCCAGGCATATTTTTCATCCAAACATCTCCATCTCCTGCTCTCACAGCCTGTTCTTATGTGAGTCTCCTGTAAGGCTCTGTGACTACTTTAGCTACCATATAAGAACTTCCAAACCTTCATATCACCATCACAGCTCCACAGGACAAGTACAGGAAGTGCCCAGGTTCTCCCCATCTGTCCCAGGTGCACCATGTCAGCTACATCAACCAGCACCCCTAACGTGGCGAAGCTGAGGGCTGTCAACTTCTCTGCTGCTCCTGGGTGAACTGGTCCTGGCCCATTTTGATGCCCTATTTAATCCGCAGAAGCAGCTTGGAATGTGTGGATATCCGAGGATCGGATGGACAGCATGGCTGCCATCAAAGCAGAGGGGTGGCCGTCCATATAGTGGACAATGTCAAGAAGCCTTTAGAAAACTTGAGAATCCCGAGCCAGACAAAGGCAAAGGTGGCACTTGAGGCAGGTGCTTCCACTGAGGTGCACTCTGTAGGCTGCCATTAACTGACACTGCTTCACCTCCGGATACTGGAGAGGATAACCCCAGCACTTCATGTCCAAGTCCTTGACCTTACAGGCCTGTATCCAAGCTGCTGGTGAGTTCTCACAGGGTGAACAGTTCCACAGAATGCCCTAGATGAGTATGCATGAATTGAGCAAGTTAGTGCTTTTCACGGCATGTTGTTGCACAATCTTAACTGGCATGCATCCTTATGAACACACTGTAGGTATGTCATGGCACACATCTGTGAAGAGGACAGGTGTAGGTGTGAGCTCTGGCAGCTTTGGATGGCAAATGATACTCGTGTGCATGCAATGTAAGATGCTGACAGCAAGGACTTGAATAGAGACACCACCCAGATTGAGATTTTGTGATGTAAGATACATTCATGCAAACAGCGCCTAGGGGTTGTACAATTAGGGAAGGATGATTGCATCATATCCACTAAGCAGCTGAGACTGACAGCTTCTGGGGTGTTTGGATGTCTGGTCATGGCAATATACTGCAATTTGACAATCTGGTTCGACACTGGGACCAGTTAGTCCACTGAATGAAGGGGCATACATGGTATATCATCATAACAGTTTTTCATTTTGGGACCAACAGCATTGCTGGTTGATCCTCTGCAATGGGTGCATGTAGCAGTTGTATGTTTCCATGCTAGACTGTCAGGGGTGCATGTCGCAAGATGTGGTTGGATGGAGATGTGACTATGATGTGTGTGGGAGCGAGGGGCCAATGGGCCCCTCTCTACCATCACTTCTCAGTACAAAACTCGGACCAAGTGCCTCTAGTGGTGGGTACGCCCCTCGCCCTTATGCGATGTAACTTTGGGTTACATTCACGTAGATGGGACCACCAAGCAGGACACAGGGCATCCAGTTTTTGTACCCCCTTTCGACTCCATCTTGGTAACCAGGCCTCACTGCGATAGTACAAAATGCATCTTTCCCTTTTGCCTGCCGCAGTAGCTCGGAGCATATGGCCCCCACCCTAGTCCCCACTCCAACTGGAAAACTCCGCAGCTTCATTCTCACGCTGAAGCCGGAGCTTCTTGCAACAAATAATAAATGTAACACATCCCTTTTCCTCTGAGATCACTGTCCTGCATGTGAACCATCATGAGCCAAGCACATAGCTCATACATCTCCACAAAAGTGTCCTTGCCCTCCTACCCTCGCCAGTTGAAACTTATTGCCATTCTAACCCTGTGTCCTTGCAAGGCATTCCTTTCATGTGCCAGACTGCCAACCATGCTATGAAGCCCACCAACAGACCCCCCAACTAATATTAGACCCCTGCTGCAGTATATCGTGCCCAATACTAACAAGTGCCACATACCTGAGATTCTTGTGAGACTAACCCTATAGTTCAATGACAGTATTATAGTGGTCAAGGCCCATAAACCTGTGACCTGTATAACCCAAATGTTGTAGATGATATCAACTCTTGAGTGATTTGTACAATGACATGATACACTACTGAGGGTCTTTTGATAAACTATTATTTAGTGCATACATTACTCAGAATGTATTTTCTTAGCTTAGATAGTGACCACCGTGTTTCACAGCGACCTGACCTTCACCCATCCGGAGCACAGATGTCTGACGCCAATCCTCCCGCCAACCAAGCAACCAACCCGGAGGAAGAGATGATGCCCACACCTAAGACACCACCCTGGCTGACCAATCCAGGTCCAACGTAGCATCATATGTTAAAGATGTCAATGTACTATATAAATGTGTTGTAACCTTGATGTGGTCAGGCGCTCTCAGAGATCTAGATAAACTTTTCCTTGAACTCTCGCAGCCTTCTCTTTTGTGCCTTATTCCCTGTCCAGGGAGTGTCTGTTTTATTCATTTTTACACGTGTAAGACAGGGAGGGCACAAACATTTGGTGACCCCCTGCGATATGATTGGAGACGTGCCTCGAGGCCGGCGCCGAGCAGCGAGATCCGGGACGCCCCCAGCAAAACCATCGCCTCCGTGGCCGACCAGCCTGTGCGCACTACGAAGAAGGGTCAAAGGTTCCCGGTTGACGAATACCCGACTGAAAAGCTGCTCGCCGAGGCGGGCCACGGCTTGGTTGGGGTGCGAGCCTGACTGGGGTCAGACTGCGAGCGGCGACCCTCGGGTCACCTGACTGAACACGTGAGTGCCGGTTGCGAAGGTTACAAAGGAAAGGTAAGGGGGAAATAGGGGAGACAGGTGGTAACGGGTAATAGGGAAGAGTAGGGCCTGTGTGAGTGATTATGAGGCTTTTCTGATCTGTCTTTTATATGGCCATTAGGTTTTTGTAAGAAGTGAAGAGAAAAAAGAGAAGTGGTATCCTAGCCCGAACGGGGTAGAAGGCGGCGCCGCATAGCATTGTCTCGTCCAGTGCAGAATAAATAAGTGACGATACAGAGAAAATAGTAGGAGTCTCGTATATTAAGTAGACTCGGCGTAGTTATTTAGAACATTCTTTTTCTGGGTACGAAAGGATTCTTGGAAAAGAGTAAGAGGGTGTAAGAGGTGGGGAGTGAATGAGAAGAGTAGGCGAAAAGGGAAAGGGGGTGGAAAAAAGACAACAAGGAGAAAACACGTGCAGGTAGTGCATGTACATGATAAGTGTTATATGTGCTTTTGTGTTCTGTCCATTTTTCGTCAAGGATATCCAAGTACTGTGATTAATTTGGGGTTAAAGTGGCAAAATATGCAACAATGAACTGTTGAATTTGAACATGCAATAACTATAAGGTTAACGTTGAAAAGTGATTGATATATTTATCTTGATAGATATATGTGCATACAAACGACAAGTAATTGAGAAGACTCGTGGTGTATTATCCAACTAGAAGAACAAAAAAAAAAAAGACTAGTGAAGAAGTGATTAAGGGGAAAGGGAGGTTGAAAGGTAAGTACAGACAAAGGGAGGAAAGGAAACACATCGTCATGGGGGGAATAACACCACTAGCACATATTTGTCAGCACCTTCCGTTATACAGTGAGAAAATACAAAAATACCACGACCAATGGTTGACGGAGATAAAAGGGGGACAGTGTGACGCCAATTTGGTCAGAAGGTGGGTCATTCGACAAAAGAGTATTAGATTTAGTATCCACACACTTGTTAACAAGGTATAAGGGGAAACAACTGCAAAACAAAAGGGAAGTACTAGACTTGTGGCGAATGTTTGAAGAAGTTACGCCTACAGCAGAGGTAACTAAAGAAAGAACGAACGAAACACAGAAAACACAGGAAGAGGTAAGCGGAACGCCAAAGTGCGAGTGCACAACCACTACAGCTGAAGGCGATACAACTAAAATATATCCTTTAATGTCAAGGCCAGCAGTAGGATATAGTGAGCCCCTGTACATACCAGCATGTCCCACTCCCGCACCCACAACCGGAGCAGTTGCTACAGCACCACCACCCTATGATAAAGGAGGTTTGTATGGCCCAACAAGCGCACCCCCCGTGAATTTGGCACACTTCACTGGAGAATTAGACCGCCGGCTAGCGCATGCACAGATGGAAATAACGCGGCTAAGAGCATTGTGCGATAGAGGCCAAATGCTGCCAGGGGGAGGAGAGGTGCCACCATTATCCATAGCGGATCTAACGCCAACATTGAGCACAGCAGTGGAAGTGGCGCAAGCGATCTCAGAGCCAGCGCGATCAGTATCATCACAAGGAACACGCATAACACAAGGGCAAGAGAAAGAGTGGCGGTCAGGGGAGTTCCTGTTCCATCTAAATGACAAACCCATGAGGATTATACGCCCACCCACCCCAGAAAGTGAGAGAGGAGAAGGATGTGAAGGGAACAATGAGAAAGAATCAGAAATAGAAGAGGTGTGAAGTGACTTAGACGAATATGAAGAGGCAGCTGCCGAGACCGGGTCTCCACTGCCAAACCGCCGGTACCCAGATACACCATCGCCACCACTATGGCAGGATAGACTAAGACAGCGAGGGGGAAATATGATGGTAAGTAAAATAAAGAAAGGTGCGGTAAGTAAGGTAGAAAAGAAACACAAGTTACAAATGCCATTGATACATAAAGGAGCAGGTAGGCCACACTACATTCCATGGGCTCAAGTGGATAAAAACAACTAGCTAAAGGTCCTCCCCCCACTGTTGGGAGGGGCTGGGAAATGGATACACGCCTTTGAGAAAAACAAAGCAGGAGTGCTGCTAGCGATAGGGGATCTGAAGAGCTTATTAGTGTCAGCAATTGGTGACCAAGCAGACGCAGTGTGGGAAAAGGCCGGATTCCCCAGAGTCACGATGAGTTGTGAGCGCCACGATGGATCGGCGTTCAATAACGTTCGGGCACAAGTATGGGATGCATTGAGGCGCACGTTTCCAGATATTCCAGATTTACATTTAGTGATGCAGTGCACAATGGAGGAGAACGAGGATCCTACGCAATTCATACTGCGGGTGCAGGATTTATGGAGAAGCAAAACTGTCACGGCGTGGAACCAGTCCACCGCCTTGTTTTATTTTATCATCAAAAAGGGGCTCCCAAAGGAGGTGCAGAAGGCCTTGGACAAAATAGCTGGGATAGAAGCCAAGGGCTGGCCTGAAATACATAGTATAATTGTGAACCAATGCAGGAGGATCAAAGAGAGAGAAAAGGAGATAGCACAAAAAAGGCTGGCAGACGAAGCGAAGCTGGTACGGAACAAATTAGTGAAGGTCGCCGCCGTCAACGCTAGCGCAGCCACAGACCGAGAAAACGAGGAGGACGAAGGAGCGGGAAACAGACCAGCAACAATAGCGGCACTGCGGGCCACAGGAGGAGAAGGGCAGTGGAACGGAGAAGAGCAATACGGTGGACAACAGTGGCAAGAAAGACCAGCAAGAGGAAGAGGTGGGTACCGTGGCCAGAGAGGGGGGTTTGGAGGTATAGGAAATAGAGGATTTGGCGGTCAGGGAATGAGAGGCGGAGCACAAGGGTCATGCGGGAACTGTAGGAGATGGGGACACTACTCCAGAGATTGTAGAATGCGGCCTTCAGGGTATTTCCAGGGACAACAGCCCATGGAGAACGAACAAGGTTGGGGGTGCCCACACCCAGGTAGCCCCTATGGACTACCAATGGGAAGTGGGAGACAGCAAGACCAATGCTATAACGAACCTCAGGTGCAGCAAGGACAGCAACCACCACCACAACCTATGGCAAGACAAAATGTAGTGAGAAGCGCAAACAATAATTGCTATGCAACATCTGCGAACAGTGCGCCCGCACCATACCGTGGCATGACTGTGATTGGAGACAATGTCTTCTCAGTGCCAGGGCAAGAAAGACTTTCAGATTAGGACAGCCCACAGGGAACACTTGCGTATACAGTCCTATCCACCACCCTATGTGCAGAAGAGGAACCACTAGTGGGGGCAGAGATAGGAAATAAGCAGTTTATCTTTATGGTAGACTCAGGAGCGGAGAAATCATGTCTTATGGAAGGTCGGTTTCTGCTCTCAGACAGGAATTTAGAGACGCAGGGGTTCTCTGGGGCTATTTTAAAAGTTCTTTACACTAAAGATCTTGATATAACGGTGGGGAGAAAAACCATGTGCGCACCCTTACTGTATCACGAAGACGCGCCAATCAATTTGCTGGGGAGAGATTTGTTAAGCAAATTAAATATGACCATCTCGTTTACAGAACGAGGAATAGTGTGTTCAACACCAGGAGTATGCCCAGTACGAGCCATGTTGATGATCAGCACAGTAATGAACAAAGTTGTGGTGCGAGGAATACCCATTGATATAAGCATGTTTATTTATGGCATCAAGGTATTACCACGGGCGGTGCCAGAGATAACGAGAAAAGAATGGAGAACACCGTCAGATTTCATATTCCACCCAATTGCACACACAGACGTCGTGCCAGGCACGATAATGTCCATAGACATCGAGGCAGTTCAAGTATCCAGCAAACGTATTGTGGTCATAGGACTGGACGCGCATGGGTGGGAGTGGAGAACTGTCTTATCCATAGACCCAAACATAATGCTACGAGATATAACAGACGAGGAATTATTCACTGATGGTGAGAATGATGGAGAAATAATCATGGAAATAAGCATACCATGTGATATCATGATCCAGTACAGAGAGGTACATAACCCACTGATGGCTAGCATTAAGGCCCCACTGACTATATTTGAGGAAGACATGGCAAAAGTAGCACCTGAAATTTGGACCACAGGGCCCCATGATGTAGGGCTACTGCATGAGGTGATACCAATAAAAATAAAACTCAAGCCAGGTGCAATACTGCAGAGGGTAAAACAATATCCCTTATCAAGAGAAGCGGAGGAGGGAATTAGGGAAACCATAAATGCACTCCTGAAACAAGGCATCATAGTGCCATCAAACTCCCCATTTAATACAGTGATTTTCCCGATCAAAAAAGCAAAGGGAGGGCCGTGGAGGATGATCCTGGATCTCCGCCCACTCAATGACGTCATTGAAAAAGAGTTCCCATTAGTGCCTAACCCGGCATCAATACTGTGCAGTGTGCCAAAAGAATCAACATGTTTCACTGTAATTGACTTGAAGAATGCTTTCTTTTCCATACCACTCGACCCATGATCCCAGTACCTGACACTGTTCACATTAGGGAACAACAGGTATGAACATCGCAGACTCCCGCAAGGGTATTGTGAAAGCCCCAGAATTTTTAACAGGGTGTTACGGGAAGACATTGGAAACATAGATGTAGAGAGCACCATCATTCAGTACGTAGACGATTTACTCATCTGTAGCCATACAGAAGAAAAGTGCAGAGAAGACTCGATAGCACTACTGAATGTGCTAGCCACCAAAGGATACCAGGTAGACAAAGGGAAATTGCAATACTGTCTCGCCGAGGTTGTATACCTCGGACAGCTAATATCAAAAGATGGGAAGCGAATACTCCCAGACAGAGCAGCTGCTATACATAACATAATAATCCCAAAAACTGTGAAAGACATGCAAAAGTTTCTTGGCATTTGTAACCATTGCCGAGCATGGATCCTTGATTACGCGGCATACACATGCGCCTTACTACAAGCGTTAAAAGAGGCAGCGAAAAATAGAGCGGCAATAAAATGGACGCAGGAAATGATAACACAGTATTTGAAATTAAAAGACCTCATTGCTGACGCCCCAGTCCTCGAGAACCCAGATTATGAGAGGGAATTTTTCTTGTTTTCACACTGCAATGGGACACTGATGACAGCAGTACTGACACAGAAAACATCACTAGGTCACAAACCATTGGCTTACTACAGTGGGACACTAGATCCAGTAATGCAAGGGCATTTCACGTGCGAACAGGCTCTCGCAGCTGCGGCCTTCGCGATTCAAAAGAGCGCCACCATTGTCATGGGATGTTCAGTAACGCTATATGCGGAGCATTCCCTGTTCGCCATCCTTGAGAGATCAAAATCAACACTAACGACACAAAGAGCCACAGCATATAAAGTAATAATTTCAAGCCCCAACGTACATGTTGTGAGGTGCAAAACAGTGAACCCAGCAACATTTATTACAGAGCCATGCACGACAGAGGACATACAGGAACACGATTGTGCCACATATGAGGGGGAAGGTGATGACATCCCGAAAGCAAGCGAAAATGCCCTACAGGAGGGAGAAATATATTTCATAGATGGGTCAGCATCAACAAACCCCGAAACAGGGGAAAAACACGTCGGAATGGCGGTAGTGCGCATGGAGCAAGATGAATATGAGATGATTGTGCAAAAGCGCCTCCCATCCCATTATTCAGAACAGGCAGCAGAATTAACTGCCCTGATTGAAGCACTGCATACAGCCAAAGGCTGTGCAGTGACAATATACTCAGACTCAGCCTATGCAACTACCACGGTGCACTCAGGGTTGTCACGGTGGCGTAGACGAGGATTCAGGAGGGCAAACGGTTCTCCAGTACAGCATGCAACATTGTTGAATGAGCTAATAGATGCATTAGCAGTACCATCGGTAGTGGCAGTGGTGAAATGCCCAGCCCATACCAACAACACAGATGCAATCTCATTGGGAAACGCGGCAGCCGACGCGGCAGCCGACGCGGCAGCGAAGGAGGCCTCGTATTTCAATGTGACACCAACACTCGAATGCATTGCAAAAGCAACCACCACAGATCCACAAGAGGAAGCATACAATAATACCCCAATAGCACAGATAATAGAGTTACAAAGAAGAGCACCCCAAGAGGAGCAAGAACTGTGGAGCAAACGGGGATGTAAACAATCAGCCACAGATCTCATTTGGAGGCAAGAGACAACAGGAAAGGTTGTAATGACCATAGAGTTACTAGAAATAGCATTCCAACAGCTGCATTTCCCCGGCCATGTAGCAAAACAACACATTGCCGCAGACATCCAGGAACACTGGTTCGTCCCCAATTTGCAAGAGCACCTGTCAAAATACATTGTAGAATGTATAACATGCCAAACATATAATTCAGGAATGACATTAAGAACACTGCACGGTACCCTGCCCCGACCAACAGGACCATTTAGAGAGCTCCACATAGACTATGCTGATATGGGAGAGCGGTGTAATGGAGCAAGATATTTGATTGTGGTGGTGTGCCCCTTTTCAAGGTGGGTGGAAGCAGGTCCATGACCCCACCCAGACGCAAAATGTGCGGCCAAGTTCCTTGTACGGGAGGTGTTTTCACGATGGGGAATATGCGATGTCATTAGATCAGACAACGGTACGCACTTTGTGAATTACCTCTTTAAGGAAGTGACATCACTCTTGGGGGTAAAACACAAACTATGCTCAATTTATCATCCAATAGCAAATGGGATGGTAAAAAAAATCTACTGATTATTAAAGAGTAAGTTAAGCTGTGTAAACATTGACGAAAAACTGGGTGTATTGCTTGCCCCTAGCACTGTTCCAACTCAGGACGCAACCATGTAAAGACCACCATCTAAGCCCCCACGAAATTGTGACTGGGAGGCGAATACACACACCAGTATCCCCGATTAGAAGAGCCTTGGATGCGCACAGGGCTGCCACAGTGCTGGGGGAAGAGTTCAAGGAATACCAGACCCAGTTAACACGCGCAGTACGCAGCATAGCGCGACAAATAGCATTACCTTTTACTGAAAATGTGGAGACGGATACTACCACACCGGCCACAGACAGTTCAAGCGGGCCACTGATGCCAGGAGCACATGTGTACGTCCGCAGCTTTGTGAGGAGGTGGAATTCACCCAGATTTCATGGTCCTTATGAGGTCATTTATAGTACACCCACCGCGGTGAACGTAAAGGGATTGAAGTATTGGGTGCACTTATCAGAGGTGAGGAGGGCACACAATAGTACAATCCCCCAGGAGGAGCAAGATAGCGCCACTGGAACCACAAATGAGGTTGAAAACAAATAACAAAATTGTCAGTAAAGAGAATATGCAGAGATAAAAGTTATGATATGTATTTTGTTCTGCACGACTCATCTCCTCCTTCCTTCTTTTCTATGTTTTCCTCCTCTCCTCTTTAATTGATCGACATATTGTCCATACACCTCAACTATCTCTCCCTCTCTATCTCCCACCTTCGTTCCGATTACTATCTCTATAGCAAAAGTACATGTGCAATAGAGTAAAAGAACAAGCATGACTAAAAATTATGATTAAACATGAAGTTGAACAAGAGTGTAAATACATGTATATATTGTGGTGGCTTAACGAATTTATATCGCCCAACGACCTACAATCGCAGAGAACAAATTAATGCTAGATAGTGATAGGGTCGCCATTAGGGCTAAAAAGTTCAGCAACGTTGAATGTGTTTTGAAATGTGCTGCAATTTTGATGTCAATAATGTTGTTTTTCGCAGTTTGGTATTATACCCTTTTATCTTTTGTTAATGACATGCAAAGGGGAGGAAGTGGGGCTAACATGATACGAGAAGGATCGCAAATGATATGGACTGGGGTAAAGACTATATGGAAAGAGTCACATGAGATTAATGTCAACAAAACAGATGTGATGCAACCCTCAGAATACATCACTGTAGGATCAACACGTGTATCAGTGTTACGTTTCAATGTAAATATGAGTAATGCTTATGGATATAACGAATATGATGGAGATTATTATTGGTCAAATGATTTAATTAACACTAGTATTAATGCACAGACAACCATACACCCTACTTCATACAACATTGCTGCTACTGATGACGATACACATGCCATATTGAATAGTAATGATACAACCTGGGCCGGAATGTTTCCAATACATTACAAAAGGGTGAAAAACAATAACCAGGAAGGGAGGAGGAGGAGAAAAAGGGGGGCGGGAGGGAAAAGATATGACATCTATCACGACCTGGGGTTAGACGAAATAGAAGATCCCCGCCACCCTGATCAATCAAATAAATGGTATTGCGACATGAGTGCCACGGCGAAGCAAGCAACAAATGAAAGCTGCTACGTCTGTTCACTCATTCCGCACGCATCAGGAACACCGAAAATGTTAGTACCACAGGAAGTGCCCTTGTCGGAGGCCCAATGTTTAATTCATCTGGTTTTATGCAGAATAAAGAGCACGTTCCAGACGCACACCGTCACATTGAAAAAGCTGGAGAATGAAAAAACATGCACAAGCAGACGCCAAGGAGTAATTTGCCTCAAGGAACCATTTCTTGTCATCAAGGTCGCAAAGCTAACATGGGTCACATCGTTAGAAAAACCTATCAAAATACAAAAAGAAGTGCCACATGAACTGTGTTTCCAAGAGGAAGGAAAAGTGAATATGGGGGAGACAAAGAGATGTAACAAAACGGTAATCATTCCCAACATGAAGAAAGGCACAGCTGCACTAAAGGATATGTATTGGGTTTGCGGCAAACAAGCTTACCTGCACCTCCCCGCATCGTGGAAAGGAACTTGTGCTCTAGCCACCCTCCACACAGCCCTGATGGTAATACCAGAAAGCCATAGCCAAGGGTCAGCAGAGCAATCGGCTGGCATATCGACAGCAGAGCAATCGGCTGGCATATTGGCAGCAGGACAATCGGCTGAACCATCGACAGCGCCCCAACTAATAAGAACAGAAGCTCCAGCATATGAACTATTGTCAGAATATGAACTAAAGAAAAGATTGACACGAAGTAAAAGGTTCTCCAATTACATCTCATCTGAATCATCGAAACTCCTTGCTGAGATCCTGCACAAATACAAGCTCTTTTCATCAGCAGAGACATTCTTCGCCTCACTTCTTGCCCCGGGACTGCAAGCACGAGTGAACGCCAAATGTTTGCAGATAGTGAGCTGGGAGGTCATTCAACTGGCCAACGACACTGAAGAGGGGTTCAACGTGATAAAAATAGAGCTCTGCGCGCTGCGCCTAATGACAATGCAAAACAGATATATCCTAGATCTCCTCACGGCGATGGACGGCAGTGTTTGCCGAAAAATCTGGGGGGCGTGTTGCACATTCGTGCCAACTGAAGATGCTGATAACGGGACACTCTCCCATGTGATAACAGCAGTGCACAATCTAGGGGAGAGAATGAGAGTGGAAGGAGGAGCAGAAGAAAGCACATGGTTCGACAATGTGTTCAGCTGGATACCATCATGGGTAAATGTGGCAATGAAAATATTGATCCCCATCATCGTCTTTGTGCTCCTGTTCTTTTGTGTGTGCCAACTGGGACTACGGTGTTGTGAGAAAAGCATGCCAACCTCAGCTATGATGATGGTAACAGTGGGCCGACCGACAACGGTAGCTACCATGATAGATGCACAAATGCAAACAGGGGAATACACTACACCACAATACAGGATGACAGCAATTTACAGGCAATATAGGAATATAGTTGATAATTTGCATCATACAACGATAAAAGAACCAAGAGAGTTGCAATGGTACCAAGAAGTATGGGTAGATCTAGATGGGGATGGAGGTATTTACTTAATGTGTACACCAGATGTATATGCCAGAAGAGGAAACAGCCTAAGAAGTGTATGTAGAGCATGGATGCCCATAAAAGGCACCCCCGCGTGGGACGAGGCTGTGGCAGAGGCTGAGTACTACCGAAGGGAGAATGAAAAGAATAAAAAGTAGAAGTATTTGTTACTTTAGATGTAACAAAAGGGGGGAATGTGTGGGAGCAAGGGGCCAATGGGCCCCTCTCTACCATCACTTCTCAGTACAAAACTCGGACCAAGTGCCTCTAGTGGTGGGTACGCCCCTCGCCCTTATGCGATGTAACTTTGGGTTACATTCACGTAGATGGGACCACCAAGCAGGACACAGGGCATCCATTTTTTGTACCCCCTTTCGACTCCATCTTGGTAACCAGGCCTCATTGCGATAGTACAAAATGCATCTCTCCCTTGTGCCCGCCGCAGTAGCTCGGAGCACATGGCCCCCACCCTCGTCCCCACTCCAACTGGAAAACTCTGCAGCTGCATTCTCACGCTGAAGCCGGAGCTGCTTGCAACAAATAATAAATGTAACACATCCCTTTTCCTCTGAGATCACTATCCTGCATGTGAACCATCATGAGCCAAGCACAAAGCTCGTCCATCTCCACAAAAGTGTCCTTACCCTCTTACCCTCGCCAGTTGAAACTTATTGCCATTCTACCCTGTGTCCTTGCAAGGCATTCCTTTCATGTGCCAGTCTGCCAACCATGCTATGACGCCCACCCAACAGACCCCCCAACTAACATTAGTCCCCTACTGCAGTATATCGTGCCCAATACTAACAAGTGCCACATACCTGAGATTCTTGTGAGACTAACCCTATAGTTCAATGACAGTATTATAGTGGTCAAGGCCCATAAACCTGTGACCTGTACAACCCAAATTTTGCAGATGAAATAAACTCTTGAGTGATTTGTACAATGACATGATACACTACTGAGGGTCTTTTGATCAACTATTATTTAGTGCATGCATTACTCAGAATGTATTTTCTTAGCTTAGATAGTGACCACCGTGTTTCACAGCGACCTGACCGTCACCCATCCGGAGCACAAATGTCTGACGTCAATCCTCCCGCCAACCAAGCAACCAACCCGGAGGAAGAGATGATGCCCACACCTAAGACACCACCCTGGCTGACCAATCCAGGTCCAACATAGCATCATATGTTAAAGATGTCAATGTACTATATAAATGTGTTGTAACCTTGATGTGGTCAGAGTGCTCTCAGAGATCTAGATAAACTTTTCCTTGAACTCTCGCAGCCTGCTCTTTTGTGCCTTATTCCCTGTCCAGAGAGTGTCTGTTTTATTCATTTTTACACGTGTAAGACAGGGAGGGCACAAATAGATGCTACAGACACATGTGGCCAGGTGCCCATTCCATTGTCCTGCCTGCAGGATACACTTGGGTGGCTGTTTCATTGCTATTGGGATGTGTAATAAGTTGTTATCATGTGTATGTGGCCACACGTCATTGTGCTATGTTCACATGTGCATGTCTCATCACTGTGACCTTTCATTTTCCTTTCACTTGTGAGTCTGGATTCATTCAGGTTTCCAAGCATGGGCCTGTGTGTGTGAGGCAGTTGCCTTTTGACTGATTCTGAATATTGATTAATTGGTTGAAAATGCATTTGTTATTATAACATCCAAGGGATGTGTCCTGCTTTTAAGTACATCCTAAGAGGTTATAATCTTGTGATAACAGGTTATTAGGAATTATTATGGGGAGTGCATGTACCAAGGTTAAATGTTGTGGGTTGAAATGCTGATCCAAAAAGCATTTGAATACCTCAGAACAGCATGTGCCTACACCTCCAGAAAGTACACCAGGTTGGTAATTAATGATTAAGAAGGGACTAGGCTTAGTTCTGTTTTTGCGTGAATGGCATAAGTACAGAGCCAGTGACCCTACCCTTTGTTTTCCTCTTCATGGTACTGCAATGGGAGACCTACAGCAGTGGGAAGATTATGCCAAGCAGAAATCAATGAGAGAAGCACTACTAAAGAATAAAAATCTGCAGTCAGAAAGAGGTAAAAGGTAAAAGGTGCAGTCTACTCCAGTCTGTCTTCTGTCTCCATTGCTCCTGAAGGAGGAGCTGCTTTGCTACATAATCCACACTATACTGCGGAGCGGGCCGCGGAGTGTGGCTTCGAGTGTGCAGTCTACTGCAGTCTGTCGCCTGTCTCCATTGCTCCTGAGGGAGGAGCTGCTTTGCTACATAATCCACACTACACCGCGGAGTGGGCCGCGGAGTGTGGCTTCGAGTGTGCAGTCTACTGCAGTCTGTGCATGGCTGCCATGGTGCCAGATCCTGTAAACCCAGTGGCTTCTGAAAACGAACATTAAATTGCGGGTAAAGAAGAAGGTCGCCTCCTTCGAAGTGCGCGCCCTCACTTACCTCCAAACAAACAATCACACAATCAACCTCCCTCGAAATCATCAACATGTTTTCAAAGAGGCGAAGACTTATCGCATACCCCCCTTGCAAAAACTTCTTCTGGTCTGGTTTAAAGCAAGTGCCTGCACCCCGTGAGGCCCCCCACCCTCAAGGACCCAAGGATCGCCGGCTTTGTGGGGGCCAAAAAACTCTCACACTCGGGTGAGAATCTCACTCTGCTCCCTCTGCCCAGTCGTCTTTGCCACGGACATCCCCCCCACAGCTCCGGCCCCCGGTGGCCTCCGGAGGGAGGATCGAGGACCATGAGTGGGGCACAGGGTCGCCGGAGGCTGGGAGGCGGTATCGCAGTCGCGGGTCATGACAGAGGCGAGCACCGGCGAGGTCATTGAGGCTCCCCCTGCTGACGAACAGAGGTCGGAGCAGGGACGCCGGGGCGACGCAATGCCCCCCCCTCGCTACTCTGAATCCATCCAAATCGCCAGTCGATACTCTAAAAAAGGAAATCATTAATGAGGAGAAAAATATCAAGGAACCTAATACAAACATGGAAATTCATTTTGACCCAAACCGGAGTGTCTATAACACCCAGATACAAACTATCGCCCAAGTCCATTCGGGACCGCCTTCAAAAGGATTACTTTCTCCAGTTGGGGTACTCTCCCTGCCACAAGTAGCCTTTAAAGGGCAGGAACAGTCTACCATAAATGTACCAGATGCTCCAGACTTTCAACGTGCAGAGCCACCCCTAACTTTACGAACTTTGCAATAAAAAAAATGTCGCTGGAGTGAGACCGCTTCACCCAAAAAAGGGAAAAAGAGACACCCAAAACTGAAAGGAAAAACAAAACCAAACCAACAGAAAAAGTGATCACAGCCCAGATGGCAACAACATCAAAAAAAACCTGGGCAAAACCAAACTAAAAATCTTGGAAACCGGAATCAACCAAACCATCAGTGGCAAGTCTAGTAACTGATTTCTTTAACGCATTTGCACCACAACCACAGCACCGGCAAGTAGACATCACTAACACAGAAATCTTAGAGGCCGTTATGACTTGCCAACCCCCACAAAAGGCCAGAAAAAGGGATTTGGCGCCAGAACCGCCACCTAAGGAACACGAAGCACCCAAGGCGCACAAATATTTACAAAGAACATCTTCACGTCTGTCTGCGCTAAATACCAAATCCTCAAGTCCACCTTCCCACCAACAACTTGGGATGTCACCTCTGGCCCTAGTCATCAGGGCCACAGAACCCTTGACACCAGCTATTCACTATGCCCCGGTGGAAAGGGAGGACCAACAGGCCCTAACAACCCCAGGCTTGAATGCACAGCAAAGGGGCAATAAAACTCTCATCCCCGCCAACAAGTTACACGAAAACCAGGCGGTCCAGATGACACACCCTGAGCAACCACCACCTATACCGTCCCCTGGTCCTCAAGAAATGACCACGGTCAAAGAGACTCCAACGGCGCAGACGCCCAGAGAAACCAACCAAGAAATCCAGCCAACCATCAACGAAAACCAGCCTTCAAACGGGTACTTCCTGGCGGATGAGCTATCCGATCCAGCAAATAGAAAGCTGACCTTGGACCAGGACCGGCGCGGTTCTCTAGATTTCACAAACAGCACCATAGCCCGAAGATTGCTCAACAAAAGCCACCTAAAAACCCCATTGTCAAAAAGAGATTCCCAACAAATTGCAACACCAAATGAGTCACCGTAAAAAAAAAAGCTGGACATTTTATCCATCATGTCGGCTGTAACAATTGCCCTGGCGCCATTCACTAAACTTTATGAATCGATAAATGAGAATCCTAAAGATCACACCACCATACAAGCGATGACGCGTACAAAACTAATCTTCTTAGAAGGTAACATCACCGCCCTAGACGAACGTCTAAAGAAGACCAACACCGACTGTGGTAACTGCCAGGATGGCGCCCACCTCCAAGCTCAAGAATTAACCTCTGCTGGCTCAAAACCTGAAGCCCGGCCTTCCCCACAACTTATATCTCCATCACCTACCTCAGACCTTCACCACGCACCCTTGGAAGAAAACATCAGGGTTGACCAACTGGAAGTCATCCACATCACTGACGACCTCCCTCTCAGAACTTTACACCATAAACCAAAACCGGAAAAAAAGACTGAGCTTACTCAATATTCACCACATCTAAAGAAGCCAACACTGAAAACCCGCTCCAAGTTCAAAATTCCAAGGAAACGAGAAAGCAGAAAATAAACACCCTCAACAAAAAAAAAGATTCCTCGACCTGTGGACCGGGTCCAACTGTAACGCTCACCTGGTTCCCACGGAGGCGCGGCGTCGAAGGCGCAGAACTCTGAAGATGGACAGGAAGGGCCCCTCTATTCTGGCTTCCCTGGCTCGTTGGATACCCTCCTGTGCTTGAAAAGGGAGTATTACCAACTGTGGAACAATGCTCAAGCCTCCCACTCCCTTCCAACCCTCCACGATACCTCCTCCACGATTCCCCGTGAAGCCTCACCTTAGGGTTTGGAAGGATGAGCTCTCCATCCTGCTTCTGATGCAGGGGCGCGTTGAAACCCAGTTACTTCACTGGATTGAGGATTGATGGGAGTTCAGGTAAGCTTGACTGTTCAGGTAAGGCGCTGTAAAAGTTCTGTTCAAAAGTTCAAGCTTAATAATAATGTTTGTTGTCTAGTTGCAGCAAGCGCTAATGCTTATGTCTTTTTCCCCTTAGGGGCCGGGGTTCGGAATGCCGGAGATATGGCGCCGACCCGAAGTGAAACAGTTCTGGATGAGCGCTCAGGTAATGTCTTTGCATTCGCTCATTCGATGTCTTTGTCTTTTTTCCCCATAGGGGCCGGGGTCCGGAGATGCCAGGAAGCGGCAGGACCCGAAATGCAGTGGGAATAATCCAACAGGTAAGACTTAAAAGGAAACTGAGCTTTCCTTATTCCTTTTCTCCCTCTCACCTTTGTTCTTGTCTTTTTTCCTCTAGGCGCCGGGGCGTAGCTGAATCCGAAAGATCGCTGCTGAAGATGGAAGCGCCTTGCAAAGGTGAGTAAAATGCAGCGCTGCAGCGATCGAAACGAAATGCCTTTAAAATGATGTCTTCTTTTTCAGGGCCGTTGGAGAAATGACTCCGGGATGCAGATTTAGCAGGTAAGGGCTTTTCTTCTCCTATTCTCTTCCTTTCTCCCCTTGCAGGTGTTCCAGGGTGCTGGCAGGCGTGGCTGAAGTCAGGATGCAGGAGCTGACACGGTGAGCGTCCAGCTGCTAGGTGCAGAACAACGCGAAGCATGTGTGGCTGTTCGGGTGGGGTTTAAATAGCCTTGGAAGAAGTTCCTGGTATGTATCCTTCCACCAATCAGGTATGTATCCTTCCCCGACCACACCCGGGTGGTGAAGTAGTCCTACAGGTTAAGTAGTCCCATTCAGGCCTCAAGAGGGCCTGGATGAAGCAGCAAGGTCTGCATCAGGTAAGTGTGCACCCAAGCACTTAAACACATATCCTCTTCTATGAGCCTGGCGCCTAAGGCGCCAGGACTGGGGTCCGCTATGAGCCTGGCGCCTAAGGCGCCAGGACTGAGTCCAAAGGGCCCCGACTTGGGCCCGCTGAGACTTCCCTGGGGAAAATGATGTCTGCCTCTGGGGTTGCTGGGCCCGGCCTGGCTCCTTAGAGGTAGGCATCATGACACCAACCCTCGTCCTCCAACTGGACAAGTCAAAGGGGAACCAAACCTCACCCAAAACAACAGAAGATTTCCTCGCTGAGGATCACTTGATGAACATTTCCCAATACATTGATATCGACCACCCAACCACGCCATCAGGACAGGAGCATGATGACCAAGGGGCCCAAATCGCAGCTACGCCTGAGAAACCCTCTCATCAGGCACAATCTTTAATTAGCAAAGACGAGGCGTCCCCCCCTTTCAGTACCCTGGAGGACCGAAGAAAAAAGTTACATCAGGACCAAAAAAGGAATTCACCAACCATCTCCAGGGCTCGGACAGTATCCCTTTCAACTAGGCCGCATCCATCACCTTCGACTCGCACAAAGACGGAAACTCGCCCCCAGAGCTCACACCGGAAGAGCGAAGCATGCAGCATTGACCGCAGTCTGAAGGATAGCAAACAGCAAAGTCCAAAGGGAAATCCAAACGCAGAAAAACACCAACATATGCATTACAAATTCTGAACTGAGAAGTACCACAAGATGACAAGGAAATTGACAATGTCCTCTTTAAAACTGGAACAACATGCCGGAAACAGGGACGACATAATCCTCAATAGAAGAGGCACACTTGCCCTGTTTGGTTTCATCGCAGGCCTTCGACGGATCAATTCCGATGACTTGAAGATCGTGGACCCATACCACTCACATCAAAGAGCTAAAGCATATTTATACATTTCTTCAACCCGTGTGAAAACGGAAATAATACGAGCGACGGATGACCTACTAACCCTGGGCTACATACTGACCGACCAAAGTCGGGATTCTCAAAACAACAACCGAAATAGTGCCCGGGGACAAAGCACCATCCACATTGAGACTCAGAAATATAATCGTGGAAAAGCATCTGCTAGTCCAAACAGAAGAAATGAACACGACTACTCAAACAACGAAAGGAAAAACCCCAAAAATTCAATAGAAAACATCAAATGTAACCCCAATCATCGTCAGTCCGAAGCGCGAGGGAAAGAAACATCACCCCAGAGGATAGCGCCAAGCCCAGAGCAAAACATACCTCTAACAACGCAAACAAAAAAGACTCAGCCAATTGACAAGAGCCTAGATCTCTCGCTAGATCGATCTCATAAAAAGAAAGGCCTCTGCTAAAGCCACAAATGAGAGAAAAACTCCAGGGCCTTTGGTCTTGGCTCCCAAAGGCGCTGACTCAAACTAGAAAATAGCAACTCGCAGGTCGGCGAACAAGGGTCGAAGACGACTCGATAGCCTACCAAAATCCAACTTTGCTACGCCTTTGCTCATGGAACACCCGAGGCCACCTTCACTTGATGTCACCGGTAGACGCCAACCTGGCCTCTTTCGATATCATCTGTCTCCAAGAGACATGGCTACGCAAGACACCAGTCTTGGACGGGTATGTCATTACCCTAGCTCCTGCCAAAAAAGGCCCCTTAAGCCAACCTACTTCTTGCCTCCTCACAGCGTGTCGACAGGGAACCGGACTGAAGATCAAGGACACGCTACTGTCAAACCTATCAATCCTGTCACTTCTTATAGACTGGGCAGAGTCTCCAGAATCCAGGGCCTCCCAAATAGCAATTGTAAATACATACTGGAATCCCGCGGCCATAGACCAAAACACCTATTTGCCTATGATGGAGAAAACCATAGACAACATTCAATCTATCTATCAGGTGTCCTTCATCATAATCTGTGGAGACCTGAATGCCCTATGCCATGATTCGATCAACAAAACGGGAGCCACAACAAACCTATCTCCGGCCTCTAAAAGAGGACAACATTGGTCAGAATTAATGGCATCAAGAAAAATGCTAAACCTCGACACAATCTTTCCAAAAAAGGATTGCTTCCCCACTTGGGAACAAGGAACTCTTCAAGCTACCATAGACTATATCTTCGTCTCGCGTCCATTTTTGGCAAAGACAAGAGACTTCGAAGTCTACAAAACAAAAGACAGTGATCACAACCAGTTAACAGTATCTTGGCAAAACAGTTTTAACCAACCAATCCCAAACAACCTAGGGGTTGAACCAAACAATCGGGGAAACCGTCTGAAATTAGCTGATTCAGTCAGAAAACTGACCGAAAGGTACGCCCCCGGAGGGTGTCCAGAAAATAAAGAAAAACCTGACTATGTACCTCTACTAGTCCAGTACATTGTGAAAAATAAAACAACTTCTAACTCTTTCGACGCCCACAAACACACATAAGACGAGCAGCTGGTAGCAAAACGATGAGAACTACGCAGAATGAAAAGAAGGCTAGGGAAATCTTCGCCAAATAAAGAAAAAGTATTGGCTGCCATAAAAACATACTGGAATTGGGCCAAAAACCATTGGCTCCAATTATACCAGCAGGACTCGGAAAATATGTTAAAGGCAATATGTGGGAACAAAGCGAGGGAGGTTTGGTCTCTGTTAAAAACATCAACACCCTCGAATAAAAACTTGATCCTGAACTGTATGGGCGAACAAAAATGGATTGACCACTTCAGCGCCCACTTTAAATCGCCATCCGACCTTGAAACCAGCACAAGGACAACTGACATAGACTGGCTTCCACTGGACGACCAGGAGGAAATCTTCGACCAACTCAAAAAGCTCAAAAACTCCAGAGCGTCGGGCGGAATAACCAACATAGGGCCTCATTACGAGATTGGCGCTAAAATATAGCCATTATAAGCATGCCGTTAATAACATGTACGTCTTGGCTGGAACCCGCAAACAGCGGGTGATTAAGAGTGCACGAGCATGCGCACCCCTTCATGCTGGTAACGGCCCTACCGGCATGCCGGTAACGACCATCAAACCCCCAGATAGCGGCATTAACGAATGCGCACATAATGGCTCCGGCCTCGGCAACCCCCAAATAGCGGTACTGGTATTAACATAGTGCTAAGAACGGGCCCGTTATTACCAGACCCGGAAGTAACCTCATCGCAACGAAATGGGAAATGCTTAGGCAGCCATCTTCACAAACACAATCCATTGCCATCCTCCACATACAGGACCTTCACCACCAGAACTCCTAGCACACCACGGACAAAATGTCGAAGTCTACCCAAAAAGGCACTGCCCGCCTGCGTAAACCACGGTTCAAGGATGATGAGCTGAACATGTTAGCTGACACCCTAGTGGCGAATGCTGATGTGGTGTTCTGCAGCGACCTCAGGCGTCCAGCCCAGCTGAAGGAAGAAGGCCATATGGGAAGAAGTAGCTCGGAAAGAAAGTGCAGTCGGCACCACTGCACGCACAGTGCGCGATTGCAAAAAATGATGGGATGACCTCAGGCTGAGAGTACGGAACATCTTGTCGGCCAATCGGAGCCAGGGGCTGGCAACAGGTGAAGGACCTCACTCACCAGTGAAATTGGCCAGATGGGAATAGACTTGCAGCTCAATCATAGATGTGGAGTCAATTGAACGAGTCGGTCGAACGAGTTTGGCATGCCATCATTGGCAGATGAAGGTGAGTGTCCCTACAAACACACGACAACTAATCATCACTATTGACCTCCAAATCTGACAGCAATGCCAGCCAATACATGGCCCATCATGCACACCTACACATATCCATGTACACATGCTGGGCCCACCACTATCACTTCCCAATGTATGCTGCATGCTGCGCCCATACACAAATACACACCCAAAAGACAGTTGACCTGCACGTGCCACACAGCATGTCACTCCCAACACACATCAAGGCCCAACAGCAGCTACCATGGTGTACATGTGAACACCTGCACGATTCCAAACAGCACCCCCCAACCTTGCATGTACCCCATCCGCTGCAAAGCCAGGCATGCAACTGATCACATGGCACCACTTGCACAAAGACAAACACATGCATGATGCAAGCACCACCATCACTGATGCCCTGCCACTCTCTGTCCCCCACAGGTACGGATACAGACAGCGAAGAAGCACAGAAAAGTGCACAATGCACAACACCAGCTAAAAGGGCAAGGAGGCAAGGTGATGGCACCGGACCATCTACTTCAAGTGGACCAAGGATGGGCCAAGCGGCACGCGGGACAATCAGTGCCCTACGAGCCACACTGCAACCCACACAGAACAAGCAGACACCTGCCCCTGCACCCCTGGACACACAATCGACACAGGCCGAGGACACATCTGGCATGGATGATGGCACAAAGTCTGCTGCTGCAAGCACAATTGGGGAGATGGCTGCATCAGCACAGCATAGTGTTGACGAGGAAGCTGACCCTGACGATGACAGCAATGCAGGACTCGTCCACTCAGAGCCTGTAGGTCGAACACCAAGCCTGCAGGTCACCCCACAGGACACACCTCGCCGGCATTTATCCAAACAGGGCAGCCATGGTGAGTGGTCTCCAACATTGCACAGCCCCATATTGCATGCAGTACCACCACATAACCCACCACCCAGACTGCTATACGGGACCTTGGGGGACGTCTGTCCAGGATGGAAGGCTGGCAGGAGGAGATGCAAGGCTATGTCAAGCAGTACCTTGCTGAAGGGGAGACAACACGCCGTGTCATCCATGACAGCACTGCGGCCGTAATCCAGGCCATCAACTCAAGTGCACAGCAAGTGCGCAATGGCTTCAATGCCTTGGGACAGATCCTCACCAGGATTGCTGATAGAATGCAGCAGCGGCAGCTTCCGGCTTTGGGGTCACAACCATCTGGCTCATCCACATCGACCACGCCAGCCAGTTCCAGGCAGACCAGCCCCGTGCGCAGGTCCCTGCGAAGTGCACGGCGCTCAGATATCCAACCCCCACCTCTGAAGGGGGCTCCACAGTAGCAGGGCCACTCTGCAGATTCTCTTTAGGAATACATGCAGACACATGTTGTGCCATTGTTGACTTTGGGTGTTAGGGGAGGGTGGAGGGTGGTGGTGGGTGTAGTACTGGGGGTGTTGAGGGTGTGGGGTTAGCATGGGGGTGTATGTGGGGGAGTGGGAGGGGTGTTTGCGGCATGGATTGTTAAATCATGTTGTACAAAAAATCACTAATACACCTGTTGTGTACAAAACATCACATGAGTGGACATTGCTCATTTGTCAATTTATTGCTTCATAGTGAACTGTGCCCATATAACCACACACCCAGTGCCCACAGTTCCCAATACATGGCACCCTCTGCATCCAAGTACATCAGAATGATTGGTCTATGACCAATTGCCGCACTGTGCGACCCTCACGTGTATCGTGTCCTGGCCTATGTCCAACATCTACTCCTTCCTCTCCTTCTACTTCACCAGGTGGTGGCAGCTCCATGTCAGGTGGCAGGGGTACGTTCTGCCGGATGCACATGTTATGCAGCATTGCACATACCATGATGATCTTGCCCACCTTCTCAGGCCCGTATATGGGTGCCGCTCCCGACCTGCTGATGCAGAGAAACCGTGCCTTCAAAAGGCCAAACGTCTGCTCAATGACCACACGCTGCTCAATGACCACACGCGTGCGTGTATGTGCACGATTGAAGTCCTCCTCGTGCCTGTTCTGCGGATTCCTGACAGGGGTAAGTAGCCACGCCTTCAGAGGATATACAGCATCACCTACATGGGAGCAGAAGGAGGTATGTGTAAGGATAATGCTCAGTTGCCATGTGTGTTCAGTCTGTACATCTTTCAAGTTCATATGCACAATCCCGTCAATGGCAGCAACATCCACATGACTATCAGCCCTGTACAGTGCATGCCAATCCATGGTGCGAGCCTTGGGTGACATACATGACCTAGGGTCCTAGGCATTTAAACCACCACGCCCCCAATGCATTTTGGCTAGGTCCATTATGTACGCACATGTGAGGACTTTGTGGGTGGGGATAACTCAAGATACTGTCATCCCTCTCCTCCCATGGCCCAGGGGGCATTCCCCTTGCATATGCATGTAGTCCCCCATCCCTCTCCTCCAATGGCCCAGGGGGCATTCCCCTTGCATATGCATTTAGCCCCCCCATCCCTCTCCTCCCATCGCCCAGGGGGCAGACTCACCCAACAGCCAGCCACTTCGTACGACGTCTCCTTACATGTAGCGGGATAGTGAGGAGTTCCGCAGCACCATGGCGTCATGAGTGGATCCTGGGTATCTGGCACAGCAATGTGTTATTATCTGGCTGGCATCACACACCATCTGCACATGGATGGAGTGGTATAGCTTCCGATTGCGGTACGCCACCTCCACGGCATGTGGGACTACCAACTCTACGTAGGTGCAGTCGAGGGCACCACTTACATTGGGCATGCCTGCCAGTGCATGAAACGCTATTTTGGTGTAATTTGCCTCCTGTGGTGTCCGTGGCAGGGATATGTAGGCACTTGTGTGCTTCAGTAGTGCATCCAGCACTTGGTTCAACACAACAGAGAAGCATGATTGCGACATGCCATGCATTTGGCCCACTGTGATTTGGTAAGTGCCTGTGGCCAAGAAGTGGAGCACATAAGCCACCTTCAGCAGAGGGGGGATGGCTGTGCGGATGTTGATCAGGCTGACCAGGTCTTCCTGTATTAATTCCAATATGTTGGTGATGGTGTCCCTGTCCAGCCGGTACAGGGTGTGGATCTGTGCTGGGGTTAAGTCAAATGGATTGGCCCTTATATGTGGGATTGATGGCTGTCTGCGGGGAACAACTACCTGCACTGGTGGGATTTGCTGGGCCAGTCTCACCCTCCTTTTCCTCCTGCGTCTCCTCTGTGTTGCCTGTTGTACTGCCTGCTCAAGGAGTAGCAGTGCAGGCATGTCCTCCAGCCCCAGTATGGCAAGTGTAAGTGGTAGCATTTTGATTTGGAAAGGGGTGTGGTATGTGAGTGTGCTCCTTTTGGGCTGGCCCTGACTCCATTGCCTCCACCTGTGCTGATTGTGTGCACCTGTGGCACTTGGTTGCACAGCAGTTTTCTGTTAACGGGTGGTCCGTGATGCCGGTATTGCCGGCACCATGGTGGCCCTTCTTACCAGCATCTTGATGCCGGTATGTACATGTCCGTGCTACTCGTGGTGTCCTCTTCATTGCGGGATGCCGTGATTACAGGCATGTCACGCGCGCACATGACCGAATGCCGGTATGGTGGCGCACGGCCACAGCAGGTCCTTGTTGATGCCGGTGGGACCGATGTCTAGGGTCGTAATCCTATGGACCGGTAATGGAGGCAGGTATTGCCTTACCGGCTCCGTTATTGCCAGACTGCCAACCTCGTAATGAGAGCCATAGACTTGAAAAAAAAACCTGTAGAATGGGAAACCGTCATTAAGACAATCTTTGAGAGATGCGCTTCTCAGAAATCTATTCCGCCCTCTTGGACACAAGCAACCATTGTCCCGATTTACAAGAAAGGCAACATCTCCGACTCGTCAAACATCCACCCCATAGCCCTCTTGGACTGTATTGTGAAAGTCTTTGGGAGCTTCCTATTGAAAAGATTTCAAGCCTGGGCAAAAACGGCGCCTTGCAACGACATCTTCCAAACGGGTTTAAAAAAAAACCTCGGCACAACAGCTAACATCCTAACAATCAGCACCCTAAAAAGTAAGGTACTTGAGGGGAAACCACAAATTCTTGTGGCCTTTATAGATCTCTCTCAGGCCTTCGACCTAGTGGACAGGTCTCGCCTCTGGAAAAACCTGGAGGGGTGGAGTTGCCCACAAGAGATCCTTCAGCCAATAAAAGCTCTACACTTGGACACCACCCACAGGGTGCGACTCTCACAACTAGGAAACCTTTCTGCAGAAATAGCAAACGGAAGAGGGGTGAAACAAGGTTGCCCTCTAGCCCCAGCACTGTCCCTGGCATACATCGGCGACTATGGGGAAACCGAAGACCTAAATCGAACTTTTCCACCGTCTTTGGCAAATGCCAAAATTAGCTGCCTTTTGTACGCGGATGACCTCATTTTATTCGACCACACCCAGATTGAGCTTCAGAAACAGCTAAACAACCTATTGCTCTATACTACAGAAAACAATCTGAAAATTAATAAAGAAAAAACTAAAATTGTGATTCTGGAAGAGGGGTCAAAAAGATCTGAAAAACACAAGTGGTTTCTAGAGGACACCGAGATTGAAAACGTAAAGGAGTTCAAATACCTTGGAGTAACAATTAACAGCTCGAAACAAGAAAACCCCATGCAAGAAAACCTTCAAAACAAAATAAAAAATTTGGCAGCCCAAGGAAGGGCGATAGACACGAAATTTGGAAGATTCTCAGCAATCCCAGTAATTGAATTTTACAAGAAGAAAGTCGCCCCCTCAATCACCTATGGCGCAGAGGCTATGCCTTTAATACCCAAATCAGTCTGGCCAAAGTTAGAATGCCAGTTTTGGAAGACCGTTCTTTCTTTTCTTAAATCTACGGCCATTGCAGCAATACGGTGAGAATTTAGTCTTCTATCCCTTATGGCGACAGTCAACATCAACTCCTTACTCCTATGTCGAAAATGCATCACCTTAGGAAGTCAAGAAATCTATTGTCTGCTAAACAAAGAAATGCAAGCAGAAAAGGTGGTAATGTTATCGGCATGGCAAAATGACAACAAGGCCTTACTACTGACAGTCGCCTGCTCTGAAGAAGACCTTATTACCAACCCAGTCAGAGTCACTAAGAAACTGAAAGACCTAGACTGGATATTAACGCAAGACACAGAAGCAAAAAACAAACTGCTCCACCAACTGCCCCAAACGTTTTGTAAACTAAACGAGCCTATGAGATATCTAAAAAAATTCCCTAGCGGACGGCTCGTAACTCTCTGCTAAGGGCGAGGTTAAATTTACTGGACACAAATGAAGTGTCGTCTATGTGACTCAGAAACCGAAACAATCTGACACCTGCTCCTGTCCTGCACAAAAAACCAACAACTAAGATCTACTTATCTCAACCACCTGGTAGTTGAAGAACGCTGGTGGGACGAAGAAAAATGGTGGCACAGATTGATTGGAGGTGATCAAACAACCTGGCTACTAGTCACAGTAAAAATCCTTGAACAGACAATGAAAACGTTAACATGACCAGGTTCATGCCTAAGAAGCTATTTTGTACACAAACGCCATTTGAAAAGTTTCAATTTGAAACACACACAAATAAATTAAAAAAAACATTTTAAAAATAAGGTAAAGCTAGAGCATATGAGCTCCAGAAACTGAAAGGATTATGGGAACAGAATAGTAGAGAGTGTATGATACAAGCACTAGGAGCATATGTATCTAAACCATGTACCGATGCTACAGCACCAATGACACACACTGATGAAGAAGCTGACCCCTTATTAGAATGCCTTCTCTCCACTAAGAGACCTCCCCCACCTCCTTACGATCACCCAGCATTGCCTGACGGGTCAAAGGAGCCCTCTGCTCAACCAAGTACCCCTAAATACCAGACTCGCAGCATAACTGTATCCCAAAGGGATGAATCTAAACGCTTCACAAATGTTTGGATAGCTCAAGGAGAATAAGGGATTAAGATATCGAGGGATAGTGCGTCTCAAGTAGAACAGCCTGTGGCAAATTAAATTATAAAACACTTTGTAGCAAAGTGTGGTTAGCCTATAAAGAGGTTAATAGTAATCAGGAAGAGAGAAAGGAAGAATATTCTCTTCCAGACTGCTACAAGGAAATAGATGTGAATAGCCAAGAAGGGTTTTATTTCTACAGATGATTGCTCAGATATGTTATGCTATGTTATCTACACTTGTAAATCACACGTTCGCCCGCAGGCATCATGGAGGAGGGAGGGCTGACCAAATAGCACAGACACATGAGGCAAGATGCTAGAAAAGAATGGTCTTGAGCGCTCTTCTTAAAGCAAGAAGATTGGGAATTTTCCTCATTGCGGAGGGGAGACCATTCCAAAGGGTGGGCGCGGCTATGGAGAAGGCCCTGCCTCCAACCCTGGCATGATGATATCTTGGGACCACAAGAAGGTCTGCAGTGGATGAGCGTAGGTCTCACTCTGGAAGATACAGGGAAAATTTGACCTGCAAAAACTCTGCCCCTTGACCGTGGATAGCCAGATGGACTATACGCAAGGCCTTGAAGCAGACACGCTGGCAGACTGGCAGCCAATGGAGTGAGCACAGCACCGGGGTGATATGGGCTCCATAAAAGTGCCTACCACCAGCCTAGCTGCCAGATTCTATATACGCTGTAGCCGTTGTATCAAGCCAATAGGCTGCGACAGATACAGCGAGTTTCAGTAATCTAGGCAGGAAAGAACTAGCGCTGTGACTACCGGAGGGCGCATAGGTTCAGGTAACAAAGGTAAAACCTTTTTCAAAATCCTGAGTTGGTGGTGACCAGCTTGGCACACAGCCGTTACTTGATCAGACATGGAGAGGGAGGCAGAAAGAATAACGCCCAGGTTCTTCACTTTGCTTACTGGGGTGGGGAGGGGACCCAGGAGGAGGGCCAAAAGGCAATAGTCCACAGTGAGGGGTCCGGCGGACAGCCCACCACCAGCACCTCAGTCTTGTCACTGTTGAGCTTGAGCCAGTTCTGATCCATCCAGTCGCCAACGGCCCTCAGACAGTCACGGAGGCATGACAACACCTCAGCTTGGTCCTGATCCAGACGGATCAGGATTTGGGTGTTGTCGGTGTACGAGTAACAGTTGAGGGCGTGGGCGCGGATGAGGCCTCTCAGTGCCCAGATGTAAATATTAAACAAGATCAGGGACGTGAAGAGCCTTGTGGGTCACTGCAGGTGAGAAGACAAGACAAAGAGAGGAATGGAGGTATAGCAAGAGTCTGAGTGCATTCTGTTAGAAAAGAAGTAAACTAAGCAAGAACCTGGCCAGATATTCCGATCTGTTCCAGGCGTGACAACAGGATGGGGTGTTCGACCGTGTCAGACGCGGCCGAAAGATCCAGCAGAATCAATGCTCCAAACCCACCTGAGTCAACCAACCTGGACATATCATCCTGCACGGACACAAGCACACTTTCAGTGCCTCTACCAGGTCTAAACCCTACCTGTGCAGGATTAAAGATCTTTGAGGATTCCAGGAAGGAGGATAGTAGGGTGGTAATTAATGATTCTAATAATTTGGAGAGAAACGGAAGCAGAGAAATTGGACGGAAATTAGCAGGGATCGTAGGTTCGAGTGAAGGCTTTTTAAGGAGGGGGACAACCCTCGCAGATTTCAGCTCTGTGAGGACGAGTCCAGATTGGCAGGAATTATTTATTGCTGATGTAAATTCAACCAAGAGATCAGGAGCTATCTTCTTCATGGTTTCAATAGGGATAGCGTCCTTAGGGGAGGACGATTTAATTATTTGGCTAGCCGCTAGTACTTCTGCCTCAGTGAAGAGGGGGAAGGACAACCAATTAGAAGGGGTTTCAGTAGAGAGTACAGGGGGCAGATTAGAAGCATTAGGAATCGATGTAGCCAAGGATTTAGAAATATTGGCATGAATAACTTCAATTTTATTAATGAAGAAAAGAGAAAGATCATCGCACAGCTTTTGAGACGGTTTAACCCTTGAGGTGAGGGTTTCAGAAGAGGCTGGAGACTTCACAATAGAGCAGAGAATCTTTGGTTGAAACATCGCTGTTTCGATCTTACGAGAAAAGAAAGTGGCTTTGGCGGTTTTAACGTTAGCCAAATAGATTGAGAGAGAGGACTTATATAGTTCTCTAAGATCGGGATCATAGTTTTTGCGCCATTTCCGTTCTGCCTGCCTTAACTTCAGGCGGACGACTTTAAGTTGTTCAGAGAACCAGGGTTGCCAGGGTATCCTGCGGCCATGAACCAATTTCAATGGGGCACAGACATCTGCGGCAGCTAGAAATGACTGAGAAAGAGAACTCAGCGATTATCGGCTTTAAAGGGGCACAGTCGGCAATTATTTGACCGCTGAGTACTTTGATATCAACCATGTGCCAGGGGCGTAGTAACATTTTTTGAGGTAAAAGCTTAGTAGTGGCGCTCACAGATTTAAATGCACAAGTCACTAAGCAGTGGTCAGACCAAACCACAGGTTTCAGAGTCCCAGGGAATAGCAATGAATAGCAATGAGTCCTTCGAAAATACCAGACCACTGCGCAGTTGGGGGCCTTTGCACATCTATCCCTGAAGCGGGATGAAAGTGAGGCAAGTCACGCCCATTTGATACAATCAACAGGACTACCCGTAAACCGGCATTCTTAAAGCAACGTGCAGCAGATTCAGGAAGTTAAAAGCACGAAGCATGAAGTGCATTCAATCAATGAAATAAACAAAAAGCACACGTCACTTGCAACACCCTGCCTGAGAGGTTTTATCATAGTGTCACTGCTACGGTGGCTTGTTAAACTTCCCTTACTCACTCCAGCATCACACCACTTCCCTATGAGAGAAGTGCCAGGCTTTGACAGTAACAACTCCACCCATCATGTACATTTGCTTTGGAACCATGTGCAACTATTATCCTTTACCAAAGACTTTCCAGATATTAGGCAGAATCCAGAGCAATGGTATAGCCAAACGTACCGTATCCTGAAAACAGGGCCTCTAAAACTGAGTGATATTGACCAGCTATTCTCGTGTATATTACCTCCAGACATCTGGAGGCAGTGCAGAAAGCAGGGCAGTGAATAACCACCCATTAAAATGGTAAGCCCTGAGATAGAAGGGCTGGAGATAAGCTGTTGGGCTGTGGCGGCGCCGTGAATTATTTGTTTATTTAATCAGGAGAGAGACTTGCAAGCCTTGGACTGCGAGAGGGCTGCGGTCTGAGAAAACAGAAGGATCATAACTCAGCACCGCTTGCCGCTCCCCTGCAGCTGCCTGCAATACCATCATTAAAGGCATTCAAGGCAGAAAGGTGAAAAGGACGCCTTTGCCTTGAAAAGCACGAACTGTATCCCGTGTGAAGCGCGAGCCACGTGACACCCGACTGGGCTCATTAACACGCCCAGAGCGCCCTTGCGGCGTAAGCCCTGAGGTAGAAGGGTTGGAGATAAGCTGTTGGGCAGTGGCGGCGCCGTGAATTATTTGTTTATTTAATACAGGAGAGAGACTTGAAAGCCTTGGACTGCGAGAGGGCTGCGGTCTGAGAAAACACAAGGATCATAACTCAGCACTGCTTGCCGCTCCCCTGCAGCTGCCTGCACTACCATCATTAAAGGCATTCAAGGCAGAAAGGTGAAAAGGATGCCTTTGCCTTGAAAAGCACAAACTGTATCCCGTGTGAAGCGCGAGCCACGTGACACCCAGCTGGGCTCATTAACACGCCCAGAGCGCCCTTGCGGCGTAAACCCTGAGGTAGAAGGGCTGGAGATAAGCTGTTGGGCTGTTTGGCGGCTTTGGGGCGTGGAGCCCATGCAAGTCAAGGGCAAGCCACATCTACCTGGCTGTTGGGCTGTTTGCTACATTGGAAAGGTGGTGCACTACAATTCGAAATTGAAAGCGATACCACACAGTATCGGTGACTGCAGTGGGGGAGGCTGCCGCAGTAACACTTGGAGTTGGTGTGCCCACGAGAGGAGCTGCACGACCCGCACAAAATGGGACGCTTGACCAGTGAACCGGCAGAGTGGGGGTCGGAGTCAGTGGCGAAAACAAGGCTCCAGGTAAGAAAACGACTGGCCTCACACCCGGCCATCCTTACTTCACCCTCACCAAAACGCCCCTTGAAAGACAGACCAATTCCCACCTTAAAGCAGCTGAAACTTCCCTTTAAGAAGGATATGATTATACTTGACCAGGATCCACTAAACTCCCCGCAAGAGCTGCAAGAGAGTGTGATAATGCCAGTTCATACATTACAAGGGGAGGAATTAATTATCGAAGGAGACTCTTTGGGACCACCACTGCATCCAACAAAAATGACGCATGTGGCCTCTAGTACGGCGGAAGAGAACCTGGAGGTTTTCCTACCGCAAACACAGACAAGGGAGGCACAGTGGGATATCCAGGGCCCAGATCCCAATACCTCAAAATCAGAAAAGAGCCCTAATACGCCAATACGGAACCTAGTTGAAATAGAAAATCCCCCCGTATTGCCCCAACCTGAAGACCCCGCTTTATAGTAGTTAGACCACGACGGAGGATTATCTCCCCAGCTCTCTACTGCAGACTCACCTCACCCAGCGGATAGGCCACTACTTCAAGTCAGTCAACTGGGCGGGATGCTCAGACAACAGAAGAGCATCACATAAAGAATAATTTGATGGGTGGAACACAGTTGGTGCTATCCTCTTCGCGGAAGAAAAAACAGATCCCCAAGCCACTAGACCTTGACTACTACATCCTGCCTTTAACCTCTGAGATTGATAACAACTCGGTAGAAGATCTCTTACCATTGGCAGGGAAAATCCCTTTGTCAACCCAGAGAGATCAAGGGAGAAATAATGAAATCCTCACTAAAGACGTCGAAATAATAAAGCCCTTAAACAAAGAGACTTCTCCAGGCATTCATACACAGGAAACCCTAACACAACCTGGTGACCTGCCGACCCCACTTAATTGTGAAAAGTGGCGGTCAAAGCTGGTGAGAAATGTCCCTGAGCAATTGATTGCTCGAACCCAGGAACAGTTTATGTATGAATCTGGGACAGGAGAGATCAGTGCAAAAGATTTAGAAATCTGGCATGACAAATCTTTTTGGGCAGAGAAGGAAGCACCCGGGAAGTCCCTGCCCACTTGGAGCAGTAACAACAAAAAATACCCTGATGCTAGCCCACTAAGTGAGAAAAACCATACCCCTCAGTGGGTCGGCAGAAATCCAATGGGATCATCAGGTACACTAATAGGGAATAAAAGAGAAGAACGAAGGTGCACAGAGAAAGCACTACAAAGTAATTCAAGCCTGGCAGAAAAACGTATACAGGATATTTTGATATTAACTGGAAAAATTACCACAGAGAAAAGGAAAAGTCTATCATTTATTAAAGAAAAAATAGACGCGCTCGACGTGGAGGCGCCTGTCGAGACGTGGAACCGAAGAGCCAGTAGAGCTAAAGAGAGCACCACCTCCCCTGCAGTAAATAACTCCGCAAATGGGAATAAAGAGTCGCCCATCCAGAGAACCTATGAGAACTTGGAAACAAAAATCGATGACAACTCACTTGAAAAAATAAGGGAGCTATGCGACAAAGGGAGAATGGAGGACTTCGCACACATACAAAACTTAGCAATGGCAGCCTTGAATATTACAATTGCACCATACCTCAAACTCTATGAAAACATAAATGACTCTCTGCAAATGGTCCTAGCAGTAAACACCAAAACAAGGGAACAAACACTTGAGCTAGAGGGGACTTTAAAAAGACTAGAACAGAGGATGGATTCGGAAGCAGATAAGTCCAATAAATGGCAGGATAGGCTAAGTGATATGGCTTGTCTGGACTCCAAGGATAAACAATTACTGATGGAGGCAATATTGGAAGCCCAGAAATGGCAAAGTCCACTTATCCAACAGTTTCTGGCTAGAAACTCAAAGCCTCTTGAATCCAGAGTGGAAACAGAAAAACCCTGCATACTAGAAGATAAACCATCAGCCCCTTCGGAAGAAATCACACAGAGACCAGTGAAAAGAGGACCCCTTGTCCTCGGGAAGGGCCTAAAAAAATCAATAATAGGTCATGAAGAAAAGAAATCCATTCTGCCTAATAATCCTCTACAACTGACAGAAAAGGTGTCAAACGGCGTGAACCCTAAACCAAGTTATGAAATGTTCCAAGAAATTGAAAAGGAAGGTAAACAAGTGGCAACAACAGAAGACAAAACAGTTACAAAAGATCTGCAAAAAAAATTGGAAAAAAAACGAAGAACCAAGTAATAAAGAGAAAGGAGTGTGGCTCAAGAGCCTTCCTAAGAAACATCAAAATACCAGATAGAAAAACACAAAGCAACCAAGCGAAGAAACCGAGGCTGGAACTGAAGATAGTCAATCTTGACAGTGAAAAGGAAACCTCACTAAATCAAACACCCTTGGAAACAGACAGCGAGTCAGAGACTGAAGGTCACTTAAGTAACTTGATTGAAGTTATTGAAGAGCATCAGGAAGATGAACGTTGGCGAAACATAAGTCCATCAGAGTGGCAGCACATTGATAACCATCTCTGCTATTATGAACAGGAAAAAAAGGCGAATGAGGCAAAACAACTGGAAAGAGGAAGAAGGAATAGCGGTAAACCGGAAGAAAGGAAGATTATTGAAGCAAGGAAACATCCGAGAAGTGATGAAAAACATGAGGACGTCAAAAAAACAAGAGCAGAAGCCAGAGAAAAAATAGAAGAAGTGAATGGAAAACGGCAGGAAAATGACAAAGCAAGAAAACGCTTAAGGAGTGAAGATCCACAAGAGAATGACCAAGAGTCTAAAATGGATTTCTGGAAATTATTGGAAGATCGCCGTAGCTCGAGACGGCAAGCAGCGAGACAGACAAGTGAAGCTGATCTTAGAGACAAATGGAAGTCGCATAGATATATCGATGCTAATGAACAGAATTTACAGACAGCCGGGAGTAGAAAGTCCTCAAAAGAGACACTCATGCTCAAATTGGAAAGAGCGGCAAAGAATTCAAAAAGAATAATCTTGAATAGAAAAAATGTGATGTTATCTTCAATCAACTGACAATCCTCAGAAAGATCTCAACGGACGATATTCTGATTATTGAATTTCCGGAGGAAAAAAGACCTGACGTGATAATATTACATCTCATCTCACAAAGGATAAAAGAGACCATTTTGAAAGCGAAGGAAAGGCTAGCTGAAGCAGGTTTCAGATTATCGGAGGTTGACCTATCGGAAAGAAGTAAAACTAAGATGACAAACAAATATACAGGAATGGATTACAAGAATTCCAGGTCGAAAGTATCTCAGAAAGAATCCAGGAATGGTGGGCATAAGACACCAGAAATAGAAAGAAGGAAACTGAGATACAAGGAAAATAACAAGGGACAAAAGCTTGCCCATGGGAAAGCTGAGGAAATGACCCGACCATACAAACATACTCTGAGAACTCAAGGAATCAAGTATCCTGACAGAGACTATCAACTGCAAAGGGAAAAGATTCCTCAGGACGAGAGGAACAAAAGTAGAGTGGACCTCAAACCCAGGAATGATACCCGGTTGGAAAAAATGAAATTTACGGTGGACAGCTCAAAGTCAGTAAAAACACTACAGAAGCCTGTGACGGAAACGTCAAAATGGACAGAAAGAGCACATAGAAGCAGCTTTCAAGCCCAGAAGCAAAATGGAGAGTCGGACTTCAAACCCGAAAAAAAGAGACAATAGGCCGGGAAGGAGGCAGACAGGGGAAAATCCCTTCTAGCCTCATGGAACTCCAGGGGTTTTGCAAACCTCTTTTCAGGGGAGTGTGCCTTCCTGGGGAAGTATGATATTATTTGCTTGCAGGAATCATGGATAAGAAAGCTGCCAATCTGTGAAGGGTATGAAGTCTATATGAACCCAGCAAAGAAAGGTTTACTAGGTAGACCTCGTGCTGGCCTCTTGACACTGATAAGAGGAGAAAGCGATCTTAAAGTGATACGACATCACACGCTAAACCCTTATGTCCAGGTCCTAAGGCTAAAGAAACAGTTACAATCCCAGGAAATGGGAATCTTGATAATAAACACCTATTGGAGCCAAATGGACTGTGTAACTGACACCTACTTGTCCGATATCACGGCGGAAATAGATGAATCTATGATAACGGAAAGAAATCAACTTATTCTTCTCTGTGGCAACCTGAATTTGAAATTACTGGACTCAACCGGAAGGCTCAAAATGAAATCCACGTTGGAGGGGAACGCGAAAAGATGGATGGAGGAAATGGAAATACGAGAAATGAAAATTTTGAACGGGCAGACGAAAGGAGACTTAGAAGGAGCCTCTACATGGTTTAATCTCTCTACCAACGCTGTCCTAGACTATTGTTTCGTAGCGGAAAACACCTACAGTTGGATAACCTCAATGAGGATAAAGAAGCAAAAAACCAGTGACCACGCTTTATTAGAAATAGAATTTAACTGGGACTCTGGGAAAAACACAGGCTCACCTCAAACCCTTCTTGAAGTGACAGGGGGCAGAAATCGACTGAGAATGAAGCTACCAACGATAGTCAAATTGTCTGACAGTTATAAGAACCATGTTGGAAAGAATGCCGAGGAGGTCGAATATTAATGGCTTCTCAAAGAGTTCAAATGTTAAACAAAAGGGAAAAAATAACCTTACCATAACAAGAAAACATGCATACAAAGCGGAGCTGGTGGCAAAGAGAAAGGAACATCGAGCCTCACTGAGAAGCTTAAAACAAAGTGCCCAACCTAATAAAGAGGAACGAATTTGGCAATGTAAACAATCATATAAAAACTGGCTGTCAAACTCGAAGGCATGGCATGCTCAATGTGACGCAGAAACAATGTTAACAGCTCTGCAAAAAACAAACACACGCAGCTTATGGGAGATTATTAACAAGGGTGAGGACCTCCATTCAGCTCTGACCGTATGTCAGGTTACAAAAGAAAATTGGGTAAAGCACTACACCAAGCTCTTTAAATTAACTCCTGGAGAGGAACCAAGCCCATGCCAACAGAAAAGGAGTAAAACACCTTGGAAAATAGATTGTGACTACAATGATATTTTGGAGATCATAAAAAAGCTTAGCTCCTCGCGAGCTGCCAGGCATGACGGCATTTCAAATCAGCTCCTGAAAGAGAACGGCGAAGAATGGGCAAAGTTCATTCTACCGCTCTTCGAGCAAATAAAGAAAAATAGAACCATCCCGTCATCATGGAAGGAGGCGCTGGTAGTGCCTATATTCAAAAAAGGAGACCGGGAAGACCCGAAAAATTATAGGCCTATCGCCCTCCTGGACTCTATAGGAAAAATCTTTGCCTCCATCCTCCTAAGAGATCTTAAGATTTGGGCAACCAAGGAAGGCTTATTAGACAAACCGGAAAAACGGCCTTTGTGAGTGGGGTTGGTACCACCTTGAATTTATTTATCCTGAACTTACTAAAGTTACGGACCCTCAAAAAATTGTACTTGGGCTTCATAGACTTGGAACAAGCCTTCGATGGAGTCAATAGAGGGCTTCTTTGGGCAAAATTGAAAAGCTGGAATTGCCCTGGAGACCTCTTGGAAGCAACTCAGGAACTATATACAGGAACATCAATTCAAATAATAACAACAAAAGGAGGAACCACTACAGAAAAAATTCATACATTCAAAGGAATCAAACAAGGCTGCGCCTTTGCCCCATTCCTATTTATTCTGTACCTGGCAGACATGGCGGAGTCCCAGAATAAGATCAGGGCTTTCCCGCCTAAAATAAATGGCAAAGAGCTCTTGTGGATCCTCTATGCTGATGATGTGGTCTTTATTGACCAAACCGCTGTAGGCCTTCAGCGACGTATATCTGAGTTCAAACAATACTTGGACAGAAATCAGATGAAGATAAACATAAAGAAATCCGTCATCTTAATAATGAAGTCGCTCAGAGGGACATAACCGAAAAGAAAGAACTTTGTTTGGAATATTGACAACCAATATTTGGACACAGTGGAGTCAATGATGTACCTGGGAATAAGAATAAACAAAAATATAAATGAGTGTGGTCAATACTCACTCATTAGAGAAAAATTGTTAAAACTGACAAACCAGGGAAGAGCCCTACATCGAAGATACGGAAAATACTCAACAACACCAATATTGACTTTTTACAAACAAAAAGTGGTGGTTATTCTGTCATATGGTGCTGAATCAAGGCTAAACCTGCAGTGGGAAACCTGGGACATAGTAGAAGCTTTCTTCTGGTGGAAGATTTTAAGACTACCAAACTGTCTGTCAGTCTCGACAATAAGGCATGAGTTAAGACTCCAATCTCTAAGATCAACAGTTCTGTGGAAGACTCTCTCCTTCTACAGCAAATGTATCCTGGAGCTTCCTCCACCCCCCTTTGAGATCTTGGCTAAAACATCAATGGAGGAGAGAGACAAAATTCTTCAATTGTGGAAAGTAAAATGTCAGACGATGTTAACTCAGCACAGCATAAAAGAAGAGACTCTCAAAACAAATCCGAATAAAGCAAAGAAGATCTTGCAGGAACATGATTGGGACGAAACAAGCACCTTAAAGCAAGGTAATAAACTATGCCACAACATCATTTGGGAACGTAAAACCTTAAACGATCCCCCAATTTATTTGAAGAAATTCCCATCATCCCACTACAGAGATTTCTTGTTGCGCTGCAGGCTCAACATCCTATCTACCAAAGAGGTCCAACTCCAAAGAAAACTGATCGCCCCCCAAGATGCCAAATGCAGATTCTGTAGAAATCCTAACCTTATTGAAACAAAAAGGCACTTGGCGCTATCCTGCCCTAAATTGATATCAGAAAGAAAACAATGGCTGGGGGATTACATCTTGCGTATTAACTTAAACACGGAAGAGGAATACTGGGAGAGATTGATGACAGTGGAAAAGCTAGGGAAAACACTGGATGTGCTAAAGTTCATTGAACACCTTTTGATAAGGACTAATCAGGATATTGCCCTAGGATCCCTGGGAGGACATCATCCAGGTCTATCTACAAGTGACAACTGCACTGGGCTCCTGAAAGCATCAAATCTCTATCTGTCACCAGACTACAAAGGAAGGACTTAATTAGAATGTAGATGAATGTAGAAGTACAGGAGATTCACCAAAGTGATTACAAGTCACATTATTTTATGTTAAAGGTTATAAATAAAATGTAACCAATAAAACATTATAAAAAAAAAAATTAAATGGACTGCTTTAGAAACCGAGCAAGTAACCAAATTCAGGAATGAGCAGCATTGTTTACACAATACTATCTTTGCCTTTCCCAAGCACATAACGAGGAGAATAGAACAGATAGTATCCAGAAAGCAAATGAACTGGGACAAGCTAACCTCCTGTAAGCAGGAGGACGGGGAATCAGTTGAGAAATATTTTGCAAGAAAGGATAAGGCTCTTAGCTCTTTTAGCGGAATGGACCTAAGTACCACAGAAGGGCAAAAGGCTTTCTATTCACACTTTGTAGAAGGACTACTCCCTTACCTTAAACATGACATTCAAACATTTAAATCCAGATGGCCAACCCAAAATGCTGCTCAGATATCAACTATGGCCAGGTATTATGTGGATAGACACAGTGAGGAAAAGACTGAAAAGGAAAGAAAGCTGAATAGTTTGAAAACTAGGGCTTTGATGCAGCAAGAATTTCCAGAGGACGAGGTGCAAGTATGCAGAGGGGAAGAGGAATGTATAGAGGAAGAGGACGAGGTGTAAGTGCACCACCTTTGAATGGAAGGAGTGGTTCAGATGATGGTTGCCATTATTGCAAGAGTCCGGACCACTGGATCCGTGACTGCCGATTAGGCCTAGAGAAAGAGGAAGGTCAGTAGGGTGGGTTTTTGCCAGAGGACAGATGAGACAAAGTAATGGTGATGAAGATAAAACTGCCCAGGAGCAGCAGAATTATTTTGATCCCAGAAAAGACCAACAATATTCAGCAAGGGATTACTATGAGGATGATTTTGTAGAATAGGAATGCCCAAGAGAGGGAAAAGGGATAATGCAGATTCCAGTAGACCCCGAAGGGCCATATGTCGAGCTATCACTTAAATATTCGACACTAGGAAAAATTAAGTTCTTACTTGATAACGGGGATACCCACACGTCAATCTCCCATAAATTGGTACCTGCTGTGCCCCTCTCTGGGAAGGTAAAGACATCAGTAGGTTTTTCTAATACCACTGTTCACAGCCCTATTTCAGAGCCTGTACAATTCTCTATAGGACCTATTTCATGTATCTCTCCTTTTGTGCTTACTGACAAATGTGCTTTGAATTTATTGGGAATGGATCTGCTTATGAAATTGCATGCTACTATTTATTGTACGCCTGATGGTGTCTACCTCACTTGCATGTCTGATTACTTATAGAAAGGCTGTCCATACGCTGCTACTACTACCTCTGATGTCCTTCCTATAGAATTACAAGCTCTTGATGACAGAGTGTGGTCCAAAGGTAAAGATGATGTAGGATGTCGCCAGGCAGAACCTGTTTGCATTACATTAAGAGATAGTGCTATCTACCCTAGAATACCCCAATACAAAATGACACAACAGGCACTGGAAGGAACCCGCCCAGTGATGCAGGATTTCCTAACTAAGGGCATTATCAAACAGATAGCAAGCAACCCCTGTAACAGCCTGATACTTCCTATTCAAAAGAAGGTTAGCGAGAATGCATCACCAGATTGGAGACTAATTATTGATCTGTGTGCTATTAACAAGATAGTGCTGCCCCAATTTCCAGTAGTACCAGATATGGGGCCTCATTACAACCCTGGCGCTCTCGGAATGAAGGGGGCCGGTACGAGACCGCCCCCCATCATTACAGGAGCGCTGATTACGAGCTTTTCTTTTGCGGGACCCGGATCAGATGCCTGGTAAAACCAGGCCTCCTTTCCGGGTCCCACGAGGGGAAGAGGGCGGTAATAACGGGCCAGATGTAATCTGCCCATTATTACCTCCCTCCCCATTCCCATTGAGCCCTATGGGTGCTCAAATGAGAATGGGGAATGGTTCCTGCAAGGAGGAATTACCGGGTGCTCCTATGTCGGAATGACCCGGTTATTCCTCATTGCAGGAACCCGGTAATGGAGCCCGGTTTGGAGGCAGCCATGGAGCTAATAGCTAATAGCTCCATGGCTACCTCAAAACTCGCAATGAAGCCCATGGTCTCTTCTTACCATGCTCCCAACTACTGCCCAAATTTTACAGTTATTGACCTTAAGAATGCTTTCTTTAATGTCCTAATCCATGAGGATAGCCAGTATTTGTTTGCTTTTAACATAGAAGGAAGGTCCTATTCATTCTGTAGAGCTCCACAATGTTACACAGAGAGCCCAAGTATTTACAGTCAAGCTTTAAAAGCACAGGTAGATTGCTTTCCACTCCCCAATGGTTCAGCCCTTGTAGATGATCTACTTATAGCTGCTGACACCAAGGAGCAATGCATAAACTGTACAGTCCAACTACTGAATTTCTTAGCACCCTTGGGTCACAAGGCTTCACAGAATAAGCTACAGTTTTGCCAACAGCAAATTACTTATTTAGGCCATCTCCTGTCAAAGGGTGAAAGAAGAATACACCCACAGAGAATACAAGCAGTACTTAGTACAACAGCCCCAACCACTCAGCAAGAAGTGAGAGGTTTCCTGGGTATGATATCTTTTTGATGGCAATGGATCCCCTATTTTTCTCTCTTAGCAAAACCCTTACTCAAATGTACTACTAAAGAGTCTCCAACCCAAATGCCATGGTTGCCAGAGCACCAAGAAAGCTTTGATATGCTAAAAAAAAGGCTTTGTGCAATTCACCTGCCTTAGGCACCGCTAATTATGCAAAGTGCTTTTCTTTGTGCATGAAAAATCAGGGTGTGCTTTGTCTGTACTAACACAATTGCAAGGAGATAAATACAGGCCTTGTGACTATTTTTCCTCTAGCCTAGATAAAGTGGCTAAAGGATTACCAAGATGTCTCAGGGCAGTAGCAGAAGCTGCCCCTTCTGTCAAACAATCTGAAAGTATAGTTCAGGGACATCCACTGTTTGTGATGGCGTCATGCTATCGATATTCTGATGAATGAGACCCGAAAAATGCTAAATTTACTAGATACAAATTAACTTTACTCGCACCACGCATAACGATAAAAAGATGTAATTCACAGAACCCTGCCACGGTGCTATCCCTCCTTTCTAATGACATTACTTTATTGCATGACTTTGTCTTAACAGATGAGGAAACAAAGGGACAGATAGACTTGACTGATACCTTTGATTGATCCTGATGGAACTCTGTACGTAGATGGATCATGTTTTAAACTGTCATGCGGTACCTCCACAGCTGCCTATGCTATAACCACATTGAAAACTGTGGTTGAAAGTTGTAATATACCACAACACTCTGCCCAGGCCGCAGAGATCATTGCATTAACGCAAGCATGTGAGCTCAGCCTTGATTTGAGAGTTAATATCTATACTGATACCCAGTACGCAGTAGGTGTGGCACATAATTTTTGAAGACTATGGGCTGAGAGAGGTTTCCTTATTTTTCACGGCACCAAAATACAGCATGGAATGCTGATACCAGGTTATTGAATTCACCAGCAGCGCCAAGCCAGCGGGCTATCTTAAAATGTAGCGCCCAGCGGAAAGTGAAAAATTAAGTGGGAATAGGTAATTCTTTTGCTGATAGAACAGCCAAATTAACTGCCCAAACACCTGCCACTTTAACCTATTTATCAGTGAGTCCTCCTGCAATTACTGAATTTGATAACTCCCCCGAATGTGTCAAACAGGAAAGAGGAAATTGAGAAATGGAATAGCAATGCTACCCTTGATGATGGTTGTTATGTACACAAGTCTGATAAAAGGTTATGGATGTTACCCGACAAATATGTGCTTATGATGGTCATTATGACACATGGACCCTCCCACATAGGAGCAGATGCAATTGTAGTCTTATTGGGAGAAGTGCGGTATAATACAAACATTCAAGAGACAGCCATAGCTACATGTCAACACTGTATTACTTGCTTAAGACACAATGGGCCTCATTACGACCCTGGCGGTAATCGCCCGTCATTACCGCCATGGCGTAATGAGCGTTTACGCCGTGGGACGATGGCGTAAAGAGCGCCACATCACGACCCATCGCGCACGAGCATTACGCCATGGCGGTAATGCAATTAACGCCATGGCGGAAAAGGCCCCTACCGGCATCGCTAAGCGAGCAAGGTGCCCTTCCGCCAGCGTAAGTAGCGGCCACCGTAATTTACGGCCACCGTAATTAGCGGCGGCCGTAAAAGGCCAAACCGGAAATAGCGTCATCGCGCCGGAACGGGAAGCAGCCCGTCGGCCATCTTTAAAAACACAATCCATCGCCATCCTACCAAACAACACCAGACCCAACCCTGACACCTGTCCCAACCAAACACCCACCCATCCAAGTTCCCGAAAATGCCAAAATCCGTGTAAAAGGCATGTGACCGCCAGCGCCAGGAGCGATTCAGCCGGGAGGAACTCTGCATGCTAGCGGAGACCCTGCAGGACAACGCAGGTGTTGTTTTCTCCCCTGAAATGACCAGGACAGCAATCGGGAAGAAGAAGGCCCTCTGGGCCCTGGTGGCTGAGCGCGTCAGCGCGGTGGGGACCGTACCCCGCACCCCACAGCAGTGCCGGAAGCGCTGGGATGACCTGCGCATACGGGTCAGAGCCGTCATCTCAGCAAACCGCAACCTTGCCCAGGGAACCGGTGGAGGGTCGGAATCCCCCCTGAAACTCCAACCGTGGGAGGAGATCTGTGCAACCACCATCGGCATGGAATCCATCGAAGGCGTTGGAGGGATGGAAAGGGGAGCCCCGACATCAGGCGATGAAGGTAGGTGCCTCATACAAGACATGCCATAGTCACAGCAGTGCAATCATGTGTAGCACAAGGTTGCCCTAGAGTGTAAATGCAACACAAATCAATACTGCCCATAGCCACATGCGAGCACCACCCTGCATACACTGCTGGCACCCGCATACCTGCATCCACATACCACACTAAAAGGAGACAACCTGCATGGCACTGCCTGAAATCTGCCTCATCCACTGGCCAAAATAATGTCAACCATTGTCATTCCAAAGTCCGTAGACCCATCAATAACGCCCTCCCACCTTTTCTCCACCACAGGCACAGAATCACACCCAGAGGACCAGGACACCCCTGCGCCGAAGAGAGCGAAGTCCAACAACAACGTCCCTGCACCCTCAACCTCAGCTGCAGTGAGGCAGACCCCACGACAAGCAGGTCCCACTGCAGGCATACCGGAGGTCCCACCGGCAAGCACCCCTGTTGGCAGCAGGCCAGCAGCAGCTGCTCCACCTCCACCGACATTGCGTGCCACAGAAGGCAGGGGGTCAGCGGCCAGCAGCAACATCGGGGAGACAGCTGCAACAGCTGCATGTTCTGACTCGGACATGGAGCAGGAGGTCAGAAGCCCCACTGACCAACTACATTCCCCCTGTTTCTCAGACGCCAGCCCCCATGAGGGTGACACACAGGGGCACACTGAGGCAGAGGAGTGGCCTTCCACCCCATGCCCTGTCCACACTCCACAGGAGGGGAGCAGCCCCTCCATCACTCCACCTGCACTGGCCATGGGCCAGCACGGCCAGCAGTCCCTCGAGGACATCACTCAACGGCAGCATCAACTGTCCACAATGCTGGATGAGCATGCCGCGGAATGTGTGGGGGCTAGGTTTAGCATTGAACAGGCCACGGAGACACTAAGGGCCGAAGTGGCGCAGAGCACTGCCACCCTGAGGGATGCCATGCAGGCCATGTCCCGGGACATCTGTGCCGAACTTGCGGGCTTGCGTCGTGCGGTCACTGACCTCACCCACACAGTACAGGAGCAGCATGCACAGGGGCAGCCAGGGACATCCTCCACTGCCAGTTCTGCGCAGAGCAGCCCCGTGCGACGTTCCGGACGCAACCTGCGCTCCACAGCCAGGGGTGCCCCGGGGGCCGGGAGAGGGGGCTTGTGACGGCCTGTGGACACTGTCACAGGCATCTGTTGACACCTACATGGGGTGTGTTGGGGTGTGCAGGGGGGAGGTGGGAGGTGGGAGGGGGTGTGTTGGGGTGTGCAGGGGGGAGGTGGGAGGTGGGAGGGGGTGTGTTGGGGTGTGCAGGGGGGAGGTGGGAGGTGGGAGGGGGTGTGTTGGGGTGTGCAGGGGGGAGGTGGGAGGGGGTGTGACACGACAGTTCATAGTTCCAATACACTTTTTTCTTTCAAAAAAAGAAATGTGTGGACATTTTCATTGCGTATGTGTGCTTTATTGGTGTACAGTCCACAGTGTGCATGTCCCAGAGACACACAGTGCCCCAAGTGCAGTCTCCATGCGATAAACACCAGCCGTGTGTGCTAGAAGCAGTGGTCGATGATACTTTGGCGCATGGCACGCCCCTCCTGTGCATCGCCTCCTCCATGTGGTGGCGCCCCATCTGCACCCTCCTCATCCTCATCATCAGGTGGTTGCAGTTCTGCGTCAGGGGGCAGGGGCACATTCCGTCTGACGCACATATTGTGCAGCATGACACATGCCATGACGATCTTTGCCACCTTCTCATGGCCATACAGGAGTGCCCCACCAGACCTGCTGAGGCTTCGGAACCGTGCCTTCAGGAGGCCGAATGTCTGCTCTATGACCACACGAGTACGTGTATGTGCACGGTTGAAGTCCTCCTCGTGCTGGTTCTGCGGGTTCCGGACTGGTGTGAGGAGCCACCTCTTCAGGGGATAGGCTGCATCACCTGTATGTAGGCGAGAATGTATGTGTCAGTCATGTTGTCTGATCAGGAACATGATGTTCCACCATGGCTGGCATGGAACTGTTACCTTGGCTCACTTCTACATGCACTAATTTATTCACACAATGCAACCAGTATATGCTCATTGCTGCCATGGCCTGTTTTGCATGCCATCACCCTATGTATGCAGAGGGGTTGTGTGCATTGTGAGTGCCCTTCCTCTGTCTCCGTTCTCTGTGTTACTCACAGCCAGGTGGAGTATGCATCATCCCCCCCCCCCCCCTTTCTGCCAGGTGGAGTATGCATCATCCCCCCCCCCTTTCTGCCAGGTGGAGTATGCACTGGTACGTCATTCCCATGCCCACTTCCATGACATTGCACTCACCGAGTAGCCAGGATCTTGGGCCTGCATGTCGCTCCATGTAGCGTGGTATTGTGGAGTTCCTCAGGACCATAGAATCATGGGTTGATCCGGGGAATCGGGCACAACAATGTGTGATGATCTTGTTGGAGTCACAGACCATTTGCACGTTGATAGAGTGGAACTGTTTCCGGTTGCGGTACGCTACCTCCATGGCACGTGGAACCACCAATTCCACATGGGTGCAGTCGATGGCACCAATGCAACCGGGTATGCTGGCTAGTGCATGGAAACCCACTTTGGTGTTTGCAATCTCCTGGGCAGTCTGTGGTAATGAGATGTGGTCGTCTGTGTGCTTGAGGAGGGCATCGAGCACTTGGATGAGTGTTCGTGAGAATAATGGTTGTGAAATGCCATGCAGGTGCCCCACTGTGTGCTGGTAGGTGCCTGTGGCCAGGAAGTGGAGTACAGCCACTACCTTCAGTAGGGGGGGATGGTGGTTGGACTTTCTATCATGCTGACGATGTCGTTGTCTGTCATGTCTACGATGGCGGTGATGGTGTCCCGGTCCAAACGGTACAGGGTGTGGATCTGCTCAGCAGTGAGGTTGTTTGGATTGGCTCTGATGCGTGGGATTGGGGGCTGCCTGCGTGGTGGCACTGGCTGTGCTGGTGGGGCTTGCTGGGCCTGCCTTGCCCTCCTTCTCCTCCTGCGTCTCCTCTGTGCTGCCTGTTGTTGTTGTTGCTGTTGTAGTAGCACATGCATTGCTATCAGGTCCTCCAGCCCCAACATTGCTAGTCGTATTGGCATCATTGTGGAGTGTGACTGGGTGTGGGTAGGGTTGGGGTGTGCTCTTTTTGTACTCCCCTGAGTCTGTATTGCCTTCACCTGTGCTGTTTCTGTGCACCTGTGGCAGCTGCATTCACTTGACATGGCCCTTTACGGTTGGTTCGCGATGGCGTTATTTGCACCATGGCGGTAAGGTACTTAGCGGCCTCGGTGATGGCGTTAGGTGCATGTCCGCTTGGGTCGGCATTTGCGTACCTTTCCGCCATGGCGCTAAGTACGGTGTGGGCGGTCGCGTGCGCGCACCCTAGCGCAGTTAGCGGCAGCGTTAACTACGATGCCGCTATTGGCATCGTAGTTTACGGTCACGAGTCATGATCGGACCTGGCGGAAAACGATGGCGGTAACCATTTACCGTCATCGTTTTTCACTTAGCGCCAGGGTCGTAATGAGGCCCAATGTAGGAACGGGTACACCTACCCCTAGAGGTCATTTCAGACCCCAGAATTACCTTTCAAATACCCTTCAAATGGATTACATAAAAATACCACAATGTCAAAGATTCAGATATGTTTTAATTCTAGTATGTATGTTAAGCAAATGGAGAGAAGCATTGACTATGGTGGACAATACTGCTTTGAGTACTGTCAGGACCTTGGTGAAAGAGTATTTTCCAAGATACAGACTGACCCATTTAATCTGGAGTGACAATGGTGTTCACTTTGTTAACATAATCATGGAGCTAGTATGTCATGCGTTGCGAATACGCCAGAGATTCCATTCAATTTACCACGCACAAGCAGCGGGTCTTGTGGAACGTTTCAATGCCACCTCAAGGGCAATTTGGCCAAGATCTGTGCTAGTAGCCCTCTCAAGTGGGTAGATGCTTTGCCCCTAGCCCTAATGTCTATATGTAGTGTCCTGCAATTGGGAGTAGGTTTGTCACCCTATGAGATAGTAATGGGACGACCCGATAATATATGGGGAATCCCCAGTCCAAGAAAACTGTCTAATGTCCCTTATCCTTTGTTGAGTGATTACTATTTGGAGCTTACTAAGAGATTGTCTTGTATCCAAAAACAGGTCAAAGACTCTGCCTAACCCCCTGGAAGGACCAGGCCACTCTATCCAGCCTTGTGAGTGGATCTTTATGAAGAATTTTCAGCGATCATCCAGCCTACAGTCAAGGTGGAAAGGCCCTGTAAAGGTTTTATTGGCCACTCAGACCACTATCAGATGTGAGGGACATCATAACTGGATACATGTGAGCCATATAAAGTGGGCTCCTCTATTTCTGGCAGGGAATATATCTACTGAGTTACCATAGGAAGAATCTGTGCTGAAAGGGACTGATAATGGGACTGTTAACTCCCAAAGACTATCTCCGTGCAGCGTTTCCCCAGGTATCGTGCCTCTCAAAGATATCACAGGAGTGACAGAGGGACCACAGCATAACCTCAGGCCACGAAAACTGAAGTGACTGTGCTGATTGACATTGCTTCCTTTGCTGATTGACATTGCTCCCTTCACTACAATGGATTGTCCAGTGTGGTGAATACCGGCATCTTTAATGAACTGTCTTTGGGGTGAGGCATATGAACACTCCTGAAACTCTTATAACCCTTTATTTACCTCATTCTACTACCTTCTGTAGGCTTTTAAAACTCCAAAAATAAAGATATTTTATGAAAGGCAATCGTGGTGATCTATTACATGTACAGATTGAATACTAATATCTGTGAAATGTGTGGTAATTAACACCTATAAGCATCAAAAGGGAGGGGTAGCTTGAGTCCTCTATATATATGTCCTCATTCTACTGGGACATTTCCTGTGAGGAGCTCGCTCACTGCCACCAAGAACTTAAAAAACACTGACTTCAGCTCCAGGGCCAAGCGTAGGACACTGAGGGGAAGGGCAGACATGGAACACCAGCTACTGTGCTGCGAGATGGAGACCATTCAGAGGGCCTCCCTGGACACCAACCTCCTGAATGACAGGTTGCTGCAAACTATGCTGAAGGCCGAGGAGAGGTACTCCCCCTCTGGTTCCTACTTCGAGTGCATGCAGAAAGAGGTGCAGCCTCATATGTGCAAGATTGTGGCCACCTGGATGCTGGAGGTATGTGGAGGTATGTGAAGAGCAGAGGTTTGAAGAAGAGGTAGTCCCTCTGGCAATGACTTATCTGGACAGATTCTTGTCCGTGGAACAGCTTTAAAAAATTATTGCAACTCCTGGGGGCCACTTGCATGTTTTTGGCATAAAAAATGAAGGAAACCATCCCATTGACAGTGAAAAAGCGCTGCATTTAGACAGATAACTCCATCAGACCCTATGCAAATGGAGCTGTTGACATTGAACAAACTAAAATGGGACTTGACCTCCGTCACTCCTCATGCCTTCTTCGAACATTTTCTTTGTAAAATACCCCTGACAGAGTACACCAAACAGATCATCCACAAGCACGCACAGACTTACTTGGCCCTCTGCGCTACAGACATAAGGTTTTTTTCAAACCCTCCATCCATGCTCCCTGCAGGCAGAATCGCTGCAGGTGTTCAATGCCTTCACCTCGGCAACACCTACCGTTTTCTCTCCCAGCAGTTTCTCACACCCTTTCTTTCGCAAATCATCAAGTGTGAGCCGGATTGTTTGCAGGCTTGCCAGGAGCAAATTGAATTGCTGCTAGAATGCAGTCTACACCATGCACAACAACAATGTCTCTGAGAGCAAAAGCGCTGATGACGAGGATAGCCTGTCTTGCAATCCAACTGACGTGCGAGACGTGAACATTTGAAGGGACATGTGCAAGTCGATTGCTGACCTACAAGCTGGCGGAGCAAAGGCGCTTTGAATGTGAAAATCGTCAAACAACTTCCTCCTCCGCCTTCACCTCACACCATTAGTGAAGGCACTGTTTATGTGTCACATGCGATTGTCCAGGAAGAAGAAATATATGAAACTGTTCCGTGACTATGCTTTAAAACTCTTATTGTAAAACTAATGGTCATTAGGGCTGTTTGTGGAAAATTAATTCTGTATTATATGCCCATTAGTTCTTACAAATTCCTGTTAAAGCCATTGTGAATGCTTTTCTAACTGAAATGACTATGCCTCAGCTCGCAATACATTTTACAGTGCACAGCACATAATACATGCCCAGTGGAAACTCATTTGGCTGACTGAGTAGTTCAAAGACATGAAATTTTGACGTGTTAGTCTGTACATTAGGTCATCACAGATGTGATTTGGTTTGCAGATCTTTGTCAAGATGTTTCCTCAAGTGACTGCAAATGCGAAGGCTAAGCGCAATACATAAATAAAATGCCTGACGCAGGAAGCTTGCTCATGGTCTAGAAGCTGAACTTTCACACAGAAGCACGCATAAGCACATGCTATTTTGAACCAGCTGCTGTAAAGAATGAATCATGAACTTGTGATACATCTGCTGACGTGCAATGCACATTTCCATACATAAAATCTTGACAAGTAAGGATATTTGTGCAGATTTAGCAAGATATGACAAACATGTGATGTCTACTTTGCATGTAATGTCTGGAAATTAGGTATATATATATGTAACCATTTAGTATTGTCAATGAGAGAGACTGCAATGGCTTTGCTATCGTGTCTTTTCCCACTTAAGTGTAATTAAATGTGGTTTTGCTAAAATGAAAACTTGAAAATCTCTGTGTTGGAATCTCAATTTATCAGGTCCAAGGCCTCCAAATGGAAGTGTAAACCACTGGCACGCCCAATTGCATCCACCTCCTCGGAAGGCGATGTGCCTGGGGGAGTGTCACATTCTAATGACACTGCTGCTGAGGAGGAGCCCCTGGATCCTATTGCTGTGGTGGACACCTCAGCAGGAGAGGGAGTGGGACAGGGTCCCCAAGGTATGGAGAGCTCATTGTTAGGGTTGATGGAGGAGAAGGAGGAGGCCTTCCCAACAGTGTCAGCTGTGGGTAACGAGGGAGATGTGCAGGCTGCACACCTGGCCCAGGGATAGGAGTCTGAGCAGTCCACGGTGGAGGGGTCAGCCCATTCTCCGGTCCGAAGGCCAAATGCGCAGCACTACCCACCTTCACTGATGCCTCGACCGAGACACATACTGCACTTCTAGCTGATGAGTCTATACAGGTTGGAGAGCTGCCACTGCTATTGGGGGGCTTGTGGCAGCAGGCATCTCTCTGTGATGCTGTTCATATGACTCCTGAACAGCTTGCATAGCATCACGGTTAGATGGGCCACCTTGTCACCAATGGAAAGAACACTTCCTTGTGTTGGCCTCTTTGTACGGCCACTGGAATGGCCCCCTCCTCCTCCTCATCTGTGTACCAGTCAGCCTCCACTAAGGCCTCCATGTCAGCCAACACCATGACCTCCTGCGCCCCTGTCCCGCCATTGGAGAGTCTGGATGTGCAAGTGCATGTGCACTCTTACAGTAAGCAGGGGATAAATCCTTTCTGAAACTCTTTGCAACTGTTTTATTTCCTGATTGTTTTTAGACATTGTAATTATTTTAACTACTGTTTGTGTGCAGCTAACCATCCCCAAATGTACCCATGCTAATTGTGTTTATTTTATTTCTATTGCTAGTTTTCATACTTTTACCGGCTTCCTGGCTGACACATAAGTATTTCTTCTGTTTCTATCACTGATCCGCCACAAGTCAGCTGATGTCCTCCCGCAACATTTATGTGCCAGGAGACACCGCAGAGGCTACTCTTACATTAGGCAGAGGCTAAATCCTTTCTGAAACTCATTACAACCGTTTTATTTCCTGATTGTATTTAGACATTGTAATTTTTTAACTTTAAGCTTTCCATCCAGGAGCCCGGTGAGTGCAGCGCCTGAATCGCGGGCACTTTATTTGTAAAATCAGCTGAGTTAGAACTCAGCGTAGCGTGCCCCGTGCTCTCCTCCCCTGCCGCTCCTGCTTCCTGGTCCACCTCCCTCCCGCCTCCCGACCCGCTCACAGCCCTTCCAATTGGCCATCGTGGTTCCTGCCTAGAGTCTACTGACTTGCGTGTCCCCGCCGGCTCTCTTTCCATCCAGGAGCCCGGTGAGTGCAGCGCCTGAATCGCAGGCATTTTATTTGTAAAATCAGCTGAGTTAAAACTCAGCGTAGCGTGCCCCGTGCTCTCCTCCCCTGCCGCTCCCGCTTCCTGGTCCACCTCCCTCCCGCCTCCCGACCCGCCCACAGCCCTTCCAATAGGCCATTGTGGTTCCTGCCTAGAGTCTACTGATTCGCGTGTCCCCGCCAGCTCTCTTTCCACCCAGGAGCCCGGTGAGTGCAGCGCCTGAATCGCAGGCATTTTATTGGTAAAATCAGCTGAGTTAGAACTCAGCGTAGCGTGCCCCGTGCTCTCCTCCCCTGCCGCTCCCACTTCCTGGTCCACCTCCCTCACGCCTCCCGACCCGCCCACAGCCCTTCCAATTGGCCATTGTGGTTCCTGCCTAGACTCTACTGACTCTTGTGTCCCCGCCGGCTCTCTTTCCATCCAGGAGCCCGGTGAGTGCAGTGCCTGAATCGTGGGCACTTTATTTGTAAAGTCAGCTGAGTTAGAACTCAGCGTAGCGTGCCCCGTGCTCTCCTCCCCTGCCGCTCCCGCGTCCTGGTCCACCTCCCTCCCGCCTCCTGACCCGCCCACAGCCCTTCCAATTGGCCATTGTGGTTCCTGCCTAGAGTCTACTGACTCGCGTGTCCCTGCTGGCTCTCTTTCCATCCAGGAGCCCGGTGAGTGCAGCGCCGAATCGCGAGCACTTTATTTGTAAAATCAGCTGAGTTAGAACTCAGCGTAGTGTGCCCCGTGCTCTCCTCCCCTGCCGCTCCCGCTTCCTGGTCCACCTCCCTCCCACCTCCCGATCCGCTCACAGCCCTTCCAATTGGCCATCGTGGTTCCTGCCTAGAGTCTACTGACTCGCGTGTCCCCGCCGGCTCTCTTTCCATCCAGGAGCCCGGTGAGTGCAGCGCCTGAATCGCGGGCATTTTATTTGTAAAATCATCTGAGTTAGAACTCAGCGTAGCGTGCCCCGTGCTCTCCTCCCCTGCCGCTCCCGCTTCCTGGTCCACCTCCCTCCCGCCTCCCGACCCGCCCACAGCCCTTCCAATTAGCAGCCCTTTTGTCCCCCGGTTTCCCTTCCCTGTGTCCGCTTCCTCTTTCTCCCTCCTCCCGCCTCCCAGCCCACCCCCTCTTCCCTATTGGTCCGACCACTGCCCATTACCGACCCTTCCGGGGCAGCCCTCTGCCCGGCAGCCCCCAGCGGCTAAGGGCCCCAAGGCCAAGGGCGGCTCCAACAGAGGCGGCTCCAGGAAGTGTCAGCAGGTGTCCGCAGGGGACGCCAAGGAAGCCACCAGACACCGACAAAACTGTAAGTGTTGGCTTGGGTGAGGGGTAGAGCAATTACTCTACTCCAGAAAGCCCAGCCACTCTAACCTACCTTTCAATGGCCTGCAGCCTAATGTTAACCAGTGATTGTTAGCATATGTCACACTTAGATCGAATCTCTAATAGCATCTCTATGAAAGTTGAATTCAGAAGTGTACCCAACTGCATTTAGAAGTTGCGACCAATTGCATTTAGAAGTGTACCCAATTGCATTTAGAAGTGGTGACCAATTGCACTTAGAAGTGTTCCCAACTGCATTTAGAAGTTGCGCCCAATTGCATTTAGAAGTGTTCCCAACTGCATTTAGAAGTGTTCCCAACTGCATTTAGAACTGTCCCCACTTGCATTTAGAAGTGTACCCAATTGCATTTTGAAGTTGTGACCAATAGCCTCTCTGAGAAAGTTGAATTTAGAAGTGTACCCAAGTGTACCCAATTGCATTAAGAAGTGTACCCAACTGCATTTAGAACTGTCCCCACTTGCATTTAGAAGTGTACCCAATTGCATTTAGAAGTGGTGACCAATAGCCTCTTGGAGAAAGCTGAATTTAGAAGTGTACCCAATTGCATTTAGAAGTGTTCCCAACTGCATTTAGAAGTTGCGCCCAATTGCATTTAGAAGTGGTCCCAACTGCATTTAGAAGTGGCGCCCAATTGCAGTTAGAAGTTGCGCCCCATTGCATTTAGAAGTTGTGACCAATAGCCTCTCTGAGAAAGTTGAATTTAGAAGTGTACCCAAGTGTATCCAATTGCATTTAGAAGTGTTCCCAACTGCATTTAGAACTGTCCCCACTTGCATTTAGAAGTGTACCCAATTGCATTTAGAAGTTGTGACCAATAGCCTCTCTGAGAAAGTTGAATTTATAAGTGTACCCAAGTGTACCCAATTGCATTTAGAAGTGTACCCAACTGCATCTAGAAGTTGCGCCCAATAGCCTCTGTGAGAAAGCTAAAATTTGGAAGTGTACCCAATAGCATTTAGAAGTGGTGACCAATAGCCTCTTGGAGAAAGCTGAATTTAGAAGTGTACCCAATTGCATTTAGAAGTGGTCCCAACTGCATTTAGAAGTTGCGCCCAATTGCAGTTAGAAGCTGTGCCCAATTGCATTTAGAAATGGTCCCAACTGCATTTAGAAATTGCGCCCAATTGCAGAAAGAAGTTGCGCCCAATTGCATTTAGAAGTGTACCCAATTGCATTTAGAAGCCGCGCCCAATAGCCTCTTTGAGAAAGCTGAATCTAGAAGTGTACCCAATTACATTTAGAAGTTGCGCCCAATAGCCTCTGTGAGAAAGCTGAAATTTGGAAGTGTACCCAATTGCAGTTAGAAGTTGTGACCAATAGCCTCTTGGAGAAAGCTGAATTTGGAAGTGTACCCAATTGCATTTGGAAGTGCGCCCAATTGAATTTAGAAGTGTTCCCAACTGCATTTAGAAGTGTTCCCAACTGCATTTAGAAGTGTTCCCAACTGCATTTAGAAGTTGCGCCCAATAGCCTCTCTGAGAAAGCTGAATTTAGAAGTGTACCCAAGTGTACCCAATTGCATTTAGAAGTTGTGACCAATAGCCTCTGTGAGAAAGCTGAAATTTGGAAGAGTACCCAATTGCATTTAGAAGTTGTGACCAATTGCCTCTTGGAGAAAGTTGAATTTAGAAGTGTACCAACGGCACGGAATTGCATGACGTACATAATTATGCTTTGGAATCCAGGAAATACATCATACCACACCCCACGCTTACTCTCTCCCTTACACCACCACTCAACTAGAACACAGAGATACTATGACACAATTCGGTATAACTGTTCTCATATCAACATCTCCCGCTCACTCCCATCACTCTGAGTAAACATTGCTGGTTTCGCACCCCCCAGCCAGGCGTTCTCCTCAGGCCTAATGCAGCCACACTCGATCTGGATAAAAGCTGGCGAGAGCGAACACATACTCCTGATCTCTCAACCACCACACCTACCGCTAAGAAGCAGCTACCACTTGAATTCCGCACCAGCTGCACACATACCTGGTGCGCACACGCACTTTTTGGACTCTCTCTACTCTCTCTACTGACCTGAACTTCGGTTCCCAAGGGCGTTCAACCTACCAGCGCCTTCAGACCATACCAATGGTATATAAGGCGCTATATAAATGCAAAATAACATAACATAACATAACTACTTCTTTGTGTGCAGCTACCTTTCCCCAAATGTACGCATGCAAATAGTGTTTATTTTATTGCTATTGCTAGTATCTTAATACTTTTACCGGCTTCCAGGCTGACACAGAAGTATTTCTTCTGTTTCTATAGCAGCTATGCCGCGAGTTAGCTGATATCCTCCCACAGCATTTATGTACTTGCAGATGCAACAGATGCTACTATTACAGTAAGCAGGGGCTAAATCCTTTGTGAAACTCTTTGTGACCATTTGATTTCCTGATTGTTTTTACACATGTCATTTTTTAAACTACTGTTTGTCTGCGGCTACCCTCCCCCAAATTTACCCGGGCTAATTGTGTTTATTTAAATGCTATTGCTAGTATCTCATTAATTTTACCGACTTCCCGGTTGACACAGAAGTATTTCTTCTGTTTCTAACATGGCTACGCGGTGAATGAGCTGATGTTCTCCCCCTGCATTTATGTGCCGGGAGACGCTTTCGCACATCAGATGGGCGCAGCCGACGGGCGCAGCAGGCATTCCTGATGCATGCCAGAGGCACACAAAAGGCAAGCCCGTCTATATCGATAGATGTTGTTACTATTGCCCATGCATTTATGCTGCCGCTGATGCCCTAGCTCCTCTTAATCTACCTAAGCCTAAGGCCTGTATTTCGCAGTGTATGTATGCAGACCAACTTCGTACGTTCCACGTCTCATGTAGACAAGCAGAGCGTAAGTGGCCCAGGAAATATGATCTAGCTGATAAATCCATTCTGTTGTCTGTGCTATCCACTTACTGTAAAGCTATTTTCACTGCTAAATGTTCCTATTTTTCCAAACAGGTTGGGAATTCAATCAACCAGCCCAAGGAACTGTTTAAAGTGGTTCACTCCCTAGTTTCCCGTCCTCCCAAATCTGTTTTGTCTTCCCAGACTCTATGTTCTTCTCTCACATCCTACCTTGTGGAAAAGATCGAATACATCTGAGAAACCATGGTTTCCCCAGCCCCTAATCTCCCTGCTCCTGATGTTGCCATTGGCAACCTCCCACCCACTTCACTGTGGTTGGTGTTTCCTTTCTTTACTACTGCCGAAGTGCGTCGGCCGTTTTTAAACTGAACTCCATGTCCCCCGGTCCCTCCTATTCCCCTATCTATAGTGAAAAACATCTTGCCTTGTTTCTGTTCTCTGATTACAGCCGGCGTTAATACCGCCTTTTCTTCAGGGCAGGTCCTGGCCTCTCTTTAATACTCTTTGGTGTCCCTCTTTAAAAAAAAACTTCACTTAAACCTGCTATCCCTGCTAACTATTGTCCTATCTCTCTTATTCTTTTCTTAATTAAACATCTGGAAACCTTAGTTGGTCCATTGTTAAGCTCCTTTCTTGGAAACATCTCTTTCCATGCATCCCAATTTGGCTTTTGCCCTGGTCGGGGTACAGAAAGTGTGTTGTTCTCGGTGGTCGATGATCTTGCACTTTCACATGATAAAGGCAGAGCCTTGTTGCTTCTTGATCACTCTGCCACGTTCAACATTGTGGACTGCACAGCTTTTCTTCATACCCTTGTGAGCACAGGCCTTTCTGGCATGGTTCTCATCTGGTTTTTGCTGCTTCTTTCTGATAGGACTCAATGGGCCGAATTATAAGTGTGATGGTCCGGAAACAAGGGTACTGGTAAGCCTACCGGCACTCTTGTTTCTGGACCGCCAAACTACGAGTTTGCCTGCCGGGGTCTTTGACCCAACAGGTCTGAACCTGCCGGGCATATCGCCCCTGATAAGCAGGGTCAGATTTGGTGTTACGGGGTTGGCGGCAACCTCGTAATGAGGCCACATCTCTCTCTCTCCCTCCTTTCCATTCTTCTCCCATCTCGCTCTTGTGGTGACCCTCAGGGGTCTGCCCTTTCCGCTGTCTGTTTAATGCCTACACCCAACCATTTATCAATCTTATATCCGCCTAGGGATTCAATTGTTATCCTTTCGCTGATGGCACCCAAAGCATGGTTCTCCTAGATCTGTCTGCCCTGGACATTGCAACCAGATTTCGGAGATGACTAGAAGCTGTGGGGAAATGGATGTCTGTTAACTGGCTTAAAGTCAATCGGGAGAAAATGGAGGTGTTGGTGGTGGGTCCTCCATCCGCAACTGCTTTCTGGTCATCAGACTTCTTGCCATCTAGCCTTGGCCCATGTCCTATCCCTGTTTCTTCTGTAAAGGACCTTTGCAAAAAATATCATCGTCCTTATCAGCTGACCTCCAGATCGGCACCATCTGTCAGAAAGGATACTTTCAGTAACAGATCTTGCGCAAGATTCTGCCCTACCTTCCCCCTCAATTTCACACTCCAGTGATATCTTTCCTCATCTTATCGATGATGGACTACTACAAAGCCATAGTTTTGGTGCAGCATTCCTATATTTTACAATGTCTGCAAGTGTTGAAAAACTCTGCAGCACATGTGGTCACCTCCACGCCTAGATGCCCTCACATCTCTCCAGTACTCGCCACCTTCACTGGCTCCCGGTGGCTCAACAAGTGCAATTTAAATCACTCTGCCTGACCAACCATGCTTTTTATGGTTTTTTGGATGGAATACCTACCGGCAAAATTCAATTGCTACATCCCGGCACAGGTTCTCCTGTCCGTGGATGCCTGCCTGATCTCTGTACCTCGTTTTAGGGCCTATCACATTGGTGGCAGCTCCTTTTCAGTTGCAGCTGCTCGGCTCTGGAGCTCCATCCCTTTCTCATTGCATATGATCAAGGAGCACCTGATATTTCCTAGGTTACTGAAAACCTATCTCTTCTAGCTTCTCCCCTTCCTGCTGTAATAGTGCCATGATGTCTTTGGTGGTGACTGTGTGCTTTATAAATAAAATGTAACATAACATAACATAACATGTGTCCCTAGTGGAGGAGGACATTCATAATGTGGCAGATGAGGTGGTCACAGAGCCTGCTCAGGGACAAAGAGGGGAACAGACAGTAGAGGAATCCCAAACAAGTGTTGGCGGATTGCCGTGAAAAGATCGAAAAATAAAACATCAGATGGGAGAAATTATTGAATTTCCCCTATACGAAATGACAGAATATGTAAATATTTCAACCATTTCTCCCATTCTAACAACACGTTTTAAGTTTGTTATGTGTTTATAACATAATGTGCAGAAACCATAAAATACGTAGGTTTGTTATTAAACGATATGATATTAGAAATCGGGTTGGGAATGGCCGAAATGCGTTTTATTTGAACAAAGACTGAATAGACAAGCATATTAACATAGCGCTTACAGACCAGTATGTTTTAAGCATTTCTTGGTTTTGAATTGTAGTATGATATCAGTAGGAAGACAGTAAATGATGAAGGAAAAAGAATTCTATGCCAAGACGGAGGCGAGCATTATGCTTCATCTTCTCATTTATTAGCTCTCCAGCAGTTTTAACAAATCAAATAAAATGTCCATCTTTTTGTTGAAAACCAAACATTTTTTTTTTCTTTTTTACAAAAACTTCATTTCCCATCAACCCTAGGTCCCTGTCCCAGTGTCCTGGTCAAGTGACCTAGTCCTTCCTCTTCCTGTAACCTCCTCTTCTTTTCCTGCTCTCCAGAGATAAGTACCCTTTACACTTAGCTGCATATTCAGTCAGCATTTGTATTAGGGTTTTGTTGCATATTTGCAGATAAATTGAAGATTTTGTGATAACATAATGTTAAGATAGTGCGCAGGGACCGCGCAGCGTAGCGAGGATTGCGTAATCCGTGTGTTTATAAGTTTATCCGGCGGCCCCGTGCTGCAGTATCAGCACTCCAGGGGTTGGCCTCAGGCCACGTCGGCTCACTCGCGTTACACGCGAGTGAGCAAAGAGCCCCCACCTTCGTGGAAAGGAGGGGCTAAGCGCTTCGCGGGCATTGCGCTCCGGTCTCCCTTCAGTGACAGATCGTAAGAAATCACCAGAAAGACAGATTATATGCCATTAGGTGAAAGAAGTGCATAAACAGACAACAGCTCGAGTCAGAGCATAAAGTGAACTCAGTGCCTGCACTGATAGAGAAAGAAGCTGCTTAGCAGCCAGGTGCAGCCTCAAGAGAGGAGAGTGAAGAGTGGACGTGCCACTACACCTGTTCAAGTACTATCAGGCACCTACCAGCACACAACATGGCTGAATTTGAATGGAGTGAGGAGGAGCAAGAAGCCACATATTCTGAAGACTTGGCTCAAAGCTTCAAAGATGTGCTGGGCGAATCACTCGTAGAGGCAGTGGCTCTAGGAGTTAGACCCCTGCAGGAACGCCTGCAGACGATTGAAACATTCCTGAGTCAAAGAGACAGAAGCACCATACCACGAGCAAGCACGTCCACCAGGGCCGCGCCAGAGGGCCTACAGGGGTGTACTAAGGCCCGGAAGAGCGCAAACTCTTCTGAACCCCCGGGCCAACTTGAAGGGGAAAATCCAAAGGCCCCAGAGGCGACCGACGCTTTCATTAGGCTGAAGGAAGCCTTTATGTCCAATTCAGGGGTGCCGAGCCTCATGACCACCTACCCAGGGGAAAAGAATATGGGAGACACGGAAGAAGAGGTTCCCCAAGAAGAGGAACTTGCAGAATCTCCGACATCCTCGCAAGAGGAAGGTGATAAGGAGGGAGATGAAGGGAGTTTACCGCCTCCGAAAAAGAGGCTGAGGAAATTGAACAATATAGAGGAGGAAACCTCAGATATGTTTCAGCCGGAGGAGATCAGAAACCCAAGATCCTCAGAATGGGTGCCTTCTCCAAGAGTGGCGCGATACATGACTCAGAGGCTGTGCAAGGCACTTGAAAAGGAGGTGAGGCAAAGGATGAGGGCTGAATGCCCAGGCCAGAACTACCAGGAAAGGTAGCAGAAGCACCAGAATTGGATCCTAAAATGCTAGCTTTCGTAGCTAAATCACACAGAGACCCTAGGAAAGGGATCGACCGCTCATGGAGGAGTTGCCAGGAGAAGGTCCTGGATCTAGCGGGTCCACTGGCCAAGATCATGGACCTGGCAGAGCGGGCAAAAGATACAGGGGAAGAGATTGACCCGGAAGTGCTAGCAAACTGGGCACAAAGAGCTGTATGTCTTTTAGGTAACGCAAACTGTGCGATATCTTCTGAGCGCAGAAGAGGACTACTATTGAAAATAGATCAGAAATTAGGAGACCTGTCCTCATACGAGGCAGGCGAAGCTGCGCAGGGGCTACTGTTCGGTGAAACATTCGGAAAAGAGATGGGGAGGTTCGTAGGGACCTACACCTCGCTGGAGAAAGCACAAGCCTCTATAAAGAAGATCTTCCCTGGAAGGGTTTTTGGTGGGACCGGTCGGTACAGAGGGCGAGCGACTGGTTGCTATCAGACGACCAGAAGGCCTCAATCAAACAGAGCACAATATTGGGAAGATAAGAAACCAGACACTTTATTCCAACCCGGAGGTCGCTTCCCCAGAGGAAGGCGAGGCAGAGGACAAGGAAGAGGACAGTACGTCCCCACAGGTGAGAGCATCCACATATCCTGCAGTAGGGGGGAGGACAGCAAAGTACTGGGAAAACTGGTGCGCGCTTTCGAGCGCCGCTTGGGTGCTACAGACAGTCAAGGGCCTACACATACAATTTACACAGACACCAATCCAGTACAATGCCCCCAGACCAATAGTAGCAGCGCGAACAGAGAAAGATTTGTTGCACGCAGAACTACAGAGCCTAGCGAAGAAACGAGCTATCGAGCCATGCATAGCTCCGAGGTTCATAAGCAATATGTTCCTGGTCCACAGAAAAGAAAAAGTGAGACCAGTCATAAATTTGAGGGACATGAACGAGTGGGTAGTTTACAACCACTTCAAAATGGAAGGGACTCACCAGTTGAGACACGCTCAGACAGGGCGACTGGCTCGCAAGAATAGACCTGAAGGACGCATATCTCACGATCCCAGTAGAAAAAGAATACCGATCCTTCCTGGCGTTCGACTGGGACGGGCGATTATGGCAGTTTGCCACAATGCCGTTCGGATTAGTGTCCGCTCCCTGGGCGTTTACGAAACTGATGAAGCCAGTAGCAGCAGCGATCAGGGAGAAAGGGATACGGATCATCATCTACCTAGACGATATCCTAATAATGGCAAGCAGCGAAGATGTTCTTCGCTACCAGACCAGCTGGGTAGCAAACCTCTTAGCCTCTCTGGGATTCCTGGTGAACTGAGAGAAGTCGGAGATGGTGCCAGCAAGGAGGATAGAATTCCCAGGTTTTATCATAGATACCAGGTCAGCGACCCTGGAGCTGCCGAACAGGAAGATTCGAGATATACGAAGAGAAATAAGGAACTGTCTCGGCAGTCCAACCACATCCAAGCGATATTCCCAGGACCCCTGCATTATCGAGCACTTCAGAGACTGAAAATAAAGCAGCTTCAGCAAGGGCTCAACTACCACCAGCTAGTGCCGCTAGACCAAGAGTCCAGGACAGAGCTAGAGTGGTGGCTCCAGAACATGGAGGCATGGAACGGCAGAGCCATTTTTGGCGACCGCCCGGACATGATAATAGAATCAGACGCCAGCAGGGCAGGCTGGGGAGCCCGATGTGGAGAGCTCCAAACGGGAGGCAGATGGAGCTCGGAGGAGCTCAAACTGCACATAAACTGCCTGGAACTATTGGCCGGCTCTTTGGCGATCAAGGCCTTCACCAAGGACAAAGTGAACTCATGTATACTACTGAAGATGGACAGCATCTCGCCAGTCAGATCCATAAATCACTTAGGTGGAACGAAGTCCAGATTGTTAGCGGAAATAACAAGGACTTTTGGCACTCCTGTCTGGAGTCAGGAACGGCAGTGATAGCAGAATATTTACCAGACGCTCAGAATGTAGTGGCGGATTGGAACTCCAGACATCTAACAGACTCCAGCGACTGGATGCTGGACAGAGCAATCTTCCAACCGATAGAAGAGCTCTGGGGGCCGATTCATACAGATCTATTTGCGTCCACCAGACTGAACGCTCAGAAGAGCAGATTTTTCAGCTGGAGGCTAAACCCAGCAGCAGCAGGGACAGATGCCTTTCTACAAAATTGGAGAGAAGAGACACTATACGCGTTTCCTCCATTTGTAATGATAAGCAGAGCTTTAACGAAAGTTCGCAGAGAGGCAGCGAATCTGATAACAGTAGTCCCGATATGGAAGTCACAAGTATGGTTTCCAGCGCTGATGGAACTGATAGACGACTATCCAAGAATATTGCTGCAAAGAGAGGACCTTCTCACGGACCCAGTTGGGTCGTATCACCCTCTGAGAGCGAAGGGGACGCTGCCACTGATGGCGTGCAAGATAGCAGGAGATGTTGGAATCTCCCAGGAATTTCGGCACAAGCTGCGAGCCTCATCGCAGAATCATGGGCTCCGTCGACTAGAAGGAGCTACGACGTAGCATGGAACAGATGGTCAAGGTGGTGCAAAAAGAGAGGTTTTCATCCCGTTTCTGCCCCTTTAGTAGAGATTTTGAATTTCCTAGCAGAACTTTTGCAGGATGGCAAAGCCTACCGAACGATAGGGGTATATAGATCCGCAATATCAGCAGGTCATACGCCTATAGAAGGGGTCCCAGTGGGGGAGAATGTAGCAGTGATCAGACTTCTAAAAGGGATAAGATTTAGGAAGCCACCACAGCCAAGATACAAATCTCTATGGGATGTAACAGTCGTGCTACGGCTATTAGCAGACTGGCCCAGTAATAGATATTTATCGTTAGACAGACTGTCAGAAAAGCTGGCAATGCTTCTGTGCATGATTTCATGTAGAAGAGTAGCAGATGTCAGAGCATTAGAAATAGACAGAATGGTATACGGACCAGACAGAGTGACTTTCCATCTGGCAAGGAGAACGAAGTCAGATTCCTCATCAATAACATACCCATATATGGTGCGTAGCCGCATGTATAAGAGAGTATGTAAATAAGACAGCTGAGCTAAGACCGATGGGGACGACGCAATTACTGATAGCGCGCAGGAAGCCGCATAAGGGCGTAGCGACAGCCACCATAGCGAGATGGGTTAGAAGAAGTTATGTCCCTAGCAGGGATAGACATGAAAAAATTTGGAGCACACTCAGTGCGAGGAGCAGGGACATCCAAAGCAATGAGGCAGGGTGCGACATTACAAGATATACTGAAAGCAGCCGATTGGGCGAGTGATAACACGTTCAGAACGTTTTATTTTAAACCAATTAACACATTGGCATAAGCTATGGTAAGAAGCTTTGAACAAGCATAATGCTCGCCTCCGTCTTGACATAGAATGAAGATTCCCCCTGCTAATAGCGCAGGGAGCTCTTGATTCTATTAAAGACAAGGAGGCGAGCATTACTTTCCCGCCCTAGATACACGGGAGAGACAAGAGGATGACAAAGTAATGTACAGTGATATACATCTGAGTGAATAACAAGATTTTCCTCCTAGAACAGGGTGTGTATCCTCCGCCCTAACATGTACTGTTGTTTCCGTCTTAGGAGACGATCAGAAGAATGGCTGAAGACGTTCGAGTAGAGAACAAGACACGTTGATCAAGATCGCAAGTTAGAATGCGAGGGATCTTTTCCGCAGAGTTCTACAGTTCAGAGACTTTTCGGAACAAGTTGACAGTTCAGTAATAGTTAAGATTGCAGTTGAAAAGCAGTCAAAGAAGAGGAGGTTACAGGAAGAGGAAGGACTAGGTCACACGACCAGGACGCTGGGACAGGGACCTAGGGTTGATGGGAAATTAAGTTTTTGTAAAAAAGAAAAAAAAAATGTTTGGTTTTCAACGAAAAGATGGACATTTTATTTGATTTGTTGAAACTGCTGGAGAGCTAATAAATGAGAAGATGAAGCATAATGCTCGCCTCCTTGACTTTAATAGAATCAAGAGCTCCCTGCGCTATTAGCAGGGGGAATCTTCATTACAACGCGTATTACATTAAAACCAGTTGGAGAAAGTGAAAAGTTTTGCGTTCCGGGAGTTTTGGAAAACTTGAGCACAATTGTTAATACATGCCGTATTTCCGCAAAAGAGCGATCAAGTGTACAAAATAAATAAAAGCAGTAGATATGTAGAATCTTATCAACAATATTTGTGGAAATATGGAATGTGTAAATTTGCTCATCGTTTTTTAGAAGAACCAGTATCTTTATTTTAACCTAACTTACCCGTACTTAGGTTCCTTGCCTCTAATTTTCCTTCCTTTCATTCAGAGTTTTATTCCTTTCTTTCCTTTAACAAGGATTATTTCATGTACGGAATTACTGTTCAATAACCAGTAAAAACCATGTTATTCAGTGAGGGTTATTTTTTTATTGTTCATGTTGAGACAAAAAAACACATACATGTATAACAATCTGCAAATTACAAAATAACTGTTGAGCTATTTTAAACAATTAATGGAAAATATTCATATTATAGACATGTGATAGAAAGCAATGAACTATGCAATTTTGATGAAGAACGTGTTTTTGAGAGAGCATACACAGAGTTTATTTAGTGAATGATGAAAAATGTATTGAAAGCCATGCTTGAGCGATACTTAATGTGGAATATTTCTCTTCAATGTCCTTCAGGCATTTCATATTCAGAATATTCTTTTGTGTTTTTAAGTAAATTTTGGCCGCTCAATAATTGCATTATTGTATTCTCCTGTACACCTTGTTCTGTTTGTAATACATGTAAACATTTCCAGAGGGACTGCTTAGAATGTTCCATAGACACATTAAGACTCTGGTGCCACTCTTCAAGTTTATTGTTCGTTTTAGTAGAACCACACAGAATAGAATCATAGTAATTCCAGATCTCGATTCGGATTTTAGGATGTTTTCACCCAAATATGGTTGGAGATCCATTCCACATTTCTTGGAAGTAATTCAAAAAGTGAGATGGTTTGCTTTCATTTCACTGATAGAAGCTTTTGTTTACAATTGTCTCGTAGCCAGAAATAACATCACCTTTAGGTAAAAATTAGAGTGCACTCAATTTGCAAACATGATACTGAAACTCACTGTCGGTGCTATATTTATGCTGCAATCCATATTTTAGTATGTTCCTCCAGAGAGCCTGGCTGTAGTGAAAATAGCAACCTTGAATTTCAGTGGTGGGAAAGGGTTGCTTTACAGCTTTGATTGCCGACAACTCAAAATCAAGACAACAGGTTTTAGGGTATTTAAAGGTTTAAGGGAAGCTTGCTATGATTTTGGAAAAAACTTGCTGGCATGCCTTTTCTGGTTTTTTTGGACATCAGAATGTAAATTACGAGGAACAAGTCCTTGTTGACATCGCTGTGTATAGTGTATAATTGAGAAAAGGGGTTCGGACAACTTTTAAATGTACCGTCCATTAACCAGATTTGACCATTAGCCAATCTGTCAAGATTTAGCTTTGTAGCGAATATAGTAAATCTATTGTCATCATCCATACTATCAAAAAGTAAGACTTTCTCTCCCTGTAGAATTGTTCGAAATTTTTCGGGAATGTGTACTTCATTGAGTGTTTAAGTTGGCTTCTGCCCTTGGTGAAAGGTGCTTTCTTCATAGTTAAATCGATCCCTATTAAGAAACAGAATCATTGATGTTCTGTAAAAGATTTCAAAAAGGTTGTTAAAAAGGTTTAAAAGTATAACTTACCTGTATAGTTTTGACAAGAAAATAGAAATCAATTTGTTGACAACCGAAGAAAGGTCAAAAATATAGTATGCTGTGATTCAGTCAAAGCGAAAGAATGGAAATAAATACATTATGATGTCAGTCAGACACTACACACGGCGGTTAAACTGACTTTTGCGAACGATGGCAGTGCTCTTCCTGATTTGCAGTCTTTGCATGACTTCTCGCGAGATGACAGAATCGGGAAGTTATTGAAAAGAAACGAACATCGCAAAGTTGGTGAAAGCATACAAACATAGAAAAATTGGTTGTTGAAGGGAAATGAACATGAAGTAGGAGAATGTATGTTGTGAGACTAGTAATGAAGGTTCGAACAAACTGACATTTCTAAAAAAATTATATGCGTCGTAATTTTCAAAAACGGACATTTCGAATTCCTTTTTTTATACGGATTCCAGTGTTGGCAATGCAGATGCAGTACTCTCCCTATGCACACTGTCATTACATCTCAGGGAGTACATGTGCCTGAGACACATTGCCAGGTAGCCGGAGATGTTGGAGCTCAGGAGACAAATCCATCAAAGAATAGCTGCCAGGAGGAGGCACCGAGGTGCACACAAGGCATAGCTCTCAACTCACACGCTTTTGGCGGGTGTCACCCGCCTTGTAAAGGGCTGACTCACCCGCCAAGCCTCCTGCACGCCCATGCATTCCAATGGGCTCCTCACCCACCAAAAACAAAATCGGGTGGTTTCACCCGCCTTTGCAACACAAATAGTTGAGAGCTATGACAAGGTGCACATGAGGCAGGAGTCAAGACGTCGGGTACATGCCCTGGTGTCTTCCCAGGTGGAATCCCTAAGGCAGCATGATGAGGAGAGGCAGTGGGCACATGAGGCAGCAATTTCCAGGGCAGAGTCTGCAGAGAGGTTGGCGTTGGCTGCCATTCTGCAGGAGTCCTGCATTGCAGCAGAGGATATAGAGTCATGGATGAGGGAAGCCCTGCAAGCCCTCTAGGAAACAATGGAGGCCCACCTGCAGGATCCAGATGTTAAGGTGGAAACAGTCTCGGCACAGGCATTATCTGAAATTTCTATGGACTAGCCCGTTGACTCCTGTACATAGTTCTGTAGTAGTAGGTTTCTTTTTATTTTATTTATTTTATTGCATATGACTTTTTTCCTTCCATATCTGTACATAGTTTAGCATTAATACATATATATTTTATTATTCAGTGCAACAGTTTTCCGTCTCTTTGTGCCATGTCCAGCATGTCTTGGCTTGCTGTTGATTGTGTGTTGATTGTGTGCTTTTGTGGTTATTTGGCCATGTGCACCTTTTGTTAGCACATGATCTCCAAATAAGTGTGTCCTATGGCAATCAGGCGGTTTTAGGGCACACTCAGTGGTTCATAGTGGTAATGGCCTGTTTGCTGCGTGACATTTGTGCATGCTTCGTTTGTTTGTGTCTGATGTTTAGTATGCTGCCTTCAGGGCCAATGTATGTATGTGGAGTATGGTTGATGTAAGGAGTCAAGACATCTATTGCTTAGCAACTTCTGTGCTTTGGCATACATGCATGATGTTCATTAATGTACATGGTATGCGTGGGTGTGTCAACCATGTATGCTATGGTTGGCACGGCACTTCATTTGTAAATGTTTTCATGGGTGTTGATGTGTGATGGGGCTTACTTGAGGTAGGCATGGTGGCATTACTTAGACTGACTTGCCCATATGGCCATGAGGACATGTGTTTCACCAGTAGGGGAGGGAACATTGCAAAAGTGTGGGGAAGCAAGCTATGGTTGACTGATGCAATTCATTGTGCAGCGGAATTGCATGTTTGCTTTCGTGTATTTGTGTTGGTGGAGTATGATTTGAATTGTGTTTCTACTGGTGGCAATGTGGTTCAACTTTATGTGATGGGGTTATTTTTCTCAAGATGTTTTAGGTCTCTTATTGAGGATGTGTTCACATTTGTTCAGGTGTCTCGCCAGATGTTCTCCAGTGCAGGGATATTTGGGAAATCTGAGACAGCTCAGTCACCTCTGCCCTTTCACTTCGCCAGATTGCTTATTCTTCTACAGAGTGTTTCTTTATACTGGCATGGCTGTTTCGGTGGCCCTTTCGCACTTGCTTGTCCATGTGGATGTGCTCACACTTCCACAACAGATGTGGCATGTCATTGTGTACTATAAGAATGGATGTTGGCTCCCTTTGATTCAATGGGCTCCCCACTTCACATGAGCACTATGTCACCCGAAGGGCAAACAACCAAGCTGTAGTAACAGGAACCATGTGGTTGGTTGTTGTTGTGCAGCTGAGTGTGATCCAAGGCGGCGAAGCCATGGATGAGGTGACCGTTCTGAGACTACCAGCATTGCTTCCAAGTGATCATGTTGGAGGAGGATATCTGGCAGGTGTAGTTCAGGGAGGACGCAAGCCAGAAGAGTTGAGGAAGGTAAGTGCCCAACACTAAACTGGGCCATGGGTTCAGAATGCATAGCTGACAAGTGTCCTTGCACTTACAATCCTTGTAAGGCTAACATCACCATCATACCGAGCAAGGTCTGCAAGCCAGTCCAGCAGCTTCTAGGGTCTGTGAGTGGGTGTGGGGATCCATTGCAGAAGGGGATGCGACTGTGCCCTTTGCACAACAGACAAGGAGTGTGGACAAGCATACAGGTATGTGTGTTCAGTATCCAACATGATTGGTACATCAGTGGGAATCTAATTGTTGTGTTCGTAAGTGCAAGGAGTATGGAGGGCTTATCCAGTAAGCTGTTGTCAAGAGAGTGGTGTAGCCAAATTACATAGGTGTGGGTGAGGACTACTAAGGTGGTCAGAGGCTTCATCATGGACCTCTACAGCAAGCTGATTCCAAACAATTTCACTCACACATTTGGAATTTCATCCAACACCAGGTGTCAGTAATGTGCTATGAAAGTGTGCCCATTGGGGTGATGTTATATTGGGGGGCATGAATTTTAGTTTGCAACTTGTTGTGGCAAGTACTGTGTGGAAGTGGCATGGACATACAGTGATGCAGATTTTGGGGTGCCACCTCAATGTGGGATTGGGGCACAGATTAGTGGAGGTACTGGGACAAGGAATTGTGGGCAAATCCTTAATGTGGGATTGGAGGGTGCAGATTCATGGAGGTACTGGAACGAGGACTTGTGGTTGCGGCCTTAATGTTGGATTGGGGGTACAGATTAGTGGAAGTACTGGGATGTAGATTTATGGGTGCAGCCTTAATTTGGGATTGGGGACACAGATTAGTGGAGAAACTGGGATGAGGAATTGTGGATGCATCCTTAATGTGAGATTGGGCGGTGCAGATTCGTGGAGGTACTGGGACGAGGACATGTGGGTGCGGCCTTAATGTGGGATTGGGGGGCGCAGATTAGTGGAGGTACTGGGACAAGGATTTGTGGGTGCATTCTTAATGTGGGATTCGGAGGGTACAGATTAGTGGAGGTACTGGGACGAGGACTGGTGGGTGTATCCTTAATGTGGGATTGGGGGCACAGATTAGTGGAGGTACTGGGATGAGGATTTGTGGGTACGCCCTTAATGTGGGATTGGGGGTGCAGATTCATAGAGGTGCTGGGACAAGGATTTCTTTTGGGGCATTAATATGGAATTGGGGGAGCAGATTAGTGGAGGTACTGGGAGAAGGATTTCTGGGTGGAGCCTCAATGTGGGATTGGGGGGCACAGATTAGTGGAGGTACTGGGACAAGGATTTATGGGTTTATCCATAATGTGGGATTGGGGGGCGCAGATTAGTTCAAGTACTCAGACGAAGACCTGTTGGTATAGCTTTAATGTGGGATTAGGAGACTCAGATTAGTGGAGGTACTGGGGCAAGGACTTGTCGGTCGCAGTGGAGGAGTGGTGGTAATGGTGATTGCTGGTAAGCAATCCTTGATTACTTCTTTCCCATTGGTCTGGTTAATGTAGCACTTCACTTAGTTAGAAAGTGCTATGTTCAATATGTCCCATGGGTGTGCTGGGTGCTAATGATTTTTCTTTGCGCTGCAGGTTTCTGCAAGCACATAATTCTGTGAATCAGGTCCCTGCGTAGTACATTTGGGTCATGCAATGTTCACGCTTGTGTTACTACTTTACGCGGACTGAGGGCTTTTTCTGTGAATTAAGCGCCACATGTCCTAAGAGACAATAGTAGGAGCAAACAGAATTGAACACCAAAGTGCCGAACAAATGAAATCACCACAAACATATGAAGATACTGGGGGAAGAGAAAAAAGGAAAGCCCACAGTTTGGCATTAACTGGTGAAAACATCACAAATCTGTAGTAATAGTAATACACGCCAATGAAAAAAACACCAAAGTGTGTGATGAACTGATGAAAAAAAAAGCTCATGAAGAAATTTGACAGGTGTAACCAAAAAAAATCCACACTATAGTGCAGAATGAATGGATACAAATTCACAGGCCCAGAGAGACACCATATCTACGCACCTGTGTTTCCAAAGTTTGGATTGAATGGATGAAAACAACAGAAGCACATAAAATCTTTCTGCAGATGAATTGGAACAAAACAACAACCAGCAGAATAAATGAATGAATGAAAAGACTGCTTAAACCCACACTAGTAGCATCCACGCCTTTTTCCTGAGCCTGACATTCAGCCATGTCCTTGCATTTGTAGGCCACTGATTGTGTCCACTGGGCATGGCCTCCAGTGATTAACCTGTGCACACTCGGCTCAGGACATGGCCTTTGGACTTGACTCAGATCTTTCAAGAGATCAAATATGCCCACTAAGTGGCTGGGCTCTTGGCTTGGGGCCAGCATGCTCCTTCTCTGCACCCATGTGCCCAGTGCGCATGGGCAAAGTCCAAAGGCAAGCTCTTTTATAATGTGTGAAGGCACTCAGGAGTGCAGTAGACATGGCCTTTAGAAGTACAGGATAATGTGCCTACTGAGCATGGCCGCAACCTGACGCAGAGCCCAATTTGCCAATGTCATGGGTAACCACTTACCAACTTTTTTTGCAGGTCATGGCTTTCAGTCAAGCTCACTGAAAGTTTTGCCTGGAACCTGGTCACTTGGACACCGCATGTGGCCATACCTAGAGGTCATTTTGCCTGTGTCATGGCCTTCGACCACGCCCCAGGCACCTCCAAGACACCCTATGTGCTCACACGGCATTACGGGCACTTTTCTAAGGAATGGCCTTTGGCTATGCACCGGGTCCTCTGGGAGGCCCAATGTATTGGACAATTTGGATGGGACATGATCTTGGGCTATGCCCTGGTCACCTCACAGGCAACCCATTTGCCCACTGTGCAAAGACTGTGACACACAATGTCCCCACTGTGCTTGCCTATGTTCATGTCCAGTGGGTCACTTGCCTGGGTCATGGCAGCTAGCCACCCATTTTATCCACTGGTCCCGGCCCAGTGTAGTGTGGCCCAGTGGACAAAGTGAATTTCAATGTTAATACATTATAAACAGCCATCCATAAGGATTGCACGATTCATGCAGAAATGCATTTTTTTCAGGAGTGAACATATATGGAGGCTGTGTGTCAGCAAGGCAAAGTCTACCATGCCATAGATGGTTGGTTGTAATTACGCAAATATTGTTTAAATACATTTTTCCCTGAAAGTGTTTAATTTCTTCCAAAGCTTGACCCCACTTACTAGAGTAAAAAGTATTTTTTTTCTCACTTTTTACCTTCCATTTTAATTTGCACCTCCAGGATCTTGAACTGGTGATTTGCTGCTTGTTTGTGAATCAGGCAGTTTGTGCCTGTAAACACAAATTTCCCCTACCACACTTTTTTAATCTAAGCACGATAATCATTTTTTTTCGAGGTCTATAAGGCTTTAATTTGATTAATAGAGATAAAAAAGGCGACTTCATCAACCCAGCAAATTATCATCCTGTTTCTTTAATTAATAGTTTGGGGAAGTTGTTTGGTGATGATCCTATGGGGATCTTTGACCAATTGGTCACTGAAAAGACTACTCATTGTCATATGCAGTCACGTATTTGCAAGGGTGGTGGAGTATTCGATGGGACATCTTACCGTACAGAAGTATGTTACACAGAAAGGGGTGGCTTTGTATTTATTATTTGTTGGTCGCAAAGCCACTTTTGACAACGTTAACCATACCCTATTATGGGACATGTTAGGTTCCTTGGAACAACAATGCATCCTAGCTCCACAATTGTTTTCAATATCTATCTATCTATCTATCTATCTATCTATCTATCTATCTATCTATCTATCTATCTATCTATCTATCTATCTATCTATCTATCTATCTCTTTATATATAAAAGGGAAATGTGTGGATATGTGCGTGTGTTTGCTCAAAATGTTCAGCATACTTCCCAACATGACAAACCTGACATTTGGCATGTAGGTAGGTTCCATGGTGTAGACAATGAAACAAGTATAACATATAGCTTTTTTAGATTTTTATTTTTAAGCAGTCTGCAATGCTTACACCTGCCATACCGCTCTTCGCGCCGTAGTTATGCCGTATATCTACCTTCATTGTTCCTATAGTTCAGTAGTACATGAAAACTTCAGCCGTTCATTGGTCCTAAACTTTCCACAATATCAGCATTCTAGCTGACATTAGCGCCACTCACTTTTGAAGTCATGTGGGTGACACAAAACAGTGCTTTAGTAGTAACGCGGATGACAGGAAATTGTGGATGTCTCTTCAACAGTGTTCGCAATGACGTCTGTCACATTGTGGCAAATCTCTGATGATAATTACAGAAACCTCATTTCCCACAGAAGTTGATGAATGTGTGTCATCTCAACAGTATGAAGCTTACATGCTTCAGCCATACATGTACGGGTACAGCACTTCAAGCTTACTCGCTTTAGCCCTAGGAATTACTGTGCAAGTCAACCATATAGTTACCTCTCTTTTAACCCTATCAGTTGATGCTCCATCTGAAAATAAAATAAGGAAACAATCAGCATTGTAATGTTTTGAGACAAAGTAGTTCATTTTTTTATCAAGGACCTCAATGATCCTAATTCAGCTGTTCAAAGAGTTTGCCTCACTGAGCGCTATTAAAAGACATATTAGCAATGCATCCCAGACTAAAACCCTAGCCTGCCATTTGAAGAAGAGACCCAAATTACAGATTGATTTAAAATGTGACATGATCGAGAGTGTTGAGCACTTTGATTATTTAGGCATACGATTCATTAATAAAGTGAGTTGGAGGTATCAGATTTCATAAAGTGACCTTAATGTAATGTAACGTCAGTGTCATTTGTTTAGCGCCTTTTACCTTTCGTATTGGTCCCAACGCACTGTAGGTTGAACGCCTTTGGGGAACAGAAGTCCAGGCATTGGAAATTCATCAGAGAATAATAGAATGTGTGTGTGCATTTTATCCAATCCGAAAGCATGTGAATGGGTGCAGGGTGGTAGTATGGATTGTATGCGGGAGTAGGAGAATCATTATGTGTGCAGTTAGACCAAATTGTTATCATGGGGCTAGCTGCATTCTAATGCAGAGGTGTTGTGCAATGTGTCTAGAGTAGTGCATGTAGTTGATGTGTGCTGAGGGGTAGTCTGGAGAGCATACAAGAGCAGGAGAATCATTATGTGTGCGGCTGGACCAAATTTGTACGTTGGGGGATAGCTGCATTCTAATGGCAGAGGTGTTGTGCAATATGTCTTAGAGTAGTGGATGGGTACTGACTGAGAGGTAGTCTAGAGAGTGTGCGAGAGCTATAAAATCATTATGTGTGCAGCTAGACCAAATTTTTATCATCGGGGATAGATGCATTCTAATGGCAGAGGTGTTGTGCAATGTGTTTCAGAGTAGTACATAATAACAGATGGGTGGCCATGCCGTCGGCTAGTATCTATAGGCATGGAGTGTGTTAAGTACCTGTATGTCCTGGCTGGTTCTTGGTTGTGTAGATGAAGCTGGATTTAGAAGATGTGAATTCAAATTGCGGCTAGATTCTGGCCATTGGCTATACAAATGCACCTAGTATAATACAGTATTGCCTACCATCAAAGATAAATCTAGATGCACATACAATGGCTGCCCTCAAAATTAATCTGAATGCAATACATTGGCTACCCTCAAACATTCATCTAGATGCAATACATTGGATATCCTCAAAAATTCATCTAAATGCAATACCCAGATTACCCTCAAAGATTCATCTAGATGCAAATACATTGGCTACCCTCAAAGATTCATCTAAATGCAAACACATTGGCTAATCTCAAAGATTCATCTAAATGCTATGCATTGGCTACCTCAAAATTAATCTAAATGCAATGCATTGGGTAGCTTTAGAGTGCAGCGAGATTTCAAAACAGTGGTGAGAATCGTATGGTTGTGATAAGGTAATAAGGTAGTGACAGGATTTAGAAGGCGCAGCACTGGCTATGCAGACCAATTCCTGCCACCTTACCTGTTTGTAGCAGTAGATGGCTGTGTATGGTGCTCATGGCGAGCAACATGTGATGGAGGTGCCCTAGGGAGGTGTCCTTTGCCTTTGGTCGAACACCGGCTGCCTGGGCAAGGCTGCCCTGAGACTCAATCCTAAGAGTGCTTCCTAGAGATGGGTGGCCCTATCAGGGATTTGTGGGGTGTGAAGATGGGCAGAGGAAATGAAATGGAGGGTGGAGGAGGCAGAGGGATGCCAGTCAATTGCTATGAAGATGGGAGGTGAGAGAAAAAAAGGACTGACACAAACAAAGGACTAAAGTACAAAAACTGTACCCTCTAGAGGCAATCCAGTACAGAAAACAGGTTTGAAATCACACTAAAAACACAGATAAATCCCTCCAAAAGAACCCCAAACAAGCTGTGGACTCCTTACCATGTGCTTGCTTGACAGGATGGCTATGGATTACTAAAAGGAAGGCAGGGCAAGCAGTAACAAAGGACTACAACAACAAAGGACAGGGACATCAGACTGCCTCAGTCAATTGCTAACATGGAAAGATGCATGGGGTTGACCCTGACCTTTGCCATGTGCTTTGGTGGGACAACAGTATCATCTACCTTGCTGTGTAGGCGGATAGAGCTCAGAACCAATTAGGTGTATTATGGTTCAGAAGCATGGGGTCACACTAATATGATTTGCCTAGCAACAAGTAAGAATGCTTCTTTCAGAAGCCTACACTCTCCCACCCATGACACCTAATATTTCTCTATGTGTGTATTTGGCCATTTGGGTATTGACTATGAGGCCAAACTGTCCCTTGGTATTTATTGGAACAGCATGTTGGATGAATTACAGACTTGTGGTGGGCAGTCTTCACCCCAGATCACCCATGTGAGGACAGTGCGATGGAAAAGTTGCATAGGTCATCTATGGGACAATCATACTGTTTGAGACCATGCCTTAATTCATGCTATAAAAGGGGCATATTAGGAATGGGTGATAGTAGATACTTTTGGAAAATCGAAGCTAAGGGCACTTAATTGGCCACTTTAAACAATCTGTAAAATATGCATTTTTTATGAGATTACAAAAAAGTGAATTAGAATTTCTACTAGAGATTTTATTTTTCATGTATTTTACTTTCAGTTGGACTCATCACCTCAGAGAGATGTCCAATGTTAAGGAAGGCGCATTTCAGAGTTTACCTTTATGTCCAACACTTAAAGATCATAGGCACACTTGGCTTGTTTCACTGCTTATGTAAAATGGTGTCAGAACTTTGTAGGGTGTGCTTTACATGTGTAAAGCTACCTTTAATTAATGTTATTTTTGCTGTTGCTAGCTCTTTGAAAAGAGCCTTCGGTAGAAGGATGAAAAACCTCAAGTATTTTAGTAATGGCTAAATAAAATTGATGGGTTCATTGCAGAGACATTTCAATTATGACTTGCCATCTTTTATAAACTGATATGCTTGCTCGAGCTAGAATGTTGTCAGCACTGATCATGTTAAGTTTATTTTAATTGAAATGAGTGATAATTGATTTAATAAGATGTGTGTTACTTCCTTGTTTTAGTCATTTACATGTAAGTGCAGGATGTGATTTTGAATTGTTCTTTTTAATATATGGTATTTGAACTATTTTCAATGTAGACTTTGAGATTGCTATCTATAGCTTATATTGAAATTGGTCTATATAGATGGATGGTAATGTTATTCTGATGGCTTTTAATGGACATTTGTATTTGAAATAAAGCAATGAAAGATGATGATTACCTCTCCATGTTGACACCTCTTTATAGCTGGACAATGTGTGTTCCTGTTGCATTGAACAGCTGCGAATAATCTTATACACCCTGTTTTCTTTAAATTAGCAAACAGCCTTCATAGGGAATTTAAACTGTTGGTGAGTAGGAAATGTTCTGAGTTTTCAATTGTTAGTTGCAAGGTCTGTTTACATCACCTGTGAAATCGCATGAGTTTAGGAGAACAAAATGCTGTAAGAATGTGCTTATGAAAACTAAACAATTGGCCTCATTACAAGTTTGCCGATATCTTGTATTACCATTACCGGCACTCGGTCCGGCAGTAAATCCCCATTCCATGGAGTTTGCTTGGACTCCATTTGGGGGATTTTCTGGTAGTACCGGCACCGGTGCAACTGGTGCCGGTAATACTGGCAATTTTTGCCTGCAAGGCGCCTGACTTACCTGCAGCACAATAAATTAACATAACGAAAATGAGTAAACTCTTTAGATTTCATTAAAATTGGGTGCCTTCCAATGACTTGGACAAAGAATGTCACCCAGGTTTTGGTAGCAGCATGGCAGAAGAGATTCAAATATTCTCTGATGAAGCAACAGTGAGTCCCATTTCATGGGCTCAGGCTTGCTGGTGTTTTAATAGCAAATATAAAGAGAAAGTGCAATCTCGTTCCTCTATCAGGTCATTGTTTTAGAAATGACTAAGTTGACATTGTTATATAAATTGATTTTAAATGGAATCTAAAAAGTGTACTCCTTTTAGTTATGTTAATTTATTGTGCTGCTAGGCTTAAGTATAATACTGTTAGACTATGACTAATGATGTGGAAGCTGTGCAAATAGTAGCAAAGTTTGATGGAATAATTCTGTATTTAAGGTGCATAGGTGTGTGCGCACGCTCAGGCTTATTGCCACCTAAACATACGTCAGTGCTAAACTTGGGCCCCCAGTCAAAAGAGTCTGGACACGTTACTGATAAGGTGCACGGCGTATGCTGCTGGGTTCAAAGTTTGTTTCATGTTTGATTACTTTGTCTTATTGTATGTATTTATATATGGCAAATAGCACTTTGGTATGATGTATCAAATGTGTAATTATCAGTGGTCATATAACAATTGACGATTATTGGCCTGTGCTTTGACAATTGATATATTATGAATAATATATCGTGCTCATAGCATAGGGTGGCCAGACGTCCTGGTTTTGCCAGGACTGTCCTGGTATTTACCCCTTGGTCCAGGAGTCCGAGAGATTTGGGAGATTTAAATCCCCATTCTGGGGTTGAAGGGACGGGTGGCTATGGTCCTGGTATTTGCCAGCAATCGATTAAGAAATCCCGGAATCAGAGCCGGTGCCGCTCTTCCTGATCACGTGAATGCTTTTCACCCCCCATTTCCTCTCCCTTACCCTCCCTGTCTGCTCCCCTCCAATGAGAGGACTGTGCCTGTAAACACACCCCCCGCAACAGGCCAGCGACATACATGTAGGACTACAGTTTTATCAGAGTCCTGTTTATGTTTACTGTAGTCCTACTTCTATGTCTATTGCATGTCCTGATTTTTTTGTATCTGGTCACCCTAACATAGCATCATGTTGTGGAATGTGTCAAGTTGTAATTATTTACACTTATTATTTGTTTATGGTTTATGGCAATGCCAAAATAAACAATGGAAAGCAACAATGGCATCTCAGGTGGCATCACCTATGCAACATACAGTATATAGCACTTTAGATTTTGTTTAAAACCATGTTATGAAGACAACACCAGCCCAAACCACTTTTTGTAAACAAAATTGTTTGTTAGTTACCCTGGTTTTCTTGATTTTCTGTGAAACCCTGTTCTTCACTGTAACGACCTCACCAGCAAGCCGGTCCGCCACCCCTGATCCATGTGCCTCCTCTTCTAATTCCCGACCTTGTATACATACCTTGAATAGAATATTAATTTAAAAAAGTCAATCGTTTTTTAAATCAAATTCTTTTCTCGCACACATCGCTTACATACATACCCTTGTAAACTGTGAATGTCATTTAGTCAAAATATACATTTCGAATTTCACCTGATTGATGGTTAGTGTACTTGATCAGAGATCACCGTGCAAAACCCACTGTTTGTAATGGTGCTCTCATGCGTTTTGCATTGTATTCGGCATTAGGGTAAAAATTGTAACGTTAGAACTGAAATGGTAAAAGTTTGAAAAGATGCTTGTTTATAATAATGTCACTGTCTAATAGTATCAGATGTAGGATATACTTTCTTTCATTTAACGGAACTGTCAGTACGCATACCTCATGCTCTGGACAAGCTCCAAAGGATGATGTAAATTTAGTCGAAGTCCCAGCATCTCCCTGTAACGCAGTACTTGTTTTAGTATGGATGAAAACAGTGAAATTGAACAAACACAATCGTATGTAGGCAATGGTACATATCAATGAAAACCCATAAATGAAACATTATGTAAACAAATGACAGGATACGTAAACTATTTCATATTATCTAAAATTCCATGCATATTACATTTCCGTAATTGAATAGCGAAATAAAGCTACCTGATAGGCGCTCAAAGTTGTTGTTGACTCCGGGAAAGAAATGGATGCACAATCTTGCTCCTTCATTTTCAGTGCATTGTCACGAAGTGGTAAAGGGAAAATTAGATTTGCATTAGATATGTGGGAAGATCCAACTCACAAGAATATGAACTTCAACAAGTCTGTATGGCTCACCATTGTTATACTGGACGTGATGGTGATGTCGTCACTACCGATAGTCTGTGCTTCAGTGAATATGCTCACCTAAAACAATTGTCATGTGAAGCAACCGATTACGAAAAGATTGTGCTTATTACGAAGGGCACTATAGCATAGCTCTCTGTGTCCATAAATCATTTTCTAGGATGCTCCTAAAACCAGGGACAGATGTCTAGCAAAATGGGGTATAGTTATAAAGCAATACAATGTGGTAAATATGCAAAGATTAGTAAGAAACATTTACAGCAAAAGCACCAATCCGTCCATGTAGTCCTGTTCAGTACTCCAAGGCCTGCAGCTAAATCATGAACTGTGACTCACCTGAGGCAACATGTGCATTTGGAAGCAATTTACCAGACGTTCTGAGTCGATGCTTCTTTTTGTACTGCAATTGGTCGTACATATTTGTGGTAAAATGCAGGCTACAGATGCGGAATTGATCACCCCTCAAGTCCTTCAAGACATCCTGGGATCTACTTTCAAGCTCTTCTGGCACAAATCTGCAATATCTGACCCATTCTCTTATTAGATCTATATTCCTCGGGAATATATGCTTTATTGTGCCTTTAGGTTTGGTATGGGTCTTAGAACGGCAACCGTAAACCATACAAGAAGACATTGTTGAAAAAGCTGTAAAAAAAAGTCCACATCATTAAAAAATTCTTTTTCATGAATGCATGCGAAAGATGGAATTATATCATACATTTTTCTATGCAATGTTTGTTTTGGTCACAGAAGCAAAACCTGTGTAGTGTAGACGACTGTATTCTCGGATAACTTTCATACAGAATTGAATGATGTGATGCAAATCGTAATGTGTTACTCGTCCCTTGAATGTACGATCATGCATCAAAAGCAAACATGCTTATAGACAAGGCCCGCGAAGGATACAATTTTATCCCAATTGAAATTGATGACAATTGCTATATATTGAGAACAGAACAAATCAAACAGAATTCAATGGTAATGGCAATGAGATGAATTAACATTTCACCACTGAGTACATTTCTTCGAAATAGATAGACATTTAGACATCAAGAAGAGATGATTAGGTGACCTGCCCTTACCTTGACCAACAGTTAGATTCAGCAAGCAGGGTAGTTAGTAGCAGGAGAACAGGTAGCGTGATCACGAGTTGACTTCCAGCGCTCAGAGATGTTCACAGGTAGCACAATGACAAGCTCACTTTCAGTGGTGACAGATGTTCTCAGGTAGCATGATCACGAGTTGACTTGCAGTGCTCACAGATGTTCTCATGATAAATATGAAGGGGTTTATAAAGAATTAGAAAAGTGGGTGTGTATGTGAAAGAGTGACGCGTATATGGTGTGGTTTATGTGGATAGCAGGGGCGCAGCCTGCTTCAGGGGAGCCTGCCTGGAGACACTGGGTCTGAGGAGACCATGTGAACAATGGCCCCTGCGCAGAAGATATCTTTGAAGTGTACATGGTGTTTGGCACCTTGGCCGCTCCCATCCTTGGCAGCACACATTCACAGGTGCGAACTGCTGTGGATAATGGAGGCCAGATGGATGGGCATGAGGGGTGCAGACAAGGCCCAGAACACCAAGGGGGAGACACACTTACGTGGACTGCAGGGGCACGGCCTGCTTCAGGGGAGCCTGCATGGAGACACTGGGTCGGGCTAGGTCATGTCTACAATGGCCTCTGCGCGGAAGATACCTTTGAAGTGTACATGGTGTTTAGCACCTTGGCCATTCCCACCCTGAGAGCCCCCCTTGCGAGGGCACGGACACAGGTGCGAACTGCCATTGACAGGGTAGGGGGGGATTGACGGCCAACAGACATGCAGGAAAGGACCGGAACACTGCTGAATGGAGAGACACACTTATGTGGATTGCAGGGGCACGGCCTGCTTCAGGTTAGCCTGCATGGAGCCAATGGGTCTGGCTAGTTCATGTGTACAATGGCCCCTGCGCGGAAGATTCCTTTGAAGTGTACATGGTGTTTGGCACCTCGGCCGTTCCCACCCAGTGAGCCTTGCCAGGACAAGTGAGCGGGTCCTTGATTCACTGAAAAATTAAAACAACCATTCATAAAAGTTTATTTGTATTTTATTTTGTTACTGATGTTGATGGTACAAATGTACTACACATTGTATACTTCGGGTTGCAGCACAGTGTGGGAAAATCCCCTGTACTGACCGCTGTCACTGGGGAATGTGTCTCTAATGGCACCAATGACACAGGCGGGTATTACTCGTCGAACGCGATGTCCAAGCCTCCCATGAAGCCACCATGTAAATGCACAATAGCCCACCAGCCTGTACCACCTGTGGAAGAGAAAGATACAAACGGTATTTAAATGAACAAGATAAGTGTATCAAACCTTATTTGAAAATGCAATCTTGCATCATATGGCATTGGTGCCAGTACAAATGTTACTTCACGGATCAATCAACTTGGGCATTAAGGTGTAGACACATTACAAAAGTGAACAAGTATGCATTCCGGGGGCGTGGCTAACCGCCATGTAGAGTGGACGTGTCTCCTGAGAGCTCCGCGCTGATGTGCCATGATGAGCTGTTTTAAGTGACTTTAAAGTGCTCCGGAACCCTACAAGTTGCACCATCCGCCGCAGAATCTCCTCAGCAACTTTTGCACCGTCTCCCAAGCGAAGAAAAGACGGCTAACACCTCTATCCGGCGAGCGAAGAGCGAAAATGGCGGCTCCTGCGCCCTGATCCCTCGAGAGGCCAGAGAGCACTACCACCACTGGCGACGCTGCCCGCCGGTGGGAGGAGAAGATCCTGAGCTGCCGACTTGCGCCGGACCAGGAGGAGGGGACTGAACAGCTGCACTCATCGATTGAGAGGACCTACGCGGACACTCCTGCCGGACTGCGCCCTGCCCGTGGCGCTTGACCCGGCTTAGGTGTGCCCTGGATAGTCGAGAGGGCCCCCGGCGTGAGCGGTGGCCGACCGGTACCGCATAGGTAAGCGGGCGTGGTGGAGGACCACCCCGGACACCTACATTGGAGGCAGGGTGAGGAGGGCCTATTCTACCCCCTGTAACTGACTTTGCTGCTGGGGGCAACGCAAGAACTTGGGCTTGCCTCCCTGAGGCGTCAAGACCCCCGCTGTCTTCCTTTCCCCCCCGCCTGCTGATCCTTCATCGGGGGAGGTGTGGCCGAAAACGCCTGGTCCCTACCTGCAGACTGACGCTCTGGCGGACCGCGAGGCCCACTCCCAGGGCCCCCATCACTTCACAGCCGACGGAGGGGGCCGTCCGCGCCTGCTTGAACTGAGATACCTTTTGTTTCGCGAAATTGGCCTGCTACCCTGCTGCTTCTTATCATCGCCCTGTCAGCCCTGCGACCGGAACGAGAGGTTACCCTGCTGCTAGCTGCTTCTCGATTATTCCCCCGGCATTTTCAGTGCGGGGAGGCTCTGTGTTGACGACATGTCCGGCAGGAGCGGCAGGCCCAAGCAGCAGTGCCAGACCACGATGGACACCTTCACAGCCTGTAAATCCCCGAATCCTGAGGGCACAAACAAAGCGGCCTCGGACGCTCAATTTAATCCTATGGCAGCCCCGGCTTCAGAGCCTAGTAACACCCAGATACTCGAAGCCATCAAGCTTTTCCAGGCAACAATGGAAAACAAAATAGATGCCGTTGCCACAGACCTGGGCCTCCTGCGTCAAGATGTCCGCTCCCTGGCCGGCAGGACTGAGGCGCTTGAAACACAAGTCTGGGAAAACACTGAATCCAAAACTCACCTTCTTCGGGACGTCGACGAGCTTCAGCAAAGGGTCAAGAACTTGGAGGACAGAGCCGAGGAGGCAGAAGGGAGGGCTCGCTGGAACAATATACGCCTCCTCGGTCTGCCAGAGGGTTCCGAAAGGCTCTGACCCCACTAACTACATAGAGAACCTCCTTCTACAAGAGGTGGGAGCTGGCAAACTCTCCCAGGGCTTCACCATCGAGAGGGCCCACAGATCCCTGGCTAGGAAACCACCGCCGGGGGCCCCACCCAGGCCGGTGATAGCAAAAGTTCTCAACTACAGGGATCGTGAGGTCATTCTGGCCTTTACCCGAGCTCGCGGCCAAATCCAATGGGACTCTGCTAAAATCGCCATATATCCTGATTACACCTCAAATGAACAGAGCGCAGTTCATACATACCAAGGCCAGATTGAAAGCCGCTGGGCTGCGTTATATGCTCTGTATCCTTCTAGACTTAAAAGTACTGCATAACAACAAGGCGCACTTATTCGACACTCCGGCCCAGGCCAGGGACTGGATGGACGGATTACAGATCCCTGATATTGAGGAAAGGAAACGGAGACCGAGATCACAATCCTCCTGTCATTCTGGGGGGGAACTATACTTGTTTGAACTGCTACACAGCTGAATGGATCCTCCTCGCGGAGACCCGGAGTCCAAGTTCACTCCACCCCCTGATTGTTTCCTTTTTTTTGGGTACATATACCCGCCCATAGGGCACCTGGAGACCAATGCACGGTCCAACGGAGCAGAAATGGGACAGTCATAACGAGGGTAACCTCGCTGGGCCAGTTCTATGTTTGGAGTTTTTATAGTTAAGAAGGGAGGGTGGGAATAGGGGAGTTTTTGCACAAGTAGGGGACATACACTGGGACATATCGAGACCACGGGAACAATTGACACGCAACGTAGCACCTCCTAGATCCCGAGCTCCACCCGTTGCACACAATAAACTACACTACGCCTATGGCTGACACAATAAGTGTCGTTACCTGGAACGTCAGGGGCCTGAACAGCTTTGTAAAACAACGGCGGGTCCATACCTACCTGAAAAGATGCAAGGTCGGAATCGCCATGCTGCAGGAAACTCACTTAACTCCCAAGAAGCTAGAAGCCCTGGCAAAAACTTTGCGTTGTACCCTAATAGGTTCGACTTACTCCTCCTATGCCAGAGGGGTTCTGATTTGGATTGCCCCTACTGTTCCTTTCAATCTCACTAGCACTAAAACAGACAACAAGGGTAGGATGGTGGTGGTGTGCGGCTCCATAGAGGGCAAAGAGGTATGCTTGGTCAGTACTTACGCACCCAACCATGACGCAACTGCCTTCTTCCATTCCCATCACACGCAACTCAGCCCGTATGTGGACAGAATTATGATATGGGGGGGTGACCACAACTGTACCCTTGACCCTCTACTTGACAGATCCGATAACAAACACGATCGACCCTCCCCTCCAGCTAAAATACTTTCCAAACTAATCCAACAGTTGCAACTCAGTGACCTATGGAGGGTCCAGCACCCTGAGCAACGTGAGTATTCCTTCTACTCCCCACCTCACGCTGTACACACCAGGCTGGACTACATCTTTCTCAGCCTAACGCAACAGTCCATATTTGTTGATGCGCGCTACCTGCCTAGGGTGCTGTCGGATCACTCTCCCCTTTTAGTAACCTGGGAGGTGTTCCCGCCCACACCCCCTATACCCACATGGTGGCTGAGGGCTGAGGCCCTACTTGACTCTGCATTCAAGGAACGCATAGGAGATAGCACCGAGGAATATTGGCAAAATAATCTGCATAGCGTTAGACACTTGAGCACAACTTGGGAAGCATATAAGGTGGTCATGAGGGGCGAGATGATTGCAGCAGTTGGGGGAGCTCAGAGATCTATTACATCCTCGCTTGAGGGCGCAGAAAGGGACCTGAGTACGCTCGAAGGTAGGGCTGACCCATCCCCTGACCACTTACAAAAAATGGCCGAATTTAGACAAACCTGCTTAACTCATTGGGAATCCCTCGGTAAACTGAGTTACGCCAAGCACACAGAGAGAATCCATGCTCTGGGAGACAAGCCCGGGAAACTCTTAGCTTGGCTCTATAAAAGGGAGACCCCCAGGCCACCCATCTGCCACATACTCACTCCCGACGGCACGGCCGTACATACCCAACAAGAAATCAATTCGGTCTTTACCGACTTCTATCGTAACCTGTACTCCGAAGCCCCGCCCCCCCAGACACTAGGATCGAAGACGCCCTTGATGGCATCGACCTACCTAAACTAGACTTGCAATTGGCTGAGACCCTTGACGAGCCCGTCACTCCCGAGAAGGTCAGGGTGGTAATTAGATCGCTACCAGCTGGGAAAACCCTGGGTTCGGATGGGCTCCCTGGGGAATTTTACCAGACCTATGAGGAAACTCTTGCCCCAATATTGGCCCAGGTCTTTAATGAGGCCTTTGAGCGTGGTACCCTGCTGGACTCCATGAACAAGGCCGTGATTATACCCTTACTTAAACCGGGGAGGGACGGGGCAGATTGTGGTTCATACAGGCCCCTCTCTATGCTTAATGTTGACTGTAAGTTCCTTACTGCCCTGCTTGCTAATAGACTGCGCAGAGTTATCCCTCTGTTGATCCATCAAGACCAAACGGGATACGTCCCGGGGCGCTCCATCACCGAGAACCTGCGCAGGCTGCATCATGTCATCTATAGCACTGAGGGAAGGCCGCAGAAACTTGCAGTGGCGTCACTTGACGCCACCAAAGCTTTTGATTCTGTGAGGTGGCACTGGCTGTATGCCACCATGGCAAAAATGGGGATAGGCCCTGTATTCCTAAAGTGGACCCAGCTAGTTTACGCCAGCCCCACTGCGAGAGTACGCAGCAACAAAACCTATTCCGCTAAATGGTCCCTACACAGGGGCACCCGCCAGGGGTGCCCTCTGTCCCCCATGTTATACATCCTTGCCGCTGAACCAGTGGCGGCCTACCTGAGACAGGAATATGGGGAGGGAGGCATTAAGATAGACGGTGTGACCCACCTCATCTCTATGTACGCTGACAACACCCTATTGTACCTACGGGACACTGAGTACCTCCTTCCGTACATCCTGGAAACCCTGGACTGCTTCCACAAGCTCACCGGAATCCAGATCAAAAGGAGCATGTCTTGCCTTTACCCCCTCGCAGCACTTTACACCGATGAATACAGATCCCTCCCCCCTCTAGATCTCGAATGGCAGGCTACTTCTTTCAAATACTTGGGGATAACTATACACCGCAACCCAGCCACAGAACACATCCTTAATACCGTAAGGGCCAAAGACTCTCTCACGAAATCCATGGAGTTTTGGGGCCGGCTCCCGCTTTCGATGGCCGGGAGGGCTGGTCTCCTTAAAATGGTTGCCCTTCCCCGCCTACTACATAACTTCACTAACGTCCCCTTCAACATCCCCCCCACATTTTTTAAAGAACTCAACAAACTCTGTAGGGGCTTCCTCTGGCAGGGAGGTAGGCACAGGGTGGCGTTGGAGACTCTCCAAAGACCATACGAGAGGGGCGGACTTAAGATCCCCAACTTTGAGCTGTACTTCCTCGCCAGCTAGCTGAGACATGTCACGCAATGGATGGCTGATGAGAGCACGACAGACACTCACCTCCTTCAGCCGGCCCTCCACAGGTTGTTACTCAGAGACATACTGTGGGCTGGGGAGGGTGCTACGAGACACTGCCCTTACCTCGCCAAGCTCGGGATCCGGCTTTGGAAAAGGGCCTGCAAAATGGTCGGGTCGGACGACCCGTTCTCCCCACAGATCCCTATCACTGCACTCATGGTTAATCACTCTTGGGGGCATGATGAAACACGTACACAATGGGAGCCCCTCGGGGTGGCCATGCTTGGGGACTTGAAACAAGAACAGGAAATCCTAACTTTTTCGGAACTCTGTGAGACCACGGGCCTCCCTGCAGGACAGTTCCTGTTGCACAGGGTGGTTGTACAGGCTTTTCGCAGGAGATGGCCGGTCGCTGCTGACCTGACTGAGGAGAATGAATGCATCGAAATGATACTGAACTCCGCTGAGGGGGGCCATGAAACCTCACGAATCTACGAAGCCCTGTTGTGGGGTACGACCAGGGGAGACATCAAATGCAGGAGTAAGTGGGAAACTGAACTGGGCCTTGTTTTCGAAGACAAAGATTGGGATGATATAACCCACTACCATAAGAAGGTTTCCAGGAACGCCCGCTTGCAGCTTATTCAACTGTACATCACCAATAGAGCGTACCTCACACCTGAAGCCATATCAAGATTCACAGGTGCTGGAACCCAGTCATGCCCCAAATGTAGTGAACCTAGAGCGGGAATGACTCACATGTTCTGGGGCTGCCCAGTAATCAGGGAGTCCTGGTCACAAGTGAAGGAGAGAGTGGCTGGCGCAGACATCTTAGTTGAGGTGGACGAGCCTACGGCCTGCATCCTTGGCAGATATAGGCGAAACAGGAAGAACAAACCCCTATCCAGGCTCACTGACCTTATATACATTACAGCCAAAAGACGTATTGCCATGGGGTGGAAAAGTCCCAGAGGTCCACACATGCCCCTATGGTGGGGTGACCTCACGAAGTGGATCATAGCTGAAACCGCGGCATGGGAAACGGCTATCCATGTGCAAAGACTGGATTCCAGCGAGGAACTACACTGTTGGGTGGCCCTGACAGTGCCCTTGCTCCACCCTGAGGCGGATGATACGGAACGGAGTGGAGAGAGTTGCCCGGATACGGGCACGGACTAGAGAGGAACAGTGAACTAACCGTGGTCTTGAGGGGAGGAGGGGGGGAGAGGGTGGGGATGGGGTTTTGGGTTGTTTTCTTGATATGCTTGACCAATCGCCAATGATGTTTTTCTTTACTCTTTGTCTATCTCATGTTAATAAACCAATAAACAAATTAAAAAAATATATATATATATGCTTTCCATTATATTTGGGACACAGAGAAATATTTTTTCTTGATTGTGCGCGAAAGACACGTAAAATGACCAATATGATTGCCACAAATCGCGACTGATGTATAGAATTGCAAGACTACATTCATTTGGCAGTGATAGATCAAAGCTACGACAATATAGGAGACAAACATGAAATGTTAGTGGCCTAAGTGACATCACATCTAGAGTACACTTACTCATTGCTTGGATTGCGAGGGCGAACTGCTGCATGAAGTTCATACCATCATAATCCTCAACACAGATTGTGTGAAGCAGGCTGCCCTGAAGTCATGCAGCTCGGTAACACATTGCAGCCGTGTCTCGTCTTCCGATATGTAGGACAAGCATCCAGAGTTTTCTCGGCAGCAGCAGTTCTCCTCGGTTGGCATAACCTCACACCGGTTGCAGGTACACCAATTGGAAACGTCCTCCAGCGACTAGGCTCAGGCTCTTGATCTGGTGATTCGTCCTCTCAACTGTCGTCCGAAGCCCCATCGTTTCCGTATCTTTCTCTTTCGAGTAATTCTGCCTCGGAATACTCCGGCTCGTACTGGTAGGGCTGTATTGTTGCCATTATGTGACAAAATTAAAATAGATAGTAATGATAGTACTAGTATCTGTTCGCACGGGCTATGAGCAACAAAGATAGCTGAACAGAGCAGAAACGAGCCACAGGACACACAAAAAAAGGCAGCGCATTGACGTTGTGAAATGGGCCATACGTGTCTAGTGATGTCAGAATCAGGGCTGGAGGATATGATTTAGTGCCAACAGTGCAGTTCACCATAGGGCAATGCAGCAACGGATAAGATAAGCACAAGATGGCCACACCCTGCTGCCTGATTTCGCATGTATAAAAGTGAGGAAAACTACGGTAAGGTACATAGGAAATGTTTGTACGATCGATCAACGTATGCTTAAAAACACATACCCGAATGCTCGGACAGTAATATTTCTGAGCACACTATTCCTTTAATTGCTTAAATATTAGCTAGGGCACACTGATTACATCACACAAATGCAACATCATCAACAATAAGGGAAAGAAAATGTTGATGTGAAAAATGAACATGCTTTGTTGGATGACTTATGAGACACATACTATATTTATATTTCGAATGATTGCAACGTTGGTGAAATATAACCTGCAGTATGTCATACATAGTTAATGGATTGCAAAAAAGTATGTTCATTGTTTCTAAAAAAAATAAAATAATGCCTTTCCAAATATAGTTCAAGATCCAGATAACCCATAATTTCATACACACTAGTAGGATCAAATTCAAGAAGCAGAAAACACCTTTATCGTTCGTACCCTCATCATGTAAACATATTTCCTCCAGATTTACATTTAAAATTCATGTTACATAAGCATTTCCATTTTTCAATGTTAAGGGCTACCTTCTCCTTGTTTAAACAGACCGTTAGTTTGTTCTGATATGAAAAACATATATATTTCCGTTAGTATTCTTCTCTCGACTGCCGCCAAGTAGTTCTAACACTTCATCCTTTTCTTGGTTTGGAAATCCGCCCGCTCGTTATTTTTAAATTAAGCACAGAGCGGGTGACCCCTGCCACCATACATTTTCACATATCATACATGACGCTTTGCTTTGTAGTAGCTATGCCTTTTCAAAATAAAAACTCCATCCTTTTCATTTGCAAACTTTTGCTTTTGAAAATAACGAGTCAACCTGGAAAAAGGAAATCTTTAGATTTGTAAGTGGGGGCTGAGGAAGGGGTGTCAGGCAGTGGTAGGTTTATTGACAGAGGAGGAATTGCTGTTTTTCCAAAGTTGCTGCTCAACCCAGAAACACCAGGGAACAAGAAAGAGCATGCAGGTCTTCTGCCACAGCAGCTCTGTCCACCTCAGGTGCCGATATGTGAGAGGTAGAGCGAGATACCATTCACCCTGCCTCACCTGTGATGGAGTTGCCATTCTAGAATGCGATAAGTAACCGCCCCTCCTCACCCCCGAGGGAGAGATGCACATAGGGCTTCACACTCAGCACATCCACTCCACCCAACGAAGGGGAGCATGTTCACTGTTCCATGCCGCTCAATGTGACAATTAAATTTGACCTGCATTACATAGGTCTCACAGTAGCAGTTGTTTCTGGTTATTTTCCATACCTAATGTAAGAATTGCCCCACCCACTGCAACCATTTTGCTGCTTGCCTGTGCCTCATTGCCCTTTTCCACACCACGAACACATTTAAAAAATAATTCTGTACGGTTAAAGAAACTTCAACCTTTAAAACATCAAACAATAAAACACATACGTAAATCACCAATCAAAGTAAGATTTGATTCCATCATAGTGAACACACAAATCAAACATATTAAGCAATAAGAAATATATAATATAAGAATAAAATCCCACTAATGAAACACTAGTAAGAAGGTACATCAGATCCATAGGAATTCAGTCAACAGGACAATTTATTTAAGCTCCTCAAAAAACCTGTAACGGCTATCACTGCAGACCTGGGGAAGCAACCCAGGCATTTTGGCCAAAGTTTCTCACTATCAATAAACTGTTCACTGTCAAATAACTTCTTAAAAATCAAAGTGTGCTGTGCAATTAGTGAATTACAAACGGTAAACAGATGGTTCAACATTTGTAATTCAGTTTTATCTTTATAGAAATGACAAAAGACTTCCTCCTTTAATATTAAGTTTCAACGTTACAAAATGTCCCTAGTAGGAAGCGGGTTCCAACTGAATCTTCACATTTCCTACCAATAATATCGATTTGGAAAAATATTCAGAAATGGTGCTACAACCCCAAGTGTTCTGTGCTCCAAATAGAGATGGGATAGACAAGGATATTCAAGCAATTTATTAATCTTGGAGCACCAATCATCCTTAGGCAATGGAAATGTTACTGCGCCAGGACAATCCCAGAGGTCCAGTGATTTTTTCCCCAATCTTCAGAAGTAGGCTTTCACACTGGTCCCTCACCAGATTTAGGATTGACACACTATCATGACTCATTGCAGTGCTTAAATCAACATATAAGGATTTCTCAACAAGGTAAAGTATGCTCCTCTACAATGGCAAAAGCCTCCATCTGACTTTTGCTTGTAAGATATGATATGATATGGCATTTATAAAGTGCCTATATACAGGTGTTTCAAGGTGCGACTTGTGCCTTATTACTAGTGCGAGTTGAAACTTGTGAACCGTGGACCCTTTAAGGACTTGAGTGCTAATTTATAACAGATGGCAACAATAGGGACCGCATTAGCAACTTACAGAACTTGTCACCAGATCAACCTTTTCAGTTTATCAAAATAATCAAAAATCCAAGGGCGGAATCATTCTAGACCATAAGTTATTTAAGGTATCACTTTATTCTTGTAAAAGTTCAAAACTGGCTTCAATGAATATCTACCATACTTCTGATTGATCGAAATCATCTGACCCACCAGGGTTTGTGCTTTTTGATTCAACAGTTGATGGATAAAAGCCTTCTCCAAATGACTACATACTGGGAAACCTAAATAAACCAGGTTATCCTCCTGAATGAGCACATCATTCAGTAACTGACATTTAAATGAAGACTTCCTTTTACCTTTAGTAAACGGAAAAATCTTAGTTTTGCCCGTATTAATGACCAGCAAATTTACTCTAGCAAATTCAGAAAAGCACTAAGTAACCTCTGTAGGCTGATTGTAGTTCTATCAAATAGGAGAAAGTCATTGGCATATGCCAACCAGACACAACCATATTATCCTATTTTAGGGGGATCAGACTTGAGTCCTGTGTCCCTTTGTAGTAGAATTGCTCGATGTTGCATCAAGTAATTTTAGACTTTTGTTTCACTGTCTTCTTTAGACCAACTTTATGCTCCATATCAATAGTCAATTTAATAATCCCCCTCAATTTAGCTATCATTTTTCTTTTTGCACGAGCAAGATCGCTATAAAAGCTGTGCTGATGGACAGCTTTCTTAGCAGGTTTCCAATGGGGAATACTGTTCTAATGATGTCTTGCATTAAATTCTCAAAAAATCCCATGTTAGTAGTCAGCATCTTTCCACCACGTATGTGGTCCTGCTCAGTAAAGCAGCCATTTCTTTATTAAAAAGCTCAATGGTTCTATCTTTCCAGCTGACCCTACTCATACCAGAGTTAACTAATAAACCAACAGGAGCCCCTGTATACTCCTCCCCCACTCTTAGATCAAAATAGAGAAACAGCATATGATGATCGCTCCAATTTGTTCTTTCAATGCGCGTCAACTTCCATCTTTCAAAAAGGGAAAAGGGAATTCATCAATGATAAAATATTCTAGAATTGATTTGCTGGCCCCCTATGCCAAGGTAATTTGTGAGGAATGTCCCCTGAAACTTCTCCATTCACCATGCACAAGTCGAGGGAAATGAGACAAGAGACCCATCTAGCCCCATATTGATCCTTACTCACTTTACCTGAAAAGGGGAAAAGTCATTGCCCTCGGCCAGCGCTCAAAGCAAATTCAGGTCCTCTGCAAGCAAAATTGTCCACAGATCACAGACAGCTTTCCAGTTTGTAATAACTGTGGTCAATTTATCCAAGAACAACAATTCACTAATACCTGCATGCCAATAAAAATTGATCAGAATTAGGCTTTTAGGAGCCAGCCCCCAATCTGTAGTGGTATCTACTAATAATGTCCCCTTCAAAGAGGATATTGTGTTATTTACCTTAAATCTACAACTAGACTGAATTGCAATCAGCATCCCTCCTGAAGGGCACCCTCCTCGGATCTTACATGCCGATTGTGCAAAAATACAAAAACCATGAAGAGTATGACAGCCAATGAGATATATCTCCTGCAAAAAGAAAATGCATTGTGATCTAAAGATCCCCATCACATCTGCGTTTGTAAATAGATGAACATTCCACAAGATCACCTTTAAGTCATCTTGCTCACTAAAGAGTAGTCTCGGGCCCCAAGTTAGTCCGATTTTTCATTCCATGTCGAGCATTTACCAACCATGGCCAATCCCTCTGGTCAGCATTTTGGGTACTCATTTTTCTGGTGAATTCAACTTGCCTTGATCCACTACCCTCACTAATTAGAGCGATAGTAACATAATTTCCTATCATGGTAGAATGGGTTCAAGTTGGCTGTGATCCCAGAAATAGAAAATTCACTAACATCAAACCCTTACTGGCATAGGAATATACTCCTTCAAGATGATATCATATATTATTCTTGAGCCAAAATGAAGTAGGACTTGATTGTTTCTTACTGGATCAAAAAATTAAACTCTGTCTATATCATCATCATTATCCCTAGTTGAGATTGAACTAAGATTAGGCATTTCACAAAAGATCATCAGAATACTTGTTCTATTCAGGCATAATGCCATATCAATTTGAAAGAGACTAGTCGCCTGCAACATTTAGACCTAAGGGCCAATTTGTGAGATATCACATGGGTGACTTCTTACCTTGTTTTTCAAAAATTACTAATTTTTGTTGATAGTGGACCACTCATGTCTGGACCTGTTTCAGATGGTAGTCTACCATGAGCCCCCTTTAATACACTGTAAACAATATTTGAGTTTTCACTCCCAACAGACTTCAAACTCTCTCCCATATTCCATGATATCCCTCTAAAACCATTTAAAGGAGTGCACAAATTCACTTTATTGTGACCTGACCTTGCCAAACTCTGTCTAAGTAATTTTTTGATGCAGTGAACGATCATGAGGAGGCATAATGAAGGCACGCCCCTGTATGCGTACGCCAGAAAAAATACAACCCACCAGGGAAAAAGGACAAGAGATTTCTCGCAAGGAAAAAAAGGAAAAAAACGTTTTAATCATACAAAAGTAAGGGTTCAAGCAAAGAACTCTACTGCTCAAGAACATTCTGGGCAGAATTAGTGCAAGCAGAGGCTTATTAGGCAGCACATCGTCATCACTACAGGGTAGAAAACCTTTGTGGCTGGTTGGTGAGACACTATACATGGTCGTGCTCCATAGGGGAGGTCAGGCTGCGATTGGTTCCAGCCCCGTCGGTCTGTCTTTCATCACGTGGGGTCAGCTTGGCACATCTATCCAGGGGCTGAAGTCATGCTCCACACATGTTGCTATTACAGTTCTATTGCAGGATAATGCTACTCTATCATTATGGCATGCACCTGGGAACTTCAGGTAATGGGACAGGGGGAGGAACATGATCATGCTGCCCCACACATTATTTGCTCAGTTTGTATAGCACTCTCTGCACCGAAGGCTTCCACCCTCGTTTTGAACTATAATGTATTTCTCCCTGTATCTCGTATTACAAAAGGTGCAATTATGGGATAAAGTGAAATGGTTGTGTTCATTTAGATCATCAATGAACATTGGTTTTACGGTTGGTGGTCTGAGGTCACCTACTATTGCAGAATTCAGGGGTCCTGTATTTGGTCAATGGTGGGTGCCATTACTCCTGGTGGGCTGGGTGGGAGTTGGAGGTCTGCTGGTGGCCGGGCTGTAATGAATGCATGCCACGAGCAACATGGTGCTGTCTCGTGGCCTTGCATGGCGCATTCCTCTCTTGGATAACAAGTAATTGCAACAGTTAAGGAACAAAGGGACGTTTCTATGGGAATTGGCAGTATGGGTTTGTCTGCCCTTAGTGGTTGTCCGCTAGGCCTGTGATAACCACACGGCCATGCAGGAATGAATGTGTCTACCATAACTACAAAATGGCATCTTTTTATATGCGCTCTCTAAGTCTTAGCGCTTGGGCCTGTTCAGGGTTGTCCGCCAGGCCTATGTTTACCACACGGCCATGCAGGAAGGAATGTGTCTACCATAACTAAAAAACGGCATCTTTTTATATGCGCTCACTAATTCTATGCATCTATAATTCATGCAAGATTGTGGTTTTTGCTCCTTCAGCTCCTTGCCCCCTCCACTGGAACTCCCTTCCTCTCTCTATCCGTTCCATCCCCACCTATTCCTCCTTTCGTGTCTCCTTAAAATCTCTTCTCCTCTCCCCTCCCTGATACTCTGACCCTCCTCCACCGTCCCCTCTCCCCCTTTTTTATCCTCCTCTTCTTACCTCTTTCCCCTTGCCTCGTTTCCTCTTAAATCCCCTCTCCTCCTCTCTCGCCTTCAGCTCACTTCTTGTTCCCCACTCCCTACCCCTCTCCACCCCTTCCTCCCTCATTTATCTTGACTGGCAAATTGTTCTAGTTGCTGTATTACTGGTTTGACTCATATTTTGTAATTGCTTCTACTGTTATTGTATTCTTGTTGTTATAATGTAAAGCGCTTTGGCGTAAAAGCACTATATAAAAACAATAAACATAAACATAAACCTGCCTCACTCTAAAGTGCCTAGGGGGATGGGAAAGGCTAATTTCCTTGCCAACAATTTCCTCCTGGGTCGAAAAAGATATAGGATTGCCCTTATTTAAGAATGGGGTGGAATTAACAATTGCTTGCAATTCCTCCAGTGCGGATTTCCAGGAGCAATTGACCTTATCCCTATCGACTTGCAGGTGCTGCCCATTCTTATAATGATTTGACTTTTGGAGCACAAGCTTGATGCCCACACTGGCTAAAACCTGTAGGTACGGAAGAGCTTGAGTTCTGCCCACTAGACCATTTTTCCATTGTGTGGTTGTTGATCAGAAATTGAGAATAATCTTTAACCAATTGATTTATTTGACGGGTAGTTTATCATTTCCAGGAACGACTCGAGTACAGTTTGATCCTGAATCTGTTCTCCCCTCAGGTATGTCACCATGCAAAAATGATTGAAGTTTTGGGAAGGTGACTCGCGCTCAGGATAAGATTGGTTCAAAAACAGTAAATTGGTATGAGAAATATACAAAACCAAGTCAGGCTATGATAGCCAGAATGTATTCTATGTAGTGTACAGCCGACAAGTGTTTCGAACACCTGGTCGTTCTCAAGGCCAATTTCTGAAACATGTGATTCAATCACCTGGAAGCTCTAACCAGTCCTGAAACGGGTAGAGAATGTCTCGAGCAATTAAGTTCTCTTTTTACAGTTTTCTGAAGGGGTAGAACGGGTGCTTCCAGGTGTGATGGTAATACTACATATTTTTTAACTCTGCACTTTACACCAGCTTCCTCATAAACTCTTCTACCCTTTTTATAGAATGTCTTGGAAACAACAATGTCCAATAGCAGGGGCAAAGTTCGAGAGACAGCTCCCACAATAAACATCCAAGAAACGAAAACCGTGTGAGCTGATCGTGGTTCAATTATATGTTGCATCACCTGCTTGGTCACTTAAAAGCTGAAGCTAAAACACTAAAGTTAAAAACCAAAGCTTCAAATATAAAAACTAAAAGAATGACTGAATAGGAGCAAGAGAGCGAGACAGACGTAAGGTGTGCAGAGCTTGGAAGGGTAAAGAGCAGTAGCGGAGGCAGCTTTTGGTGTCAGACGAATGGATAATAGGGTGCGAGTGGAGAGACTGGGGGGCCCACCGGGGACCAGGAGGGAGCCAGAGGAGGGCTGCAGCCACCCTGCCCCTCCCCTTGCCCCACCACTGGTAAAGAGGGCACCAAATGCACAAAGCAGCCACTCTCCAAGATACACGTATCTTGCACTGTGAGCTAGAAACTGAGAGGGTTGTTTCTCTCTCCAGCAGTTGGCTTGGGTTGTAAATCAGCAGACAAGGGGTCTGATTTTTAAAAGCATTTCCCTAATCCCATTGGAAAATCCCTTTGTAAATCAGGCCCAAAGGCTTGAAAGTGGGAGCGGAAGGAGTTAGGCAAATGTCCACTACCAACTTCAAGCAGGGGTTGGCTCCTACTCCTATCCCTTGAGCAGCAATATAACTCCATCTACGCTCCAGGTGCCCCTGCACACCTCTGGCACCTCTGTGTCTTCACTCTCTGCTCTTTGCATGTGGCATTGTGTAGAACTAGCTCCACTCGACTTCCTGGAAACTGTTCTGCTCCTGTCTCATAATAGGCGTGTGACTGAAGCCACACCCATCACTCCTTAGTTAAAAGAGCATTATAAATATGTTAAGAATAATGCAATCGTTCATTGAAAGAAGAGAATATGTCTTCATTATTACAATAAACATTTTAGAGGGGTAAACAGAAAAGATTTGTACATTGGTAGATTAATTGCTCTTACATTGCCAGAAAAAAGAATAGTGAAACCAATAATGTGTACTGCCGGAAATCAGCATACATTGAAATCAAAGAAGGTTCCTGTCAACATTATTTTAGTTCAAAACACCATGATATATGAATATAAGAATTCTAATGCCGCCTGAAATTCCCTTCCTCTGCCAATTCATTTCCAACCACAGAAGAACGCGGGGCAATTTCCAGGACTGATGGCGCGATGGGGGTCTTTCTTGAGGTCCGTGGTAATATTCAACTAGAGGGGGTCATTGGTTGCACTCCTCCTTGCCCCTTGTCCCCAACAATCAAACCAAGGGCAACCACATAACAAGATGGCTTCTCCTTCAGTTTCAACACAAGTAAACCAAAATAAAGTTATTCTATTTAATTTTCAACAAAATCAGACAAAATGAAAGTGCCTGGGCATTCAATAGTCTCCACAATCTGGTCTCCGTCCTGGCAATCCTGGGGAGTTTTCCACACATTGCCAGTGTGTTGTGTTTAAGTATCCCCAGCACTTTTTTCCAGGTGTTTCATATCCATGGTCACCCGGCTTCACCTTCTTGGAAGGATCTTGTTCCAGTGGTCACCCACTGCCACCATCCAGAGCTGGGCAACCTGTGAGAAGAGGCTGGAGCTTACTAAGTTTCTGCTGTTTTTTGGCTGGTTTATAATAATAGGAAACAGCTCAAGAAAGCCAGAAACTAAGGGCATTAACAAACACAACTCAACATTGGCCTAAGTCAGTTTGTGCAGATAACTCCAATAGAATTCAGAAATAAAATTTTAATAGCCATCCTGGAGGACGTGCCTCTAGCTTTTATCTAGGGTTTCTCTTATTGAAGTGTGACTCTTCTGTCTACTCTCCTCATGCCTTTGCAAAGATCATTTGGGAGTCAGTTTTGCAAGGGCCACCTTATAAAAGAGAGCATATATTCAGACACATGTCGAGGCAAAGACGTGGACGATTTCTCAGCTCTTTATGGGGGCTTGGTAGAGAGGCTTACTGTTGGGTTGCAGGGATACATCGATCCAGTTCTCTTGAAGTGAAGTACAAAATACAATCAATTAACAAGCAAAAAATAGAGCGCCTGGCCAAGATGCGGTTCCCGCAGATCTATACAAGAGGGTGGTGGATTCATGGGCCCCGCTGTTGAACATATGTTTAAAGCACACAGAGGAATTTCCCCCCTCACAGAAAGACACAATAATAAACCCAATATTTAAAAAGGGTGATTGTGTGAGGCAATTAGCTTACAGACCGATTTCACTCCTGGATACGTCTTTTAAAATATTTGGTCACATTTTGTTGGGTCGCATTGAGACCTGGATTGCAGCCGCATCAGTGTTGGCTGACAAACATTAAGGTTTACGCCAGGTGTGGGGACATGTGACCAGGCCCTAACTTTATACTTGGTGGGTGGTGGCATCATTATGCACTACTCACTCGCACCCTGCACATATTGGGCTTCATGTTTTGTTACTTCTTAAAAACAACCTGACACCAACTACCATCTTGTACTAACTGTGGTCAACGTATTGATGTCACAGCCTTGAAGAAGATCGTTGTGTAGTCAAAACACGTGTCAGCACCCCTAGTAACAATAAAAGACCCAATGGCAAAACCTCAGAGCAAGAGTGCTCTATATTTACATATTGAAACCGTGCATTGTTCGTAAACAACAGAGATTGTGACTAACTGTGTACGCAGTGCTGATATCGCTGGATTCCAACAACAGTTCTTTGCTCACTCACTTGTCGCATATGAGCACTGCCCCATCGGATTCTTGCAACTGGCAGCCTAACGTACCCTTACCACTTGGACTAGTTCAGCACGGCATCTCGATGTATCTGGTGCTCTCACCTATACTTTCAAAATTATCACAGAACAGCCGTACTGCTGCTCGAATGGTCAAGGACAACCAGTGGCTGATAACATACTCTCAAGGAGTGAGGATATCAAGTGCCTCTTCACCCCAAGAGGTTCCACCATATATGCATTTCCACCACAATCTAACCAACCAGAGAACATACAATATAAGTTCATTAAACTCAAGAGGCTTTGCACCAAGGAAATTAATACAATCTGAAAGAGATTTACTCTGCAGACATACTTAGAAGAAGAGAAAATTCCCAGAGGCCTCAGGATATTCATTTTTACCAACTTCAGTAATCCAGACGATGCAGACCTTGCAGGAAAATTGGAAGACAACATCGTGACTAGTTCTAAACTCATGTTGGAATTACTAATAGAACATGGTGATAGAGAGCATAAGAGACTCGTAACAGCAATTGATATGGTTAAGGATGAGATAGAAGCAAGCAAATCACCAACGAGCTCTAAGGAGAAAAACTACAAAATAATGTATGAGATCCTCAAGACACATCAGGATGAAGTAAAGATAAGAAAATGTAGGAAGTTCTCAAGGGGCGAATGAGATTATAGAGACGACAGGATGTTTACTTTTCAACCAAAATTTGATGAACACTATAAGACCTCATCCAGAGAGCGCAGGCCCAAGAGCTCACCTGGGAGCTCGGACGTAGACAGTGAAAAAGACAACGCCACTGTAAGCCAACCAACAACATCAACAGGAAGAACAAAAAGTGAAAGTACTATAGCCCCCACAAGCAACAACATTAAGGGGTAACATTTTTTAGATCAGATAAAAAAAATACAAGAAAGGAACAAGGCAAACAAACACCAAGCATGTACGATTCCAGGATCCAGTAGAGGTCAATACCTCAATGGTAAGAACAGACCAAGAGGCAAGAGAAGCAGACGTAAGAGGCCAAACCGCTGAGAATGAGGTGTTCCTCAGATTAAGAAGATCACGGACCCAACTGCAGCTGAGAGAACAAAGGTGGTGAACCTCATTCTTAACCTATCTCAACACGTCCTGTTAGATGGGGAAATCAGTATACTCAACAAAGGACTCTCATTTGCACCCACCAGTACTATCGACCATACTAACACCCACATTGATCTTTTCAAATTTACAAGAAAATTTACATTTTTTAAAAAATGGGCAAAAAAAGTACAGTGGAGACAAACAAGCAAAACCAAACCACAAATAAGCAATATCACCATGGACAACTTGGAACAAGGGCATGGACTAGTGAACCCACAGAGCACGATACCCGAAGAGGAATTGTCCAAATCTGTAATAATGGAGGAACTTGACATTGAAGACTGTACTTTCAACACCATAGAACTTAAGAAAAAATCCACCTTCATGCCAAACCTTCAAGGAGATAATGCGATTGACATTTTTTCAAAGGCTGTCACACGTGACTTAGAAAAATTTGAGGACACCAACCAAAGGAACAAGAGGGAGCACATAAATCGAAATGCCCAAGAACTGAAAGACCTCAAGAGGTGGATAAGGGAGGCAACATAATAATCATGAACAGAGAAGATTACATCAAAATGGGATCAACCCATCTAGGTACACCTCTTTGCTATGAAACATTAGCCTCCAATCCCTCTCTCAAGATTAAACAACTAGCAATTGACCTGGTGGCCAAATGGCACAAGCCAGCGCTTGTGACAGATGATGAATTGAAATACCTAAAGATTGACCATCCGAGAATACCGACAATCTACTTTCTCCATAAAGTGCATAAAGCTTATGTCAACATTCCGGAAGGCAAACCAATCATGAGTGCCATCGGATGGGTCACAGAACCCATTGCAAAATACGTCAACAACATAATCTAAAATGAAGTACCTAAGATCCCCACATAGCTACGTGACACTATGCACACCCTCTTGATCTTACAAGAAGTGACTTGGGAGCCAGGATTTCCCCTAGTGACACTAGACATAAAAGTACTGTTCACCACCATCAAGCACACACTGGCGCTTGAAGCAATTGACTATGCCTTTGCAAAGGCTTCAGCCTCTTACTACACATCTAGTAATGACGAAAGAAGTACTTGAATTCTCACTGACTAATAATGTGTTCCTCTTTGATGGAAAATACTACAGACAGACAAAAGGCATTGCAATGGGGGCAACCTATGCATCATCAATCGCAGACCTGTTTATGAGCCGGTATGAGCAAGTTCATGCTTTCAGCAACAAGGACTTCAGCCATTACATCTACATGTGCTACAGGTTTATTGACAATATATTAATGGTTTGGTCAGGCACAATGGACCAACTAAATGCCTTCAAAGAATGTCTCAATAGCAATAGCTTTGGAATCAAACTAACTGGTACCGAAAGCCAACATTCTATTGACTTCCTTGACATAAGGATTACAATAGGCACCAATGGAATACAGACTAAATGGTCCTTTTTTCCACCAGATGCCACAGAAAAACAGTTATGGAGAATATCGCCAAGGGTGAATTTATTTGAGCTAAAATAAATTGCAGTAGCAGTGAAACCTACCTCGAAGAATGCAGCCTTTCCAAGAATCGAATCCTCAACAGAGAATACAAACCTGCAAGCGCATCAACTCTGCAATCATGAAAGCCAGCAGCACCCCACTGAGAAACTAACTCCAGCCAAAGAAAAAGACAGTTCCCAAAGATGAACATATCAGATTGGTAATACAGTACAACCATGGAAAGCTTCAAGTATCAAAAAATATGCAAGAAAGATTGGCATATACTAGCGATTGATAACGGTATTCAGTATTGGATCTCTGATAGACCACAACTGTCATACTCTAGAGCACTGACTCTTAAGCAAATGCTAAGTCCTTCCTTTATTGCGCCACTACCCTCCACCACTGACAATTGGCTAAATAAATAGACCAAGTTGGGTTTCCATAAATGTGGGCCTTATTCGATGTGCCCTCATGCACTCACTACTGACCAGGTCTGATTCAGCACCAACTATAATCCCTGTATTAAACAATGTATTAACCAGGGCTTTAAGTGGGCCGGGGCCAGCCGGGGCCGGGCCCCGGCAGTCTCCAAAAAGTGGGACTGAGCCGGGGCCCTGCCGGGGCCCCCCACCCACCGCACGCAACATTGGCGGGATGCATTATCCCGTCGCGGCGGTAGCCGCGACGGGAGATGCGCCTGCCATGAAGTCAAGCGATCTGACAGAAGTGGCAGCCAACCACAGCGATGCTGTGCCTGGCTGCCACTTCTGTAAATCATAGTAACTGCCTCTGGTGACCTCTCGCGCGAGGGGTCACCAGAGGCAGTTACTGTCCCTTTGTTTCCCCAGGTCGCCGAGGCGTCTTTAACCCTCGGCGAACCTGGGGATTCCTTGACATGTTGCGAGGTTTATGAAAGATGGCTTGAAAAGTACACAATTCAAGCCATCTTTTATAAGGCTTTGCCGACGGACAATTTTGTCCGTAGTCAAAGCTTTATAAAAGATGGCTTGAATTGTGAACTTTCAAAGCCATCTTTTATAAAACAAAATGTTTTAAAAAAAAATGGCCTGAAAAGTAGGCAAACCGTAAGGTATGCACACACACATATATATGCATGTTATATATCTGTGTGCGTACCTTACTATGGTTTGTGTACTTTGCAAGCCATCTTTTCTAAACATAGAAATATGTATTTGCAAAGTACACAAACCATAGTAAGGTACGCACACAGATATATAACATGCATATATATGTGTGTGCATACCTTACGATTTGCGTAAGTTTTAGGACACGCCCCCCACAGGCCACGCCCCCAAATGTGGGCCCCCCCTCGATTTCTTACCCCACTTAAAGCCCTGGTATTAACTGTTGAATGAAATTAGTCATCTATGTGATTATCTGTGTGTGCAACCGGAAGTACATAGGCAGCACCATTCAAAAACGTAGGACAAGAATACATGAACACATGAACTCACTCAAAACAGCAGACGTCAGGTATCCACTGAGTGTCCAATGGCAAGATGCTCACCAAATGGACAACAAAAGAGACATCAATTTGTGAGTCTCAATGTGGCCAAATTTGATTACAGAGGCGGCAAACGAGAACTGAAGCTGCGCCAGCAAGAAGTGCAGTGTATATGCAAAACTAGAAATGTTGAACAAGGCCTAGATACTGAACATGAGTTAAATGTTTTTCTGTGACATAGCTCTATCATCGTTCCACTGAATGTTCAGTTCATCTGTACCGTATTGACATCTATTTGTTTAATTTAGATCTGGAAACGAGGAATACTGGCCATAGACACACCACCAGGGGGCAGTATAGACTAGCCGCCCACTAGCGCACCACCTGCCTCAACCCAGTAAACCATGTGTCCGTTAATCATCATGAGTAATTTATGAGCATAAGACAACTACTTTATCAAAGACTTCTGGCCCTCTGGCTGCTCGAAACCCTACATTTCCCCCCTCCTTCTCGCTCCCGTGGTTTACACTCCCTGCCAGCAACACACCCCCTAGGGTCAAGTGGAGTTTAAGCCCCCACTAGCTCCCCACCAGTCATTAGCCCTGCTAACCATGGGGCACACAAGCATGGCTAGCAATATATATTTTTTGATAACACTCCTATTAGCAATCCCAGCGATTTAGCTTTCAGCTACTTTTTCCTTTACCATCTTAAACCGGGGGTTTATATTATATTAGATTCCTACCCCAAGCTTTGAAACTGCCCCACTTTACACTGACCAAGTCAAATCCTTGACCTCACTTAATCTCTATCTTGATTACCTGAAATGATCTCGCTCAGAATAACTTTTAAAGAAACCATACTCTCTGGACCTGCTAAACCACTCCACATTCATGTATCTGATTGCAACTCCTTAATCTAATCAAACTGATAAACTCAGTCCTCCAAAATTATTCTCGAACATTGAGGACTTCATCACGTAACCCTGTCCTTCTTAGACCCGGGTTATCCTGACTACCCACTCACAACACGATAACAGAGGCTGCCATGTGATGGGGCACAGCCATTCATTTAATCTGGCAGAAAGGGCCAATCAGAAACATAGCTGGAGCAGCCAATGAGCTCCCCTCTATGGGGGTCATTCCGAGCATGGAGGTAAGTTTACCGCTACATGCTATTCTGACCCCTCAGACCGCTAATTACGGAACCGTAAACTACAATGCCGTAATTATCGGTCTTGGGTCTTGCGCGCGCCCCACTATGCCGAAATTAGCGGCACGGCGTAAACCGGAGCTGATCGCAAGTAAGGAACACACGTAAATAACGGCCTCCTCAAGCCCGTAAAGTACCTTACCGGCATGGAGTACATACAGGCATCTCAGAGAAGGAGTAAAGAACCCTGAGCAGTGGTTCCCAGAGCCACAGGTGCACACAATCAGCACAGATGGAGGCAATGGAGTCTGCCACAGCAGAAAAGGAACACACCCACACACCACACCCCCTCCCACACCAAGATGACACCAATAGAACCAGCAAGGGCACAACCACAAAAACTTCAGCAACAACACCAGGACCCCCCTTTGAGGAGACACAGGAGGAGAAGGAGGAGGAGACAGGCCCTGCATGCAGCACCAGTGCAGCCTCCGTCACCACCCCAACAGCCCCCATGCACACGCAGCATGTCCGGCCACTCAAGGAAAACCCTTAGCAGATAGACACCCCTGACCATCTTGACTGTGACACCGTCACCACCATATTTGGCCTGAGACATAACGAGATAAGCAAGCAGCATACAAATATACACTGCTAACCTGGCACAAGTGACGGTGTTGCCTGTGCCCCACACCCATGCCACAGGTACCTACCAGCACACAGTGGTGCCCATGCATGGAATGTCACAACCGTCCATTACACGGACACATAAACAAGTGCTGTTTCACCTCCCCAAGCACACAAGGGCCTACCAATCCCCAACATGGACCACCCAGGAGATACACAACAGTAAAGCTGGACCTCATGCATATGGAGGCATGCCAAATGACATTGGTGCCCCTGACAGCACCCACGTGTCGTATGTGGACCAGCATGGCATGCAGGTGGCGGGCAGCAACTGCAAACAATACCACTCCCCCTACGTGCAGATGGAATGCAACGCAACCAAGAACCGCACACATGGGTGGGCCCGACATCAAAGAACTACACATGACTAAAAGGGCCAGCAGTTCACCACACTACCGTGCCACATGGTGCAACATGCAGGATGACGTGCATGGCTGCCTGTTGAGTCGTCTGACTGTGTCATGCAAGTGCATTGGTGCCATGAGGTGGGTGCCTGCATGAACCAACTGGGTTGAAATGATGAAGCCATCGTACGATGTTCACCCCAACAACCAACCTGCCACAGAACCAGTGCAACAGCACATGAGAACAGATTACCACATCGATGGAATAAGGCACTCACAATACACTACATATCCACCATCTGACAAGGGCAAATCCCACTACACTTGTACCACTCATTGGCGGCCACCACAACCGTAAGCACATATAGGAAGACACACTGCATATGCACAATGTGGCTGCCCCCAGCATGGCACCACATTGGAGACCCATCCCTGGGAGTGGATTGAACTGAGGGCAGCAGGGATACCACACCACGTCACCGGCATGGCACACCCATAGGAGTGTTGGGATTCACCATAGTATGGATCAGAGCAGGATGATGACCATGAGCCACTGACTACAGCCATCGCACCCAAATACGATTCTACACAGTACACAGCACCACATGGATCTAACATCAGGACAGCAGCATGCATCAACGGAACATGTACCACGAGATGTCCATGCCATCGTTCACAGACCATCTTGAAGACGCAACCCCCCACAGCATTCCATTGTATTGGACACATATTGTGTCCATGAATGTGCGGAATGCATCCATGGACATGTGCATATGGCCATCAGTGAAACCCTGCCATTTCAGCCAAGTTCAGTTCTTAACCATGGCAGTTCAAACACTCACCTTATTTGGCTAGACATGCAGCTGTTGGTGGCTGTCCCTTGACACCATGGTACATGACCCCTGTCAGTAACCCACACAACAGGCCCAGGGAGCACTAAAACACTGGCAATACCCGTGCATGCATGTAGATGAAGCAGTCACCTGGCTTGCGTAAGGCACATATGAGTTGGCGAAGCAGGACTGGTGGGTGACCCATCCACTGCTATCTGGTGTCCAAAAACCCCATGTCCTATGTGTAGCTGAAAAAAATGTGCATCCCTACAATTGCATCACTTTCCCCTGACATGGTACTGCTACTACCACATGACGATGTGGTGAAGGTGGAGGAGGAAGTGGCAAGAAAGCATCATGGAGGCAGTGCACTTGAGGGACATGTAATGCGCCAAAAAAAGAGTGGACAAGATGTCCAGAACACAAGTCAGCAGAGGGTGGCATAACATGGGCACACAGGGCATTGGATGTGTGTATACTTATACACCATGCACTGTCAGACGTCATTATACACATGCTCAATGATGAATGTCCACAACGGTTGAACTTTGCAACACCAATAGTGTATTGTGAAAAAGGTATTAGTGAGAACATTATCTGCAGCTCCCCCCTCCCCCCCAACTCCACAACAAACCATCACCCCCCTAAACATCAACACCACAACAAACCCCCACCCCCACCCCCCTCCTCCCCAACTCCACAGCAGTGGTCCCATGTAGGATGTAAAGGCCACATGTGACAGCAATGACTATTTTTCTTGCTCCCCTGGTCCGGGGGAGGCATATCCCTGCGCCGCATGGAATGCCGAGTGCGTCTTGCTGGGCTGCCTTGTGTGGCCTCACTGGATGCGGGCGTGTCCGCCTGCTCTGGCTGGGCATTAGAATGGCCTGCCTCAAGGGCATTGGCTATGCGGCCAAGGATGTGACACAGACGGGTTGTGCTGTCAGTGACAGTGTCACACAACCGGTTGGTGCAGTTGGTGAGTGCCTGCCGCATTTCCCTTACTCCATCATGCCATTGAACCCTGGCCTGGCGGTTGTCCTCCATGAACTCTGTTATGAGGTCTGCCAGCTGATTTACTCGACCAGTGCCGAATGATGGAAAACCATCGCTGAAACCACTTAACCCTGCATGCTCGGACGAGGGCTGTACCGGTGGACTTGGGACATCATCATCATACCCCTGCGGGTCTATTTGAGAACTACGGACAGGTGTTGGTGCATCTCCACAGTCACTGCATGAGGCCAGGGGTACAATGCAGGGCTCCGGGGTGTGGACTGTGTGTTGGCCCTCCTCCTCGGACGCCCCACAGATGGGTGCCGGGCTGTCCACACACTCGTCTGGGCCGGTAGCAGCAGCCTCCCCAGAGATGCTCGACTGTGCCGATGTTGTGGTTGGCATTGTGGCTGGCGCCAATGCTGGGATGGATTGTGGTGGGGCAGCATCTAGTGGCCTTTCCGGGGCCGGGGGGGGCTGTTCTTTTTGGTGCAGGGATTCGCCTGACCCTGCCACTACCCATGGAGGTGCTTGGCCCGCTTGATTGTGGCTCAGCACTGTCATGGTCAGTGCCTGTGGGGGTAGAAGAGAGGGACAACATGAGTGATTGTAAGATGTCCTATTTGCATACATGGCTGCATTCACATTTCAGTCAATTGCGGTTTGTGGCCTTTTGGGTGTAGCTACGGCAGTGGTACATGTGCATGAGTATGTCTTGTACGCATGTTTGGGAGTGACTCATCGTGGCCTGGTTATGTGCAGTTTAGCTGGCACAATGCCGAGCCGGCTGCACAGTGTGCATGATGGGATGTGCAAGTTAATGCACTATGGTTGATGTGCGTTATGGACTCGCACTTGGCCCTTGATTGCGTGGGACTTGCCTCTGCAATAGTTGGAGGGGGGATGAGTTGGATGGAAGGAGGGCAACATGAGAAGGTGCCTTCGATGGCCCTTGGGGCAGTTTGAATCATGCAATGGGCATTGGCAGTGTACACTGTGGACACTCACCTCCTTCGGCAGAAGTCATTGCCCCGCACTCCATTTTCCGCACGCCCTCGATCGATTCTGTGCCAATCAGAGCCGCACATGTCTCCTCCCACGGCTCTAGTTGCACAGGGGTACTTGGACCGCCTCCCGTCAGCATGGCCTGACTCTGGTTGCTGGAGAGGAGGCCCCGCACCCGCACCCGCAGGTCATCCCACCGCTTGCGGCAGTACCTGGGGGTGCGGGGGGTGTTGCCTACAGCGCTCACCCTCTGGGAAAGTTCAGCCCAGATGTTCTTTTTGCGGAGGATAGACTCCCTCCGTATGTCGTTGCTGAAAACGACATCTGCATGCTCAGCCAGGAAGTCCACCATGGCCTGGAGTTCCTCTGGGCTGAATCTCCTCTTGCGGATGCGGTCCGCAGCCTTCTTTGGAGCTTTCGGCATGTTGGTAGTCGTCTGGTCCTTTTCCGAACTTTAGTTTGCTCCCAAGGGTGCTGGCGGATGAGGATGGCAATGGATTGTGTTTTTAAATATGGCTGCCGCTCTCCTTCCCGTTCCTGTGCGAGGACGTAATTTCCGGTTCCTTTTTTTGCGGTGACCGTAATTTACGGTATCCGTAAATTACAGTCACCGTTATGTACTGATGCTACTGCTTCCAAGGCAGTGTTGTTATTTACGTGTCGCAGCATGCCGGTAGGGGGTTTGCGGGTCGTTTAGTGGCAGACCGCTTGGTTCTTTTCCAGCATGGCGAAAAGCGCGTGTCCGCGAGGTCGGAATGGGCCGCAATTAGCGGTCTGACGCCAGGGCGGTGTTGTACTTTACGCCATGCCGGAAAATACCGGTACTTACCTCCGATCTCGGAATGAGGGCCATTACTTTAGTTCCAAAGTATGACTCAGGCGGGATCGACCATAGGAGAATTTGTGCAGCCGAGGCTACCAGCCTCCGAAGGTAAGAACTTAGTTCAGGAACCCCCCTGAACTCGATGCACTGCTTATTTTTGCAATTTCTAATCACCCACTGCGACCACGCCAATGGAGAAATCCACCTACGCCCTCACTGCACTCTCTGGAAATTAACATGCACTCAGACTCCGATTTTAATCACAACTCCACAGCCCTGATTTACACGCCACCCAGCAAGCGCTATGTCCACTAAGCCTCGCCACACAGCACATGATGCTTGAGCTTACAACTTATTTTTACCCTGGGGTCCAGGTAGGACTGTGCCGTTTTTTTGCTAACTCTGCTGGTAACCATTATACACTCTTTGACTTGATGCCAATACAAGCATTATTTGGTTAGTTGTTCAAACTCTTCGAACAACACCCCTCTTTTAGGCCCCCGCACCTCCAGTTTTACAATTCGCATCCAAGTGATGGGATGATCCACCCATCCACCTCAACACCCCTCAGCACACCCTAATGTGCCGCACTCGCATGGACTCCAGAGCCACTTATGCTTCCCAAACCCCTCCACGCACTTCTGAGTGGTGGGCTCACTCACCCGTCCCTTTCAACATGCCACATTCAACCTGATGCGTCACACACGCGTGCACTCTCGCAACCATTAAATGCCTACAACATAGCGAGTCAATTATCTTGCCCTAATTGTTCACTAACTACCTGAATGTGGCACAACATGAGGACATTTCCCCAGACTGCCTTGCCTTAAACCCTGGTTAATTATGTGTTAACTGCCCCCTCAAAACCTGGCCTACAACATGACCGCAATCTCTCTGATGTGCAACCATGCACACACACCCCCTTCGATCGCCGAGCGCGCATGCCCCCATGACCCCACACACGCCTAAGTATCCTGGAGCACTGCTCCAATGGGCTACCTCGTCACATGGGTATTCTCGCCACTGCGGACACATAGCCTCACCACCACCGCCTGTACCAGCCCCCAAAGCCAATGCACCTCAAACACTTTACCGCTACCGTTCAGATTTTCTTCACAGCATGCAAAAGGCAGTATGTACTATTGTTTGGGAACCAGCTTACCTTTAACGCTGTAGATACAGGGAGGGTGTCCTACCCTTAGTGTTTTACTGTTTTCCTATCAATTTGGTTAAACAGACTTATGTCTTTGTCATGAGGGATACACTGTAAGGCGATTTAAGTGTAACATGCACATTATTTTCAACCACACTAAACAATAGAATACACAGGTCTTTATCAAATTGACAAGTATTTATTGGTGGTCTTGTTCTGTTTATAATCTTAAAAACAGAATATTTTTGGTGATATGAGCAGCAAGAACTCAATGGTATAAAGTGCTATTTGTGAACAAATCCTTCACCTCCAGTGACTTGTGTAGTTCATCAGTTACAGTAGATAACAGTCACATTACAGCAAGCTATATGAGTACATATTTGCAAATGCCAGACACAAACAGGGTGGCATAATCAAAGGTCAACCTCTGCGTTTGAATCGATGGTTCAGATGTAGTAGGGGTAGCCTAAATGGAGACAGTAGTAGGCCCCGGACGTTTCGGCAAGATTAAGTTCAAGAGCCTTCTTCTGTGGACTGAGAAGGTCTCCCTACAGAAGGAACATATAAAAGGGCTGGCATTAGCCATGTTGTGTGTGTATTCACATATGTGATGTACACTCAAATGACATCAAAAAAACAGGTAAATCTGCTGACACATAAAGACAATATTGGGTGTGTTGTGGAAGGGCACTGACCTTCAGTGTGTTGAGCCCAGGATCTCTCTGCAGGGTTTTATTGCAATTTTCTTAATTTGCTCTTGGGGTCAGGGAGTCTGAAATAGACTGGCTCTGGGATGGTGGTGCAGTGTGTGGACACAGTTTTAAAATCTATACTAGTTGGTCAAACAGTAAAGTAAGGTTTGAGACCTGCGAGTAGTTACCATGCATCTAGGGTATAAGCAGATTCCAATTTGCCGGTTAACGCTCTGATGTCCCCCCTTCAGAGAAGATGGAGAGCCATAGTGGAGCTCTGTCACAGGGCGCCTAGTGTAGGCAGAGTATAGTTGGCAAGTACAAGGTCCTAAAAAGAGGGATAGAACAGGTTACTTCCAGATCACTTCCAGATCGTGCATGGACTCTGGAGAGTCTTAAGAAAAAATGGGTAAGAGCGGGTAGTGGTTCGTACCTGGGCGCACTGTATTAAGTAGCGGGATGAGTTGCTGGAAGCAATGTCTGCTTGCTGCTTCTTCCAAGATTCATGTTTAAATTAAAGCCGAGCTGTGTCCTGGAAGCGGAGTGCGCATGCGTCGCGAGAGAAGCCGTTCACCCTGCGCGCATGCGCACAGCACCATTGTACGCAGTTACAGGGCTATGATGAACAGGTGGATGGTGGCACCTAGGGCTGTGTTCTGGATGTGGCCCACCCTGGAAATAAACCCAGGCCTACTATAGTGAAGGTCGGGGTGCTCGTTGCAATTACTGGTGCGGCAGCGTTGTGCGTGTGAGCAAAAGCGCATGTGTCGGAAAGTGTAGGATAACCTCTGTACGCATGCACGTTAGAGCTGGATTTGGTAACAAGGATATACAGAAAACTGTGCATGATAGTCCCGTGGTTACAGGGCGTAGTTCCCGGGCTTGGGAAGAAAGCTGTATATAACGCCAGGATAGATCAAGGCTAGAAAGCAATTGCTGGTATACCTAAAGTGTAGGGAAAGCGGCTAGCAAAGCGAATAGTGCTGTATAGTTATGTTCGAAGAGGTGACTGGCATATTTGACTAAATAGAAGGACAGAGACAACTTGGGACGGTAAGTAGACATGCTGTACCCATATCATAGGGTGCCGGTCTCAGGGGGTGGGTGGTTTGCTCCCTGTATGGGCCATTGGGTAATGCCTCATGGAGATCATTGGTTATTGAGTTTAGTCTGAACATCCACCAGGCCTCTTTATGGTTGAGGGCACTGGTGGTGTTGGAGGAGGTAAATACTGTGTCAGGGACCCACCATAGTAGATCATCAGGGCCATGTTGGAATTCGACATAGTGTGGCACCAGGGGGGCTGATAGAGTTCTGCTTCAGATTTTGGACCGATGATTCCCTATTATTTTATAGACATTTCTTTTTGTTTGTCCAACATATCTTAGTCCACAAGGACATTCTATTGCACAGATTACATTGGTCATTTTGCAATTGGCGAAGTGTCGAATGTTCCAGACCCTATCTTGAATCAGAAAGGAGGACATTTTTAGGGTAAACCTGCAGCATGAGCACATTGTGCATGGATGGTGGCCTTTAATTTCCCTCATGTCCCAAGTTAAGGATTTGGTGTTCTTCTTGCTCATTCTTGCATTGGTCAGAATGTCCCTAAGGTTTTTGGAGCGTTTGAGTGCAATTGTAGGAAGTTTCTCTTGTGGTAAGATGAGCTGTACCAGTGGCCAGAACTTCTTGATTAGTCCTTTTAGTTTGGTAGTGGTCGGAACAAATGTGGACACACAGGTCAAGACATTGTCTTCTTCACTGCTGCAATTCTTGGGTGTCAGCAGGGATTCTCTTGGTGTATACTTGGCTCTCTTTTTAGTATGGCTGAGGAGTTTCTTGGTATACCCCCTAGCATGTCGTTTTTCTTGCAGAATGTTGGCATGTTTTTGGTACTGTGTCATCTCTGTGCAGTTTCTGCAAAGGCGAAGAAACTGTCCATATGGAAGATTATCCCGAAGATTCTTTGGGTGGTTGCTTTTATAGTGTAAAATGGTGTTCCTGTCTGTTTCTTTGGTAAACAGAGTGAGGGCCCCGTTTTATGGTTTAATAACAAGGTCTAGGAAGTTTATCTCCGCATTGCTGCTGGTCATTGTAAACTTGATTTCCTGAGTTTGTCTGTTCAGCCATGTCAGAAAGTTGACCAAGGTTTGTTTGTCACCTTTCCAGATTAGGATGATTTCATCAATATAGAGGTGCCAGTGATGTATCTTGTCATGGAAGGGGTTGTTACTGTTCAGAACACGGGTCTGTTCATATTCAGGCATACATATTATGGCCATGCTCGGGGCGAAGGCTGTGCCGATGGCTGTCCCGCTAGTTTGTACGTAGAAGGTATCTTCTGTTACTCGAATAGTTCTATTTTGAAGCTGATTGTAACCCTCCTCTGTTGCATATGGTGTGTAAGGTATTGCCTCATGCATTCCACCGCAATATCTTGGGGGATGCTGGTGTGGAGGCTGACAATGTCCATTGTGACTAACAGCTCCTCGTTCATATTGAAGATTTTGTTTTCAAACAGAGTAATAGTGGCCATTGTGTCTTTGAGATAGGTCTGGGTTTCTTGGCAAAGCGATTTCAGGAAATGGTCAATAAATTTACAAATCGGCTCCAGGATGGAGCTGCATCCTGATACTATCGACCTGCCTGGAGGAATGATTTTATCTTTGTGTAGTTTGGGGAGTGCGTAAAAAGCCGGCATTCCTTCTTCTGAAGTGGTCAGGAAGGCTGCCTCCTTGTCAGCAATCCAGTTGTGTTCACTGGCAAAGATTGTCACTTCCTGGATCTTGTTCTTTATTTCCAGTGTCGGGTCCTTCTTCAGCTTTCTGTAGTTGGCTGCCTCATTTAGGAGTTTCAATACCATGTCTTTGTATTGAGTGGTATTCTGGACCACAATCCCTCCACCTTTATCTGCTGGTTTTATCACCGTTTTTTAATTTTCTGTAAGGTTTTTGAGGGCAGTGCGCTCTCCTGATGTCATGTTGTGGCATTGGTTGTGTGGATTTTCCTGTAATGTTTTAATCCCTTGTTTGATACATTTTTCAAAGGTAATGATGATTTGTGCGCCCTACTGAATAGGAGATAACAATAGAAGCACGGGCAGTGCTAGAGCGAAACTTCTTGTTAGCTTAGAGACAGGTACTAATGATCGTTGAAAAATAGTAACTGTACTGGATGCAGGGGGATTTGCCCCACTGCTGAAAGGAGGTGATGAGACTTGGTGTTATGATATCTGTGACCTGTGTACAGTTGTCAGATATTGGAGCAGCGTTAACAGGTTATTGATATTCCTGTTTCATGTTGATTGCTTCCTGAGAGGTGGAGATTCTCTTTTGGGTCATTTAATACAAAGAGGAATAAAACCCCACGGAGACAGAACTACACTGCAACTCCAACGAGAACCCTGCAAAAGAATTGTTTGTGTTTGTCAAATTTTCTTTGTTTTTAAATATAGAGCTATCTTGTTAGATGTTGCATGTCTTACTAACCCTTCACATCAGCCCCTGAAGAATTTCCCGGTATTCAACACGAGACACCAAGTGCCGAAAGAAACATGTCAGGCACAGTTTGTGGTGGTGAAATGAAATTGGATAGTGAATGAAGATAGAATGAATAGAATGTGATTGAGTGAGTTGTGTTTTATTGAGGTATGGCCCAGTGCAACTAATAGCATGACACAAGACACTTTGATGGACAAGTATCTATACTAATTTGCTTACCTGTTGAAGGGCGCTAACACATGCAGACAGAATAAGATAGATGTCTTCTACACTGTGTTAATAGAAGAAGGTTTATGCACTTTAGCCTTGTGAACTTTTTAAAAGGTAAAAACATCTTTTTAGTAAATGATAAATAAAAAATGTGTATTTTTCTATATACTTGTTGTCATGCAATGTTTTTAGGAGGACCGTAAATGAATGTGGTGAAGTAAGAGAATCTACCGCTATTAGGTTGCAACCTTAGATCACAAGCTTTGTGTTTTGATTTATTAAGTGTTGATCCCTTCGGTTTAAGGGGATGCTTGTGGTCGAGACCCCTTAATCTGTTTTTGTTGGATTCTGTTCATATTCAGCCATACATATTATGGCATGCTCAGGGCGAAGGCTGTGCCGATGGCTGTCCTGCTAGTTTGTACGTAGAAGGTGTCTTCTGTTACTCGAGTAGTTCTATTTTGAAGCTGATTGGAACCCTCCTCTGTTGCATATGGTGTGTAAGGTATTGCCTCATGCATTCCACCGCAGTATCTTGGGGGATGCTGGTGTGGAGGCTGACAATGTCCATTGTGACTAACAGCTCCTCATTCATATTGAAGATTTTGTTTTCAAACAGAGTAATAGTGGCCATTGTGTCTTTGAGATAGGTCTGGGTTTCTTGGCAAAGCGATTTTAGGAAATGGTCAATAAATTTACAAATCGGCTCCAGGATGGAGCTGCATCCTGATACTATCGACCTGCCTGGAGGAATGAGTTTATCTTTGTGTAGTTTGGGGAATGTGTAAAAAGCCGGCATTCCTTCTTCTGAAGTGGTCAGGAAGGCTGCCTACTTGTCAGTAATCCAGTTGTTGTCATGATCTCTGCTTCCAAAAGGTCAGGGTTTTCCCAACTCCCTTGGAAGCAGATCCATAACCCAGGTTCCGAGTGCCAACCAGTCCCAATTGGGACCTTTTGGACCCAGTCCTGGCGCCAGTGGCACCAGGCTCATAAATATGCCCAGTCCCAGCGCTGGAAGCGCCGGGCTCATAATGCTTGGGTGGACTTACCTTCAGCAGACCATGCTGCTTACTTGCCTGCCAGTTGAGCCTCTGATCCTCTTCTGTTTGGAACTACTTTTCCTGTTGGGTGGGGCTGGAGCCACTCCCTAGATTCAGAACACTGGAACTCTTCTGGAAGGCAGGAACTCTTTTCTTACCAGGAACTCTTTTCTTACTTAGGCGTGGCTGTGGAAGGAGACACCTAAGCACTACAGGAGGCTATTTAAACCACACCCGGTGGATGAATCTTGCTTTGCGTTATCCTGCAACCTCTGCAGCAGAACGCTCATCGTGTCTTCTGCATCCGGTCCTGGGCCTAAGGAAAAAGGCTTACCATCCTGAATCCAGTCTTCAGCAACAACTATAAAGACAAGAAAGAACAGGTTAGCATTCCGGCATCTGAAAGGCAAAGGCTTACCATCCTGAATCCAGTCTTCAGCAACACCTATAAAGACAAGAAAGAACAGGTTAGCATTCCGGCATCTGAAAGGCAAAGGCTTACCTACTCTTCGTGCGCTCCGGAGGTCTTCACACTGCATTCCGGCATCTGAAAGACAAAAGTTTACCAACTCTTCGCACGCTCCGGAGGCCTTCGGCGCTGCATCCCGCATCTGAAAGACAAAACAAGGTGCGTTTAAAGACATTGGGGAACTTTAATACTCACGTGCCATTACTCCTTTCCACATCTAACCCAGTGGGTATTCCGGCACCCTGCAGCCGCTCCGAACTCGTACCTGCAAAATAAAAAGACAGTTAGAGCGCATAGTGAAGCAGGCAACAAGCGCTTACTTACGTGCTTCTAGGCGCTTCTATTCATCACACGGGCTCCATCTTCAACTCACTTCAGCCCGTCATCCGCCATCGCCGGAACCCTGCAAAACAAGAGACATCATTACTAAAGACTTTAAAGACATTTGAATGACTCGAAACTTACCGTTCGTGCAGTAAACGACGGACAGCAGTCCTCTGAAGTCAAGAGGCCTGCGCTACCTATCCAGTGAAGAAACTGGTTACAGCACCCTGCCCCGAGGCAGATGGAGAGCTCGGCATTCACTTACCTAAGGTGAGAGCGTTAACCTTTGGGGGTCTACAGGAGAGGAGAAGAGATAGGGACACCCCAATAACCCCAGTTCATTAACCCCATATTTTCTATCTGCAGACATCTTACTCTACACGTCAGGCATACAGTGCACAGAGGTCCAGCCCAAGGAGCCAACCGGGTGCTACACATCACCTTTGAAGATACGGTAGTCGCCCAGTCAAGACCGGCGCCTCTGCGAGAATCAGGTGAGCGTTACAGAACGCAAAGCCTACCGCAAAACTCTCGCCCAGGCGCTATGGAAACCTCGGATACTGACCCCCTAGCCCGGTTACTTGGGGAACTAAGGGCAGAAGTGCATGCAGCTCGTCAGGAAACGAATGCTCTAAGTAGGGAACTAATTATTTCCAAGGAGAGAACAGACAATCTTGCTAGACAAGTGCTACAGTCACAAGCCGGACAGACCCCGTTACCCGCATCAGGGGCAAATCTTCCTCCAACATCCTCTATGAATCCAGTGCAGATCAACCTACCTGGGAATGTACCTCTGGCTCCGCCCGAACGATTTTCTGGTGACCCAAAGAGGTTTGCAGTATTTATCAATCAGTGCCGGTTGCACTTCTTATGCCGGCCAGCAGCCTTTCCAACTGATCAAGCAAAAGTAGCTTTTGTACTTTCGTACCTTAGTGGCAATGCGGCAGACTGGTCGATCCCTCTAGTTAATCAAGATGATCCGGTTCTCCATGATTTTCAAGCCTTTCAGCTTAGTATGGAAAAACTGTTCGCAAGACATTCACAGGGGCAGGCCTTGGACAATGAGCTTCTTTCGTTGCGACAGGGTAATCAAGACCTTTTGGCTTATATTGCATCTTTCAATAGACTAATAGTGGAAACTCAATGGCCTGAGGACAAAAGGATTACGCTGTTTTATAGAGGTCTACGTGGAGAGCTCAAAGACGTTTTAGCCCAAGTAGTGAATCCCCCACAAGACTGTTCGGATTATATAGACTTGGTCGTTCAAATAGATCACAGGCTGCAGAACAGGAAGGCCGATCGTTCCAAGTTTGATGCTCGAGTATTTTCCAAACCGCCAACTCCTTCCAAAGGAGTAGACTCAGGGGAACCCATGCAAATAGGGGGTCTGAAAGGTCCTCTAACACAAAGGGAGCGGGAAAGGAGGAAACAGTTGCAATTATGCCTATATTGCGGAAACTCAGGGCACTTTCTTCGAGACTGTCCGGTGAAACCTGCCAAGAAGGCAGTAGGAGCTGCAGTTACCAAAGTTACAAACTCTGAGCAGGGAAACAACCTCGCCCGACAAGAATAGAGGTCCTCTTGCCGAGCGTGAAAACCAGTTCCGTGACCTCGCATTTCGTGATACCTATGGTCCTCATTAGCCCTGATAATCCGGATCGATTACATGCAATTGAAGCTTACGTCGACAGCGGTGCCATCGGCAATTATGTGGATCATGAAATGGTTTTGAGGATGAATCTAACTCTTTGTCCCAAGGCTGTAAAGGACGTCATTACTACGGTGGATGGTACGGAGATAGCCTCCGGGCCAGTAACGCATACCACTCAAGAGGTGACGCTAGTAAGTCAAGATGGACACCATGAGAAGATCGTGTTCGATGTGATCAAGGCCCCTCAGTTTCAGATTATTCTAGGAATACCTTGGTTAGAGAAACACAATCCTCTGATCGATTGGCGAGCAAGAACGGTCCAGTTTCCAGAATGTGTCTCTACTTGTCACCCTCCACCTGGTGTTGCACTGGGCGCAATTTCTTCAGAGACTCCCCAGTTACCTCCCGAATACCTAGAATACCAAGATGTTTTCCGGAAGGATCAGGCTAACTCTCTACCTCCTCATAGGTCTTATGACTGCCAGATAGACCTGATACCTGGATCTACTCCTCCTTGTAGTAGAATTTATGCCCTCACCGAGCCTGAGAACCTTCACCTTCGACAATACCTGGATCAATACCTGGCAAATGGGTTTATTCGTCCTTCCAAGTCCCCTGCTTCTTCAGCTTTGTTCTTCGTTCCAAAAAAGGAAGGAGACCTTAGAACTTGTATCGATTATCGCTCCCTGAACCAGATCACCGTTAAGAATAGATATCCGTTACCTTTGATCCCTGAACTCCTGGACCAAGTCAGAAAAGCATGCATATATACAAAGCTGGATCTTAGAGGAGCTTACCACTTGGTACGAGTAAAAGAGGGCGATGAATGGAAGACGGCCTTCCGCACCAAATATGGGCTATTTGAATATCAGGTCATGCCCTTCGGACTTTGCAATGCCCCGGCCGCCTTTCAATATTTTATGAACGATGTCCTCAGAGAGCTCATAGATGTATGTGTTGTTGTTTACATTGACGACATCCTCGTTTATTCTTCATCGGAATCTGAACATCGGAAACACATGAAAATGGTCCTCGAAAGATTGCGTCAACACAAACTTTTCGCTAAGTTGGAAAAATGTGTTTTCAACGTGACTGAAGTTGAATTCTTGGGATTCATATTATCACCTGGCGGAGTGCGTATGGATTCAAAGAAGGTCGATGCAGTTCTCAAATGGCCATCACCATCCTCCGTAAAAGGTGTGCAAAGCATGTTAGGCTTCGCTAACTTTTACCGCAGGTTTATCCCCGAATTCTCTCGAATAGTCCAGCCCATCACTGCCTTGTTAAAGAAAAACAAACGTTTTGAATGGTCTACCGAGGCGGAACAAGCTTTCCAGGATTTGAAGACTAAATTTATCTCTGCACCAATCTTAAAACACCCTCGCCCCGAACTCCCCTACATCATGGAAACTGATGCTTCAAGCCTTGCCATGGGGGCAGTTCTATCACAAAAGGACCCGGTAACCAATCAGTTGCATCCCGTGGCATTTTGGTCCCGCAAATTCTCGCCTCCTGAAATCAATTACACGATTACTGACAAGGAACTTCTGGCTATCAAGTCTGCCTTTAAGGCTTGGCGGCATTATCTGCTGGGGGCCCGACACACCGTTACTGTGATTACGGATCACCGAAACCTGCAATATTTGAAGACCGCAAAAGCCCAATCCTCTAGACAACTCCGTTGGGCATTATTCTTTGCCGAGTTTGACTTCATAATTACCTATCGACCTGGTACAAAGAACGGTAAAGCCGATGCCCTTTCTTGGATGGGAGTGGAAGAACACTTGGTCAACCCTAAACCTGTACCAATCATTCCCGAACAAAGAATTCTGGGTGTAATCGCCACAGAATCCATAGAGGAAGTTAAGGATAAAGCCAGGCAACTTGTAACTCCAGCAGACATACAGAATTGGCATCTGCAGGGAAAGGACTTTGCAGTAAAGGACAACTTATTGTATTTCCAAGAACGGTTATACCTACCCAGCACAGATTTACAGAAAAAAGTAATCTCTTGTTATCACGACTCTTTAATGGAAGGTCATCCCGGTATAGCCAAGACCTCAGAAAAGATCAAGCGCTACTTCTGGTGGCCGTCTTGGAAAAAAGATATCAGAGACTTTATAATGTCCTGTGGAGTATGCGCCCAAAACAAGAGTCAAAAGGAAAGACCAGCAGGCCTCTTACGCCCTATTGACATCCCACCTCGCCCTTGGCATACGCTTTCTATGGACTTCATCACCGATCTACCTCCATGCTCCGGATACAATACGATTCTAGTAATCGTGGACTTATTCTCCAAGATGGCGCATTTCATTCCGCTCAAAGGCTTGCCAACAGCAGCAACTCTGGCCCGAGAATTTCTCGAAAACATCGTCCGACTGCACGGTTTTCCTTCGGTTCTAATTTCGGATCGAGGTAGTCAATTTATTTCTCATTTTTGGCGAAGTTGCTGTCGGTCGGCTCAAATTGATGTGAGACTATCGACCAGTCACCACCCTCAGACCGACGGACAAACCGAGAGGACCAATCAAACTCTGGAACAGTATTTACGCTGCATGCTGCAACAAACTGAAAAAACTTGGAAAGATATCCTTTGGATAGCCGAGTATGCCTACAATAACTCTGTCCATTCGGGAACTGGGAAAACCCCGTTTTTTCTTTTGTACGGCAGTCACCCTCGAACCTCGGAGTTGGATCCCCTCCAAGATCTTGATACACCAGCAGTAGACTACCTGCATTCTACAATCACCCAAGCCTTTAAGGAAGCTGTCTCTCACCTTCAAAGGGCTAAAGAACAATACAAGAAAGGAGCAGATCAACATCGGAAGGAAGCCCCTCACTATCAAGTAGGGGATCAAGTCTGGTTATCCACCAAATATCTATCTCTAAAAGGGCCACGCACATTCAACCCAAGATACCTTGGTCCCTATTCCATCACTACCATAGTAAACCCAGTAGCGGTCAAGTTGGACTTGCCCCCGCACATGAAGATACATCCGGTCTTCCACGTCTCTCTATTAAAACCCGTGCAACCTCAAACCCGACTAACCAAATCTCCAAAACCTATCCTAGTGGATGGAGAACTCGAGTTTGAAGTCAAAAGCATTCTGGACTCCAAGATCTCCAAATCTAAACTATTCTACCTAATTGACTGGAAAGGCTACGGCCTCCAAGAGAGATCCTGGGAACCTGCTGAATATGTCCACGCTCCTCGCCTAATCAAAAGATTTCACCGAACATTTCCTGACAAGCCAAAACCCCCGGAGAAGCCCGGTTTGGGAGGGGCCTTGAGGGGGGGTACTGTCATGATCTCTGCTTCCAAAAGGTCAGGGTTTTCCCAACTCCCTTGGAAGCAGATCCATAACCCAGGTTCCGAGTGCCAACCAGTCCCAATTGGGACCTTTTGGACCCAGTCCTGGCGCCAGTGGCACCAGGCTCATAAATATGCCCAGTCCCAGCGCTGGAAGCGCCGGGCTCATAATGCTTGGGTGGACTTACCTTCAGCAGACCATGCTGCTTACTTGCCTGCCAGTTGAGCCTCTGATCCTCTTCTGTTTGGAACTACTTTTCCTGTTGGGTGGGGCTGGAGCCACTCCCTAGATTCAGAACACTGGAACTCTTCTGGAAGGCAGGAACTCTTTTCTTACCAGGAACTCTTTTCTTACTTAGGCGTGGCTGTGGAAGGAGACACCTAAGCACTACAGGAGGCTATTTAAACCACACCCGGTGGATGAATCTTGCTTTGCGTTATTCTGCAACCTCTGCAGCAGAACGCTCATCGTGTCTTCTGCATCCGGTCCTGGGCCTAAGGAAAAAGGCTTACCATCCTGAATCCAGTCTTCAGCAACAACTATAAAGACAAGAAAGAACAGGTTAGCATTCCGGCATCTGAAAGGCAAAGGCTTACCATCCTGAATCCAGTCTTCAGCAACACCTATAAAGACAAGAAAGAACAGGTTAGCATTCCGGCATCTGAAAGGCAAAGGCTTACCTACTCTTCGTGCGCTCCGGAGGTCTTCACACTGCATTCCGGCATCTGAAAGACAAAAGTTTACCAACTCTTCGCACGCTCCGGAGGCCTTCGGCGCTGCATCCCGCATCTGAAAGACAAAACAAGGTGCGTTTAAAGACATTGGGGAACTTTAATACTCACGTGCCATTACTCCTTTCCACATCTAACCCAGTGGGTATTCCGGCACCCTGCAGCCGCTCCGAACTCGTACCTGCAAAATAAAAAGACAGTTAGAGCGCATAGTGAAGCAGGCAACAAGCGCTTACTTACGTGCTTCTAGGCGCTTCTATTCATCACACGGGCTCCATCTTCAACTCACTTCAGCCCGTCATCCGCCATCGCCGGAACCCTGCAAAACAAGAGACATCATTACTAAAGACTTTAAAGACATTTTAATGACTCGAAACTTACCGTTCGTGCAGTAAACGACGGACAGCAGTCCTCTGAAGTCAAGAGGCCTGCGCTACCTATCCAGTGAAGAAACTGGTTACAGCACCCTGCCCCGAGGCAGATGGAGAGCTCGGCATTCACTTACCTAAGGTGAGAGCGTTAACCTTTGGGGGTCTACAGGAGAGGAGAAGAGATAGGGACACCCCAATAACCCCAGTTCATTAACCCCATATTTTCTATCTGCAGACATCTTACTCTACACGTCAGGCATACAGTGCACAGAGGTCCAGCCCAAAGAGCCAACCGGGTGCTACACATCACCTTTGAAGATACGGTAGTCGCCCAGTCAAGACCGGCGCCTCTGCGAGAATCAGGTGAGCGTTACAGTTGTGTTCACTGGCAAAGATTGTCACTTCCTGGATCTTGTTCTTTATTTCCAGTGTCGGGTCCTTCTTCAGCTTTCTGTAGTTGGCTGCCTTATTTAGGAGTTTCAATACCATGTCTTTGTGTTGAGTGGTATTCTGGACCACAATCCCTCCACCTTTATATGCTGGTTTTATCACCGTTTTTTTATTTTCTGGAAGGTTTTTGAGGGCAGTGTGCTCTCCTGATGTCATGTTGTGGCATTAGTTGTGTGGATTTTCCTGTAACGTTTTAATCCCTTGTTTGATACATTTTTCAAAGGTAATGATGGCTGCTGGTACTTCGTTGTCTCTCGGATTAAAGTCTGATTTGACTCTGAGGCAAGAGTCGGGCGGTAGAGCGATGGCAGGTTGTTCTTTGAAGAAGACTTTCTCCTGATGTTTCTGAAGAAGTTGTGTAGTTCGGTATCCAGTCTGAACCAGTCCGTAGGATTTGTCAGGACGAATGATAGTCCCATTGCCAATACCGCTGTTTCATCTGTGCTAAGGGTTATCCCTGAAAGATTGAAGATAGGGATCTCCTTCAGTGTTGCCAGTTGCTGCGTCTCCTCCTGTTCTTCGGACACCTCCAGGTTTGGTAATGGATGAACTATTGCATTGCTTGTGGTGGTGGTGGCGGAAGAGGACCCAGAATCCTCCTCTGCGACCCCCATGTCCTAAAAAATGAACCATAGGAGGATTTTGGTACAAGCCTTGTGGGGGTATCTATTATTGGCTTGAGTCTGGTCATCAGAAGATGATCCAGAACTTGATGTGCCTGTAAAGGAGACCCATTTGCGTCTATTCCTGTTTGTGCTGGTTAGGTTCGCTGTTCTTTCTCTCTCCTTGTTGTCCTTATAGTCCTCTGATAGGTAAGGGTACACTAGTTCGATTTTAAAATTTCTGATGTCCTTTGCTAGTTTTTTGTGTTTCTTTTACATAAAGTCATCTAGAGCCTTGTCTATTTCTTTGAGTTTGTCACGAGCATTTTGTACATTTTCATCTTTAAGAAATGTATCCTCTTCCAGTTTTAATTCTTCTTGTATTTTGGTATGTATTCTTTGGGCTATCGTGATTGTGAGGACAATCAGGTCACGGCTGCATTTGGTCGAGATTTTACTAAATTTTACCGAGCATGTATTCCTTGTCCTCGAGAAATAGGGCAAGTTTGTTCCTGACGATCAGTCCTACAGGTACCAGGTTAACTCTGAAGTACTCCCTCAGAAAGTGTCTGTGTACTTCCGTACGGAATCATTTCTTTTTTAAATTCAAAAGATCATCTCCTGTGGCTGATGCCGCTATATGTTGTTGTGCGCCCAGAAGGTTAAAGAGAGATGGCCCCTGAATAATGTAGTTGGTTTGGTCCTCTGAAAAACTCAGAGTTTGTTCCATTTTGGTGAAACTATAGAAGGGAGAGAGAAGAAAGTGCCAGTGTACAAAGAAGAGAGAGGTGCCCCTAACACCCACACCGGTGTCCTAGTATTTGCTGCCTATCTAACTGAGGCAAATGCTAAGGATACTAAAGGTAACTATTAGAACGTCCCTATTATAGCTGGTGCTATATCTCAAAATCTAGAAACAGAAGGGACAGCCCTGAAAGGGAAAAAGACTATGGCCTTATAAAGTATATAGATACAGGGAGGGTGTCCTACCCTTAGTGTTTTACTGTTTTCCTATCAATTTGGTAAAACAGACTTATGTCTTTGTCATGAGGGTTACACTGTAAGGCGATTTAAGTGTAACATGCACATTATTTTCAACCATACTAAGCAATCATGTCTTCACCATTCAACCCTTCAGAAATACTAAAATTTGGTAAGCAATAGTCCTTACCATTCATAAGATTAGAGATGCATTAGCTCATTCAAACACTGATACTAATCACATTCTACCTTCTCTTCTCCCTTCTTCCTTATTGCAACATTATCTCCTACACTTGTGTGGGAACTCTCTAAATATGTACAATGAATTATTCTGAAAATCCAAACGTTTAAAATCTTTTTGCCTTAAAAAATCTTTGTCTTCAAATGCACTAATTGCTAAATGCCACTAACTATAACCGATCCTAGTAACTATGTTAATGTTGGTGTATTTAACTCAATATATGAACATGTCTATGCCACCAAATCAACTTGTCACCACTACACCTGCACTATGCACTACTCACTCGCTCCCTGCACGAATTGGGCTTCACGTTATGTTACTTCTTAAAAGCAACCTTGACTCTAGCTACCATCTTGTACTAACTGTGGTTGATGTATTAATGTCATAGCCTTACAAAGACCCTTGTTTAGTTTAGTTCAGTTTATTTATTTAAAATAAATAAATAAACATGTGTGTTCGAAACACATCTAGTGTGGTCAAAACACGTGTCGGCACAATAAAAGACTCAATGGCAAAAGCTTAGAGCAAGAGTGCTCTTTATATACATATTGAAACCATGCATTGTTCATTAACAACAGAGATTGTGACTAACTGTGTACGCAGCACCGATATCACTGGAATCGAACAACAGTTCTTTGCTGTCTCACTTGGGCCATATAGGCACTGCCCTATTGGATTCTTGCAACTAGCAGCCTAATGTACCCTTATCACTTGGACTAGTTCAGTGTGGTATCCTGATGTTCCCGGTGCTCTCACCTATACTTTAATTATTATTATTCTTGAAACAGTGGAAATTTAGCCAGTGTCAACCAGCGCCAATATTTCTGCAGGAGGCAGAGTCATGTGCAGTAGCCTGGCCTTTCTTAAACATTTGCCGAGGGCCTGCCAAGCAAGGTTTTTTGTTTAGAAACGTTTAACTGAATGGATTGTCATAGGGTGATTTTTAATGAAGAGGTGTTTTGTCAGTATTGCATTTGTATGTTTATGATGTTTTAGGCACATTTTTCATTTATTATGAATGTTTTAATAGTTGTATTGGTATTAATGTTGTTGGTTTGTATTGTGGTTGTATTTGATGGATTATATCCAAATAAACTTTTTAATTGAAGTAAAAAAGGATCATTTGGAAACTACTGCTCTAACTGATTAGTCTAAGTTTTAATGTGTAGGTGTACTTTTCCTATGTTATCTTTAAAAAGACAATAAGTAATAGAAAGAGAATGTAAAAACTCTTTCTGGCTTATGCAGATGAGTTCTGATATATTATATGCTAGCTGGCGTACCCGGCGTTGCCCGTGTCCTGAACGAATGTTGTCTCATGTGCCCTGGAGGATGTTGCTCTTGTCATATTGCTGGCAAGTCTTGCTTAAGTTTGCTCTGGTGTCTCATGTGCCCTGAAGGATGTTGCTCTTGTCTTCATGTTAGCAAGTCTTGCTTCAGTTTGCTATGGCATCTCATTTGCCCTGTGGAAAGTTGCTCTTGTCCTCTGATCGGCAAGTCTTGCTGGTGTTTGTTGTTGTGATTCAGAAGCTCTTGATATTGATTTTCGCTTTGCAGCAGATGGAGCTTTTGCAAGCGGTTCTCTTTTTGGGCGTTATGTTTCAGTCACTTAATGGCTTCAGCGCATTTGAAAAAGTGTCCAAGAAAGATTGATTGATTGTGCTCTCTTCTCATGAATGATCTTAAGTAAACTGTCACCTTGCCATTTGCCATATTTGGAGTGGTGTGATAAAAGAAATCTAAAATAATTTTTTAAAATTCCCTTTAAAAATGATTTAATAAACAGTTTCAAACTGTGTATAGTAGTAATATATTTTAAAGGAATAACCAACATATCAAACATTTTGCTTCAGACACTTTTCCAAATTTTGCCTCCTTCTAGTACCTAATGTAGTGAACCATGGTGAGCATCAGTAAATTAGGGTGTCTACGGAGTACATTTTTTGCATCCAAACATTGACTACAATCTTGCACCAGACAAATAAGGAATCTATGCAAAATTTAGCAGTGGGTTCAACAGTGTGGATTTGTATATCTGGGCAAACATACACACACACATTTGTTTTGCATATAATAACCGGACAAACATACACACACATACACATTTCTTTTTGAAAATAATGTTTTTGCATCCAAACACAGACTAGGAGCTTGCCCCAGACAAAAGAGGAATCCCTGCAAAATTTGTAGACGTGGGTTCAACAGTGTGGATTTGTACATCCGGACAAATATACACACACACATTTGTTTTGGATATAATAACCAGACAAACATACACACACATACACATTTCTTTTTGAAAATAATGTTTTTGCATCCAAACACAGACTACGAGCTTGCCCCAGACAAAAGAGGGATCCCTGCAAAATTTGTAGACGTAGGTTCAACAGTGTGGAATTGTATATCCAGACAAATATACACACACACACACACAAAATACGTTCAGCTTTATATGTAAAGATACTTAAGGTGAAACCTATGAGCCATTAATTTCCCAATAATTCTATGGCAAATAAATGTTGACAAATTTAAAGCATCTGTATAACGTTTTCCAAACTTGTTTGTTGTCCCGGGGTAAAACTTCATGCAGCATTTTAGTAGTTGTAAAGCATCAGAAAAAGGTGTGTTTTGAGGTTTTGCATTGGTTTTCTGGAAGGGAAGGTGCACAGTATTTGAGAACGTGTCCAGAATGTGGGGTATACATTCAGTCCCATAATGACATAAACTAAAAGGCCAAGTTAGGCTTCACATGCAAGATTTAAGATGGCCAATGAAAGAGAGCCATTGGAACCTGCACGCCAGCCCAAACCCATAATATAAAGCTGAGGCCTAGTAAATACAAAAAGTGAGCCTCACTGAACATTGTCAAATTGGAAAGGCACCCATGTGAAGGAAAGTGCGATTTAGCACTTTAATACTCCTGAATGTGCCCAATGGATTCCAAAAGACATGGGTTTCTGCAGATGATGACTTCAATCATAATGGGATAAGGCACATTCTGACTGAGAAAAACAAAACAGCAGCATGTCATTTTGAATTCTATGCACTACAAGGCTGTGCATCTGGAAATCAAAGTCAAATTGTGCCTGATATCGAAAGCAAAGCCAAGCGACACATTTCATTTGGAGAAAAAAAAACATACTTTTCAACATAAAACTGACCTGATGGGAAACGGAAAGGCCTGCCTTGTTTTAAAGTGGACACCGGTTTCCCATGTTAAACAGCAGCCCATGTGTGGGTAATTCAGAATGAACAGCTGTGTATTTTCAACTGTCAAATTAAATAAATATACTTACATATGAACAAAAGGATAAGATGCAATATATTGAGATAAAAAGCTTTACATATAAAATACATTGCTTTTGATTTGGAAAGGAATTACTTTCAACTTGCACATGTGGTTTCATTTTGCTGCATCCCCCAATGAACTGATGGATTGTGCCATATGGATCTCTCACCCCAGAGAACTGTGGCCAGTGTGTGACATCAATGCAGCTCTGGTGGGTCCCAAGGCTGGCTAAATGCAAGAAAAATACTGTTTCGAGATCAAATTCATTGAGGGGTCAGCTAAGGAAATACAGGCATGACCTCTCAGACTGTTTTACAACCCCAATAAACTGTGCCTTAACTTCAAACAGAGACCTAATGCACTAATTGCAGGACTGAAATAACATGGAGCCAAGCACAGGCCCTGTCATTTGACATTTAAGAAATTAAACTTGCTGAGCTTGCTGGATGTGAAACCAAACACTTCCATATTAAGTTATTGCTATTGATTAACATTGGACTCATTTTTCCTGAACAAAAACAGAACCCTTTGTCGTACTGAGCTTATCCAGGTCTCAATTTAAAGATTACAAAAAGCCTGTCAGTTCTATGTAAATATCAACTGTATGTAAGGTGTGTAATTGGTGCTATAGAGAAAAATGTGATTGGGAATTCTGGTAAATGATAGAGATCCGAAAGTCGCTGAAATGATAGAAAGTTAAATTAAAGTGTGTTCAGTAACGTTTCATATCCATAACTATTTGGGTTTATGAATAAACCATGAAAAATGATAGCTCGCCCCAGGAAGGTCATGCCGTGATCAAACTAGTGTCCCCAGGTCTGGCATAAATTGCTGAATCTTAATATATATACCACATCTATTTATCATGGGGGTTATCTGTAAACTGTGCAAAAGGTTCCCTCCATGATACTTTAATGCTTTATGTATGTACTGTAACAGTAAGCAGTAAAAGATTGGAACTCTGTCTGTACTGTTTATCAGATATGTGCCAGAAAGTGTCTATGTCTCATGTGTTTAACAGTTGCAAGAGGCTTTTAGAATAGATTGTTATGGAATGTGGCTTTTTTGCAATCACACATGGTAGATCTATTCCATAGGAATTCATTGCACTACTTTCAGCATGGAAATCATTTGTGAGTGTTCTTGCAAGCGCCTTTTTTACAGTGGAGGGTGACAAGCTAGGTAGATGCGAAGTATACCCTTTTCCCCATCTCTAGTAGATTGGTAACAATGGCAATAAAAGTGTGATGTCCCCTTTACTGTCAGTTGTAGTGATCAGTAAGATATGTAAAATCCAGTGCATGTGTGTAGTAAGTGCAGATTCTTCTAATGTTTGACCACTAAAGGTGGCTTTGAAAAGAACCCTATTGTTTAAATGTTTTATTTTATTTGAAAACAAAACTACAAGTATAGCAGGAGGAATATGAGGAAAAAAGACAAAGGGAGGAGTCAGTTCTTCTTGTAAGCCTTCATGGCAGCATCGACCACACTTCTGCAATGTTCGTCTCTGTAGACCAAGGTGCCATAGAGGCACTGGATGGGGGAACATTCTAGCAGCAGATCTGCTGCCTCCTGAATTAAAGCAGCAGTTAATGCAGAAACCATCTGCCTAACTCAGATGGTATTTATCTGGGCCAAGGTAGAAGCAGAGGTGGAAGTGGAGGGAGTGGCCTGAGCTCTTCACATGGGAATTGTAGCTCACACTGCAGCTGGAAGGAAACTGTGGACATTGCAGCATATGGAAGTAGTACCAAAGGAATACTTCTCAGTTGTGCCATGACCTAGTGGGAATCCCCACTCATTGCAGCACATCTAGGAAGCCTGAACCTTTGGTACAATGAGAGACAATAACTGCCATGCACAGGATTCCAAATGAAAAGCCAATTTAGCCGCTTCCTCATGTTCCTGCTCCGGTTCCTACTCGTCCTTTTCTGTAGTGCCTCAGTCAGCTTGCCTTCCTCAGCCTCCTCCATTGGTGGTGCCACCTGGGAGTGCAGATGCCATTACAGTTGCCGCTTTAGTCGAAGCCTTACTCAGAAGTAAAGAGATGAAATGGTAGGGTCCTTGTTGTAAAGCTTTTCACTAGACATCAGAATGCATCACTGAAGCACAGACCTGCTGTGGAGTCTAGATTTGGTTCCAGGCAAGGCTTTATTTTACATATGTACATTATGTACATTACTCCAGTTTCTCTTGTATATATGTACAGTCATGTATAGACACTTACAGGAACATGGATAGGTATAAACACAACTAATGAAGGAGTGGACCCATCAGCCATCCAGCCATCCACAGCTCAGGCTCCCAACTGACACTCTCAGATTATTCACACACAGATCCATATAACATTCCTCTGAACTGCATTCATGCACCAACATTCTTACAGCAACCACCCAGGCCAGTGACAAGACAAGACTACACTACACTACAACAGTCCCCTGTGCAACTGGTGTCGGCATGCACTCTTACCTGTACACAGACAATGGAGACCGAAAAAATGACAAAAAGTATCAAGGACACAAAAGAACAACTTAATATGGTTTTGCCACATGTAGAGCCAATGATATTCCAGATGAAAGCTGGTGGTCAGTGACATTGCATTATATGTGTCTGTGGACATGGTGCCCTATCCATGGATATTGTGGTCAACTTGGGCAGGCGTGGTGCATGCTATGATGCCCATCGATTTTGAAGGGCAGATTCGTATTGCAAACTAGAAAGCATTAGTTTGACTGCCTGAAGTGTTAATCATTGATTTCGATTGGCTGGATGCAGACCATCAGATATCAGCAGATATTGGCTTATATCTGCAGAAATGCCCAGATCACAGGTTTTTAGTAGAGCAACTTAACCATAACATTCCTTTAGCAACGGTTTTTCACTGAATTTCACACGTTTCTATGAGAGCAACCTAATCATTATATCCACTTATATGTAATATGTATATCAATACACACATGCATGCATACACATATTTATGTTTTGTATGTATGGAAGTCGCGGAGAAAAGAGCAACATGCACAAGAGAAGGGTGACTTGCACAACGGCCGCTGGCAGGACATCGTCATGTAAGAAGCCACTGGTGTTTGACATGGCTCGACAGCATCAGCACAAAAAACAGGTTTGTGGCGATGGAAGAGCAAATAAGTAGGTTGAGGGTGGGTGAAGAGGGCTTGGGGCACACCCAGAGTATGGGCAGTAAAGTGGCTGGGTGTGTGGTGTGCAAAGCAGGATTCAGGGGGGACATACCAAAACAGAAAGATGGAGAGGGACACAGCAGGTTAATGGGGGAAGCAGCCATTGTGGAAGCATGCTTCAAAAAGTGCTGTTCAGACATAGATCCTCAAAGATCGTATAGAGGATCCACAGACCCAAAGCCCAAACACCACCATAAAAAGAGAAAAGTGGTCCATGTAGAAACCCTCTGGGGTACGTTTTCACCCCAATGTGGGCAAGGATATGGCCTGGGGGGGAGAGCATGAGATGGTCTTTTTTGTATTGAAAATGGCACGTTTCAGCCATCAGAATCACAGCTCCAATGCTGGATTCATGTATCCAATGTGCAAAATGAGCTGTAAAAGATAGTGAACATGGTACAAAGTCCACGGAGCAACACAGTTAACCATTTGTCCATTGGAGGGTTGGGATGTGGTATTTTTAGTAGACAAAAAGTGATTTTGTATCCATCGTTATTTCATGTTTCTGCATACCCTCTAATTGCGAAACATATTGGAAAGGGTAGTGGTGACATGACATGGGTGGTGGAGTAGGTACATGGTTTGAAGGTAAAGTGGCCAGCAGGCCACTGACATGAACTTACTATTATGGTAAAGAGGCTGAAGGGTTTGGTCATATGAGGCTCAGTGATGAGTTTAGGTGGCTTTGCTGTGCCTGGAAAAAGAATGAAGAGCAGCATCCCTGGGCAATCTGGACAGTGTCCACAGAACCATATGTGGGTAAAGTGGCCCCTTAGTCTAGCTGCAGCTTCGGCCTAGAGGTTTCTTAAAGTAGCATGGCTGAAGGCAATGAACGGGTAATGTGGTCACTAGCCATAAGTGCATGCCATGGCATGTGGCCTATGGACCCACAGTAAAGTGCCACCAGGGTAATGTGGGCAGTATATCATAGATTAATTGTGGGGTTAAAGTGGCCACTAGGCCCAGTCATGTCTGCAGTGGACCACTTCCCTGCATAGGGTAAATTAGCCCCTCGCTGAAGGCCAGCCTTATTGTCGACCTTGGGTGGATTGGTATGGTAGAGAGCATGGGGCCCTGAAGGCCATGCCCCAGGCAATGTGGCCACAGGCAATGTCCAATGGCCCATTGACCCCTTATTGGGTGGTAAAGTGGCCACTGTTTGTTTGTTTACTTATTTGTAATGCGCGCCAGACCCAGGGGTAACTGGGCGCAGCAGAAAGAATATGCAAGGCTTACAGTGTTAAAAGAATCAAGAATTTACAATGTTACAGAATTTACAATGATGCAGAAATACGCGTTATACATACTTTCCACTGGTACAGATATAACCAGTGGTTAGGGCAATTCATATCAAAAGATACGATAAATTATATACAATGTTAAGGTTACCTACGTTTGTTAATATATTTCTAATAATACATATATATAGTCCAGATATGCTGACGCAACAGAGGTATCTAACCGTGAATTACAAGTTGTTAGAGTCGATGTGTTTGATGAAATTCCTTCTGAAGTGTGAGAAGGGTTGGTCTGCTCTCAGGTTATGTGGCAAAGCATTCCACAGTTTGGCAGCCATCACAGGGAAGCTAATGCCGCCTATTTTGGCCAGTTTAAATCTAGGTACTACCAGGCAATTAGAATTGGTAGTTCTTGTCGGTCTGCTGGAGGTTTTTCTTTTTATTTTGTCTGTCAAGTAGCCGGAAGCAGCATTATTGAGAGCTTTATGTGTCAGGGAGATCATTTTTAAATGGATTTTATTGTCAGTGGAAAGCCATTTATATTGGCGTCTGATGGAGGAGATATGCTCCCTTTTATTTATGCCAAGAGCAGCTCTTAGGGCATTGTTTTGTAAGATTTGTAGCCTTTTGGTGATAGCTTTATTGGCTCCGCTGTAAAGGGCATTGCAATAGTCGAGTCGGGAGAGTATTAAGGCTCTCGCCAGGATCATGCAGCTATCGTTGGATAGGAAGGGCTTGCCTGCTCTTATTAATTTACAGGTATATGCTGTGGTGGATGCTAAGGAATTGACCTGTTTGGTAAATGACATGGTGGGATCAAGATAAAAACCAAGCATTTTTACTTCCCTAGAGACCTTAATGATATTGCTGTCTATATTGAACGAGGAGTAGTCCGTGCCTAATTTGTTGATATTGGCCTACGTGCCCAGGATGATCAGCTCTGTCTTATCATCATTCAGGCAAAGACCATGGGATGCCATCCATGCCTGAATGAAGAGGTACACCCTATTCACCAACTCCCAGTCCTTACTATGATCCCAGAAAGCGGGAGGAGAATATGTGTATCATCTGCATAATTAGTGTAGGTGATACCTAGATGGTCCAGATACAGCGACTACAGTACCTCATGTACCTTGATGGCGTTGGTGGAGTGGAAACAGCGTTTCACGTTGTATCATGGCAAAGGCAGGCTGATCTTCGTTCATTATCTGCGATTCAGCGAGCAGGCTTAATAAGGGCATGGCTGCCTCCAAACTCGGGTCCGGGTCCGGGTTCCTTGAATGATGAATTTCCGGGCCATTCCAACCTTGGAGGACCCGGTAATTCCTCATTCAAATAACCCATCCGCATTCCCATTTTAACCCCCATAGGGCTCAATGGGAATGGGGAGGGAGCTAATAACGGGCCTGCTATTAGCTCCCTGGTCCCTTTGCGGGACCCGCAAAGGACGTCTGGTCTGACCAGACGTTCAGAGCGGGTCCCGCAATGGAACCTCGTAATAGGGCGGAATGGGTTTACCGGCACAGGCACCATTACGGGCGCCGTTAAACCGATTCCGCCCACCTCGTAATGAGGCCCAATTGACTTGAGTATTGTGGAGGTGAACAGTTATATCATATGAAATCTGGACCTCGTTTTGTTTTATTTTTTGTTTTTTGTATACCTACAGAAGTCCACTCCGGAAGAAGGGGTACAGCACCCTGAAACGTGCAGAGTATGAAGGACTTGCCTTGAAAGAATTTGACCATTGCAAAAGAAGCCCATAAGATTGTTGTATAGGCTAAACATATTTTGGTGTTTACAATTTTTTACATATTACATTTTGCATATTTTGTGAAATCATTTGTGGTGTGCAGGCGACGGGAGTGTCTAAGGCTTGCACACTATTTTGTTGCATGTTTTGATACGGCTTCATGCCATGGTCGGCATTCCTCCTTCGCACCCAAATCTTTCTGTAGAACGCAATAAAATATTTCTTAAGATTTGTTTATTTTAGGTGTGCGCTGATAAAACTGTATTCTAGAAAGGTGGATAGATACAGGCTCATTCACATACACATTCAAAGAACTGCTCTTGCTTTGCCAGACACGTTTTCTATTTCTGTTGCGGACACTGTTTCTACAGTTCACAAACGTTTGCTATTGACAGGCCTGCTAGTAAATGTTGTCTGTTTTTCAAGAAATTGTTTATTTCAAATCTCATCTTTGGTCTGTATGTAATCACAATTTAAAGAGAGCTGAATGACATTTGCATGTTCAGTTGCAAGTTGTGCCAAGAGATTGAAGCTAGTCTCTTGACATGCCCTGTAGTGAAGCAGACATACTTAATATGTTTACACTTGAGATATTAAAATTAAAGGCATGGTTCAGTAAAAATTGTTATTGTCCCTACGGGTCGGACATGTTTTTTAAGCCTAAGTGGCTCAATTTTAGAACACTTTCCTATGGACCTTACCCGAGTTTTCGTCCATTAAACGCACGCGAAAACAGGCACCAGGGAGCCGCCATTTCGTGATAATCCTATCACTTGCCGCATCGCCCTGGCTGACCTGCTTCTGCGGTACTAAATCAAATCCCCCGCCCCTGAGCCTGACATCAGCAGACTCGTACCGCCCATTTCCCAACGCCAAAGCACGTCTCATGTCAACAATCGCAATGCCTCAGCTAATGACGTGTCGCCATGGAAATGGCAGGATGCCTCTTTCCTCAATAAGTATAAGCAGACCGTTTCTGTGCTGTGGTCAGCTACCTTCACCGCTTGTAGCCCGTGTGAACACCTGTACCATCTCTGTAAATTATTTTACTTTGTTTACCACACAATGGCTACAATAATGCCCTACATGTACGTGCCCGAGTATACCGAGGAGGAACTACTGGAAAGGGAAGCACGCGAAAACGATGGGGATTCGGACGGCAGTTGGGAGGACGTTTCAACAGATGAAGAGCCTGGGCCTAGTCGCATGGACGGCGTCTCCACCTGGTGCACATGCAATCGGTGCAAGCTAATGCCAACCGAGGACGAGAACTGCTGCTGCCGAGAAAACTCAGGATGCCTGGCCTACATTTCGGAAGGCGAGCCACGACTGCAATGCATCACCGAGCTGCCAGACTTCAGGGCAGCCTGCCTCACACGGGCCGTGTTGAGAATAATGATGGTGCTTATGCATGAACTTCGCGCAACTGTTCGTCCTTGTAATCCAAGAAACGAGTAAGTATACTCTGCTTGTCATGCCACTCCTATTTCATGTTCTTCTAATATATCCAAAATTATATATTCATATCATAGTAACGCATGAAAATCGTTCAATAGTGTGCATTGTCTAGATAGCATTTGTCCGTGCAGAATGCCATTAGTTACAAGAATTGTCATTGACAACAAACGTTTATTAAACTTATCTTGGTCATTTAAAAACAGTTTGTTTCATTCCTTTTCACAGGTGGTACAGGCTGGTGGCCTATCGTTCCTTGACATGGTGGCTCCTCGGGAGGCTTGGACACCTCGTTCGAAGAGTGATACCCGCCTGTGCCGTTCGTGCCATAAGAGAAACGTTCCCGAGTGACAGCGGTCAGTACAGGGGATTTTCTCTCGCTGTGCTGCAACCTGACCTGTATAATCTTTAAAGTCTTGTATTTTTGTGTCATGAAAATAAGATACAAAATAAAACACCACATATATTTTAACAACGGTTGTTTCGATTTTTTAAATGAATCAAGTGTGTCTCCATTCAAGGATGGACGTCAGACATCTGTGCTCCGAATGGGTGAAGGTCTGGTCGCTGTGAAGCAGGGTGGTCACTATCTATCTAAGCTAACATAACATATTCTCGATAATGCATGCACTAAATAACACTTGTTCAAAGTCTTTCAGTAGGTTATGTCTCTATAAAAGTCACACATATATCTATACTAACAATTACCATTGGATTATACAGGCCTTAGGTTAAGGGTCTTGACCACTATAATACACCGGTTGAAGTGTGGGTCTGTGCTCACAAGAATCTCTGGTATGTGGCATTTGTTATTGATAAGCAACGATATACTATCAAAGGCAGTTCGCACTCGTGGATGAGCGCTGGCATGTGGGGCTGTCTGGGGCGCGAAAGGCCAAGGTGCCAAACTACATGTACACTTCAAAAGGTATCCCACGCCAAGGGGCCATCGGTCACATGGCCTCCTCAGACCCCGTGTCTCCAGCCAGGCCTCCCCTTGAAGCAGGCCGCCCCCCTGCAATCCACATAAGTGTGTCTCCATTCAGCAGTCTTCCTGTGCCTTATCTGCACGTCCCAGGCCCATCCATCCCACCCCCTCTATCAAAGGCAGTTCGCACCCGGGGATGAGCGCTGGCTTGGGGGGCTGTCACGGGCGCAAACGGCCAAGATGCCAAACAGCATGTACACTTCAAAAGGTATCCCACGCCCAGGGGCCATCGGTCACATGGCCTCCTCAGACCCCGTGTCTCCAGCCAGGCCACCCCTTGAAGCAGGCCGCCCCCCTGCAATCCACATAAGTGTGTCTCCATTCAGCAGTCTTTTTGTGCCTTATCTGCACCCCCCAGGCCCATCCATCCCACCCCCTCTATCAAAGGCGGTTCACACCCAGGGATGAGCGCTGGCTTGGGGGGCTGTCACGGGCGCAAACGGCCAAGGTGCCAAACAGCATGTACACTTCAAAAGGTATCCCACGCCCAGGGGCCATCGGTCACATGGCCTTCTCAGACCCCGTGTCTCCAGCCAGGCCACCCCTTGAAGCAGGCCGCCCCCCTGCAATCCACATAAGTGTGTCTCCATCCAGCAGTCTTCCTGTGCCTTATCAGCACGCCCCAGGCCCATCCATCCCACCCCCTCTATCAAAGGCAGTTCGCACCCGGGGATGAGCGCTGGCTTGGGGGGCTGTCACGGGCGCAAATGGCCAGGGTGCCAAACAGCATGTACACTTCAAAAGGTATCCCACGCCCAGGGGCCATCGGTCACATGGCCTCCTCAGACCCCGTGTCTCCAGCCAGGCCTCCCCTTGAAGCAGGCCGCCCCCCTAAGACCACGACATACATACGTCATTCATTCACAAACACACCCCTGTTTCTAATACTTTATAAACCACTTGATATGTCTCATGAGAACATCTTTGTGCTTTGCAAGTCAACTCCTGAATGTGCTACCTGGCAACCACTGAGATCTACGCTAATCTGCTCGTCGTCGTGCTATCCGTGAACTTCTGTGACCGCTTAGAGCAAACCCATCAGTGTGCTACCTGTGGCCACCCACCTATTCTCCTGCAACATACTGCTCTGCTTGCTGAATCCAACTGTTTGTTGGTCAAGGTAAGGCCATGTATCCTAGTCATATTTTGCAGATTTTAAAATGTCTATCTATTTGCGAGTAGAGTACACAATAGTGCTATGTTCATTGGTCTCATTGCTATTGACTTGAGTTTCCATTGCTATGCTATCAATAGATCTATTTATTTTCATCTTTGTCTATTGTCATCGAATTGCATCCTTCGGGGGTCCAGTCTATAATGTAAGCATGTTTCCTTCTCGTGCAAGACAGAACATCCAAGGGACGAGTCACATGTTCAGATTTCAGTCACATCAATTATACATTTCTGCAACTTATGCAAATACTAAGCCGCACATAATGAACTGGTATAGTTCCTGCGACCAAAACAAATCTTGCATTAATCATTGTATGATTAATTTACTTTTGTATCAAATCTTTATTCATGAAGATTGTATAATAATGTTGATATTTACTTTTCAGATTTATCAACAATTCCTGCCTGTTCGATTAGCGGTTGCCCTTCAAAGACCCGTGCGAAATCTGAAGGCACTACAATGCATGTATTCCCGAAAACTGTTGATCGAATAAGAGAATGGGTCAGACATTGCGGATATCCACTGGATGAGCTGGAAAGTAGAGTCCAACAAGTCTTACAGGACAAGAGGGGTGATCGATACCACATCTGCAGCCGGCACTTTTCCTTGGACATGTACACCACATCTTGGGTAACAAAGAAGAATAAACGGCGAATGACACGGAAATTGCTCGCAAACGCTATTCCCACTCTATTCGTCCACATTCCGCCACTGATGAGTCAAGTGTCCGGATTTAGCTTTAGGCCTTGCAGTAGTGTGTAGGTAGCCGAACGGATTAATTGATATTGTAGGTGTTCTATCCCTTGTAATAATTTCGATATTGATATGAGTGTATAGCTTTTTGAATAATGACATTTATCAATATATTCTTTTTCGATTTCATAACCCACAAACGAAATGTATATATATAGGAACAGGGAACTGTGCTGTATTGAGCATTTTTCAAGTATTCTGTCGCCTTACATGGCTATTTTTAATATTGGCATTTCATTATCAATCATTAATTTACCTTTACAACTTCTTGACTATCCCTTGAATCTGAAGCAAGAACATTCTACATCCTTGACGTGGTCGCAGTTATCAACCACTTCTAGCACGTATCAGGTAATCTTACTAGGCTAATCCGCTACAGACTTGTTTTATGCATGTCAAGTAATAGTTTTATTCTATTGTGTAATTATTTTACTGAATGTTTGGTTAGTGCTTTCCAATTGATATACACCTTAGTTATCGTCCACTGGTGTTTGTTTTCAGTTATAATTAGTGTTATCCATACTAATGCAAGTACTGTCTTTCAGGGAGATGCTGAAGCGTCCACCACATCTACAACTTTTCTAGATGTTCTTCACCAGCAGTAGGTATGGATACTGACAGCTCCATCGAGCGTCATCATCAGAGCTGGAATTCTTGTTGTTTGATTGTTCTACACAATGTTTCATTCGTGGTTAGCCGTTGATATGTACCTGTGCTGTCGACCACAGGTGTGTGTTATGTTTTCACTATTGTAATCCTCACTAATGCAAGTACTATGTTTCAGGCAGTTGATGGAGCGTCAACCCCTGCACTTGATGCGGTGCCTGACATTCAAGTAATTCCAGGGGAAATAGAAGCGGGACCATGCGTATACGAATCGGCGCAACAGCTTTCGGAAGTGCGCACTACATTTGCAACATCTATAGATATTCTTCAGCAGCACGAGGTATGGATACTGACGGCTCCATCATGCGTGATCATATAACGTGATTCCATTTGCTATACTTTCTTCCCTATTAACGCAAGTGCTGTGTTTCAGGGAGACGACGGAGCTTGCACTACAATCACAACATCCCATTTAGATGATGCAGATGTAAATAAATCGGAGAAATAAATCGATGAAATGTGATCATATTTAGATTTTCCTTGATTCTTTTAGACAATGCATCATTTGTGGTTATCTCTTTATATGTACCTTTGCGTTCGACCCCAAGTGTGTGTTATGTTTCCAATATTGAAAACCATACTAATGCAAGTACTGTGTTTCAGGGAGACGACGGAGCTTCCACTACAATCACAACATCCCATTTTGATGATGCAGATGTAAAGGAATCGGAGAAATAAGTCGATGAAATCTGCATATTTATATTTTCCTTGATTGTTTTAGACAATGCATCATTTGTGGTTATCTCTTTATATGTACCTGTGCCGTCGACCCCAAGTGTGTGTTATGTTTCCAATATTGAAAACCATACTAATGCAAGTACTGTGTTTTAGGGAGATGCTGATGCCTCCTCTCCAATACAACCATTCATGGCAGTCCATGCAGAGCCAGAGGTATGGATACTGACAGTTCCATCGAAATAGATCATCACAGGTCGAATATTTGTCGTTTGATTGTTGCACACAATGTTTAAATCGTGTTTGGCTATTGAGATGTACCTGTGTGTTCGTCCTCACGTGTGTTTTATGCTAACAATATTTTGATACATAGTAATGAAAGTACTATGTTTCAGGGAGACGATGGAGCCTCATTCCTTGCTGTCTATGTGGATACAGAAAATATAGTCGTTGCAGCGCAAGAGGAAGGGAGGACATGCGGAAACTAATTGGAGCTACAGCGTGCAGATGTTGAAGGTCGAGTCAAAAAAGTTGCAAAGAAAAAAAAACAAAAAAAGGTTAGTTACAAACAGTTCATAACTTTAAAAAAATGTTTGTGCTGGGGACTATTGTATGTTTTTTTCCAGTCAATTGGACTACACTTTATCTTGTGTTTAAACTGAACATCCCTTTTCAAATCTCTCCTCTAGTTACCCGTGGGTGTCAGAACTAGACATACACAGACAGTGAAGCGAATGAGAGATGTTGCTTGCCAGACTATGTACACTATGGAGGAACTATCAATTGAGGCGAGGCGTGTTCAGGCTCGAGATGCTCATGTCCTATGGCCAGAACATGAATTAACTGTGTTTGGAGAATACAGAAAAGTTGCATTGGACCATTGCTACAGTGCGACCGCACCACCACAAGAAGATGATATTGAATGTATTGAAGATAGCTCTGAAGTAGTTGCAGATCAATTCACACAATCTACACCCGCCAAAAAATTGCCACCCAAAAACATGTCAACATTGTTGTGTTCTCCCATCAATGTTGAAGTAACAGATGTCGAAATGACAGAGAATGAACCAGCCGCAGCATCCATAGACGCATCAGAACTTGATAGCAGCGATATTACTTTCCAATGTGTTGAAATCTCTGCAACGTCACAGGCCGAAACAACGTTGACGCAGGATGACAGTCTAATGAAAGAGAGCAAATACATTGTATTCGACAGTTGTTTGATGGAAATTATAAGTATGCTGAAATGTGGGCATTCAGTTAGAGGCAAAGTATGTGGGAAGCCATTGATTAATGTAACTCGTCAAATAAAAAGCAGTAACGTCAAAATAAATGCCGCCTGTTGATTAAATCATAGGTTCTCATGGTCTGCACAAACGATGCTGGGGAAAATGCCAGCAGGTAATCTACTGTGTGCAGCTGCATCACTTTTTAGTGGCTCCAGTTTTAGAAAGTTAGAGGCTTTCTTTCAGTTTGTGGGACTCCATTTCATTTCTAAATCGCTGTACTACATATACCAACGTGATTATCTGTTTCTGGCCATTAGTGATGCTTGGAAAATTGAACAATTGTCTCTAGCAAGTACATTCGAAGGGAAACGTTTCAGGCTAGCCGGCGATGGACAGTGCGACAGCCCTGGATTTTCTGCCAAGTACTGCACCTACCACTTTCAGGACATGGATAGTAAGAAGATTGTGAGTTCGGTGGTCGTGCAGGTAACACAATGTACATCCTCAGTGGCCATGTAGAAACTAGGATTTATAAAATCAGTGGAATATCTACAATCAAGGGGAATGCACATCGAATTGACGTTTCAATTGCCAAGACAATGAGAGAGCAGTTCCCGCTTATTAATCATCAATTTGACGTATGGCATCTTGCTAAATCAATCAGTAAGAAAATCTCGGCTGCAGGAAAAAAAAAGGTTTTGAAAGTATTTTGCAGTGGTCCCAGTCTATCACCAACCATCTTTGGTGGAGCTCAAAAACTTGTGAAGGGTCAGTGGAAATAATACTTGAAAAATGGTGGTCACTGATGCACCACTGTACCAACGTTCACCGCTGGTCAGAAAACCTACATTTGCACCAATGTGAACATGACCCTTTGTCTGCAGAGGAGGCAAGGAAGAAGAAGTGGTTGATTCCATCTTCACCGACACACAAAGCCATTGAGAAGATTGTTTTCGACAAAACTCTATCAAGAGATTTGAGAGGACTGACAGAATTCTGTCACACAGGAGATTTGGAGGTGTTCCACAATATGTGCCTAAAGTACAGGCCAAAGCGCTTGCATTTTAGCTTTCGGGGCATGAAACATCGCACTCTACTAGCGGTCTTGGCCCATAACAGCAATGTTGGACGTGAACAATCTAGGACTAGGGGTAAAGTAAGGATGCCTCGCTACACTTAGGTGTTTTCAAAACGAAGTAAGCATTGGGTGATAAAACCAGTCCATGATGAAATGCAGTTCGACTTTGTGAAAGGCCTTATTGTTGCTGTGTTAGAGAAGCACAGATATGGAATTTTGGACGTTTCTGTGCAGAGCAGTCATCCATTGCCACCGAACATTGCAACTGTGCCATGTCCACCAGAAGCACAGCTGGTTGTGAAGTACAAATCCCGGTTTAAATAATTGCAATACGATTGTCTTTTTGTAAATGAATGTTATTGTACAGTGAACCTGTAACCCTAACCCCTACCTTCACCATCATGGGTGGCGAACAAGCTGGGTGTCATCTTTGAATTCTCTCTATTCACCTCATATATGTGTATGTATATATTTTTCTCATGTCTCATCTCATGTAAATGTAAATGCTGCGCACTTTTGCGCACTGTTAACGGAGGGGAGGCTTGCGTATTGCAAATAATAAAACAAACAAACAAACAATAAATCTCACTTTTAACTCAACTCCTGTGGTACTTTATACTTTCCCTGACCTTCCGCCAAAAATTAAATGTCTCCATTTGGGCTGCAAATGTCGCAGACAACGGGGACAAAATTGGGGGCCTTAGAACGCGCCAAGCGGGCCGTGGCATTTGGGAGAGAAGCCAGTTCGCATTTGCACATTGTGGCGCACTACATAGAGGGATTCCAAACTTCAAGTTCTCACAGATGCCTTTACTACGGGATGTTGTAAATAAAGAATGCGAAGGACAGCGGCTTTGATTTTCAGCTCGCGCCCAGAAGAGGCACACAAGTCTCACTGGAAGTATAAGGGTCTATTGTTTTTTGACCTTGAGACAGGGACCATGCCGAAAGAACTTCATTTGAAGGGGGTGCGCAATAACGTAAGAGACGATAAGGCAGAAAATTCAGAAAATAGACCGAGTTTCATTTTAGTTCAGTATACGAAAAATCGTTGTCAAGAGCACGGTCCGATTTACAGACTGCATTACGCAGAGACACAATGGAAATTTCAAATATAATTTGAGTAAATCTTTAGACGCTTTTATACCGGAATGAAGAATTAATGAATGGATGCATGAATAAATGAATGAATGAAGAGCTAGGAAATGCAAGGAAAACATGTTCGTAGTGGGCACATGGGCATGCAGGTCCACTGGTCACACCGATGTCGGTCCTTGGCCCAGCCACTTTTCCCTGCACTGCCTACCTGCACTACGGGACTGTCTCTGTATCCTTCAGCCCCTTCTCCCGGCATTTACCTTGCACTTGCCACCAGCTGGCCCTATTATTTATCTTGTATTCTACTAACCATGTACAGCACTTTTACCCCCCTCTCCCCTTCCCCATGCGCGATCCCGAAGACACCTGGCCTAGTAGGATCGTTGTCTGTCTGCCCTTGTTCCCCCCCTGCCTCGTCGCGCCTTGAAACACTTCTGTATAGACGCGTTACAAATGCCATATCATATATCATATCATTCCACATGCATGTAGACTAACTGTCGTTTCTCATTGTGTGTTGGCCTCGATTTATTTAGTTACTTTCGCATTGATTTTAGAGCCGAACATACTCCATTGAACTATCCTTGCAAGCAAATAGTTTCTGATCGGCCGTAATAGATAAAATAATGTTTTTGTTTTCATAACAGGTATTTGATCCCGTTCTGCTACTGTCATCGGTTTGAGAGACCAGCAGACGGATTCTTCAATAGACACCTGCAGCTTCATGTGAACAACTGGAGCACGTTAACCATATTATGGGACGATCGCCAAGGGCCCACATGCCCTTACGCTGTACTAGTGGCAAGAAGCAACATATCAACCTTTACGATGAACTAGTGCCTAGTTGATGGAACAGCCTTGCGGTTCAACGTGCTTCCAAAGTGCTTCTTTTAACGAAAAGCAACACCCTGTGTACCATAAAGGAACAGCGCTTGACTGTAAACTTATCCGGATTTGCGGATACAGATAAAAGAAAATAAATGGCTTTCGGAGTTCATATGGCAATTGCTTAATATTCTCTAAACATTTAATGTCAAATAAATGTACTTTACCAAATGTACCGTGTTGCTGTTTGATTTTAAAGTACAGTTTCATATTCCGAATTGTGGCGCGCTGTGTTGTGAGATGGTCTGTGTTGGTTTCTGGGTTCTGTGTGGAGTCGCGTAGAAGACGACTGGGCGCGTTTGCCTACGCAGCACAGTAACGTCACAGAGAGAGGCGGGGAATATGAATGTTTTGATAATGTCAGGCTCAGGGGCGGGGGATTTGATTTAGTGCCGCAGAAGCAGGTCAGCCAGGGCGATGCGGCAAGTGATAGGATTATCACAAAATGGCGGCTCCCTGGTGCCTGTTTTCGCTTGCGTTTAATGGACAAAAACTCGGGTAAGGTCCATAGGAAAGTTTTCTAAAATCGAGCCACTTAGGCTTAAAAAAACATGGCCGACCGGTAGGGACAATACAAGTTTTTACTGGACCATGCCTTTAATTCTAACTGCTGCTTGATTTTCTTTTGTCCACTTTTTCCTGCAAAAGGTATTTTCTTAGTCAATAAGCCCTAAAGGGGCAACTAAGCGTGTTTTTCCTTGCCTTGGATGCTTTGGTAGGGCCTTGGGTATGGTTGAAGGCTAGGCAATAAGCAATTAAGATTGAACGTCCATTATATCGTAAATAAGTCTTGTTAAAGAAATTAAATTAAGCTAAGTGCTTGAAATACTTTACGTTGTGTATTACATGCCAAACCTTTTGTAATATTTGATGTTCCATCGGTCTTAGGAAAAGCTGATTAAATACTGTGACAAAACCAGGGACTTCACCCCTTCTCCCCAAGAGGCCCCTTTGGAATACAGGAAGTGAGCCCGCTACGTTAAACCCTCCCTAGGGCAAGCAGGATCCCACTCGGGTGACCCCACCCCTCTGGGAACAAGGAATGCCCAAGTAAGGATTTAATTCCACCTCCCTTCACTGTCCCACATGTTTGCTGGTTATATGGTAACTGAACAGGTTGATCATGTACAGGATGCCTTTAGAGTGAATGGCTTGGTTTCTGACCTGTATTTGTTGCTGTCTCTTTGTGAAAACCGGCACCAATGGAATCCTTCCTTCCACTCCCGGGAGGGACCTAAATACACCGGGACAACAACAGAGTCAGAGAAAATCAGCCAAGAGTGAGGAACACGTCCCTCCCTAACAGGAGGAACAGAACCAGAGAGCCAATCAGTGTGGTGGACGGAGACCCAAGGCAGCCCGTGGGACACTGCTGCTTCGACAGAGGCAGAAATCCCTGACAAGCCCGAAACTGCTGAGAAAGGAAGCAAAGCAAAAATAAAAGAGGCGTTCCATTGTCCTTACTCACCCACGACAAAGTCCCAAAAAGGAAGAATCGAAACGAGAAATTGCAACGTTGAGACCTGAGCCAGTTTGAAAATGTGGGACCATGCTGGTCAGATAGACCACAGTGATTGGAGAAAGGGTATGCAGCATTACACGAGTAGTGGGTGGAGTGCGGTGAGGCCACTAACAAGCCTATATGAGGGTTATAACCTGAATACCCCACAAGGGGGTGCCAGACTTGATAAGCAAAACCGATTTAGAGAAACTTGTAGCCAACATGGGGCTGAACATCCAAATACTCCACCAGTTTGGCAGGTGGTGAACTGCCAAGCAAAACAAGGTAAGAGAAACCCATAACCCACACAAGGCTGAACATCTGCAAACCCCACAAGGAGGTGCCATAAATTACAAGTGAAATAGGGCTGAGCAGGCCCATATCCCACACTGGGCTGGTAATCCAAAGACCCCAAGAGGGGGTGAGAGAAACCGCAGCCAAACCAGGGCTGAGCAGGCCTGTAGCCTATGCCAGGCTGATAATCCAAAGACTATAGGATGGGGAGTGAGAAGTAACAACCAGAGTTGGGCTAAGCAGGCCCACAGGAATCTGACATAGTAGAGATATCTGACCCAGGGATATAGAAAAGTTTTGTTTTGTGAATACCGATCTATACAGATTCGAAGAAGCTGTTATGTTTAATACATCCCTGAGGAGGGGATACGCTCGAAAATGTTTGGACTTTCCGATAAGGTCGTTGTTTGCCAAAACAAGGCTGTTTGTTTGTTGGAACTACCAGGCCAATAACTGGAAATGACTTTGGGAACTCTTTGGTGGGGGTCAGAAAATCAGCCACCACTGATTCATCCAAGGGGCAGACTAATCCTATTTCAAGCTAAAGATTATATGGTGTTTATTTCTTTTCATAGTGGTAGGACAGATGTTAGGATAGCATACGTTTGACAGAGGACAGAGTTTATTTGCAAGACATCCTGAACAAGCACCACAATGTTTTTCCTAAGGTTTAGTGGAGGTTTTCTTTATTTTCATAAATACAACATCTTGTTCCAACGCGTCCTCGTGTCTGTACCCTATGTCTGCCATACCACAATGCAGAGGATGACTAATACACTACACAGTCAAGAACATGTTCCTACTCGGTCAGGAAACATTTCAATTTCTGGAGCCAACATGTTTTTTCCACGGTTCAAAAAATGATGGTACTGCCAGGTCTATTGTTAACTGTTGTCTACTTTTCAAGAAATTATTTATTTCAAACCTCTTTTAAGCTCTGTATGTAAACACTATTTAAGATCTGAGTGTCACTGATATGTGCATTTGCAAGATTGTGACACAACATTGAAAGAACCCTTTGAGCCTGCTCTGTAGTGTAGAAGATATACTTAAATATGTAATTCTTGTACTTCATATCAGGATTAACCTAATGTTTAATTTGTGCGGCTTTCCAGGTGAGTCGGAATAGCTACTTTGGGTAGCTTGGTACAGCTTGTGACTGGTACAGCTTGTGACCTGAACAGTGACCCTTTCTTTCTGGGTAAAGTGGACACTGATTCTGTCGATTATATAAGTCCACTGTATCTAAATAAATAACTACACAAGAAATATTGTGAAGAAAATTAAAAGGAAGGGCTTTTTATAAGAACAAAAAAGGAACTATGAAAGGGTTTAATCAACTATATTTCAAGAAAGGTACATTAATTGGGATCATTTTGTTCAGAGAAAAGGGTGGCGGTAAGGTGGTGTAGGGGACATTCTGTTGGTGTTGAAATTGCAGATTTAATGTTAATTTGTTTTCATTTTGTAGTAAAGTAAAAAGTTTCTAATTTCTTTTGTCCATTTCTTTTCACAAAATTGTAATTGATTTTTTGATTGATTTTTTACCATATCCTTTAAGTCTCTCAATTCGGTTTTAACATTCAAATTATCAGATGAATTGTGCTTCTTCATAAAACATTCATCATTAGTTTTGTGAATTACTTCATCTGTGTGTTGCCATGCACAAAACATGTAATATTAGTGAACTGTAATAATTAAAAAATGATATTCAGTAGTGTTGTTAAAAGAAAACACATTGCTACAGATACATAGTAATATTTGTGGTTTTGGTATGGCTGTGTGTTCTGTTTTACATAACGACTGGTCTGTTGTGTATGTTTACAAAACTGGAAAGGAAGGGTTTAATCTGATGTCAAAGCAACTTTATATTGTTTCCTTTTTGATGTGTTTATATTGCACAGTGGCCTTAGAGACTCAAATGAGCTGTCGTGTATTTTGATGCATGTTTATTTTCCCTTTGCACAAGCTCTAATACAATTACACCCCTCACAAATTAGCTAAACTGTGTGCTAGATGCTAACTGGCTCTTTTCCAGGTTCCTGCATTTGGGCAAGACTCACTACTTTTGGTAGTATCCATCCTGTACTAAAGAACCTTATTGTGCAGGTTATATTGTTTCAATATTGTTTTGTCTTTTAATGAAATACAGATGAAATACATAATTAAAGAGTAACTTACATTACATGCTGTCCTCTATGCAATGCTGCTTTCGGATGAATAGTTGACTTGTTTCCATTGCTTATATTCTTCCATCTATTTATGAAAGATAATAAATAGTCAACATGTTTATGAATGTATATTTGGGGTTAGTTGTTTGTAGAAATGTTGTCTGATTGTAATTATTTTACACTTAAGTTTGAACTACTATGTTTTTTGTGTATACTTAACATTTTGAAGTGACATTTTTATTAAAACTGGATGTTACGCAGAAATATGTGTATTGTTTTAGTTGAGGTTTTTAGTTATTAAAACCTGAGTGCACTTAAGTACTTTTCTTTGCTGATCTCTTTGTTCAGTTTTTAAAATTACTTAACATCTTTCCTGTATTTTGTGAGCCTTGAAAATCAGCTTCTTTTTCTGAGGTTCCCCCTTCAACTGCCCTGTACAATGTGATTAGCATGTATATTAGGGTATGTTGAGAGAAACATTTGTTTTCATTGCAGCCAACTCATATAAGTATACAGCATGTTTGAGTATGTAATGAAATAAGCAGTTATTAATCTGAATCGATGGTAAATCTTGCCTAAATATTGTAAAAATGTTTCCTAACAAATCATGGGGTCTACAAATCCTACATGAATTAGCAGATATCTGTGGATAAGTGTAGATCCTCTGAAATTTGTAGATATGGTCACGTACATATATAGTTTGGTAATAATCGTTTTTGACAAGTTAAAATAGTTTTGAGAAAAGCAGTTGGGTGTGAGTTTTGCATTAGTTAATGCAAAATTAAGCTGCATCCCTCCTGTATGTTCTGCAACACCTGTTTATTTCCAGCATCTGCATCATCTCAAAAATGATGTAAGGAAGTGCTCTGTATGTTGAGGTAGGAAATAGATGGCCTGCAATGGTCTCAAAGATTAGCTGAGACTGCTTTATTGACATTAAATGTTGCTTTTTCCGTTTGTGGTCCAAAGTTTCTGCATTCTTCTTTAAGAGTGGATTTGAGCAATGTTGGGAAATACAATGGTACTATTTGGATGAAGGTTTATGAGTGTTGCATATGAAATATATAGTATATTTCAGAGACAGTCCAGCGACATACCTCCTTAATTATTACACCCTCAATGTATAACAATAATGTGTGGATTCTCTCTGCAAATCATGCTTTCACGCATTGCCAGTAATTGACAAAATGTCTTCCATATAATACAATGTCATGAGTCTTCCAGATATTTTTATCAGTTGATGCCCTAGTAGAAATGTTTTCATGGCTAGGATGAATGGGCTTCTATGAGAAAATGTTGCTAGAAAAATGTACTCATATGAAAAATCTGTTAGCAAAATGTACTTTTCTAAAAGCAGTCAATGTCTAGAAGCAAATCAATCTGTTAGAATGCTGTCAGGGATAGGACCGCCAAAAAATGGTATTTCTAAACACACAAATGTACAAGGCTGTAACCCTAACACTGAAAAAGCCCCTCTAAAAACAATAAAAAAGCAGCCTTTTACAATAAAACTAACAAAATGCATAACCTTTATCTCATTCTTATTTAAAGCCTTTCCATTACCCTAACCCTTTAGTTCGCTGAGCATTATTTTTGTATTTGGTGTAATAAATAAAGAAAACATAAAATAGTCAGAGCATGAGTCGGACACTGTTAACAGCCCTCCAGAACTTCAAGAACATTTACCTTGTCTTATTCAAACCCTGGCTATAGTATAAAACCAACCTTACCATAAACAAAGACTGTAACTTGATACAACACTTACTCTACTGTAAATCCTTGGTTTATCCCAATTCGTACTATTACCCTAACACAACCCTAACATTTGCAGGTCTGTTAAACCTACCTAACCCTATCCCTTGCTCTTAATCTAATTGAAACCTTTATTTAATGTTATCCAAGTATTATCCTAACATGTCACATAAGACTAACACTCATAACACTTAGTGTATGCCAACTCCTCTCCATATTTTAACCTCACCATCCCTCCATATGTTAGTCTTTATCTTTAGGTAAGGATGTGTAATGCAAATATGGATCAACTGGGTATTTGTATACTTCTTTGCAAAGTTCATTCTTCGTCGACTAAAGGTTGTTTATTCAATGTAAGTGCTTCTTCTGTAAGATACATAGAGTTATATAAATGTATAATATATATATTCTGTGGTGCACTTGGCTGTTAGGCGCATTAATAGGGCTACCAGTTTGTAATGAAGGTATATTTAAAAAATAATTAACATATACAAGTATTGGAATGCAATTTAATTATTTTCATACAGATATTAGAACATGCCAACAAATTTTCATCAGAAGATGCTTTTCTTAAATGAAAATATGGAGGTAATACTTGTAAAAATAATTACACAGATCCAAAACATTTTTAGAGGACATGTTAGCTGCAGAGCATATTAAGTAAACATTAGAGGGTGCAAACAATCCCTTAAAGGAAAGCAACTACAATAACTGCATATAATAAATCAAAGAACAGCAATAGAACTTTAAATAAGAGTTCTATTACTCAGGGAGCCTATTCATCAAATACATCAATCCTTTCTGGCTGTAGATGGTGTGCTAAAGCAGTGATGAGCTAAAAAGAAAATTCCATGAAAAGTGTTTTGCAGATTTGTTTTATGCAATGTGTTGAAAAATAGTCAAAGTTGTCTCTTGCAAACTTCAATTTTATCAAAACAAAATTGTGATTGAGTCTCTGTGTACTGTAGGTAAAAAGGAAGCTTTTTAATGTCATTCGGAACAGAGTGAAAGCTGTAACCAAACTGTTTGAAAAGACTGAAGCAAAAATTAAATGAAAGAGGAATGTGAACATAGTGTTTTTGCACATGCATTTAATGAGGGCAAGTGGTTTCATATTACTAACACTGAAACCTTTTTTAATAAAGAGAAGCCTATCCTTACCCTCAATACCTTTTGAGTGGATGTTGATGGCATAGAGTATGAGGAACTGAATGGAGCGTTCATGAGAAATGAAATTAGTTTTTCAAGTATGAGTGCAAGATATTCTACCAAGACATTATATCAAATGCGCCCATAGAACGTCAAGAAACTCCTACGTGCAAATGGGCTAGTAGTATACAGTGTAATATTAGAACTTCATCAATTAAAACATTTATCAAATTTGTCTGAAACTTTTTGCAAGACAAATGGCAAATGTAAGGAACCTATGGTGGCAATCACGTCGATTACTTAGATCCCCCTCATCTAGGCTCAGACCTTCCCCTCAACTTCCAGCCTCAGTCAGGTTTTCTTGCAGCCCCCAGTCAGGCTTTCTGGCAGACCCAAGTCAGGCTTTCTCTTACAGTTCACACAGTGTTCCCCTCAGCCGGATGCACACACCCATTTCACAATTCTTTGTTCTTTACCAACATGTCAAGGACTTTCGAGTGTACAAGGGATTTGTCTGGACCCTTGTATGACCACCTTGACGCCTCCTGTTGGTCTCCCTACGCCATCTTGTTATTTGCAGTTTTAATCTTCCTTCTTGTTGCCACTAAAACCTTATGCTCAATGTAGTTCGGTATTTATCAGGTTCCCTCCTCACTCACCGGCTGTGCTGAACTCATTGGCATTTCTTTCGCTGCTGGAGTCAAGGAGAGTACCTTGATGGTAACCTTGTCTCCCTGCCTGGCTATCAGTGCAGGAGGGTACCATGTACCGCTGACAATTGTTACACCATTCGCCAACTGCGATTCCCGGTCTTACATTTCTTAGTTTAGCGGTTTTGCAGGTCTGGGTTGAAAAGGGCAAGGGCAATTCCCTCCTTGACGTCCTTTCAGGTCATGCCGCCTTCCTCCTCTGTATGAATTGCCGTCCTGGAATCGCTGCTTCCTCGAACGTACCGCTTTGCTCTAGGTGTGCTCGCGTGCAATGCCTTTTATCTCTATGAGGAAGGGAAAGGGTGGTCAGGTGTGGACCATTAGTGGTAATTGCCTGACTCTGCCTGACCATTGAGTTGGGACATGTCAGGTATACGGCTCCAGTATTAGTGAGTTGTCTTGACTTAGTGTTTAGCTTCAGCCTGCATCTGATGGGCTGCTAACTAAGTGATGATATTGGCTAGGTCGGCCATTTCTTCCAGGGCTGTGAGCGTTCCTTCAGTCGATGATTCTGAATCAGATCAGAAACAACTCTCAACACCCTCAGACAAAGACTCAAAATCCCCTGAGTCTTCTGACTCTGAGTCCACCGAAGGATTTGATCTCGGGGAGCCAAGATCTAACCCTGATGGTCCCGTGATAGGTGATGCTAAGGAACCAAAAAAACAGAAAGACTTGGAAGGAGGGGGGTTTAGATCACTAGGTCTAATGAGAGCAAAGATGGGTCAAACTTTCAATATTATTCAATCCGACTGTTGTATGTGATGGGGTGAGAGAGGAAGGGTGTCTAATAACACTTGTGTTTTAAAGAACAGATCCCGTTGACCAGTCGGGACATGAAGTTGGAAGAACAGCACCTCTTTTAGTGTGGCTACGCGGTCAGACTTGAGGAGTTCAATGATTCCATTTTCCGCTTCTGGCGGTACAACAATTATCAGCATGGGTTTCAATTTTTATCAATTGAATCAAATCCCACTCTGATACCATATGTAAGGAACTCATGGTGGCAACAGTAAAGACAAACACAAGTGATCACAGTTCAAGGGTGTTTATTAAACTGTATAAATGGGTGAGAAAAACACCTAACCTAAACCTAACTCTAAGATGAGAGCATGCTACGACCATCAAATAATAATAAAGCAGTCCTAGTGGTGTCTTGTCAAAATAAAAGGGCCTATGCTAAAAAACAAAAATATTGCCAATCCTTATCACTAAATTCAAAAAAGTGTGGGATAGTGTTCAGAAGAAAGTAAAGTAATGTTCACAAAAATGAGAGGTTTGTAGAAGGAAACGCTTTGCATATCATTGCAAACATTGTGGCATATCAGTGGTTTAACTTGACCTTGTATCTAGCAGCAGAGGGCTGGTTTTATTTGACAGATGGTATATTGCCCTGAAAATATTGCTATACTAAAAATGAACATGTTGGTAAGCCCTCAAGATCTGTCAGTAACACTTTGGAAATATATGTACTCGAAAACATAATTATTCAAACTGGCCATTTTTTCTAGCCCTTTTTGTTTACACACATCCATTCTAATCCTGTTCCGTGACCTCCAACACTCTGGACTTCGGTACCAGAGAGTGTTCCCGCCATCAGCGCATTGAGGCTATAATAATGGTAAAAGGCGCTATATAAATGACAGCTACAACACAAGCAAAAACTGTTAAATTGCCTCCATCACAATGACTGAGAGACATACATGGAAAAGTAGTACACTTACCGTTATTCACAAGGTTGTCATGAGTAAACACATTGATGTTTCCCTCGATTTATTTTGCCATTTTTTAACCTCAAACTGGTACATAGGGCTATGGGGGAAGATATATAGTAAGAGGCGGAGGTAGGTGAGGTGATTTGTGGGGGATTTCCCCTACATTTTTCAGTAAATAATCAGTATGAAAAAATCAGTGTTTTCACTCACAATTAAAATAGTTTTTTGTAGTACTTACTTAACACCACAGCTCAAAGAAAATGTTTGGACCTTTGGAGCAGGAAGACATTCAGAATAGTCTTGGTTTGTGTTGGTAAATGGAGTACCAACAAAAAGACAAACAATTCTGGCAAGAGCTTGTTGCTATATATTACAAGTTAAACAAGGTCTGCTATATGTAAAGGAAATCAATATCTACTATATTGTTGTAGATGTTAATGCATATATGAATGCTGTTTGAATATGTAGCACCTGATGTAATGCAAGATATGTATCTCCACTGCCTATTGCATTCTAGAGAATGGATGGGAGATGCTTCAGAAGTTTACCAGATATATCAAGCAAAGTAGTGTCGTATGAGTGTTATGGAGAAGAGTTTGAAGCTTGTTTTTTTTCTTCTTCTTTCCTACAGGAAGAGGCAGTTGGTACGATTACTGCCCTACTCCAATGAGCTCGGTGAGTATGTTTTCTGTTTAAACATACTAATACGATTTAAGGTTCGTGTAAAAAATTGAATGCATGTGTCATCTTTTTTTGGAAAGCAAACTGTTCACTTTGTGTCATGAAGTTGTGAATACATTGAACAATCTCACTCTTTTTGTTCATTCATCAGAGGGTGGACTAGTTGATAAAATCAAATGAAAAGATCACGTATTGGAGCCAAGTGTTACTGATGTATTGGCGTACATGCAAAGCACAAAGGAGTATTCACTTTGACACCATGCACTTCTTCAACAGGTTTACCAGAACAAAGACGGAGTTGGTATGAATTGTAGAGATGCACTGTGTTCTATCTACTGAATACATCTGTCCCAGTACTTTCATCATCGATTTCTTGCTGTTACATTTTGTTTATAATAAATATTTGTCTCCACTTTAAGAAGCTGGGTAATAGCAGTCTAGATCAGCACCACACATTAATATGTTATTGTGGATAAAGGATGCCACAAGTTTCGAAAAGATACAGATGATTCGGTGCTGAATGTAATTCAAAGACATTTAACAATGTGATGTGAGAACAAGTGCTGGTTTTCCAGACACGTGCATGTGATAAATATGACTGATGCTGGTACATAGGCAAGAGCCAACATTATACAATGTAATTTTGGATTTTCTTGGTATTCATACTTTAGAATGACATTCCTCCAGTTTCACCCATGCATAAAATTAGACAACCATCTAGTGTGCAAAGAATGTATGTGCATATATCTAAGTACATGAAGTACTAGTTTTCCAACATTGCTAAGTGCATAAAAGAAACATTACATAGAGGAATCCATTATAAAAAGACAAGACAATTATCTCTTTGTGAATATCAGTGAATACATTAAACATATTAAAAAGCAATTACTATGTGTCACTTGGCACACTATGTCCACAAAGTGTAGCTTTTTGTGACCTTTGTATACAGTTTTCAGCCCAACTGAGGGGTGTGTGTCCCAAGACCTAAATAGCGTGATGTACATCTAATTGCTCAGTGATTCCTCAATTCCCTCTTTCTGGTTTGATTGTCGGGTGAATGGTCTTCCGTCAGCTATGTAAGCCAGCCTAACATGTTTTGTTTGTTTACTGGCAGTGATGTAACGTTCTCAAAGGCAGGTGAATTAATAATTAGTGGCCAAGTAACTACAAAAAAAGGAGAGAGAGAAAAAATGGAGTGTGGATCGGGATGATAATGGGACTATCAAACACTTATTTATATATTTAGTGGGGCTTAGGGGGGAATACATCGATCCTACCTGATTAGTATTGTGTTAAATTACATGAAATGGCATATTTTATTATGATGATGCGGCTGCGTATAAACATATGGAATTGTCATTGCTAAGGCGTAATCGCGGGATAGGCTGTCTAAGTACGTGTGACATAACTCTTGTTATGATGTCAACCTGCATTGACATGAAATGACTTGTTTTGTTATGGTGTTGCGACTATATGTAAACGTACGGCAGAGTCATAGCTATGATATAATCACATTAGTGTAGAAAGTAAATCTATAGCTATGAAATTGATGTATTCGCCAAAAATGATCTAGAGAGCAACCGAGCAACTAGATACGAAATTAATGGATGCTACTATATTTTGACATTACATTGTTAGAAATGTATGAAAATACCATTAGCCATATATCTTATTCTTAATACATGATGGATTAAAATTAAATTGCCCATTTAATTGTATAGTTAAGCCCTGTAATGTGGCTTTTTGTCATGAAAACCATTCTTTGTTTTTCATTTGTGAGAATTCTCTCTGCTGTACCTGGGTCATTATGGATGATTCTCGTGATTACTGTCCATCTTAAATCATCATGTGTATCATTACATTCAAAGAAATGTCTGACTAAGGGAGCTGATGTGATGTGATTACGTATGCAGCTACGATGTTCACACATTATTGTTTTGACTTTTCTTTGGTTTTACAGAAGTTTGCAGAAGGTTACATGCACAGAAAATAGCATAAATGACCATAGTGGAATCACAAATTGAGACCACCATTTGTTTCCACGATCTAGTCCTACAGTAATGGTATTAGTCCTTTCAGTGTATTTACATACTGAACATCTCCCACATGGGGGGGGGGTGTCCAGTAACAAGTGGTAAGATCAATTGTCCTCTACGTGTGTGCACATTCTGGACTCTTTGTTGCCTATGGCCAATGTCAGTACTGCTGATTGTGTCCCTAATTGTTGTTTTTTTTTTTTAAAGCGAAGAGCGGGAGTTTCAGAAAGCTGCAACCACTGTTCAGGATATGACAGTGTTTTTTTCACAATTTTATTAATTTGTACGGACAACTCTTTCTTGTTCCCTGTTCCCTTGTAGAATTGTCTCTCCATTGTTATTGTGGCCCTTTTGATTGATTGTTTTACTGGCCTTTCTGGGTAACCTCATTTAGTGAGTTAGGTTCAATACCAAACTGCAAAAGCATTCCAGCCTACCAGTTTTTTTTACAAAGCTAATGAAACATGACATATGACATGTTCGAGATGCCAGTGCAATATTGTAACTGAATTACAACTGTCTACAAATGGGCTGCTTTTTAATTCTAATGCTTCTGGGACACTTGTCTTATGGTACAAAAAACAACTGTGAAATTACTAATTTTAATGGAAAAGTATCAATAAGTGTATGTACTTTTAAGACAGCTGGCAAAATTATGATATAACATGAAAGGGGGACCAGTCCGCACTAGAAGGAACTACTCTAAGATCCTCTCAGTGGGTGAGTATTATGCATTCGCTCAGCACTTAGATTTTCTCTGAAAATGTAGCACTGCTCCGAGAACATAGATGGAATCCAAGATGTTGACATTGTTGTTTGTACAGCAAACCCATTTTATTCCTACCGCACACTGCACCTTCAGAGCTTAGCAGAAGGCACAGGCTCCTTCCACACACACTGCATGTAAGGCAGAATCCTGTGCAGTGCCCTTAGGGACCACTACACACAATTAAGACTACAGGTGGTGATACAAGTTGTACCTTTGGTACAAGCCTGTACTACTATGTCATAGTGGTAGCAGTGGCAGAGCAGCCAGGCTTATCTCAAGAGTATATGAGCAGTAGCAGAGATTACACAAAGGGAACACAATTACTGTGACTCAAGCAAACACTGACTCACGGTTTCAGGTAGAAAAATATAAGTACATTTATTTTTAAACCATTCGTTATAAACACAATACTTCTATTAAACTTCAATAAAAACCACACGTTGAATATATTACAACTAACCAATTCACTTTGTACAGTAAGTCTCAAGGTAAGTACCCTGTGTTGGAATAAACCGGTGTTAGGCACAAAAACACGTTACCGCGAACACGAATGCGATCACTTTTTGACAGTTTGGTCTACTAAACAAACGCGTATCCGTGACATGAAATGCTACCGGGGCAAAAACACACTTAGCACCTGAGATACCCAGAGGGAGTTGGAGGAAAAAATCACAGGCAATATTTTGGTTAGGCAGGCAGAATCAAGAAACGCTCAGAGACAGGAGTTCAAAAGTCAAAGGGGCCAGTTGCCGAAGATCACACGGTCTAACAGTTCACGATTCAATGGAGCCAAAAGTACTTGGATATTGTCAATGTTCGGAAGCAAAAGTTATAAGAAGTTGGGAAGACACCCAGTTTCCTCAACAAAACACAGTACCTTGTTCCAATGGTGCAGCTGGTACCCTGGCAGTTGTTCCTGTTGTTTGCCCGCAGACCCACGATTCCTGGAGCTTCGTCGAGAAGGAGGATGTCTGAAGGGGGTCTGCACCTCACAGGGATGAGGCCGGCAGCAGCGACACGGAATAAAAGGTGCACTCCTTAAAACAGGAGAGGCTCTTCAGATGGCTATCCGGATCACTATAGCAGTGTGCAGCGATTTCGACCACGGAAGAGGATCCTCTGGCTGTAGAAAATGAGCTGTATATCCCCACCAAGCTCAAGGGTAAAAGACTCCGGACTGGATCTTCTCTGAGTCGTTGAAGGGCAGATGGCTCAGGACTGCAGCAGGGCTTCACCGGGACAGGGTAGTTGCAGCAGCCGTCGTTCTCACCGCTTCTCTTCGGTTCCTTGTAGTTCCAGTGGCGACTCTCTGACTTCTAGCCCAAGAGACCTGCCTTTGATGCGAAAACCCCCCATTCACACAGCCTGGCTATCAATCACCCAGCAGGGGGGTTGTCCAGCCCGGACAACTACCCTGGCCAATCATGACAAAGTGCAACTTGGGTTTCCTAGTATACCCTGTGCAGGGGGTGACTACACCCCTCCCTCACATTCAGCCCACCTAGACACCCAGGCGCCTTGAGGAGGGCTTCTGGGCAGAAGCCCACCAAAAGACAGTGAACAAAGAAGGCAAACCTAGTTTGCCGCGCAAAGTAAAACACAAGAAGGGCTTTAACAAAAAGAAATGGCGAATAAACCCAACCGGAGCCAAAAGAAAGACGATTTGGTCAAGCGGGTTTATGTTTGAGGCTAATATAATAGCCAAGAACAGTACAACGTTTATCTAATATAATCGCGGCAGAAAAGTTAGGGTAGATACCACTGCTACCAACCAAGTCTAAATGTTAAAAGTGCGAAACAATGCTCTAGGAGGTACAGATAAAAAGGGATACAAATTAACCCTTTCCAGTACTCCATGGAAGATGGGGTGTACTGGATCTGTGGTAGATTGACTAAGTAAAGTTAATGGAAACTTTACCCTTTTCTGGGGGACAGTAGTCGCCTCAGAAATGGAGTCGAGGGAAGTCTCAAAGACAACCCTGTGCCACGGCACTGAAGGTGCTGTGTGACACACACAAAGAAGGGGGCTACTGAAGTGGTGTACTTCAGAGTCCACAATGACAAAACAGATGGAAACACATAGCAAAACACAGGTAAGAGTGGGGGAAAAGCTTTCACTCTTACCAGGTGGAAACAAATAAACTCCAGAAGTCCAGCAAAGCTGCTGGGGGACTCACTAGGTGAGGGAAATTTGCCATAAATGAGAATTCTCCCTAACACTGCACACACATCTAACACAAACATTATTGCACCACATGTCTTCCATAAGAATGAAGCTAACTTTAACGGAACAAAATATGAATTGTAGCTTCCCACATAACTCTCTATCTCCTTAAACACAATCCACCCCTCTTTATTTCATAGTACACCTCAGCTACGCCCATTCACACACCATTCAGACATGGGTGACTATCTGGGTCTTGGCCACCCTCACATAACTGTAATGGCTGAAATGCACACACGCATAATAGCACCTCCCAATTCGACCAAAATTTGGACTCCAGTCCCTCGAGGATGTTCAACCAAAATCGCTTTGGGACCATAATTATGATAAAAGGTGCTATACAAATGTAAAAAATAATGAATGAATATAGATGACTTCATGTATACTCTGCTATAAATAGTGTTAATAGTTGTGTTTTTTGTCAGTATACAAAAGTTATACTGACTTTGTCTGAGGCAATTGGTATGCTATATTGTATTGAATTATACTAACTATTTTATTGAACAGTTTCATTTGCTATGAAAGAAGTGAGCTGCCTTTAGAAAAAAGCTAATGAATAACACTAGAAGCAGCCATTTTTGTGAATTATTTTTTTATCTTAGAGCTTACATACATAAATACATATATGCTTTTTATTATGTTAGAAGTGCTTTTCTACTGCCAAATGCCCATGACCCGATGTTAATTATGTACAAACTATTTGTATGCCAGGTTGTACATGTTTTAAAACACTTTCTTTAGAAAGTCTGCAGTTTAGTTGACTAGTTATGGTAAACCTAAATTCACACTGTTTTTGTCATGGAGTTCCCCCAGACCTCTCCCCCCTACCCAAACATCCACACTCTGAACCCCCACCTCCACCTTCCTTATCCTACATACACTATGTGACAAATATGACTATTCGTTCCTTCTGCCCACAGGGCAGCTGTGATACTGGAAATGCATCGGAGGGACAGGGCCTCCGTATCCTTGTCCTTTACTGCTTTTTATCATGTGTTCTGTTGTGTTTTCCGCACAGGAGTTCATGTGGGACTCCTGACGGTGCAGCTCTCTTTCTTTTGGTTTGGTGAATGGACCCGTGGGATACCCTTATGGCACCCATGGGTGGGGGTACAACCCTGTGCCCCTAGTGTATGTTTTTGGGCACCTGTGGGTGGCCCACAGAGCAGGGTATGGGCTGGTGGCAGCTCCATGCTGAATTTGACAGGTGCACGGAGTATCCTCCATTTTGGGATACCCCGGCCCTGCCATTGGGATCAGTTGATCCCTGATGGAAAACAAGATGGCCCCGGTGGCCTCTTGCTTTCTATTACCCATTACCTTGTTTTCCCAAAGTCCTGGGAAGCCCTGACTCTGTCCCTTCCCCCTGACTAGCTGTTGGATGGAAGTGCCATATATGGTGTTGTTGTGAAGGCCCAGTCAGACTAGCTGGAGCCTTCCCGGTGATGTATGTTGTGGGTACCTCCTGTGGGTGGGACCTGGGTGAATAGAGTGTGTGACGAATATGCATTCTGTGTTGTGGGTGTCTAGTATCTGGTGGTTGACACAATGACTGAGACAACCCTGCCCGAAACCGGTATGAATGCAGCTTGGAGTGTTGAATGGCTCGGTACTTGTCCCAATACACATAACTTGTTGTGAGTGTCTGGAGAGAAGTAAATGGCCTGAATACCTCATGTGCCTGATTGGCTGCCTGTCTGCATGAATGCCCGTAGTCGTGATTGGATGCTTGAGTGTGACCCAGTGGAATGAATGGGAGATCAACAGTATATCTGGGGACCTCTCACTGCTAGGAATCGTGTTCAGAAGCTGAAGTCCACTACGATGAGTAACTGGATTAACTGACGCTTGACCTTGAAGCCCTGCTGGACGAGAAGAATTGCTGTTGCTCTCCTTCACAATCCGAAAGCTGCTGTGCCTCCAAGGACTGACCCAGAGAGGACCTGGTAAGGCGCCCTCTTCCCGAGCTACGAGGGACCATCGTGCACAGCTGATCTTTGCCAATGCTCCCTGGTATACAAACCTTCGACAGGCTGCCGACCCGATACGGGGACTGCTGCGGAACTCCAAGGAGAAGCACCCGGACTGTTGTCTGCCACTGTCGACGACTGCCGTTGCCGACCGGAGCCGCCGTGCTCCCGTTCGCCTAAGAACTTCCATTGATCATCGGACGCTCTCGTGTGCATCGTCATCCGCATGTCTCCTGCTGGATAAGGCCTGACCGTCGACGCGCCGCGGAGCATCCACCAGTGGGTTTCCCGCCACCTAAAGACCGCAGAGACGCCGACGACTCGACGCCCTTGCTGGGCCACAGTTCTTCATCATCTCTTTGTGGTCCAGAACTATCGTCATCGAGGTGCCCCGCACGCCTCTTCCTTGCAGGACGCCAATGCTCCGTCGTCGACGAGCACCGCTAGGAATGAAGCTGCCACTTCCCTGCCATAGTTCACCCTGTTCACCGTCGGACGTTCGACGACCCGTGACTCCTGCCTTAAAGGGAGGGCACTCAAGAAGGGCCGTTGATTCCCCGACACCGAACGCCAAGTTCCCCGACACCTCTCACCGATCCGTGGCTTCCGCCTGAAAAGGAGGCACTCAAGAAGGATCGGTCGGTGCATCGTCGGAGAACTCTACTCCACCATGTACATTGGGGGGGTAAAACCTTAATAGGAAGAAGTAAGACTATCGGACAATATATGGACTGGGCGTGTGCTATATATCTTTATTTACAGGTTGCCCAGGTGGGGGGATTTCCACTCAGAACTGCGCCTAGCGGTAGGGGTCAGTGTTCTGCCTATTGTTCCAACCATCTTACGTTCCTGCCTATCTCTATTGCTGGTTTACTCGTTATTGATCTGTGTGACATTTTAACCGTACAGTTGATGCACTTTAATGAGATTTGATAACATTAGTGGTACCACTCTAGACGTGTATATATTTATCATTATTGACTTCCAAGTACAAAGTGCGTTATTGTGATTGTGTACATACCTTTGAATATTAATTATATAACGACTGTGTTTTCAGTAATACAGTGTGTGGACATTCCTTTGTGGGGGTTCGGGGACTACACTGTACTTAAGAACCAGCCCGCATCACCTCCTGAGAAGCTAGGCCTTGATTGCTCGTCCATTGCTACCTTATAGAGAATCTTGGCTGGGGTCCGCTGTGCCTCTCCTCTACCATATAGAGAGCGGAAGTACAGACACCCCCTACCGGTCTTTACAGCAGCCACCCCCTTTGAGGCTAGGGAGGTGAGCCCGCTAAGCAAGACCCTCCATGGGGGTCTGGGCAAGTAGGACCTCACTGGGAGTGACTCCCCTCTTGAGGACAAGGTCACCTATTCCAGTAAGGAACTCTCAAACCAGCATATGCTATCTGCCTACTTTGGAATAGGAAAGGCCGTTGTTTCTTCTGTTTTGTATCCACAAAACAGTGACATATTTTCAATCTCTTTGGCTTCAGGTAATGCTGAATCTCACCTGAACTCCTCAGTTAAAGTGTGGTTACACATTGCATTTGTTTCTGATGAAGTACATAAAACTACGAGGAACTTTGAATCAGAGACAAAGAATCTTAAGCAGAGGCAAGCCTCTGACAGAGAGATGTTCTGCAGGGTCAGAGTCATGCTAGACAGTGGAGCCAGCCATAGCGTGGAGAGCAATCATGATGCTCACAAGACGCTGGAAGACTGGCGTCCTGACTGGCTAAGAGGCCTGCATCAAGAAGGCCCAGAGAAACAGAGACTTTAACATCCAAGGCTGGGAAAGACACAAGGGCTACGGGGACTGAGAAAACCCGAACGGGCAGATGCCCCATAGAGAGCTAGATAAAGTAAGCTTATCAGAGGGTTAGAGGGCTTTGGGGAGACCTAAGAAGCCAAGAGACTTTAACATTCGAGGCTGAAGAAGCCACTAGGGTTACGGGAGCTGAGAAAACCTAATGGGCAGACACCCTATCAAGGTCCATGTACAGCAAGCCAAGCAGAGGGCCAGTGGACTTTGTAGAGTCCTGAGAAACTGAGATACACTAATCTTCAATGCTGGGAAAGCCAACATGGTTATGAGAGCCAAGAAACCCCAAATGGGAAGACTCCCCAGCGATATTGAGACAAATTAAGCCTGCCAGAAGGCCAGAGGACTTCAGAAAGTCCAAGAGCCACAAACTATAACTAACATAATTGGAGAGAGAGAGAGAACCTAGAGGATTTCAGTGCCCAAGTATTAAACAAGAACATTGTACAGAACCAAGTCAAAATTGGTGGAATTGTGTTAGGAAAACCTTTTCTTCCTGGAGAGAGAGAATTGTAAAGAATTGATTTTGACATACAGAACATCTAAAAAGGTTGTGAACTGTGTTGTGAGACATGGACAGACTTTGAAAACCGTTTGGAAAGAGATCCAGAACATGACAAACATTTTAGACCCTTTACTTGGAGAAGCAATTAAAGTGTTGGGCCAGGCAAAAGCCAAGGACCAAGGTTGTTGCTCAAGCCTCCATCATTTTGCTACATTTTTCTAAGTGGTAGGACCAGTTATCTGAATAAGATTTGGACTCAGGACTATTTCTTTGGACTTTGATGAGTACACTTATTTTTTTACGTTAGGCAGCGAACTTCCCTCATAGCTGTAGCGCTAGATAGGATTTTTTATTTATTTGTATAAAACATCCAGTCAACATGGCCCACTGTAGTCTGAGTCCTTCTTCTGGTTTGCCACAACATATATAAGTACATGTATATGCATGTGTATTTAGTTGCATCGACCAAAGTGTTAACCAAACAGCAGACTGTCAAAAGAAAGTATTTTTTTAACTTTCTTTTTTATTGATTTTTCAATACGACATTGTGCATGTGGGACAGTACACAAATCAAACGCAATATCTTCACAAATCAAAAGTAGGCAGAGACAGATACAATTTCGAGCATGTAACCATCAAACTAGCATTTGCCAAACATTAATGCCTTGCACCCCAGGTGTTTCCATCTTCTCTGGGGGTTCGTCCTGCCATTGAGGTAAGACCTGAAACTGGACCAGTAGTCCTTGGGCCGGGTGGTGTGCGCTGCCAGGTGTGTAAGTATTCTCTTGCTTGTTACCCAAGTAAGGGCTTTTAACCAGTCATCTGCATTAGGAGGCTGTTGCGCCAACCATCGCATGGCTATGCAATGCTTTGCTATCAGAAGTGCAATACCCAGACATCTACGACTTGTTTTGGGAAGCAGCTATTGAGGCCTAGAAGGCATGTATCTGGGCTTATCCGGATATCGTACCTGAGTATTTCCCTGAGACTCTGAGTGCTGCTTGTATTTTCCTCCAGTATGAGGCCACACCAGAGCAGTTCCATGCCATATGTAGGCTAGGCTGGCCTCACACATTTTACAGCGCAGGCACGTGCCTAGAGCGGTTGTGTCACATTTTATTGTTTGTTTAGCGATGACATACGCTCAGTGTATGAATTTTAACTGAAGTAGCTTATGTTTGTAATTCATGGAGACATTCCTGACCTGTCTGCTTATGTATTTCCAGTCCTCAACAGTTATGCCATGGCCTAGGGTGCTTTCCCATTTCCACCTTGCTGTGCTCGATTTAACACTGCGCCACCGCTGGACCATTTGGTGCACTGTTGCTATTTTTGCTGTGAATTTTCATTGCTTGTGAGATGTTGCAGTATATTGGTGGGTTGAGGCATGTGCGTAACATGACAAGTGCAGCCTTTACCTCCCCTTTAACCTTGTGATAAATAAACTTCAGCATTGTTATGCCCCCTATTTCTGTGTATTCCTCCGCAGTGATACATTTGCCCACTCTGAACCAGTCATTCATTTTGTTGACACCCAGTGCCGCAAGCTCGTCACGTACCCCAGTTCAGGTTGCTTAGTCTGTTGAAGAATATGTCTGTTGGTATAGGGGTGAGTTAGTTGTGCTTCACGTGGAGGTATGGCAGGGCCTCCAACGATGTGCGAGTCCTACTTATCTTGTTTTGTGGCACACATTGTTTACCCCACAGTTCCTCAGTGAGCCTGTTCGGGGCCACAATGGCTCATTCCAGGGACACTTTGGGGAATTTCTGGGCATACCAGTGCTTAATGTGACTTCGCTGTGCTATCTGGTAGTATATGTAGAGATCTGGGATTGCCAAACCACCCTCCTCAAGCGGGAGGACCTGCTACGCTACTCTCGACTGACTGCCTGCCCATACGGATTTGAGCAACATGGAGCGTAGTGTATCTAAGTATGCCCTGGGCAACCTAATCAAGACATTCAGCAATGTATAAAAAAATGGGAGAGACCACCATTTTGACGACCAATATGCATTCAACCATGGATAGTGGAAGACTACCCCACCTATTTAATTTGGTTTCCATTGCAATGCAAACTGCCTGATATTTGCCTGAACACCCAAGTATCTTACCCCATTTGGGCACCATCGAAACCCCGAATTGGTCAGGAAATGAGCCATGGTGTGCATGAGCGGGAGTAGTTCAGACATGGTCCAGCTTATCCTAAGTCTGGAGTATTCCCCAAAATGCACTACGGATTGCACAATGGGATCCCGGTTGATGAATGAGTCCTAAACACAGATCAAAAGGTTGTCTGCGTACAGCAAGACCAGTACTCTCTGGGTGTATAAACTAAGCCCCTATGCATGTGGTCCTTATGTAGGATACAAGCTAGTGGCTCAATGGCCAGTGCAAGCAGGAACAGCGACAGGGCCCAGCCCTGTCAAGTACTTCTGTGAAGTTCAAATGAGGGTGGCAGGATTCCATTTATGATCAGCTTGGCCATAGGTTTGGTATAGAGCAGCTTGATTAAAGAAAGTATATATTCACCTATACCCATTCGCTGAAGGACTGTGAAAGGGAAGGACCAACCCAGAGAGTCAAATGCCTTCTCGGCAGCCAGCAGGATCACCACTGCCTGCGTTTCTGGATCTATTAGAGAGAGGATCTTGAAGAGTTTACTGAGAGGAATTGGATAGGCCTCCCCGGTATGAAGCCCGATTAATCAGGGAGAAAACGTTTGCTCATCAGGGAGGTCATTCGGTTTGCCAGCAGTTTGGTTAGAAGCTTATTGTCTATGTTCCATAGGGACAGGGGTCTATTAGACGCACAGAGCGGTTGTCTTTACCATGCTTTGAAATCAGTGTGAGGACTGCCTCTCTCGCTGTGGGTGGTAGCGTCTGCTTGCCCAGTGATTCCAGATATATTTCAACTTGTAGCGGGCCCAGAGATGAGCAAAACTCCTTACATTATTCCATTGTGATTCCATCAGGGCCTGGGGCCTTACCACTGGAAAGGTCCCAGATCGCTCTACCAACTTCTTCAACTATAATTGGAGCATTCAGCTGGATGCACTGCTCTTCCACTACCCATGCCAGTTGTTGAAAAAGAATTGTGTTAGCCTATCATTCAGTATTACCTCTGGCTCACCATAAAGTCCAATAATATCGTATAAATGCACTCCCAATTGTATCCTGGTCCCTATGTATCACCCCGTTCTAAATGATTTCTGCTATAAGCACCGGGGCGCGTTCTGAGCAAAGGGCCCAGGAAAGTGTTCTACCAGGTCTATCACCTTCCCATATCTCCTGGACAAGACTTTATGCCCCAGGAACCTGATTTCACTAATGATGGCTTTCTTGTATTGGTCCAACTTGTCCTTAATCTTGGCAAGTATGTTTTTGGCACGATCTCTGGTGTATGCAACCTCTCGCTCCTTAAGCTCTGTCTCCGTTCTATTGAGGGTGCCTCTTAGTGGCTTATGTACCCTTTCCGCCTATGCTACACACACCCCCCTCAAGGACGCTTTGTAGCATTCCCACCGTTTTGCTACCTCATCTACAGAGCCTCTTTTCATAGCTAGAAAATGCGACATATGCAAACTGATATCGGCCTTGAACGCTATATCACATAAGGAATCTGGCTTGGTTGACTTTTTGGTATTGAGGAGAAGCAACAATACAGTGACAGGGGTGGGATCTGATCATGTGTGAGGGAGGATACTGGTTTGTTTCACCCAGATTGCTAGTTGTTTAGAAAGCATACATTATTCTATGGGAGAATGTGAGTCATGGACCATTGAATAGTATTTGTATTCCTGTTACGTTTTGTGAGCCTCCCTCCATACATCTAAGAGAACATATTTGTAATTTAGTTCTACTAATGATTTAGCAGCACCTCCAGGCTGTTTTTCCCTGTCTGAGGATCTATGTAGGTGGAGAAACGTTACAGTGTTCAGATCCCATGATGTAAATACGGCATAATGTAGGCACGCCTGCAGCCGAAATGAGATGCTGTCAAAAAAGGTGGGGCCATCCACATTTGGAGCATACAGGTTGACTAACAGTACACGAAGGCCAGAGATGTTTCCTGCAGAATTAAATACCTCCACTCAGTGTCAAGTATTGTCTTGTGTAGATGAAAACCTACAGTGTTTTGAATGACGGTCGTGACACCTGTGGTGACCTGTAATGAGGAGTCTGACCAAGTGAAGGCATGTGTGTTGCTACAACCTTTATTTCCCACACAAATACAATCCTTTCTCTCCCTAAAACTAGAGGTGGTTTCCCTACCAAGACTAAAACCTGGGCCAGTCAAGAAGTCTGTTTTGTCAAAAAAAGGGTACTGCCCTAGTCAAAGCTCCTGTCCCTGTCACTTAAACACAAACCACTAAGCTAATGGAAGAGTTTTTATCCCAACCTAGGAGAATTACGTCCTTCTCCTAGGTAGATGTCTCTCAAAGTTTGGGCTTCACAAAGTTCCACAAATTCCAGCACTATGAGAATAGCTCCTTTCTCCTAGTTCACATCCAGTATTTAACAGGATTTTCTTGAGTGACTTCAATTTTAGATTCTTCATAAATTCTTTAAGGTCTCTCCATGGATTTTGTATTATCTCCACTTAAACACTGTCCTTCAACTTGCCCCCACTGGGACGAGGGAGAGGCTCTCGAAGTCCTTCTTGACTCTTTAGTACTACAGTTTTATGGAACGGGCCAGGGAGTTGCCTCACTATATGATCTACTTCTCTGTTGTCTTCTTGTTTTACCTCTCAGACTTATTACTGTACCTGTTAGCTTCTCTCTGGGAACTCTTTACGGTTTCACCAGTGGTTGAAGGTTTGTTCTTTCTCTTTCTTCTGTGTTCTTCTTTGGCCCACTTGACTTTGTGGCCTGTTACTACTGGCAGTCTGGGCACAAGTTTCAGACCAGATGGTCCACCAGTACAGGTCACGCAACCACCTCAGTTCCTCGTACCTCCCATGTAATCACCTACACGACTCCCGAGTAGACTAGTGTTGGTGGTCACAGCATAGTTCTTTGACCACATGGCCCACCCACCAGAGGTCACGCCACCACCAGACTGAGTCTCAACTTCAGTGTTGTCGGCTCCCAGCCGACTGGCGAGACACTTTACTGGCACCTCTTGGTTAATTCTCGTCACTTCACAATACTGCATAGATACAGCCTTCGATCGCCCTGTTTCAAACTCGCTGGTTTTTGGCTGCCTCCTAGCACACTGACTCTTCCTTCCGGATGTCGCTCTACTTCTTTACTATTCAGCTTAAGTAACTGGGACTTTCCCAGCGTGACATCAGTTCAATTTACAACAGCTGGTCGAACACTCTTCATCCTTGACTGTAGCCTCCTTGGGTTCTTCTTTGCCCCAATCTTTATCATAGTGAAACAATCTGTTGCATTACAGGAACACATAGTATCTGACTTTATCATATGTAAGGAAGGGTTGGGTGTTGTTATTATCCTGTGGGGTTGGGACTTAAAGGGGCCATGCCCCAGTTTCACGTCCTTGTCCCCAGGAGGGGAGTTGTTCCCTATGATGTCCTCCCGCATGTTACCACCCCTAGGGGTACTATCAGTTAGCAGTCTCACCTCCCTAACCTCATGGAAAGAGACTCCCCTGTGGGGAGAAGTGACGCAATCTGGAGGATCGTCACATACCCTTTCCCTTAAACCTTTGGCTTCCCCATCAACTCCCATTGGAACCGAGATAGTAAGTCATCATTTCCCTGTTCCTTACCCTTCTTATGCTCACATGAAAGCAAAACGGGTGTAAGTCTAAAAACCAGTGCATGATGCCGGGGTTAATGGTTTTACGTAGGCTGAGCAGGTTAAGAGGGAATGATCTGTCACCATCTTGAACCTGCGAACAATAAGATAATATCACAAATGTCCTACGGCCCCCTTGATGGCAAGGGCCTCCAATTCTATGGTGGCATTGTTTTTCTTGCTGGGAAAAAGTTTCCTACTTGTGTATACGACCGGATTATCCACCCCATCATATGCTTGTGACAAGACCGCCCGAAGACCCAATTTAGAAGCATCCATCTGTAAAACAAACTCTTTATTAAAATTAGGTACGTTAAGCACCAATTTGTTGCAGAGAATGTCTTAAAGTGTACCGAAAAGGCCCTGGTATTATTTCTCCTTGTGTATGTTTTGGGGTTTGGCATTTTGTAGCCAGTAAGGCCCAACAATGCTTGTAAGTCCCTCTTGGTCTTGGGGGGAGATGTTTCACTATCAGCCTTCACCTTTTCAAGTTGAGGTCTCACCAAGCCATTTCCAAGTATCTCATGGCCAACTGGGCCTGAGGGCCTTTTTTTGGGTTGGCCGTCAATACCGTCGTCCTTAAGTCTCTAACGATTTCATCCATGTGGCATAGATATTCTTCCCAGGTTTGACAGTGGATTACAATATCATCAAGATATGTGCCACTGAAGTGGAAAACGGTCACAATATCGTATCCATCAGTCACTGAAAAGTCGCTGGGGGCGCCATGGAGTCCAAAGAGTAAGACTTTGAATTAGGACAATCCTCTCGGAGTAGAGAAGGCATTTTCACTTTTACTTTGTCACATGGGTTTAATGGTACCTGCCAATAGCCCTTAGTCAGACCAATCGTGGAAATGAAAACTATGGCTCCCAGTCTGTCATTAAGGTCATCAATCCTGGGCATCGGGTAGTTGTCAAACTGGGATATTGTGTTTAATTTTCTGATATCTATGCAAAATCTCCATGATTGATCAGGTTTAGAAACTAGGACTATTGGAAAGGAACATGTGCTCTCAGATGGCTCCATTATGTCCACCTCCAACATTTTCTCCACCTTCATGAGAATTACTTCCTTTCTGGACTCAGGAATTCTATATGGTTGTAAATTACCTACCTTGTCGGGTGACGTATGGATATGATGTTGGACATTTGTAACTCTTCCTGGTTGCTCATTAAACACATCAGGGAACTTGTCAACAAATCCTGTATATCTCGTTTGGGAGACAAATGAGGGGGAACTAGATTATACTCTACAGTCCCCTTAGACAAGAGAGCGGCCATGACCATTGAGGTACTCTTGTCCGGATCCTCCTTCCATTCTTGTAATAGATTTATATGATAAATCTGAGTCTTACATTTTCTGTCAGGTTGGTACACTCTGTAGTTGTATGGGCCAGTCTGTTCTAATATCTCGTACAGACCATGCCATCTTGAAGTCATCTTATGTTCAGACATGAGTGACAATACCAGAACCTTTTGACCTATGGAAAATTATTGTTTCACCACTTTCTGGCCATAATGTGCCTTTCCTACATGTTTATGTACTAGGTCTCGGACCACTGCCATGTGTTCCTTTAAGCGTTTGGCTGTCTGTGATAATGGAAGGACAGACTCCTCATGTTCCTCCCAGATTTCCCAGTGCATATCTAGGACATCTCTTGGGTCTCAACCATGTAAGAGCTCAAAAGGGGAAACACCCAAAGATTTGGGGGGATTTCTGGACCGCAAAAAGCACACATGGTATCATTATTTCCCATTTTCGCCATGATCCTCAACCAGCTTCTTGAGTATATACAAATCGCTTCACCAATCCATCCCCATCTGTAGGTGGTACACAGAGGTCTGCAGTGTTTTAATGTGAGGATTTGTCACAAGCTTCAACACAAATTTACTACCCTGGTCGGTTAGAATTTCTTTGGGAAACTGTTAGGAATCCTAGGGTTCCCTGGTCCCTTTGGCAGCTTTGGCAACGTGGGGGTCGGAATGCTGTTTCCTCTTGCCTTTCCTCCAAGATGGCACCTGTATTGCCACTACCATGCTAGTCTCTGAATGTCTTCCTTGTGTAACTCCGCCCCCAGCAACGGAAGGATTTCGTTATCAACCTTGGAAGCCCTGCTGGCCTCATGTCACTTCTCCCCCTTACCGACGCTCTGTGAATACGACCCTAGACTTTGCTACTGTCCTGGCTCATGGCATTGATCTATTCCTTTACCGTCTCTGATTTCTTTACAGTGAACAACTGTTCCACTGCTCGATCTTCTCTGTGTGAGACAAGTTACCAGCCACTGTCTTCCGGGAACGTATCTATGTTACCCGGCAACGGTACGGCTTTCCTTTTAGCAGAGATGCCTTTCGCTTTGCTTACTTACAGATACCCGTTCTTAAAATCTTTGTATCATTGTAGATCGGAACCCTAGCTCTGCCTAGTTTATTGCTTTGATCCGAATGCAAATATCTGCAACTACGATTCTTCAATTTCATCAAGAACTCGGTATGAAATTGTACACAAAACCGAGATTGTCTACATTCTAAAAGCACTTGCCGAATCTAAATTGCAATCTTTCTAACAGTCTTTTCTAATACAGGTCAAACCTTTTCTTTGCAACACGCCATAGCAAAACATAATTTCCAACGTGTGTTTCACAAACACACAGGTAGGAAGCTTCTTGCTTCAATACAGAATTAAGATGGAGAATGCAGATTCTTATGTTCTATTGTTCTTTTGAAATAGATCCAAATTCAGTCTTTTCATTCCAAGAATTGCACGGCAGAAAGTTCTACAAATCTACCAAGGTACATACATATTCACCTTTCTTTTCTATCTGCCTCTTTATGGAAAGTCTTGCTCTACAGGAAGCAGTCAGGAACATAACCCACAGATGAATCCTTGTCCAGCATGCAGCAGATGAATCCTTGAGGAGCCTGCCACGTTAACCTCCAAGGAACACGCCAGATCAGGGTTTTATTCCCCAGAGGGTTTCCCTATAGGAACTGGGCATTCATATTTGTATTTTGGGAATGGGGAGAACAGTGGGGAGAGCCCAGTTCACACAGGGGGTTCTTATATTCATCGAACTAAGGAGATTGAGCCAGGTTAGTCACATTTGGAATTATAAGTAATGAACATTTGGCATTTGTTGCGTGTCACAGCATAACAGAAAGTGATGCCCAAAAGAAAAAGATTGGATTTCCATATCTTTATCAAGTGTGCTGACCATGGATCAACAAATGCAACAATTGGTTGCTGCAGTGCAGAACCTTACTCTGGAGGTTCAGGGATTAAAACAGGATAATGCTGTATTGCGCCAACAAATAGTTAGAGCCCCTCAGAACTCCGGACTTCATCCAGGGCCATTACTGGGAGGTAAGCTTGAAGGAAACCCACACAAACTAGAAGAATTTTTAGACTCTTTCACAGTACAATTCGCCTTTATGAGCGCGTTCTTTCCAACAGACCGCGATAGAGTTGGCCATATTATCTTGCATCTGACGGGAGCTGCCTTAGCTTGGGCAACTCCTTTAGTCACAATCAATAATGCAACCTTAGATTCTTACCCTGCATTTACCCATAGCTTAAAATCAATGTTTAGAAGGCAAGAAAGGACTGTGTCTTCGCAAGAACAACTGTTAGACTTCCGTCAGGGAACTCAAGACCTACTTAACTACATTACTCGGTTTAAACAAATGGCGGCTGATACCGTTTGGCCAGATGATGCCCTTATCATGATATTTCGGCGAGGATTGTCTGAGGAACTCAAAGATGAGGATTCTAGAGTCCGTAGATCTGCTAACCTTTCAGAAACTACAGCCTTGACAATGCAACTCTATTACTGATTGCAGGAACGCAATCATGAGAAAAAGAAGAACCGTGGCCAACGTTTTCATCCTGAAATGACCTTTTCCAGTCCCAAGACGGTGTTGACCAAAGAACCTATGCAACTGGGAGTCGCTCGAGGGCCTTTGAGTCATGAGGAACATCTCTGAAGACGAACACAGGGCCTTTGCATGTACTGTGGGTCGAAAGACCATTTGGTGAATGTATGTCCAGTCGCTCCTCCCCGCAAGTCGGGAAATGCCAGCGCCCAGTTTTAGGGAGAACCACGATCCGGGAAGATAGTATAAGTTCCCCAGGACCTGAATCTTTGCAATGGAAGCCTGAAACTCCTGATTCTTCCATGGTAGTATTGCAGATTTCCCCAGTTCTCGACTCCACTAGAGAAGAGAAGATCCCAGCGTTAGTGGATAGTGGAGCTGCTGGGAATTTTGTAGATAACAGCTGGGCATACAAACATGGTCATCTACGTATGTCTAAGGCCATTTCCATTCCAGTGGAAAGCGTGGATGCAAGTCCACTTACCTCACGTCCCATTCGAGAACAAACCCAGCCCTCTTGCATGAAGATTGCATCTCATTCGGAAGTTATCACTTTTGACATAATCCGAACAGGTAATTACCGGGTAATTTTGGTGCTCCCTTGGCTTCAATTTCATAACCCCTACTTTAATTGGACGGCTGGAACATTCTTTTTGGGGTCAGAACATTGTTTACAGAATTGTTTATCAGACAGGTCCATTGTGTTTGTGGCTTCTTCTATTGCGTCTTCTATCGCTTCAGGAGATCCGGCTATTTTAAATCAAGTGAATGAAATTCCCATCCAGTATTTACCATATCAGAGTATATCAGAACGGTTTAATCACGGAATCTACCTCTCCCGCCAGGGCTTCCCTGTTCTTTATTTCTAAAAAGAATACGGATGAACTTCGTCCCTGCATAGACTTTCGGGGGCTAAATAAAATCACCATCCACGATCGGTATCCTATGCCGCTTATTCCAGACATTCCGGAAGCCGTTAAAGGAGCGGCGATTTACACCAAGCTGGATTAAGTGGTACCATTTGATCTGTGTCAAATCAGGAGACGAATGAAAGACAGCCTTTTGTATCCCCTTTGGGCATTCTGAAAACCTTGTAATGCCCTTCGGATTGGCAAATGCCCCAGCCATTTTTCAACCTTATATGGATCATGTATTCTTAGACATTCTGCTACATTACATGATTGTCTACCTTGACGATATACTCATTTATTCCGCATCAGAATCTGATCATATCCATCATGTTCAGGAAGTCCTCAGACGTCTAAAGCAAGAAGACTTGTACTACAAATTAGAAACATTTCAGTTCCATCAATCACAGGTACATTACCTGGGATATGCACTGTCGCCTCATGGGGTGGCCATGGATCCATCAAAAGTGTCTGCAATATTAGAGTGGCCTAGCCCTACCAACATCAAGGACATCCAACGGTTCTTAGGATTTGCCAATTTCTATAGAAAGTTAATTCCTGGATTCTCTGAATTGATACGTCCGATCACAGGGTTGTTAAAAAAAGGGGACGCCCTTCCTGTGCTCTACAGACTCACAAGGAGCCTTTGAGGCTTTCAAATTTCAGTTTACCAAATCCCGCATTTTAGGAACGGAACACTGGATCAAGGCAAAAGATTTATTGTGGAAACTGATGCCTCCCGTTACGCATTGGGAGCCGTTTTGCTTCAGGAGTCTGATCTTGGAATTGAGTGTCCTGTGGTGTTAAGGATTTCAATCAGGCGACACACACCTCGGTCTCGGCCTAGTATGCAACGCACGACTGAAATGCTTATCTCTTTATATTAGATTCAATATTGAGATGGTACACCATTCATATCACACCCACTTTTCAAATACCCCAGGTCACAATGGACCATGAACCAGGCTGGTTGGTAAAATACAATATTTATTTATTTATTTTAAAATTCAAAAGAAATCATACAATTTTTTATATGGGGCAGCAATAACCAATGGGGTGATAATTACAATGAGATTGTGAGCCATGCTCTGGGTTTAACCTGCTAGTGGAACATATACAAAGCACAGCGGAAAAGGAGCACTTTTTGTTTTAGGAAAGATAGCACCCAAGTTAGAATTTTCCCCTGCAATGTTCCCTCAACCCACAAATAATCCATTCTGAGTGGATAAACAGAAGCAGCAGGTAATCAGGAATAAGAAACAGGAAAAGGAATCCAAATCTGACCTTCCCTCTCCAAATAAGAGATTTTAAACCCCTTGCAATGTTATGAAATTACACTCGGAAATGGACAAATAATAATGAATGTGTGTTAAAAACCTTGAAGCAAATACAATTCCTCACTAGAGCAACAATGCAAAGACACTAACAATCACAAAGAATGAATTACCAAAAGCATACAGTTAAAAAATGAGTGGAAAGGTTAAAACAGATTGCAGCAAAATGACACATTGGAAACTTTGCAATTTCTTTTAATTCCCGCCTGAAATTACCCAAACGGTTTTTAATAAAAACGGGTGAAATACACTGATCTGGAGTGCGTAAGTAAGTCTCCAGCCGGTAAATTGAGAGAGATATGGAAGGTAGAGTGAGGTTCGTTTTCAGGAAAATAGAGCAGTGAAAAGAGGAATCGGTTTTCAAATTGAAAGGCAAATCTTACTTAAACTAGATTTAATGGCTAAGAAAAGAGGAACGCCACCCGTGAATATAAAAGTTACGCTGCAATTATAACCCTTCACGCAATGTACCCCTTTTCTTAAGGGAGAATTAATTTATTTAAACACAATGGGCCTGATTCATGGAAGTGTTATATAATGGCGCAAACCCATAGGAAGACGTTCCATTAATCAGGCCCAATATGGCTAATGACTTCAGATCTATGTAAGACAGAAATGAAGAGAAATGTGGCGCTAACACTAGAAATCAAGGACACGGTTGCATGGATAATTCAGACAGTTTTACAAGTTATCAGGATAAGGATAGGATGACTTAGAGTGGGGATAAGGACCAAGGCAAGACCAGGTATACTATGGGTTTCTATGGGATGGTGATTTATACTTACAGTCCACTTTTAGTTTGAGATTTTTGGACTGTCAATGGTTCTGGTCACTACACGGCAGCACGACTGGCAAACAGCGGGGCAGTTATGGTCACCGGATGGCAAATCTGGAATGGCAATTCTGGTCTGTGCAAGGTCAAGTGGATGGCAGGATGGCAGCGGTTAATGGGCAGCAAGCCAGGCTGGTTCAGGATGCTTCCCAAAAGAATACCACAGCTTTCCCCTTTGGTTATTTTGGAATTTTAGTGGGATTTCAGATTTGAGGCCCTGCTGGAGCAGGATCAGCACTGCTTGGGTTTTGCAGTGGGCCCTGGAGTAGGGTCATCAATGCTTTGGCCTTGTAGTTGGGATCTGGAATCTGGATGGATGAAACAGGAACGCAGCGCAGGAACGTCAGGAAGAGTGTGTGTCTAGAGTCTTGTCAGTGACTCTTATTCATAAGGCATAGTGACATCATCCGTCCGTAGATCTGCTAACCTTTCAGAAACTACAGCCTTGACAATGCAACTCTATTACTGATTGCAGGAACGCAATCATGAGAAAAAGAAGAACCGTGGCCAACGTTTCTTCCTGAAATGACCTTTTCCAGTCCCAAGACGGTGTCGACCAAAGAACCTATGCAACTGGGAGTCGCTCGAGGGCCTTTGAGTCATGAGGAACATCTCCGAAGACGAACACAGGGCCTTTGCATGTACTGTGGGTCGAAAGACCATTTGGTGAATGTATGTCCAGTCGCTCCTCCCCGCAAGTCGGGAAATGCCAGCGCCCAGTTTTAGGGAGAACCACGATCCGGGAAGATAGTATAAGTTCCCCAGGACCTGAATCTTTGCAATGGAAGCCTGAAACTCCTGATTCTTCCATGGTAGTATTGCAGATTTCCCCAGTTCTCGACTCCACTAGAGAAGAGAAGATCCCGGCGTTAGTGGATAGTGGAGCTGCTGGGAATTTTGTAGAGAACAGCTGGGCATACAAACATGGTCATCTACGTATGTCTAAGGCCATTTCCATTCCAGTGGAAAGCGTGGATGCAAGTCCACTTACCTCACGTCCCATTCGAGAACAAACCCAGCCCTCTTGCATGAAGATTGCATCTAATTCGGAAGTTATCACTTTTGACATAATCCGAACAGGTAATTACCGGGTAATTTTGGTGCTCCCTTGGCTTCAATTTCATAACCCCTACTTTAATTGGACGGCTGCAACATTCTTTTTGGGGTCAGAACATTGTTTACAGAATTGTTTATCAGACAGGTCCATTGTGTTTGTGGCTTCTTCTATTGCGTCTTCTATCGCTTCAGGAGATCCGGCTATTTTAAATCAAGTGAATGAAATTCCCATCCAGTATTTACCATATCAGAGTATATCAGAACGGTTTAATCACGGAATCTACCTCTCCCGCCAGGGCTTCCCTGTTCTTTATTTCTAAAAAGAATACGGATGAACTTCGTCCCTGCATAGACTTTCGGGGGCTAAATAAAATCACCATCCACGATCGGTATCCTATGCCGCTTATTCCAGACATTCCGGAAGCCGTTAAAGGAGCGGCGACTTACACCAAGCTGGATTAAGTGGTACCATTTGATCTGTGTCAAATCAGGAGACGAATGAAAGACAGCCTTTTGTATCCCCTTTGGGCATTCTGAAAACCTTGTAATGCCCTTCGGATTGGCAAATGCCCCAGCCATTTTTCAACCTTATATGGATCATGTATTCTTAGACATTCTGCTACATTACATGATTGTCTACCTTGACGATATACTCATTTATTCCGCATCAGAATCTGATCATATCCATCATGTTCAGGAAGTCCTCAGACGTCTAAAGCAAGAACACTTGTACTACAAATTAGAAACATTTCAGTTCCATCAATCACAGGTACATTACCTGGGATATGCACTGTCGCCTCATGGGGTGGCCATGGATCCATCAAAAGTGTCTGCAATATTAGAGTGGCCTAGCCCTACCAACATCAAGGACATCCAACGGTTCTTAGGATTTGCCAATTTCTATAGAAAGTTAATTCCTGGATTCTCTGAATTGATACGTCCGATCACAGGGTTGTTAAAAAAAGGGGACGCCCTTCCTGTGCTCTACAGACTCACAAGGAGCCTTTGAGGCTTTCAAATTTCAGTTTACCAAATCCCGCATTTTAGGAACGGAACACTGGATCAAGGCAAAAGATTCATTGTGGAAACTGATGCCTCCCGTTACGCATTGGGAGCCGTTTTGCTTCAGGAGTCTGATCTTGGAATTGAGTGTCCTGTGGTGTTAAGGATTTCAATCAGGCGACACACACCTCGGTCTCGGCCTAGTATGCAACGCACGACTGAAATGCTTATCTCTTTATATTAGATTCAATATTGAGATGGTACACCATTCATATCACACCCACTTTTCAAATACCCCAGGTCACAATGGACCATGAACCAGGCTGGTTGGTAAAATACAATATTTATTTATTTATTTTAAAATTCAAAAGAAATCATACAATTTTTTATATGGGGCAGCAATAACCAATGGGGTGATAATTACAATGAGATTGTGAGCCATGCTCTGGGTTTAACCTGCTAGTGGAACATATACAAAGCACAGCGGAAAAGGAGCACTTTTTGTTTTAGGAAAGATAGCACCCAAGTTAGAATTTTCCCCTGCAATGTTCCCTCAACCCACAAATAATCCATTCTGAGTGGATAAACAGAAGCAGCAGGTAATCAGGAATAAGAAACAGGAAAAGGAATCCAAATCTGACCTTCCCTCTCCAAATAAGAGATTTTAAACCCCTTGCAATGTTATGAAATTACACTCGGAAATGGACAAATAATAATGAATGTGTGTTAAAAACCTTGAAGCAAATACAATTCCTCACTAGAGCAACAATGCAAAGACACTAACAATCACAAAGAATGAATTACCAAAAGCATACAGTTAAAAAATGAGTGGAAAGGTTAAAACAGATTGCAGCAAAATGACACATTGGAAACTTTGCAATTTCTTTTAATTCCCGCCTGAAATTACCCAAACGGTTTTTAATAAAAACGGGTGAAATACACTGATCTGGAGTGCGTAAGTAAGTCTCCAGCCGGTAAATTGAGAGAGATATGGAAGGTAGAGTGAGGTTCGTTTTCAGGAAAATAGAGCAGTGAAAAGAGGAATCGGTTTTCAAATTGAAAGGCAAATCTTACTTAAACTAGATTTAATGGCTAAGAAAAGAGGAACGCCACCCGTGAATATAAAAGTTACGCTGCAATTATAACCCTTCACGCAATGTACCCCTTTTCTTAAGGGAGAATTAATTTATTTAAACACAATGGGCCTGATTCATGGAAGTGTTATATAATGGCGCAAACCCATAGGAAGACGTTCCATTAATCAGGCCCAATATGGCTAATGACTTCAGATCTATGTAAGACAGAAATGAAGAGAAATGTGGCGCTAACACTAGAAATCAAGGACACGGTTGCATGGATAATTCAGACAGTTTTACAAGTTATCAGGATAAGGATAGGATGACTTAGAGTGGGGATAAGGACCAAGGCAAGACCAGGTATACTATGGGTTTCTATGGGATGGTGATTTATACTTACAGTCCACTTTTAGTTTGAGATTTTTGGACTGTCAATGGTTCTGGTCACTACACGGCAGCACGACTGGCAAACAGCGGGGCAGTTATGGTCACCGGATGGCAAATCTGGAATGGCAATTCTGGTCTCTGCAAGGTCAAGTGGATGGCAGGATGGCAGCGGTTAATGGGCAGCAAGCCAGGCTGGTTCAGGATGCTTCCCAAAAGAATACCACAGCTTTCCCCTTTGGTTATTTTGGAATTTTAGTGGGATTTCAGATTTGAGGCACTGCTGGAGCAGGATCAGCACTGCTTGGGTTTTGCAGTGGGCCCTGGAGTAGGGTCATCAATGCTTTGGCCTTGTAGTTGGGATCTGGAATCTGGATGGATGAAACAGGAACGCAGCGCAGGAACGTCAGGAAGAGTGTGTGTCTAGAGTCTTGTCAGTGACTCTTATTCATAAGGCATAGTGACATCATCCGTCCGTAGATCTGCTAACCTTTCAGAAACTACAGCCTTGACAATGCAACTCTATTACTGATTGCAGGAACGCAATCATGAGAAAAAGAAGAACCGTGGCCAACGTTTCTTCCTGAAATGACCTTTTCCAGTCCCAAGACGGTGTCGACCAAAGAACCTATGCAACTGGGAGTCGCTCGAGGGCCTTTGAGTCATGAGGAACATCTCCGAAGACGAACACAGGGCCTTTGCATGTACTGTGGGTCGAAAGACCATTTGGTGAATGTATGTCCAGTCGCTCCTCCCCGCAAGTCGGGAAATGCCAGCGCCCAGTTTTAGGGAGAACCACGATCCGGGAAGATAGTATAAGTTCCCCAGGACCTGAATCTTTGCAATGGAAGCCTGAAACTCCTGATTCTTCCATGGTAGTATTGCAGATTTCCCCAGTTCTCGACTCCACTAGAGAAGAGAAGATCCCGGCGTTAGTGGATAGTGGAGCTGCTGGGAATTTTGTAGATAACAGCTGGGCATACAAACATGGTCATCTACGTATGTCTAAGGCCATTTCCATTCCAGTGGAAAGCGTGGATGCAAGTCCACTTACCTCACGTCCCATTCGAGAACAAACCCAGCCCTCTTGCATGAAGATTGCATCTCATTCGGAAGTTATCACTTTTGACATAATCCGAACAGGTAATTACCGGGTAATTTTGGTGCTCCCTTGGCTTCAATTTCATAACCCCTACTTTAATTGGACGGCTGGAACATTCTTTTTGGGGTCAGAACATTGTTTACAGAATTGTTTATCAGACAGGTCCATTGTGTTTGTGGCTTCTTCTATTGCGTCTTCTATCGCTTCAGGAGATCCGGCTATTTTAAATCAAGTGAATGAAATTCCCATCCATTATTTACCATATCAGAGTATATCAGAACGGTTTAATCACGGAATCTACCTCTCCCGCCAGGGCTTCCCTGTTCTTTATTTCTAAAAAGAATACGGATGAACTTCGTCCCTGCATAGACTTTCGGGGGCTAAATAAAATCACAATCCACGATCGGTATCCTATGCCGCTTATTCCAGACATTCCGGAAGCCGTTAAAGGAGCGGCGATTTACACCAAGCTGGATTAAGTGGTACCATTTGATCTGTGTCAAATCAGGAGACGAATGAAAGACAGCCTTTTGTATCCCCTTTGGGCATTCTGAAAACCTTGTAATGCCCTTCGGATTGGCAAATGCCCCAGCCATTTTTCAACCTTATATGGATCATGTATTCTTAGACATTCTGCTACATTACATGATTGTCTACCTTGACGATATACTCATTTATTCCGCATCAGAATCTGATCATATCCATCATGTTCAGGAAGTCCTCAGACGTCTAAAGCAAGAACACTTGTACTACAAATTAGAAACATTTCAGTTCCATCAATCACAGGTACATTACCTGGGATATGCACTGTCGCCTCATGGGGTGGCCATGGATCCATCAAAAGTGTCTGCAATATTAGAGTGGCCTAGCCCTACCAACATCAAGGACATCCAACGGTTCTTAGGATTTGCCAATTTCTATAGAAAGTAAATTCCTGGATTCTCTGAATTGATACGTCCGATCACAGGGTTGTTAAAAAAAGGGGACGCCCTTCCTGTGCTCTACAGACTCACAAGGAGCCTTTGAGGCTTTCAAATTTCAGTTTACCAAATCCCGCATTTTAGGAACGGAACACTGGATCAAGGCAAAAGATTTATTGTGGAAACTGATGCCTCCCGTTACGCATTGGGAGCCGTTTTGCTTCAGGAGTCTGATCTTGGAATTGAGTGTCCTGTGGTGTTAAGGATTTCAATCAGGCGACACACACCTCGGTCTCGGCCTAGTATGCAACGCACGACTGAAATGCTTATCTCTTTATATTAGATTCAATATTGAGATGGTACACCATTCATATCACACCCACTTTTCAAATACCCCAGGTCACAATGGACCATGAACCAGGCTGGTTGGTAAAATACAATATTTATTTATTTATTTTAAAATTCAAAAGAAATCATACAATTTTTTATATGGGGCAGCAATAACCAATGGGGTGATAATTACAATGAGATTGTGAGCCATGCTCTGGGTTTAACCTGCTAGTGGAACATATACAAAGCACAGCGGAAAAGGAGCACTTTTTGTTTTAGGAAAGATAGCACCCAAGTTAGAATTTTCCCCTGCAATGTTCCCTCAACCCACAAATAATCCATTCTGAGTGGATAAACAGAAGCAGCAGGTAATCAGGAATAAGAAACAGGAAAAGGAATCCAAATCTGACCTTCCCTCTCCAAATAAGAGATTTTAAACCCCTTGCAATGTTATGAAATTACACTCGGAAATGGACAAATAATAACGAATGTGTGTTAAAAACCTTGAAGCAAATACAATTCCTCACTAGAGCAACAATGCAAAGACACTAACAATCACAAAGAATGAATTACCAAAAGCATACAGTTAAAAAATGAGTGGAAAGGTTAAAACAGATTGCAGCAAAATGACACATTGGAAACTTTGCAATTTCTTTTAATTCCCGCCTGAAATTACCCAAACGGTTTTTAATAAAAACGGGTGAAATACACTGATCTGGAGTGCGTAAGTAAGTCTCCAGCCGGTAAATTGAGAGAGATATGGAAGGTAGAGTGAGGTTCGTTTTCAGGAAAATAGAGCAGTGAAAAGAGGAATCGGTTTTCAAATTGAAAGGCAAATCTTACTTAAACTAGATTTAATGGCTAAGAAAAGAGGAACGCCACCCGTGAATATAAAAGTTACGCTGCAATTATAACCCTTCACGCAATGTACCCCTTTTCTTAAGGGAGAATTAATTTATTTAAACACAATGGGCCTGATTCATGGAAGTGTTATATAATGGCGCAAACCCATAGGAAGACGTTCCATTAATCAGGCCCAATATGGCTAATGACTTCAGATCTATGTAAGACAGAAATGAAGAGAAATGTGGCGCTAACACTAGAAATCAAGGACACGGTTGCATGGATAATTCAGACAGTTTTACAAGTTATCAGGATAAGGATAGGATGACTTAGAGTGGGGATAAGGACCAAGGCAAGACCAGGTATACTATGGGTTTCTATGGGATGGTGATTTATACTTACAGTCCACTTTTAGTTTGAGATTTTTGGACTGTCAATGGTTCTGGTCACTACACGGCAGCACGACTGGCAAACAGCGGGGCAGTTATGGTCACCGGATGGCAAATCTGGAATGGCAATTCTGGTCTCTCTAAGGTCAAGTGGATGGCAGGATGGCAGCGGTTAATGGGCAGCAAGCCAGGCTGGTTCAGGATGCTTCCCAAAAGAATACCACAGCTTTCCCCTTTGGTTATTTTGGAATTTTAGTGGGATTTCAGATTTGAGGCACTGCTGGAGCAGGATCAGCACTGCTTGGGTTTTGCAGTGGGCCCTGGAGTAGGGTCATCAATGCTTTGGCCTTGTAGTTGGGATCTGGAATCTGGATGGATGAAACAGGAACGCAGCGCAGGAACATCAGGAAGAGTGTGTGTCTAGAGTCTTGTCAGTGACTCTTATTTATAAGGCATAGTGACATCATCCGTCCGTAGATCTGCTAACCTTTCAGAAACTACAGCCTTGACAATGCAACTCTATTACTGATTGCAGGAACGCAATCATGAGAAAAAGAAGAACCGTGGCCAACGTTTCTTCCTGAAATGACCTTTTCCAGTCCCAAGACGGTGTCGACCAAAGAACCTATGCAACTGGGAGTCACTCGAGGGCCTTTGAGTCATGAGGAACATCTCCGAAGACGAACACAGGGCCTTTGCATGTACTGTGGGTCGAAAGACCATTTGGTGAATGTATGTCCAGTCGCTCCTCCCCGCAAGTCGGGAAATGCCAGCGCCCAGTTTTAGGGAGAACCACGATCCGGGAAGATAGTATAAGTTCCCCAGGACCTGAATCTTTGCAATGGAAGCCTGAAACTCCTGATTCTTCCATGGTAGTATTGCAGATTTCCCCAGTTCTCGACTCCACTAGAGAAGAGAAGATCCCGGCGTTAGTGGATAGTGGAGCTGCTGGGAATTTTGTAGATAACAGCTGGGCATACAAACATGGTCATCTACGTATGTCTAAGGCCATTTCCATTCCAGTGGAAAGCGTGGATGCAAGTCCACTTACCTCACGTCCCATTCGAGAACAAACCCAGCCCTCTTGCATGAAGATTGCATCTCATTCGGAAGTTATCACTTTTGACATAATCCGAACAGGTAATTACCGGGTAATTTTGGTGCTCCCTTGGCTTCAATTTCATAACCCCTACTTTAATTGGACGGCTGGAACATTCTTTTTGGGGTCAGAACATTGTTTACAGAATTGTTTATCAGACAGGTCCATTGTGTTTGTGGCTTCTTCTATTGCGTCTTCTATCGCTTCAGGAGATCCGGCTATTTTAAATCAAGTGAATGAAATTCCCATCCAGTATTTACCATATCAGAGTATATCAGAACGGTTTAATCACGGAATCTACCTCTCCCGCCAGGGCTTCCCTGTTCTTTATTTCTAAAAAGAATACGGATGAACTTCGTCCTTGCATAGACTTTCGGGGGCTAAATAAAATCACCATCCACGATCGGTATCCTATGCCGCTTATTCCAGACATTCCGGAAGCCGTTAAAGGAGCGGCGATTTACACCAAGCTGGATTAAGTGGTACCATTTGATCTGTGTCAAATCAGGAGACGAATGAAAGACAGCCTTTTGTATCCCCTTTGGGCATTCTGAAAACCTTGTAATGCCCTTCGGATTGGCAAATGCCCCAGCCATTTTTCAACCTTATATGGATCATGTATTCTTAGACATTCTGCTACATTACATGATTGTCTACCTTGACGATATACTCATTTATTCCGCATCAGAATCTGATCATATCCATCATGTTCAGGAAGTCCTCAGACGTCTAAAGCAAGAACACTTGTACTACAAATTAAAAACATTTCAGTTCCATCAATCACAGGTACATTACCTGGGATATGCACTGTCGCCTCATGGGGTGGCCATGGATCCATCAAAAGTGTCTGCAATATTAGAGTGGCCTAGCCCTACCAACATCAAGGACATCCAACGGTTCTTAGGATTTGCCAATTTCTATAGAAAGTAAATTCCTGGATTCTCTGAATTGATACGTCCGATCACAGGGTTGTTAAAAAAAGGGGACGCCCTTCCTGTGCTCTACAGACTCACAAGGAGCCTTTGAGGCTTTCAAATTTCAGTTTACCAAATCCCGCATTTTAGGAACGGAACACTGGATCAAGGCAAAAGATTTATTGTGGAAACTGATGCCTCCCGTTACGCATTGGGAGCCGTTTTGCTTCAGGAGTCTGATCTTGGAATTGAGTGTCCTGTGGTGTTAAGGATTTCAATCAGGCGACACACACCTCGGTCTCGGCCTAGTATGCAACGCACGACTGAAATGCTTATCTCTTTATATTAGATTCAATATTGAGATGGTACACCATTCATATCACACCCACTTTTCAAATACCCCAGGTCACAATGGACCATGAACCAGGCTGGTTGGTAAAATACAATATTTATTTATTTATTTTAAAATTCAAAAGAAATCATACAATTTTTTATATGGGGCAGCAATAACCAATGGGGTGATAATTACAATGAGATTGTGAGCCATGCTCTGGGTTTAACCTGCTAGTGGAACATATACAAAGCACAGCGGAAAAGGAGCACTTTTTGTTTTAGGAAAGATAGCACCCAAGTTAGAATTTTCCCCTGCAATGTTCCCTCAACCCACAAATAATCCATTCTGAGTGGATAAACAGAAGCAGCAGGTAATCAGGAATAAGAAACAGGAAAAGGAATCCAAACCTGACCTTCCCTCTCCAAATAAGAGATTTTAAACCCCTTGCAATGTTATGAAATTACACTCGGAAATGGACAAATAATAATGAATGTGTGTTAAAAACCTTGAAGCAAATACAATTCCTCACTAGAGCAACAATGCAAAGACACTAACAATCACAAAGAATGAATTACCAAAAGCATACAGTTAAAAAATGAGTGGAAAGGTTAAAACAGATTGCAGCAAAATGACACATTGGAAACTTTGCAATTTCTTTTAATTCCCGCCTGAAATTACCCAAACGGTTTTTAATAAAAACGGGTGAAATACACTGATCTGGAGTGTAAAAGTAAGTCTCCAGCCGGTAAATTGAGAGAGATATGGAAGGTAGAGTGAGGTTCGTTTTCAGGAAAATAGAGCAGTGAAAAGAGGAATCGGTTTTCAAATTGAAAGGCAAATCTTACTTAAACTAGATTTAATGGCTAAGAAAAGAGGAACGCCACCCGTGAATATAAAAGTTACGCTGCAATTATAACCCTTCACGCAATGTACCCCTTTTCTTAAGGGAGAATTAATTTATTTAAACACAATGGGCCTGATTCATGGAAGTGTTATATAATGGCGCAAACCCATAGGAAGACGTTCCATTAATCAGGCCCAATGTGGCTAATGACTTCAGATCTATGTAAGACAGAAATGAAGAGAAATGTGGCGCTAACACTAGAAATCAAGGACACGGTTGCATGGATAATTCAGACAGTTTTACAAGTTATCAGGATAAGGATAGGATGACTTAGAGTGGGGATAAGGACCAAGGCAAGGCAAGGTATACTATGGGTTTCTATGGGATGGTGATTTATACTTACAGTCCACTTTTAGTTTGAGATTTTTGGACTGTCAATGGTTCTGGTCACTACACGGCAGCACGACTGGCAAACAGCGGGGCAGTTATGGTCACCGGATGGCAAATCTGGAATGGCAATTCTGGTCTCTGCAAGGTCAAGTGGATGGCAGGATGGCAGCGGTTAATGGGCAGCAAGCCAGGCTGGTTCAGGATGCTTCCCAAAAGAATACCACAGCTTTCCCCTTTGGTTATTTTGGAATTTTAGTGGGATTTCAGATTTGAGGCCCTGCTGGAGCAGGATCAGCACTGCTTGGGTTTTGCAGTGGGCCCTGGAGTAGGGTCATCAATGCTTTGGCCTTGTAGTTGGGATCTGGAATCTGGATGGATGAAACAGGAACGCAGCGCAGGAACGTCAGGAAGAGTGTGTGTCTAGAGTCTTGTCAGTGACTCTTATTTATAAGGCATAGTGACATCATACGCTATATTGCTGGGGCAGTTTAACTAAGCATGTCTCTAAACAACTCGATTGGACAGGGGTACTAGTCCCCGCCTCGCTCTAAGCTGGTTGGATTTCCAGAAAATGATGTCAGATTTATGATGTGAGTTTTACAATGTCCAAAATCCTCTCACAGTTATTTTACTAAAATCCGATTTTGCCACAATCATACATTTATACAATTGCAATCTCTTGGCAAATTATATACACAGGTTACATATTTTGTGCAGCACATGGCAGTCCAATCCTCCAGTCCGGGAGACCTTGTTTTGCCCTTCTACCAGTTTTTCGCGATTTTCAATGGGAATTATATTACTCAAAATTCTATAACTTTATACATGGGTGTGGATTATCATAAGGGATGTATAAAAATTCACATTTGCAACATGGATGCTTTTCTTATAATCCGCAATACTTTGCCATATCTGTCCCCAAGGTATTAGTGAATTCTACCATGTCTTAAAAGAAAGCCCAAACAAATCACTTTTAAACTGCAAAAATCTTACATTTTTACAAAGTCTTGCTGCAGAGATAAACAGTCTTTAAAGTTTATTTATAAAATAGTCTTTGGAAACAAATGGCAGTCCTTTGTCACTGGATCATTTTTTTTATCTTCCATCATCTGCTACCAACTGTCATTTCCTTCAAAGCAAGGTGGGGGTTTCTCAGCTGGATTGAAGGTGTATTGCCCCTTTCCACTTGAAAATTCCTTGAACTGGGAGTTCCATTGTCAGTGGGTTAGCCTAGCCTAGATTCTTTCCAACCTAGTAATTATCATTTAGGTGTTACTATCTGCTGAGAGTTTAAGGTGTGGCTCCCTTAGGGGGGAAGCTTTTAGCTCTGCCATCTGGAATATCCTGTTTGGATTTTGGGTCCTGAATTAAAACAAACCTGTGAAATAAAATAGCCCATGTGTGTATTATCACCAATAACACAACCCCTTTACATTTGCTAAATAAGGCAAGCTTTCAATCAACAATTCACTTTTTAAACAGCCCATTTTTTTACCTTTAGTTTGCAAAGGCCCATTTTTACATGTGTGGTGAAAAGCTAGCATTTCTTTCTTTAAATTCGGTTCTGCAGCTCCATCATATTCCCACACTGTCATTGCAGCTATAGTCATTTTCTTGAATGCAGTAGTTTTATCTGAAGCACAGATACATTGAAACTGACGCGGCTCAGACAGTTAGAGCCTCTTTCAACTGCTGAGCTTTGGATACTTTTGTAAAGAAATAAACGCGTGTTCCCGTGCGAGTAAAGTGAAGTTCCTTGTTGATTTCTTTCAGAGTTGGTTTGACAGGGCCTGTCATCCAGCAATCATGCGAGGTTTTGCTGAGGCACAATGAAATATACTGGAAATGGCAGGGCCTTATTGATCACTGTGGTTTCAGAATGAACAGATGGAATTAGCGTCAAAGCAGCATTTGTTTTTAAAGGTGCAAAATCATTTTTAAGGGGATTAAGGTGAAAAATCATTTTTAAGGGGATTTTGGGGTTTTGCAGCAAAACAACACTGCTTTTTCACTTTCTTCCTTTTGTATGTGTCAGAACACACTGGCACGCTCCTTCAGTGTGTCCCCTGGTTCCATCCTGCCCAATGTATGCTTGGCAAGAAGGTGAATCCATCTTTTTGTTGTTGCCAAACGCAGTTTTGAGGCCATGGCACTCACACAAGCCAGCGCAGCCTTTCCTGTGGAAGTCCACACAGATCATCATAATTTAAGAACTTTACAATATGCGGAGACGAGGAACAGCCGTCAAGCACGTTGGGCACATTTCTTTGCTTCCTATGATATTCTTTTTGCTTTTATTCCTGGAAGAACAAATCTGCAAGCTGATGCCCTGTCAGGGAAGGACCCCACGGGACCTTCTCAGTTTTGTCTTGAAGAATTGATTCCTAAAGCCCGTTTTGTCAATATTGTCACTAATTTCTTAGAACGTCTTGCCAGTGAAACAAGAACAAAAAAGTTGGAAATTTGAGATAGTCTGACTCGGTACTCGCAGATTAATGATAAGAATCTGTATTTTCACGATGCACAGGTTTACATACCATCCGTGAATCTTAGGATGGAGATTCTTCATATGTGTCATGATTGTCCCACTGCAGGTCATCGAGGGGTGCGTAACACCATAGAACTAATCCAGAGACATTTTTGGTGGCCCTCCATGAGGGTAGATGTTCAGGATTACAATTCTTCATGCAACATCTATCTACTGTCCAAAGTTCCATGGAGACCTCCTTTGGGCAGTTTGGTAAAAATGACAGTTCCTGATCGTCCTTGAGAGGTCATTTCTATGGATTTCGTAGTTGATCTACCTCCCTCTGATGGGTTCACGGCAGACATGGTAATTGATTATTTCGCCAAACTCGCTCATTTAATGCCACTACCCGGTGTTCCCACCGCTGCTCACATGGCACGGATTTTTGTTGAACACGTGTTTGCTCGTCATGGATTGCCTGACACTATAGTGTCTGATAGGGGTTCTAAATTTACTTCACGATATTGTCAACAGGTCTGTGCTATTCTTGACATCAAGAGGGTTTTGAGTTCTGGGTTCCACCACAAACAAATGGACAAACAGATCGGCTTAATCAGACACTGGAGGGTTATCTTTGTTGTTTCATCTCTTCTGCTCATGATAATTGGGTGAGGTTACTTCAGTTGGCTGAATACGCCTATAACAATGCTTACCATACTGCCTTGAAGTCCAGTCCGTTCTAATGCACTTATGGTTTTGACCCTGCTAATTTTCCTTCCGTCTCTGGGTCTTCTTCAAAATTTCCAGCAGTAGATGATCTGGTTCAGCGGATCCGGACTGGTCATCGTCAGGCTCGTGCTTCTTTATTGCTAGCTCAGGATTGAGCTAAACATTTTGTGGATCATCATCGCACTCCGGCCCCTGTTCTGGCTCCAAGGAATAAGGTCTGGTTGGCATCTCGTTTTTTGCCTCGGCATCTGGTGCCGTCTAAGTTGGCACCAAAGTACTTTGGTCCTTTTTTGATCCTGCGTCTTGTGGGTTCTTCTGCTGTCCAGCTTCAGCTGCCTCTTCTTGGAGCTGCATGCACCCTGTATTTCCCAGTTGAAGCCTGATGTTCCCGACCGCTTTGGGCAGTCCTCGAGAGGCAGGCCCCTTCCGGTGATCATGGATGTGGGACCTGAATTTGAGGATTCTGGGATTTGTGATTCTCATTATTTTCATGGTTCTCTCCAGCACTTGGTCAATTGGAAAGGTTATTCCCCGGCGTATCGGTCCTGGGAGTCAGCGGTGGATGCTCATGCTGCCCGTCTGGGAGTCAGCGGTGGATGTTCATGCTGCCTGTCTGGTTTGTGGTTTTCATTGGCCCCATCCTGGCAAACCGTGGTGTCCTCCATTCGGAGGGGGTATACTGTTAGGAATCCTAGGGTTTCCTGGTCCCTTTGGCGGCGTGGGGGTTGGATTGCTATTTCCTCTTGCCTTTCCTCCCTGATGGCACCCTGTATTGCCACTACCATGCTAGTCTTTGAATGTCTTCCTTGTGTAATTCCGCCCCCAGCAACGGAAGGATTTCCTTATCAACCTTGGAAGCCCTGCTGGCCTCACATCAATTCTCCCCCTTACTGATGCTCCGTGAGTACGACCCTAGGCTTTGCTTCTGTCCTGTCTCATGGCATTGATCTATTCCTTTACCCTCTCTGATTTCTTTACACAGAAAGTCTGTTCCACTGCACGATCCTCTCTGTGAGAGACAAGTTACCAGCTACCATCATCCGGGAACGCCACTCCGTTACCCCGCAATGGTACAGCTTTCCTTTTGGCAGACACGCTTACTTACAATACCCATTCTTAAAATATGCCTATCATTGTAGATTGGAGCCCTAGCTCTCCCCGGTTTATTGCTTTGATCCAGTAGCAAATTTCCACAACTATGATTCTTCGATTTCATTAAGAACTCGGTATGAAATCGTACACAAAACCGAGATCATCTTCATTCTAAAAGCACTTGCCGAATCTAAATTGCAATCTTTCTAGCAGTCTTTTCTAATACAGGTCAAACCTTTTCTTTGCAACACGCCATTGCAAAACATAATTTCTGATGTGTGCTTCACAAACACAATGGTAGGATGGAACGCAGATTCTTATGTTCTATTGTTCTTTTGAAATAGATCAGAATTCAGTCTTTTCGTTCCAAGGATTGCACGGCAGAAAGTTCTACAAATCTACCAGGGTACATACATATACACCTTTCTTTTCTATGTGCCTCTTTATAGAAAGTCTCAGGCATTTCTACAGGTAGCAGTCAGGAACATAACCCACAGATGAATCCTCATCCAGCATGCAGCAGATGAATCCTTGAGCAGCCTGCCACATTAATCTCCAAGGAACATGACAGATCAGAGTTTTATTACCCAGAGGGTTTCCCTGTGGGACCTGGGAATACCTATGCTGTTCACCAGTGGGGAGAGCCCAGTTCACACAGGGGGTTCTTATATTCATCGAACTAAGGAGATTGATCCAGGTTAGTCACATTTGGAAATATAATTAATGAACATTTGGTATTTGTACTGTCACAGCATAACAGAAACCCACCCGGGACAAGAAAGGGATCAAGTATTTCAAGATTTGCTATGAGGTATTATTCTTCATGGGAAACACATCTGGGTAGCAAGTTGCATAATCCACGATTACCAGAACATACTTATTTCCAAGTCTGGATGGTTCCAAGGGGCCCATAATATCCATGCCTATTCGCAAAAAAGGCACATTGATGATCGGAAGGGGCTGCAATGGGGCAGATGGCCCCTTTGCATTAGCTGTCTTCTGACATGTTCATGTGGCAACAAAGTTTTTAACATCCACATGTACACCAAGCCAGTAGAACCTTGGTATTATCTGGTTCTGTGTTTAAGTGGTCCCCAAATGTCCAGAGGTCAGATGGCCATGTGCCATCTCTAAGACTATCTGTGACTCAGAGGAACCACCAGTTGAGTCCACCATCTTCCCTCCATGGTTACATCGCCTCAGTAGAGGGGCCCCTTTTTTATAAAGAAGAATGGCTCTCCTTTTTCCCTACCTTCCTCTTCTATAATGGCTGGTGCTTCTGTGAACAGTCTGTCTACAATAGCCGCAGCGCCCGGCCTAGTCAGACCTGTCGGGCACAGCGGCCATGGCAGGCAGACTCAGAGCTTGCTGATCCAGAAACAAGCGCGCTGATGACCCTTGTTTGTAAACCTGCTACTAGTGTTATAGTAAAAATGCCTTACCCAGGTCTGTCTCCAGCCACTCGATTTATAAGAACTCTGCTTGCCCTTCAATGAAGTCCTGTTGAAAGCTAGAATTGGCAAAGCCAACCTTTAGGGCTTGTGTATAAGTATTAGGCATTTGCCAGGCACTGCTATTGGAAGCCCAGGTGTTCTCATCATTTTGCACCTGTTACCATCACTAGCCAATTAATAGCATTACGGCTGTGCCTGGCAAGTGCCTTTCCCATGCCTACACAAAAGCCCAAACTGTTGGCATTGCCAATGCTTGTGTTTGTTTTTTCCCACCAACACTGCTAATATGTTTGGTCCCCTACTGCGTGCTAGGTGCAGAGATAGTCTTCTGTATTTCTGAGAATATTTTTCATTTTAAAGTACATTTTCCATCTCACTTTGTCCCTCCAATCCTGCTGCACATATTAGGTGCCCTACTGCATGTTGATGTGGCCAATCATCTTGTAGGTTATAAAGACTATTGTTTAAGTTGCAGCATGTTGTTCATATTGCTGTATGTTTTTTTTATACCCCAACAAACCTACTTTGCATGTACAGGGACCATAGTGTGTGTTGGGTGCAGTCATTCATCTTGTGAATTTCACTGAATAGTTTTCATTTAGTAGTATGTTTTTCATTTCGTTTTTTTCACTCTGACGCTCCTCTGCATGTATTGCGACCCTACTGCATGTTTGTTGTGGAGAATCATCTTCTACACTTCATTGAACATTTTCTTATTTTGTGACATTTCTTTCTTTTTGTTTCTTTCCTCCGCCCCTTCTGAGCATTTTACGGTGCTCCGACAGCATGTTGAGTGTAACTGATCATTTTATGCACTTTGCATAATAATTTTCATTTTGCTGTATTTTCTTCATTTCCTTTGGTTTATCCGACCCCTATGTGCATGTATGGGGACCCAGATGCATGTTGGGAGAGGCCATATTTTGCATTTCATGGGATATCTTTCATTTTGACAGATGGCATACACCCCAAGAGACATCTAGCAGTAGCCATTGAGGGGATGCCAAGCTCCTCATGACAAATCCAGACATTCCTAGGGATGGCCGAGTATTATTCTAAATGCATTTGTGACTTTGCATAGCATACCATGGCCATGCGTGAATAAACTAGGATGAAAGGAGCATTTATGTGGAGTAAAGCCTGTGAGGAGGAATTCAAGTTCATCAAGGGGGCTTTGGCAGGAGCACCCACATTACAGAGCTTCAGAGGAAACATGAATACAGTTATCACGACAGATGCCAGTAATGTGGGTGTAGGGGCAGTGATAACACAGGAGGACGGAGGGAAAGAGTTTCATATTGCCTTTGCCTCCAGGTTGTGGAAGGGAGCTGAGAAGAACTATGCCACGATCGAGAAGGAGACACTCGCGATCAAATGGGCTGCTAAAAAATTCAGAAGCTTCATCTGGGGCACACATTTTGAATTCCATACAGACCATAAATCCCTGGTGGATTAATACTTCTAAAGGATTAGACGAATTCTCAGCTCGTATCAGAAGATGGGTGTCCCAACTTCAGGCGTATAATTATGTAGTCAAGTACATACCGGGTGTGAGGAATTATGCAGCAGATTGTCTGTTGAGGTTGACAACAGTGGAGGAGCTGGGTGATGAGGAAGGAGATCAAGAAACAGTTCTGGAGGTGTCGTCTCTACCCATTCCTTATGCTATAGGTCCTATGTTGCCATTTTTTCCACACTCAATTTTGTAAGATAGTAATATTTGGAAAAAAAAGTAATTATATCCCTGTTGTAGTAGAGTTTAATAAGAGGTAGTCAACAAAACAAAGTAGCCATCCAGTGAGAAGTGGAATGTGCTCTCTGCTGAGTGCCTCCCCGGCTACAGCTGCAGAAATCATTACCTCAAAACCAGTCTTACCCCATTAGTTAATCAAATAAAATTAGACCCACTAGCTTTGTGGCTCACAATTAGAATTCGTGATCAAACGGTTTTGAATAATGTTATTCTATGTAATGTGTTTAGATTGGAGAACAGAAAGTAATCCATTTGGGTTAACTATATTATCAAAACACTACATGCCTGGGGTTTCTCCAACTTGGACACAAACCCCCTTTCAGTGTCCTCCAAAAATCCAATTCTCAACACAAATAAGAAGAAGCAACTAAATTCATGACATTGAGGCCAAGACTTCTAAATGAACTGGAAGGGCCTTCCTGACATTCACCCAACTACATTTTAGTAAGGAATTCTACTTGTCAAGTGTTTAAAAATCACTTGCTAGGAAACTCATGACAAGGCTACGTTTTCACCAACTTCCTTTAGCGGCAACTGAATGTCTTGGAAACACAGCAAGCAGGCAAGTTGCCTTTGTGACAAATTGTCACTGGAAGCCAACATACACGCCTTGTATTTTTGCCTCTGGTCTATTAATTCTCAATGGAAATGTTTAAATCCATTTTGAAAATATGGTGGCTCAGGCAGTGCAGAGTCTGCTGGTGTCTCCAGCACCTTATCACTGCTACATTAAGGATTAGAGATGCACACATGTCTTCTTTTGCAAAACCTATGGCCTTGGAACTAATTGTTTTATAAATGTGAGCTATAGACATTTTACATCCTGGGTATATATTATGTATAGCTAGTTTTTTCTATTGTTGCGTCAGTGTTTTCTAGCTTTATATTTCATGATCTAGCTCACCGATTTTAATTGCTGTTGTGTATTATGTATTTTATGATTAATGTTCAAATATTCAATGCTTATGATAGTGACAATGGATGCTATGCAATGGATGCACAGTATCTTGTGTGAAAAACGTAATGAAAAGAGTAACTTGTTTAGCCAGGGCAATCGGATTCTCAAAATTGAAAGAAGTAGAGGAAAAGGGGTGAGCCTTTATCTAAAAAAATAAAACTGTTAAGTCTTCTTTTCCTAACCACAATATTCTAATTTCTTGTGATGAAGACACATGGTGTAGTAGTGGAACCAGTCGAGGCTCAAGCTATGTTTGCCAAGGCAAAGTGATAACACCAAAATCCTTTAAAATAAACACCACCTCTAGAGTGCATTAACACATGTTGAAAATCAGAAGGTGATGAAAAAAGGCTGTGAACTTGTAATACTGTGGACAGGATGCTGTGTTTGTAGAGTGTGCTACCCACAAAGCCTGGGAAATGCAATACGCTCTGTATCTGTTTCCAGGTGGCATGGTCTGAGGCCATGTTCTATGAGCACTGTCACTAAACATTACCTGTGGCCATGCTATGAGCCCAAATATTTTCTGACCACCACTGCTTGGGCTACATGTGGTGTCGGCCAACTTCAGTACATTAAGTGCTCACTTCAGACATTTGTGTGATGCTTGTACTCCCAGAATTGAATTTCAGCAGTACCTTTTCAGCCTTCACCATTCTTTAGTCAATACATTAAGTACCATTACATTGAATAATAATAACAACACCTATTAATACAGCATTTAGAAGTGAGATGGATCAGTACAGCATTAAGTGCTATTTGAACATTTGATATGTCAAGTTTTGTTTCTCTGTAGAAGGAATTCAAGGGTACAAGGTATGAAGCATTTGCGAGACTATGGACATGGGAGCGGCAAATTAGTGTTTGACGTTGCACTTTATGTTCTTCAAATTGATTGCTCTCCATCTACATTATGCACTTACCACGATAATGTATGCATCACTCTATGCTGCAAACATTGTGTTAATGTTAAGGGATATTTGTAACGTGCACAATCACCACCGAGTGGTCCTCTGACGCACTGGCGGATCTGAAACAAAAGGGGTGTTGGTTAGGCATGCTAGTAGGACAAAGTTTGAAGAAAAGCAAGGGAGCTGTGAAGTACTGTTGGCAACTTCAGTTCGGTTAACACTGTTCGCTGAGCCTATTGGTGTGGTATTCAGTTCTGAGTCTGTTGTGTGCTGTTGTGTGGGGGTCTGTGTGGTGTGTTTGTTGTTGCGGTGTGGTGAAGTGTGTGTGGGTTGCTGCGGTTTTAAGGGGTGTGGTTGTGTTTGGTTAAAGCGTGAGAGGTGTGTGAGGAGTGTTGAGGTTTTTTATTAGTTTTTGGGGTTGGTTAGCAGCCTTATTGTTAGGAGAAATGCACACTACTATTGTGTCTCCTTCGTGATTTAGAGGAGGTTGTTTCCTTTTAGTGATTAAGTTTCAGCATGATAAGGCTGTCATTATGCCATTATTAAGTCAGCTACTCTTTGTGTTTCCATCTTTGTATTTTGCCGCCTGTTTTATCCCGGTTTGTCGTTGCTGTAACCTAGTCCTTTCGGATCGATTTACTTGCGAACCACGCCCGTACCCTACGCCCTTTCTGAGTGGGTAATGTTGTTGATAGTTTTAGGCATGTTTGCTATTGTTCTGTCCTCATGGGGTTGTCTCTTGCATTCTGTTCCACCTAGCATTGTCTCTCTTTTTCTTTTAGGAGTTTCCCTTAGTGGGCCCTAGGTGTTGTCTGTGCCATCATATATTCTGTCAGTCTGTTCTTCTTGTTGAGTGAAGGAGGAAGAAGCATTTCTTAATTATCGTGTTTACTTGTGGTTCTAAGGTTAGAGCGTTGTCCATTAGGACTCCCAGTTTTTTTACTATCTTAGATGGTGTGGGGTGGTTCCCAGTTCCGTCGGCCAGGGAATGTAGGGGTTGTTCTCTTGGTTTTTGGATATAATCATGATTTTTGTCTTTGCAGGGTTGATTTTTAAGTTGTTGGCATTCATCCAGTCATAGATTTCTTTAAGACAGTCTACTATGGTTGAGTGATTGGCTTGTGTATCTTTGATTTTGTAGATGATTTGAGTGTCCTCTACATAGTTGTAGCATGTAATGTTGTATTTTTTGAAAATCCTGATTAACTGTGTCTGGTAGATGTTGAAGTATAGTGGTGATAATGAGGATCCTTGTGGTACTCCACAGTCGTTAAGTTGTGGAGTCAATTTGAAGGGTTTTTTCCATGTAGTTTCTGTTCTGTCTGCTAGGAATGATTTAATCCAGAGTAGTGCCATGTCCATTATAGCCATATCTTCTAATCTTTTGATTTGGGTGTCATGGCTTACTGTGTCGAAAGCTGTCGAGAGGTTGAGCAGAATCAGAGCCGAGGTTGTGTTGGAGTCTGTGTTTGTTTTTAGGTCTTCCCAGATGGATAGTAGTGCTGATTCTGAAGCCAACTAGTGCTTGGTCTAGCAACTGGTGTTTTTCTACCTGTTCTTGGGTTAGTTTGTATACGTATTTTACTAGGAGTTTTGCCGGGTAGGGAATGTTGGAAATCGGTCTGTAGTTGGATAGATCTTCCACGTCGCCACTTGTGTTGTTTAGAAGTGGTTTAATATTCGACCCCGAATATAACCCTATGGGATTCTTCCCATTGTTGGAGATTAATACTTTTTCTCTTGTTAATCTCTAACATACCACCGGTTTACTTATCTTAAATAAATCTATCAGATGGTATTTTCTGCCAGAACTCAGTTTTTAAAATGGCGTCTGTGTTCGTCTCTGTGACTCCTAAACCAAAGGTTGAGCCCTTTGTTCCACTTTTGGCGGGCTTCTGTACAGAGACCCTCCAAAGTGGTGCCATTCTGTCTGGGTTACCACAGGGGTGTGGGAGGGGGTTTAGGCACCCTGGACCGAGTTGCCTTGCCAACTCCGGTCGCACTCTGGTGTGATTGGCCCAAGTGGTGAGCCACCCCGCTCACCACTTAGCGTGTTTTGATTGACAGCTAGGCTGAATGAATGGGGGTTTTCTGCATAAAAGCAGGGCTTTTGGGACTGGATCTTCAGAAGTCGCCACAGGACCTAAGAATCCGACGAGGGTAAATCTGAGCCGACCTGCAACGACGACACCTCCGGTGGAGCCCTGCGGAACCGACTCACCACTTCCCAACGACAGAGGAGATCTCCCTGCCGGAGAGTCTCTTCCCCTGACTGGTGGGAACAACCAGTCCCCTTTGCTTTTGGTTCGCTCCAGGACGCAGTGGTCGAATTTCCCGTGCAGAGCACCTCAGCAAACGGATAGCCACTACCCCTGTACCGTGACCAAAAGTTGGTGCCTTGTGACGGAGCACTCCGCGACTGGTCTCTTCCCTGGTGGTGCACCGGACTTCACTTTTCTTTGACGACGAGATCATCTCCACTCTTGGCAAAGACCCGAAGTGCATCCACCACCAGGAACAACTCCACCCGCTGGAGCTGTTTCTCCACAAACAAGGTACCGTGTCCGCCTGGCTTCCCTTTCTGCTGGATAGAGGGAGGTGTCTTAATCCTCGTCTTTCTATTGGGTCGCCTCCAAGCTTTCTTTAACGTGTTGTTCTGAACTGGTCCAATCTTTCCATAACAATTTGCGATAAAGACTCAAAGCGCATTTCCACTGAGATACTTTTTGGGACATATCGCCTTGCCTCTCTCCGAGTGGGCCTGGCCTCTGAACTTTGTGATCTGCAGTAGACCCTGCCTTACTTGCCTTGAATTGTCCGTAAAGTATTGGTACCGAGTTGATTTCATAACCTGCCTTATTTTTCTCTCCCGTCCTAACGAATACTAGAGTGCCATCTAGGTTAAAGCATACACCTCTGTCTGCAAATAAGTGATGCCGGTGAACCTAGACTTGTCGAACTATTGTTAGGGGGATTGATCTTTATCTTTGTATAGTAATTGTGATTGAAGTTGTTTGCCGTATTAGTGTCAGAGTGTTTTCTATAGATGTGCTGTTATAAATAAATACCTTTATATCTTTACACCGAAGCCTTGTTCTGTGTTTGCTTGTTCTACTGTGAAGATTGCCCTATTTTGTATACTCCACATACTGCCTAACTCTTCTTGAGGGAAGTCTGACTGCTCAGCCACAGCTACCAAGTGAATCTGTGTGGTACAGACTGCTACCAAGTAGGTTTACTGCCAAACACCTGTAGTCCTAAATCTTTTGCAGTGGTCCCAGAGGGAACTGCACAGGTTTCCGCCTAACACCAACCCATTTTCTTTCCCTCAATACTGATAAGACTGAGGTGCTTTTCTTCCCTCCTAACACTCTCTCCCCTTCTCCTCCTCCCTTCATCCACTTTCCACCTTCCAACCTCCCCATATCTTCCCATGCACGCAATCTCGGCCCCCACCTCGACTCCTCTCTCTCCTTCTCCAATCAGATCTCTCTAACCTCTCGAGCCTGTCGCCATCACCTCTATAACATCAGCAAGATCCGCTCCTCTCGCACATTCCATGCTTCCAAACTCCTAATCTGCTCCCTTATTTTCTCCCGCCTCTTCTACTGCTCCTCTCTCCTCTTTGGACTCCCTGTCTCTCACCTAACTCCCCTAAAATCCATCTACTACTCCTCTATCCGTACTTTATGTCTGCTCGGCCCTCAAGACCCTATTTCTATCTCTCTCTCTCAAATTGGCTGGCTTCCCTTCCTCTCACAACTGAAATTTCAATTCCCCTGTCTTGTCTACAAATCTCTCCATGACCTGGCGCCCCCCTACCTTTCCTCCCTCCTCTCATTTTACTCCCCACCGCTCTCTCTGCTCTACCTCCTCACTGTACCCCAGCCCCATGTGCCCCCTCATGCTTCCGCTCCTTCCAACTCTTGGCCCTCCTACACTGGAACTCCCTCCTGCTCTATATCCGCTCCACCCCTACCTACTCATCCTTCCGCCACTCCCTGAAAGCCCATCTCCTTCATTCCCCCCCTGACTTCCCTTCCCTACCCCTCCCTTCCTACCCTTGCCCCCCTTTTTTCCCCTTTCCTCTCCCCTTCCCCTGACCTTAAATTGGTAACAAATACTACTTAAGGTCAATATGGACACCAGACCACTCCCCCCACCTCTCCCCCTACCTCAAATCCTACACCATAACTCCCATCACCTACCCCCTCCTCTACCCTCCCCCCTCCCTCTCCCCCCCTTGTAAATAGTATTACTTATTGTTCTAATGGCCTGTTCATGTTTGTAAACATGCTTCTCTCACTTTGTACCTGTTGTTATATTGTAAAGTGCTTTGGCTTAAAGCGCTATATAAATTCAATAAACATAAACATATTAGGTTGTTTGCTTTGACGGTTTTCCAGTTTCTTTGTGTGGTGGTTTGGAGCTTGAGGGGCTGGATGCTGCCTTTGGTTGGTAGTGTGATCACAAATTAAATGATGAGATGGTCACTCCAAAGTATTTGTATTGGGGGTGCAGTAGTGATAAGCGTTTTTGTTGGCGAAGATTCTGTCATGGGTGTGTCCTGCCGCGTGTGTTGCCCCCTTTACCAGCTGTTGTAGTTTCATTGTAGTTAGCCGCTCGATTTGTGTGTTTTGAGAGTTGGTGTGTTTTTCTTCACACCAAATGTTGAAGTCCCCCATGATTATCAGATGCTCGTGTTGGATGGCTATTTTGGTGATGGCTTCTATTAATTTGTCAACAAAGATTGCATCGTATGTCGGTGGTCTGTAAACCAGTATGAATGTAATGTTTGTTTTTGTATGCACTGATAGGTTTATGACCATGGATTCACATTTCATGATGTTTAGAGGTTTGTCTGTTTTTACTTTCAGGTGATCTTTCAATGCTATTGCGAGTCCTCCTCCTTTCTTATTTTTTCTATTTAACTGAAGGTATTTGAAGTTGGTGGGGAGGCAGCTTTGGAGTGTGATTTTGTAGAAGTTGCTCAGCCATGTTTCTGTGATGAATAGGATGTTGATACCGTTGTTGCAGTTAATGTCGAAGATCACTGTTGAGTGTGTTGACATGGATCTTGCATTTATTAAGTTGCAGTGGATTTTTAAGGTATAGTTTGGTTTGTGTGTTATTGTTGGTGTTTTCTTCTGATTGGTGTTCAGATTTCCTTCCAAGTCGATCTCTAGTTGAGGTGTTTGTACAGTTGTGTGTGTGTCGTCGGAAAGCTCTTCTGGGATCAGTCTTGGGTTTTTGTTTTCATCAGGTTCCTCTTCTAAATTTGGTGGCTGTTGATGGGAGTGTCCTCTTGTTTTGGTGATATAAGGGGTTAGGGCGTTGATTATGTTCTTGTTACCTCTAGCTTTGTCCGTTCATCTTCTGCGTGGTTGTGTTTGGTTGTTGGTCATTCTTGATTTGTACGTTGGGTCACTTCATTCTTGTGAATGGTTATTTGCGAAGTATGTTAGGTATAGGTATTTCTCTCTTCTATCTGTGCTGGTTCGGTTATCATTCTTTCCAGTGGGAGTGTGTTCTGAAGTTGTGAGTCTTCGGTGGTGTTCACTTGGGGTGGTTCTTTCTGCTCTTTGTCTTTCCATTGTTCCAATTAAGTTTTGCTGCATTTTCAGTTATTTGGCGTTTGCGTTCTTGGTAATGTGTTTGGTTTTGTCTTTTCTTTGGGTTTCCTTGGGGTTGAGGTTGCGGTTGCTGGGACGGTAGCCCTCGTGCAGTGCTTTATTGGCTGGCTCATTTTGTTACGATCGTACAGTTGCACATTTCTGGTTGGTTTTATTTGGTTTGTTGTTGCAGAGTCTGTCTTTTGTGCTTTTGGTCCGGCTGTCTTCTGGTGTTGGACTGGGTGTGGGGAATTGTCCAATACAAGCTTGGGCTCCGTCTGTTGGGGGTGGCCTAGTAGGGTTAAATCGCTAGGGTAATTCAGTTGCTGTCTCGAGTTTGGGGCTGTCTAGTTGGGGAGGTCTACTAGGGTTATATCGCTAGAATATTTCAGTGGCTGTCCCTAATGTGGCTCTGCCTTGGTGAGACTTACAGCTACAAACAAATCTCCGGGGTGTGATGCAGGGTGCTGTTCACAGTACCATCTTAGAATGTCAGGGCCAATGATCACAGTACCAACTCGGTGCAGCAGGGCTAATACTTACAGTGCTATCCCAATGTGGCACTTTCTAGATGTGGTTTAAAGGCCTTCTTAACAACTCTCTAATGTTCGACGTAGGCCAATAGTCACAGAGATATCCCAGTGTGGTGCAGGCTAATAGTCACGGTACTATCCCAGTGTGGGACAAGGTGATTATCACTGTGCTATCCTCGAGAGGCACAAGCTAGTAATCCCAGTACTGTTCTTATTGTGGTGTTTTCTAGATGTGATTCAAATCAATATCCACAAATCTGTACTGGTGCTGTGGAGGCCGGTGATCACAGTACTATCCCACAGAGGCATAAGCTAATACGCCCGGTACTATCCCTGAAGGGCACAAGCTGGTAATCACAATACTATTCTATTGTGGTGCTTTCTAGATGGGATTCAAGTCAATATGTACTAATCTCTAAGGGTGCAGCACAGTCCATTAAACACAGTACTATCCTAGAGAGATACAATGAACACAGTACTATCCTAGAGAGGCACAAGCAAATAATCACAATACTAAATGAGAAAGGCACAAGTCAATAATAACGGTAGTATCTTAGAGAGACATAGGCTGAGATTCACAGTATTATCGTAGAAAGGCACGTTAATATCCTAGAGAGGTACAATGAACACAGTACTATCCTAAAGAGGTACAAGCTAGCCATCACGGTACTGTCCTAGAGAGACAGAGGCTAAGATTCACAGTACTATCCTAGAAGGGCACAAGCAAATAATCACCACAGTACTATTCTATTGTGATGCTTTCTAGATGTGATTCAAGTCAGTATGTGGTCATCTCTAAGGATGTGGCGCAGTCTAACAGTCACAGTACTATCCCAGAAGGCACAAGCTAATAATCACAGTACTATCCTAAAAGGCAAAACTAATAATAACAGTACTATCCGACAAGGCACAAACTAACAGTCACAATAGTATCCTAGAAAGGCACAGATTAATAATCACAGTACTATACGATGATTCTGGTCAATATGTGCTAATCTCTAAGGGTGTGGCACAGTCTAATACTCAGAGTACTATCCTAGAAAGGCGCATGCCAATAATCAGCACAGTACTATTCTATTGTGGCACTTGCTAGATGTGATTCAAGTCAGTGCATGGTAATCTCTAAGGGTGCAGCGCAGTCTAATACTCACAGTACTATCCTAGAAGGCACAAGCTAATAGTCACAGTACTATCCTAGAAGGAAAAGCTAATAATCACAGTACTATCCTAGAAGGCAAAGCTAATAGTCATGTGGAATAACATTTCTGGGTATCCAACTCTTGTCTTGTCTGGACTAAGCTATACTCCTCCGATGAGCATTAACGAGATCCAACGACGCAGCTACAAGGACTTGCTTTTATTATATTCACGGTTGGCTGGGATGGAAATTACCAATCCAAATACTAAAATAGCTTCCCTGTAATGTATACACTTACGCCATTTGCAGGATCAACCAGTACTTAACTAATCCAATGCTCAAGTCTTGACCAAAATAAAGACATGCGAGAAAGCACATAGGGTATTGAATGTCATTGCATCAGTGTATTTCACCTGTATAGCCAAAGCCCATGGTGTGGGGAACTCTGAGAAAGAATTGGCCACAAGACATGGTTGCAGGCCCTTTGTGGTGGGTTATTTGGGCAGAGATACTGCACTAGGCCATGTATGCAATATCTGCAGGGACATAGCAATGGACTACCTTGTTGGCGATGTGGTATGGGGTACTGCACAGAGGACATTGTTTTAGGTCATAGGCCATGTCTTTTCGGTACTATAGTCAGGAATACCAGTGGAGGGAATAACAGAATAATAGCTCAGCACCAAAAAAAGAAAAAGAATATCAAAATGGGACTTGAAAAAAGTGTTCTTTATGCTGGTAAATCTATCAGCATTAGCTATTGGCGTAACCACCATGGTGTGTGTTGGAATTGGAAGAAAGGCTTGCTATATTTACATGAGGATTCTGCCTTCTCCTTCCAATATATAATCAGTGCTTCAGTGTGGCATCTCACTCCTGGGAGTCCAATGCATTATGTTGTGTAAATGACCTACAGTGAGGGACTACCTGAGACATCTCCATCCTTAAATGGTAGATGCCCCAGACTCAACATATCTAAAGAGCTCTACTCAGAGGTGTTGTCGGTTGACGCCCCTTCACAAACGAATCACACATTCAACCTGAATCACGTAAACCGATTTACTCTCAGACAGCACCTAATCAGCATCCACCTCATTCCATCATCACCTATACTGTATCACATTTCCAACACACACACACACATAATGTCACCTTTTCTAACATATTTCAAAATATAAAACGACTCTACCTTCTGTGGCTCACACCAAACACTGCGTATCTCAATGCTGAGTAAGGCCAACCAAGCGTTCAGCATAGCAGCAACTCTCACTGTTCTGTCACCCTTGCACTGTATATTCAGTCAGCTAGTAGACCTCAAAGTACTGCTCCATTACACCTGCTTGTTATGTTAATATGATTTTATACTGTGACAAATCACCTCCGTAGTATAGTTGTGTCCATAGGTTGACATATTATGCCCCCACCAGCGGTACCCAGGCCTAAGTCTGCAGAATGAATATGAGTAAGAGGAAGAGAGAGAAAACGATGCTATGAACAAGGAATGGAAGAATGCAGTGGTGGAAGAATGTTAAGCGATAGCATGCATGCATGTCACTCCTATTAGGTGAACCATAGTTCTAAAATGCAATAAAATAGTCCTTCTTTAGTGTCCTGATAAGTGGATTGTTTCCAAGGTGGAACTGGAGTATTGGATGTCAGTACATAGTGCAATATTTGGATGCCTGAGAGTCTCGAGAGTGTGCTAAGGCAATCCTAAAAGCTTTGGTGACATAAATGCCCAGAGATACATTTGCGGTTTTACTGCAGGCGAGTTCTAGAATTTTAATTCTGGCACTGATAAGCCCAAGTGATGAGAGTGATCTAGTCAAGGGTTTACTGTGCAGAAACTTAAATGTTTCTGGACAACAAAGAGTAGGGATGGAATTTGTTAGATATAGCCATCCTGGCACTTGAAGAATGAGATGTCATGGTGTAATAAGTCACCAAAGCTTGAAGAGAAAATTCTAAAGGAGCGTGGACTTCAATTGCCAGTACATCCCATCCTCCCAAGTACTCTCTATTTCCTAGATCATAGAATGAAAGCAGTATATCCTGTTTGCTCAATGATAATGGCAAATGATGTTGAATGACCTAGTATGATGGTAATATTACAGAAATGATGAAACCAGCACTTTGTGGTTCAGGAATTGATTACAGAAGCCTAAGATTTGGGTTCCAATTCCTCTTTACCCACTGGAATCCCTTTCTAATTGTGGCCTTTTGAACACTTTACAAAGCTGGATTTTACTGGATGCATCGAGTCTGCAAAATGCAGCAATTCATTTAGGTGGACAATGATAAATGTATTAAAAAACGAATCTGAATATAAAAATAGATTTGTAAACATCACCTTTTCAGCATACTTGGCACAACCTCAAATGTGGTATCACCAAGACAACTGGGAAGACCTCACTGATTATTATTATTATTATCATTATTATTATTATTATTATTATTAGTATTATTATTATTAGTATTATTATTATTATTATCAGGGTATTTATTGAGTGTGAATCTAGCTTTGGGAAGCAACTGAGCGCTTTACAATCATTGGCGGAAGAACACAGTGAGAGAAGCAGAGAAAAAAGGAGCGAGGAGTTAACAGGGTGGGCAATTGGCAGAAAGGGGTCGACAAGCAACCAGGGTGAGACCGTGGGGAGCAGATCACCCAGTCTCAGGTAGAGTGGGGAGTGCATGGTGTTTGGACCTAGGTGTTAGGGAGGAGCCATTCCTGATGCCGTCAGTAATTGTATTATACAAGGCCCCAGAAAATGCATAATGATAACTACTTTTAATATACTCCTCTCATACATTTTGGCTTAAATTATAGATATTCCAACATAAAATATAAGGCAATTATAACCCTTCTTGCATAAACAACTCTGATCGCTGTCTGGCTAATGTAAAACATTATAGATAAACAAAAAAAGACTCCTGATGAAAAATATAACCTGAATTAAAAATATGCCAGTGTCACATGAAATTAGTTTTAACATATCAATGCACCAAAATGTATTTAAAGTTAAAATATCCTGCATTAAATTCACCTCGAAATGCAGTGCTGCAAACATTTACTTAAGGATTAAAAACATTCCTACACAAAATCTAATCATGTTAAAAATTGAATATGAATACAATACAAGGCAGGCCAAAATAATAAATGCATGCAATAGTTTAAAAAATGTATCCTTAATACAAAATATGACATAATTGGAAACTACCTTAAAAAAGTCAGCTCGAATAAAAGTACATTGCCATGAAATATAACCTGGGTTGAAAACTTGCATGCATTAAATATTATTTGATTTAGAACATCTAAATGAAATTAAAACCGAGTTAGGTTAGAAATACCTTGGCATGACATATTGCTTGTGAAAAAATCCTTGTATAAAGTTTAACTGGATTAAAAACATATTTTACTGAGATAAAACTCAGTTCAACTATATGTTCAAGGAAAACACTTTGGTTGCAGGGACCTTAAGGGTGAGAACTTAACGCAACAAAACCCCCTGAAAATCAGCAAAAGCTACCTTAACTTTGCACCCCCTGTTGTGCAGCCTGTGACCACAATGATGACATCACAGATAACATCTCTGATGACATCACTGAGGGCTGCCACCGTATAATATAAAACTTGATAGCATAATTGCTTAGGTGCAACACCTTATTTAGCAAAAATAAACCACGATTTTCCAATACCTGGCCTAGATACGGGAAAACCCACTATTACATAAAAAATAGGCATCTGGGACTCCCATCCATGCAGTAACTGGGGCTGACCCTGCTCAGCTTCAAAGCAAGGAAGGGGTTGGCGCGTCAGGCAATGTTGCCCTTAGTGACCTTGTAACATGTGCTCCTTTATTAGGCAACATGGTCTGAGGGGGCAGGCCCATTCAACGCTTTGAAGCTAAGCAGGGTTGGTCCCGGCAACTGGGAGTCGACGTCACTGTAGCTGTAATAATATCTTGTTTTGGTTTACTTTTTTCTATAGCAGTGGGTACAGAACTACAGATAACGTTGGTTATCTGTAGTCATCATACCCGCGGTTATTGGGAAAAAGTGCCGCCCTCCCGTGTCCCTGCTCCCCTCACACCCATGATGGCCTCCTCACCTCCCCTACCTATTGCCCCACAACCCACCCTGTTTCAGAAATGCAGTTTGCTCTGAAATGTCAGCTATTCGTGCCTATTCTGTCCAATAGCTGAGGTTACAGAAAAGCTTTGTGTTGCAAAATCAGTCCCTAGACCCCCTCCAACTCCCAAATATCACTTGGTGTCCTCTTCCGCCTCCCCCCGCCCCTCCAGACCCCTGGCATCTGCGATCTGAGCTGTGCGGTCCAGCAAAAATGTACCTTTTCTGCCTATGGGAAAATGAATGGACAGTAGGGGTGCAATTTTTATTATTTTCTTTTCTTAATAACATTTATTTTTTTAACAAATCATTCCCAAACATTGAAGTCTTGAGGGACTTTGCGTCCCTAATTCTCTTTAGAATTTCAAGCAAATCCGTTGCAGGAGTCAAAAGTTATTAGCAATTATTTTGTTTGGGTTTCCTATGCCAGTCCGGCTCACCTTAAATATAGAGCGTCGATCGCCGCTCTATAATTATATTTATGGTTGAGTTGCTAAACTCATAGGAAGAGCACTTTTTCGGCGGCTTATAACTTCGCTCCCGCAGGACGAATCCTCACCAAACTTTACAAAAAAAGTATATGGTGAGGTTTTGTCAAGGGGGGCAAAGTTATAGGGGGTCCCAATTTTTATTTTTTTCCATAGACTGAATGGAGAAAAACTCAGCTCACGCCAACAGCCCAAACCGCTGGACGGATTTTCACCAAATTACCTACCTAGACAGCCAACACCTTTGTGTGGTGATTTCAGGCAGCTCTCGTAAAGGCATGCTAGCTTCTGCCAAGAGCGGTTTGCAGCAACCTCTTTCAGTGGTGAGTGGTGGCAGGTGATTTTAAGAAGGGGAGTGATTTGCACATGGCATAGGCTGGGTGGGAGCATGGGTGCCTGTACTATGCGGATGGATTGCGTTAGTTGGGGACATGGTGGCATGCATGGGTGTATGTAGTTATGGTGGGTCTGTTGAAAGATTAGACTATTGGGTACATTGCCGAAGGATGTAGGCCGGAGCCCATGCTCTGAAGAGCCTAGGGCTTCAGCTCACCCACTGCAACTATGCATGTGTTACTCTGTATCCTTTAGAGGGGGGTGCTTGCATAGTGTGGTGTGTAAAGATTGGTTGGACTAGGGCTACTTGTCATGGCCACTAGTCAAGGGGCCAGTCCTTCTTCACCCCCAGGGTCCCATTGGACCCAGTCCTGGCGCCTCTGGCGCCAGGCTCATTTTAAAGTGTGCTCTGCACACTCTAGACCAAGGGCGTGTGCAGCTGGGCCGGGCGTGGCCATGGAACAGAACTGGAAGGCACGTGCTACAGTCCCAAAGAAGGGCAAGGTGGAGTTTGTAGGTGGAGCTAAGGGGAGGGGCCTGAACCAGCCTATATAAGGCCAGCCCATCCACGTGCCCTCGCTTTGCGTTATTCTGCTTTCAAGCAGCGTAACGCTCTCCGCTGTGCTTACCTGCGCCTCACTGGATTTCAACAGCCTCATATTGAAGATACTCCTGAGAACGCTTCTTACCTGCAGTCTATCGTCACATCACCGCGAGCGTCTTCACCCCAACTACTCCATTGATGTGGATGCTTCTACCCCGCGGTCAGCCACTACATCGCTCGGTGCACGTCTTACCTGCTGTCAGCCGCAACATCTCTGGGCGCGCATCCTACCTGCTACCAGCCATCACATCCCTGAGCGTGCATCTTACCTGTTGCCAGCCGCTACATCGCTGAGTGTGCACCTTACCTGCAATTCGTCGCGGCCTGTGCCGGACTCTTCTTCTTACCTGCATTCCATTACGGTCAGAGCCGAAGTCTTCTTTCTCACCGGCATTCCAAAACAGTCGGAGGCGTCCTCATGCAACCACGAATCTTCATTGAGAATCCGGACGCCATTCTTCATCGTCGGCCTGCACCTACGAGAAAATAAGAACATAACAGGTTAGAACTTATAAGCATATCGCGTGGCCGCATTATACAAGAGACTAGAGTTCCCTTATAAAGACCAACTTACCTGTCACTGTTGAAACTCCATCAGCCTCTAAGGTCTTCCGGACTTTCTTCGATCCAGATTTACTTCTCCGTACCTATGGAAATGGAATGAGACATTGCAAGAATTACTATTAGTCTAATCGGACTATAATCATAACAAAGACTTACCTTATACGTGGATTGGTCGCAGCTGGTCTGGATCAACACTCCCACAGGCCAGTGAAGTAAGTTGGTCCATTCTACGCGCCCCTGCTAGGAAAAGCAGGACGGATAGCTCAAAATCACAAAACTACAGGTGAGCTTCTATGGGAAAGCGCTTGCCCACCCTATTCTGGCACGAAAGGCCTGGGGGAAGTCACGATATCCCCATTCCATTCTCATTGCCTCTCCTCTTCACGCAGGGGCAGCACCCATCTCCTGAGCCGCAGGTCCAACCACTCTCTGAAGGGGAAGGTGATTCCGAGGAGCCAAGTCAAGGGAGGGCTCCAACCGTGCCCCAATGCCCCCGCGGAGACCAGGTGAGCGTAACACTTCTGTAGCGAACACTATGTTGGTAGGTTGGCAGTGATACCATACTTCGTCAATGTAAATGGTAACGTTCGTAGTATGTTAATGAAAGTGCACAGGGGTGCAGGAAACAGTGTTTTGGTTCTATATTGGCGACCAGTCTTTGGCAACCTCTTTCCATGGTGAGTGGTGGCAGGTGAATTTCAGAAGGGGAGTGAATTGGTTATGGCACAGGGTGGGTGGGAGCACAGGTGCTTCTGCTATGCGGATGAAAGCGGTGGTTGGGGACATGGTGGCATGCATGGGTGCATGCAGTTGGGTGGTTTTGGTGAAGGATTATACTATTGGGGGCATGGCCGAAGGCCGTAGCCCAGAGGCCATGCTGTCAAGAGCCTAGGGCTTCGGCTCACACACCACAGCAATGCATGTTTGACTCTGTATCCGGGAGAGGGGGGTGCTTGCATAGGGTGGTGTGTGCAGATTGGTTGGAGTAGGAGCAATGTTGTGAACAGTATGTGGGTAGTTTTACAGTGTCATATTACTTTGTGAATGGAAGTGGGTATGTACGTGCTAATTGAATGAATGTGCACAGGGGTGCAGGAGACAGTGTTGTGTTTCTACACTGTGGCAAGTGTAGCAATTGTTCTTGTATAGCTGTATGGCGGTGTGCAGGTTGAGAATGAGTGTTGGTGGCAGTGCTGTGTATGTGGATTATCATAGTTGGTGACATGGTGAAATGGATGGTGCCATTATGTAGCAGTGAGAGTGTTGAAGGACTAAACTGTTGGGTGCACGGCCGAAGGCCGTAGGCCATAGGCCATGCACTCAAGAGGCTAGGACTCTAGGACACACACAGCAGTAATTCATTTTTTATTTTGCAGCAATTAGAGGGTGGTGCCCTGATGCAATAGAGCAGGAGACGTGAGGTGCCATGCATGCATGTTTGGTTTTGCAGGTGAGGACACTGTTACAACATGGAAAAGTTTTTGATGTGCACTTGGCGATGGTGGTGTGAAAAGGCATGCAGTGTGGGCACTGGGTACTGGGTTTGCATACTGTGAGGATGGAAGAGGATATGGTAGAAGTGCACCTTAAATGTGCTTGGTTACTATGCTGTGTGCTGATTTGTTGAAGTAGGGCAAATGTTGTGAAAAGTTTGTGGGTAGGTTGGAAGTGACACAATACTTTGTGAATGGCACTGGGTAGGGGGATGGAGGCTGTGGTATGTTTATGGATGCTGCTAATTGCAACCTGTTTTCGTGAATGGGTGCTTTATGGTGTGAGGGAGTTCGGTTGAAGTACCACTATATATGTTACGTTTGTGCACAATGTTAGCTGTCCACATGGTTGCATGCATGGATTCATAGTGTTGTTCTCGGTGTGGGCAAGGGTGGACTGTTGTGTGCATGGCGAAAGGTGTGCTGGGTGCGCTGCAGGATCATTGTGGATGCTGAAATAGGGCATCCTGTAGGAAAAGCTTCTGGTGGACGGGCTTTGGAAGCAAAGGGAACATGTTTAATGGGAAATATGGAGTTCTGTAGAGGAATTATGGTGTGCAATGCCGAGGTTCAGTAAATGATTAGTGTAGGCATTGGATTCTGTAGCAGTTTGAGGGTGGTGCCTGTAAAGAATGGGTGTGGAACACATTTCAGACGAAATAGAGCAGGAGAAGTGAGGTGTCATGCGTACATGTTTGGTTTTGCCGGTGAGGACACTGTTACAACATGATAAAGCTTTTGATGTGTACTTGGCGACGGTGGTGTGAAAAGTCATGGGGCCTCATAACGACTTTGGAGGCAGCCATGCCTCCAAAATCGTGTCCGGGTCTGGGGTCCCTGAATGGGGAAATACCTGGCCATTTTGAGTATGGAGGGCCCGGTATTTCCTCCTTAGGGGAACCCAGGCCCGGTCCTTCCCCATTCGAGCCCTCATAGGGCTCAATGGGAATGTGGTCGGAGCTAACAACGGGCCCATTACGAATGGGCCTGTTGTTAGCTCCCTGGTCCCCTCGCGGGACCCACTATGGACGTCTGGAAAAACCAGACATCCAGAGCGGGTCCCGCGAGGGGACCTCATAATAGTGCAGAGTGGGTTTAACGGCACCAGCACCAGTGGAGGCTGCGCTTGATTCGCAGAACTCTGTTCTTCTTCATTTGTGCACTAAACTGAACTGCCTGATTCCCTCGAAGAGACTCCCCTTTTTGCCCGTTGGCACCAGCGTGTGCAGGTACTTTTGAGCACAAGGCTCCACTCTTCGTAGGGCTCGGACTTCCTTTTAGTTAGGTACCTCTGAAGGCGGACTGGGTCTAAGCATTATTTCGCACTGCCTGTTTTCCTTCCCTTCTAGGTGGACTACACATTTCGTGCATCTAACGCTTTAGACTCGTTTGTATTTGTATATATATTGTATTGGTTGGGTATGTGTTGGTTTACTAGAGTTGTATTGTGATTTCTCACTACGGTCATTGTTTTAAAGGCCTTGGAATAAATGTGTATATATTTTTAATATAACACCTGTTTGGAGTAGTTTGTAAGTGTCCTTGCTTTGTGTGCTCATTGCGGGCTTTCAGTCACCCTCACCCCTCTTGAGACCTAGTCTTGACCGCCGCAATCGCTACCCTGATTGGTCTGGCTTGTCCAGAGGTTACCCTGTTCCAAGTAATTAGGTTGGCCTTCTGAACTTCTGCGCCGCCAGGACAGAGTTCAGAAATCCGTCTTAACAAATTGGTGTACAGCGGTGGGATACGACTGAAGGTATCCAGTGTTGCGCACGAACTAAGGCATTTCAAGTTATTCCTACCAGGACACGTAGTGAATTGTTATAGTTTAACTTTAAAAAGGCCATAGTCCTATCTAACAGTATGGAAACAAATACCTTGTTAACTTTAAATGCTTCCAAATCAGAAACATTGGAAAAGATGTGTGCGGAGAGAGGTGTTTCCTCTCAAGGCACCAAATTGGATATGATCCAAAGAATCGTGGCGTGGCAAGAAGCGCAGCTTGACGCTATAACTTCTGAGGACAGTGCGGAAGGAGGTGGGGCTGCTCTCACTGGTAGAACCGACGGTTCTGCCGCTGCACTGATCCACCGCGACCACGAGGACAGGGAGGATGAGATGTCTAATGTTTCCTCTGCCAGTGCTGATGGGGAGGCTATGCTTGAATTCAAGAAGCAAGAGCTGCGGTGTAGGCAGAAGGAGTTTGAATTCAGCATAGCCAAACTAAAAATCGAACAGGCAGAAAAACAGAAAGACAGGGATCACCAGTTGGAACTGGCCAAGCTTCAGGTTGCAAATGGGTCCAAGGGTCCTGGACATGGGTCTGGGGCCTCCTCTCATTCACGGTTTCCAAAAGATCTGCTCAGTGTGTATGAAGAAAGGAATGACATTATGGACTGGCTGAATATGTTTGAGTATGCATGTGAAGTTCAAGAAGTTGACAATGCTGATAAGATTGCCTGGTTACTCAGCAGACTGCCCCATTCTGGCTGTAATGCCATTATGGAAATGTCGAAGGCTGAGCGAGCTGATTTCGCAATGTTAAAGCAAACTCTCATTTTAAAGTTTGGAAAGACTCCAGCCCAATATTTAAAACGATTCCGAGAGTACAAGAAAAAAGAAGGTGGTACTTGGGTATCTTATGTAACCGAATCCTTAAAAAACTTGACTGGCTGGGTCGAAGGTTATAAGGTTTCTACCTTTGAAGGCATGATAAATCTTGTCATGCTGGAACACATTTTTGCATCTTCTTCCCCGGAGCTTAAGCAGCATTTGGCCGATTCGAAGGAGATAGATCCTAAGAAGCTGGCCATTGCAGCAGACTTATGGGTGTCACATCGAGTGTCCCATAAGGACAAAACTCATCCTGGTAAGCAGGAGGAAGGGAAAAAGTCCAAAGATAAGGAGGGTGGAGAATCTGATAAATCTTCTTCTCAAAAGGGCCACAAAAAGAAATATAAGGGTAAGACACAAGAGAACTCACAGGGTAGTGGAGGTCAGCCTCCGAAACAGAACTCTGGTTACAATAAGCCTCGCTATGTAAACAGACCCAATGGATCTTGTTTTGCTTGTGGAGCAACTGACCACGTGAAGGGGGATCCCCGGTGTAAGGTTAAACCTTTGGGGGTCCACTCCGCTAATCTGGCCTTCTCCTCCTACGAGGAAGAAGAGATTACAGGAGCATCCTTCTCCTCAGACTCATTTCCCAGCGGGATAGAAGTTGAGGTAGTTTTAGTTTCCCTGGGTTCCTGGGAGCCTAAAGTCGCAGAGGTTTATGCTAGGATTCCAGATAATACCAAGCACTACTTTAAAGACAGTGTGCTGATCAATGGAGAAGATACTCCAGCTCTTAGGGATAGTGGGTGCAGTCGAACTGTAGTGGATTCTACCTTGGTAGACTCAGAGGAAGTTGCCAGAGCTACTCTGATGCCCACTAAGTTGGCTGACAGCCCACTCCGTATGTTCCCAGTAATACCTGTAAATCTTACTTTAAATGGTACAGCAGTCAGGATTCCAGTGAGCATTCAGAGAAACATCCCAGGAAAGGTCTTGTTAGGTAATGATCTCAGAGCTTTAGGGCTCGTAGGAGACACTGCCGAAAGACCCTACACACGGTCTCAAGCACGGGCAGCATTGGCCAAGACCAATACGCCGCCCCTGCCGAAGGGGAAACCCAAGGCGAAAGGAGTAAACTAGTCAAGACGAGGGAAAGAGAATATTCCCCCGAGCTCGCCTACCACTGCGGTGGAGGAAGTTGGTCAATCGCCCGGGCCTGATGAGGAGGTGGCGATGCCTGAAGTATTTGACCCCAACGACCATCCTGAACTAAAAGACTTGTTAGTAGAAGGTGGTCCTGATAGGGACGAATTCAGTAACGGCCAACGTGAGTGCCCATCTCTGGAAGGCCTAAGGAGACAGGCGTGCTCCCAGCTTGAGGGTGAACCTCCTGGGATGCATCGGATTTATTGGGAAGGTGGACTCCTGTATAGTGAGCCCACAGAGTCTACAGAAGGAGACCATAGGAGGTTGGTGGTTCCCCTTGCTGTTAGACCCTTCCTCCTGCAGTTGGCGCATGAAGTGCCCCTTGCTGGTCACCTTGGTATTAAGAGGACCAAGCAAAGGTTATCCATGCACTTCTACTGGCCCAAGATGGGGGTGCAAGTAGAAAGTCACTGCAGGAGTTGTGCCTCCTGCCATTTATTTGGTAAGATTGGCTCGACAATCCAAGTTCCATTGGTACCACTCCCAGTTGTGGGAATACCATACGAAAGGGTAGGGATCGACATCGTTGGTCACCTTGACCCGCAAACATCCTCAGGCAACAGGTTTATCCTGGTGCTGGGCGACCATGCAATCAGATATCCTGAGGCCATCCCATTGAAAACTGTAACTGCCAAGTCAGTTGCAAAAGCGCTACTTGGCATATTTACTAGGGTTGGCTTCCCTAAAGAAGTTGTGTCGGATCGTGGCAGCAACTTTATGTCGAAGTATATGCAGGCTATGTGGAAAGAATGTGGGGTCACCTACAAGTTCTCTTCTGCATACCACCCCCAGACCAATGGTCTGGTGGAACGTTTCAACAGAACGTTAAAGAGCATGATTGGGGCTCTGGAAGAACCTCAGAGAAGAAAATGGGATCTTCTTTTACCATGCTTACTGTTTGCCTACCGAAAGGTACCACAAGAGGGTGTTGGCTTCAGCCCCTTCGAACTTCTGTTCGGTCATCCTGTACGGGGACCCTTAGCCATAGTCAAAGAGGGATGGGAGATGCCCACTCCCCCTGTTACTACCAACGTAGTAGATTATGTGCTGGGGCTCAGAAAACAGATGGTACTTCTGATGGGCTTGGCTAGTGATAAATTGAAGGTAGGACAAGCACTGGTGAAACATTGGTACGACCAGAAAGCTTCCCTCATCAACTTTACACCTGGTCAGCAAGTCCTGATCATGAATCCTATAAGGCCTCGAGCTCTACAGGACAAATGGTCGGGCCCTTACACAGTGGTGGAGCCCCTGGGTGAGGTTAACTATTTAGTGGACCTTGGAAGGCCTGGACAGGCTCCAAAAGTGTTTCACGTAAATAGGCTGAAGGCTTTCGTCCCAAGAGTCAAAATCGCAGCACTGCTACTGGCTTCAGATGTTGAGGAAGAGGAGTCTGAACCTCTCCCCGACCTGTTCCAAAGCGGTCCTTCAGATAGCTCCTTTGAGGGTGTCCGAGTGGCCCCTCACCTGACTTCTGATCAGCAGGCTGAGGTGAAAAGTTTGCTTAGGCAGTTTTCCCCCCTGTTTTCACAGTCGCCTGGTTTGACACATTGGTGCAAACATAACATAGACACAGGAGACAGTGTACCTACCGAAAGTAGGGGATACAGGATGTCAGACAAAGTATGGTCTTATATTAAGACCAAGGTCAACAAGATGTTAGACCTTGGGGTGATTGAACCCTCTAGTAGTCCTTGGTCCAGCTCTGTGGTTTTGGTTCCAAAAGCAGGCACTTCTGAATTGAGGTTCTGCGTGGATTACAGGGCTCTGAATGCAGTCACCAAGACAGATGCACACCCCTTGCCTCGAACAGATGAGCTGGTGGATACTTTGGGTGCCTCCAAGTACCTCAGCACGTTTGACCTCACTGCTGGCTATTGGCAAATAGCTTTAGCAGAACATGCCAAGGAGAAGACAGCGTTTTCGACTCCAGACGGCCTTTACCAATTCAGGGCAATGCCGTTCGGGTTGAAAAATGCACCTGCCACTTTCCAGAGGCTTGTGAATCATGTGTTGAATGGGTTGGACGAATTCTGTCTTGCATATCTGGACGATATAGCAGTTTTCAGTGCCACCTGGAAAGACCATGTGAAACACCTCGGGATTGTGCTCCAGGTTCTTCAGAAAGCACACTTGACCATAAAAGCTAGTAAATGCCAGATTGGACAAGGCTCAGTGGTTTACCTTGGACATGAAGTAGGTGGAGGGAGGATACAGCCTCTTCCCATTAAAGTACAAGCAGTACAAGACTGGCCTACCCCCACTACACAGACCCAAGTGAGAGCCTTCTTAGGACTCACGGGGTATTATCGCAACTTCGTGGCAAACTATGGCACCATAGCTGCCCCTCTGACTGCCCTCACCACTCCGAAGAAACCCAAGAAGGTAACTTGGACCGACGAGTGTGAGAAGGCCTTCAACGGCTTAAAAGACACCTTGTGCCAGGCCCCTGTCCTCAGGGCCCCTGATTATCAAAGACCTTTTATTGTGCAGACGGACGCCTCTGACACTGGGATAGGAGCTGTACTATCGCAAGTAGATGAGAAGGGTAAGGAACACCCTATTGCTTTTATTAGTTGCCAGCTTAAGGACAGAGAGCTCAGATGGTCCACAGTGGAGAAAGAATGTTTCTCTGTTGTGTGGGCCCTACGGAAGCTGAGGCCCTACCTCTATGGGACCCACTTCACTGTGCAAACTAACCATAAGTCCTTAAAGTGGCTAATGAACATGAAGGGGGAGAATGCAAAGTTGCTTAGGTGGTCCATAAGTGTACAAGGCTTCGACTTCACTATTGAGCATAGGCCAGGTGTCCAACATAGCAATGCTGATGGGTTGTCCAGAATGTTTAACCGACCTGAACAAGAGACTCATCCAGGGGTGGATTAGTTCCCCCTGTCCATAGTCTGGGAGGGGCGAGTGTTAGGAAAGATTTCGTAATTGTGGGTAATTTTCCTTCCATGTGGCAACCCCTAAACTTTTTGCTGTTGTTTTCACCATGATCTAGACTTTGCCAGAGAAGTGCAGCCTTCTGCCGCACTCCTCTGGGCTTTCGCTCCATTCTTACGGGGAAACTGACATGCCCTTAAGACAGTCAGTACCGGGAAACGCTGTTTTCCGTAGTTTCTTTATCATGTTGCGGCTTTCGTGCAACATGACACAAGAGGGCACTGTAAGCTAAGTTACTGCTCTCTTGGGTCTCTAGCCTTCTACAGGCCCTAGATACTCTTTTTGGATTGTAACTGATCGGTGCAAGTGAATCACGGACGGCAATGGTGGCAGCGATCGTTTCTTGTGTTTTGAGCTCCTTTTGGCGTTTTAAGCGTGTTTCTCGCGCTTAGCCCAAAATGGTGGCCTGGCTCCCAAAATGGCCAGACCACGAGGCTCCTTTGTCCTGTCTGCTAACCGTCTTGCTCCCTTCACCTTCCCCAGGTCGAGCCGACCCTGGGCCTTCCTTATTTGGGCATGTACTTTCCCGCGAAACACGGATGCTTTCGTAGGCTTCTACAGGCCTTGTGTGTGCCTCGAGGAGGTGGGCTGGGATGTCTGGTCCCAATACACATCCTGGGTGCCATGGAGTCTAGGGTGGTGTGAATGCCTGGGACCACCGTGGTCTGTGATAGGACCACGTATTGTGTGAGTGTTGATGAGCGGATCTCCCATTGGGTCCCCTCCATTTTGGCGCGAAGGGAACCGTGGATAAGAGGGGGCTGGAAACGCCACTACCATGTCGATCTCCTGAGTTCTCACGAACGAAGGAATACAGGAGCCAAGTATCCTGCAACCGCGAGGCTGAACCGAGGAATCGCTTGTGACCCGCTGAAGGACTGCTCCTCTGTACTGCTGTCGCCTTGTGAAACCCTTTTTACCTCTGATCGAACCAGAAGGCCTGTACTGGTACTTCGACCCTTGGAATAGCGGGGACAGCTATTCTCGGCATCTTCACCATCTCCTGCACGTAAGCCTTCGGAAGTGTCTCTGGGCCATCCAGGAGACTAACCAGCCTACCCAGGAGTCTTGCTCTGTAACCGCCGCCAGGTTGTGTTGTATTTCTAGTCCTTGTCACTCTCACACGATTCGTACACTTGGCGTTCCCAGGTCTGAAGTGAGTAGTGTACATTTGGCTGAGATACACACGGCCGCTCCGTTGCCCTGCTGTGGTAACAAACTGTGCGGGTTCACTTCGTTTGGGACATCTTTAACTCAACTCTGCTGCTGCAGAATCTACACGACGACGAGACGTCCCCTGCCGTACTCGCGCTCTGCTTCTGCCCACAGTGGAGGCTGCGCTTGAGTCGCGGAACTCTGCACTAAACTGAACTGCCTGATTCCCTCGAAGAGACTCCCCTTTTTGCCCGTTGGCACCAGCGTGTGCAGGTACTTTTGAGCACAAGGCTCCACTCTTCGTAGGGCTCGGACTTCCTTTTAGTTAGGTGCCTCTGAAGGCGGACTGGGTCTAAGCATTATTCGCACTGCCTGTTCTCCTTCCCTTCTATGTGGACTACACATTTCGCGCACCTAACGCCTTAGACTCGTTTGTATTTGTATATATATTGTATTGGTTGGGTATGTGTTGGTTTACTACAGTTGTATTGTGATTTCTCGCTACGGTCATTGTTTTAAATGCCTTGGAATAAATGTGTATATATTTTTAATATAACACCTGTTTGGAGTAGTTTGTAAGTGTCCTTGCTTTGTGTGCTCATTGCGGGCTTTCAGTCACCCTCACCCCTCTTGAAACCTAGTCTTGACCGCCGCGATCGCTACCCTCATTGGTCTGGCTTGTCCCATTACTGTTCCAAGTAATTAGATTGGCCTTCTGAACTTCTGCGCCGCCAGGACAGAGTTCAGAAATCCCTCTTAACAAAGTGCACCTTAAATGTGCTTGGTTACTATGCTGTGTGCTGATTTGTTAAAGTTGGGCCAATGTTATGAAAAGGTTGTGGGTAGGTTGGTAGTGACACAATACTGTGTGAATGGCAATGGGTAGGTGTGATGGAGGCTGCGGTATGTTTGTGGATGCTGCTAATTGTGACCTGGTTTTGTGAATGGGTGCTTTTTGGTGTGAGGGAATCGGGTTGAAGTGTCGTTATGTATGTTAAGTTTGTGCACAATGTTAGCTGCCCACATGGTCGCATGCATGGATTCATAGTGTTGTTCTGGGTGTGGCCAAGGGTGGACTGTTGTGTGCATGGCGAAAGGTGTGCTGGGTGTGCTGCAGGGTCATTGTGGATGCTGAAATAGGACATCCTGTAGAAAAAGTGTCTGGTGGAGGGGCTTTGGAAGCAGAGGGAACGTGTTCTCAGAGTGCTTAACGGGAAATATGGAGTTGTGTACAGAAATGATAGTGTGCAATGCCGAGGTTCAGTAAGTGATTGATGCAGACGTTTTTGCAAATTTCATAGTCGCCAGTAGCCACCAGTAAGGGAGTGTTGGAAAATTTGAGTGCAAACAGAAGAAGTATTGTGTCTGCTTTACTGGGGCATGGCCCTAGCTGTAGCTGGGAAAGCGCACGTGCTACATCATGGCCTTCTGAGCATGGAGCCTTTGCAAATGGAACTGTGGGGATTCTCCAATGAGGATTCGAGGGCCTGGTTCACCGGAAGGGGCAGTGACATATTTACCCAAAGTTGGATGCAGTGAATTTGGCAGAGATGGACAGACGACGAGTGCTTATAGTCGGTGATACCTTTGTGCACAATTTGCACAGGTATGCTGTGGAAAGAGGCTTTGATACTGACTTTCAGTTGGAAGGCGTGCAGGCTTTTGGGGCACAGTTTATGAGTGGGGTTTGGGTGCATGGATCTCCTTTGCAAATGTGTGACCTCTGTTGGTACTGTAGATGTGGTGGCCATGCGTTTTGGAGGACTGTATTTGGGGCGCATGTCGTGCTAACGTTTGCTCGCTTACTTAAAAAAGTTGATGACATCTTTGATGCCGATATTTCCTACTGCAAAGGTGATTTTCTCATCGATGACACCAAGAGGACATTAGGAGCATGCCAGTGTAATTTGTCCACAGCCAGAGGTTGGGAGACGTTGGATAAACAGAAGCATGTGCGACTTTATGTGAAGTGATGGGATGTTCTGCACCGACTATGAAAGCATTAATAACCAGCAAGATTTCCAGTGGTTCCAAGGAAATGGCAATGCTGTTGTGTTTACCACTCTGTACAAAGCTTTGCAGAGGATTGTTACGTGGTACATTTCTGATTCTGCACTTTCTTTTGGTTCGAGATACATCACATCTGAAGCAGGAACACTGGCCTAATGATTTGACATAAGGACTGGCCTAAACATCTAACAGCCATGAAAGCAGATGTCGCAGAGAACCACCAGAGCACAACCAGCCCAGCTAGCTGTGGAATGCCGCAGGCCTCGCAGAGACGGGCATGAACAGCCCTCCCTTCGAGAATGTACACAGTTCGGATGCTGCTGGCTCAAGTCCCAAGGTTGATAAGAGCCTGACTTGCAAAGACAATCTGAAGTTACGAAATGTACTTGATTGCCTTTTCTTCGGCGAAATGAACTATTGTTATGAATACGTACGGCTAATGGGAGGAGATTAATATGTAGCTTTGCATTGTACATAAGTATGAGCCAGGCCTGGGAGGGGGCAGAGTCGATGCAGCCCTCCAGAGCCTGGTGTGTGTGTTAACATTACAGCACTTTTACAACCCCACTTCTGGCTTTGTGGGTTATTTGTGTCCGAGTGCCAAGTGCGTGGAATGCCTGAGACGGTGCGAGGGAGCTGGATTTGCACTAGTATCGGGGAGAGCAGGACGAACGATTGTAACAAGGATCCTGTAGCAATGTAAGATAACCGTTCATCTTCAGTCCAGAAAAAATGTCAAGAGGAGAAGCAAATAGACAATGAGCAGTAGAGAGAAAAACAAGAAAAACATGTTTGATTTCACATACAAAAACAAAAACAAAATATATATTTTTAGAGACAACCCTAAAGACACAATCCCCACCCCTGTCTTACATTCCCCCCAAATCCCCAACACCCCAGGAACCCCCTCCAGTGGTTGCTGGTTGTGGTGTATATACAAACACTGTGGCAGAAGGTCTGTTTGTACAGATAAATGTAGGAGGCTATGGTGAAAGTGTGCAATGTAAGGGGCATGCATCCTGTTCGTATGCATGCACTGCACGCTCTTGCTCAACAATGCTAATATACATTCCCTGCTGCTTTTGTGGGATCCCTTTTCCAACTTTTGTAGTACATGCACTACAATGGGAAGACTGTATTTTGAAGTGTACAAGGTACGTGGCAGGCATCATGTTGCTATGAGTGCATTGTGTGCATCATATGATATGATGTGCTATGGTATTTTGTGACATTTGTATCGCACCACCATATAAGTGTGTGAAGGCACACAGAGGAAAGGGAGGCGGAACGGAGGCCACACAGAGACACTGATTCCTCTATGCCACCTGACATTGAGAGTGGGCAGGTGAATGGGAAGGGGGTGTTAGGCGGAAACCTGTGCAGTTCCCTCTGGGACCACTGCAAAAGATTTAGGACTACAGGTGTTTGGCAGTAAACCCACTTGGTAGCAGTCTGTACCACACAGATTCACTTGGTAGCTGTGGCTGAGCAGTCAGACTTCCCTCAAGAAGAGTTAGGCAGTATGTGGAGTATACAAAATAGGGCAATTTACACAGTAGAACAAGCAAACACGGAACAAAATATAAAGTTGGTGTAAAGATATATAGTTATTTATTTATAAAAACACATCTATGAAAACACACTGGCACTAATACGGTAAACACTTCAAGCACAATTACTGTAAGAAAGATCAATCCCCCTTACAATAGTTCGACAAGTCTAGGTTCAACGGCACCACTTATTTGCAGACAGAGGTGAATGCTTTAACCTAGATGGCACTCTAGTATTCGTTAGGATGGGAGAAAAAAGGCCGGGTATGAAATCAACTCGGTACCAACACTTTTACGAACAAATGCAAGGCAAGTAAGGCAGGGTCTACTGTAGATCGCAAAGTTCAGAGGCCAGGCACACTCGGAGAGAGGCAAGGCGATGTGTCCCAAAAAAAAAGTATCACAATGGAAATGCACTTCGAGTCTTTGTCGCAAATTGTTATTGAAAGATTGGACCAGTTCAGAACAGAAAGATGAGAAAGCTTGGAGACGACCCAATGGAGAGGCGAGGATTCAGACACCTCACACTAACCGACACAAGGGAAGCCAGGCGGACACGGTACCTTGTTTGTGGAGAGACAGCTCTGGCGGGGGCAGTTGTTCCTGGTGGTGGATGCACGTCGGGTCTTTGCCAAGAGAAGAGATGATCTCGTCGTCGAAGGAAAGTGGAAGATCGTTGCACCACTAGGGAAGAGACCAGCCACGGAGTGCTCCATCACAAGGCACCACCTTTTGGTCGCGGTACAGGGGTAGTGGCTATCCGGTTGCCGGGGTGCTCTGCATGGGCAATTCGACCACTACGTCCTGGAACGAAGAAAAAGCAAAGGGGACTGGTTGTTCCCACCAGTCAGGGGAAGAGACTCTCCGGCGGGGAGATCTCCTCTGTCGTCGGGATGTGGTGAGTCGGTTCAGCAGGGCTCCACTGGAGGTGTCGTCGTTGCAGGTCGGCTCAGCTTTACCCTCGTCGGATTCTTAGGTCCTGTGGCGACTTCTGAAGATCCAGTCCCAAAAGCCCTGCTTTTATGCAGAAAACCCCCATTCATTCAGCCTAGCTGTCACTCAAAACACGCTCAGTGGTGAGCGGGGTGGCTCACCACTTGGGCCAATCACACCAGAGTGCGACTTGAGTTGGCAAGGCAACTCAGTCCAGGGTGCCTAAACCCCCTCCCACACCCCCTGTGGTACCCAGACAGAATGGCACCACTTTGGAGGGCCTCTGTGTAGAGGCCCGCCAAAAGTGGAACAAAGGGCTCAACCTTTGGTTTAGGAGTCACAGAGGCGGACACAGACGCCATTTTAAAAAACGAGTCCTGGCAGAAAATACCAACCGATAGATTTATTTAAGATAAATAAACCGGTGGTAGGTTAGAGATTAACGAGGAAAAGTATTAACCTCCAACAATGGGAAGAATCCCATAGAGTTATATTCGGGGTCGAATATAACAAGTAGTTTCCACTGCCACCAGCCAAAACTCGACGAGGGGGGACGGGACAGTGCCCCCTCGAATAACAGACCCAGGAGTAATCGAATTACCCCTACTAGTACGTCCACAATAGGATGGTTTGTACTAGTTCTGTTAGTAAATTTAGGTCTAGTAAAGCCAATGGTGACTTTACATGCCCGGGGAGACAGTAGTCAGTCCCCGGGTATGGAGTCTATGATGGTGGTCCGCTAGGACGCCCCAGGGCTACGGCATGGAGGGTGCGGTGTAACACACATAGAAAAACATATGAGACCCTATGGGGTAAAAGACCCCATAGCCCATAGAACACATTGGGCCTCATTAGGACCCTGGCGGAGTGGGTTTCCGCCAGCGCTAATCGCGGCGGACCCGTCCGCCGTACTACGAGTTCCCTTAGCGCCATGGAGGTTTTCTCCGCCTGGTTTTACCGGGCGGAGAAAACCATGGCGCTAAGGGACCTCGTTGTTAATTACGCCGCCGTACTTTACGGCGGCGTAATTAACTCCTTCCCCACTCCCATTATACCCTATGGGGCAAGAATGGGAATGGGGAAGGGTAAAATGGGGATTGGGGATTTACCGCTCCGCCAAGGTCGGCATGGGGTGGTAAATCCGCCAACCCCCATGGCGCTATCGGCGGCTTTCCGCCATGCTCCGCGGTGCATTTAGCACCGCGGATTCCGCCAGGGTCGTAATGAGGGCCCTTGACATTCACAGGAATTACACACATTCATGTCCAAGAGTGGGAGAAAAAGAGTCTCACTCTTGGCAGGATGGAAAAAAACAAACTCCCGAAATTCAGCAAAGCTGTTGGGGGACTCACTAGGTTAGGAAATTCAGCCTAAACAGAGAATTCTCCCTAACACTCGCCCCCCCCCCAGACTAAGGGACAGGAGGATTTAATCCACTCCTGGATGAATCTCATACCTCTAGTCGATGACATACATCCTAGAGAGACCATCAGCATTTTGGTGGTGACACCCTGACCTGTGCTCAATGGTGAAATCAAACCCTTGCAGGCAGATCGACCATCTCAGTAGTTTTGGGTTTTCCCCTTTCATTTGCATTAACCATCTCAAGGGTTGGTGGTCAGTCTGAATGACAAAAGTAGAACCATACAAGTATGGCCTAAACTTCTTCAGAGCCCACACGATAGCAAAGCACTCTCTTTCGATTGTTGCCCACCTTGTTTCAGGATCCTTCAGCTTGCGGCTGATGAAGCAAACGGGGTGCTCCCTACCTTTCCCATCCAGTTGACTGAGTACGGCACCTATTCCTACATTTGAAGCATCTGTCTGCACAATGAAAGCTTGCCGGTAATCAGGAGCTCTGAGTACTGGGGCTTGGCAAAGAGCCTTTTTCAGGTTTTCAAAAGCCTGATTGCACTCCTCGTTCCATCTAACCTTTTTAGGGAATTTGGGCGAGGAGATGACATTCAGTGGAGAAGCTATGGTCCCATAGTTCCCGATGAAATTCCTGTAATCCCCAGTGAGGCCTAGGAAGGCTCTCACTTGGGTCTGAGTAGTAGGTGTTGTCCAATTTTGCACAGCTTCAATCTTACTGAGCAAAGGCCTTATTTCTCCACCTGGACCTCATGTCCAAGATAGACTACCTTACTCTGTCCAATTTGGCATTTACTCGCCTTTATGGTCAGATTGGCTCATCCAAGAGCCTGCAAAACATCTCTCAGGTGGGTTACATGCTCTTCCCAGGAATTGCTGAACACTGCTATGTCATCCAAGTATGCCATGCAGAAGTCCTCCATCCCATTCAGAACCTGGTTTACCATCCGTTGAAATGTAGCAGGTGCATTCTTCAATACGAAAGGCATTATCCTAAACTGGTATAAACCAACGGGGGTAGAAAATGCCGTTTTCTCATTGGCATGGTCTGTCAAGGCTATTTGCCAATAGCCTGACGTCAAGTCAAATGTGCTGAGGAACTTGGCTGCGCCAAGTTTGTCCACCAACTCATCTGTTCTTGGCAAAGGGTGGGCATCAGTCTTGGTGACTGCATTAAGAGCTCTATAATCCACGCAGAATCTAAGTTCTTTAGATCCGGCCTTTGGTACTAACACAACTGGGCTAGACCATGGACTAGTAGAGGGCTCTATTACCCCAAGATCGAGCATCTTGCTGACCTCATCTTTGATGTGGGTTTGCACATTTTCTGACATTCGGTATCCTCTGCTTTTGACTGGCAGACAGTCACCAGTGAGTATGTCATGCTGGCCCCAAGGGGTCAAGCCTGGCGAAAGCGAGAACAGGGAGGCAAACTGATTCAACATAGATTTGCACTCTTCTTGTTGCTCGGGTGTCAGATTTGAAGAGAGATTTACTCCTTCAATTTTTTCGTCTAAAGGTAAGCCTCTGAGGAGAACCAGAAGAGCTTCACTCTCTTCTTCTTCCTCGGATGATGCTAGAAGCAACGCTCCTACATCAGGTCTTGAGACATACGCTTTGAGTCAGTTGGTGTGGAAGACTGTCGGAGCCTCCTTGGGATTGCCCAAGTCCACCAGATAGTCGACCTCTCCGAGTTTACCCACAACTCTGAAGGGTCCCATCCATTTGTCTTGCAAGGCCCTCTGCCTTGTTGGGATCATAACGAGAACGAGCTGGTCTTGAGCGAACTCAACCATGTTAGCCTTTTGATTGTGCCAGTGCTTGACCAATGCTTGTCCAGCTTTCAAGTTATCGCTTGCTTCTGTCATCATGTGCGACATTCTCCTCCGGAGACCTATCACGTAGTCAGTGACTCTGACTGGCTTGGGGGAAGGAGCACTCTCCAACCCTTCCTTAATCAGGGCCAATGGACCTCTGACGGGATGACCATAGAGAAGCTCGAAGGGAGAATAACCTACTCCCTCCTGAGGGACTTCTCTATAAGCAAATAGGAGGCATGGCAGTAGAAGGTCCCACTTACGTTTAAGGGGTTCCTCTAAAGCACCTATCATGCTCTTCATGGTTCGGTTGAACCGTTCTACCAACCCATTTGTTTGTGGGTGGTAAACTGTTGAGAACTTGTAAGTAACTCCACAGGTTTTCCACATGGCTTTCATGTAGTGGGACATAAAGTTTGACCCCCGGTCAGAGATTACTTCCTTAGGAAACCCGACCCTAGTAAAAATACCAATGAGGGCCTTAGCCACAGCCAGAGCTGTAACAGTCCTCATAGGAATGGCCTCAGGATACCTAGTAGCATGGTCTACTACAACAAGTATAAACCTGTTGCCTGAGGAGGTTGGAGGATCAAGGGGACCAACAATGTTAATCCCTACTCTCTCAAATGGGACTCCCACGACTGGGAGAGGCACTAAAGGTGCCACATTCTTGGAGCCAACCTTGCCAGAGGTCTGGCAGGTGTGGCAGCTCCTGCAGTGTTTTTCTACTTCGGCCCCCGTCTTCGGCCAATATAAGTAGAGTGAGAGCCTTTCCTTAGTCTTCTTGAAACTCAAGCGACCAGCCAAAGGAATCTCGTGGGCTAACTGCAAGAACTGTGGTCTGTTCTCTTGGGGTACTACAAGTCGTTTGTAGTCTCCTGGTGCAGACTCGGTCGGTTCGCTGTAGAAGAGGCCATCTTCCCAGTGCAACCTGTATTTCCCAGGCTCTTGCCCTTCAGCCTGAGCTTCTGCCTGGTGGCGAAGACCTTCCAGAGTTGGACATTCTCTCTGTCCCTTACTGAAGTCTGCCCTGCTGGGTCAACCTTCTGCCAGTAAAGACTGCAGCTCAGGATGGTCAACAGGATCCAGATCTCCAATGAGTTCCTGGCCTTCCATTAGCTCTTCGTCAGAGTCTAATTCTACCACACAGGGTTGTACCTCCCTCTCAGCCTCAACTGGAGGTGGAGTTACAGGTGTAACTTTGGACAACCGCGGGGAAGTCCTTGTTGGCTGCACTGGAATGCGGGCGGCTGGTTTCGGGGTAGAAGTCTTAGGTTTCCCTTTCGCTTCTGATTTCTTCGAGACAGCGGCCGACAATTCCAGTGGAGCAGGAGTGATTTCTTTCTTCATCATCTCCTGGAGAGTACCGCGCATGGTGCTCTCTCTTGCAGGTCTGGTTAGCTCCTGTAACCGTTTACTAGGAGGTATAGGCGATACAACTCAGAGAGTTTTCAAATCGTTACCCAACAGTACGCGTCCTGGTACTTCACTCTGTATGCTGACTGGTATCTTCACAGTCATGTTGTTACACTGGATGAGAACTGGTAATTGGGGAAGCATCTGCACAGGCCCTCCAGCTAACTTGGTGAGGCGTTTGGGTGCCTTAGCAGCATCCTCAGCCTGTAAAAACGATTTATCCACCACAGTTAGGCTGGCCCCAGTGTCCCTAATGGCAGGAGTCTCCTGACCATTCACCTGGACATTGTCCTTATAATACTCTTTAGTATTATCAGGGATAGAATTATAGACATCTAAATTCTGTTGTTCCCACAACCCCAGAGACACTAAAGAAACACTGGCTGAGACTCCAATGGGTTCATCAGCTAGCAGTAGAAAGTTTCCACTTGCCATTTGGACTTCCTCCTCTGGAGCGAAGGCTAAGGAGACAAGCTGGACCCCTGAAGGTTTACCCTTACATCTGGGATCTCCTTTCACGTGGTCAGTCGAGCCACAAACAAAGCATTTACCGAATGCTTTATGGAATGGTGGCTTGTTCTGGCCCCCTTCTGGTTTGGCACCAGAAGACACACTATTCTGCTGCGGTTTTCCTTGTGGCTTACCCTTCTGGTTTTGTTTGGGGCCCTCTTTGGAATTTGAGTTATTTGAATTCTCTTTTGAGTCTTTCTTAGGCTGTTTTCCCTCATCCTTTTTCTGAGTTGCCCCAGAATCCTTATGAGTAGCCCTGTTGGCAACCCACGAGTCAGCAGCCTTAGCTAGCGTCCTGGAATCCAATTCCTTCGAATCAGCCAAGTGCTGTCTGAGCTCAGGAGAACAGGCATCATAAATAGACTCCAACATAAAAAGATTCTTCATACCCTCATAAGTGTTCACTTTGTAACCCTTAATCCATCCCTCTAAGTTTTTCAACCCTTCACTCACCCAGGTAGCCTAAGGGGTACCATCATGCTTTTGGAGGGTTCTAAACCTCTTAAGATACTGGGAAGGGGTCTTCCCGAATCTAGCTATCAAAGCTAGTTTCACACTTTCGTAATCCTTCTTATCCGCCTCCCCCAACTCCATTACCACATCAGTCGCAACAGGGGGGAGCCTAGAGAACATCCAGGGAAGTAGATCATTCCCGGTGAGGTCCTGGAGCCCATGATTGTACTCAAACAGTTTTAACTAATCCAAAACATCCAATCTCGGTTCATACATACCCACTAATTCCTTCGGCATCCGGGGTCTTTTGGGACTGGAGCTTCTAGAGGAACCAGAGGAGAGAGAAGCATTTTCCACAGACAACTTTTTCATCTCTAACTCGTGATTAAGTTCTAATTCTCCGAGTCTTAACTCAGCTTGCTTCTGCTCAGCCTGGGCATTCATCCGTCTGAACTCGAGCTCTTGGTTTCTTTCAGATTGAGCCAAGAACCGTTTGTTTTCTAATTCGAGCTTCATTTTTTCAAGTTCAAAATAAGCAGGGTTACATGTGGGACCTGGTATGGGCCCCGTAGGTACAGTAGGTAAGGCAGACAGAGGCTCAGAGTGGCTAACTTCATTAGGTTCACTTTCCTCTTCTGACTCATTATCAAGACTTTGATTCAGATCAATACCATTACTGTTTTCTACATTCGCTGGAGAAGTTGGTTCCTCTGAACTAGTACCCAGACTTTGGTTTTCCAGCAATCTCGCTATCAGTTCCACTTTCTTGCCTTTTACAGAAAGATTCTCTTGTCTACAGAGGGCTTGTAAACTCTCAGTATTTTCACCTGACAAGGATTCTTGACTGTAAACTTCCATAGTAGACATGTTTTTGAAAGTTGCTTTTTAGTGCTAAGCTTTGTGGTTAGTTATCCTAAAGTGTTGAAAAGAATCTAAACTGTATACTCGATACAAATCCCACCGCTGTACACCAGTGTTAGGCGGAAACCTGTGCAGTTCCCTCTGGGACCACTGCAAAAGATTTAGGACTACAGGTGTTTGGCAGTAAACCCACTTGGTAGCAGTCTGTACCACACAGATTCACTTGGTAGCTGTGGCTAAGCAGTCAGACTTCCCTCAAGAAGAGTTAGGCAGTATGTGGAGTATACAAAATAGGGCAATTTACACAGTAGAACAAGCAAACACAGAACAAGGCTTTGGTGTAAAGATATATAGTTATTTATTTATAAAAACACATCTATGAAAACACAATGGCACTAATACGGTAAACACTTCAAGCACAATTACTGTAAGAAAGATCAATCCCCCTAACAATAGTTCGACAAGTCTAGGTTCAACGGCACCACTTATTTGCAGACAGAGGTGAATGCTTTAATCTAGATGGCACTCTAGTATTCGTTAGGACGGGAGAAAAAAGGCAGGGTATGAAATCAACTCGGTACCAACACTTTTACGAACAAATGCAAGGCAAGTAATGCAGGGTCTACAGTAGATCGCAAAGTTCAGAGGCCAGGCACACTCGGAGAGAGGCAAGGCGATGTGTCCCAAGAAAAAAGTATCACAATGGAAATGCACTTCGAGTCTTTGTCGCAAATTGTTATTGAAAGATTGGACCAGTTCAGAACAGAAAGATGAGAAAGCTTGGAGGCGACCCAATGGAGAGGCGAGGATTCAGACACTTCACACTAACCGACACAAGGGAAGCCAGGCGGACACGGTACCTTGTTTGTGGAGAGACAGCTCCGGCGGGGGCAGTTGTTCCTGGTGGTGGATGCACGTCGGGTCTTTGCCAAGAGAAGAGATGATCTCGTCGTCGAAGGAAAGTGGAAGATCATTGCACCACCAGGGAAGAGACCAGCCGCGGAGTGCTCCGTCACAAGGCACCACCTTTTGGTCGTGGTACAGGGGTAGTGGCTATCTGGTTGCCGGGGTGCTCTGCACGGGCAATTCGACCACTACGTCCTGGAACGAAGAAAAAGCAAAGGGGACTAGTTGTTCCCACCAGTCAGGGGAAGAGACTCTGCGGTGGGGAGATCTCCTCTGTCATCGGGAAGTGGTGAGTCGGTTCAGCAGGGCTCCACCGAAGGTGTCGTCGTTGCAGGTCGGCTCAGCTTTACCATCGTCGGATTCTTAGGTCCTGTGGCGACTTCTGAAGATCCAGTCCCAAAAGCCCTGCTTTTATGCAGAAAACCCCCATTCATTCAGCCTAGCTGTCACTCAAAACACGCTAAGTGGTGAGCGGGGTGGCTCACCACTTGGGCCAATCACACCAGAGTGCGACTTGAGTTGGCAAGGCAACTCAGTCCAGGGTGCCTAAACCCCCTCCCACACCCCCTGTGGTACCCAGACAGAATGGCACCACTTTGGAGGGCCTCTGTGTAGAGGCCCGCCAAAAGTGGAACAAAGGTCTCAACCTTTGGTTTAGGAGTCACAGAGGCGGACACAGACGCCATTTTAAAAACCGAGTTCTGGCAGAAAATGCCAACCGATTATTTATTTAAGATAAACTGGTGGTAGGTTAGAGATTAACGAGGAAAAGTATTAACCTCCAACAATGGGAAGAATCCCATGGAGTTATATTCGGGGTCGAATATAACAAGTAGTTTCCACTGCCACAGCCAAAACTCGACGAGGGGGGATGGGACAGTGCCCCCTCGAATAACAGACCCAGGAGTAATCGAATTACCCCTACTAGTACGTCCGCAATAGGATGGTTTGTACTAGTTCTGTTAGTAAATTTAGGTCTAGTAAAGCCAATGGTGACTTTACATGCCCGGGGAGACAGTAGTCAGTCCCCGGGTATGGAGTCTATGATGGAGGTCCGCTAGGACGCCCCAGTGCTACAGCACGGAGGGGGCGGTGTAACACACATAGAAAAACATATGAGACCCTATGGGGTAAAAGACCCCATAGCCCATAGAACACATTGACATTCACAGGAATTACACACATTAATGTCCAAGAGTGGGAGAAAAAGAGTCTCACTCTTGGCAGGATGGAAAAAAACAAACTCCCAAAATCCAGCAAAGCTGCTGGGGGACTCACTAGGTTAGGAAATTCAGCCTAAACAGAGAATTCTCCCTAACAGGGGGAGGGCAAAGTGCAGTACTTGGGAACAATAGAAAATAGAAATACATTCAACTGCACCCGGTGCTGGCAAGTGCAAGTGGTGGCTGGACTGTTAGGGTTCTAGAAAACAGTCCCAAGGGTGGGGGTTGGCAGAAAGCCAGTGCAGGGGTGGAACTGTAGGGAGGGAGGGGGCCTTGGGCACAGATTATAGGGTGGGTAGGAAACCAGTGCAGAATACTTTTTAGCCAGGAGGCCAGGAAGTGAGCAGGGGAGAGGAGCGGAAAAAGAAGAAGCACAGGAAAAGTTTTTCAGGTTCTTTCAGAGCCTACAATGCTTATCCTCAGGGTCCAGGTAGACAGAGAGTGTGTTGCACAGGGAGGCCCCAGCAGAAGAAACACATCTACCACCATCTGGTTGCGTGAAGAAGCAACTAACCCGGAGGGAGTAGGAGACGGATGAGGGAAGAGCAGGAGCAAGCAGATATGTAGGAAGTGAGAGTGCAAGGTATTCAGGTCCCAGGGACTAGAAGGCCTTCTTTATAATGCACAGGGCTTTTATTTTATTGTTTGCAGCCACTGGGAGCTATTGCAGCCATTTTAGTCAAGCACAGATACGATCCCTGCTGTTCAGGTGAAGGACAAGTTGCGCTCTCCTCTTATGGATGAGTTGCTGAGGGCGCAGAGTGGAAGCTGGCAGACTTAAAAAGAGCCTGCGGCAACAGTACAAGGTACAAAGCACCACACCCATGCAGACACTGACCTTTTGGAAAGTGACTGTAGGTTGCTAAAATACATTCAGTGGTGGCCAGTCCGCGGACAGCACAGCCTACGATATGGGTAATGGGTAAATGAAAACATTGCAAGCACATACCAACAAATTGCCAGTTTATGGTAGGAGATGGAAGGAACATCAGTATGGTTTTTAAACATGTAATGGGTGCTTAGAGGCAGATATCGTGCACAGAGACACGTATAACAGAGTTCTGACCATACTGCCAAGCATGTTTTCATATCTTTGTTTTGTGGTGATGGGTGCTTATGTGGATGAATGTGCATGTATAACTCCTGGAATGTTTCACTGAACTTTCCACTGGACGTGATTCCCATTAACAGCACACATGCAGGCTGATTTTGTAACGGTACATATGAAGTCTTGTGGAGAACTGTCATTGTAAAATGGTGAAATCTTGGAGGGCATTGGTGGATGCATGTGTGAGTTATGTTATGTTATGTTATTTTGCATTTATACAGCGCCTTATATACCATTGGTATGGTCTGAAGGCGCTGGTAGGTTGAACGCCCTTGGGAACCGAAGTTCGGATCAGTAGAGAGAGTAGAGAGTCAAAGGTGCGTGTGAGCACCGGATATGTGTGCAGCTGGTGCGGTATTCGTGTAATAGCTGCTTTTTAGCGGTAGGTGTGGTGGTTGAGAGATCAGAAGTATGTGTTAGTTCTGGCAGGATTTATCCAGACCGAATGTGGCAGCGTTAGGCCTGAGGAGAATGCCTGGCTGGGGGGTGTGTAACCAGCAGTGTTTACTTAGAATGATGTGGAATGTGCGGCAGATGTTAGTATGAGAACAGTTATACCGAATGGTGTCATAGTATCTCTGTGTTCTAGTTGAGTGGTGGTGTAAAGAAGAGGGTAAGCGTATGATGAGTTATATGTTCTTTCAAACGTTCCCTGCAGTCCAAACCATACTATATACGTCGCCCTAGGCACTTTCTCAATTCAACTTTATACAGAGAGGGTGTTAGGCCTAATTCTAAAATCAACTTTGCACAGAGCGGTTATTAGGGAGATTGGTCGGTTCAGCCGGGCACGCTATTAGACTAATCGGATATTGGGCACATTTCTAAATTCAACTTTCGCAGAGAGGCTATTGGGCGCACTTCTAAATTCAGCTTTCCCAGAGAAGTTATTGGGCACATTTCCAAATTCATATGATCGTTTGTTTATATAGCGCCTATACACAATGTGTTTCAAAGCGCTTCAAGGCAAGGGAGGGAACAAGGGAAAATACACCCACATTCTTACAGGCCATGAACAGTAAGGATGTGAAATTAACTATCGTACTCGGCCGTATGACATTTCAGATAGTGCAAGAGCTAAGACATAGATAAGGAAGGGAGAGGGAGAGTGGGAAGGAAATGGAAACAGACAGGCGACTACCTTACTAGGCCTGTCGACATTTCTGGTAGAGCCAGAGAAAAACAAAAGGTGAGGGAGAGGGGTGCAGAAAGGGAGGGGAGGAACAAAACAAGCGACTATCATACTAGGCCTGACGACATTTCAGATAGTGCTGGAGGGGTTATGGGGAGGAAAAAAAACAGTAATGGGAGGGTGGAGGAAACAGACGAGGTTGCTATCATATTAGGTCTAGGGACAACTCTGATAGAGTAAGTGCATAGAAGAAAGTAAGGGGAGGAGATAGGAAAAGGGAGAAGGGAAAGGAGGAGAGAAAAGAGAGTAAGCAGTCAAAAAGAGTGGAGAAGCAAGAGTGGAGAGTGAATACAATTGCAGAAGTCAGTAGTAACACATAATGTTGCAAGCCAGGATACAAGATGAAGATGGGAACAGCATGATTTAGGGCCACTATGAGTACAAGATGCAAAGGAAGTCCAGCATGAGAGTCGAGAAAGAGTGACGCACCGTGAATGAATGAAGTCCATAAAAGTCAAATCCAGCATTGGCCACAAGACAGTGATGGTGAAGGAAGGCACCAGGTGGGCGGGGCTTGCTAAGTGGTGAAAAAGAGCAGCAGGCAGGAAGGTACCAGATGGCCGGGCATTAGGCCAGGTGACCTAGATCCACTTGCACCTTCTCCCCATCTGCAAAGGAAAAGAAGCTGTAGGGCTCCTTAAGTAGGGAAACAGAGTGGCAAGCAGGAAGGCACCAGGTGGGCCTGGCTTTCTAAGTGGTGAAAAAGAGCGGGAAGCAGGAAGGCACCAGGTGGGCGGGGCTTGCTAAGTGGTGAAAAAGAGCGGCAAGCAGGAAGGCACCAGTTGGGCAGAGCTTGCTAAGTGCTGAAAAAGAGCGGCAGGCAGGAAGGCACCAGGTGGGCAGGGCTTAGGCCAGGTGACCTAGATCCACTTGCACCTGCTCCCCATCTGCCTGAGGTATTTACAGTATGTGTTATCTGCAAAGCTACTCCCAGATTAGCCAGACTATAAGATTATCATTTTAAGGTGAGATATGTTCCGGGGAAAAATAATCTATTAGCAGATTTTTTGTCAAGGCTGCCTTTAGCTGACTGCAATACAGAGTCTAGTGAGGACATCGAAGTGGTGGCGACGGTGTTTGAAGTAAAGTCTAGAGAAGAGTGGTTAGTCAAACTCACTGAAGACCAAACTTTATTCAAGGTTATGAATTTTACCAGATTAGGGTGGCCGGATAAGAAATTGTTGGATGGTGAGTGCACTAAATTCTGGGAAATCAAAGATGAATGCTCTGTGGAGAATGATCTATTACTTAGAGGGGACAAGTTAATTCCCCGCAAGTGTTGCGAATGGATCTGATTGAGAAAGCTCATCAAGGGCACCCAGGTATGTCCGGCACAAAGAACAATGTAAGAGGCAAGTATTGGTGGGCAGGTATTGACACAATGGTTGAAAGATTTGTTAGAAATTGTTGGCCTTGTCAGAATTGTGACAAGAGTTCGAAAATGGAACCCATCACCATGCCCAAGGTCGAATCACCATGAGATAGAGTAGGGACTGACATTGTAGGGCCACATGGGGATCTAATGCATGGGAACAGATTTACGATTGTGTTGGTAGATTACTATTCTGGATGGATATAGCTCAAATTAGTAAATAGAATTGACACCAGTGAGATAATAAAATGTCTATTGCAGATATTTAGGAGAGAGGGTTATCCTAAAATTATCATAAGCGACAATGGAGTGCAATTCAAAAGGAAAGAAATGAAAGTGTTTGTCAGGCACCTAGGGATTGAGTGGAGGTTCTCAGGATATTATCATCCCCAGACAAATGGTTTAGTAGAAAGATGCAGTAGGGTTTTGGTGGAGACGATTGAGCAAGCTGTAAGGAATAATATGCCCGTAGAGTCTGTGGAGCAGTAGGGTTTCTGTCAGAAGGGACACAGGTAAATCTCCGTTTGAAATGATGAACGGGAGAGTGCCCAACACTATCCTGTTTGGGTCAACAATAGAAGTGAGAGTAAGTGTGACAAGAAGATTGTTGAACAGAAGGAGAGCAAATTAAGAATTGCCCAGGAGATTTTGTTAGAATAAAAAAGGGGCTCATGGTGAGAAAAGGTGAATCCAAATACTCTGACCCTGTGAAAGTAATATAAGTGTTTAAGCGGGCTGTTAGAATTTGTGGTGGCTCGGTGTGGAATATGAATAGGATCAGTAAATGGAATTGGGTGAGTGGCGGTAATGTAGGTGAACGAGTAAGAAGGAAAGAAAATAGAAGTGCGATTGAGTTATTTGAGGATGGCCCACATAGAAATCCCATCGGAATGGATGGAAACCGTAGAGAGGAGGTGGGTGATGTTAATATGCACCGAGGAAGTCATCAGGCACCAGACAGCAGACAACAGCGCTACAGTCACTCGCTGTTGTGTGCGTTTTCAACAGCTTGAGAAAATATGAATTGCAACTTAATACAACAGAAACTATTAAGCAAACGTTAACTGCAGTCACAGCACGTCATTGCCTAGCAGTTGACAGCAGCAGCTGGAAATTGCTAGTCTATCATTTCAGCCACCATAAAATGCATCAGGGGAAAAAAAGGATGTTACTTAACAGACCACAATGCCCTGGAATTGGGAAAGCAGTTATGTGGAATTAATTCACTTACTATAACCTTGACTTCAATCAAGAAAGTACTGCCTTATTGCTCAAGTTCAGCGCTAAGGGCATTGCAGCCCAAACCTTTACATACAAAGCTACTGTATAGGAGTGACAGACATTTTTGCCTCAGTGGAAGTTCTGGTTTTGGCCACCTTGACCACTCCACTACAGATATGCAGTTCACTTCATCAAGATGGCAGCCGCCTAAATGCAGAGCAAGGACTAATTAGACCAAAGCATCTCCCTCCAATTCTGAGTGACACTCCTGCATTCTTTTATCGATTCACAAAAGTAAAGCAACATTTTGTGTATGCCAGAAGAGTGCAGTCAGATGTCAACAAGATATGTACGGAATCGCTAACATTTTACAAATGCGAAAACCCTATTTAAAACTGGGAGTTGTTTTAAGGAGTCCCACATCACATATGCAATGTAAAAAAATGCATAAATGCAGACACGGAATTCATGAATGGATAGAGTAAAAACTGTGGCCTTTGCTCCACAAATCGGGTCTCAAATTGGCATTCCAAGATGGTCTCCACAGCTCTACAAGTTGTTTTTCCTTTGGTTTTTGGCAGGAAACCATGAATGCAATAATGAAAGTGAGCGTGCTACAAAAGATTTTATTGCAGCTGTGTCGGCTGAGACTACAAAAGTTTATGACAAGTAATGTATGCAGAAAAAGATCTTGCCAGTAGGTCTTCTACACATGCCTCGGTTTTGCAAAATTTAACTGGTTGGTGCCTCAATTGTCTACCAATTTAGATTGGACGAACTAGAAGTCATTCTAGAAAACCCTAATAAACTTGCCTTTCTTGCCGATTTCATCATTTGACAACTTATTTAGACCAATCACCAAAAATAAGAAACTGCCAACTTCACGCATCTAAAATCTCCTAGAATGCATCACTACTAGTTGCAAATTGAAGGCAAATACTATGGCAAAGTAGCCTCTACTAGTAGCATCAAAATTCTGTGTAAAAAAAACATAAGCGAGTACTCGAAGGAACAATGATCGAGAGAGTAAAACTACTGAAGCATTGATGAACTGGTCTACCACCGATTGCTAAAAGTCTACACAATGAAAACATTTGAAGCCAAAAAGCCTACAACTGAATTAACTAGCAAAATATCCCCCCCAAAGAAATGTTCGAATAAGTGAAAACAGGAACCCACTGTCTTTACTCATGAAGAAATGGCAAAATAGCAGTTGTCACCCAACACAAGATCCAGTTCTTTTACAGTTCTCATACATACACTGTACTGCACTGTACTGTTTGCAGAAGCAGGCCATCAGTTTCACAATCTGAATGCAACATCAGGTCAAACACCCATCATCACAAACAACCCTGTTGTCCTTTCCAGACACTTGTGTAATTTAACTAATGGAGTCAGCATAGGTCCCCCATCAGGTGCCACACAAGTTAATGATACACAGGCTCACATACACAGACTACCATGGTAGGAGCATGTCTGATACCCGAACAAGGCAGAGAGCTCATGCTACAATAAACTATTACACACACAAACACATCATGAACTGCAAGTTAAGTGAACAGACTTATGTGTTTGGCATTCAGTAATATGCTAATAAAATGCCCATTCTGTGCTGAAGTGTTATAGTTCTGTGAGAGTTCAGGGTAGGGTAAGGGTTGTAATTAGGGCTGGTGGTTTAGGAATGGAGTTAAAGTGATTGTGGAGGTTTGGTAAGGGTTTTGGGTCATATTTAGGGTTACAGCTTTGTACTTTTATGTATTTAAAACTACTTTTGGCCGACTACATTTTCCTGGGGACGTTTTCACATAGATCATTTATCATGGAAAGTCAAACAGCATACATTATGTTGTCGGCATCTTGAAAAAGTTAATTTGTTACAAACGCAATGATGAAATTACAATCAAAGAAAGAGTTCCCTGGAAGGTAAGTCTTACATCTTACAAAAAAAGCAATATCGATTTAAACCAGTTACCATGGTTTAATCGTGGCAATTGCAGCATGGCCTTTTCACCCCAGCCGCTTATTGTTTTAAAAAAAACTATATAACCTTGTGTTAATGATCACTCAAGGCAAAAACATTTAAACAAAACCCCTAAAACTCCACGCATCTGGGAACTCGGGCCTGTCAAAACTCAGCGCGTTCCTGTTGATCGTCCCCATCAGCCCTAGAAAAACAAGTTACTTACCAACTGGTAACGTTCTTTCGACTGGATGTTCCTCCAACGCATTGCACATCCCCGACATTCAACGGGAAGAGGGAATCCAGGGGAAAGGGAGCAAGAAGGGGAAAAGGAGACCGGAACGCATCCTTTAGAAGGAGCCTAAGCGGAAATGGAGAATGGAAAGAAAGTAAAGCACGAAAATAAAAAATTGCACTTAAATAGCGTTGGGGAAAGAAAATGAAAAGAAAAATTGCAAAATAAAGAAATGGCCAAAGGGTAGAGAGGGACTGCTGAGGAAGGGACTGGGCGCCCGCGTCGGGTCCCCCAAGGACCCGAGGGGGTGGGGGGGGGAAGTTGCTTGCTCTCAGCGCAGAAAATCCTGAGCGTGAACGGAACACCTGTAAACTAATGCCTGACTTTATGTGTAATAAAGTTTGCTGTGGCAATTTTTTCTCCCACTCATCCTACTGGTCTCTGCCTATCCTTTGGGTGGATGTGGGTTGGGTTTCTTTGGGAGGAGGGTAGCTGGGCAGGAGTGAGAGTCGGAATGTGGAATGAGAGCTGGGGGGGGACATTGGGAGCAACATGGGCTGCCACCGTGCCACCCCACTGAGGGTGTCAGCGCTACAACGGGCTCCCGCGCCCTACGAAGGAGGGCACCTCGGCGGGGGCCCCCCTTAGTGCCGACTGCCTCACAAGGCACGGTGGCGCGAGGAGTCGGGGGTGGGGCCAGGCATCACTCCACCCTGGAGGGGGAATGGAGGGGGTGGGTGACATCATCAACCGCACGCCCATTGGCGCTTAAATACACCCGGTCAGAGTCGCGGGGTCTCTCTTTGCAGGCTTCCCTCCTACGTTGCCCTCCCGCCCTCCCTCTTTACAATGTTGTACTGATGTGTGATGTTTTCTCTTGCAGACAAGCCCAGCGGATGTTACCTGGTGTTCCCGTTAGAAAGTACTGGCGGATACCACAAGGGGAACTGCACAGCCATCAGTTTATTAAGAACGGCGCCCAGGAGTATTAGACACATGGGAGGCCCACGTTAATGGGGAGGGTTAGGGGGCTTGGAAGACCTTTCCAACTCCAAAAGTGGGTGGGGGAAATGGGAAGTGCATCGTTGGAAACTGAAAATTGGAAAGCAACAATGAAGTCAGCAAGGGGGGGTGAATTGAAAAGTTTGCACTGTAAACGGGGCTCCGGCAAGTACGTTGGTAACTGAGGGGAAGCGGGGCCCCTGGGAGATTGGGGGATGATAGGGGGGGCTCAAGAGAAGGGGGTCCTTTGGGATTGGCAGTTTAAGGAGATCAAAAAGAAACATGGGGGAGGGGGGGGCTTGGAGTGCGGGGGTAGTGGCCAGGAGGAGTAGGGGGGTTAGTTGGGGTGGACCCCTCCTTAGCTAAAGGCAGGGGAAGAGGATGGGGATAAGAAGGATGCTGGGCTCTGGGGGATAGGTAGCGCTTGATGGATGGGGCTCTCTAGAGCAGGAGGGCGCGATGGGGGCCGGAGGGGATGGGACAACTAAGGCGGCGGGGAGAGGTAGGGCTGATCGGGGTCTTGGCTGAAGGGGGGAGAGGTGCTCCCTGGCAGGATGGGCTGGAGGAAGACCTGTTTGGGGAGAGAAAGTTAACTCTGATCAATAAGCCAACCTAGGGAAACGGGAAGAGGGAATCCAGGGGAAAGGGAGCAAGAAGGGGAAAAGGAGACCGGAACGCATCCTTTAGAAGGAGCCTAAGCGGAAATGGAGAATGGAAAGAAAGTGGGAAGAGGATAGTGGAAAGGGAAGAAGGACTATTCATGATTTACTGGGGCATGGCTCTGACAATACTTTTACGAGGCGCATGTGCTACATTCTGCGCTTTTGAACATGCTGGCCAATGGAAATGTGATTGTTGCAATTGTCCAATCAGATGGTTAGAGTGTGCGTCATAGGAAAGAGTGGCCATATTTGGTTTCATTAATGTGTGTAGTGAGGCTGGCAGAGATGGCGAGATGCACAGTTTTCATAGTGGGTGATAGCTTTGTGCTAGATCTGCTCCGGTATGCCGTGGAAAGAGGCCTTAATGGCAATTTGAATTTGGACAAAGTGAACTCTTTGTGGTGCAGTGTACCTGTCCATACTTTTGACCATTTGCTTGCAGAATGTCGATGAGTGGCCACTTTAGCTACTGAACAGTTTGTGGTAGTGCACTGTGGAGCATTGCTTTTGGGTGCCATAGCTTGTGCAAGTGTGTACCGTCAACTCAAAAAGAAGATGATAGAAGTGCGGCGCATTTTTGCCAGTGCGAAGGTGCTTTTCTCATGTATACCACCAAGTCCAATATATAACTATTCCAATTAATGTTGTCGGCCGCTACAGGTGGGAAGGCGTCTTATCAACAGAAGCATGTGTAACTTTTTGCATGCTGCTAGAATGTACTCCTGTGAGAATGACAACATTGGTTATCGATATGTGAACCTTCTCAATGGAAATGACATTTCATTGTCGCCCAGTGGCAATGACATTTGGTTTTCTAATCTACAGGCTGCACTGAAGATGCTATTGTAAGAATGGTAGGCACCATGCAACAAATAAAAACAATTATAAAAGCCCAAAAAAAGAGTTGTTACTCTGGAAGTTGGTTTAAAAAATAAATAAATGGCATTTTTAAGAGCCACAACTACAAAGGACATCCCCTACCCTGATTGACATTTATTCCTGTACTTCCCGTATTCCTGTGCATGCACACCTGTAAAAGTCTGTGGACATCGCGACAGTTGGAGGGTTGTACGTGTAACGTTTGCCCCTTTTGCAAATGGCCATCTTATATTTGGGATTGTGGAGGACACAGGATTGCGCAATAAGCTTTCTGGGTGTGGAGTGCATGCACAGACTGTGGTAAACAGTATATTTGTTGACCTACATGCAGAGGGTGAGCTTATGGCTGTGTGCTGCACGCGCCACAGCGTATGCTTTGTGGGTGAATTGTATGTACATTACTTGACAGTGAATGGAAAACAGAGTCCGGTGGGAGTTGAGTGGAGTGTATCATGTGGGTTTGTACGCGTATGGAGCACCTACACTGCAGTGATTGCTTTTCGTTTGTGTGTGTGAGACTTTGGTGACGCTCAATCCCGACAATATTATTGTTGTTGATAATGGAGGGACAAATGCACACCATGTAACACGATTTTCAGTGGCATTTGTGCTGAGGGAGGTAGTAGGCCAGGTCAAGCTTCTGTTTCCGATCTCCTGCATAATTATGTATCCCAATATGCAGACACCCATATAGGCGTGTTATATTTTATTTGGTCCGGAAATGGAGAAAGCGTGGTACATTGTGAAGAACTGTCTTTTTACAACTTGTGCCACTGTCATACTGTAGAAGTGGGAATCTATCGTTTCACAGCACAAGCAGTTTCACCCACAAATAGCATTCTTGTTGATATTACTGCATTTCCGTATTCTGCACGCTCCATACACATTACCTTGCTGCTCTTTTTGGAAGTATAGGAATAATGTTTGTGCTTGCTTTTGTCCACTTGCGCTCTTGAAAATGCACTGCAACACGCACAACCATCTGATTCAACCCATTTGTACCTGTTTGCACTGCAGGGTTTTCCACAGTACCACGGTTCCTTCCATTTAGCATACAATTTTGTGGAGGGTATACAATGCACATCGCATTGCCTCCCTTTATTGCTACTTACATTGTGACACTCTACAAGGAGCTTTATATCATAATCAGCCACAAAAATATTGCTAAGGGGACGTTATGGTGCAGCTGCAGTACTACAAACCTAGCATAATTTATAAATACACTATGCTAAAGCAATGCTCTGCTTACAGTGCCCTACTAAAAACCTATGAAATTCACTAACAAAAATGTTGTTAAAGGGACATTATGGTTCAGTTGCACTAGCAAAAACCTATGAAATTCAATGGAAAAACGTTGTTACAGGGATGTTATGGTTACAGGTAAAACCCAGAAATTCGACAGTTATGGTAAGCTAAGCAACCATAACTCGTGCCACCAGAGTGGACATGTGTAAATCCATAGGAAGACCTCTTTTTGGGAGGCTTATAACTTCGCTCCCCCTGGACGAATTCTCACCAAACTTTGCTAAAAAAGTATAGGGCCCGCTCTGAAAGTTATAGAGGGGGTCCACATTTTTTTTTCATAGACTGAACAGAGAAAAACTTTGCTCATGCCAACAGCCCAAACCGCTGGATGGATTTTCACCAAATTTGCCGCAGGAGCGGCGGCTTGGTTCCAAAAGCATGCTTTTGTAAATTTGGTGGAAGTCCATCCAGTAGTTTTTTTTTTAAATGACCAAAAAGTAGGTCCAAAGAAATGTGTGATATCTGGGTTCGGTCCGCGGACACATTTCCCTGTTCGGTCCGCAGACAGGGCTCTGATTGGGTTAGTGAGCAACGTGGTGTCCGCGAACATCGGACGCGCCCATTGATTGGATGATAAGAAGCATAAAGTGCGTCAGATTTTTGGAAACGCCCGCCATCTTGGATTCATGGACAGCGGCCTGCGTCCGCAGACATCGCTGTAAAAACATAATAAAAACACAACATTGCACTTGTCAAACCTATCAAATAATCTCTGGGGAGGTGAGGGGTGATGTGGATGGGATGGGATATAGCTGCAAGAAGCAATAAAACAGGTAATTTTCATCCTAAAAGTCCACAAACAGTCCTGTGAAGTTCGCTGACATCTCTGCATTACAGGGTTGTTGAAAAGCAGTTCTTGGATGGCTTATAACTTAGGCACCACTTAATGAAACTGCATGAAATTTTGCTAATATATTCTTGACCTGATTCCGAATGAGTTTTCAAAGTCTGGTCTGGCACCAGTGTGCACTGCAAGGATTAACACCCATGACATCAAAGATGCCATCACAAATCTCATTCATGACATCAATGATGCCATCACATGTGCATGTAGTTTTAATAGGAAGCCTGCACAAGGGATTATTATTGCAATGGTGGCATAAAACTATGAAAGATTATTGGAAGAACTATCATGAGATAAGTAGGTAATGGAGGAATGCATTGCTATACACACCATTTTATTACACACTTCTTCACTGTATATGAAGGAACTTATGTGCAAACGTAGCCATTGTCTGCACCATGCCTCATGGAAGTGGAACCTTCAAAATCTTTCCATGTTACATAGTGAAATCATGAATACATTTGTTTCAGAGTGTTGGGTACTGTGAAACATGTAAGAAGTAGCTACCATTGCCTTTATAACTACATAATTGAACTACTGCACAGAAACCATAAAGACACCACAATGCATACAAACATGATCATATACAAAGAAATTAAAGTAAGCTAAAAAGGAGCTGTATTACCAGAAATAGTTTATAACATAACTGATTATCTTCATGCACAGAAACCAGTGCTATGTTTTTCGCTTTCCTCTTCCCCTATATGTGTATGATGTGAGTGAACCATAAGGAAAGTAGCATAAGAACATAGGAGAAGGGTGCCGTACACAAATGTAGAACCTTTTGAATTGTTTGTTCCTGACTGTTAGCGAAGAAAAGCACCTGGCCTACTTATGGTAGTGAACAAAACAGAGGGAGCCACACATGTGATGTCATCAGTGATGTCATGAATGAGATTTGTGATGGCATCTTTGGTGTCATGGGTGTTAGTCCTTGCAGTGCACACTGGTGGCACGAGTTATGGTTGCTTAGCTTACCATAACTGTCAAATTTTGTGGGTTTCCGGTTTTACCTGTACCCATAACGTCCCTGTAACAACATTTTTCCATTGAATTTCATAGGTTTTTGCTAGTGCAACTTAACCATAACATCCCTTTAAAAACGTTTTTGCTAGTCATATATTACACAGCCACAGTAGTGGCTGTGCAGTTATGGTTAAGTTGCTAATCCCATTGGAAGAGCACTTTTTGGGCGGTTTATAACTTCGCTCTCCCTGGATGTATCCTCACCACCTGGCCCACTCTGAATTTTTTTTTGCAAAGTATGGTGAGGTTTGGTCAAGGGGAGGGGGGCAAAGTTACAGGGTGGTCCCAAAATTTATTTTTTCCCATAGACATAATGGCAAAAAGCTTTGCTCACGCCTGCAGCCCAAACCACTGGACGGATTTTCACCAAATTTGCAGCAGGAGCGGCGGCTTGGTCCCGAAAGCGGACTCACTTCCCTGTTCAGCCCGCGGACTGGTCTCTGATTGGCTGTGCTGTTCGCGGACTGGCCCCTGATTGGCCAGAAAATTTAGGGACTTTTGTGTGGTTCGCGGACATTGGGACGCGGCCGCTGATTGGCTGGTGGGAAAACGTGAAATGTGTCAGTTCTCCTGAAACACCCGCCATCTTGGATTCGCTGACTTTTGTGGGGTCCGCAGACAGCGCAGTGAATTAATTTTTTTAAAAAAGCAGCATTTCACTTTTCAAACTCAACAAACAATCTCTGGGGAGGTGGGGGGGTGAGGATGGGATGGGATATGGCCATAAGAAGCCAAAAATGGGTTGTTTCACCCCCCAAAAGTGGGGACAATTCAGATGTTCTAGGACATCTGTACCTATTTCTGCATTACATGCTTGGGGAAAAGCAGTTTTTGGATGGCTTATAACTTTTGCGCCACTCAGTGAAACTTCATGTAATTTTGCAATTTTATTCTAGGACTAATTCTGAAAGGTTTTGCAAAGTTTTGTGGGATTCTGTCAAGAGGGGGCAAAATTAGAGGGGGGGTCCCAAAATATTGTAAAGGCCAATAGATGTGGTGTCATTTGACGAATCTCCACAACATTTGGCAAAACGATTTTGAATCTAGATATACATGGTTTTCTAAAGTTTGGTGGGATTTTCTCAAGAGGGGGCGAAATTAGAGGGGGTCTCAACATTTTTAGATGGCTTATAACTTTGTTGCTATTTGACTAATGTGGACAAAAGCTTTGAGAAAGATTGTAGACCCAACCTTCAATGTTTGTGTAAAGACTGAATGGATTTTGTCAAGTGGGGGCTAAGTTATATGACTATTGTATGTACATATATTTTGACACTTTTAAAAAAATAAAACATGGGCGGGTTTCAAGCAAACACGTGAAGAGCATTGGCAAGGACATTAAAGCATGGTTTTGCAAATGTGCCCGTGTTTTATTTTTTGACAAGTGTAATAATGTAGGTACAAAAAATAGTCATATACCTTTGGTGACTGAGGTATAGCCTGTGGCCGTGGGCAGTTGCCAGATTGTCTGGGTCATGGCATAAGGTCATAACGTGGGCAATCTGGCTACTGGCCATGACCCCAAGGGACGAAAAATGGTGTTAAAGTGGCTATGTCTACCTGGGACTAGCTATGTGGTAAAGTTCTTCGAAGGTAGGATAGGTTTCAAAGGGAAAAAAGTGCTTGTGGTAATATGTTCACAGGGTTTTGCAGGCTGCCATGGCAAGGGAAGAGGGGCTGTGTACGGAGCCCCGCCTTCTCTTTCCATGTTGGCTGCCTTGGAAAAGGATTTTCCTTCATACAGCAGGACAGCGAAGGCGACCCGCTGTAGGAAGAATAATCCTTCCATCATAGAGCAGGACGCCGCACGTGTCCCGCTATAGGAAGAAAAATCTATGTTTTAGTACCCTGGGTTCCTGCTTTGGGAACCAGGGGTTCTAACGGCCTTTATCCCCCATTTCAGGGGCTGCAATGGACGATAATGGTCTGTAGCCCTCCTTATTTATTTATTTATTTATTTATTTATTTATTTATTTCTTTATTTATAATGCACCAATGCCCACAGACATCAGGCTGTCTGGTTACAGTATTTGTTAAAGAAAATGAGGTGGAGGAAGACAGTTTACTACTTGCTGAGAAAGGAACAACCTTTCTGAGAGCATTGTGGTCATTGGATTTGGTGTGGCGGCGCATGGAGGTGGTCCCGTAGGAGTACTGTCCAGGTAGTCTGCGACTGAGTACAAAATTGCACTCAGCGCATTTAACTTTGGTAGCTTTAGCCTTTGGTACACTCCCAACAGTAGCAAAGAACTGGCACACCCATGATTCGATCCTGGTGCTAGAGGTAGGCACTTCCTCTACCTCTTCTTCTTTGTCCTCTTCATTGTCTTTGAAAGTATTGTGCTTTTTTGTTGTGAAGGTCCTCCAACTGGTGGCGGTGGTGGCTCTTGGGGAGGAGGGATGGCAATAACTGATGCCATTTTTAAGATAAATAGCAGTTTTGATAACATTCTTCCAAGTATGTACTGTGTACTAGATTGGTAATGGATAATGAGTACGAAAAGGTGTAGAAGGTGTCCAAGGGACATTTTGAAGTTGAAAGTTCCTAGATCAGTAGAAAATGCAGTACCAAACTGTCCGCGAAGCACAGATCTTATTGTGAAGTGCGGACGGGTTGTTGGGCACATCATCATGCCGTGCGCTAGCGTATGATCATGTGGCACGGTCCGGAAGGTCCGCAATGAAGCCAGATGTTCGTAGACATCTACGGATGCAAAACTAGTTGAAATAGTTGCAGAAAGTGTATAGAAGTGTTAAAAATGATTCTAGAAAGTGGTAAATGGCAGAGTTTTAAGGTGACCCTTTGTAAATTGGACACAAATATTGTTATATTTGGTAAGTATGATATTAGTAAGTTGTAGGAAAATAGCATGCACTGGTAAAAACCCATGAAATTCACTGAAAAAACGTTGTTAAAGGGACGTTATGGTTAAGTTGGACTAATAAAAACCTATGAAATTCAATGAAAAATGTTGTCAAAAGGACGTTATGGTTACAAGTAAAATCGAAAAACCCCTGAAATTCGCCAGTTATGGAAAGCTAAGCAACACTAACACCCAGGACATCACAAATATCATTGATGACATCACTGATGACATCACATGTGCATTTACATTTCATACAAGGGGTTGTGAATGTAATGTTGGCAAAAAAAGTATAAGGGATTATTGGGAAATATGTAATAAACTACATACTTCATTACGCAATACACTACTGGGTATTTTATTATGCTCTGATGTATTGGTTTTGGGTAGTTAGTTGAGTATTGGGTAGAGAGGGCATGCATTGAAGAGTTTGTGCATTGGATGCAAGTACTGTATTAGTATGTCAAGTGAAGTGGATAGGGTTTGAGGTAGTTGTATTATGTTTTTGGGTTGTTGTCAGTTGGCAGGTATTTGCTTGCATGGGTGTGTTATGCTCTGGTGGTTGTGGCCAGGGCCTGGAGTCTTGGGTGCATCGCACACAACCACCACAGCATAACACACCCATGCAAGCAAACATTTTGACTGTGGTATGTAGGCTGCATAGGGGGTATGTTTTCAAATGTTTGTGTATTGGTTGCCAGTAGTGTTATAGTATTTATAGGACAGTGGACATGATGTGTGGTAGTTGGTTTGTTGGACTGTGTTTAGAATGTTGGTATCTAAGACTCCAGGCATTTTGGGTTGTAGTTAGTGGTCAGGTGTTCACTTGCTTGGTTTTAAGATGGGGTGCGTAGAGTGCACGTAGTCTATTGTATTGTGGAATGCAAGGATATCAGCGTTTACTTGCATCAAAGTTGACTAGAAATAGTCCTTCAAGTGTACATAGGCGTGATAGTGCTACATAGCTCATGCTTTCTTTAAACACTGTGCTGCCAATATCTATCAATGCTTGATCTAGGGTAAGACCTTGTGATTTATGAATGGTGACTGCGTATGCCAGAGATAGAGAAAATTGTTCTCAGCGTACATACATGTCTTTGAAAAAAAGGAATCGGGCTGTTGAGCATCCTCTCCTTTTAATCTCTGATAGTTTGCCAAAGTGAATATTGACAAACTGAATGTTGTTGTCACGTGTGTATGTTTGAAGCCAACAACTGTACCAAGTGCTCCATTAACTAGTCTTTGCTCCATGTCAAGATTACATTTGAGCATTACTCTACAGTTTAAAGATAATTCTAATGTTTTCTCTAAACCAGCTTTGTTAGAGATAGAGTTTTTTAAGGTATTTATTCATGCTGTGGCTTGTTCACACATGGGTAGTGTCATTCTGTGCACGCCCAGGTTGTCTGTGGAGCAAATTTAAACTATTGGTTGCATTTATTTTTTCAACATTGTTTCATTGAATTGTGCACAGCTTGCAAGAGTTGGCATCAAGGACATACAGTTTCCATTTTTGTGTGCTAATTGTTCCATGACATCAGTAGCACATGAGTTATGGCCATATAGGTCATGGATACATCTGGTATTCAGGATACTCTGTGCTTCTTTAGAGAGAACACCAATCCAAATACTTTTCAAAATGTTGGCACAGGTGTAGTCTGCAGACTGATGCATGTTTTCAGTTAATTCTTTGTATTGGACATGGTGCCAAAGATTGACATTTCCTATGCTACCAAGAGTTTTATGGCATAGTTTGTGTCCTAAGGTTTTAAAAATAGATACACCTTTAACTGGTGTTAATTGAAGAAGATCTCCGAAAACAATAATGTGCTTTCCTCCAAACAGCTCTTCGTAGTCTCTTTTGAGGACCTCTTGTAATCTGAGGTGAATCAAAGCCAACATTAGGTTGGAGACCATGCAAACCTCATCTATTAGAAGCATTTTGATTTGTTTCAAAACTCTGCATAGTTCCATTGCAGCTTCTGGAGAAAGTTTGTAGTAGTCTAATTTGCTTTGGTGTTCTACTGGAAGAGTAGTAATCAGTGTAAAGTGACACTGTCTATGTTGTAGGTAGCTAAACCTGTGGGGGCAGTTACAACAGCTGACAGTTTGTTGTTTGTCAATTGTTGAAGGAACTTGCTGATGATTTTTATTAAGAATGTTTTCTCTGAACCAGCTTGACCACTCACATATAGCAGTATAGGTTTGTAGTTTTGGCGGGTACAAGTTTTAGTTTCGTGCTGCATACCATGTTCAATTTGTTTTGTTATTTCTTGGAAAATGCTATGCTGTTCATTGTTTAATTGTGAATTGAGTACAGCAAAGTCTTCTGTAGACACTTCATACTGGTACATGGTGTTTTCTACGTCAGTCATGGCTAATTCAGCCTCGTTTGCTATGAGTGGTTGTCCAAGTGGTTCTTGGCTTCCTGATAGATAAGGTTGAATGCTGTCAGGAGTGTCTATATTTAGTTGTGTTTGGAGTTCTTCTTCTTGTGAACAGTGTGTGTGCTGTGTGTGCTTACTATTGCAATCATTTCTAAACAAGTTCAAAGGATAGATTCTATGTAAAATGCCCAGAATGTACACAAAAGAAACTCTGCGTACATCTGATACACTATAATGCATGAAATGCTATCATGCTTGAAATGTGGATAAATAGGGGGCAGTGGTTATAAAAACGACAGAATGAATGAACAGAATAATAGTTTGCACATTACAATGAGTTATATGGGTAAATGAAAACTTGGAAAGCACACAGCTCTGTAAGTGACTCTTGATCATAGCAGATGGGAGAAATTACAGTATGCTTTTGTATGCAGGTTATATAGGGTAAGTGGCAGGTACCCTGTTCATATGCATTTATAAAAGAGTTGCAAATATACTGTAAACAAAATATTCATGCCTGTAGTATGTATTGATGTATGTAGATGTGGATGAATCTGGCAGGAGAAATCTTGAAGAGTTTTACAGTAGTTTTAGCTATAGGTGCTTTACAATCACAAGATACTTGTACTCAGAGTGATGAAAAGTACATGTAAAGGGCTAAACTATGATGACACAGTTAGATGTAGCGTTCTTGGATGAGATTGGCAGATGGTTGTGTGACTGTTTAACAATAGCCAATGAGGGAATGATGCAGAGAGTGAAGTGGAAAGGGAAGAAGGGCTGCCCCCATTTTACGGGGTCTGCGGCTGTTCACGGACACGGCGTGCCACATCCGGGGCTTCACAGCATATCTGGCATGGAAATAGGACTAGGGGAATTAGACAATCAGGTGCTGAGGGTTTCTATTTATAGGGAGAGAGGGTAATCATTTGTTTCATTGCTTTATGCAGTGAAGATGGCTGTGGTTGCTGAGATGGACAGAGTCAGAGTGTGGATAGTTGGAGATCATTTTATAACTAATATGCAGTGGTATGCAAACATGTGTGGCATTTCTGACAATCTTGGAATGCAGGGAGTGGAGGCTATGTGGTGTGATGTGCCAAGAAGAAATGTGCAAGGTGTATTTACACTTTGTAGAAATATGGCTCTTTTTAACACTCCAGATATATTGGTGGTAAATTGTGGAGGAATGTATTTGGGGTATTTGAGTGCAATAAGTTTGCAGGGTGCACTGAAGCAGTTGCTAAAGGAACGGATGTACCTATTTCCATCTGCAAAGATAATTTCTTCCCATGTACCACCTAGGACTGCATGGATGCCTTGTCATTTGTTTAATCCTCAACAAGGCATAGCAAGATGTCTTGTTAATAAGGAATATCTTGTGTTATGTATTCTGTAGGCATGTCATCATTCTAAAATGAGAACCTTTTGGAAGATGGTGCAATTTCTTTTTTTAATGGAATGACTTTAACAGATTTTGGTCATGCAATATTTCTTAGTAATATTCAGAACTCAATGAGAAAGTTGTTGTGAAATCATGTAGCAGACAAAATCAGAAAAAGCCTCAAAAAAGCCTCAAACATGCTCCAAAAAGGCTCTTTTCAGAGCCAACATCAAGGGGGAAGTGGAGTACACTATTTCAATTTTCATTCCCCACTCTCAGATTTTACGATCTGTCCATGGATCGCATGTGTTACATACAGGGATTTTGAGGCTGAGAGGCATGCAAATGAGACTGTGCAGGACAAGGGATTGGTCAATAAGATTTACTGGGTGTGATGTGTAAGGAGAGACTTTGGCAGAAAGTATGTTTCCTGAGAGGAGAGCAGATAGCTATGGCTGTGTCTTTCAGAAGGCAGATTGTCTGGATTTTTGGTGACTCATGGATAAATTGGTCGGCGGTGCATGCAGATCGCTGTAGAGTGGCTGCACATCTTGGTTTCCCTCATGTGGATGTGCACTGCCATGGAGTGCGCAGAATTAAGTGGCTGGATTTGGTTCCTTTTTGTGCTACTTTGATGACACACTGTCATCCAGACATTATTATTATTCATTGTGGAGAGAACAGTTTAGGACATATTACTGGAATCTCCTTGCAGTTTGCAATGAAAGAAGGACTAGGGAAAGTCATGGACATATTTCCAAACTCCGGAGTAATTTTTTCTCGTATTGCGCAGAGACAAATGTGGCTGCGTTCTTCTTCATTTGGTCCACAAATGGAGAAAGCGAGGCACAATGTCAACAAGGCTGTTTGAGCTTTTTTGAGAGATGTTGGCATGTCCTCTTTTCACAATGAAAATATTATGTTTCGTAGCACACAGTTTTTTCGCAGATATGGAGTCCATCTTAATGATGCTGGGAATCAGATTTTTCTGCAAAATATACAAAATGCATTGCGACCCTTTTTGGAAGTATAGCAATCCTTTTTCCAGTAGCTGTTGACTACTTGAACGTTTTGAAACACAAAAGAAAACCACAAAAAGGCTTTTTTCAGAGCCACCACTTACTCCTGGAGAAGAGTGCAATGGTTTTGATAGCTCAGTACCCTAAAAATGTCAATGTCCGCAAACTGCCTGCGGACTTCTAAAAATGCACAGGCCCTGCAGCATTTCATTGGCACTTCTATTTTTAAACTGTGAAAGGTGGCTCTGAAAAGAGCCTTTTTTTTGTTTTTTGTTGTTTTGTATTTTTTTGGGTTTGTTTAACAAGACACACAAGGAAAGGAAGGGTAGGGAGGGTAATGAAGGGGCACCAACCATGGGGATAAGAAAAGGCAGGTGAATAGAGGAAGATGTTGGGTGGGCCTTAATCGGGTAGTGGGCAGCCCTTCTGATGCTCCCAGACCGCAGCTTCGAAAACACTTTGAAGCGTCTCCCCCTGCAGAGTACTGCGTCGCAGTACATACACAATACTGTGACCCTAGAAAGGTAAGGGTCTACTGTGCCATGTATGGCCTGCGAGGCTGCTTGAGAGTGTAAACGAATGCGAGTGACCCCTGACCGGCCCATAGAATCAGAGCTCGCTCTCGAATACTTTAAGACGAGATAGCTGCACCTTGAGGTGGATGGGGGTGCAGGTTTCTTACTCCAACACCAATCAATAAGGACAACTCAATGGTATGTGTTAGGCAGAAACCTGTGCAGTTCCCTTTGGGAACACTGCAAAAGATTTAAGACTACAGGTGTTAGCAGTAAACCCATTTGGTAGCAGTCTGTACCACCCAGATTTACCTGGTAGCTGTGGCTGAGCAGTCAGACTTCCCTCAAGAAGAGTTAGGCAGTATGCAAAGTATACACAATAGGCACCCAGATACAACAATACAAGCAAACACTGACCAGAGCTTTGGTATCAAAGTAGATAATTATTTATTTAAAAACACACTGTTTGAAACACTTCAGCACTCTTATGGTAAAACACTCTAAACACAATTACTATTATAATATATACAACCCTTGTTCCTTTTCAGAGAAGTCTTAGTTAACACCACTTATTTCCATACAGAGGTGAGCGCTTAACTATAGATGGCACTCCAATAAGTTTATGAAGAAGGGAGGGAAAAAGACAGAATATGGGAAGGTACACCGCTCTAAGGCTTAAGAACACTATTAGCAAGGCAGTAGAGCAAAAGTCACTTGTGAGCCAAAGTCCATAGGCTGGGCCCACTCTTAGAGAGAGCAGAGCACAAATGTGCCCAAGATCACACAGTTACACTAGGCTTAGAAAGTCTTGTAGAGAGTTCGAAAAGAGTTTAGAGAGGCTCAGAAAAGTTTAGCCAGGGTGTCCCAGGCTAACCCAGGTTCGAAAGCCGGGGTCTAAATCTACCCTGTGCAGTCGGTGGCAAGGGAAGCCGGGCGGGACACAGTACCTTAAGTGGGAAGGATCCTCCAGCGGGGGCAGTTGTTCCTGGCAGCGGGTGCAAGTACCGTCGTCGTCCAGGGGAAGAGAAGATCTCGACTTGGAGGAAAGATGAAGGTCGTTGCACTGCCAGGGAAGAAACCAGCCGCGGAGTTTTCCGGTTAAAGGTATTATAGTTTAATTTGCGGTCGTGGTAAAACGTGGTATCCCGGTTGCCGGGGTGCTTGGCACAGGCAAGGCGGCCATGAGATACGTCGGGAAGGCGAAAAGACGGTGAAACTGGTTATCCCCACCAGTCAAAGGAAGAAGACTCTCCGGCGGGAGATCTCCTCTGTCGTTGGGAAAAGTGGTGAGACGGTCCAGCAGGGCTCCACCGGTGGTGTCGTCGTGGCAGGTCGGCTCAGCTTCTCCCTCGTCAGATTCTTAGGTCCTGTGGCGACTTCTCAAGTTACAGTCCCCAAAGCCCTGCTTTTATGCAGAAAACCCCCATTCACTCAGCCTAGCTGTCACTCAAACATGCTAAGTGGTGAGCCGGCCGGCTCACCACTTGGGCCAATCAGGACGGAGTGCTACTTGAGTTGCCTAGGCAACTCAGTCCAGGGTGCCTAAATCCCCCTCCACCCCTCCTAAGTACCCCAGACAGAGTGGCACCACTTCGGAGGGCTTCTGTGGAGAAGCCCGCCAAAAAGTAGAACAAAGGGCTCGACTTGGGTTGGAGTCACAGAAGAGAACACAAACGCCATTTTAGAACCGAGTTTTGGCAAAAAATACCAACTGGAGAATTAATATTAATTAAATAAACCGGCGGTATGTTCGAGGCTATCGTAATTAAATAAATAAAGATAGTAGCCTCGAACAATGGGAAAATCCATTAGAGAAATATTCGCGGTTGAACATAAAAAGTAGTATCCACTGCCACCAGCCAAAACTCGATATGGGGGGACGGAGACGTGCCCCCTCGACTAACAGACCCCGGGGCAATGGAATTGCCCCAGCCAGTACATCCACAATATGATGGTTTGTACTGGTTCTGTTCAGAATTTAAGACTAGTAAAGTCAATGGTGACTTTACAGGCCCTGGGAGACAGTAGTCAGTTCCAGGGTATGGAGTCTATACTGGGGAGTCACTATGACACCCCTGTGTTACTGCACTGAGGGTGCTGTGTAACACACATCACAAAAACACATGAAGCCCTATGGAATAAAAGACCCCATAGCCCATTAAACACATCTAGAGTCAAAGAAACACACTCAAATCATGCCCAAGAGTGAGGGTAAAAGAGTCTCACTCTTGGCAGGAGAAAAAAGTAAACCCCAAAAATCCAGCAAAGCTGCTGGGGGACTCACTAGGTTAGGAAATTCAGGCTAAACAGAGAATTCTCCCTAACACTCGCCCCCCCCAGACTAAGGGACAGGAGGATTTAATCCACTCCTGGATGAACCTCATACCTCTAGTCGATGACATACATCCTAGAGAGTCCATCAGCATTTTGATGGTGACACCCTGACCTGTGCTCAATGGTGAAATCAAACCCTTGCAGGCAGATTGACCATCTCAATAGTTTTGGATGTTCTCCCTTCATTTACATTAACTATCTCAAGTGTTGGTGGTCAGTCTGAATGACAAAAGTAGAACCATACAAGTATGGCCTAAACTTCTTCAGAGCCCACACAATAGCAAAGCATTCTCTTTCGATTGTTGCCCACCTTGTCTCAGGATCCTTCAGCTTACGGTGCTCCCTACCCTTCTCATCCAGTTGGCTTAGAACTGCACCTATACCTACATTGGAAGCATCAGTTTGTACAATGAAAGTTTGGTGGTAGTCAGGAGCTCTCAGTACTGGAGCTTGGCAAAGAGCTTTCTTCAGTTTTTCAAAAGCCTGATTGCACTCCTCATTCCATTTGACCTTTTTAGGGAATTTTGGAGAGGAGATTACATTCAGTGGAGAAGCTATGGTCCCATAGTTCTCAATGAAATTCCTGTAATACCCAGTGAGGCCTAGGAAGGCTCTCACCTGGGTTTGAGTAGTAGGGGTTGTCCAATTTTGCACAGCTTCAATTTTGCTGAGCAAAGGCCTTATTTCTCTACCTCCTACCTCATGCCCAAAGTAGACCACTTTACTTTGACCTATCTGGCATTTACATGCCTTGATAGTCAAATTGGCCTGCTCAAGAGCCTGCAAAACATGTCCTAGGTGGTTCACATGTTCCTCCCAGGAGTGGCTGAAGAAGGCAATGTCATCCAAGTATGCCATGCAGAAGTCCTCCATCCCAGCTAGAACTTGATTCACCATCCTTTGGAATGTAGCAGGTGCATTTTTTAATCCAAAAGGCATAACCGTAAACTGGTACAAGCCAACTGGGGTTGAAAATGCAGTTTTCTCCTTGGCATGGTCTGTCAAGGCTATTTGCCAATAGCCTGACGTAAGGTCAAATGTGCTGAGGTACTTGGCTGCACCAAGTTTATCCACCAACTCATCTGTCCTTGGCAAAGGGTGGGCATCAGTCTTCGTGACTGCATTAAGAGCTCTATAGTCCACACAGAATCTCAAGTCTTTGGATCCTAGCTTTGGTACTAACACAACTGGGCTAGACCATGGATTAGTAGAGGGCTCTATTACCCCGAGATCAAGCATCTTCTTGACCTCCCCTTTGATATGGGTTCTCACATTTTCTGACATTCTGTATCCTCTGCTTTTGATTGGCAGACAGTCACCAGTGAGTATCTCATGCTGTCCCCAAGGGGTCAAGCCTGCTGAGAGTGAGAACAGGGAGGCAAACTGATTTAACATAGATTTGCACTCCTCTTGTTGCTCAGGTGTCAGATCTGAAGAGAGATTGACTCCTTCAGTTTTTTCATCTAAAGGTACACCTCTGAGGAGATCAGGGAGAGATTCACTCTCTTCTTCCTCTGCTGCTGAATCTAGAAGCAAGGCTTCTACTTCAGGTCTGGAGACATACGCTTCCAGTCGGTTGTTGTGGAAGACTCTAGGAGCTTCCCTGGGTCTGCCCAGATCCACCAGATAGTTGACCTCCCCAAGTTTTCCCACAACTTTGAAGGGTCCCATCCATTTGTCTTGCAAGGCCCTCTGTCTTGTTGGGAGCATAACGAGAACTAGCTGGTCTTGAGTGAACTCAACCATGTTAGCCTTTTGATCATGCCAATACTTGACCAAAGCTTGTCCAGCTTTCAGGTTATCACTAGCTTCTGCCATCATGTGTGACATTCTCCTTCGGAGACCTATCACATAGTCAGTCACTCTGACTGGCTTGAGGGGAGGAGCACCTTCCAATCCCTCCTTAATCAGGGCCAACCGACCATCTGACTGGATGGCCATAGAGAAGTTCAAAGGGAGAATAACCTACTCCCTCATGAGGGACTTCTCTATAAGCAAAGAGAATGCATGGCAGTAGAAGGTCCCACTTTCTTTTCAGGGGTTCCTCTAAAGCACCTATCATGCTCTTCATGGTTCTGTTAAACCTTTCTACCAACCCATTGGTCTGGGGGTGGTATGCGGTTGAGAACTTGTAAGTAACTCCGCAGGTCTTCCACATGGCTTTCATGTAGTGGGACATAAAGTTTGACCCCCTGTCGGATATTACTTCCTTAGGAAACCTAACCCTGGTAAAAATAACAAGGAGGGCCTTAGCTACAGCCAGAGCTGCAACAGTCCTCATAGGAATTGCCTCAGGGTACCTACTAGCATGGACTACTACAACAAGGATACACCTGTTGCCTGAGGAGGTTGGGGGATCAAGCGGACCAACAATGTCAATCCCTACCCTCTCAAATGGGACTCCGACAACTGGGAGAGGCACTAAAGGTGCCACATTCTTGGGGACAACCTTACCAGAAGTTTGGCAGGTATGGCAGCTCTTGCAAAACTTATCTACTTCCGCCCCCATTTTTGGCCAATAGAAGTAGAGTGAGAGCCTTTCCTTGGTCTTCTTGAAACTCAAGCGACCAGCCAAAGGAATCTCGTGGGCTAAGTGCAAGAACGGTTGTCTGTTTTCTTGAGGTACTACAAGGCGCTTGTAGTCTCCAGGTTCAGACTCAGTTGGTTCACTGTAGAAGAGGCCATCTTCCCAGTGCAACCTATACTTCCCAGGCTCTTGCCCATCATCCTGAGCAGCTGCCTGGTGGCGGAGACCCTCCAGAGTTGGACATTCTCTTTGTCCCTTACAGAAAGCTACCCTGCTGGGCCCACCTTCTGCCAGTAAAGACTGCAGTTCAGGATGGTCCTCAGGGTCCAGCTCTCCAATAAGTTCTTGGCCTCCCACTAGCTCTTCTTCAGAGTCTAGTTCAACCACACAAGGTTGTACCTCCCTCTCAGCCTCAGCTGGAGGTGGAGTTACAGGTGTAACTGTGGACAACCGAGGGGAAGTCCTTGTTGGGAGCACTGGAGTGCTTGCTGCTGGCTTATTCCTAGGAGTCTTGCGTTGCCCCTTTGTTCCTGATCTGGTAGTTACTGAAGTGAGTTGCTCCAGTGGTAAAGGAGTGATCTCTGTCATCATCTCCTGAGATAACCCTCGCAGGGTTTTCTCTCTTGCAGGTTTTGTGAGCTCCTGTAACCTTTTACTAGGAGATCTGGGGGTGTGTGACACAACTCCAAGAGCTTTCAGGTCATTACCCAACAGAACCCTACCTGATACTTCACATTGTATACTGACAGGTATCTTCACAGCCATATCATTACACTGGATGAGAACTGGTAACTGGGGACACATCTGCACAGGCCCTCCAGCTAACTTGGTGAGGCATTTGGGTGCCTTAGCAACATCCTCTGCCTTGAAAAATGATTCATCCACCACAGTAATGCTGGCCACATTGTCCCTAATGGCAGGAGTCTCCTGACCATTCACCTGGACACTGTCTTTATAATACTCTTTAGTATCATCTGGGATAGAATTATACACATCTAAATTCTGTTGTTCCCACAACCCCAGAGAGACTAAAGAAACACTGGCTGAGACTCCAATGGGTTCATCAGCCAGCAGTAGAAAGTTTCCACTTGCCATTGGGACTTCCTCCTCTGGAGCGAAGGCTAAGGAGGCAAGTTGGATCCCTGAAGGTTTACCCTTGCATCTGGGATCTCCTTTCACATGGTCAGTAGAGCCACAAACAAAGCATTTACCGAATGCCTTCTGGAATGGTGGCTTGTTCTGGCCTCCTCTGGTTTGGCACCAGAGGGTACACTATTCTGCTGTGGTTTCCCTTGTGGCATACCCTTATGGTTTTGTTTGGGGCCCTCTTTGGAATTTGCAGTATTAGAATTCTCTTTGGAGTCCTTTTTAGGTTGTTTCCCCTCATCCTTTTTCTGAGTTACCCCAGAATCCTTGTGAGTGGCCCTGTTGGCCACCCACAAGTCAGCAGCCTTAGCTAATTTTCGGGAATCTAATTCCTTTGAATCAGCCAAGTGCTGCCTGAGCTCAGGAGAGCAGGCATCATAAATTGACTCCAACATAAAAAGATTTTTCATACCTTCATAAGTGTTCACTTTGTAACCCTTAATACATCCCTCTAAGTTTTTCAACCCTTCACTCACCCAGGTAGCCCAAGGGGTACCGTCATGCTTTTTGAGGGTTCTAAACCTCTTAAGATACTGGGAAGGGGTCTTCCCAAATCTAGCTATCAGAGCTAGTTTCACACATTCATACTCTTTCCTATCCTCCTCCCCCAACTCCATTACCACATCAGTTGCAACAGGGGGAAGCGTAGAGAACAACCAGGTGAGTAAGTCATTTCCTGTAATGTTCTGGAGCCCATGATTATATTCAAACAGAGACAACCAAACCAACACATCCAACTTAAGCTCATACATACCAACCAATTCTTTAGGCATCCGGGTCTTTTAGGACTGGAACTTCTAGAGGAGCCAGAGAGAGAAGTATTTTCAACAGACAATTTCTTCATTTCTAGCTCATGCTTGAGCTCCATTTCCCTTAGCCTTAGTTCTTGATTCAGTTCCTGGTGTCTTTGTTCAGCCTGAGTATTCAGTCTCTTGAACTCTAGTTCAAGTTTCATTTTCTCTAGCTCAAGATATTGAGGACTAAGTGTGGGACCTGGCAAAAGTCCAGTAGGTACAGCTGGTAGAGCAGACAGAGGCCTAGGGGGGACAGTCACAGCAGCCTCACCCTCCTCTTCTGACTCTTCCTCAAGATTATCAATATTTTGATCAACATCAATCTCTATACTGTTATCTACAGTTTCTGGCATGGTAGGTTCCTATGAACCATCATCCAGACTTTGGTCAGCTAATAACCTTTCTAACAATTCCATTTTCTTGCCTTTAGTCAGGAGATTCGTATGCTTAGAGAGAACTCTTAAACAATCAGCAGTTTTTGTGGCAAGGGACTCTTGACTATAATTCTCCATAGTTGATATGTTAGAAAGATTACTTTTTCAGTGCTAAGCTTTGTGGTTAGTTGTACTAAGGTATCCGAAAGCACTCTAAAATGTATACTCAATACAAATCCCACCGATGTACACCAGTGTTAAGTAGAAACCTGTGCAGTTCCCTTTGGGAACACTGCAAAAGATTAAGGACTACAGGTGTTAGCAGTAAACCCACTTGGTAGCAGTCTGTACCACCCAGATTTACCTGGTAGCTGTGGCTGAGCAGTCAGACTTCCCTCAAGAAGAGTTAGTGAGTATGCAAAGTATACACACTAGGCACCCAGATACAACAATACAAGCAAACACTGACCAGAGCTTTGGTATCAAAGTATATAATTATTTATTTAAAAACACACTGTTTGAAACACTTCGGCACTCTTATGGTAAAACACTCTAAACACAATTACTATTATAATATATACAACCCTTGTTCCTTATCAGAGAAGTCTTAGTTAACACCACTTATTTCCATACAGAGGTGAGCGCTTAACTATAGATGGCACTCCAATACGTTTATGAAGAAGGGAGGGAAAAAGACAGAATATGGGAAGTAAATTGACAAGGGGGGTCCTGGGAGTCTCTCTGCCAGACATTAGTCCTGGTTGCGAGGGACTTACCCAGAGTCTTTAGCTCACTATCTTTCACAGAGAAGAAATATCCCAAACATATCAGTCTTTGTCCTGCCCTGGGGCAGTCCAGCATCGAAATGCTAGGCAATTCTCCTCTGAACAAGAGTACCAACAGCATTCCCAAACACGTGTTTCGGTCTGGTTGGACCTCATCAGTAGGGAGGAGCTGTGCCTCTCTAAGAATAGTGAGCAAGGGGTCCACGTCTGGATTCCCCTAGTAACTTAGGGTGAGACCCAAAGTTACTTAAATATGCAAATTGACAAGGGGGTCCTGGGAGTCTCTCTGCCAGACATTAGTCCTGGTTGCGAGAGACTTACCCAGAGTCTCTAGCTCACTATCTTTCACAGAGAAGAAATATCCCAAACATATCAGTCTTTGTCCTGCCCTGGGGCAGTCCAGCACCGAAATGCTAGGCAATTCTCCTCTGAACAAGAGTACCAACAGCATCCCCAGACACGTGTTCCGGTCTGGTAGGACCTCATCAGTAGGGAGGAGCTGTGCCTCTCTAAGAATAGTGAGCAAGAGGTCCACGTCTGGATTCCCCTAGTAACTTAGGGTGAGACCCAAAGTTACTTAAATATGCAAATTGACAAGGGGGGTCCTGGGAGTCTCTCTGCCAGACATTAGTCCTGGTTGCGAGAGACTTACCCAGAGTCTTTAGCTCACCATTCGTCTTCAATTAAGGCCTTTTGAGTTTCTTCTGGGACAGTGTTTAAGCACCCTTGATTTCATGTCATTTGCTGGTGTGGTTGTCTCAATGGATACCTTACCATCCATGGTTGTCTGGTTATTGGTACTTCAATAGGTATTGCTCTTCTGATGGGCACTGGGCAAACCCCTAACGCGGCTCTCTGCTGGTTTATTTGCTCATCATACCTCACATATCTTGGTGTGAACGTTCCTGGTACTTCAAAATGGGCGACTGGAGTTCAGGTTGTATTTGGGACCTCCTCTACACTCCCCCCTCTGGTCGGTTTATCAACCACTTTCGCTTCCTCCTTGGGATTCATTTTACTTGGTTCTTCTGTATTCATCTCTTCCTCATCTTCTGGGTTTGTACATGGTGGTTTGAAGGAATGTCTCTTTGGATTCCATATTTTTATCACTCCTTTTAGGCTTCCTGCTGTCTTTACGTGTTCATCCTTGTTCCATGTCATTAGTTGACATTGTCCATTTGGGCTACAATATATCCATTTTCCTTCATAATTTCTGCGTTTCCTGGGATACAGAAACTTTGTTCCTTCTGGCGCATACTCGCTGGCCTTCACAAAGTCTCTTATTTCGTCATCAGTTAGGTCTCTCGGCTTCCATCCTGGTTTGACATCAATCATGATCTTCATCCCTATGGCTTTCTTTGCAGTTTTCTGGCATTGCGGGAATATTATCTTGATAACACAATATCCTAGTAGTATCATCAGCTCTATTTCTCGTCTTAATGTCTGAACATAATCATCTTCATCGGGGTCATCTGTTTCAGTTGCCCATATCAATGAGGCATCCCTCCCCATGAACTGGCCTCTGGTGTTGCACATTGCTACATGTGACAGACAATGTGCTGTTGGGACATCAATTTCTACAGACACAAAGATCTTGGATTTCCCCATGCTGTATGGTAGAAGTGCACAAACAAAGCATTCTCCTTCTGAAGTTCGCCTTCCAACTTCTTTCATGTGCTGGTACCAAATGTTGTTCCCTAGATGTGCTGTGCTATCCAGGTAGTCGTTCAGTTCATTGTTATCTTCATGCATGCTTCTCTTGATTCTTAAGGTTTTCCTGTAGTTTGCTACAACTACATCCCTAAATGCATCTGTATGGCTTTTCTTTGTGGGAAGGTTCTCAGGTATTCTGGTCCATGGTGCATGCTTCTTTATTTGCGCCATTTGAGTGGACAAGAGTCTGGCAGCTCTTTCCTGGTCCTCGTGCATTTTTTCTCTGCTGCGTGTAAGTGCCCATGCCAACCAGCCTAGCACTGGTCCGGTATATGGTTGTAGTGTAGGCCTGGTACTTGTCCCTTGTGTTAGAATATGTGTGCCGGGTAATACCTTTTCTGTTGTTCTGTTCTTCAGTTCCTCTTGTCGTTTTCTCACTCTGCTCAGGTGTGGAAATAGAAGGTCTACCAACATTTGTGTTCTAGCAGAGAGTCTTTCTGCGGCTGCTTCTGTTTTCTTTAGGGCTTCTGACAGGAGTGCTTCTGTTGGCTCTCCTCTTAATTCTTCTTGTTTTACTCACTATCTCCTGTGAACGTTCTTTCGGTAGGCAGTCTCGTCTTCTCTGCTGCTTTTGTTTGAGGTTCTTTGGTTATTGACACTAACCCTGTTTCATGTGCATTCAGTGAGTGTGTATGTAGGTGTCAGTGTTTTGTCTTCATTCTTCTCGTGCCAACCCTGTCTCTGGCTTTCCTGCTCATTAATTACCTCAAGTGTGTGTGTATCACTGCTAATGACATTCATTTCCAGTTCATTTTCTTTACCATTGGACTTTCTCGGGACTGGAATGACTATATAAGGTCTGGGTGCTTTTGTGGGTTTCATGCGTACATCATCAGGTGGGTGCACTGAAATTGGAACGCTTCGTGCACCAATGAAAAAGGCGGTTCTGATCGTCAATGACAGTAAAATAATGATAAACACAATGCATAAGTACATTATAGTTCGATATGTAAGGCGACAGCATTTTCTTCCAAACAGGTGAGGGTGTCCCTCTGCTTGTGGGAGGACCAAGTTACTGCTCTGGCCCCCCATCTCGATCATTCACTAAATGTCAATGTTATTTCTTTCCCCCACTGTATATTGTTCTTTAAACAGTTTTGTGTCATAAAGTATCAAGTGCTTCACATGTGTCCCCCCTCTTGCGGAAGGAAATTGTCTCTCAGTACAGGATTCAGTTCCTTAGCTACTATGGGAAAAAAAGATTAAAATAACACTTCAGTGAGACACCTTCTCCGTGCAAGTTCAAAGTGTGAAAGTTCTCGGTTCACTCCTGTATTCTGCTTCAGTACTGCGGATGTGTTGGACACTGGTCGGTGTGAAGAAAAATGGAAAAAATGACAATAAATATAACAAATAAGGTTCTTGACTTTGCTCCCTCGATCTGTCCCTCGGCGGAAGGTTTCTTCAGAATCTCCCCAGATAATCTCTCTGATGATTTGAAAGTTCCACTTGGAGTATGATTCCATGCAGGAGCATTCCCAATTGTGCGATATTAGCTGGATCTCGGATGAATGTGAGGACGTCAACTTCGATAGGTCTCCCCTCTAATTCAGGAAAGTCAGCAACTATGCGACAAAAGACACTGTGCACTAATCTGCTGTCTTCTAGTGATATGGACATTCGTTCAGTGTTTGTTGAGCTTCGGGATTATGTGTTCTTTCCTTGACATGAACAATGTTTGCACTGTCCGGTCGCGTGGAGTGCGACCGAGATACTGATTTTGTTTAACAGGTGACTCAAATGTTCAGTGTTTGCTAGATCTTGCAGGAAGGTCAACGTATCTGTGGTACTTCCGACAATAGATGGACACTCTTCGATTATGCAAAAGAAAATTGTATTGATGAGTTCATCTAGTATCACCTGTGGTGGAAGCATTTGTGTCCTTATCTCTATACTCCGGGAGTACGATAAAGGCTTCCGCAATGACAGTAAGCAGGTGTCCGATCACTTATTCATTGTCAGGATCTTGAAGAAAGTCTGTGACACTGGTGACCCTCCCTACCAGCGATGGATATGAAATTAACACTAAGTGGAAGTATGTAACCATGTCCTTTGTGATATCTCTACTGTGGGACACCATAAGTGCTGCCAAACAAAGACTCTGTACTGGATGATTCAGGATAATGTATTTGCTTTCAATGTGAAAGTCCTTGATCAAAGTTTGCCATAGTTGTTTCCTCATCACGGCTCAAGTGTGACTCAGTTCACAAGTTTGCGTCAACAAAACGTGTTATGGCTTATATGCGCAATTTCTTCTTCACCCTGCAACTGGGATGCACAGAGTTTCTGTTTTTATATCCTTATCCCCTTTTTTGGTTAGAGGAAATGCCCAAGATAAGCCACACTTTCAAAAGGGTTCTTTGGCTTTGCTTTGCTGCTCATGCGTCCTTCTTCCTCGTCATGGATCTCGTCTGCACGTGCTGTGGTTCTTCCCCATCGTCTGTAGTTTCTTCACGGTGGGGTGCAGGCAGGGGGCTTTCTCCGACATAGGGCTTAATATTATTTAGAAAAATCCATGCTCTCCTGCCCTTTAGCTTCGCAGCTGAAGGAGTGCAGTCCTCCATGATGAAAGAACCATTGAATCTTGGCTCGTCCCACCTTTTCCTTGTGTGATTCTTCACCAACACAGTATCTCAAGGGAAGACGAGTGGAACATGTAGACCTTGATCTGAGTCCGTTGCAGTGTCTCCTTCTGTGTTCTGTACTGCGCTGCACCATTTTCGTCGTCGTTGCAGCTGGTCTAAAATTACAGTAAAACTGGATGTCATGCAGTTCAGGTACTTTTGCATTTCGGATCCTAGGACCTCTCGGGTTGACTGGGCATCACATCTAGCTCTGTCTCGAGGGGTTAGTGGGTCCTCATTTTTCTTCCTGTGACTATCTCGTGTGGCGTAAAATGATGGTCAGAGCCGGGTTGGTTCCGAAGAGTATACAATGCCAATGGAAGGCAGTGCAACCATCCCCTCTTTAGAGTAAGCTTCAACTTGGCTATCCTTTCCTTTAACAAGCCGTTGAGTCTCTCACAAACCCCATTACCTTCTGGATGATACGCCAACGAGAACCTGTGCTTTATACCAAGCAACAAGCTAATCTGTTCAAAGACTGTATTGATAAAATGAGCCCCATTATCTGATCTCATTACTTCACACACCCCCCACCTAGGGAAAACCTCCCTTACTAGGAATTTGGCCGCACAGGTAGAGTTTGGGTGTGTACATGGACCTGCTTCTATCCATCTAGAGAATGGATACACCACAACAATTAAGTATCTGTACCCATTACACACTTGAATCATGTCAACGTAATCGACATGCAAGTGCTGAAAAGGCCCCTTTGGCCTTGGGATGACTCCTCTCATTACTTTTAATGTGTGCCAGCGGTGAACTGCTGGCAGATTATGCAGTTAACCATAAAAAATGCAACATGCTCAGCTAAATTCGGTATAAACCAGTCTTCCACGAGCGTTGCTGCTAGGTTCTCTTTTGTCAGGTGCATCGGGTAATGTAATTGCTCCAACGCTATTTTTAGTAGGGCTACAGGCATTACTGGTTTGCCAGTGCTGTCTTGCCGTCACAAGCTGTCCGAGGGGTTTAAAGAACACCCTCGATGTTTCCACAGGTTTTTCTCTTCCTCCAGTGCCTCCCCTTGAAGCTCCATTAGTTGTGTTTGCCCAAGATCGGTATAGGCTTCAGGTGTGGTTCGTGCGACCATCATTCTCTCATGGGTGCACGCCACTTCCACCTCCATAACCGTCTCACTTTTGGATGCCATACGCTTGGTTTCCATGTCTGCTGCATGATTTCCGCGTGAGATAAAAATCTGTCCCTTTTGTGTGGGCGGCGCATTTCATGACCGCTATGCCCACTGGGAGCTGTAGTGCCTTTATCAGCATGTCCAATAAGGCTGCGTGCTGCAATGGCGTACCATCTGCTCGGAGGTAGCTCCTCCTTTTCCAGGGCACTAAGACTGCCTGCACTGTGGACGTCACATAGGCGGAATCATTGTACAGCGTTACTTCCTGGTCTGCGTGATTCTCAATGGCGAGTATCAACGCCAATAATTCTGCAGCCTGTGCTGAATAAGTAGATGGTATTCGTGCACTGACAAGTATTCAAAATTCTCCATTTGCTATGTGTTTCATTACAGCGATGCCTGTGTATCTTTGTCCATCATCTTGATCGATTCTCAAAGAACCGTCAATAAAGACAATCTCCCCTCTCGCCAGGTCATTTTCTTTCACCCTGGGGATTTCATCATAGAATTCTTCATAATTTGCACAGTCATGTAACGGCTCTCCTTCAGAGACTGGCTCTACTATGAACGTAGCTGGGTTCACTATTTTACATCAGACTATTTTAATCGATGGATTAGATATGATCACTTCATACGCAGAAGCTCTCTGAGTTGTCAATGTGCCCTTTGGTTTCTCTAGAATGGCAAACAATGAGTGCTAGACATACAAAGTCATGGAGCATCCCATTACAATGGTTGTCGCCTTCTCCATGGTGAACGCTGCGGCAGCTAAACTTTGTTCGCATGGGAAGTGTCCCTTCATTACTGGGTCCAGATTTCCACTATAATATGCTAGGGGCTTGTACCCCAATGAAGTTTTTTGAGCGAGCACTGCCGTCATAACGCTGCCATACGTGTGTGAAAACAGGTAAAATTCCTCTGCATAGTTAGGATTCCCGAGAACTGGAGCTGTACAAATCGCTCCCTTGAGTTCAGAAAACCCTTTCTCCTTTGTCTCAGACCATTCAATTTTTCCCTTTGTCACTTGGGCCTTCTTTAGGGCCTGAAGTAAAGGCTTCGTATATGAGCTGGAATCGAACACCCATGCCCTAACATAGTTGCACAGGCCTAGAAAGCTCTGCATTTGCTTTATCGTATGTGGCTTAGCCGTGTTCAATATGGCTTCAGCCCTTTCTGGGGTCACCTTCTTGCCTTCATGTGAGATCAGCTGGCCTATGTACAGCACTTCTTGTTGACAGTATTGTAACTTTTCCTTGTCAACCTTATATCCTTTCTCAGCCAATATAGTCAAAAGCTGGACCGAATCGTGTCTGCACTGCTCCTCTGTGATGCTGCAGATAAGGATGTCATCTACGTACTGCAAGATGACACTTTCTACTGCGGTATTGCTTAAGTCCATCTGTAGGACTCTGTTAAAAATAGATGGGGACTCACAGTACCCCTGTGACAGCCTTGTGCTTTTTAGACGCATTTGTCTGAACGTGAATGACATCAGATCTTGTGAGTCACGATGCAACGGGATTGAGAAAAAGGCATTTTTCAAGTCAATCTCCGTGAAATATTTTGCCTCAACAGGTAAGTTACATAGGATCGTAGCCGGGTTAGGGACTAAAGGGAACTCGGCCTCAACAATATCGTTTATTACTCGTAAATCCTGGATTAAACGCCAAGACCCCCCCTTTGATTTCTTGACAGGATAAACTGCCGTATTACATGGTGATTCTGATGTTACTAAGATGCCCTGGTCCATCATGGCGGAAACTGTCTTCGCAATCCCTTCGTCCGCCTCTCTGGACATGGGATATTGATGGGCTCTTGGTAAAATGGCTCCTGGCTTTAGTTTAATTTTCACTTCTGCCACCCCCTTCAAGAGGCCAACGTCATAAGGTCCACAATGAGACAGGTACTTTAGCTATATCCTCATCAAAATATTCTGGACGCTTCAGTGCCAACATCATTCTCTGGGGCACTTCTCTTTTGATCATTTTTACCCAAAATATGAGACTCACTTCCACCCTTGTCTATTCTGTGCCTGATTGTTCTTCAAACAGATCGTCATTGGTGACGTCAGTCACTTGATATCCCTCTTCGATGCAATAATCGTGCACCATCATCTGCCTTCATCATGCGCGTCAATCAATGCTACTTTCCCTCGCACTGCTGCAGTGTGTATCATCAAGGGAAATACTTGTCCCTCTTCCTCATGCATAGATATTCTTGATCTGAATAAAAACTCATCAGGGGTTCTCATAGTCCTGTCTGCAAGGCCTGGCAATCCTGCCATAAGCACACGCATGCCATATGCGAAAATTTCTGCCTCCAATGGTATGTCCCTCATGGCTATGTGTCCTAATGATTTCGCATAAATTTGAATAATGCATTCCTGGAGTGGAACATACTATGCCCTCCTCCACAAACGAAATCGTCATGTTCAATTTTGTCATTAAGTCTCGACCCAAAATGTTTACTGGGGTCTGACGTGAATATAATAGAGGTACATTCATTTCGCACTCTGCTACGCAGACTGGGAGTGCGTCTGTAAAGGGAACTCGACTATGAGCTCCTGTAAAACTCTGAGTATCAATGGCCTCGCCGGACTAGGAAAACTTGCCTTCACGTATGCATGAGCATGTTGCACCCGTGTCCACTAGGAAGGAATTATCTTTACCCCCTATAACAACAAATTAACATGGGGGTCCCGGGAGTCCCTCTGCCAGACATTAGTCCTGGTTATGAGAGACTTACCCAGAGTCTTTAGCTTACTATCTTTCACAGAGAAGAAATATCCCAAACATATCAGTTTTTGTCCTGCCCTGGGGCAGTCCAGCACTGAAATGCTAAGCAATTCTCCTCTGAACAAGAGTACCAACAGAAACCCCAAACACGTGTTTCAATCTGGTTGGACCTCATCAGTAGGATGGATCTGTGCCGCTCTAAGAATAGTGAGCAAGGGGTCCACGTCTGGATTCCCCCAGTAACTTAGGGTGAGACCCAAAGTTACTTAAAAATGCAAATTAACAAGGGGGTCCTGGGAGTCCCTCTGCCAGACATTAGTCCTAGTTACGAGAGTCTTACCCAGAGTCTTTAGCTCACTATCTTTCACTGAGAAGAAATATCCCAAATATATCAGTTTTTGTCCTGCCCTGGGGCAGTCCAGCACCGAAATGCTAGGCAATTCTCCTCTTAACAAGAGTACCAACAGAAACCCCAGACAAGTGTTTCGGTCTGGTTGGACCTCATCAGTAGGGTGGATCTGTGCCTCTCTAAGAATATAACAACATCCACCCTAGGTTCCCTATGAGGGTCTGGTGTCACTGATAGGATAGAGCAGATCAGGGTTCTCAGTGAGCTGTCCTAGTTTATATATAAATTCGGCCCACTGGGGATTTTCCCCATTCCCAGTGTTGCTTCCCCTTCCCGGGTTCTGGATCTGTGGCAGTTGTGGTGGTGCCTGTTGGGATTCTTCTTGTGGAAAATTCCCCATTCTCTGTGGTTGTACCCCTTGTTGCGCACCTTGCTGCATGCCAGGCGCTTGCTGCTGCACCGTGTGATTCTGTGCAACGCCCTGTTGTGAGACTGCAGGTGGATTTGCCATGCCTGCTCCCATTCCTTGGCTACTCTGCCACATGCCTTGACTTCTGCACGTGCGCGCCAAATGCCCTGTCATTACGCAGAGCCAACAAACTGGTGGTGGTCAGATCATTTGCCATTTAACATCTCTTGGTTACCATTTTGCATGTTTTGAAAGCCTCCTTGATTACTTTGGAAACATCCCTGATTGCTCTGCCATCCTCTTCCCTAAATCCTCTTCCCCTCGGGTGAAATCCTACGTTACCCTGGTTATTCTGTTGCGGGTTAACCACCTCCTGAATGTTTTGTTCAGCTGTGTTAGTTAGCATAGCTCCTTCAAGAGCATACTTTGATAATTTCTTTTGCACCAGCTTCGCCTCCTCACCCTTTCGAGTTGCCTCTTTTTTCCAATTCTTTTCTTGAAACAGTCTACAGTAATGTGCGATAGTCAACTGTATTTCAGCTCAAGGTTTAGCCTCAACTCCTACCAATTTCTTAAGCTGTTTCTGCACTGGTTCTGGCAATCCTTGGCACAACATGTGATAGAATACGGGTATAGATTTTGTCCAAGATTCATGTGTTTCGAGCACCCACGCGTCTTGGAAATTCTGGATATAAATTAACGGATCTTCCGACTCCTTCATTTTTCGAGTCATTATAGCTCCCATATCGGAAGTGTCTGGGTAAAGCACTCGTAGCGCTTTCCATACTGCTGCTCTGCAATTGTTAAATGGTACTCCGTCATGCGCGTTATTAATAGTAGTTACACCAGGGTAGCCTGCCCGTGTCCACACATCGTCTGCTCTCTCACCAAGTATGGCGATCAGGAGACCTTTAATGTCCCCTATAGCTAGCGTGTTTCCTCCTGTCATTTTCTCGAACTCATGTATCCATTTTCTGGCTCCCGATGTCAGCATTGGAAGCTTTTTTTCAGATTTTCTCGTTCCATGTGTGGCCATGGAATATATTGAGGTCTTGCTCCCCCTTTTCTAGTAGCGGAAATTGGAATGCACAGCCTTCTTTCTCTTCTTTCATAGCTCTCCTGTCTATCGCACTGTAATATTCCCTCATCGCCGTTTACCTGGCAATGTCCTCAATCCGTCTACATAGGCTGGTGACGATACCCCCCTCTGACCATGGGGTGTTCCTTCATGCCGGTCAGACTGTGCGGCAGACTCTGATGCCCTCAGTGCGGACTCGCTAGTGTCTGACCATCGTACTCCACTTTCCCTTAGGAGTCATCTTTCGTGCCGTCTCCCTTCTTCATTTGCCTCACCCTCCTCCTCTTCGGAGTCAGACATTGGTTGTTCCCAATTCACGCAACTCCTTGTGTCATCATCGTTTCTACTGATTTCTAATCTATCCAGGGACAGTTTCTTACCCCCACTACTTCGGGTGACATCCTCCATGTCATATAGCTGAGTGCTTTCCAGGCGCTCGTCCTCCCCCTCCTCTTGGTGTAATTGTTCTAGCCCCATTTCATCATATATTTTATCGATCGTTTCCCCGATTCTTCTGGTGTCAAAGTCATCTTCAATATTTGCCCTAGGTGTATCTGGTACTGAATCGTATGCAGGGAAGAATTCTTCAATGTCTTCACAGTCTACAACTGGATCGGGTTTCTTGACTTCCCTCTCCAAATATTCGAGATTGCGTGCCATCTGTCTACGTTTACGTTCGATATCATCATCAAATTCTTTGCGCTTCCTCGCCTCTTCTCTGACCATATCTTCTTCCCTTCTCTTTTCAGTTCTACATTCATCTGCTTTTCATATTTCCTCATCTCTTCATCTCCTTAGCCTTTTTTTAGGTACTCTTTGCTCTTCTTCCAAACTTTGCTGTTTCTGTCTGTCTTGGTCATAGGCTGCTCTCTGTTTGCGATCAAGCTGCTTTTCTTGCTCTTCGCGATATAGCTGTTCTCGCCTCAGCCTATCCTTCCTTCTTATCCTTTCATCCCTTAACTCCTTTTCTTTCTCCTTTCTCTGTGCCTCATCTAACCTCTCTTTAGGTTTCACTGCATCACTTCCTTTTCCATCAAATTTCAATAAAATGTTGTCCCCCCCATCCACTCGTCCTTTGTTAATGCTATCTCATCAGTTCTGTCTTCACTTCCTTTCCATTTATTTCCCTCTCTTTCCTTATCGGAGATGCACTTGTCTGTGCTTGATCCTTTCTTTCATCATTACGTCTACACTTGTCCCTCGGGTCTGCGGAGGCAAGATTCTTGTCCTTATCCATCCCTTGATTTTCGTCACTACTTTATGTAGGTGACTCATAAGTGGGGTTGCTGTACCCTGTGGCTGCTTTAAGCTCCCTTAATGGGTAGAGTCCCTCAGCCTTACTTTCTTCGGTTTGGGTTTCAGGCGGTGCAGGTGGCGCGGTAGGCGTCTCACCCACCCTCTGTGCATACATTTAATATCCAATCTGCAGGTGGCTCTTCCTCCTTTGACTGTTCAAACATTTTCCCGAGTTCTAGAACAGCAAGGCTTTCTCTAGTTTCTTGCCTGTATATGTGGCATGCAAATAAGTCGTCATATGTTGTAAAACAGCTTTGGATAAAGACCCATTTTGTGGCCACTGCATAAACATCTTGTGGGCGGTACCCTTAACCCATTCGGTGCTATATTTCTTAAGCTTGGGTGCGTGTTTCGGCATTTGCTTACATAAGTGCGCTAATGGAGTAATGTCTTCCATGCTTAAATCTGTTCTCGTTCCTCTTATACAACACTTTTCAATGCTTTCATGCAACCTTAACACTTCCAACAATATGAGCAAGCACCAAACACTGCAAGCTCCAATCCAATTTTTTCCTCCAAAATCTTTTATATGACCAATTTACTCAAAAACATCAATTCGTGTGCGATTCCATCTCAACTATCGAATCGTGCCAAACCTTAATAAATTTTCCAAAAACAAAAAGAAATTTCTTTCACATGTGACGGCACAACAGAACATGTAAAACAGACACTTAACAGACTAGACAGACACCAGCTGCACACAAATATCTCTGCCTCTAATCATTACCCCTACATGGAGTTTAAATGAACTCCATTCACAACGTCTTTAAACGTGGTGGTAGCCTAGTTGTTCCCTATTATCTGGGACTCTGAGTTCACGTTTCTTGTGATCGCTATATTAAAGTGCAGGAATAAGGCATATCCTCTTCTCAGGTGTCCGCCCTGAGTTCACCTGAGTCATTATCCCCTTATATATATATATACAGTCTTCTCTACTTCTGACTATTTTGTTTTCCCTCCTCCTCCGTTACCTTTTCCTGTTACTTGCCAAAGCACTACATTTTTTATTTCACTCACCGTTCGCATCGTTCCTCTCTGGACCCTCGGGGTCACCGCCTCTGTTACCGCCTCCTTCAGACTTTCGCCTGATCCACTGCCCGTAGGAATGGGAAGGGATATGGTTTTTTTTAAAAAGGGGTCCCTTCAGGCCCCACTGCAGTTTTGGATCAATTACACTACCATTGTCCACGGGAAGCTTCACAGTCTACTCAGCGGAATGGCGAAGGACTTGTGATATTGCCGAAGACCTAGAGTTACTTTGTGTCGATGGTCAATAGGTGTCTTATCTTAATCAATAATCAATAATCAATGGTTTCCATACTCTGCTACCAAGTGTAAACGAGTGCGAGTGACCCCTGACCGGCCCATAGAATCAGAGCTCGCTCTTGAATACTTTAAGATGAGATAGCTGCACCTTGAGGTGGATGTGGGTACAGGTTTCTTACTCCAACACCAATCAATAAGGACAACTCAATGGTTTTGCAAAGGGGAGTCTGTTTAATGACCAGTACAAAAAACAGGGAAACATGGAGATCAACAATGGTGCGATGGGCGATCTCGCTTCAACTCCCCCAATCTTCATTCAAACAGCACCAGTTATACTCAAAATTCGTCATCATTGACGTGTTACACTCATAAGTTTGTCATACAATTCTATTGGTTGGAAAAGGTAACTTAAGTATAGGTTCTATATCTATATGTGGTAACGGAGTGTAAGGATTGGATAACTCTTATCTGGTGGGTGTCTACACCCTTCCCTCTAACATTACTCATTAAACATCACTAAAATGACAACGTCTCTTTGGTTCTACTCGCTATAGGACCCTAGATTATTTGGTCCACTGTGATTGGGTTGGCTACACCCCAAGCATAAATCTCCACTTTAATTAGCAGCATGCAGAATGGACACTCAGATACAGTATGCCCCAAGATTCACCCAGCCTTCCTTCCATTAATCAGCACTTTAGCGCTATGTGTCAATTAGTTGGCTGTGTTTGGCCTCGAAACTGTAGCTTCTTGTCAGGAAAAGTTATGGTATCTTCTGCTTTGGGTGACATCAGACGTTGGTACCTCTTCGCGCTTGGTTGGTCACGTGTTAGCACACCGTGAATCTACTTCGTTTTCCTTCTATTTGTGCATTTAATTCTCATTTTCGGCCGCTACCTGCCTGGGCCTCCTTATCTCGAACTTCATGGGGTAGGCTGCTCTGCTCTTAAGTTTCGATTCTCTGAAGTTACTATCCACCTTCCCTTCTTGTTTTGACCTCTATTTCCCAGGCACGGCCTGCTCCTTGCTGAGTTTTGATTCTGCCGTCTTTCTTCTTGTTTTAGCTGGAATACGAATCCTGGCCTGTTTGACCTCTAGTAACCTGGGTTAATTCTGCTTTTGTATAAAGTGGATTCACACTTATATAATGTGCTTCATTGAGGTATATATATAGTGGGCACTTGCCGCTCTATTCTTCTACTAAGCATAGCAAGCCGCACTGTTTTCTTAGCTTCTTGCGTTACAAGCATGTGTACAGGCGTTAGCTGGTTGAATGTTTTCATCCTGCTTTACAGTTTAAGTTTCTATATGTTTCAACATTGTGCTTCCTTCTAAGTTCATGATATCCTTATTCATGATATTTTGTCTTTGAGTGTCATCTTTTGGTTGTCATTTCGTTCATCTGTGAGTCTGTCCGGGACCTTGCCACGTCACCATTCGTCTTCAATTAACGTCTTTTGGGTTTCTTCTGGGACAGTGTTTAAGCACCCTTCATTTTGTGTCATTTGCTGGTATGGTTGTCTCAATGGATGGTTGGTTGTCTGGTTATTGGTACTTCAATAGGTATTGCTCTTCTGATGGGCACTGGGCAGAGCCCTAACGCGGCTCTCTGCTGGTTTATTTGCTCATCATACATCACATATCTCAGTGTGAACATTCCTGGTACTTCAAATTGGGCGACTGGAGTGCAGGTTGTATTTGGGACCTCCTCTACAAAGGATGCACTGCCCCACAGGCATTTTTCTTGTGGTGGCAGGAGCAGAAACGGAGGATGCTGTAGAGGAACTCAACCTACTACTTTTATCGCAGGGGACAACCCTCCGAATTGCCACCTTGTGGAATGACCTTAGATATCCCCGCATGGAAGTGATCCCATAATTGTACAAACCCGGTTTGCCATGACTGACCTCAAAGTTGCACTCAGTGCAGCGCATCTTGTGTGCATGAGCCTTGGGTACCCCTCCAATGGTGGTAAACAGCCTCCACACCCAAGATTCACAGTGGCTGGCAGTAGTAGGGACTTCCACTACCTCAACCTCGCCATCCTCTTCATCACTCTGTGCATCTCCACGCCTATTCCCCTCTCCAGGCCCTTGGGAAGGTGGTGGTGGTGGTGGAGTGGGTGGGGGTGGAGCTGGGGCAGAACTAGCACCAGCAGCAGCCATGGTTGCCATCTCATATGTCTCAGGAAGGACAGCAAAGTCAGCAATCTGCAGACAGGTTCAATCCAGAAAATGTGGAGCAGTGTGTCCTGGAACTCCAAAAACAGAATGAGAAGCAGCTCTGGGGTGTGGCCTTTTGTAGGGGTGCTGGGGACCACTTCGTGGATAGCCGCGCTGTCCGCGGACACTTCTGACACCAGAGAGGGCTCAAAAAGTTCCAAAAAGTATCCAGATTGCTAGGGACATGGTCTGGGACATGTGCAAGGGTGAAGTTTCACAGTACAATACCTTGGATTGCTTAAAAAAGCACTTTTTGGGTGTCCGGGGACCCAGACTGTGGTCGCGGACACGGACCCATGCTTAGCGTGGGTGCCTTCACATTTTGACGTTGCAGACACGTCCGCGAATGGGATGGCTGTCTGTAGGACAGCTATTGCGTGGGATTGGTTATAAGCATGCGTACTGGTGTTCTACGGATAGAGTTTGGGTCCCTGAACGAATTAAAAGTGCAACACACATGCGGCGGACAGTTACGGACAGGCGCAATGTTCGTAGGACCTGGAGGGTGAGATGGGCATGCGCACAAGTGTCCGACGGACAGGATTTGGGTCCCCAAACTATTTAAATGTGTGTCAAACCTTTGCAGACATACGGATGGGTTGTGTGTTCTAAGGACACCTCCATTTTGATTGCGGACAACACGACCAGGCAGAGTGTCCTTAGAACACCCTCATTTTGCCGAATTGCGGACAGGCGGATGGGTTATATGTCCTACGGACACCCCCATTTTGTTTTGCAGACCGTGTGAACAGACATACTGTCCTAAGGACACCCCCATTTTAGATAATTGCAGACATCCAAGACGGCCGCGCCGTCCGCTGACACCCTAACAGCCTAAAAAAACACAGAGAAATATAGGAACAGTATACATAATACTTTATTATTGTACAAACATATAGAAATTATGAAAGAGAAGGGGAAGCAGAAATGCAGACATATACAGGGGAATTAGGGTGTTCTACATATTGGATGGTAGGGGAGGAAGGAATTGACGTATCATCATAATGTTTTTGGTGATGGGGATTTTTTGGGGATGGTTGACTGGGACATGGAGAAGGGGTACAGGTGCACGTGGGACAGTGATATTGAATTTTTTCCATGATATAGTTTTCTACAAATTTCTTCAAAATAATTAAATTGGTCATTAATTGATCCATTTTTTGTCCTAAACGCTGTAGATGATTTTCCACAGTGTCTGTTTGTTGTTCCATTAGTACATGAAGTACTGTTTCAGTATTTTTCTTATTTTATGTATGTTCTGTTAAAGAAAAGAAAATGTGTTAGGTACATATTAAATAGTGTGTATTACTGGGCTTACTTTGAAAGCTGCAGTGTCTACCATTAGTATCACTGTTTTCACTCATTTCATCCCGGGCAAAATGTTCTTCAAGCCAATCCAGAGTGCAAGTCATTTCTGTGTAAAAAAAAGATACATTATTTTTTAGTGTATCCTACAAAATAAAGTTTATAACTATAGGAATTAATGTCGTGTACTTACCAGTTTGTTTTTCAGTGTTTCTGTTACTATTTTGTAGGTGTGCTCTTGATATTTGTTGCACAGTTTCTGTATAAAGTATCAGTGAGGTAATTCTGCTGGAGGCATATGTTATTTATTTTTTTGGTATGTTCCATTATGTTTCATATGCTATGTAATTGGACTGTAGGTGTCTTACAGTTCATACTTCTTATTTATTGTTTAATGTAATTTATTTATATGCTGCTCTTTGAACATGTTCAGTGTGTTTGTTGTATGATACAACAATTTCAGATACCCCCTGATTCTTTGGACAGTGTTGATGTTGACCGAGTCCGTCCGCGGACATTCGCATGGTCCGTGGACATTTCAGCCACTAGCATGGGACAAGGGGGTTCAGTATGTTGCATGGTATATCTATATAAATTTATGTTATTTTTGTAAAAACCTATGAAATTCATAATATCTATATCTATTTTCAGTGAAAAAATGTGTTTAAGGGATGTTATGGTTCAGTTGCGCTACTAAAAACCTTTGAAATTCAGTGAAAAAATGTTGTTAAAGGGACGTTATGGTTACAAGTAAAAACGAAAACCCCCTGAAATTCGCCAGTTATGGTAAGCTAAGCAACCATAACTCGCGCCACCACCGTGCACTGCTAAGACTAACACCCAGAACATCAAAGATGACACCAAAAATGTCATTGATGACATCACTGATGACATCACATGTCTGGCTCCCTCTTTTCTTGTTCACTGACATATCTACGCCAGGTGGCTTTCTTCACTGTCAGTCAGGAATTAAAAAAGTAAAAAGTACTATATTTGTAGACCTTACCCTTCTCATATGTTCTTACACTACTTTCCTTAGGGTTCAGTCACATCATATGATACATATACATAGGGGAAGAAGGAACCCTGAAACACAGGAATATTTTCTGTGCGTGAAGTTAATTAGTTAGGTTATAAACACTTTCTGGTAATACTGCAATTTTTGATGTAATCTTTGATGTCCTGGGGGTTAGTCTTAGCAGTGCACCATGGTGGCATGAGTTATGGTTGCTTAGCTTACCATAACTGCCGAATTTCAGGGGGTTTTTCGGCTTTACTTGTAACCATAACGTCCCTTTAACAAAGTTTTTTCCCTGAATTTCATAGGTTTTTAGTAGCGCAACTTAACCATAATGTCCCTTTAACAAAGTTTTTTCCCTGAATTTCATAGGTTTTTATTAGCGCAACCTAACCATAACGTCCCATTAACAACATGTCTTCACTGAATTTTATAGGTTTTTTAGTAGCTCAACTTAACCATAATGTCTCTTTAACAACATTTTTTCACTGGATATATATATATATATATATATATATATATATATATATATATATATATATATATATATATATATATATGTATAATATATATATATATATTATATATATATATTACACAGCGCACAGTAGTGGCCGTGTAGTTATGGAGTTATGGTTAAGTTGCTAAATCCATAGGAAGACCTCTTTTTGGGTGGCTTATAATTTCACTCCCCCTGGATGAATCCTCACCAAACTTTGCAAAAAAAAGTATATGGCCCGCTCTGCAATTTTTTGCAAAGTTTGGTGAGGTTTCGTTAAGGGGTGAAAAGTTATAAGGGGGCTTCCAATTTCTTTTTCCATAGACTGAATGAAGAAAACCTTGTTCATGCCTACAGCCCAAACCGCTGGACAGATTTTCACCAAATTTGCGGCAGGAGCGGCGGTTTGTTTCTGAAAGCGTGCTTTCATAGATTTGGTGGAAATCCATCCATTAGTTTTTGTTTAAAACAACCTAAAAGTAGGTCCAAAATAATGTGTGATATCTGCCTTCGGTCTGTGGACCCATTTCCCTGTTCGGTGCGCAGACAGGGCTCCGATTGTCTTAGTAGGCAACGTGGTGTCCACAGACATCGGACGTTCCCACCGATTGGATGGTGAAAAGCGCCAAGTGCGTCAGATTTTTGGAAATGTCCGCCATCTTGGATTCGCGGACAGCGGTTGGTGTCCACGGACATCACGGTAAAAACTTATTAAAAAACACAACATTGCACTTGTAAAATTTATCAAATAATCTCTGGGGAGCTGAGAGGTGATGAGGATGGGATGGGAAGCCATTTGTTTAATCTACACTTAAGTTGGAAAACTGATAATAGATCTATACATAAATGTTTTTCTAAGTTTGGTGGGATCTTGTCAAGAGGGGGAAAAATAAGAGGGGGTCCCAAAATATTGCAAAGGCTTATAAATGTGGTGCCATTTGATGTATCTACAGAAATGTTTGCAAATAGATTATAGATCTAGATATAAATGTTTTTGCAATATTTGGTGGGATTTTGTCAAGAAGGGACAAAATTAGATGGGGGTCCCAAAATATTGTAAAGGCTTATAAATGTGGTGCAATTTGACGAATTGACACAAAAGTCTGCAAAAGGATTTTAGATCTAGATACATTTTTTTGTAAAGTCTGAATGGATTTTGTCAAGTGGGGGCTAAGTTACATGACTATTGTATGTGCATACATTTTACACTTTTGAAAAAATAAAACATGGGTGGTTTCCAGAAAACCTTTGTATGGAGCATTGGCAAGGACCTTAAAGCATGGTTTTTCAAATGTGCACGTGTTTTATTTTTTGAAAAGAGTCATAATGTAGGTACAAAAAATAGTGATATTCCTTTGTGTCTGAGGTGTAGCCTGTGGCCATGGGCAGTGGCCACATTGTCTGGGTCATGGAATAAGGTCATGATCCGGACAATATGGCTACTGCCATGACCACGAGGGACAACACATGGGGTTGAAGTGGCCATGTACACCTGAGAACGGCTTTGTGGTAAAGTTATTCGAAAGTGGGATAGCTTTGAAAGGGAAGAAAAATGTGCTTGTGGTAATATGGTCATAGGGTTCTCTCTTTGCCTTCTGCAGGCTGCCATGGAAAGAGAAGATGGGCCCTGTATTAACCTTGCCTTCCCTTTCCATGGTTGCCATTTTGGAAAAGGATTTTCATTCCTACACCGGGATGCCTCAGGCATCCCGATGTAGGAAAGAAAATAAAAATGTTTTAGCACCTTCCCGCTTTGGGAACCTGGGGTGCTAATGGCCTTCATCCCCAATTGCAGCGGCTGGAATGGGGAATAATGGGCCGGAGACCTCGTTATCCACCCTCGCTTCACTTGAGCTGATAACTTGGGCTGCCAGTCTAGTATGCACTGTTCTTAATGAGTCTATATACTTTACTGAGAAATGTTAAGTAGATGGGGTCTACGTTTTATTTTAGTTTTATTTTTTAACTGTGAAAGGTGGTTCCCAAAGGAACATTTATTTTGTTTTTTTTTTATGTATTTACTTTTTTGGCAGGAGAGCTTAGAACGAAAGGTGGGGAGGGAAAAGAGGGAAGGGGCACCATCGCTAACATGGAGGGGCAGGTGGACAGGGGAAGATGTTGCACATGTGTTGCTTCTAAGGTAGGGAGCAGTGTTTCTCATGCTCCTTAATTACTGCTTCAAAAGCACTTCGAAGTTGCTTCTCTCTGTAGAATGATGTGTTGTAGTATATACAGAGGACTGTTGTCTTTAAAAAATATGGTTCAACAGCATCTTTTATTGCTTGCAAGGCAGCTGGTGGGATTTTGTGTCCCACAGAAGTAGGCAGTGTGGTTACAGTATTGGATGAGGTGGAGGAAGAATGCCTCCTATTTGCTAACAACGGAACAACCTTTCTTAGAGCATTGCAGTCATTGGATTTGGCGTGGCAGCACATAGAGGTGGTCCCGTAGGAGTACTGTCCGGGGAGTCTGCAACTGAGTACAAAGTTGCACTCAGTGCATTTCACTTTGGCAGCTTTAGCCTTTGGTACATTCCCAAGTGGTAAAGAACTCCCACATCCATGAGTCTCTCTGGATGCTAGAGGTGGGCACTTCCTCTACCTTATCTTCTTGGTTCGCTTCATTGTCTTCGGATGTACTGCACTTTTTTTGTTGTGAAGGTCCTCCAGCTGGTGGTGGTGGCTCTTGGGGAGGAGGAATGGCAATAGGTGATGCCATTTTTAAGATAAATAGCAGTTTTTATAAAATTCTTCCATGTATGCACTGCGTACTAGATTGTTGATGGATAATGAGTAAGAATAGGTGTAGGTGCTGTCCAAGGGAAATTTTGAAGTTGAAAGTTCCTAGATCAGTAGAAAATGCAGTTCCGAACTGTCCATGAAGCATGGATCTGACCGCGAAGTGCCGATGCGTTCTCGACAAGTCTTCATACCGTGCTCCAGCGTATGGTCACGTGGCACTGTCTGGAATGTCCACGATGAAGTCAGATGTTCGTGGACGTCTACGGACGCAAAATCAGTTGAAAAAGTTGCAAAACGTGTATAGAAGTGTTAAAAATGATGCTAGAAGGTGGGAAATGGCACAGTTCTAAGTTGAAACTTTGTAAATTGCACACAAATGTTGCTATATTGGGTTAGTATGATATTAGTATGTTGTAGGAAAATAGCATGCACTGGTAAAAAGCCATGAAATTCACTGAAAGAACTTTGTTAAAGGGATGTCATGTTTAGGTTGCACTAATAAAAACCTATGAAATTCATTTAAAAAACTTTATTAAATGGACATTATGGTTACAAGTAAAACCGAAAAACCTCAGAAATTCGCCAGTTATGGTAAGTTAAGCAATTATAACTCGCGCCACCACCGTGCACTGCTAAGACTAACACCCAGGACATCAAAGATGACATCACATGTGAAATTAATTTGAAAACTCCCTACAAGGGGTTGTGTTTATAATGTTGGTAACAAGATGTCAGGGGTGATTGGGAGACCTATCATGAACTACTTAATGTATTAAAGAATGTACTCATCTATACAACATTGTATTGGAGTGTTGTTGTTAATACAGGAACCTAATCATATATAAACATAGGCAATGGCTGCAGCATGCACCATAGAAGTACAATATTTGTAATCTTGTAAATTTGGAAAGTACAATAATGTATGCTACCATATGCAAGTTTGGAGTAATGTTAAACAAGTAATAACTAGCTAACAATTCAAGACTTACTACACTTGTGCTAGTATATATAAAGAACCACAATGCATACAAATCAGAGGCACATACAGGGAAACTAAAGTAAGGAAGAAAGAAACAGCTTCATCAGAAAATGTTAATAAAATTAAAGTTTATCTTCATGTATACAAATGAATTGTGTGTGAGGCCTGCTTATTTCCCCATATATGTGCACCATTAGCTGAGACTAAACCCTAAGGAACGTACTTTACAAATATATAATACGGTTGACATCGAGATATATGGCACCTTTTCAATTTTAATATTCTGACTTTCAATGAACAAAACCATCTGGCCTATATATGTAAGTGAACAAAAACAAGTGGGCCAATATGTGATGTCATCAGTGATGTCATCAATGACATTTCTGATCTCATCTTAGATGTCCTGGGTGTTAGTTTAGCAGTGCACGGTGGCGAGGTTTTTTGGTTTTACTTGTAACCATAACGTCCCTTTAATAAAGTTTTATCAATGAATTTCATACGTTTTTATTAGTGCAACTTAACCATAACATCCTTTTAACAAAGTTTTTGATATTTAGATATTTATATATATATATAGATAGATATTATATATAATCAGTTAAACATGGTGCTTTATGCTTTATAAAATATAGCCCAAGGTAAAAATAAAAATAAAAATGTCACTGTATGAACTATAACCAAATAAAAAAAAAGATTTAGATTAAATCTGGCACTCGTAAAAAAATATATCAGCAAACATGAATTCTGCAGTTAAACATATCCCTGTTATACAATCCAATCCAAATGAACTCATTGCCCAAAAAAACACATCCCTTACTCAAATATTTAATTTGCCGGACCCCTCATTCATCTGGAAATGTTACAATGTAATTACTGATGTCATGACTGACGCCACTAATAACCTCAACTAAACTGAGTTTTGTATGATTTCAACATTTTACAGCAAGACCACTGAGTAGTGTTTTATACCAACTTAACCAAAAGATGTGTATATGTGTTTGTGAATGTTTCCCTGAACGTTAGAGGATGCATAAACCCTGCCTCTAAAAAGTCACGTGAACACTTTGTACCCTGATGCTGATACTGCACACTGTACATGTCCCAGCTAGTGATCAGTAAAAAGCACGATTTCATGATACAAAAGAAGGAAAGTCAATAAAATCAAATACAATATATATATATATATATATATATATATATATATATATATATATATATATAGGAGTAGGAGTGTTCTGTGTGTTCAGAACCCTGGTGGATGCTGACTGGCCTCCTACTGCTGCAAGGAGCCTTTTTTCCAGTTTCATTGTTTGTGGAGGCGGAGACTTTAAAATCCTACTCTCCGATGCGGAGTGTCGCGGAGTGAGTAGGATTGTTCTGTGTGTTCAGTGGGTTATGTGGGGGCATGGGAGAAACGCTCCTGCATTTTGACCCGTGCTCACTTGGAACTTCGCTTAGAAAACTTGCAGCTTTGCAACTCGAAATCTGAAGTTTGGAAAACAATGGAGGCGGGGCTGACGCGGCTTCAGCTAAAGCGCAGTGAATCAGTGCCAGCGTTTATGGAGAGTCTGCACAAAGGAATGCCTCCACCTAGCCGAGAGCCCTACCGTGAGCAAGTAAGTAGCAGCGCGAAAGAAATGGATGCTGATATCAAAAGCACGGCAATGTGGTGCGAAAAGGATTTATGCACTTTGGACTTGCCAAAACAGAATGTGCATAGTATGGCTGTCGGTATGACTGGCAGAACACAAGATGAATTACAAGTTGATGATTTACAGGTTGAATTAAGAATGACAGCCTCGTTTGAAACAGCAAAATCCGGAATGCCGGAAATAGAAGGCAGACTCGGCAGCCCAAGCGAGCCTATTAAGACTGCAAAAAATGATTGTGATATCTGCCCTGGTAAAAGCGACTCCAGGGGAGTCGCAGAAATGGTAGATGAAAGACAATTTGTATACGCTGTGAGTGGCTGCGAGGATAATGAGGCAGCGGCGATACCAAAGCTTAAAAATCAGTGGACGTCTACGAGCTCTGAAAGCCATGTGACTGTAGACTCAAGTAATATAAGACCTAAAAAATCCAGCTAGTGCGAGAAGGAAAAGATACAATATAATTACAATGTAGCAGAGAAACCCCTCTCAGATGCTTATGAGGAGGACGTGGCTCCCAGGCTTTCCTGTAAAGGGGATATCAGAAACAATGCACCACATGGCAGCACAACTGAAGGCGAGCTCCCAGACGTGAGAGCCAGTGTCAACCTATTCGACTCTGAGATAGTTGTGGAGCATCCTGGACAGGACAGGAATGCACATGAACCAGATAATTCAGAGTTGTCCAGTGCAAAACTAAATGAAAGACGAAACTTTGTGGCGGTTGCGGACCAATTATTAAAGAACTTGATACAACTTAACAGAAGAATAAATAACTCAAATGAAGAGTCTGCAACTAAACGATTGAACCTTACAAATGCTACAAACGTTAAAGAAACAAACAGACAACCGAGTAGTCTGTCATCAATTATCCAGCCGTACGGTGATCCCTCAAAAGAAAAAGTAAATGATGACGCTCTGGGCAAACAATCGCAGAGAAAACATCAGTTGAAACGAAGAAGGACTGATTATAGTCCAACTCCTAATGTAGCATGTTCACAAAAAAGATTACCCCGGAATGAAACAGATAGACCAACTTCAAATTTGAGCCCTACAAAAAGGAATGACTCTACAAGTCATTGGAAGGTCTCTGATTCGTCAACTGATAGCTCGACATGAGAAGTGTCGATTAGCTACTCTTCTCAACGGCAGAGAAACTACAATTTTATGAGAATGCCTCCTTCAAGAATCCAGAAAAAACGTAACCAAGAGAAGAATTCAAATGAGGCGGATAAACAGCCAATTGAACTGATTATAAATGAGCTGAAGCTTATTTTAATGTCGGCAACAACGATTGCAACAGCCCCACTTGTTTAAATGTATGAGCAGTTTTGCAAGAGTTATCGAGACGAAAACACTCTCATTGCACTAGTAAATGCAAAAATGTCAAAAGTAGAGACAGACATGGATGACCTGAAGATGCAAATTCGAAAAGACAAATAAAAAGATGATATCACTGCAAACATCCTGAAAGAAGCCCTGAAGAATTCAGGGACGATAAAAGGCTTGTAGTCGAGGTAGCCAAAGAGGCCTTGGCTATTCTATGAAGAAACAATAATGGTAAGGCACACATAGATTTCTGAAATGCAGACATGGAGTGGAGAAGTAGATCCGCTGAGAAAGCAAGTCTTGAAGCTAAATCAAAAAATAGTGCAATTAATAATCTGGAGTATGTAACTGATAAACAAGAAGGAGAGAGACGGGCCCATCAGCAGAGTGCCCATGAACAAAACTCAAAAGGCACAATACCTAAATTGGCCGAAAAAGAAACTGTACAAACAGGTGATCTAGCTCTGCCCTCAACATCAAGTGTTGCTGATGGATGTATAAGTGATCCCACAGAGTCATAAAATCTAACACAGCACTGCCAAAGTGAAAGACGCTCCGGCTACTGGTATGCCTATACTTGAAGGTGCTACCAAAAGCGGCAAGATAACAGGGCAGGGCCAAGATTCGGCATTGAAAGATAATGATAAAGAAGAAAACACAGAAAGGTCATCTACTCAATTTTTGACAAAGAAAAAAAAATCCCTAACATTGCCAATGGGACTCGAAAATGTACAGTTAAAAGGAATGAAGTGCAAAAAAACCCCCAAAAATATGAAGAGAATAACTGATTGTGATGAGGATTCTCGTGATAACACACAGTCTGAAAATGAGTGTGATAAATCAGCCTCATATATGGAGGAAGTGGTGGAACTGACAGACTCACCTACGAGCCCAGTCGAATCAGTTAAAACTTGGAAAAGAGTGTTCTCCAGGACTACCCCTGAAAGCAGAAATAGATGCGACCTAAGACCTCAGAAGACCAACTCAGAGGTACAAAACAAATTTAGAATGACAGAAGATCACAGGGAGAAAAGTATAATTAAGGACACTCAAGAACTGAAAGAGGCCGAGCTGAAGATGATTAGAGAGAAATCAGTCATGTTTAAAGAAGCAGAAAAGAATCGGTTTGAGGCAAAAATACCTGCAAAGGAGCCAAATAAAAAAATCAAGCCAAAGTGGGAGGAGAATGAGACCTGGATATTTGATAATCGGATAAAGGACCAACCAACAGAACTACAGAATAAAAACAAGGCAGGTGTGAGGATTGTACTTGAAAGAACCAGACCTGAGAATAATGGCCTGGTTCTGAATAGATACAATGTCCTACAGCTTTTAAAACATCTGCCTGAAACGAGACAAATATTGACCTCTGACTTAAAAACAGTGCAATTTATCAATGAGGGAATCCTAGATAGAGTGTTGTTGCCTATTCACTCGAGAATTTTTAGAGACATCATAATGGAAAATGCCTCTGAATTATGGAACCTAGGCTTTAAAGTGCAAGGTGTTTCATCAAATACCCTTGAAGACTCTAGAGTCAGAACACAGCTAGAAGGAAAAGAACAAACAGTGAAAAGGTTGATTGGTCCAAGAATAGGACGAATTGTGGATCCAAAAGAAACAGACCGCAAGGGAAATAGAAACATGGAAACCGACATCGACCAGAATGAATGTGTGGAATTTACCACCTCAAAAAAACCTGTAAAATCACAATTGAAAGCCAGAAGCAGGATAAGAACAGTGCCAGTTCCAGAGTGACAAGTAAAGACAAGCACACAGGAGATGAAAATTGGAGTTGGATTGTAGGCGCCTTAAATACCAAAAAAAGATAGTTAACAATTGGTAAAAAAAAGAAGTAGGAGCCACTAAAATGGGGAGTTGGAATGCATGTGGCTTCGGTCATTTGATCGAGGAATCAAGAGATCTGCTGCTACCCTTGGATATCATCTGTCTACAGGAGACGTGGATGAAGTCCCCACCAATTGTAGACAGATATGATCTAGCCTTTAACCCAACCATAACACAAGAAAAAGGACCCCCTATGTCTGGACTAATTACTCTGATTAAAAGACAAAGTGGTTTCAAATTGGCGAAACAATGAATCTATCTCCCTATGTTCAGAAAACCATTATTGAAAAGAAAAGCAATGAAGTAAATGCTAAGTTTAAACTACACCTAGTAAACATTTATTGGCAACACAAAGCAACAGGAAAGATGGCGTTTCTTGAGCAGATATGCGACCTTCTAGACAACATAAGCACCTGCGAGCCAAATGCTTACATTTTGATGTGTGGCGATTTTAACATGGATCTCATAGATGGAAAATTGAATTAAAAAAACGCTTGCCACAATGATAAGCTACAAATATCAGTGTTGGAGGAATTAGACGCTGAAGTATGGACATCTTGAATGGGAACATACTGGGTGATATCTCTCCTAATGCCACATGGGAGCATGAAAACCAGAAGTCTATTTTGGATTATTTCGTCTCTTCAAGCAATATGACAATTAAGATCAATGAAATGAAAGTTGTGAAAAGGACTGAAAGTGATCACAATCTCCTGAAAATTGTGTTTAATGATGATATTGTCAATTCAAGGACTATCTGAAAGCAAGCGTTAGATGTCGAACCTAGTGGTGATCGACTACGAATGACAGGCCAAAATATAAACGGTATTACCTTTGCTCTAGGTAACCTAAACAGAGAAAAAGTAGATCAAAGTATTGAATATAAAGAAGTGCTCCAAATTTATAAAATTCAAACTAATGGCAAAGTGGGGGCAGCACTAAGAAAACATGTTTACGACATAAATGTTGTGCATAAAAAAAGATAATTGAGAAAGAACCTGAGAGATTTAGACTCATCTCCTCTGGCCAGAGACGAAATGGTTAAGAGAAAAAGGAAGTTGAAGATGCAGTATAAAAACTGGCTAAAATGGTATAGAGTCACGCTTGAACAAAATGATGCAGAACATATGATGCGATGCCTCGCCCAAAGAAATTCCAGCGATTTTTGGGCAGCTATAAATGAAATCCACATACCCCAAAATGACAGTCTATGTAACAAAGTAACAGAGGAGAGGTGGCCCAAGCACTACAGTGTGCTATTTCAAAAGCAAAAGTGAAGTGAAACTCATGAAGATGCTAAAGAAGAGAAGTGGAACTTGCAAATAACTAAGGAAGACATATATGAAAATATCAAAAAACGGAGTGCTTCTCGCGCTCCAGAGCCCGATGGGCTTACGAACTTCATACTGAACAAAAATCCTGAGTAATGGACAGAATTTTGCTATAAGCTATTTCAGATCATAATTAAAGAAGGCAGAATTCCACAGACATGGAAAAATGCTATAATCGTCCCAATCTTTAAAAAAGGCTGCAAGCAAGATCCAAAAAACTATAGACCCATCGCTTTGCTGGATGTGGTAGGAAAAATCTTTGCGACCTAACTATAAATCAGATTAACATCCTGGATCAAGCCAGCGGATGTAGCGGGTAAGAGACAAGCAGGTTTTATCAAAGGTGTAGGGCATGGGCTAAATCTGTTCATTTTAAACATCTTAAAAATGGATGCAATAAAGACAAAGAAGCCGATTTATGCTGCTTTCATTGATCTAGCCCACGCTTTTGATGGTACTGACAGAGAGCTGCTGTGGGAGAAAATGAAATGAAAGAGATGTCCAATAAGTCTAATTAATGCTATAAAAGCACTGTATTCTGAGACATCTATACAAATCAGACTGGATAAAAGTGGACACCTAACATTGCAGCTAAAAACAACGCGCAACGTAAAACAAGGCTGCCCCTTAGGGGCTGCTCTTTTCAATTTCTTCATCTCAGATGTCAGTCGGGCGATAGATATTGTCTGTTCTTTTCCTCCTAAAATCAACGGGAACCATATCAATATGATCATACATGCAGATGACATGGAGCTCTTAGACCTTACACCGATTGGCCTGCAAAGAAAGATCACAGCTTCAAATGATTATATGAAAGAGAACGGACTAGAAATAAATGTGAAAAAATCGGAAATTTTAATCCTCAGAAATGTACAAGGTGCAAGAAAATTGAACAACTCGAAAACCTTTAAATGGTGGCTGGGCAAAGAAATCCTGAATGAGGTAAAAGAGGTAAAATATCTTGGAATAACAATGAATACAAGCATACACGACCAGCCTTTGGTGAAGAAAATTGCTTCCAAGTGTAATCAGTTTGCTGCCCAAGCTGATAAACTACATAACAAATATGGAACATTTTCATTTGTACCTGTGGTTCGTTTTTATAGGAACAAAATTGTTCCTGCTTTGACATATGGAGCAGAAAATCTGTTTGGCTGTAAGCACAAAATCTGGCTAAGATGTGTACAGCTTCCGACAGTGTGTATGAGAGATGAGGTGAGCACATTCTCCATTAATGCCATAGTAATATGGAATACTCTGGCATTCTATGGAAAAACCTTGTGAGGGGGATATATACTGCAATTTAACATCCTAAAGAAGACACCTGAAGTATATTCAAACAGCTTGTTAAATGAATGGAAAAGCGCCTGCAAACTTATTTAAAAAAAAGTTGAATACAGACAATGAAACCTTGCTGTGTAACCCAAATGCTATAAAAAAAACTGTAGGAGCAAGATTGGACCGAAACACATAATACTAGAATACAATATCGAACAATGAGAAATTTGCCGGCTGAAGTGAAAAAATTGAATATACTCCCAGCCTACATGGTGAAATTCCCATGTAATAAGACAAGATCATTATTCTTAAGGTGCCACTGGGTACAATGCCAAAAACCAAGAGGAAAGAAATCTTGTCTGCAGATTTTGCAACCATCATCAGGAGTCTTTGAAACACTTGATTTTGTTCGGCCCCAAGATGAAAGAGGCAAGAACGAGGTGCATGGGCACAGAACTAAGTAGATATCAGACATAGTCGACAGAGCAACTATGGTCGATAATGCACGAGGGAACATATAAGAAGTTGCTGTTTGCGCTATCATTTTTCTTGAAGAACTTGTCTGAGTCCATCGAAGGATGGACTGGGACTGTGTGATGAGATGTCCTCAGAGCAGTGGTAATTGTGTTTCAGCTGTATACAACTTTTTCAAATTCTTGAAATAGACATGTGATATTTAACATTTTTCTTTTTTTTAAGAATGTAAGTGTAACATCTATATTCTGTATCTCTTTTTAAATGTTTGTAAAAAACTAAATATATATATATATATATATATGTACACACCTATATATTCCATTTGCAGTGGAATACATGTGTACCAATCTTTAAGGTCACTTTCTGGATCCAAAGTATGCGCTGATTCATAAAGAAGTGCCAATGAGTAATTCTTTGTGAATCAAATAGGCTTCTATAGTTTAGGTTACGAGCAAGAAAGAGTAAATTCTTTGTGAATCGGAACCGTACGTATTTACACAAACTGCCCCAGGCGGATCTGGGCTTTAATCCATCTCTCATAATTTTTGTGCAGTGTAAAAAATGCGAGTTTCTAACCCAGCCTTTTTGAGTAAAAGTAAGTAAACTGTACAAGTTAATGTGCCATCATAAAGTATTGTTGTTTCTGAAATAACATTTGTTCGTAGAAATGAGTTCTCTAGGAGTAAAAAATGTAGGTGCATGTGGTTTACATTCCTGTGGGGCTGCTATCAGCACAATGATTGACATGTTTAGGAATTAAGCTGCCTAATGTCCTTATCAGTTGGCAATCTATACCACAAGTTAAGCCGTCCATAGAGTATTTGCAATGACAGCATATTGCGTCCCACCTACCTCCATTTCTAAACTGAAGACACACTATTATGGTAGCTATTGGTGGCTACAACTGTGCCTAGCTAATTATTTAGACAAAGGTAAAGGAAGTTTGCAACCCTGTGGAAAGTATACCTTCTCAGGAATACATTTTTTCTAGAGTTATACCATTTTTAAAGCAGTAGGTAACCGTTTGTTATTCTACAAAATACAAGCAAATCCATGCATTTTTATTATGTTTAGTCGATTGTTTTTAAAGTTGGAACAAATGCATTCTCAAGAAGTAAAATACTGTAATTTCGTTCCACAACAAACGAGCGCGAGGGGGCACTAGGGAGTCGGCAACGGCCTAGTATGTCTATCAAACTAAAGAGTGGTTTATGCACGCCTGAGTTTGGAACATTAATTTGGGGGTTTAAAACACTTGCCACCTCGTGGGCATGTGGAACACTGACTCGGCTTCATATCTTGAGGTATACAATATTTGAAATAATCTTTAGGGTTTCACAATATATTTAAGGAAAGCATTAATCCGACTTACTTTGCTGATACGTGCACCTAATCCTATTTTCTCCCGTGTATTAAAATGACTGGGAAGTGATCTATTTTACTGGTCTGGCGAATGTTTTACATGACAAATGCGCCATTTGTGCTTCCTCCACTTCCCTCGGCATAGAACGTCAGCAGTCTGTGACTGGGGCAGCGTTGGGGCAAGCTGGGGCCTTTTAGAGTTCATACACGCTGCAGGGCCAGACGCGAACAAAATGAAACCACTGAAGGGCGACTTCACAGGAGGGGGAGACGGGGGGCGGAAAGCACATTCAATTTCCTGACTTTTCTTTCCCTCCTTTGGTATTTATTATTTCAGCCTTGACAGCACAGATTGCATGTGTGCCTATCGCTCCTACAAACCATTCATTTCCTGTTCAAATAAACTATATTTCTGCTTGCTGATTTTACACCAAATTAAACTTCTTGGGCATGCAGCAGACAAAGGACCCACTGGTGTCCGCATCTTCCCGGGGGCTTCTGCTAGTAAACTGCACAAAATGGAACAGTATCTACCCTTTCACCGTCGCACTGCCTGCTATTGGTATGTGTCCAAATATTTATTATGACAGGGCCTGCTTTCAGGACGTGACTGGCACAGATCAGCACATTTTAATAGCCCTCCCTGTCTCCCTTACATTTCATTGAACAGATCCGCACTCTGTGTGTGCCTATCATTTGCCTTTGAAATGCCATGAACTTGGTGTTTTAAATCGACCCATCCTGGGTTAGCAGCAAAACAAAGGGGATTGTCAAAGGCCTTTGCTTCGCTTTTCTGTGTGCTCACAAAGCGTTAAAGCCCCTGCAACAAAACGGCTCTGTCTGCCCTTTGTCAGACAAAAGGCAACTTACATTTTCTCAAACGCTGGATCTCGCGAGAGAGGAGACAGGGCCAAAGGTGCTAAGTGGAAATAAAACCTCTAGTTGGAATCTTTTTGGAGATCCTTATCAGGACGTTTCTAAAACACTGAACATTTCTCCCTGTCAACTCCTGTGTCAGAGAACCCTAAGTGGTGTTACCTGGCTGTCATCTCTCATAACCTCTGTCTGCAACAGGCACACCCCCCACCCCCACCCTCCACGGCCCCAAGTCATCCATTGAACCAGTGCAAGGTTGGTCAAGGTTGCCCCTGAGCCATAAACCCATTAGTTACGCAGTCTTTAACTTCATCTAGTCCATTCGTGTAGTTTGTCTAATTAAGGCTAGGGGAAATGGCGCAGCAGCACCTCTAAAGCCGCGTGACAGTGAAGCATTAATGCCTGCTCCTTAATTTTCCTTTCTTTCTCTGAAAGCTAAAAATATTCCTTGGGCTAAACTGCAGAAAAAAATCCAGACTCACGTGCAGTGGAAAAGGTCACTTTAATATGACAGGCCACAGCTTACAACAAAACCCTGACCTGGCTCTTTGGCCTTACCAACTACTGTTTGTTAACAATTAATCAAAACAATTAATTAATTAATTCCTTAATTAATTCATGTCCCTTGTTCCCTGCTCTGTCCCACAATTCCTCTCACCCTTCTTCCCCCAATTTTCCCCATCTTCTCTCCAAGGGCCATGACCCCATTCTTCCATTCCTCTTCATGCCTGTCCATGCAAACAGCGCCTTTAAAACGCTAAAACACCCTTTTGCTTCCCGCAACCATTCACCAGAGGACCATGTCCATGCTCCTCCCATCCTGTTGCACAACCATGCTCCCCTCAACACCAATCTCCATACACCTTTACTAGGTCGCACAGCCCGGGTTGACCTGCTACAGTACTTTAAGTGGGCTGGAGCCAGCCAAGGCCAGGCCACGGCAGTCTCCAAAAGGTGGGGCAGAGCCGGGGCCCTGCTGGGGACCCCTGGTCCCACCACAACATTGGCGGGACACATTATCCCACCGCAGCCGCAGCCGCGACGTGAGATGCGCCGGCCATTAAGTCAGGCAAGCTTGTAGAAGTGCTAGCCAGCCACCGGGTCGCTGTGACTGGCTGGCACTTCTGTCAGTTACTGTAAATTCCTCTGGTGACCCCTCGCATGAGGGATCACCAAAGGAAGTTACTATCCCTTTGTTTCCCCAGGTCATCGAGGCGTCTTTAACCCTCGGCGAACATGGGGATTCCTTGACATTTTTCTGGGTTTATAAAAGATGGCTTGAAAAGTACACAATTCAAGACATCTTTTATAAAGCTTTGCAGACGGACAAAGACACCTCAGGTTTTGTCCGTCTTCAAAGCTTTACAAAAGATGGATTAAATTGTATACATTTCAAGCCATCTTTTATAAACATAGATATGTTTTAAAAAGATAGCTTGAAAAGTATGCAAACCGCAAGGTATGCACACAAATATATATAAACGTTATATATTTGTGTGTGTACCTTACTATGGTTTGTGTACTTTTCAAGCCATCATGAAGTACACAAACCATAGTAAGGCACGCAAACACATATATAAAAGTAAGCATTTATATATGTATGTGCTTACCTTACTATGGTTTGTGTACTTTTCAAGATATCTTTTGTAAACATAGAAATATGTTACATATTTCTATGTTTAGAAAAGATGGCTGGCATAGTACACAAACCATTGTAAGGTATGCACATAAACATATAACATGTATATATATTTTTGTGCATATCTTATGGGTTGCGTACTTTTTCAGGCCAAGCACACCCCACAAGCCACGCCTACAAATCAGGCTCCCCTCAATTTCTTACCCCACTTAAAGCCCTGACTTGCTACATCACCAACAATAAATCATTGAACACATCAACTTCGAGCGTTAATGCCCCAGCCTATCACACCAACGCCGCCATCCCTTTTAATCAACAAACCCCTTCTACGCATGCCCCCCACCTGCCAGAATCAACCCTCACGAGTACCTGAAACCGGGGTTGGAGGGTGGGAAACAGGACACCCGAGCCTCAAACGTCACTTGCTCCCGAACCTTTACTGTCCCTTTTTTTACCTGGCAGGGGGCACTCTGCCCAGCACCCGCTCGCTGCCCGGGATGCAGCAGCCAATTCACCCCAGGGGAACAGATACACATCCCCTGGCACCTTACAACAAAACGCTAACCTAGCTCTTTGGCCTTACAGACAACTGATCGTTAACAATTAACCAAAACAATGTATTAATTAATTCCTTAATTAATTCATGCCACTTTCTTCTCCCTGAGGCCATGCCCCTCCTTCTTCTACTCCCTTCTTGTACCCCCCGGGCTAGCCTGTCAGTGCAAACCATGCTAACGCCCTCTTTTATCGCGCTAATACCCCTTTTGCTTCCCCCAACCATCCTCCAAAGCACCATGTCCCTGGCATCCCAAAAAATCCTGCCACTCGGTTTTCTTTCTGCCCCAACCCCACCTCTTGCTTACCCCCACCTTTTTATCAACTCTTCCACTGCCTTCCTCAGATACAGCAAGTAATATTTATTACCCATTTTCGACAGGTGCACGCCATCATCCCGAAATAAATCAAATTTCACGTGTTGATGTCCTTGTGTGCTAATGTAAGCACTCCCCAGAACTTGCAAACCCTTCCCATTTCCCTTTGATCTTTTTATGTGTGCGTTCCACTGCCCCTTCCTTAAATGCCCTTCTCCAGACATTCCTAGGCATCAACTCCATCCAATATAAAGAAAACGCGGTCAAATCTCCCTCAACCAGCTCAAATCCCTCTTCACCTTCTTTATCAGTGCCACCCCTGGCTCCCTGACCAAATCGTTCTCCCCCACGTGCTAAAAAAAGCACCATCAGCACCCCACACAATGCTGCTCCCTCAACCCAGACAACATGGTCAGCAACTGATCCCACCTCAAACCTCATACCCTTGACCATCTCAACAATGCAACCGCATAACTGTACCCGAGCTGGGTAGCAAAAATTCCCTTTGCAGCCTCCCTGCTCGACCATCTCACCAGTGAATGGCCACAGATCCATATCTGGGGAACCTCACTTCTCCCTCAAGCTGCATCTGTAAGAGAAAAAAACATGAGCTCCCCTGCTGGCAAACCCCCCATTTCTACCTCCCACTCCCCCTAACCACCTCCCCTCCAGTTCTCAGATGCACACCTTGTATTTTCACGACTTCCAATGGCCTAATCTCTTAATCCCCCCTTCAGTCAAACCCAATTTACTCCCTTCTGATGCCACTCTATCCTGAAAGAATGAGTCTCAAATTCCCCCAACGATACCAGCCCCTTGCTCATCACCCCCAGAACCTGCCCTGCCATCACTCCCTCCCCATTCTTGCGTATGAAAACCAAACCCGCCCTACCCCCACATTTTCTTTGCCATGTTAAACCTGGCCTGACTGGGCACAACTCCTGTCCACCCTTGACCAAGTGCACCAATAGCCCTTTGCCCTTCTGATTTAGATTTTTTAATCTTGATATCTACACAGTCCTCTGAAAGCATCACATCCTCCCACCTCAAACCACGCCTCCCCGACTCTAACACCAATTTTGACACTGAAGGAAAGTCCCTTTTTACGCACAGTCCAGAATAAAGACACCCTTCTAGGGAAATAGGCCAGGAGATAGCGTTGCAAGGATAACAAAGATTTCATTGTACAGAATACAAATATCAACAAAGGACCTTGCTGCTCGAGACCACTCTGGTTAATCTAAGGACAAGCAGAAGCTTAAAAAGCCAGGTGGAATCATCGTATGCAGTAAGAACTGGTTCTACTGATTGGAAGGTATGTATAGATGGGCCTGCTCCATAGAGGATGCCAGGCTACAATTGGTTAGTTTGGTTACCACTGATCAGTCTCCACGTGGGTCAGCTAGGCTCATCTCAGTCTTGGGTGAAGGTCAGGTTGCTCATATAATACATTGTTACATCTAATACTAACACGCTAAGCTCCCTATTCCATCACTCTGGCATGCACCTGGGCAGTACAGCGCATTGTTCCAGGGACGACTGAGGATAAAATGCAGTCATGCTGATCCAAATATTCAGGGCTTTGTTGATACCGCACTTCCCGCACTTAAGGTCTCCACCTCAGGTTTGATCTTTAATTTATCCATCCTTGTAACTTGTGTTACGGAGGATGTGTTTTATGCTGGAAAAAATGCAGTTGCGCATGCTTTGGTCTTTTATGGACACTTGACCTGTGTTAAGAAAGGAGGGTCACTTGCTTATCGTGGAATACAGAGATCTGGGGGTCGAGTCAGTGATATAAGCCTAGCTTTGCGCTCGCAGAGTGGGCTTAGTGGCCTATTGGTAGTTTAGTGGAGGACGCTGCACAGAGCCTGGTGTTGTCTCACGCTCTCGCAGGGTGCAGTCCTCTGAAAGATACTAAGTCTTTGCCACAGTTGGAGGGACAAGGGGAAAGTGAACTTCTGTGAGAACTGGTTGCACAAATTCATTCTGCCTTAATGAGGTTGGGCCCAGTGAACTGGGTTCATGGAGTTTGGCGGGTTGCAGCGCGATCATACAGGCCTGTGTTTCATGGCCTAATTAAAAAATGGAGTTTCGTTCTATGTGTTTTCTAGTGCCGCACATCTATTGTTTGTGCTACATTGCTTCTACATTGTGGTTATTGGTGCAGTTTTCTCCCCCTTATATACTACATCACCTCATATGGGGTTCACATCACCTGTAAGCGCCTAGGGGGTTGGAATATACTCATTTCCATCCCAACATTCCCCCCTTTTGTTACTTCTACAGTAACAAATGTTCCCCTGCCATATTTACACGCATTGGCCCACCTTTCTGCTTCCTCCGATGCAGGGGTTCCGTTAATTCGCATCCATGCTCTGCACACATGTCATAAACTTTCCCCTCTTTGTGCATATTGTTCAGGTGTACATGTCATCTAGATGCACCCTCCACCGCCCGCCAGATCCACCCACACGTCTTTATAGTTTTCGGGGTCAGGGGGAGGAACAATGGTTGTGTGGTATAAGTTATGAACTATATCTCCAATAGGAATTGGGACCATGTGATGAACAGGATGGTCATTTTGATCAGTTTGTATCGCTACTTCTTTTGTACCTCAAGGTACCTTAGTATTCACAATACTAACCATCATCATTGTTCTATTAGGCACAGCTTTGGCCCAAAACCAGAGGCCCAAATGGCACATGCAGAAGATCACCAGCATAACCACGATAACGGGGACCAACATTTTCACCAATGTTCCAAGCCATGATGAGACCCAGTTGAAGGCCATGGTGAACCAGTCTTCCTCTTGGACTCCAGCTTCTTTTTTCATTTTCGCCCCTAGTTCATACACTGCTGCAATGACGTGTGACAATGTCCATTTTCAGCATCTTCAGAGGGTACGAATGTGCAACATGAACTCCTGATCTTTTTGCAAACACCTCCTTCCATGGTTGTCAAGAGGTCTACTATGTGGCAGTTCTGCATTGTCATTAGTCTGAGGTCCCTTAGCTCCACTTCTATGACATTGAACCCCTGCTCAGTATCATTAGCCAGCTGGGTCAGCTCCCATCGCACAATTGGGAGCCATTTTGCATTGGCCCGTTCTGGATTCTAGGTACTAGAAATGCAAAAAATATCTCTGATGAATTATAGAGCTTATTTTCATGAGGTATTTGCGCAAGCAGTTCGGACGAGTCTTTTGATATGTAATTCGAAATTCAAGGCTCTCTTTTTTCTTTGCAGCTGTTCATAGGGCCCTTTCTCAGGGAGGATGCGAAAGCTTGGTAGTGGCATTGTGTGTCTTCTTTCCACTGTTGGAGGCAGAGTGTGAGCTTCGAGTAGGAGTCCTCGCTTCAGGTGTTCTTCTGGTACTACTAACAGGGCAGAGTGCAGCGTTGCTAGTGAACAGTAGCCCTTGCAAGAAGGAGGGAGGTGTAAGTACGCTTGCTGGCCACAGATCCAATAATAGTCCATCAGCACTGCAGTACCTTTCTTGAGGTCGGGTTCCATGACAGTTCAGTTTCATTGTTCGTTCGACCCGACAGAAACTGTCCCTTCATTGTAAAAACAAAGTTCATATGATTTTGTTGGTGCACCTTTACTGGTTTCTCGAAGACACAATCCAGGTTAGTTTGATGATGTGTTCTGCCCATGTTTGTGTGCATGTCTGTTTCACAAGTGCTGCTTTGTTTTCAGATAGCCCTAAAACTTCTTCGGCCTGTCATGCAGGTGTGGTTTCTTGCCACTCATTGTTGACATTTCTCGCCTCTACGATTACCAGAAGTGATTATTTCAGACAGTTGGGGTTGTTGGAACTGGTTTTGCTTTTTCGTGTGTCAGGAGCGATGAGTTCTAGATGAAAGTTGTGTGCCTGGAAGGTGCTTTTGATTCTACATAGACCTTGGGTGCCCCAGATGCATTCAGTATTAAGGAACAGACGTAACAACACCCATTAGTCGTTTGTCTTCCCATTGGACTCATGTCGGAGTGCCAACTGTTCGAGTGTTCAGGATGACGAATATCTTCCACTGCATCTAGTCCTGCATCATCCTTAAATTGGCACTCTCGTCTTTTCTTTCTTCTATTAAGTATTGCCTGCCATTTCACTATTGTACTTCTGCTACTAATCATACTTACATTACTGTTTCCATAACATAAGGAATTCTTTACATTCAGCGTTAGTATTTGGAACACTTTGTCATGAACCGTTGCCTTTGTCCTTTCTGGACTTCGTGGTCCCTGACCCATAGTGGATTGAATGCAGTAATCCTTCCAACATGGCTGCCTGATAGAAAATGCTGCTTGCCAGTCCTTGCGCTCCACGCTCTGCGTTCTACTAAACAGACACGCCCCCTCGGCTCTGCGCGTCTCAACGCGTCTCAACGCTACCGCTTGCTGTAGTTGGACGTGTGTTACCGGAGTTCGCTCGGGGCTTTCAGCTGAATCCTGTTTCCCGGTTCCTTGAACCCCTTTCCTTCCTTCCTTTCCTCAAAATCTACCTTCGAGCTTCCTGGATTTTTGCCCATGCTCGGGTCACGGCGTTCCGTGTCTCCGAGCTCAGACATTGTTCCTTCCTGGTCTCCGTCCTGGACATCTGAACGCATCCTGGAGTTGGATTGTCATCCAACGCTGGAATCCGAAGACCAGCACACGGGTTTATACAAATCCCGGACTGTGCGAAAGAAGTCATCTAAGAAGGTCTCAAGCAAACAACGAAAACAGGTGAGAAGGGGAGAGACTTGTGACACACGTTGCTATTACATACGGCGGTTTGGGAGCTGCTACTATTTGCACTGGTCACATTATACATCGGTCCTTCTTTTATTATAGTGTTTGATTCTGAGATATTGAGTGGTACACTTTCATTCATCCTTTCATTCAGGTTTAGGCTTGGGCTGGAACTTGGCATTATTACTGGGAAGGACATGGGGGTTGGGATAGATTAAACTAACAGGGAGCGGCTAGGGCTGATCCTAGAAATAGTGGAAGGTACTTCAGTTGCATTGGAAGGAACCACAGTGACGTCAACATATAGTTCAATGCCATTTAAAAGTGATGCAGTGACATTGGAAGGTGTACTCATATTCCATATTCCTATAGTCCCCTCCCCCCTTCTTTTAGATGGCCAGCAGAGATAAAAGACATACCCCAATATATTCTCAATGCAAACATCATTACAGTAAACACAATGGCAGTTAAATGAAGACCACAGTTATGACTGTACATTCTAGTACTACTAATCCTATTTCTATCACTATCTGAATAATATCTCAGTTGTGGCATCTCCATCTTTGTTGAACCTGTACATTTTCGAAAAATGGGAAAGGGAATGGTAAAAGGTATGGGCTGGGGAAGAGAAAGATAGAGAGAGCGATAAAGAGATTGAGAGTTTTAATTCACGTAGCTGATGTTTTAGCAGCAATGCATGTTTTCTCACACTTTATACATGCAGGTAGTATTGTTTTCTATATTTTGGACACCTCGTGTTCTGTCCGGTGGGGCCCTGCGAACATCTGAGAGGTGTATTCAATATCTCAACCCCTTCACCTTTACTGCAAGGGGGTGGAAAACACAACCTCGTAGGGCCCATGGAACCTGGGGTTCTTCCATTGTCGCACAAAGCTTCTGACATAGACCAGTTCCCTTGGCAACAATGGTTGTGCGGGGTTGGTGTTAGTTTTTTGGGCAGTTGTCGTTTGTGCTTCTTCTGTGTGTGGTGGGGCCATTTGTTTCGCAATACACCTTATTGCACATGTCAGATGGGACAGGTATTGTCTGAACTCTTCCCCCAGAATTGCTGCTGCTCTATGAACATCTTATGCTCTCCTGACACGCGATAGGGTTGTCGGCATATGCCTGCCAGTCACTATTTCCTGGGGGAGAGGTGGGGGTCCTTACTGGGTTGTGTGCGTGGATGGAACAGGGGCAGGGCAAGGTAATACACCCAATTCTTTTTTAGGTTGTTACATAGTTTGGACAAGAGGCTGTTGATCATCTCCACCACCCCATTTGCTTGTGGCTGGTAAATCGAACACATATCATGATTTATTCCTAACTGGGCTGTTATCTCTTTGAACAGTTATCTCTTTGAACAGCTCGTTGAAAAAATGCCATTATCTGATCTTAAAACGTCACACTCTCCGCAATAAGGGAATACCTCTCTGACAAGGAATTTCACAGCACACTTGGCATCTGGGTGGGCACGTGGCTGGGCCTCAACCCACCTTGAGAATGGACACACCACCACAATCAATTATCATGCCCCATTGAAACGTTCCCCATGTCTGCGTAGTCAATATGCAGTTCACGGAAGGGACCAATGGGGCAGGGTAAGGTTCCTCTCAGCATTCTCAGTGTCATGCCTGTGCTAAATACTTCACACATTGTACCACCATCCTTGCGAGGTGCTCCTGTAAGTTTGGGACACACCAATCTTCCTGAATGCTGCAATGTGTTGTTTTGAGGTATGGGACCGGAAATACAATGGTTCGAAGGCTGTATGCAATAATTCCATGGGCATTACTACTTTCCCTGTGCTCTGCTGTCTCCATAAGAGATCTGTGGGTGATTGCACGCATCCATGTTTGAGACATATGCCCTTTTCTTCTGGGGGTGCCCTACGCTGAAGCTCAATTATTTGTGCAATAGGGAGAGCTGTGTATGCATCAGTGTCTGGCCTGGTGTTTACTGTGGTCACCAGATATTCAGCAGATGTTGGCACTGGGAGTTGCGGCTGCCTGCCCTAGAAATATTTTGTCTGAATTATGTGTATGTGCTGCACACTTGACCACCACCACCAGAGAGGGCTCTGCAATGGCAGAAATTAGCGTATTGAGTAGGGCAGCATGCTGTACAGGTGAGCCAACTGCTCTTCTGAACCCCCTCCTCCTCCAGCAGGACAGACCTGTGTGCATTGTGGTGGTGACATAGGCAGAGTCTGAATAGATGGTAACATAGCACCTCCTCGAAACCCACACTATTAGCTCAGCTGCTTGTGCAGAATAATGCATGGATAGTCTTTTCATGACCAGTGTTTCATATTTTCCCTCTTCTAGGCGTATCACTGCTGCCCCAACATGTCTTTCACCTATCTCCTGATAAATTGATGCTGACCCATCCATCAGAGCACTTCTCCCTCTTATAGGGGGCTGTCTTTGGCTTTGGGGATATCGTCGTCTTCCCCTTCATATGATGCACAATCATGCTGTTGAAAACCCTCAGCCGTACATGGCAGAGTGAGGAACGTGGCAGGGTTTACTGTCTTGTACCTTACACCATGGATGTGGGGGCTAGACAGTATGATCGCAAACGCTTATGCCCTTTGTGCGGTAAGTGTGGACATGGAGTGGTCTAGTATTGCAAAAAGTCAGTACTCCGTGTACAATAGTACTGAGCACCCCATTGTGGAACTCTTTTCAAAGGCAAAGGCCGCAGCAGCAACAGCTTGTTCGCAGGTGAACTGATCCTATATGACAGAATCAAGTGTGCCACTGTAATATGCTAGTGGTTTATGACCCATCATGCTCTTCTGTGTGAGTACTGCTGTCATGAGAGGGAGAAAAAGTAAAATTCCTGTGTGTAATATGGGGTGGCAAGGACAGGTGCTCTTGAAATTACTTATTTTAAATCATTAAAACTAGCTGTCATCTCTGGGGTCCATTCCATTTTGTTCTCTCTCTGGGCCTCCTTGAGGCCCTGTAAGAGCGGCCTTGTGTATGCTCCGTAGTCCAAGATCCATGCCCGGCAATAGTTGTATAACCCTAGGAACGTTTGCATGTCCTTCACTGCAAGTTGTTTGGGAGTGGCACGTACTGTTGCTGCCCTGTCAGAAATTATTCTTTTTCCATCTTTGGAAAGGAGCTGCCCCAAGTAAAGCACTTCCAGTTGACAGCATTGGAGTTTCCCCTTATCCACATTGTACCCTTTTCTTGCTAGCAATTGTAGTAACGTGATGGAATCCCTTTGACAGCCTTGCTCCCTGTTGCTGAAGACCAGGAGGTCATCTACGTATTGAATTATTGTGCTGGGTACTTGGATGTTCCCTAAGTCTTCATGTAGTATCCTGTTGAAGATGCTGGGGCTCTCACAGTACCCCTGCGGCAAACAAGTTTGCTCATAGCATTTTCCACCCAGGGTAAAGACTGTGAGGTATTGTGAGTCTAGGTGCCGGGGAACTAAAAAGAATACATTCTTCAAATTCACCAGAGTGAAATGGGTAGCCTCCTTGGGGATGATACACAAGATGGAGGCCAGGTTGGGAACAAGTGGAAACTCTTTCTGTACAATGTCATTAAGGGGTCACCAATCCTGGATCATCCTACAACTGCCCCCTGTTGCCTTTTTAAAGGGGCAAATAGCAGCATTGCATGGTGAGGTGGAGGGCACTATGATTCCTCGGTGCAACAGGGCTTGTAGTGTTTCCTGCATCCCTTCTTCCGCTTCCCTGGACAGTGGGTACTGTTTCACTCGTGTAAGTACTGCTCCGTATTTAAGTGTACTTTTTACAGGAGTCACTTCTTTCAACATCCCTAAATCATGTGGGTTTGTTGTCCATAACTGTGTGGGGACGTATTGCAAATCTGTCTCTCTGAATGGGGGTGGTCCACTAACAACAGCCATGATGGGGTTCTGCACTTTCCTGTATTGTACCATTATTTCACAAGGTATACAAATCTCGAGGATGATTTCTCCATCATTATTGCCATCCTCAAAAAGCTCTTCATAAGCAATTGTTGTATGGGCACATTAGGGTCAATGCATAACACCGTGCACCGTTGGCATCCGTGAGGGTCAGTACCCAGGACTAAAAATTATTTTGCAGATACCACTAGGCCTTCCAGATCTAGTGATAGAATTGTCCCTGCAACCAGCTCGGGGAGCCCTATTTATTTATTTAAATTTATTTAGCACACCAACAGCCCGGAGGAATCGACTATAGGTCAAAAGATGAAGCCATTATGTACCCTGCACTCTTTTCTGGTAATCTGGGGGACAGCATGTGCAAGTACCTTGATACCATAAACAAACTTTTCAGGATTGACAGGAATATCCCTCACTGCCATTTCACTGGCCACAGCATGTATTACCAGTATTGCTTGTAGGGAGCACATGCCAGTCGTTGCGCAGATGATCCCTCTCTCTGTAAATTAAATTGTCATGTTGAATTTACTAAGTAGGTCCCTACCAAGTAAGTTGACAGGTGAACTCTCAGAATAGAGGAGGGGAGCTTGTACAACCTTCCCTCCCACCTTGCTGTCTAGATCTTTTGTGTAAGGCACCGTTAAAACAGCCCCAGGGAATCCCTGCCTGTCGAGAGTCTTTCCTGATAGCGGAAGGTTTCCTTCACTAATGCACGACTACTTTGCTCCTGAGTCCACCATGAAGACATGAAGATGAATTGTTTATTCCCTATCTCTGCCCCAACCCATGGTTCCTCTTCTGGATGTAAGGTCAGTGACAGGAATGGACACGCTAGTGCTCTCTGTGGGCTGTCCTAGTCAGGATACGTGTCTGTCCCGGGGAACGAAAAAGGGTTTCCCCCTACCACAGTAGCTCCTTGATAGTGGGCCACTGCTCTGTTGAGGGCAGTTGTGAAAGTGTGTCTGCTCTCTGCGGGCTGTTGGTTGGGGCGGGGAAGGTGTTGTTTCATTGTTTGTTGCATGTGTGGTGGGTGTTAAGGGCTGGGGATTTGGGGAGGTAGCTGCGTATAAGCCAGGTTAATTTTTTATGGTATTGAAGTAATTCAACGAGCGTGCCTTTGGGGGCTACCTGGGTGGGGATGCACATTTTGTTGTTGATTGTAGTTATAATTTCCTCCTTGCCTACTGTGACATTCTCTTGAAAAGTGCCCACATCTCCCACAAGTCCAACAATGTCCAGCATGCCACCCCTTGGTCCTGGCCCTCCAATCCACCTCCCCTAGGCCCTCGGAACCCACCTCATCCTCGTTGCTGCTCTCTTTGCCACTGGGGTCCAGAAAAGTGCTGGTTTCCTCCCCACTGTCCTTGGCTGCCATCAGCCCAAACTGCTGCTATCCTTGCTTGGGTCCCAATGGAGGTGCAGCCCTCCTCCCCATCTGCTCCGGGGGTGGCCATGTCGAAACTGCTGCTACCTTCACTACTTTCTTTTGAACTAGTTTTGTTTCCTCTGCCTGCCTCCTCTGAATAGTTTGTTTATCTCGCTCTTTGATCCTCCAATGTTGAACTATAATGCTTTGAATCTTGGGCCACCCCTTGAATTCCACCTGCTATCTTTTCAAGCGCTTTCTGCACTTCTTTGTGAAGCTCTCTTTTTACAATGAAATAAAACAATGACATTGATTGATCCCAGACACTGCCAGTTTCTGCCCTCCACATCTCTTGAACCCTAAGGATGTATTGTGCAGCATCTTCCTCATCCCCCATTGTGCATTGCATTATTTATTGTAAGCCTGGGGTATCTGGGAACGTGCATCGCAGTGGATCCCATACTTGTGCTGTAATCTTCTTGAATGATGTCCATCATGGGCATCGTTACTTAGCGTTACTCTCGGGTACCCAGCTTTAATCCACACCGGGCCTCATTACGAGTTTGGAGGTAGCCATGCCCTTAATAAGGGTCAATGGGAATGGAGAGGACGGCAACAACGGCCCGTTAATAATGGGACCATTGCTGCCATCCGGTACTGCTCGCGGGTGCCGCTCTGCCAGGCGTTCCAGAGCGCCACCGGCGAGCATTCTCGGAATGTTGCAGCAAGGTAACTACAGCACCGGTAGCACTACCGGCACCGTTTTTGCCTTACCGCAACATCCGTAATGAGACCCACTGTCTCTGCTTGATCTCTCACAGCGGCTACCAACAAACTCTTAATGTCCCCTATTGCTAGGGGTACCCCAGCAGTGTTTTTCTCAAATGCATAGATCCCAGTTTTGGGAGTGCCATAGGGAGATTATTTTTGTCAATTTTTTCCCAGGGTACATAGTGTGGTCGCCCTGCTCCCTTGTGTATTAGAGACATTTGCAGCTTTGCCTTTCCTTTCCCGCCCTTAATTGTGCTTCCCTTTTTCTGTGCCAATGCTATTCTGCCAAACCTTTCACTTAATCTTCCACCCCATAGGCTCTCTAATCTCGGTGTGGTCTCGGCCCCTCCCTCTCTATCTTCTTTCGTGTCATCAAAGTCACTACAATATTCCTCGTCCCCTCTCTGGGACCCTACATTCTCGTATCCCAAGCGGTCTGTTTCCACGTCTCGCTCTATGTGTACTGTTCTTATGGGTTCACTGTCTATTCTGAACAGGAAGTTTCCTGACTTCCATTCATCTCTGGATGGCGGTTGGGGTGCCCACGCGGGAAACATTGGAACATCTGCCACCCTCCTTGCCTCACATGCTGCCCGTATTCTTGCCAGTTCTGTGTGCATTGAGGCTAATGTTACCTCCAGGTCTCTTGCGCTCACCCGGTATGGGCCGATACCTCTGGGGGCAGACGTATGGTGGGGCCGTACCTGATGTGGCCACCATAGTGCCCACAGACACATATGTTGGATTGGTGTACCCTTCTGCTGGGTGCCTTGCTAGCGGGTAAATTCCCTTTTTCGTCTCCCCATTTTTCTCAGTCTACTCTGTACTCGTCTTCTTGTCACTGTCAGATGTTGCCCCCTCCCCTTTTGGGACCTCTGTTTCTTCGAACATTCTCCAGAGAGCCAATATTTCCCCTTACACCTTGCGGTCAAGTAAGTGGACATATGGCCCAGAGCGCATATGTCATAAGATCCATGTTCGGGCCAGGAGTGGGGCATTCCCTCCCCTTTATTCTCAATCACCCATTGGTTGTGGGACTTTTTAATGTTCTCACAGTATAGGGGCAAGGCTTTACATATATGGTCTGGGGATATGTCGGTCCCCACGGTCGTGTCTGGAGAGTGTCTTGTGTCAGGGCTATGCTTGTACTGCTGTGTCAGAGTTAAAACAGAAAATCGTCCAATAATAGTTAAACCATATACACCTTAATCGTGTCTTTAGTACGAGTCAATAAGTCAATACTGTCAATAATCTCACAAAAAAACATCAATTCACTTTTCCCCCTCCCCTGTTCCCCACTAGAGCTTCTTCATTCACTCCCTACACGTGCCCCTGATGTGCTCACACACGACTCACATGCCCCTCCGGGGCCTCCTGCATACAAGTTAAAATATACCAACAAAACAAAATAAAACAACAAGCTAAAATAACAACCACTACTTTTCCCCTAGATCTCTAATTATATGGAGCTCCAATATTTCTCCTTGTATTTATCTCACGCACTGGTCGAGACAGTGCACATGGCGCCACCCTTCCCCTTACTCGGGGAGGGCTCCCGTATTCCTTTTTCCTTATCCATAAAAAATCACCACAATCTACAAACCAAAATACACTCTCATTTCCATTCACTGTGTGTTCACCCTTTTCACACTACTCTACATCCCCAACCGTTCTTTGTTATCCCATGCCAGTTATACTCATGTGTACATGTTCTTCCAAAAGCATCCATTAACGGGGGATACACCAGGCATGGGCCTCTCATAGGGGCTGTTCCCCAATCCAATGAGCAGTCAGGATTTCTGCAAAGACGGCACCTGCAGGGGCCACTCAGCTTATGTTTTTTGGGACTGGTCACCATAGGTGGGCACAGCCCTTCCGGAGAGGTCACCTGGATAACTCTGCAGGTACGGGGACGATGGAATCACGTCAGGGTCACCAAATGAAGTACCTTTTAAGCACACTCCAGAATAAAGACAACCCTCTAGGGAAATAGGCCACGAGAAAGCGTTGCAAGGATAACAAAGATTTAATTGTAAAGAATACAAATATCAGCAAAGGACTCTGCTTCTCGAGAGCGCTCTGGTTAATCTAAGGACAAGCAGAATCTTAAAAAGCCATCTGGCGTCATCGTATATTGTAAGAAGTGATGCTACTGATTGTTAGGTGCGTATATAGATGGGCCTGCTCCATGGGGGATGCCAGGCTACAAATGGTTAGTTCAGTTGCCGCTGATCAGTCTCCACGTGGGTCAGCTGGGCTCATCTCAGTCTTGGGTTAAGGTCAGGTTGCTCGTATAATACATGTGTACATCTAATACCAACACGCTAAGCTCCCTATTCCATCACTGTGGCATGCACCTGGGCAGCATGGAGAAAAGAGCCAGGGGGAAGGGAGGATAAAATACAGTCATGCTGACCCACACATTCAAGGCTTTGTTGATGCCGCACTTCCCGCACTCAAGGTCTCCACCCCGAGATTGATCTTTAATGTATCCCTCCCTGTACCTCATGTTACAGAGGCTGTGTTTTATGCTGGAAGAAATACAGTGAACTGAATAACCTCAGCCCTTTAAGATGAGTAGCAATTACCCTGGAGATGGATGTGGATGCAGAAGTTACTCAAACATCAATAATCAAAATGCCTCAGTTATTTGGTCAAAAGGATAACTGTTTTATTTTCAATTGTCTAAAACAGGGAGCACAACGAACATCAACAAATTCGCTTGATCTTCTTACTCAAGGAGTTTCATAAAAAACGGAACTTATATATCAAAAACTCGTCATCTTTGACCTACGTCACTACCAATGCCATCCTACATGGCAAACTACAAAAACCTAGTGGCAACTGTGATAGGCTCTGAGTGACTATCTAACTATATGATCCATACCAGTATGGGATAGTGAGTGAAAGTGATAGGTTTCTTAACATCAGGTGGGGCAACTAAGCCCTTCCTTCAAAATGGCCACTATGAACGTCACTAAATACACAACATCCCATTGGCTACACAAACTATAGGACCCTCAATTACGTGGTCCCCTACAATTGGTGGGCACTCTAACCTCTGTCAGTACTGTTCCACCTACGTCTAGCAGCACACAGATTGGACTTCTAGGTGTTGGAGAGCTCGTCTTAATCCCAGCTTCCCACCAAATAGCATATCAATCTATCATCACTTCAGTGGTCAACGTAGTCAATTAGGCTTTGAAGCTTGGCCTTCAGTTTGTTCTGTACTGTGGAGAATCAGGAGAGTGAAGGCACGCTCTGCCCTCATGTGTAGGTGTGGGCATCTTGCTCGTCCAACTTTTACTGTCTTTAAAATGCTATTTTTTAATAGACCGCTGACGTCTTCCTTGTTTTGTTCATGCCTTCTGAACAGGAGCTGTTCTTTCACACGATTTTGTATCCAATGCTAGTTAACTTCATGCTGATAAGACCTTTGCTTCTTGGCTTAGCTTCATGGCTCATCCAGCCTTGCCTTTTTGAGCTTCACTTTTATTTCATGTGTTTTCTTACTGTGCCACACTGAGAATGAGGCCTTCCATTTTTAGTCCAACTCTTCTATAACAAGTAGTGGAAACATACATTTTTTACTCCTTATGCATATATGTATATATAGGTGCATGCTGCAATCTATTCACTATAAAGCAAGCCTAAAGAATACTTTGTCTGCTTGCGTTTCTTTGCATCTGTACACCTGTAAACTGACTTGATATTTTCATCCATTTTATGGCATAAGCTTCTTCACCTTGATCCCAAGATGTCACTTATCCTTGATACTTTCTTGATGCCTTATAGAATATCTGCATTCTCTGGTTTCTGCATCTCTTCTAGGCACGTCAGCTGTGATCATGTCCAAGACATATCTGTTCTGGAGAGTCATCAGTCGTATGGCTCTCAACTCTTCTCTGATTGCATTGAATCCCTTTATAGTTGTGTTGATTGTCTGTAGCAATTCCAATCTGGTAATCTGCAGCCATTTGGTATTTGCTCCAACCTGGACACTTGGCATGAAGATCAACGAAAACACTGAAGCTGTCTGGCTAAATAGTCTGTGCTCATAGGTAATAGCATCAAAAGCCTCTATAGAGTTTGCTGAGAAATAGTGCTCTCTCTACATTCTTCTCATCATCTCCACAGATCTCTTCTTCCTCAGGTGAGCATCTGCTTTTGGAAAACTGTCAAGGTTTAAGTCACTTTTCGGAATCACCAGTGCTGGAACATGAACATTCACTAATGAGCATCGTCCTCCCCAATCCTTGGGTAGCCTCATATATGCTCTGGATCCACAAGCCCAATAGTGATCCATGATTACTCCTGTTCCAAGTATCATTCTTGGTACATCAAAGATTCAACCACAGTTCTGATTCTCTCCAACCTTTCTTGTTCCATTATTTCTGAAGCACAGTTTTGCACTTTCCAAGGGCACTATCTGCAAGGGTCCTCCCCCGTCTGTGACCCATGTCAGTAGTTTAGCAAGTCTTGGCCACAATGGCTTACAACCATTCTGCACTATGTCAATGGTTGGTTTTTAGAAACCAATAACCACCCAGGCTCTGCAGATGACCACTCCTTCTTCCCATCCATCTGGTGATAACACTAATCCCCAGATCTGCATGTGGCATCTGTTATTCCATCTATGAATTTCTTCTGCAGATTTTCCTGGACTTTCCAGTCTTTTGTTTACTTCCCATCTGATTCCAGCTCCTTTCACTCCAGGATTCTCATATCTGATCACATGGTTCTTAGTATGGGCTATGTTTCTTGTTTTTGTGCCCTGGACATAGTCATCTTCATCTGGATCTGTCCATTCAGTTGCCCATTTGAGATTATTATCTCAGCCCATAAACTGGACTCTTATTCGGCAAAGTGCTATGTGAGAAAGACAATGGGCCTCATTACGAGGCTGGCGGTAGCCATGCCTGTTTTACAGGCATGGCTGCCAACGGTATTCATTTTTTTCCAGCACCCAGAAAAGGGTAATTACTGGGTCATTATGAACCTTGCCGGACCCGGTAATTGCCCTTTTCTGGGTGCCGGAAAAAATTCTTCCCCATTCCCATTTGAGCCCCATTGGGCACCCGCGAGCAGAACTTGTAGTTTGCTGGTACAGTAACAAGGGTACCGGCAAGCTTACCGGTACTGTTGTTACTGTACTGGCAAACTCGTAATGAGGCCCAATGTGCTGTCTGGACATCTACTTCAATAGCTGCGAAGATATTATACTTCCCAATACTATAAAGCAAGAGTGCACATACAAAGCATTCCTCCTTTGAGGTTCTTCTTCCCACTTCCCTCATGTGTTAATACCATATGTTGTTTCCCAAATGTGCTGCACTATTCAGGTAATCATTTAGCTCAAAGTTATACTCGCTAGTGTCTCTCTTGGGTCTTATCCTCCTCTTATGATCTGCTATGATTATCTCATACAACATGTCAGCATAACTGCTTCTAACTGGACCAATCTCAGGAACACTCGTCATTTGACTAGGTGTGTTTGCATGCATTAACTGAGTAGGTTCATCTTTCAACACCCATTTCTTTTGTCTCCCTTGTAAAGCCTGTCTCTGGCGCCCAAAAATAATCTCTAAGACACTTTTGGCATGTGACTGACTGTCAGTAACATTTACCTCAGACCTAAGTGCTTCCCCATCATTCTTTGGAACAGGGATAACTACATAGGGTCTTGTCTGCCTAGTAGTTGCCACATTTGTACCTTCCTTCTGCTTCGGAAGATTCTCATGAGTTTTTGCTCCTTGCACATCTATGTAATAGGAGGTTCGCACAGTAAGTGAAAGCAATATTACTATGAATAGAATGGAAGCATAAATACCACAGAGATACAAGAGTGTACAGCATCGATTTTTTGCACAACGTGGACGTGTCTCTGAATCTGGCATGATGATATTGCTACTAATACTTGCCATTTGTATTGCCTAAGGAAGGAGGAAAAATAAACTTTAATAATGGCACCATTATGTACTGCTTCTGAAACTGCTGATCTCACTCGACAACCTTCCTTGGTCAACTGACTGCTTACTGGACGATGAACACAAATTCCCAGTGGACTCCTCGAATTGGCCTTTCACTAGATGACATGATGATTGTCTTTCAGCATGAAACAAGGGTTCTTTCAAGCCAGTAATTCCTCGATCTGTCCCTCGAAGAAAAGCCTTGTTCAGATCTCAGAGTTCTCTCAGGATAAGTATATACTTGAAACATAATGTCTATCAAAATCTCATTCAATGCTGAATTATTTCTCAGATCCCTTAGGAACGTACGGACATCTGTGTGTCTTTCAACAAGCTGTGGACACTCTTCAACCAGATAGTAAAAGACCAAACTGACCGGTCTGTGTGCATTGTCAGCTGATAGGGACATTTGTACTTTCCCCATTGTATTCAGGAAGCTGCAGAACTTGTTCGGTAATCGCTGTGAGCAATATCCTTATTATCTGACCATTCTTAGGATCTTGCAGGAAAACGTGAACACTAGTAGTTCTCCCCACAATTGCAGGATATGTGCGCAACACAAAAAGAAAAACCTAAAATATGATCTGTGAAACATTGTCATTGGGTACCACCATGAACAAATCCAAACAGGAACTCAGTGAGGAATGAATCAGGGTACTGTGCCCTCTTTCATTTGTCGAAAAATAAATCAAGATCTGGCATATTTTTCTTCTTGTGAAGGCTTAAGCATGCCTCAGTCCAATGTCACAAACTCCTGTGGCTCAAGAATATATATCATCCCTTAACTCTCCTCTAAATGACTAAAAGAGTGTTTGAAATAAGCCACCGTCCAATGAACTCTTTGTCTTTACTCAACAGCTTCTGCGTCCTTCTTCCTCATCATAGACCTTGTCTGCAACGGCTGAGGTTCTTCCCCGATGCTTGCTTCTGAAGAGTGCAGGGGTGATGGGGTCTCTCCAGCATATATTTTTACGTCTCCTAGAAAAGTTCAAACACGTCTGCCCTGCACTTTGACTGCAGACGGCATGACGTCTTCTATGATAAAAGGACCGTTGAAGCGGGGTCTGCCCCACTTTCTTCTCGTATGGTTGTGGATTAGGATTGCATCTCCAGGGAACTCTTTAGGAACACATAGTTCTTGAAGTCCACTTGTTGAAGCATCTCCTTCTGTGTTCTGCCTGCCCCACACCCTCTTTACTGTAGCTGACCTGAAATGACAGAGATACGTGAGGTCATACACGTAAGATAGTCACGTTACTCCATTCATAACAGTTCTGATGTTGGCTGGGCATCACTTCTAACTCTGGATGGAGGTGTGAGGGATGTCCTCATTTTCTTCCCTGTCACTATTTCATGGGAGCTAAGATGGTGGTCCGAACCTGGTTGGTTCCTCAATGTATCTAATGCCATTGGTTGGCAATGCAATCATTCTTTCTTCAAGGTAAGCTTCAACTTGGCTATTCTTTCTTTAAGCAAGCCGTTGAGCCTCTCACAGATTCCATTTCCTTGTGGATAAACCGAAGAAAACTTGTGCTTTATACCAAGCAACAAGCCAATCTGTTCAAAAGTTTGATTCACAAAATGAGGACCATTATCTGATCTTAATACTTCACATATTCACCATCTAGAAAATACTTTTCGCACTAAGAATTTTGCAGCACAGGTAGAATCTGGGTGCATACATGGAGCAGCTTCAATCCATCGTGAAAAGGGACTAACTACTGCAATCATGTATCTATATCCATGACATACTTGCAGCATATCAACATAGTCGATATGCAAATGCTGAAAAGGACCATTAGGTCTCGGGATAACTCCTCTAACTGTGCCTAATGTGTGCCCAGCAGTGAACTTTTGACAAACGATGCAATTCACTATGTAGAGTGATGCAACGTGTTCTAACAAATCTGGTACAAACCAATCTTCTGCAATAGTTGCAGCAAGGTTTTCTCTAGTTGTATGTGCAGGGTAGTGTAGCTGTTCCAGCACCACCCTTAATAAGGTTACAGGCATCACCAGTTTACCAATGCTGTCTTGTTGCCACAATGCTTCAGAGGGGTTTAAAGAACACCCTCTTTGCATCCATAGATCCTTCTCATCTTGAAGTGCTTCTCCCTGAACCTCTATTAATTGTGTCTTTGAAAGATTAATATATGGTTCAGACACACTTATCATCACCACCATTTTTTTCATTTACATTAGGCGTATCAAAAGACATATTTTCTGAACATGCAGCGCGTTTGGCTTCATCATCTTCTGCTTGATTTCCACGTGAGATACAATCTGTCTTTTTGGTGTGAGCTGTGCATTTAAGGACTGCGATGGCTATTGGGAGTTGTAGTGCCTTAATAAGCCTGTCCAGTAAGGCAGCATGTTGCACTGGAGTGCCATCCGTTCGAAGGTAGCCCCTCCTTTTCCAACGTGTGAATCCTGTGTGTACTGTCAACGTCACATACGCTGAGTCACTGTACACTGTTACTTCCTAGTCTGCATGATTCTCGAGCATGACTATCAGCACCACTAACTCTGCAGCCTGTGCTGAATAGTGAGACGGGAGTCGTGCACTTACCAATCTTTGAAACCTCCCATTGGCTGTGTTTATGACCACAGTGGCACCTGTATATCTCTGTCCATCATTTCGATCAATCCTTGAAGAACTGTCAATAAAAACAATTTCTCCCCCTGTCAAAGCATTTTCTTTATCCTAGGGATCTTATCATAGAATTCTTCATAGTTCTAACAGTCGTGTGCATGCTCATCCTCTGCTAGTGGTTCAGCTACAAACATGGCAGGATTCAAAAATGTACATCAAACTATTTTAATCTCCAGATTTGATATGACTACTTCCTAGGCTGAAGCCCTTTGAGAAGTCAACGTCCCTTCCGGTATTACCAAGATGGCAAATAATGCATGCTCAACGTACATCATAGAGCATCCCATCATTATACTTGCAGCTTTCTCAATGGCGAACTCAGCGGCTGCCAAAGATTGTTCGCACAGAAAATGACCCTTCATTACTGGGTCCAGAATCCCACTGTAATATGCAAGGGGTTTGTACCCCAATGTGGTTCTCTGTGTAAGGACTGCCGTCATAATGGTACCATCTGTATGCGAAAACAAAAAGAATTCCTCAGCATAATTGTGAATCCCTAAAACTGGAGCCGTAAAAATTGGCTTTTTTAATTCCTCAAACCCTTCTTCCATCTCCACAGTCCAAACAATTTTCTCTTGTGTTGCCTGTGCTTTCTTTAGAGCTTGTAATAAAGGCCTTGTATATGAACTGTAATCAAAGACCCATGCTCTGTCATAGTTACATAACGCCAAAAATCTTTGCATATGTTTTATCGTGTGTGGTTTCGTCGTTTTCAAAATTGCCTCAGCTCTCTCAGGAGTAACCCTTTTTCCTTCATGCGAAATCAACTGACCTATTTACAACACTTCCTGTTGACAATGCTGTAACTTCTCTTTGTCAACCTTATATCCTTTATCAGCAAGTGTAATCATCAACAGAATAGAATCGGTCTGCATCCTTCCTCTGAAGTGCTCCAAACTAAAATGTCATCTACATATTGAAACACAACACTTTCCAGATCAATATTGCTCAGATCCATCTGGAGAACCCAAATCGATGGAGACTACCCTTGAGCTAATCTCGTGCTTTTTAACTTAGTGTGTCTGAAGGTAAATGTCGTCAGATCCTGTGAGTCTTTGTGTAAGGGGATTGAGAAAAATGCATTTTTCAAATCAATCACAGAAAATATCGTGCTTTAACAGGTATGTTACATAAGCTTGTAGCAGGATTAGGAACCAGAGGGAACTCTGGTTAATCATGTGTAAATCTTGAATTAGCCTCCATGAACCCCCCTTAGATTTTTTGATAGTGTACACTGACGTTTTGCACTGTGACTCTGACATCACCATGATGCCTTGATCCATCATGATGGAAATCGTCTTAAAAATACCTTCATCTGCCTCTCGAGACATAGGATACTGTTGTGCTCGAGGTAAAATTGCTCCTGGTGTCAATGTAATCTTTACTTCTCCAACTCCCTTCAATAGGCCTATGTCATAAGGGCCTGAAGTCCATAAAGAAGCTGCCACTTTTGCCAAGTCTTCCTCAAAATACTCAGGACGCTTTTGTGCTATCAGAATTTTCTGAGGAACCTCTCATTTGATGGCTCGTACCCATAAGTAATGCTCATCTCCAAACATGTCTTCATCAGTGATGTCTGTCAATCTGTGACCCTCCCCGATGGTGATTACTGTGTACCATTGTCTGTCATCATGACCATTCCCATCAAGCAAAGCCATTTCCGCTCGCACTATGGCTGCTTGTAATTCTAAAGGAAAGATTCACCCTTCCTCTTCATCCATAGGTACCTTTGGCCTGAATAGAAACTCGTCAGGTATTCTCATAGTTCAGCCTACTAAGCCTGTTAGCCACGTCAACAAAATGCATACCCCATAATAAAATACTTCAAGTTCCAACGGGACTGCTCTCATGGTCACTTGTCCTGCAAATGCCATAATGAATTCACTCACGTTTAAATAATGCATTCCTGGGGTTGAACACACTATACCTTTATCGGTAAAGGAGATTGTCAAATTCAATTTAGTCATTAAATCTTGATTGAATATATTGACAGGTGCCTGCCTTGAATACAGCAGTGACACCGAAATGTCACATTCTCCTATATAGACTGGTAAATCTTCAGCAAAAGGAACTCTGAGTCTAGCTCCTGGGAAACCTTGACTATTCATGGCATTGCCAGACATTGAACATTTTCTCTCTTTTATACACAAGTGTGTTGCACCCATGTCCACTAAAAATGAAAAAATGTTTGCCACATATACTGATGTCTACCCTCGGTTCCTCGTGAGGATTTGGCGTCACGGATGGTATTGAACACATGAAGTCACCCAGTGAGCTGTACTATTGTGGGTACAGCCTCATTCCTGTACTTGTAAAAGGATTCCCGCCCTCTACAGTGACACCTCCTATCGTACGAGTCAATAACTGTCCCCTGCTTCTGCTTTGCTGTATCTGCGTAGGTGAATGCTGTGACTGCCCTTGCAGCGGATTCACTGCTGCTGGCTGCGTTTGCAAATCTTGCTGCATTCTCGGCATTTGTGCCTGTTGCACTGTTTGATTCTGAGCAAACCCATCTCCACTCTGCTGTGAATATTTAGGTGGGTTTGAAGTCCCCCCTCTTCGAAATTGACCATTCTGCACAAACCTTAGGCTTCTACTAGGGTTGTACCGAACTTCAGCTTCGAGTAAGTATTCAGCCGAATTCCAGCTGAAAAAAAGCTATTTGGCTGTGGGCGAATAATTTCTAACTATTCGGCTCTTGTCGAATACTTTGACATTCTCATTTGAATACAATTCAACATGAACTCAGAAAGGCAAATATAGACTTCAGTTTGCAAAACTGAATAGAATTCTACCAGTCAAACATTTATCACACAGTTGAAACATATCTTATATTGTAATCTGCTTTTTAGGGCATGTTTTGTTACAGATTCTTAGACAAAAAAGGTGCTCATCTTTTATACTTAGCCTGCAACAATACAGGAACATCTTTTCTTTTGGCGAATATTTATATGCAATGTGCACTTTTTTTAGTTGGCAAAAACCAACTGAATGAAATGTGCATAGATACTTTCAGTTCCTGTCATGTCACTTCCCATTGCGTACGTCATAGTCCCCCCTTTTATTTTTTTAAGGACTTGAGTCCTGAGTTTAACATTATATGATATTTAATCAGGAAATTATAAGTTGCATATGTTTGTGTGTTGATGAGAAACAGTGGCTAGGATAAGTGAAAAGTGAACAGTATTTGTTTGGGTGGAGTGAATAGTATGTGAGCTGCAAAGAAGTTTCGAAACTCGACCAAATCGACTTTGCAATTGGATAGAGAATGCAATGCATCTGATTCACAAAGGCAGTCCTTTTGCATTTGTGAAGCCTCCTACTTTAATTGGCACTGAATATGCAACAATCTTCTGTACATTTGGTCCCTTCATTTTGGTTAAATCTGCTTTATCTCAGGCTTTTATACTTTATAAGATGCTACATTAATTACAATGAAGAGAAATAAAAGCATAAAATGCTTTTAAAATGGTGCTTTATTTGTTTTTTTAATAAGTGTGTTTTTTAAAGTTTGGAATATGATTTATAAATTAAAACAACTATTTGGCTTCATATTCGGCTTTGGCCGAATAGTTGACAAACTATTTGGTATTCGGCCGAATACTAAATATGCTATTCGGTACAGCCCTAGCTTCTACACATATGAGCTAAATGCCCTGTCATTCCGCATGCCCAACATACAGGGGGTGGAAATCTCCTATTCAGAGCTCAGTGCTGGTTTGCTGAGTCACTCCGTGAGCTCGAAGACCAGAAAAGCACAGCGTTGCTAACATTTGCAGCAAACCCGCACTGAGATCTGTAACTCTATGCCTGTTAAACACGGCCTGCGAGCGCCGCACAATTAAGAATCTAATAAGGATACTACTTTGTCCACGAGGCCAGTACAGAACTTTTTATGCAAGACCACAGCCCAATTGAGAGGACCCCCTTGGGACCTCCACAAATGAGACTGTGTCCCTTCTAAGGTGCCTGTGGTTATTTACTTCCATAGCACTCAAATAACATCTGATCATACAGCCCCCCGTCCTGATGAAGGCCGTGTGAGATACGAGGCATATCTTGCCCCCATAGATGGCTGAAACACCTCAGTGTAGACGCACTTTTTAACCAGAGTGTATTGTCACTGCCCTTTGAAAGAGCATTTTGTTACTTGTTTTGTTGCCACTGTTTAAATAAATGTTCATTTCCTTTTTATGTGATACTGTCTGGCAAAAACGACAGCGAAGGCACAAGCAACTGGATTAATTATGATTCATATTCTTGTGTTTTGCCTTTCTGTATGATCAAAAACCTGTGATATTGTGTGTTATCCAGATGATGTACCTTTCCTTATAAAAACCAAGAAAGTAACATGGTTTGAGTGTTGATTTAATTTTTATGCTGAGAGGAAAAGGAGAGTACACAAGTGAATTTCCCGACCTATTCAACTGTGTTTTTGTTCTATGAGTAGCCTTCCAGGGCAGAATAGGTTCCCCACAGGAGCCTTGATTCAGATAGCGTGATTGTCATTCTACATATTTTGAAACCTTCCTTGATTGCTCTGAAAGTTTTCTGATTGTTCTGCCAATTCCCTTGATTATATGTTTCTAACTCGAAATCCTCCTCTTCCTCGTGGAGCGAATCCATTATCGATGTGAAACAAGATTTTGGGATGCCAGGTTCAATTAAACCTCGGCCATACCTGGAGAGCACTAATCTATATAGGACAACTAAGGGACCGGGATTGGTAAGCTTCTATTAGGTGAAAGACAAGGTAGCAACAAATCAACTAATACATGCTCACAACAACATTAGCAAGCCAGATGATAATACACTAGGAGGTGAAAGAATTCAATTCACATCCCAAAACATATTACTAAAATGAATTTATTTAGTCATATAAATCCCTTATCGATTATAAAATCTCATAACACATGTCAAATTGGAAAAATACAAAAATGAAAAACACAAAATGGAATTAAATCTATTAGTTCACATTAGTATTAACAGTGTACAAAAAACAACAAATAGGAAAACAATCATCTCAAAATCAACTCCATCCATACCACCCTCATTCTACTTCACCATACTCAACTCACTATAAACCCAGTGATTGACACACAACTACCCACAATATAAACTTATATCACAGTAAAAAAATCCAACCTAATCAATCAACATTAAAGAACATTTTTGGAGTGAGGTGATAGATAGAATTGATTTCATTTTTGGGATAAGTTTAATCAGATCTGCAGCTAATATAATCTTGCTCTCACATGTTGAAAAGGGTGTTCAGATTAAAAAGCATAACATTTGGATTGATAGAGCACTGATGATTGCGATTAGATTGATTCTCAGGATCTGGAAAACTAGGAAGAAACCCAGCATTGAGGATTGGTTGATGGATTTGAGGGTTTTATCTAGGTATGATAAGGTTTTGTTGAAAAATAGAGGCAAGGAAGATGAATATTTGTTGCTGTGGGGATCGTTTGATGCCCTCTATGATTAACTTTGTATTCTGTGGATAATTAGAGGGTAGGATAAGGGGGTGTTTGTTTTTTTTGTTTTGTTTTTATTTTTCCTCTTTGTGATGTTTGGTTTTGTCTTTGTGGTATTTTATGTGTATTAGGTATAATATTTAGAGGGGTTCATTTAGATACGTTTTGCATGGTTGATTTTATTATTAGATGTGGTTTAAATGGTTTGCTCATGACTTTCATTTTAAAATGAATACTGCAATGTTAGTTTGATCCTATGTAGAACTGCTGTATTGTAAACCTAATAAACAGAAGTTAAAAAAAAAAAAAACATTAAAGAAAATAACTAGACAATTATTAACATCAAATAAACATAATTTGTCCAGAAATACAGTGTTGAATCCAATGTTGTCGGTGACTGGAAAACCTAGTCACTGGCTAATATAAATGTATTAATCATTATTCATGATTAAAATCAGAAGACCGACTTGTTTCTTTCCATATCCATTATTAATCAGTTTAGTGGAAATTCATCAGGGGTCAGAAGGCCTGGAGTCTTCGAGAGAAAGTGATGATTGTTGTAGTACACTGATTTCTTCTACCTTGACCTTACACTTGTATATAAAATAGAAGCAAATATTACTGATCTCACACAGAGTAATGTTAATGAGTTCAGTCTGCATCAACTTGACTCTGTAAATGTGTCAGGAGCAGGAGGTCACTCGATCTTAAAGACAAATTCACTTCAAATCGGTTACTAGATTCATTAATCTAACTGGGTGAGGGGGAAATAATAAAATTTAATTCCCACTCACAAGACTGTGTAAATGAGTTAAAAAGGTATCCTTATAATGGTATCATACATACTGTTGGGTGGGACTAACTACACCAGGGCCTCAGCACCCACATAAACATTATACAAAGAAACAGTGAAATACAATGGAAAGGAACAGATGTAACCTATTTCTTTCATCATATGGTAAGAACAGACAGAGACATGAACATTTTGAGAAACTGAATATTCAATGTTCGGCTATAAAGGCTTTGGGTAATCACTAAGAACAATAATTACAAAAGTGATGTCTAATGGACTCAGTTGCAACGGGCACTAGGACAGCATCTAGCCACTGAGATATAGAGGTGTCTCCAATAAATACTTACACTGCCACAAGTAACGTGCTCATTACCCAACTGTCGATGGTTACCTGAAGCTGTTAGCATATACGTCACGTGTCAATATTGGTAAGGAAGGAGCACCCTGTATATAAAGAAAGGGTGCAACCCACATCAGTGCACACAGCGCAAAATGGCAGTGCTGACCAAAAAGCCACATTCAAAAGAGATCTAGAAAACAACAGCACACTTATTCAATCCATTATTGCCCTGATCAAACTGCCTTTGATTATTCACCTGCGGCATGTTCGTTACCTGCTGTGAATTCAACTCGTCTCCACTAGTTAACATTGCCCCTTCAATAGCCCCTTCAATAGTGTACTTAGATAACTTTTTTTGCACTAACTTTGCCTCTTCGCCTTTCCTGATATCATCATTTTTGCGATTCTTTTCCTGCAGTAGTCTGCAATAATGTGCAATGGTTAACTGAATTTCTGACCACAGTTTTTCCTCCATATCCACTAACTTCTTGAGCTGCTTCTGTACCGGGTCTGGCATAATATATGATAGAACACAGGTATAGATTTTCACCAAGCTTTGCGTGTCTCCAAGCTCCACTGCTCTTGAAAACTCTGAATGTACGCAAGCGGATCTTCCCCTTTCTGCATCTTTTTCATCATTATAGCTCCCATATTGGATGTGTCTGGATTTATCCATTCTAAAAAAAACCTCAGGACCACATACATCACCTCTCTTTTCTCCACGGAATGTGTCTCTGTCTTCATCTGACATTTCCTGTGCCCAACTCGTATAACATATCTCTTCTTCATCTCTGTGTAGAGTCAGTCTATCTAAAGACAACTCCTTGGGGGGGCCTTGTGCTACATGAGACTCTCCGTATGTCATACAACTGTGTACTCTCAAGTCAATCATTTTTTCCCTTCCCTTTTAATTCTTTCTGGGCTCTCATGTCATGATAAACTTTATCAAATGGTTCCCCAATACTTCTAGAGTCAAACTCGTCCTCTAGATATAATCTAGATGGGCCAGGTAATGACTCATATTCCGGCAAAAACTCCTCTATGTCCTCCCATGCTACTTCTGGATCGGGATTCCTTACCTCCTTCTCCAGGTGATCGAGATCGTATGCTCTTTGCCTTCTTTTGTGTTCTATATCATCATCAAGCTCTCTACGCTTTCTTGCTTCCTCCCTTATCCTGTCACTCTTTTTTTCTTCATTTCCCTTCTTTCATTTGCCCTCCGTATCTCCTCATCCTTTCGTATTTGCATTCTCTTACCCCTTAACTTATGTTCCTCCTCTTCTATTCTTTTCCTTTCTAACCTTTCACGCTTATCAATTGCCCTTCGACTATTATCTCATTTTCTCTGCTCTGCTTTTTCCTGCTTCTTCAACTGTTCATCTTGATATAACTGCTCTCGTCTTTGTCTATCTTTCCTTTCCGTCTCTTCTTCTTTGGATCATTCTTCCCTTTCTCTATCTTTTTTATCTTGCCCATTTTGATCTTCTCTTTGTCTTACATCCTAGATGCCTTTACTATCGAGTTTAAGCTAAATCTGTCCACCCATCCATTCATTCTGTAGAAGTGCTAACTCATCAGATTTATCTCTTTCTCCCTTGAATCTCTTTATTTCTCTTCCTATATCTAAAGATGTGCTTGCTTGATCACTCTTCTCCTTGTCGCGTCTCTCCTTGTTTCTCGGGACCTTAGGAATTACATCTTTCTCTGTATTTCTCTCCTTGCCCTCGTCACTGCTTTGCGCAGGTGACTCATATCCCAGGTTACTATACCCTGTTGCTGCCTTAAACTCCCTCAATGGGTATAATCCATTGTCTTTCTTGTTTTTGCGATCTGTTTCTGGCGGGGCGGGTGGAGCAGAAGGCTCCTCACCCTCCTCTTTGCATACATTAAGAATACAATCTATCGGAGGCGGCTCTTCTCTTTCCTGTTGGTACATTTTCTAAACTCGCTAGTCGCATGTCTAGCTTTTTTCCCCTTATATGATGCATGCAAATATTTTGTGATATGCTGCAGGAGTACCTTCGACATTGACCTTCCTTGCGGCCATGGCATGAACATTTTATCTGCGGTTCCCTTAACCCATTCCACACTATACTGTCTAAGCTTAGGTGCATGTTTCGACAATTTCTTGCAGAGGTGCACAAGTGGAGTAACGTCCTCCATCTTTGACTCGTCACTGTTGACTATCAATACGCGGTTACTTTTGTCGCAGGTTTTTAGAAAAGCAATATGTTTAAAAAATAATGATATAATGTGAGTGTGCACCAATCATCGCAGGCTCCAATCCCTTTAAATCACATTTTTTACTTTAATCTTGCTAAAATACACCATCAACTTTAATTCATACAAACACTTGAATTTTCCAACCTCGTGGTTTTCCTTTTTTCAACAATCACTTTTAACTGTTACATCATCACCAACACATAGATACATAAAACAAACAGACAAAACAGACATACTCGACCGGTCACATATATCTCTTATCTCTTACGATCTTTTCTCTAGTTTCTCAGATTTCTTCTGTTATGTTCTTTAAAACATAGGAACAGGGCGTATTCTATTCTCGTGGCACTCTCCTCATGATAATTCTTAATTGCTTGGCCTAACACAAGTCAATTTCTATTCACTATTTAACACTCTTATTCTTGAGTTATGTTTATCCCACCTCCCTCCGTTACACTTCTTTCCCTTATCACTTCTCGTCACTTATAACCTCTACACCGTTTTGCCAACTTGCTCAGTTTTTACTCACCATTGGCATGTTTGTCTTCCAACTCTCGGGATCGTAGGCCTCTTTTACTGCCTCTCCAACTTCCCATTCATTCAGTTTTTCATAGACCGTGGGAGGGGTTTCTGTCTGATACCGGAGGGACCCGTCACACCCTACTTGCAAGTTTTTAGCACCACTATCTACGAGGAGCTTCACGTCTTGTTAGCCGAATGGCAGAGGTCGTGCGATATTGAAGGGACTCCAAAGTTCACTTATGTTGATGGATTTTTTAAACAATCCTCTCTGCTACCAAGTGAACTGAATAACCTCAGCACTTTAAGATGAGTAGCAATTACCCTGGAGAGGGAAATAGGCCACGAGAAAGCGTTGCAAGGGTAACAAAGATTTAGTTGTAAAGAATACAAATATCAGCAAAGGACTCTGCTTCTCAAGAGCGCTCTGGTTAATCTAAGGACAAGCAGAATCTTAAAAAGCCATCTGGCGTCATCGTATATTGTAAGAACTGATGCTACTGATTGTTAGGTGCGTATATAGATGGGCCTGCTCCATAGGGGATGCCAGGCTACAAATGGTTAGTTCAGTTGCCGCTGATCAGTCTCCACGTGGGTCAGCTGGGCTCATCTCAGTCTTGGGTTAAGGTCAGGTTGCTCGTATAATACATGTGTACATCTAATACCAACACGCTAAGCTCCTTATTCCATCACTGTGGCATGCACCTGGGCAGCATGGAGAAAAGAGCCAGGGGGAAGGGAGGATAAAATACAGTCATGCTGACTTGATGCCGCACTTCCTGCACTCAAGGTCTCCACCCCGAGATTGATCTTTAATGTATCCCTCCCTGTATCCCGTGTTACAGAGGCTGTGTTTTATGCTGGAAGAAATACAGTGAACTGAATAACCTCAGCCCTTTAAGATGAGTAGCAATTACCCTGGAGATGGATGTGGATGCAGAGGTTACTCAAACATCAATAATCAAAATGACTCAGTTAGTTGGTAAAAAGGATAACTGTTTTATTTTCAATTGTCTAAAACAGGGAGCACGAGCATCAATGAATTTGTTCGATCCTCTCACTCGTCATCATTGACGTTGACCTACCAACGTCCTCCTACGTGGCAAACTACAAAAACCCAGTGGCAACTGTGATAGGCTCTGAGTGAATATCTAAGTATATGATCCATAGTAGTATGGGATAGTGAGTGAAAGCGATAGGTTTCTTATCATCAGGTGGGGCAACTAAGCCCTTCCTTCAACATGGCCACTATGAATGTCACTAAATAAACAACGTCCCATTGGCTACACAAACTATAGGACCCTTAATTACGTGGTCCCCTACAATTTGTTGGCACTCTAACCTCTGTCAGTACTTTTCCACCTACATCTAGCAGCATGCAGATTGGACCTCCAGGTGCTGGTGAGCTCCTCTTAGCCCCAGCTTCCCACCAATTAGCATACCAATCTATCATCACCTAAGTGGTCAGCATAGTCAATTAGGCTCTGAAGCTCGGCATCGAGTTTGTTCTGTACTGTGGAGAATCAGGGGAGTGAAGACATGCTCTGCCCTCATGGGTAGGTGTGTGCATCTTGCTCGTCCAACTTCATCCTTCCACGTGACTACAGATCATGATTTTAAGCTTTTACTGTCTTTAAAATACTATTTTTTAATAGACCTCTGACGTCTTCCTTGTTTTGTTCATGCCTTCTGAACAGGAGCTGTTCTTTTTCACGATTTTGTATCCAATGCTAGTTAACTTCATCCTGATAAGACCATTGCTTCTTGGCTTGGCTTCATGGTTCATCCAGCCTTGCCTTTTCGAGTTTCACTTTTAACCGATGTGTTTTCTTACTGTGCCACACTGAGAATGAGGCCTTCCATTTTTAGTCCAACTCTGCTGTAATATGTAGTGGAAACATCAATGTTTTACCCCTTATGCAAATATGGATATATTGGCGATTGTGGCTATCTATTCACTATAAAGCAAGCCTCAAGAATACTTTGTCTGCTTGCGTTTCTTTTGCATCTATACACGTATAAACTGACTTGATATCTTCATCCATTTTATGGCATAAGCTTCTTCACCTTGATCCCAAGATGTCACTTATCCTTGATACTTTCTTGATGCCTTATAGAATATCTGCATTGTCTGGTTTCTGCATCTCTTCTAGGCATGTCAGCTCAGCTCTGTGTGACGTCACCATTCATCTAACCATTCATTTCCTCTGCTTCTTCTGGGATTTCATTCAAACGGCCATCATATTTTCTTGTATGCAGGTATGGTTTTCGCAATGGGAACCTTGCCTCCAGGATTCTCCTAGGTATCGCTAGTTTCACTGGTACCGCACGATTTTCACTTCCGGGCTCCGAACATATAGGTAATATGGGTAAGGTGGTTGAGGTGGGGGTACTTGGCTCCTCCTCTACAACAGTCGCGCATGCTTGGATCTTTTATGGACACTTGATTTGTGTTAGGACAGGAGGGTCACTTGCTTATCGTGGAATGCAGAGGTGTGGGGGTTGATTCAGTAGTGTGAGCCTAGCTTTGCGCTCATGGGGTGGGGGCTAGTGGCCTATTAGCAGTTTAGTGGAGATGAATGGACACTGTGCGGTGCCTGGTGTTGTCTCACACTCTTTCAGGGCTGATTCATATGGTGTTCGCCTCACCTGAACTCACCTCGGGGGGGTGGTATATACTCATTTCCATCGCTACAAAACTCAGCACACCCCAAAAACCAATCAAATAAAGCATGCCCTAAACATGTCACTCTCCCACCGGGATCAGCATATCCCCCAATGGCATGACACAACCTCCCCAACAATTCAGCTGTTACTGCCCTTCTCTTGTCTTTCACCTGCCCCTTCTCACTTGCCCACCCCTCGAGCATCCCTTATCCGAGCAATTTAAAATGAAGATCACCACATCCTCCCTCCTTCTCTCCTCTGCATCGCGTTTCCTTCTCAAACTCTGGACTCCCCCTTCATGAAATGTAAGCACTCTCTCCTGTATGCCACCTGCAAACTTACAGCCAATGAACCCTCCACTGAATGCAACACTCTCACTCTCCTAGCTGCCATAGCTCCTCCGAGATCTGGTGCCCTTCCAGCTCCACCTCCGGTGCCAACCCATGGAATCTCTGCCACTGAAAATGAGATAATGCATCAGAGATGCTGTTATCCTTATCAGGCATGTAAGCCGTCCTAACCACAATATTCCACCTCAGGCAAGGCAGTGCAAACCTCCTCAAAAGCCTAGACACCCTCTGATCCTTGGCAGACTGTCTGTTCACCACATTGACCACTGCTGTATTGTCCACATTAAAGTACACCTTGTTGTTCTCCAGCTCCTTGCCCCACACTGCCAAAGCCACCAGCAATGGAAAGACCTCCAAAAATGCAATGCTCATCACTCCTTTCCTCCAGTGCGGTGGCCATCTCTCTGCACAGCACCTTGCCCACCAGTACACCCGAAAACATCCTGCTCTTGATGCATCAGTGAACATCTCTACCTCTCAAGCCACTGGATCCCCAAGCAGCCATATAGACATACCATTGTAATCCTACAAAAAATGCAACCATACCCTGCAGTCCTACCTAAGAGCCCCTGACACGCTTATTCTCTGGTGCGGTTGTCTCACCCCCTACAGAGACCTGGCATGTTCCTGCAAAATGTGCATCCCAGGGACACTACACAGCATGTGAAATTCATGTGTCCCAATAACTTCTGCATGTCTAGCAGTGTCATCTTGTGCCCCCACCACCTTCTCCAGTAACTGGACCAACTTGCTCACCTTTTCGTCCAGCGAGCATGAGGTCATTGACATCGAGTCCAATTCAATCCCCACTGGTGGCTTCTGTCTTGTCTTCAGTCAAGGGAACTTCCAAGTCATCCATCAACTCCTGGAAAACCTCTAGCATCTCCTGACACTCCTCTTTTCTCCCCGCCCCACTCATAAACAAAAAATCATCCAAGTAATGCAACATCCTTAAAAACCTGATCTGTATGTGAAAACCCAATGCATGAACAAGCTAAAACAATGAAACAACGCATAGGACACTGCACATTACATAGGCAGCACCTTATCCACAAATCTTTAGTCCTCAACTGCATCTCTAATAACCAAAAATCCTCTGTATGCACCAGCAGCAAAGCTGTCTTGATGTCGCACTTTGCCATAAATGCTCTCTTTCCCTTCTCCCTCACGAGCTCCACCGGCTCATCCATGCTCGCGCAGGATACCACACAATCCTCTAGAGCAATAAAATCGTTCACTGACATGCCCTCTTGCCAAAAAGAATTGTGAATCAGTCTGAACTTCCCTTTAACCTTCGTAGGCACCACCACCAAAGGGGACATCACCAAATCTCCTAGCAAGTCTATAAAAAGTCCAAACACCCTCTCCCCTGCCACTTCTTTCTCCAGCTTTAGTCGTACAATGTCCGGTCTCTCCCATGAAGACTTCAGGTTTCCCACCCACCTCTGCACCCTAGGTCTGTGATACCCCAGCCTGAAACTCTCCTGAACCCCCTTGCTCCCAATTAATCTTTGCTGCCTTGCTATCAGGCTAAAAAGACTGCCATTCCTCCAACTTCTGCAACTTAACTGGAGTATAGGCCTTTCCCCACAACCTCTCTCCCAGTGCCCCTACCCCATCCTTTGTCTCCTGCTCTGAAACATTGTGTGACAGGGTGCCATTCTGCACACCTGTTGCATTCATATCTAAATAACAGACAACCCTAGAGCACCCTTCCTTGTTGAATGCCCAGAATGCCACTGATGGCTGTTATCTGCCTCCTGCCCCCACCCCATCCAAGTCTGGGCGGCCAAGAAAGGGCCGATAAGGCACAGGCAAACAACTTGCTGTGTGCAAAGTGAGCGCCAGATGCTTAGGTATCATCCACTGTAACCCCAAATCCAAGTCGATCTCAGCCCACACTGCCACCTGATCCTCTCCATTCCTTTCCCTAAATTCCTCATAATACCTCACCCATGTGAAACCACCAAAGCTGACAAATGCCTTCCTAATGACATCCATATATTTGAACAAAGCCACACTCCTCTCTACGTATTTCTCACAGTACAAACTAGAAGTGATCAAAAAGGTAGATGTCCAATTATCAATCTTTGTCGGGACCTTAGGCCACGATGCCAGCTCCTTCTCCTCCTCCTTTGATCCATCCTTTGCCCTTACTTCCCTGTGCAGAAGTTTAAATACATCCACAAATTCCCCTGCCCAAATGTTCTCTTCGGTGGCCGCCATTAAATGTGTCCCTAGCAGCTTTGTGATACCCATATAAGGTAACTTCTTCAACTTCTCTTTGCTCTTACTTGCCCCTGCAGCGTTCACTTGTGCCACAACCAGTACCTCCTTGTCCGATGCCTTATCTGCTTGTACTCCTACTGTGCTCACACTCCTCACCTCTGCTCTCACCATTGCCCCTGCAGCCCCCCTGCCATCCTTCGTACACAAACACTGCTCTCCACCTCCACTCATTTGGGTTCCCTACCTCGCCCCAACCTCACCCATGCAGCTGACCATTAACTTCCTTGCTCACCTCTTGGCAGTCTTTGCACTCCGTCCACTCGTGCAATCTGCGCCACACCACCACCACTCCTCCTTTCCTTCCTGATGGGACTCCTTCTGCATGCACAAAACACATTGGAAGATCTTCTCTGACCATTATCCTGACCACTGGGCCAAGCCCTAGACCGCCTCTCCCTCACACCTGCCATGCCTCTGCTATCACTTCCCATCCTCCTGCACCCCCACCAAACCTTTCCATGCACTCCACCTCTCCTCAGTCTCCATGACCCCCTTCCTCCCATACCATCCGGTCTTGCTCCCACCATCTTAGGCCATGAGCCCACTTGGGCCAGGAAGATCCTCCTCTCACCAGCAAGTGGCATCCACCCCAATGCTTCTGTGAGATCGTCTTGGAGAGGCCAACCAAACCCCTTCCTGCACTGCTGTTCTAGCAAAGGTTTCACCTCCTGCTATTTCAAGGGCCATATTGTGTCCGCTAAACTGTTTTTCCCCACTGGCCAAAGACTGTCCTGATCCCTTCCCTATTATCTCCTTCTGATGGGGTAGTGGCCATGCTGGGCACTGTACGCTGCTCCTTACCGCTATTCGGGAAGACCATCCTGGACTTTCCCTCTCTTCCAACTCCAATACCGGGAAGGGCATCCTTCTCCTCCACTCTGCACTCTTCCCCAGGCACTTCTTCCCCTGTCCCCTCTTTACGGATGCCACATTCTGCTCCCCTTCCCTATTCCACTCCTCAACCCCTCACCCCCATCCTTTCCAACATTCTCCCGCAAACAACCTTCCTCCCTATGCTCCTCCAGACCCTCACTACCCTCATTCCCAGGTGCCCCACGATCCCCTGCTGCTGCATGTCTACCCTACTTCTCCTTGCCCCTGACATCTTTCCTTTCGCCCTAACCTCCTCCATCCCAGCTGACGGGCTACACACCACAACTGCTGCGAGTAACCCCTCTGAAGCTGCCCTGCGCTGTGGTCTACCCCCAGGACACTTTTATGACCTCTTGCTCTACCTCCTCCAACTGGGTCTTGGACACCCTACTTATGAGGCTTAATGCCTCCCACAGGGCCTTTGTTTCTACCAGCCCCTTGACATGACACCCCCACTAAATACTCTTTTCTTTACCTCTTAATAAATGTGTTATATATATAGATGTACGTGAGATTTACTTGCCATTCTTATACCTGCGATTGGGATTTAGGATTACATGCAGTGATTGAGTTTATGGGATGTATTTGCACATATCACTCAGGTATTTTATATCTGCGCTCTGCTTATTTTTATCTTGTGCCGGCGCATATTTGCGGCATGTACTTTGTAGATATTGGTAGCTTGTACTGCACTATTCATTTAAATGCTGGATCTATTGTTTACAATTGTTATTTGCACTGGGATTTTGTCCCTGATTTTTGGGGCATGCACTTTGCAGACATTGGCAGCTCATGATTGCACTATGCACTTTATAACTGGATTTATTGTTTACAATTGCTATTTGCATTGGGCATTTGTCTCGGACTCAAGGGTGCGGTTGGCGAACTGCGATTTGGGCCTGGCTTAAAAAAAAAAAGTCTGTAATGTATACACGTACAGGCCGATTCATGTAATTCCTCACAAAAGTGTCGCACGCGGCTGGCGCACAGCGTGCCCGTGCGAATGTCTGCGCCAGCCGCGTGCGATAAAATCCATTTCCGCGCACAGCGTATTCATGGATTCTCGCCTCCAAAAGCAGATGTGATGCAGAGTGGCGCAGCGACCCTGCAGCAGTGCCAGTTACGCCCCCAAGAACGCCGTCGCGCAAGAAAAAGCCATCAAGATCGGAAAACAATCGCAAAGGGCTGCGCCAACACTGTACCAGTTCACCGGACTGGCAAACAGCAAACGCAAAGCGGGGAACGCGTGTTACGGGTGTCGGGAACACGCGTGCGCGAGAAGATTCACACGTGATCGGACCTGGGGGAGCGTGTGCGTGTATTTCAGGGGTGCGCGAGAAGTTCCACATGTGATTGCCCTGGGCGCGTGTATTTCAGGGGTGCACGGGAAGTTTTACACGCAATTGGCCTGGGCGCGTGTATTTCAGGGGTGCGCGAGAAGTTCCACACGCGATTGGCCTGGGCGTGTGTATTTCAGGGATGCGCGAGAAGTTCCACACGTGATTGGCCTGGGCGCGTGTATTTCAGGAGTGCGCGAGAAGTTCCACACACGATTGGCCTGGGCGCGTGTATTTCAGGGGTGCGTGGGAAGTTTCATACGCGATTGGCCTGGGCGCGTGTATTTCAGGGGTGCGCGAGAAGTTCCACACGCGATTGGCCTGGGCGTGTGTATTTCAGGGGTGCGCGAGAAGTTCCACACGCGATTGGCCTGGGCGCGTGTATTTCAGGGGTACGCGAGAAGTTCCACACGCGATTGGCCTGGGCGCGTGTATTTCAGGGGAGCGCGAGAAGTTCCACATGCGATTTGCCTGGGCGTGTGTATTTCAGAGGTGCGCGAGAAGTTCCACACGCGATTGGCCTGGGCGCATGTATTTCAGAGGTGCGCGAGATTGGCCTGGGCGCATGTATTTCAGAGGTGCGTGAGAAGTTCCACACGCGATTGGCCTGGGGGAGCGTGTGCGTGTATTTCAGAGGTGTGCGAGAAGTTCCACACGCGATTGGCCTGGGCGTGTGTATTTCAGGGGTGCGCGAGAAGTTCCACACGCGATTTGCCTGGGCGCGTGTATTTCAGAGGTGCGCGAGAAGTTTCACATGCGATTGGGCTCCGTGCGGGTATTTCAGGGGTGCGCGAGAAGTTCCACACGCGATTGGCCTGGGCGCGTGTATTTCAGAGGTGCGCGAGAAGTTCCACACGCGATTGGCCTGGGGGAGCGTGTGCGTGTATTTCAGAGGTGCGCGAGAAGTTCCACACGCGATTGGCCTGGGCGCGTGTATTTCAGGGGTGCGCGAGAAGTTCCACACGCGATTGGCCTGGGTGCATGTATTTCAGAGGTGCGCGAGAAGTTTCACACGCGATTGCCCTGGGCGCGTGTATTTCAGGGGTGCGCAGGAAGTTTCACACGCGATTGGCCTGGGTGCGTGTATTTCAGGGGTGCGCAAGAAGTTCCACACGCGATTGGCCTGGGCGCGTGTATTTCAGGGGTGCGCAGGAAGTGTCACACGCGATTTCAGCAGGGTATGTGTATTTCAGGGGTGCTGGGGAGTCCTACATGTGATTTGGCAGTGTGGGTCCTCCCAGGTGTTCCCTGTACACCCTCCACGGCCCCTGCAGGCAGCCCACACCACAGGGGGCTACCCTGCATCCCTGATCATGTCCCGCAGGCAGCCCATCCAACATGGGCATGCCCCCCAGCAAAGGCACATGTCTCCTTGCACTAATGATCACCAACTCATGTCCCCTTGCACCCCCACCCCCAGCATTGCGGGGCACCTGCCAGCAGGCCCCCACTCATGTCCCACTCATGTCCCCACCACTCCCACCCCCCAGCACTGTGGTGCACCTGCCAGCAGGCCCCCACCCATGTCCAACTCATGTTCCCCACCACCCCCACCCCCCAGCACTGTGGGGCACCTGCCAGCAGGCCCCCACCCATGTCCAACTCATGTCCCCACCACCCCCACCCCCCAGCACTGTGGAGCACCTGCCAGCAGGCCCCCACCTATGTCCAACCCATGTCCCTACCACCCCCACCCCCCAGCACTGTGGGGCACCTGCCAGCAGGCCCCCACCCATGTCCAACTCATGTTCCCCACCACCCCCACCACCCAGCACTGTGGGGACCTCCCAGCAGGCCCCCACCCATGTCCAACTCATGTTCCCCACCACCCCCACCCCCCAGCACTGTGGGGCACCTGCTAGCAGGCCCCCACCCATGTCCAACTCATGTTCCCACCACCCCCACCCCCCAGCACTGTGGGGCGCCTGCCAGCAGGCCCCCACCCATGTCCAACTCATGTTCCCCACCACCCCCCCAGCACTTTGGGGCACCTGCCGGCAGGCCCCCACCCATGACCAACTCATGTCTCCACCACCCCCACCCCCCAGCACTGTGGGGCACCTGCCACCAGGCCCCCACCTATGTCCAACTCATGTCCCCACCACCCCCACCCCCCTGCACTGTGGGGCACCTGCCAGCAGGCCCCCACCCATGTCCAACACATGTTCCCCACCACCCCCACCCCCCAGCACTGTGGGGCACCTGCCAGCAGGCCCCCACCCATGTACAACTCATGTTCCCCACCTCCCCCACCCCCCAGCACTGTGGGGCACCTGCCAGCAGGCCCCCACCTATGTCCAACTCATGTCCCCACCACCCCCACCCCCCAGCACTGTGGGGCACCTGCCAGCAGGCCCCCACCCATGTCCAACTCATGTCCCCACAACCCCCACCCCCACGCACTGTGGGTCACCTGCCAGCAGGCCCCCACCCATGTCCAACTCATGTTCAAAACCACCCCACCCCCCAGCACTGTGGGGCACCTGCCAGCAGGCCCCAACTCATGTTCCCCAGCGAACATGTCATCACAATCTAGATCCCTGGTCCCTATTGTCAGCCTCCAAATGCAAAATACCCACCCGAGTATTGCATCCACCCACTCAGAAATGGCAATTACATGACAGAACACCAATTGCAAGTTTCGAAATAAACACATGTCCCTCACATACACCCAATGGGTGTCAGTGAATCTCAAAACCCATATCATGATATGCCTGAAACCAATGAGATGATACTACACATTGAAGTTCGATAAAAGAATATGTATTAAAAGAAACATAAATAGATTCAAAAATAAAGAAACAGAAATGGGAATGTACAAAAATGAATAGAAGCATGTCTGTGAAAAAAAGCAAAACCAAAAATCATAATCCAAAGTAATGGTGTCCAAAGTCACTGTCCACAAAAGAAAATCCAATGGGAAATAATAATTGAAAGCCATTGCTCCATGCGTAAATTGTGAAAGAAAAATAAAATCCAACAGTGAACTATGTACAGACGAACAAGCCAGGGTCCATTATCCCAACAAAAGAAATGAAACCTATCTAACAACACTAACTAATAAAATAAACTATATACAAAAATGTGGCCAATGTCCAAAAGGTCCAAAATAAATCAAAAACAAAGGAAACCTAACACTACCTACATAACTATGTACAAGGGCAGCGGGCTAGTCTGACGGCTCACTTTTGGATGTCCCGGCCCAGGGCATCATCGAACTCCTGCTCTATGTCCCGGAGGCGGTCCTCCTCCATGGCCCCGAGGGTCCGCAGGGCCGTCGACGTGTCCACCTCCAACCCCCTGCGGATTGCCTCGAGGCACTCGGCCGGCCTCAGGGCCATCCGCATGGAGTTCTCTGCCCTGACCATTGTGAGCCGTGCCTCTTCGGCCCGCTGCCGCTCCGCATCTATGGCGTGGCCCAACCGCTGCCACACGGAGGACACTCTCTGTCCTGGGTCCTTCTGCCCTCCGGCCGATGCCTGCCCCTCCGATGTTGAAGGCCCCGAGCCTTCATGGCTCCCACCACGTTGCTGCTGCTGCTGTGCCTCTGCCCGTGCACTGCCTCCTGCTGCCTGCACATCCTCCGCCAGCTGGGGTGCAGTCGTTGATATGGCCACCCCTGCTGGACGTCCGACTCCCGACTGTGGCAGGGATGCCTCCTCCACCAGCCTGGCCGCACCGTCAGAGGCAGCTCCACAGGGCACCCAGGTGACTGATGGGTGGGAAGATGGCACAGAGGACGACTGGCGCGTAGGGGGTTCAGTTGAGGAGGGGGTCGTAGCAAGCCCCATCAAACGGAGGAATCCGGCCTGGGTGACCTGTCCCAGCAGGCTGACGTGGTCAACGAGCCATTCGAGATGACGTGCAGTCTCCTCATGAAAAGACTGCAGGTCACCCCGCATGGCCCGTTGACGCAACGCCACACCAGTCAGGACAGGCTCAACCCGGACCCGGATAGCCACGTCCGCAGGCAGAGGAAGGCCAGTTGTCGTTTGCTCATCCCCTGCCTGAAAACGGGTCTGGACGTAGGCATCCCTGCTGGTGCAAGATGATGCAGGGACAGGATCAGGGACAGGATTGCACGGACGGCCTGTGCTGCCTCCTGTCCCTGGTCCTGCACTGCACCACTAGCACCAGTGGGATCCCCACCTCCAGACCCCATCTCTGTTGCTTGCACGGCCTCCTCCTCCACCAAACCCCCCACCAACCTGGATGACTCTGTGCCATCTTCCTCCGTTGGGCCCTGTGGGGTCCCAGCTGCCCCTTCTGCTGCCGAGGAGTCCAACTCCAACCCTCGCCTCTTGGACCTCCCCCCGGCAGCTGCGGCCTGGGACGGGGCACCAGACTCCTCACTCCCCGACGAGATGACAACATGGGAGGGGAGCCGGGCCTTGCGTCTCCGGCTGGTGGTGGGATCCCCGCCGCTGTGCTCCACAGCACCTTCTCCGCCCTCTTCATCAGTTGACGCTGCAGACAGGGAGAAATAAAACACAGGCATCAGGGTACTGTACAATGGACACATACACACATGACAGTTGTACATGAGTGGCATTGGCAAACCTCAGACATGCCATCACAATCCCCAACACACATGTCATTTCAACTCGCACACATGAGCCATACCACAGCCATATCGCAACTGCCACCACCATCCATACCCATACAACAGCATGAGCAGGCAAAGCTGAGCCAGACATCACATGCAACACAGGAAGTGCACCACACATGTACACACACCACCACACTTGCATGCATGTGTACACCTCTGCCAAGTGTCGCAGTGTACAGATGGGCATCCATGTCACATCTGCCAATCAGGCTTTCACATCCCGCTGTCACATGCATCCATGTTGCATCACTGTTGCACCCTTGTCAAATACACACAAATGCACATGTACACAGTGCTGATACATGCAGCTGAAAACAACATACATGCGTGACATCACGGACATGTCTAATTACATACACATTCATCCAAACATGTGTGCCCACACAACTGCATCTGGCATGCAAGCCTACACACACAAGCACCATCCATGTCTCACACAGCCCTCGCATGTGTTAGCCCCACGGCCCTGTACACCCCCACCCATACTCGACCCCATACAAACAGATGTGCAACCTGCACACTACTGAAACATCACCACACGCACAGCTTTCAATCATGATGCATGTACACTTACCGCTCGACTCCAGACGGGTCTGCCTCTCAAGGACCTGGACGTGGAGCGCTGGGGATATGCGTTCCAGGACCCTCATCTGAACTTCTGACAAGTGGCCCCGGCGCCCCTTGGCATCCGCTGCCTTCAAGAGGCGCCGGGCCTTGTTCAGGGTCCTGGACCTGAAGTCCTCCCAGCGCTTCCTGACATGTTAGAAGTCGCGGACTGCCACCCCCTCCGCGTTGATGGCAGTCACGATGTCAGTCCAGATCCGAGTCCGTCCTTCCTTGTTGGCGCGGGAACTTCCGAAGAGGGCATCATACTGCCCCAGGATTTGCTCCACCAGGACACCAACTTCGGTGGCACTGAAGCTGGTGCCCCTCTGCCTCTCTGGCCGGGGGTTGTCAGTGGTGCCAGATGTTGCAGTGCCCGACATGACAACCCCAGAGGCAGGAGTGGGTGGGCAACTGGGTCCTGGGGCTGGGCTGTGGAATGATGGAATCCCAGTCGGGAGTCTTCGGTTCCAGCAGGGGTGGTCACAGCAACAGCACCCCTGGCTGATGTGCAGGCAGCAAATGGCATGGCACGTGGGCAGCAGGCAGTCAGGCAGCAGCAGATGGCAGGTGGGAGCATGCTCAGGGTTCTGGGGGGCAGTAGTTTGGCCTTCTGGGCAGGAGCGTGGTCTTCCGTGTGCTTACGTGTCGCCAGCTTGATATGGAGTGATTTGGCACGTGAAAATTCTGCACGTCAGCGTGTGAATCGAGGAAAGGCCCTTAGCGTGTAAGCGCGTCAGCACGCATACGCGATTCCATTGGACCAAGGGCCCTTAGCGCGTATGCATGTCTGTGATGTATCGCGCACAGGTCTTGCTTTTCGTGGGGTGCGGTGCGTGTTTCTTGCAGGCATTGGGGTTCACACGCTATTACTTCACAGCGGGTGGGTGTTGGTGTCATGATGCCTACCTCCAAGGAGCCAGACAGGGCCCGGCACCCTCAGAGGCAGGCAACATGTATACTAGGGAAGTCCCAGCCACCCCAGATGGGGGCTCTTTGGACTCAGTCCTGGCGCCGTTGGCGTCAGGCTCATAAGGGATAACAGTCCTGGCACCATCGGCGCCAGGCTCATACAAGATATGGAAGGAATAGTGTTTGGTGCAAACTTACCTGGCAGACCATGCTGCAATTTCCTTACCTGGCAGATCATTCTACAACTTCCAGATGAAAAAGGAACTACTTAACCAAACAGGTGTGGCTGGTGGCAGGATACATACCTTCAGTGGAAGGATACATACCTGGGACTACTTGAAAGGCTATTTAAACCACGCCCAGACAGCAAACCACGCTTCGCGTTGTTCTGCTCATAGCAGCTGGAAGCTCACCGTGCCTGCTCCTGCTCCAGCCCTCGACCACGCCTGCCAGCATCCTGGAAACACCTAAGGATAGAAAAGGGAAGAAGAAATAGGTGAAAACAAACCTTACCTGTTAAAGCTGCATTCCGGATTCAGCGTGCCAACGTTCCTGCAAAAAGACATCATTTTAAATACTCACCGCGTCGCATACATCTCAGCGCACTTCTCTTACCTGCACCTGGCGCCTTCGGCTCGGCGGCGCCCATCGGGATCCCCTGCAGCATTCCAGCACCTACGGGGAGACGAAGAGAAGAAAGCAAGGTGAGAAGGGAAAATAACCAAGAAGCTCTTACCTGCCAAGCTAATTCTTCTTACCTTCGGGTCGATGCCATTCCTTGGGCATTTCAGCACCCCGGCCCGTTTGGGGAAAAAGCAAACATCACATTAGTGAATGCAAGAACCGTAGCAAAAGAACTATTTAAAACTTACCTGCTTACAGGTCGGACTCAGCTTCTGCTTCGTGCCGGCTCCATTTCTTCGGCATTCTCGAACACCGGCCCCTAAGGAAAAAGAGAAAGTAGTGGGCCTACACCAAAACTCACCTGAAATCAGGTTTTCAACGGAAACCGCCCTCAGCCCAGAGTCTTCCATTACCTGCAAAAGAGAAGAGGAACAGTTTAGAGTCAAGCTTGCCATAAACATTTACGGTACTTACCGGAACAGACAAGCGAACTCGAACTTACTATCCAGTGACGTAACTGGACCCCAACGCGCCCCTGCATCAGAAGCAGGATGGAGAGCTCGCCTTTTCAATCCCTAAGGTGAGCCTCCACAGGGAATTACAGAAGGGTTGCAATGAGGGTGAGAAGGGAAACGGGAGATCTACACAAAACCTGCAGAGTATTAACCCTTCCTTTTCGCTCACAGAAGGGTATTCATCCAAGCCAGACAAGCCAGATTTGGGAACCCAGCCCACTCCATCTTCAGGGTGCTGAACATCTCCTTCGAAGAGGCCACTGCCGTCCAGACCACACCCACGCCTCCGTGGGAACCAGGTGAGCGTTACAGTTGGCTACGCGTTCTTCTACACACAAGGCAGACGGTGAGTGGTACCCTGCTCCCCCAGGCCCGATCACGTGTAAAACCACCCGCGAGCCCCTGAAATACACGTACCCCGCTCCCCCAGGCTCGATCGCATGTGAAAACACCTGCGAGCCCCTGAAATACACGCGCCCAGGCCAATTGCGTGTGGAACTTCTCGCGCTCCTCTGAAATACACGCGCCCAGGCCAATCGTGTGTGGAACTTCTCGCGCACCTCTGAAATACACGCGCCCAGGCCAATCGCGTGTGGAACTTCTCGCGCACCTCTGAAATACACGTGCCCAGGCCAATCGCGTGTGGAACTTCTCACGCACCCCTGAAATACACGCACCCAGCCCAATCGCGTGTGGAACTTCTCGCGCACCTCTGAAATACACGCGCCCAGGCCAATCGCGTGTGGAACTTCTCGCGCACCTCTGAAATACACGCACCCAGGCCAATCGCGTGTGGAACTTCTCGCGCACCTCTGAAATACACGCGCCCAGGCCAATCGCGTGTGGAACTTCTCGCGCACCTCTGAAATACACGCGCCCAGGCCAATCACGTGTGGAACTTCTCGCGCACCTCTGAAATACACGCGCCCAGGCCAATCGCGTGTGGAACTTCTCGCGCACCTCTGAAATACACGCGCCCAGGCCAATCGCGTGTGGAACTTCTCGTGCACCCCTGAAATACACGCACCCAGGCCAATCGCGTGTGGAACTTCTCGCGCACCTCTGAAATACACGTGCCCAGGCCAATCACATGTGGAACTTCTCGCGCACCTCTGAAATACATGCGCCCAGGCCAATCGCGTGTGGAACTTCTCGCGCACCTCTGAAATACACGCGCCCAGGCCAATCGCGTGTGGCACTTCTCGCGCACCTCTGAAATACACACGCCCAGGCCAATTGCGTGTGGAACTTCTCGCGCACCTCTGAAATACACGCGCCCAGGCCAATCGCGTGTGAAACTTCTCGCGCACCCCTGAAATACACATGCCCAGCCCAATCGCGTGTGGAACTTCTCGCGCACCTCTGAAATACACGCGCCCAGGCCAATCGCGTGTGGAACTTCTCGCGCACCTCTGAAATACACGCGCCCAGGCCAATCACGTGTAGAACTTCTCGCGCACCTCTGAAATACACGCGCCCAGGCCAATCGCGTGTGGAACTTCTCGCGCACCTCTGAAATACACGCGCCCAGGCCAATCGCGTGTGGAACTTCTCGTGCACCCCTGAAATACACGCACCCAGGCCAATCGCGTGTGGAACTTCTCGCGCACCTCTGAAATACACGTGCCCAGGCCAATCACATGTGGAACTTCTCGCGCACCTCTGAAATACATGCGCCCAGGCCAATCGCGTGTGGAACTTCTCGCGCACCTCTGAAATACACGCGCCCAGGCCAATCGCGTGTGGCACTTCTCGCGCACCTCTGAAATACACAAGCCCAGGCCAATTGCGTGTGGAAATTCTCGCGCACCTCTGAAATACACGCGCCCAGGCCAATCGCGTGTGAAACTTCTCGCGCACCCCTGAAATACACATGCCCAGCCCAATCGCGTGTGGAACTTCTCGTGCACCTCTGAAATACACGCACACGCTCCCCAAGGGCCGATCGCGTGTGGGCCTTCTCGCGCGTGTAGGACTTTGGTGCACATTTTTTTCCTGCGCAGGGACGCTACCGCCTGCTTTCGTGTGGCGGTCATGTATGGGCCTGTGCGCGTCTTTGGCCATATGCTGTTTTTCCCTATTCGATTCCATGAATACGTGTTGTAGGCGAGCGTGTCTGCGTTCTGCGCACTTGCCTCCTGTACTTCCCCCGTGACCCCCACATTTTCACGAGTTGTTCCCCATTCTGCGTGTGACGCCCCGTGTTACGCCTACTTTTGTTATGTGCTCCGTGCTATGTGCGAATTCGTTGTGGCCTTATCGCACAGCGTTCGATGACCTGTGCGCCAGCGTGCGCCGCGCACTTTTTCAGCGCACATCCCACATTTTGCGCGTGCACGGACTTCCATGAATTGATGTTTTCTGTGCGATAATCGCACTTGCACTGCGATTTTCGCTATTTCACTGCGAATCGCACGTTTTCGCACGCGTGCGCTGTTTTTTCGGCACATATTAATTCCATGAATCGGCCTGATAATACACAGGGGTGTATCATCTTCCATGGCCTTATCTCAATTCTAACGGTCATTACGCCTCGATGACAAAGACATGCATCTTTACTTTGCATTGTCAGTTAAATCATTTTGAAGCCATTACGGATTGCCGTCAATAACTGCACATTTTGTTTAGGGACTGGGTTCTTTGTATTTTAGTGATGGATGATGATATGCACTTTAATTATTGTCATTAATTATTTTGACATTTGTTATGAAAAAAATGCTTGTGTTCATTAATTTACTAGGATGAATTGAACTAACTAAATTGAAAGTGTTAGATTTTTTTCCCGTTTAAGATTGCTCCCTGGCACTATGCATTTATTATATGTTTTTGTTTACTTGATTACTGGCGGCGAATGCTACACTCCAATATGGCTGTAGTATCTACCAAGGATTATATGTGGAGGTTAAAATACCAGTAGGTTTCTGCACCTTTTAACTGCAGGAATTGCACTATATCGTTTAGTGCGATGAAGTGCCCAAACGAGTCAGGAAATGCGTTGCTGTGGCCGTATTGTCTTCTATGTGTGGACATTGTACAAATTAAATATATTTTTTATCATACTTGTTTTTTGTCTGTTCTGGAGCTTTCTTGTGCAAGTGTTACGTGTAACCCTGACATCTGAAGAAGTCATGTTCTGTGATGTTTATATTTATATATTATAGAGTGGCGATAAAACACTATTGTTAATAACATTTGATTCGAGTAAGGGATTAGCCGCGATTTTGAAAGTGATTAAAAACCCACACCCCCCTAGACTGCAAAGTTTCGTAAAGATTTGTGAACAAATGACAAAATTATTAAGCATCAAAAATTCTTTTTTCCCCAAAAGTGCGGCCTACTTTCTATTCATTTTCCCATGAACAAACAAAGTCAATTAAGCGCACAGCCCAAACCGCTGGACGGATTTGGACCAGGTTTGAAACAACTTGGGCACGAAGCTTTGACTTTTGTGGTTTGGGGTTATTCCATGCAATAGTTTTTAAAATATTTGATTGAGAACGGGTGGCCCTTCCCAAAAATAGATACAGATATTTAGAGGATTTACCCGAAAGGGGTATTTTTAGAAAATATATGACCACTATCTGGATGCAAGCAATATCCGCGGCCATAGCGGAGGATGTGGGAAAATGAAACACAGGAAAAAAGCTATTTGCAGGTTGGAAAATATGCAAGTGTCATCAGGGACCAAGTTTGCTACACAAAACTATCTGTAGCCTCGGCTATAGCCGCGAATAGCCAACATCTGAAAACAAACTGCATCACAGAAACAGTGTGTGTTGTGGGAGGCAATGAAGAGGGTAGGGTAGGTGAGAAGGACATCTGGGGGTGGGGGGAGCTGGCAATGATGCGGGTAGCACTTGGTGAGGGCCCTTGGGAGTATGAAAGCATTTCTTTCATCTGTCCTTTTTGACGATACTCGCGGCTATATCCAAGGCTATTAAGGACTCCAGATATCTTCGGGTAGGAGTAGTTCCCTGCCCGCAGCAATATTTTTTGGGGTGTCAGTGTTTTCTTTTTTAAGGTTATTTTTATAGGTATAGTGACATCAGGAGTGAAACATGGCAGTGACCTGGCAGGTATTTGTCTTTTTTATTTTGGGTGTGTGTTTTTGTAGTTTTGTATGTGTGAGACATTGGAGAAAAAAAGAAGAAAATAGTTTCAGAAAATTGATATAAAAAGGAGGAATCCTACTCTAGTTTTAGATATCCCATACAATGTATTTTAGGTTGTGTATTCTCGCTTATGGTTTTATGTTGTGGGGCTGTGAAATGTTTGCCTACCCAGTTTACTGTTGTGTATTATTCTCTGCTTTCTTTATCTTTAGCTACTTTGCATAAGTAAATGAGTAGTGTTGTATTGTATTGATCTTTTAAGTTGTATTGTAGTACAATACCTGAAGTGAGCCCCTTTTTAACCCATTTATGTAACTGTGGTTATGATAAAAGTCAACGAACTGTAACCACAGGTATAATAAAAGAATGATTTTTGTTTATTTTATTGTATTTGTGTATTTATATGTAATAAGTAGTCCTTAAAAGGACTGTGTTGGGGTATACTGAGTGTAGTATTTTAGAATATCTGTAGTATTGTTTTGATGTTTTGAAGGAACAGTGCATTTCCTTCATCTGTTAGGTGTACTGCGTCATGTCTATAGAAATTGTCCATTTAGAATTATATGTTGTTGTAGTCTGTCACGAATGCTGTAAGAAGATTTATTAACATTTCTCCAGGATTTCTCAATTTTACCATTAAATCTGGTGGTCCATCTCCATTTTTGCCTCTGAGTCAGATTGGAAAAGATAAAGATGGTGTGAGGAAATAGTTCCATAAGTTTTTCAAACTAAGGGACACACCCTGTTCATTCCTCAAATCATTGCATCCACAATGAATTAGTATGATGTCTGGCTGCGCTGTACTTTTCAGACTGAACTTTACATGTTCTGTGATGAGGATGCCCAAGGAGGACTATTTAAATGGGTGCTGGAAGAAGCAAGGGTGTGGTAGGGCCCAGTAATGTGACCAGCATATACTCAATGCTGTGTGTCTGGAGTTGGCGTACAGTTGCTAAGTAGAAGCTTTTAAGGTGTGAAAACTAGAGCTGGGTGCTATGTTCTCTTATCACGTTACTTATGAATTGAAAACATACCAGAGATGAATGAATAGTTAGTTGGTGTATAAAAGCAAAGATGTGTCGCATATTATTTGTGAACACCTTTATGAATGTGAACGAAAAAATTACAGCCATTTTTGTCAGTGAACATTTCTTCGATTTAGAAATTGTTTGGGAATTTTAGACTCAAGTTATGTGTAGAGTATTTGAGGTATTATTTAAGAAATGGATAGTAGTATGGGATTACATTATTATTGATTAGGTTTGGTAGGGTAGCTGTATGGGGCTGCCCAGGGGTGGGTAGTGGAGGGAGGAATACATGCTGATATGTTTTGTTGAGTAGCAGTACTAATGATTAGTTTGAAGGTTCATTTTCAAATCACAGCAGCCGATTTGGAACAGGTTTTTCATGGTCGCTGTCATTGACAAGGGACTTAGGGCCTCATCACGAGTTGGGCGGTATCCCGGTGGTATTACTGCCAGTATGCTGCCCGTGCAAATAGCTTTAATGCCATCCAGGCCAACGCTATACATGCCGGATCAAGGGTTGGGCGGTAATGGGTATTCCTCATTCCCCCATTGGGTCCATTGAAATGGGCATTTTTCTGGCGCATTTTAATGCTGCCAGACTCATGTTTGTGCAGACCCTTAAATGTGGATGCAATAGTATTACCACAGCATTTAAGGGCTACTGTCCAACTCGTGATGAGGCCATTAGTCTCTTTTCATTTAAATGGCAGTGGCAATTATTATTATTTATTTATTTTCCTGATGAGAGATGTGCTTTACTTGAGCACATCTCCTGTCAGGAGTAAAAACAAAGAAAATTATCTGCACCCCAGGCAAATCCTGGGGTTTGAAAAATGATTACGTCTGGGCTGATGGCGGATATCAGCCTTGGCTGAGGATCTTGTTTTGATCTTGTTTTGCTTGGCCCTACGATGCCAGGGTTTGCTGGCTGTTAAACCCTGTCTCCACATACAGCCTTTTTGTAAGATGCCATCAAGAAAGCAAGAACAATGAGTCAGAAGAAAGGATCGTCTGCAGGGAAGTAGATTTGTACAGTGTAACATTTCAAAAATAGTGTTATTAAATCTGTTGATACAAATCCTGTAGATAATACAACAATACCTATTATTGATAATACTTTTGAAAATGAGCAATTTCAAATAGGAGATGTGCCTACAGAATATATTGATGGAACTGAGAATGTTTTTCTTGAAAGTTAAAAAAAGAAAACATATATCAAATGTGTTTCTAGCTAGTAAAAAAAGAAAGATTTTGAGGAGAAAAGCTAACAAATGTGCTATCAATTTGAAACAGAGGAAAACAGAAAGAAAATGTATCCAGCTTTTTCAAATCTTTGGAGAAGTGTGAAACCGAAATCTAGATATGCTGTAAGGCGTTTTTTTGCAAAAGAAAAACATAGAAATAATAATTAAGAAAGCTTTTAATATGAAAAGAAAATTGTTCATTTTGGTACTGAATAAATGTAAGAAATGAATGAAGGTGAATATACCATTTTACACAAATAGAGAAACAGTTCATGTACTTACACATGACAAATTTTGTGACATGTTTGGTGGTGAGTGGAAACACACTTCTCATACAGAAAGATTTTTTAATGAGGAGAATTACATTCAAGGAAAGAATATTCCCCTAGCTATTGAAGAGAGTGGACGTATTTATGAAGTCTGAAATGGTGTGATTTCTAAAATATAAGAAATCATACGGTGTGATAATACAGAAATGGAAAGTGTAGATCAGTTAAAAATAAAAATAAAGAAGAATTGGGAGGTATGGATGTTTTTAAAAACAATATTGATATGTTTCCTTATAATGCCTTAAAGAGATTTTTGCAAGTTTTGCACAAATATAATGTGCAAAGAAAGATGAAGATGCTACAAAGAATAGATGACTGTGAAGTTCGTGAAAAAACAGGACTTTTGGATCACTGTCTAGCTTGTCTTGATAAAAGTAGATGTAAGAGTCAGTTTCATCATATACGGATGTTGGATGCACATCATGCTAAAATGAGATACCTTCTCGTTAAACTGTATGAGTGCAAAACACCAAGTATGTCTCTTGCAGTTTTAAATCAAATACATGTTACTGGAACTGTAGACAGTTTAGTTTCTACAATGCAAATGATAAATATGAGGCATTTAAAAGAGTATGGGCCTCATTAGGACTGTGCTGGTCCGGTAACAATGGTGTCGGTAAGCCTACCGGCACTGTTGTTTCCAGACCAGCACACTCCGAGTCTACGGGCGGGACAGCAGCCTCCCACATTTCCCTATGTTTTTTACAACTGGCACAGGAAGCAGATTGGATAATCAGAAGGTGCGCATCTCTGCTTCAGAATATCATTGTACAAGAATGTATTTAGAAAATTCACGATTTCACACCAATGTTAAATATATTTTTCACTTATTGTATGAAAGTGAATTTTCAACATTATGTTATGCTGTTGCTCGCACTTGAGACTGGAACAAGATTTCAAAATCTTTCTGCATGTGAGATGCTGCAACATGTAAAAGAAAAAAATGAATTTGTAGAGGGCAAAATTACAAATGTTCCTGCTACCATGAGAGGGAAGAATATTGGTATAGGAGACACTCCAATGTTAGATGCATGATCAGAAACTTGGGTTCTCCAACTTGGTTTGTGACTTTAAGTTGCGCTGAGTATGGTTGGGATGATCTTGCAGAGTGGATTCATGAAACTAATCCACGGAAAGAAAACATAGAACACATGACACCAGGAGAATTGTGTTGCTTGGACCCTGTAAGTGTATCACGGTTCTGTCATCACAGATTTATAGCCATGTTACACTCTATATTTAATGAAGAAAGGGTCCTTTAGGCACTGTGGAACATTTCTTTAGGAGGAAAGAGTATCAGGCATGTGGGGCTCCACACATAGATATGCTGTTGTGGAATTAAGATGCTCCTCGGTTTGGTAAGGAAAGTGATGGCTATGTGATGTGGTTAATTGAAAAATATGTTACTTGTTCCATTCCAGCTCAGAACGTGAATGCTGATTTATGGAACAAGGTGGAAAATTTTCAAAAGCACTCCTGTGGAAAGTACTGTCAGAGAAAATACAAAAGTAAAGACAAGTACTACACGAAGTGCAGATTTTACTTTCTAAGGCGTGTGCCACCAGTTGGTCGAGTAATCAGCTAAATGTCATCTGTTCAACACCATGTTACAGGTAAGTCACCAAGAAATACATATAATTTCAAAACAAGTAAGGAATGCCAATTCATTAATGATTACAATCCTGTCATTGCTCAGCTATGGAATGCAAATACTGATGTACAGATTGTTGCTGATGATACAACAACTGTTGCTCGTTATGTTACAAGTATTAAAAGAAGGTACATAGATGTTGAAAGAAACATTTCACAGAGTATTATTTGATTAAACAAAGTATCACAAAAGTATCACAAAAGTTTATTCAACAAATATTATAAAAAATGTACAATAGATGAAACATCAATACGTTAATACACAGATACAGATAAAACACATTCTAAAAATAGTCAGTGACAGTTTATATGCTTTTGAAGATTCCTTTCTCCTGATGAATGTTCCAGATTAATTACAGGGAACTGAAACATGTTGAGAGCCATGCCCTGCATTTATTGACAACAGGGCTATAGAGAAACCAGATTGTCAATTGCTTACAACGTGAATGAAAATTAAGAGGTTTTCCCTTTATTTTCTTTCTTTGTTAATCATTCTACTCTCCATCATAAGAGTACCATCAAAAGGATATAAACAGTCCCTGACAATTTTTTAGAATGGATTTTCATCTGTATCTATGTATTAATGTTTCAACTACTGTACATTTTGAATAATATTTTTTTAATAAACTTTTGTGATACTTTTGTGATACGCTGTTTAATCTAATAATGCTCTTTGGACTGTTCCTTTCAAAATCTACCTTCTTTAAATACTTATACTTTTCCGGCCCAGAAAAAGGTAAGGATTTCACTATTAATTTAGTGTTCTTTGGGTTTCCCTCCAAATGTAAAGCTTGTAGTGTTTCAGCATACATGAAATAAGCTGAAAAGAGTAATGCAGCTGAAGTAAGGGCAGATTTATCAGCAGATACAAGTTTTAGAAATGTTTAAGCTTTGGTCTGAAGATGCTTTCACATAGAGAGTGTTGTAGCTACAAAGCTGCAGATCGGCTAACTAGTTTGTATGGATGTAGCATTAATGTATTTTGGGTAAGTCTTTGACCAGCTAGTTCTAGAAATCGGGCACTGAAGCCTTTGAGTGAAATTGAGCAGTTAGCTGAAGCAGTACCTGACAGTACTGAGATTTGAAAACCAACTTGATTGATACATATTATCCAAATCGATCTGAAATGTTGGAGGATCTTTGTTTATATGAAGTAGCCCAATACTACTTATATTGAAATATTGAAGCAAACAGTGACAGAGGACGGTTTAAAGTACAAGGATGTTGTGGTTGTCTAGTCATACATGAGAAGCTATGTCTCATTAACCACATAAAACTGCCTTGCCAAACTGCAGAGAAAAAGGAATTCTTTTATTTTTGTCTTTTGCAGTTGCTCTTCACATGGTGTGCAGAACGGGATTTGCATGGAAGTTTTGAAACTTTTGAAGAATCCTTTTCTGCTTAAAAAAAGCATAATTACATATCCAAAATTTGAACAGTACTTGGAGTTACTGGAAAAAAACAACATCAAGAAGAACGTTTGCCAGCTACATTGGCAAAGGAGACACCTGAGAGAAGCCAAAATTCTGCAGTAGGAAGTCAAAATGTGCTTGGCGAGCCAATTATTCAAACTGATGTTGAGGTTGCCATGGAGGAGCTAGAAAGTGAAATCCAACAAAGTTGCAGATGTGAATTGTGATGACATGGTTAGTAAACTTAATGTATAGCAAAAAGAAGCATATTATAAAATTAAAGATAGGTCCTTACATGGTTTACTGCATTAAAGCGTGAATGTTCTTGTTTGCAATACAAACCTCTATAGTTGTATGTTAGTGGACACAAAGGAACAGGTACTTCTTTTTTAATTCATGCAATAAGTGCTATGATCCAATGCAATGGATTCCTCTTTGTCACGTATTGTAACTTCTCCAAGAGGTTTAGTAGCATGTAATGTAGGAGGTGTTACTTTACATCATCTGGTGATGTTACCAATGGAGCATGGCAACAAACTATAGTATCAAAAACTTGTATCAAGTGCAGCTCAAGAAGTAGGAAAGGTTCTTGGAAAATTAAATACTTTGATTGTTGATGAAGTAAGTGCTAGCTTTCATTTGCTTGTGAATGCATGAGGGTTTGAAGACTGACCACAATGTTTTGTTTGGAAGCAAACATGTACTTGTTTTTGGAGACTTGTTACAATGAACTCCTGAGAGGGGTAAAAATGCTGCAATCTAAGGATACTCAAAAAAGTATAGGAAGTATTGGCAATTTTAACCTTTGGAATTGTTTTGAATTCCAGGAACTTACCATTAATATGAGGCAATCTGCAGACTCTCAGGCCGATTCATGGAATAATTAGCGCGGCGCAAGTGGGCAAAAACGTGCGAATCGCAGTGGAATAGCGAAAATCGCAGTGCAATTGCGAAAATCGCACGAAAAGCAGCGCACGTCGATTCATGGAAGGCCGTGCGCGAGAAAACCAGCGGATGTGCGATAAAAAAGTGCGCGGCGCACGTTGGCGCACAAGCCATCTAACAGCGTGCGCCAGGTCACAGCGAAAATCGCACAGGCCACAGCGAAATTCGCACATAGCGCGGCGCACGCAACAAAAGTAGGCGGAACACGGGCGTAACACTCGGAATGGGGAACAACTTGCCAAAACGTGGGCGTCACGGGGGAAGTACAGGGCACAAGTGCGCGGAACGCCCACACGCTCGCCTACAACACGTATTCATGGAATAGAATAGGGCAAAAAAGCGCACGCTCAAACCAGCGCACAGGCACAAACACGACCGCCACAAGAAAGCAGGCGGTAGCGTCTCTGCGGCTGTAAGAAATGTGCGCCAAAAGGTGCGCCAACAAATAGCACCTATATACTGCCATGATGAATGTCCCATACTGTGGCCCTCCAGGAAAAATGACGTGCAAAGGGGTACCCACAAACACGGACACCCGCTGACAAAAAATACATGTGCGTGTATACCGGGGTGCGCGGGAAGTCTAACACGCGATTTCAGCAGGGTACGTGCATCACAGGGGTTCGTGTGAAGTTATTCACGCGATCGGGCCTGGGGGAGCGGGCTACGTGTATTTCAGGGGTTCGCGTGAAGTTTCACACGCGATCGGGCCTGGGGGAGCGGGCTACGTGTATTACAGGGGTTCGCGTGAAGTTCCTCACGCGATCGGGCCTGGGGTAGCGGGCTACGTGTATTACAGGGGTTCGCGTGAAGTTCCTCACGCGATCGGGCCTGGGGGAGCGGGCTACGTGTATTTCAGGGGTTCGCGTGAAGTTTCTCACGCGATCGGGCCTGGGGGAGCGGGCTACGTGTATTACAGGGGTTCGCGTGAACTTTCTCACGCGATCGGGCCGGGGGAGCGGGCTACGTGTATTTCAGGGGTTCGCGTAAAGTCTCTCACGTGAATAGCCTGGGCGCGTGTATTTCAGGGGTGCGCGGGAAGTTCCACACGCGAATAGGCTGGGCGCGTGTATTTCAGGGGTGCGCGGGAAGTTCCACACGCGAATAGCCTGGGGGCGCGTGTATTCCAGGGGTGCGCGGGAAGTTCCACACGCGAATAGCCTGGGCGCGTGTATTTCAGTGGTGCGCGGGATGTTCCACACGCGAATAGCCTGGGGGCGCGTGTATTCCAGGGGTGCGCGGGAAGTTCCACACGCGAATAGCCTGGGCGCGTGTATTTCAGGGGTGCGCGGGAAGTTCCACACGCGAATAGCCTGGGCGCGTGTATTTCAGGGGTGCGCGGGAAGTTCCACACGCGAATAGCCTGGGCGCGTGTATTTCAGGGGTGCGCGGGAAGTTCCACACGCGAATAGCCTGGGCGCGTGTATTTCAGGGGTGCGCTGGAAGTTCCACACGCGAATAGCCTGGGCGCGTGTATTTCAGGGGTGCGCGGGAAGTTCCACACGCGAATAGGGTGGGCGCGTGTATTTCAGGGGTGCGCGGGAAGTTCCACACGCGAATAGCCTGGGGGCACGTGTATTCCAGGGGTGCGCGGGAAGTTCCACACGCGAATAGCCTGGGCGCGTGTATTTCAGGGGTGCGCGGGAAGTTCCACACGCGAATAGCCTGGGCGCGTGTATTTCAGGGGTGCGCGGGAAGTTCCACACGCGAATAGCCTGGGCGCGTGTATTTCAGGGGTGCGCGGGAAGTTCCACACGCGAATAGCCTGGGCGCGTGTATTTCAGGGGTGCGCGGGAAGTTCCACACGCGAATAGCCTGGGCGCGTGTATTTCAGGGGTGCGCGGGAAGTTCCACACGCGAATAGCCTGGGCGCGTGTATATCAGGGGTGCGCGGGAAGTTCCACATGTGATTTGACAGTGTGGGTCCTCCCAGGTGTACCCTGTACACCCTCCACGGCCCCTGCAGGCAGCCCACACCACAGGGGACTACCCTGCATCCCTGGTCATGTCCCGCAGGCAGCCCACCCACCATGGGCATGCCCCCCAGCAAAGGCACCAACTCATGTCCCCTTGCACCCCCACCCCCCAGCACTGTGGGGCACCTGCCAGCAGGCCCCCACCCATGTCCAACTCATGTCCCCCACCACCCCCACCCCCCAGCACTGTGGGGCACCTGCCAGCAGGCCCCCACCCATGTCCAACTCATGTCTCCCACCACCCCCACCCCCCAGCCACCAGGGTCACACTCCACCAGGCCCCCACTCATGTCTCCCACCACCCCCACACCCCAGCAGTGCAGGGTCACCCTCCACCAGGCCCCCACTCATGTCTCCCACCACCCCCACACCCCAGCAGTGCAGGGTCACCCTCCACCAGGCCCCCACTCATGTCTCCCACCACCCCCACACCCCAGCAGTGCAGGGTCACCCTCCACCAGGCCCCCACTCATGTCACCCACCACCCCCACACCCCAGCAGTGCAGGGGCACCCTCCACCAGGCCCCCACTCATGTCTCCCACCATCCCCTCACCCCAGCCACCAGGGGCACCCTCCACCAGGCCCCCACTCATGTCTCCCACCACCCCCACACCCCAGCAGTGCAGGGTCACCCTCCACCAGGCCCCCACTCATGTCACCCACCACCCCCACCCCCCAGCCACCAGGGGCACCCTCCACCAGGCCCCCACTCATGTCTCCCACCACCCCCACCCCCCAGCCACCAGGGGCACCCTCCACCAGGCCCCCACTCATGTCACCCACCACCCCCACCCCCCAGCCACCAGGGGCACCCTCCACCAGGCCCCCACTCATGTCTCCCACCACCCCCACCCCCCAGCCACCAGGGGCACCCTCCACCAGGCCCCCACTCATGTCACCCACCACCCCCACACCCCAGCAGTGCAGGGGCACCCTCCACCAGGCCCCCACTCATGTCTCCCACCACCCCCACACCCCAGCAGTGCAGGGGCAGCCTCCACCAGGCCCCCACTCATGTCTCCCATCACCCCCACACCCCAGCCACCAGGGTCACCCTCCACCAGGCCCCCACTCATGTCACCCACCACCCCCACACCCCAGCAGTGCAGGGTCACCCTCCACCAGGCCCCCATTCATGTCTCCCACCACCCCACACCCCAGCACTGCAGGGTCACCCTCCACCAGGCCCCCACTCATGTCTCCCACCACCCCCACACCCCAGCAGTGCAGGGTCACCCTCCACCAGGCCCCCACTCATGTCACCCACCACCCCCACACCCCAGCAGTGCAGGGGCACCCTCCACCAGGCCCCCACTCATGTCTCCTACCACCCCCTCACCCCAGCCACCAGGGGCACCCTCCACCAGGCCCCCACTCATGTCTCCCACCACTCCCACACCCCAGCAGTGCAGGGTCACCCTCCACCAGGCCCCCACTCATGTCACCCACCACCCCCACCCCCCAGCCACCAGGGGCACCCTCCACCAGGCCCCCACTCATGTCTCCCACCACCCCCACCCCCCCAGCACTGTGGGGCACCTGCCAGCAGGCCCCCACCCATGTCCAATCCATGCCCCCCTGCACCTGGGTCCCAACATTCCCCAATCATGTCCGTAATGCCCATCCTCCCCTGCCAAAAGGCCCAACCAACTATCACACCCACCCACATATCAAAGGCAATTACATGTTACAACCCCAATTTAAATAATGCAATTGAACACATGTCTGTCACACACAATGGCTGCAAGTGAATGACAAAACACCCAACATGACATGCCTGAAAGCAATGAGATGATACGACACATTGAAGATTAAAAAAATAATATGTATTGAACAGCAAGTAGAATGGAAATGAAATAAGAAAAAACACAAAGCAAATCAAACAAAACAAGATGAATGTCCAAGAAAATAATCTGAAAAATTAAAATAAGCCAATGAAGAACCATGAAGAAGATCATCCTGGGTCCATGAGCCCAACCAAATTAAACCTAACTATGACTACTAACTAAAAACTGAACTATATACAAAAAAGTGGTGCATTGTCCAATCGCAACCAAAAGAAAAATCAAAAAAACAAAGGAAACCTAACCCTAACTATACAACTATATACAAAGGCAGCGGGCTATTCGGACGGCTCACTGGTTGTTGTCATGGGCCAGGGCATCATCGAACTCCTGGTCAATGGCTTGGAGGCGGGCATGTTCCCTGGCCCCGAGGTCCCGCAGGGATAACGCAGTGTCAAGCTCAAACTCCCTGCGAAGACCCTCGAGGCACTCAGCCGGCCTCAGCGCCCTCCGCATGGAGTCCTCCGCCCTGACCATCGTGAGCCGTTCCTCCTCTGCCCGCTGCCGCTCCGCACCTATCCGCTGGCACAACCGCTCCCACACGGAAGCCACTCCCATTCCAGGGTTCTCCTGCCCTCCGGCCGATGCCTGCACCCCTGATGTTGATGACCCCGAGCCATGATGCCTCCCACGTTGAGCCTGCTGCTGCCTCCGACGCAACTGCCTGTGCCAGCACGACGGCATCCAGGCTGATGGAAACCACCGACGCCGTCGTGCACGTGCCCTGCCCGATGATGCCGTCACATCCTCCATCTGCTGGGGTCCAGTTGCTCTGGTGTCCATCCCTGCTGGATCTCTGACTCCCGACTGTGGCAGGGATGGGATCCCCACCGAGCTGGCTGCATTGGTCGGGGCAGGTCCACAGGGGGCCCTGGTGGCATCTGGGCTGGAAGACGGCAAGGAGAACGACTGGTGGATAGCCTGCACAGAGGAGGAGAGGGCTGCCACATTGGCCAACACATGCAGGAAACCCCCGAACATGGCCGATCCCAATTGGGCCACGTCGGCACGGTGCACTTCGTGATGACGTGCGTGCTCCTCCCGGGAAGCACGCATGGCATCACGAATCACAGCCGTGCGCATCGCGACCCCAATCAGGACCTTCTCCGCACGGCCAGGGGTTCCCACGTCCACAGGTGGAGGGGAGTCAGGTGACATGGACATCCGCTCTACCTGCGGACAGGCCTGGGACGGGGCATCCCTGCTGGTGCATGGTGGTGCACTCACAGGGTCAGGGACAGCGACATGCACAGGCCCCTCCACGGTGACCTGTGCTGCCTCCTGCCCCTGGCCCTGGACTGCACCACTTGCACCAGCAGGGATGCCCCCACCAGGCCCCATGTGTGCCCCAGTGGCGGCCTCCTCCTCCTCTGTGCAAACCACCAACCTGGATGGCTCCTCACCGTCTCCCACCGTAGCAGGCCCCTGTGGGGGCTCACCCACCCCTTCCGCTGCAGCCGTGGGGGCATCACCGCCGCCTTGCTCCACAGCGCCGTCTCCGCCCTCTTCTTCACTAGCCGCTGCGTAGAGGGAGACAAAGAACACAAGCATCAGGGCACTGTACAATGGTCCCCTAGACAGGAAGCAATAGCAGATGAGCACCACTGTCAAAGTACACTTCCATCATGTCCCTCCCCAACACATGGGTCAGTCCAGGCAAAACACACACAGTAACAGGCATGGTGCATGCCATGGACATTTCCATGCATGTCCAATGGACTCTTGAAACATTCAATGATATGTAAGTCACATGCATCATGGCTCATGCCCATCACATGCACACACTTCACCTCAGTCACATCCATCTGGCCCCAAACACACCAAACACAGCGGATACAAGGGTAATTTGGCTGCTTTACTGAATCTGTGCATTGTCACACACATGTGTCATGCATCCATGGCATGCACAAGTCACAGACACGCAGGTCAGGCACACAGACATGGCTACCATATATGTACCTGGCATCAGCACCCATCCCTCACCCCCACCCATGTCCAGGTACAGAGACTGGCCGCACATGCATTACCATGATGTCCCTGCACACATACATGCATACATGGCCTATGGCACACATACAGGCACGTATCATAGAACCAGCACACCGCAACATGCCCTGTCTCACACAGTAATGCATGGACACTTACCGCTCAACTCCAGACGGGTCTCCCTCTCAAGGACCTGGGCGTGGAGCGCTGGGCGTACGCGTTCCAGGACCCTCATCTGGATGGAGCTCATGCGGCCCCAGCCCCCCTCCACGAGGCGCCGGGCCTTCACAAGGGTCCTGGACCTCAAGTCCTCCCAGCGCTTCTTGATCTTCAGGACGTCGCGGGTTGCCACCCCCTCTGCGTTGATGGCAACCACACAGTCGGCCCAGATCCTCTGCCGTCCTTCCTTGCTGGCGCGGGACGATCCAAAGAGGGCATCATACTGCCCCAGGACATGCTCCACCAGGACACCAACTTCGGTGACAGTGAAGCTGGTGCCCCTCTGCCCCTCTGGCCTGGGGTTGCCACTGGTGCCAGATGTGGAAGTGCCCGACATGGCAACCCCAGAGGCAGGTGTGGGTGGGCAACTGGGTACTGGGGCTGGGCTGTGGAGCGATGTAATCCCAGTCGGGAGTCTTCAGTTCCAGCAGGGGTGGACACAGCAACTGGACCCCTGCAGATGGCTGATGTGCAGGTACCAAATGGCAGGGCACGGTGGCAGCAGGCAGGCAGGCAGGCAGGCAGCAGAAGATGGCACGTGGGAGGCTGCTCGGGGCACTGGGGGGCAGTAACTCGGCCTTCTGGGCAGGAGCATGGGCTTCCGTGTGTTTTCGCGTGGCCAGCTTGATACGGAGTGATTTGGCACGTGAAAATCCTGCACGTCAGCGTGAAATCCAAGGAAAGGCCCTTAGCGCGTAAGCGTGTCAGCACGCATACGCGATTCTATTGGACCAGAGTCCCTCAGCGCGTAAGCGCGTCTGTGACGTGACCCGCACGGGTGTTCCCCACTCAGCACGTGATGACGGGGCACACGTGGAGATACTGCACGTCAGAGTGTCATCGCGTGTAATTGGACAAAAGTGCGCGTACACGCGATTGGTCTATGTACGTGTATTTAATGGGTGCGCGGGCACTTACACACGCAAGTACGTCAGCGAACCTGTATCCCGTGGTGCGTGTGAATTTCCACACGCTATTGGACTGGGAACTGGATTCCAGGGGTGCGCGGGTCACACGCTGTATCCCGTGGTGCGTGTGAATTTCCACACGCTATTGGACTGGGAACTGGATTCCAGGGGTGCGCGGGTCACACGCTGTATCCCGTGGTGCGTGTGAATTTCCACACGCTATTGGACTGGGAACTGGATTCCAGGGGTGCGCGGGTCACACGTTGTATCCCGTGGTGCGTGTGAATTTCCACACGTTATTGGACTGGGAACTGGATTCCAGGGGTGCGCGGGTCACACGCTCGCCTACAACACGCGCAACGCATAAATTTGCGCGCTAACAAAATAACAAGCTCAGACCCAGGATGAACATACCGTTCCTAGCAGCAGTGGCAGTGGGCTACCAAAGGAGGAGGAGGATAGTCAGGGCCAGAATATTCACACCCAGAACCAGCCTTTTCGGGATGCCTGATGACCAGGTGTATGGAAGGTACAGGTTTCCACCACACATCATACTGGACCTGGTGAGTGAGTGGGAGGATGACCTCACATCACCCACCCTGTGCTCCCAAGCACTCAGCCCCCTGGAGAAGGTCCTCAATGTACTGCACTTCTTAGCCACTGGATCATTTCAGCGGACAAGTGCCATAGTGGGTGGGGTGTCACAGGCCACCCAGTCACGCTGCCTACACCAGGTCTTGAACATCATCACTGCACGCCCATCAGTCCGCAGGCACATATACCTGCCCAGAACACCTGCAGAAAGGCATGCTGCCGCCCTGGATTTTTACGCTGTGGCACGATTCCCCAAAGTGCTAGGTGCCATCGACTGCACCCATGTGGCTCTACATCCCCCCAGGGCATCTGAGCACATCTATAGGAACCGCAAGCACTGGTATTCCATCAACGTGCAGGTAGCATGTAATGCCAAGGGAATCATCACCTCAGTATATGCCAACTATCCCGGCTCCACCCACGACAGCTTCATTTACCGAATGTCCACCCTAAGCCGGGACCTAGAAGCTGGGCGGCATGGCGATACATGGCTGCTTGGTGAGTATGTATGCCACTGCACATGCATGCATGTTGGATACTGAGCAAGGTCACAACCCCACCAATGATACCAATCACCACCTCCACAGGGGACAGTGCCTACCCTCTCAGCCCCCACATGATGACGCCAATTCGGAACCCCACCACGCCACCCCAGGTAAGATATAACACAGCCCACATTACAACCAGGGGCATAGTGGAGCGCACATTCGGAGTGCTAAAGTCACGCTTTCGCTCCCTTGACCGTTCTGGCGGGCAGCTGTTATACGCTCCCCCAGTAGTGTGCAGGATAATAGTGGCAGCATGTGTCCTGCACAACGTTGCAACACGCCGGGGCCTGGCCGTGGACATGGTGGTGGCCCCACATCCCCAACCACATGCACAGCCGCTGCGCATGGGAGGGTAAAGGGCACGGGGGGAGGCAGCCCGTACACAGCTTGTGGCTAATTACTTCACATAGAAATCACACCCCTGTGGAGTGCACACTGCCCTGGCACATTCCATCTGACAATCAATGATGACTCAACCTGACACTGATCCTGAATGTCTGGAGAATGAACCGGGAATACCATGTCAGCCTGAGATTGTTCACCTGGAAGTGTCACAATGTGTGCATCCCTACCCACACAGACACCACCAATGCAGTTTTGTGAAGTTACACATTGAAGCAGCTAAAATGAATACCCACTTGCAAAATGCAACAAGAGGACAGTGCCATGTCAGCCAACCCAACCCCAGCACCGCCACACGACACACGGTGCCATGTCATGCTAATTGCAGGTAAACAAAGTAATCCCCACAACATGACATCAGTCTCACTATGTACAGTGGCACTATTAGAAACCTGCAACACCTGAAATGCTCACAGCAATGCCGGACCAACAACATACTTGAGCACGTAGTACCATTAACATGACATCACAAATGTTACATATTAGTAGTCTCACCACCTGGAAATGCCTGCACTCCCACCACTACCAACTGTGCAGTGTTGTCGCCATGTAGAGTTGTAGGTGCACTGCTGCCAACATGGTCCCCATCTCCAGACTAGAGGTCCTTGTGTGGATATGAGGAAGGGACCTGCAAATTGGGAGGTAGACACAGAAGAAGAGTTACACATCAATGCAACATGCAGTGTACAACACAACAGCAATATGCACTATGAATGTATACACAGTATTGACTACAGACTGGCCACACAGCTCATGGGAGTCCAACGTCACTGTGTAATTCACTGTCACTTGGGCACACCCTTTGCAAGCCCATGGAAACGGGAAGCAGGAGGGGTGTGTGTGACTCAAACCCAAGCATCTGAACCAAATACATTACAAGCCTGCATGTGCCCAGCCACAATGCAGCGTATGCCCACAGGAACCACGGAAGCCAACAGATCGTCCCAGAAAAATTGGGAATAAAAGAAATCAAAATAAAAATAAAAATAAGAAACAATCAAAAATGGCCATTGATGGGCCCGGGGGGGTTGGGGAGGCCACCCAGGAGGTCCGAGGACAGGATGCACACCAGAACCCACCTGCGTGGATCCTGGGAAGATAAAACACCTCCATGGGCTCATGGCCCACACGGCTACCCTATTGTGGGAGTATCACTGCTGTCGCTATTATCACCCTGTGCAGCTGCATCCGGAGGTGGTTGCACTATGGGAGGCAGCCCACGCAAGGCCCTAGTCTGCTCCTCCATGGCTGCAAGCATGCGGGTGTGGTAGGTCTGGTTCTGGAGGATGAGTGTGCGGAGGTCCCCATGTAACAACTCACGGGATGCCCGGACCTCCGCCCTCGTTGCCTGCATCTCAGCTGAGAGCGTACGGGTGAGACGCTCCAGCTGCTGTTCTGTCCTTTGGTGTGTTGAAGCCTCAAGCTCAACAAGAGTCGTCCTGAGGTGAAGGAGCTCCTGCCTCAGGGCTTCCCTGTGGCCCTGGGACTCAATGGAGATGGCCTCCTGCAGAGTCGCCAGTGCCGCCCGCCTGTCCCTGTTGGACCCCAACATGTCCTCCCTGTGTGACTTGCAGATGGAGTCGGTTTCCTGCTCTAGTCGCTCCATCAGCCTTTCTGGGGGGACAATGGAAGTGGCCACCCTATCCATGGCCTGAGCCATCATCTCGGATGATGCAGCCTGTTGGGTTGCCATACCGTAAATGGATTGCTCCCATGCGGTATTGCCGGGTGGCGTACGGCCACCACGTCGGCGGGCACCACACCTGTCTGGGGCAAGGCGAACTGCGCCTTGCTGTGCCGGCACTGCCTGAGGCTGCAGGACTGCATTCCCCCTCTGATCTGCTGGCCCAGGAACAGGATCAGATGTCGCGGAGTGTGACCCTGCATCCGTAACCACCGAAGGCGTAGCTGCCAACACTGACATCCCTATGGAGGGTCCTGACCCTGGTGCAGGTGGGTGAGACAGAACAGAATCCCTCCCTGGAACACTCACCTGCGACGGCACGTAGGTCTCATCCGAATCAACACCTGAGTACAGCTCGGGGGAGGTGCAGCCAGAGACACCCCTTGAGAGCACGACCTGCAGCACTTGTGGGTTCTCCCCCACCACCACACCACGTCCCTCACTGGTGGTTGGTCGGCCCTCGGACCCCTCCTGGGTCTGCACCATCTCCACAACCCCAGCAGTATCAGGTGCGTCTTCCCCTGCAAAGACATGAAAACAAAGAAATGGAAACAGGCATTAGCACCATGGCACACAATGAGGGCTGAGAAGCAAGAGAACCAGTACTTGATTGACACATGTCCCACATGACTAAAACCCTCCCATGCATGCACCCTCACTGCGTATGAAGTGCAGGCAAAAGGCACACACTGATGACACCAAGATGGAAGATGAACACATTTTCTGCATGCTGCCTGGCAGTGGCATCACACATTGGCCTGTGATTGCCAGGTGAAACACACATGCCATCACACAGATGGCATGTACCATTGCAATTGAGTGAAGATGGAGAGGAGGGCAGCACCTATTCATTCAGTCCAGTTCAAGCATGTAAATGCTTTTCTAATTCTAACAGGTCAGATTTTTCACCTGGAGCTGCCAGTCTGAAATGGTCCAATTGCACAGGGACATGTGTGTACAAATGATATCCAGGTAACAAAGTCACTCCACTTTACCATACCCATGTCAGACATGTGACTAGTGGACAGCGACATGCCTAGTGAAAGTGGTGGAATGCAAACAAACTGACTGAATGAACAGTGAAAAATAAGCAAATATGTTGTGGCAAGGTGACACTTCAAGGGCAACTGGCGTGCAGTTGGGCTAGATGTCTACTGTTGGCAGAAGGGATACTGCTATGGCCAAATGCAGCTGCGCAGGAAGGATTGCATGAAGCACATGGCTGACCCATACGCGCACACACTCTCACCTGGCACACAAACAGAAGCCCTCACACACACACCATGCACATGGATGACACACACATGCATGTGCACTCACCGGACAATGCCTCGTAATCAGCCAGATCTCCCACGCCTTGGATCTGTTCCTCCGTGACGTAGGTCCCAGCGACTGACTCATGTGGAGTGAGTTCCATGTCTACTACTGGAGACCCACCTCCAGTCACTAGAGTTGCGGCATGACTTGAGGCCAGCTTACTCTTTGCCCTGCGCTTTAGGTCATTCCAGCGCTTATAGCAATCATTGGCTGTGCGCCTCACAATTCCAAGGGCACTTACGATGTCCGCAACGGTCTGCCAGTGTGCCTGGCGTTGTGCAGGTGTGGTCTTGGATCCTGCAACAATAACCATCTCGTTGTCATGTCCGGACACATACTCGACAAGTGCATTCAGTTCGTCATCCGTGAAGCTGGGCTTCCTGGACGGGCCGGACTGTGTAGCCGTGTCTGGGGCATCAGCCTGTGCCGGACGAGCACTCTTCCTCTTCCGCTTGGAAGGTGGTGGTGATCCTGAGTGTCCTGCGCCGCTCTGGACACTAGGGGCAGGAGCCCTGGTGGACTCTGTATCAGGAGTGTGGGATTGCACACTCAGCATGGGAGTTGGTGCAGGCATTGGCTCTAGTGTGATGGTGTCAGGGGGAATGTCAGCAGCATGGACTAGGACCGACACTGTCCTGGCTGGGTGTGTGAGGGCTGGGGTGGATGGAGCCGCAGCTGCCCCTGCAGCCTCTCCGCCCTGCCTCCTTGGTGCAGCAGATGACCTTGCTGCCCCAGATCCACGTGGCATGATGGCATCAACGTGCACCAGCGCACGTGTCGTAGCCCTGCTGACCTGGAAGTCAGCCATGGAGTCAGCCAGGTCTGGTGCCACAATGGGCTGGTCCAACAAGGGCTGAGCATGGATGGTGTCAGCCACATCAGCCTCAATGGGAGGGGGGGAGGGGGGAGGGATTATGGGTGCCCGTGACTGGTCCTCCACACATGGGAGGACAGGCTCACCCTGCAAGTTATGACCACGTCCCCTACCGGATCCACCACGGCCACCACTTGTGGCTCTTCCACCTTTGCCACCCTTACGGAATCCTCGCCTCCCAGCCATGGCACTGATGTTAATGTGCGTATGGGAGTGGATGTAGACTATTGTCCTGGGCAATTGGGGGTCAAAGGGGTTGGGTACCAGATGGTAATTGTACCCTAGTGCTCTAGCAAGGCTGAATGTAACCCCTGGGGAAAGATGACGGGTCACGCAACGCACAGGAGGCCCAAAAAAGGGAGATGACGTGCACGCAACCCCTCCTAGACCACGTGTGCAGAAAGAAAAACCTGCACTACGCTGTGGCACCCAGAAACACAAGAATGAACGTATGCGTGTCACACGCAGCCTAGAATGACCTCTGAAGGGGTAGGCTACACACGGGGCAAGCACAGATGTTAGATACGTGCGTGACTCACCGTCTGCCTGGTAAACGAGCGTGTAAAAGGAGCACGTTTGGTTGGCAACACCCCCGCCAAAAGAAGATTTGTACGCTGTCTGAGGAGACAGGACAACAGTAGAAGGGAACACTGTTTGAGGGAACAGGCCCAGGTAAACCAGTAAAAGCGAAAGAAGAGAAAAATCTGTCAGAGGTAACAGGGAATACGAACTTGAAACGCTGTGAAGTAAATCGCGTGTGAAACGACAAGAAGTACAGAATTCACCCACTCGCTCTCCACGAAAAGCACGTACAAGGAAGTGGTGTTCTACGCGTACCTTTTATACAGGCCCACACGTCCAGCGTCACTTACGCGGCGTGTACGCGCTAGGGCCATTTCCACCAATTACACGCTTTGTCACTTCTGCATGTACGGACATTTCCTCCAATTACACGCTTTGTCACTTCTGCGTGTAGGGACATTTCCTCCAATTACACGCTTTGTCACTTCTGCGTGTAGGGACATTTCCTCCTATTACACGCTTTGTCACTTCTGCGTGTAGGGCCATTTCCACCAATCACACGCGATGAGACTCTGACGTGCAGTCTTTCCACGTGTGCTCTGTCATCACGTGCTGTGTGGGAAACACCCGTGCGGGTCACGTCACAGACGCGCTTACGCGCTGAGGGCCTTTGGTCCAATAGAATCGCATATGCGTGCTGACGCGCTTACGCGCTAAGGGCCTTTCCTCGATTTTCACGCTGACGTGCAGGATTTTCATGTGCCAAATCACTCCGTACCAAGCTGGCCACACGTAAGCACACAGAAGACCACGCTCCTGCCCAGAAGGCCGAACTACTGCCCCCCAGAGCCCCGAGCACGCTCCCACCTACCATCTGCTGCTGCCTGACTGCCTGCTGCCCACGTGCACTGCCATTTGCTGCCTGCACATCAGCCAGGGGTGCTGTTGCTGTGACCACCCCTGCTGGTACCGAAGACTCCCGACTGGAATTCCATCGCTCCACAGCCCAGCCCCAGGACCCAGTTGCCCACCCACTCCTGCCTCTGGGGTTGTCATGTCGGGGCAAACACCATCTGTGACCACTGACAACCTCCGGCCAGAGAGGCAGAGGGGCACCAGCTTCAGTGCCACCGAAGTTGGTGTCCTGGTGGAGCAAGTCCTGGGGCAGTATGATGCCCTCTTCGGAAGTTCCCGCGCCGACAAGGAAGGACGGACTCGGATCTGGACTGACATCATGACTGCCATCAACGCGGAGGGGGTGGCAGTCCGGGACTTACAACATGTCAGGAAGCGCTGGGAGGACTTCAGGTCCAGGACCCTGAACAAGGCCCGGCGCCTCTTGAAGGCAGCGGATGCCAAGGGGCGCCGGGGCCACTTGTCGGAAGAACAGATGGGGGTCCTGGAACGCATATCCCCAGCGCTCCACGTCCAGGTCCTGGAGAAGCAGACCCGTCTGGAGTCGAGCGGTGAGTGTACATGCATCCTGATTGTGAGCAGTGCGTGTGGTGATTATTCGGTATTGTGCAGGTTGCACATCTGTTTGTATGGGGTCGAGTATGGGTGGGGGTGTACATGGCCGTGGGGCTGACACATGCGAGGGCTGTAATGTGTGAGACATGGATGGTGCTTGTGTGTGTAGGCTTGCATGGCAAATGCAGTTGTGCGTGCACACATGTTTGTATGTATGTGTATGTAAGTAGACATGTCCGTGATGTCACGCATGTATGTTGTATTGGGCTGCATGTATGAGCACTGTGTACATGTGCATGTGTGTGTATTTGACAAGGGTGCAACAGTGATGCAACATGGATGCATGTGACTGCGGTATGTGTAAGCCTGATTGGCAGATGTGACATGGATGCCCGTCTGAGGTGTACACATGCATGCAAGTGTGGTGGTGTGTGTACATGTGTGGTGCACTTCCTGTGTTGCATGTGATGTCTGGGTCACCTTTGGCTGCTCATGCTGTTGTATGTGTATGGATGGTGGTGGCAGTTGAGATATGGCTGTGGTATGGCTCATGTGTGCGAGTTGCAATGACATGTGTGTTGGGGATTGTGATGACATGTCTGAGGTTTGCCAATGCCACTCATGTGCAACTGTCATGTGTGTATGTGTCCATTGTACAGTGCCCTGATGCCTGTGTTTTGTTTCTCCCTGTGTGCAGCGTCAACTGATGAAGAGGGCGGAGAAGGTGCTGTGGAGCACAGCGGCGGGGATCCGACCGCCAGCCGGAGACGCAAGGCCCGGCTCCCCTCCCGTGTTGTCATCTCGTCGGGGAGTGAGGAGTCCGGTGCCGCGTTCCAGGCCGCAGCTGCCGGGGGGAGGTCCAAGAGGCGGAGGTTGGAGTTGGACTCCTCGGCAGCAGAAGGGGCATCTGGGACCCCACAGGGCCCAACAGGGGAAGATGGCACGGAGTCATCCAGGTTGGTGGGGGGTCTGGTGGAGGAGGAGGCCGTGCAAGCACCAGAGACGGGGTCTGGAGGTGGGGATCCCACTGGTGCTAGTGGTGCAGTCCAGGACCAGGGACAGGAGGCAGCACAGGCCGCCGCGGAGGTGCCTGTGTGCAATCCTGTCCCCGATCCTGTCCCTGCATCATCTTGCACCAGCAGGGATGCCTACGTCCAGACCCGTTTCCAGGCAGGGGATGAGCTGACGTCAACTGGCCTTCCTCTGCCTGCGGACGTGGCTATCCAGGTCCGGGTTGAGCCTGTCCTGGCTGGTGTGGCGTTGCGTCAACGGGCCATGCGAGGTGACCTGCAGTCTTTTCATGGAGAGACTGCACGTCATCTCGAATGGCTCGTTGACCACGTCAGCCTGCTGGGACAGGTCACCCAGGCCGGATTCCTCCGTCTGATGGGGCTTGCTCCGACCCCCTCCTCAACTGGACCCCCTACGCGCCAGTCGTCCTCTGTGCCATCTTCCCACCCATCAGTCACCTGGGTGCCCTGTGGAGCTGCCTCTGACGGTGCGGCCAGGCTGGTGGAGGAGGCATCCCTGCCACAGTCGGGAGTCGGTGGTCCAGCAGGGGTGGCCACATCAACAAGTGCACCCCAGCCGGCGGAGGATGTGCAGGCAGCAGGAGGCAGTGCACGGGCAGAGGCAGAGCAGCAGCAGCAGCAACATGGTGGGAGCCATGAAGGCTCGGGGCTTTCGACATCGGAGGGGCAGGCATCGGCCGGAGGGCAGGGGGACCCAGGACAGAGAGTGTCTTCCGTGTGGCAGCGGTTGGGCCACGCCATAAGTGCGGAGCGGCGGCGGGCGGAAGAGGCGCGGCTCACAATGGTCAGGGCGGAGAACTCCATGCGGAGGGCCCTGAGGCGGGCCGAGTGCCTCGAGGCAATCCGCAGGGGGTTGGAGGAGGACACAGCGTCGTCCCTGCGGACCCTCGGGGCCATGGAACTGGACCGCCTCCGGGACATCGAACAGGAGTTCGATGATGCCCTGGCCCGGGACACCACAGAGTGAGCCGCTGGACTTGCCCGCCGCCTTTGTATATAGTTCTTTAGTTTTAGGTTTCCTTTCTTTCGTATTATGATTTGGAGTCGACGGACACTGCTCCACTTTTTGTATATAGTTGATTTTTAGGTAGATTTTTTAGTAGGTTTCCTTTGTTCAGTTGGGCTCATGGACCCTTGTTATTTTTGTACATAGTTCTTTATTGCATGGATATTTTTTTACATTTGACTTTGGACAAAATTTTTTTCTATTTGGATTTCAAGTTTCATTTTTTCATACGGACATGCAGCTTACTTTTTTCTCATTCACATTGTAGTTAGTTTTCTTTCTTTAGCATTCTTATTTTTTTTCAATACAATTTTGTTTGCATACTTCACTGTGTGGTATCATCTCATTGGTTTCATGCATGTCATGTTGTGTGTTTTCCCATTCAATTGCAACCATTGTGTGTGACGGACATGGCTTCATTAGCTTCATGAACATTGGGGGTGTAACATGTGATTTCCATTTCCATGTGGGTGAATGGGTTACTTGGTAGGGCTTTTTGGCTGTGGAGGCTGACCATTACGCACATGATTGGGGATTGTGAGGACCTGGTGGGGGCTGCCCATGGTGGCAGGGCGGTGGGGGGTGGTGGGAGACATGATTGGGGGCCTGGTGGAGGATGCCCCTGGTGGCTGGGGGGTGGGGGTGGTGGGAGACATAAGTGGGGGCCTGGTGGAGGGTGCCCATGCACTGCTGGGGGGTGGGGGTGCAGGGGGACATGAGTGGGGGCCTGGTGGAGGGTGCCCCTGGTGGCTGGGGGGTGGGGGTGGTGGGAGACATGAGTGGGGGCCTGGTGGAGGGTGCCCATGCACTGCTGGGGGGTGGGGGTGCAGGGGGACATGAGTGGGGGCCTGGTGGAGGGTGCCCCTGCACTGCTGGGGGGTGGGGGTGCAGGGGACATGAGTGGGGGCCTGGTGGAGGGTGCCCCTGGTGGCTGGGGGGTGGGGGTGCAGGGGGACATGAGTGGGGGCCTGGTGGAGGGTGCCCCTGGTGGCTGGGGGGTGGGGGTGGTGGGAGACATGGTGGAGGCCTGGTGGAGGGTGCCCCTGCACTGCTGGGGGGTGGGGGTGCAGGGGGACATGAGTGGGGGCCTGGTGGAGGGTGACCCTGGATGCTGGGGGGTGGGGGTGGTGGGAGACATGATTGGGGGCCTGGTGGAGGGTGCCCCTGCACTGCTTGGGGGTGGGGTGGTGGGAGACATGAGTGGGGGCCTGGTGGAGGGTGCCCCTGCACTGCTGGGGGGTGGGGGTGCAGGTCGACATGAGTGGGGGCCTGGTGGAGGGTGACCCTGGATGCTGAGGGGTGGGGGTGGTGGGAGACATGATTGGGGGCCTGGTGGAGGATGCCCCTGGTGGCTGGGGGGTGGGGGTGGTGGGAGACATGAGTGGGGGCCTGGTGGAGGGTGCCCCTGGTGGCTGGGGGGTGGGGGTGGTGGGAGACATGAGTGGGGGCCTGGTGGAGGGTGCCCATGCACTGCTGGGGGGTGGGGGTGCAGGGGGACATGAGTGGGGGCCTGGTGGAGGGTGCCCCTGGTGGCTGGGGGGTGGGGGTGGTGGGAGACATGAGTGGGGGCCTGGTGGAGGGTGCCCCTGCACTGCTGGGGGGTGGGGGTGGTGGGAGACATGCATTGTTGATCAGTAGTGCAAGGTGACATGTGGGTTGGCTGGGGGGCATGCCCATGGTGGATGGGCTGCCTGCGGGACATGAGCAGGGGTGTAGGGTAGTCCCCCGTGGTGTGGGCTGCCTGCAGGGGCCGTGGAGGTTGTGGAGCATACACCTGGGAGGACCCACACGGCCAATTCACGTGTAGTACTCCCCACAACCCCTGAAATACACATACCCTGCAGAAATCGCATGTGGAACTTCCCGCGCACCCCTGGAATACACATACCCTGCGGAAATCGCGTGTGGAACTTCCCGCGCACCCCTGGAATACACGTACCCTGCTTGCACGGGGCCAATCACGTGAGAGACTTTACGCGAACCCCTGAAATACACGTAGCCCGCTCCCCCGGCCCGATCGCGTGAGAAAGTTCACGCGAACCCCTGTAATACACGTAGCCCGCTCCCCCAGGCCCGATCGCGTGAGAAACTTCACGCGAACCCCTGAAATACACGTAGCCCGCTCCCCCAGGCCCGATCGCGTGAGAAACTTCACGCGAACCCCTGTAATACACGTAGCCCGCTCCCCCAGGCCCGATCGCGTGAGAAACTTCACGCGAACCCCTGAAATACACGTAGCCCGCTCCCCCAGGCCCGATCGCGTGAGTAACTTCACGCGAACCCCTGAAATACACGTAGCCCGCTCCCCCAGGCCCGATCGCGTGAGTAACTTCACACGAACCCCTGTAATACACGTAGCCCGCTCCCCCAGGCCCGATCGCGTGAGAAACTTCACGCGAACCCCTGAAATACACGTAGCCCGCTCCCCCAGGCCCGATCGCGTGAGAAACTTCACGCGAACCCCTGAAATACACGTAGCCCGCTCCCCCAGGCCCGATCGCGTGTGGAACTTCCCGCGCACCTCTGAAATACACATACCTTGCTCGCACTGGGCCAATCGCGTGTGGAACTTCCCGCGCACCCCTGAAATACACGTTCCCCACTTGGCGTTTGCTGTTTGCCAGCCCGGTGAACTGGTCCAGGGTTAGCGCAGCCCTTTGCGATGATTTAGCGATTTTGATGGCTTTTCCTTGCGCGAGGGCGTTCTTGGGGGCGTAACTGGCGCTGCTGCAGGGTCGCTGCGATTCTCTGCGCCACGGCTGGTTTGGGAGCCTAAAATCCATGAATACGCTGTGCGCGGAAATCGGTTTTAGCGCACGTGCCTGGCGCAGTCAATCGCACGCGGACTCTCTGCGCCAGCCGCTTGCGACACTTTTCTGCGAAATTCTATGAATTACCCTCTCTGAGTATGCAGAAATGCTTAATAAGATTCATATAGGTGATTCATATAGGTGTTCTTGAGGAAAATGTGAAAGCAGTCTTAAAAGAAAAATTGATTTCTAACATGTTTCATGCAGATAGCAGCCCATCTGATGTCATGTTGACTCTTAAGGAAAGAAACATGTCTTGTGTTGCTTTGATGTGCACACTTCCCGAGTGCAACAAGTTTAACTATACAATGCTACTGTCAGAGAAGCGAAATATTCTGGAGATAAACTTGTGTGATGTTTTAAATGTTCATGTTATGCCTTTAGAGTTCGATAAGTTAGGACAACTAGATAATTCAATTTCTTAACCAGCAGGCCTGGAAGGATGGGAAGTGTGATTGCGTTTCACACATTACCTCACAAAACAAATAATGAACATGTTGAAGTTAAGTTTGATCGTATAGAAGGAACACATTTGATTTCTAGCGCCTCTGGACATTTCATGCTTTTTAAGGATAATGTTGAGAAAAGTGCACAGTTTCCACTGTGCTGTGCTTATGCAATAAATATTAATACATCACAAGATTTGACTTTAGAAGCAGAACTTATTGACACTGGTAGCTTAGACACATGAACATTATCAAAGGTATATTTTTAATAAACTTTGATGAAAGAAAAGTGACAGCTGACATTTCTTGCATTGAAGAATATAATAGATTGCATGCACTGTATTCTCCTCACCTGAACCTTATACCTGTACCTGTAAAGCACTCCTCCAGGAAACATAAGGAGTCAGTGAAAGCTCATTCAAATGAAATCAGTCTTTGTAAGATGAAAAAACTACAGAATGTAATGAAGTTCGATAGTTGTTCAAGTATAACATACTGCCATTGCAGATTTAGTAATGAAAATGTAGTGGAATGCCATCACAATGCAGCTTTGTGTATGTTGTTTCAAATGACATTGATGCAAGTAATAGCTTCCACAGCAGAAAAGCAGCTATGTGTGGAACTTTCATTTCTTAAAATATCTGTAGATAAAAAATCACAAAGTTTACATTCAGCAATGTCAATATGAAATGTAGTAGTTGTTGTGAGTGGAAATCAACAATTTTCTCAAAATACACAGGAAGATAGCCAAGAATGTTTAATGACTGTCTTCGATTTATTAGTGAAGGAACCTGTTAGTGTAGATAGGTATGTAGGAATTAGTTATGAGTGGTATCATATGTGTCCACAATGTAAGAAATGTTATTCTACTCCATATCTTTGTGAATTATTTGTGTATGTGCCTATCCCTGATCAGAAATGTGATTATTCATCTGGTCTTGCAACTAAAGCATTCCTTGACATGCAATGCTGTGACTGTGGTTGTACTTTACAATCAAGACTGCAAAATCTAGTTTTTAATACGTATATTTTGATCATGTTTCAAAGATACAGTGTAGATGGTAGGAAAATGGACATGTCAATAATGCATTTTAAATTTGGTCAAGTTTCTCTCAGTAAGAAAACTTTTAAAATGTGTGCCATTATTTTTCATGAAAGGGCATCAGTTCAATGTGGATATATCATGACATGGGTGTGTACAGAAGTAGATTTGCTTGTTTTTAATGACTCTATGGCCACACACCAAGCTAGGCTGCCAAAGGGTTTAATGAATTCTTTCTTAATGTTGTTAGAACCAACGTTTTAAAATATAGGTGTAATAAAAATGTGTAATATTCTTTGTGAGTATAAACATGTACAATAAAAGTGAAGAATCGGATAATAAGTGTTTTATATCAAGTAGGAGATGAATTGTTACTAGGATGTACTTTAAAAACAGTACACCATATAGGTAACATTCTGAAGAGTATATACATTGGAAGGGAAAACAGCATGTTGAAATCTTCTACTTCCGTTTTTGTGTGTAAAACACTGTATATTTTAATATACACAAGTGTTCCCTATAAGTGCTAGGTTACATACATGGTTCCATGTACATTATTCTGAGTGTGAGGGAGTGTAGAAAGACATGACTGTTTACATATGGAACAAGTAAACAGTAGGTTGTAGATTCCAAAACCATATAGTACAATGTTTGAAAAATAAACAAGATGTAACTACTAATAAGAGTTTTAGGGAACAATTTATATATACTGTGTTTATTTATTATGTGTATAGGTGGTGAAAATAAATATGCATAAAATGTTTAAAAAAGGTTTTGTAAATCAAATAAACATTGAAAATACCTTAGATACCTTAGTGTAAGGGTTAGTTTGTTAAATGTATAAATATTCTCTGTATGCAGTGTGAAGTTTTTAGAAAAGTTGTCAAATCTATCCAGTCATTAAACTTTGCATGTTTTTCCATTTTGTATGGTCGGTGTATGAAAATATTAGTTTCTTGGGTGTGTAAGTGGCCAGAAAAAGGACGCACAACCAATTATGAAAGAAGTTATGAATTGGCAAAGTAGATAAACATCTTTTAATTTAGAATGTATATTTACATAGTAAAAAACACAATTATCAGTGCCAATGAATAAATAACAATTCTTAGTTTTCAAAACATTTAAGTATGATGTGTACATTATAAAAATATCATTAAATACTTCTTATGTGTGTATTGAAATTACATGTGTTAGGTTATTGGTGTAGTTTTTGCTAAGTGTTAATATATTTACACAAAAGTTGTTATTGTCTATCTATTATTTGGAAAATAGGTATGGGTATACATTAAAAAGAGTAATACTCAAAATGCTCAAAATATGTTACACTCACAGCATTTCTTCATTTATTTATTTATTTATAAAACTGAAGACATAGTTAGGGTATATGTCTTGGTTTCTTGGTTAAGGTTGCATAAATTAATCTCTGAAATTGTCATCATTTAATCTTAAGGATTTAGTACATTTGTGATGTCATCTTTGATGTTGTGGGTGTTAGTCTTAGCAGTGCATGGTGGTGGTGCGAGTTATGGCATATCATAACTGGCGAATTTCAGGGTTTTTCGGTTTTACTTGGAACCATAACGTCCCTTTAACAAAGTTTTTTCATTGAATTTCATAGGTTTTTAGTAGAGCAACTTAACCATAAGGTCCCTTTAACAAAGTTTTGTTTACTGAATTTCATAGGTTTTTAGTAGCACAACTTAACAATAATAACTCTGACTTTATGTACAAGTAACATAGAACATACTGAACCCCCTCTACTGAATTTGATGTCCGCGAACTCTTTTAATGTCTGCGGACAGATGCAGACAACAGCACCACTACCCAAAAAGTCTGGGGGGTATGTTTAATTGTTATATCATTACATATGAACATTTTACAAATTCATAAACCAGCACACATACACATTATATGTAGTAATAAATAAGAATTGCAACCCATATATATAACACACTAACCATTCATTTAAATACAATATGTTCTAAAATGGAATATACCAAAAGAAGAAAGATAGTCTTTGAACATGATTACCTCACAGAAACTCCAAAACTAAGAGCAACAGCAGATCTACAGACCACTCAGAACACACCTTACCAGAAGCTAGTAAGTGTACTGCATTTTACTCATATATTTGTAAACTTTCTGTATAAAACACAAAAAAAATTATATGTTTTTTTTTCTCACAGAAATGTCTAGTACTCTGGAGTGGCTAGAGGAGCATTTGCCACATGAGGAAAAGTCAGAAGATAGTGAACCTAATGGTAGACACTTTACTATATAAACCAATTAATAAATATTATTTTATAATCATTTAACATATATATTTTTTTGTACAGACCATACAAAAATTGAAAATACTAAAGAAAAAGCAGTATTGGATAAGACTCTTCAGCACATAGAAGAAAAAATTGACCTTCTCATGGCAAATTTTAATAATTTAAAACACTTTATGGAGGATCACTTGAAACAAACTACATACCATTGTCCCACATGTACCTGTCCCCCCTCACCATATCCCACTCAATTATCCTCAAACCCTCTCCATGAACCAAAACGTTTTGATGAGACTTCCATCCCTTCTTCACCTCTTATAAATTCTATTGAAACACCCAATTCTCCTGTTTTTGTTTCAGTTTCCGCCTCACCTTCTCTGTCATAAATTTAACGTCCACGTAAAATAAAGTAAAATGATTATATTGTGTCCTAATTCATTTCTTGTATTTTTTTTTAAAAGCAGTTCAGGTGTCCGCGGAGACGCGGGTGTCCGGAATGTCCTGTAAAGAAACAAAAATGGGAGCGTCCTAAGGACACTTTATCTGTCCGTAATGTTTACATGCAAGTTGAAACTGTTCTAAGAGCACATGCAGTGTCCTGAAATGTTTGTAAAGAAACACAATGGGGGTGTCCTGAGGACGCTATGCCTGTCCGTATTGTTCGCAGGCAAGTTGAAACTGTTCTAAGAACACAGGCTGTGTTCTGAAATGTTCATAAATAAACGAAATGGGGGTGTCCTGAGGACACTATACCTGCCCTTACTGTTCGTAGACAGGTTGAAACTGTTCTAAGAACACATCAGGTGTCCTGGGATGTTCGTAAATAAACAAAATGGGGGTGTCCTGAGGACGCTATGCCTGTCTGTATTGTTCGCAGCTAGGTTGAAACTGTTCTAAGAACACAGGCTGTGTCCTAAAATGTTCGTAAATAAACGAAATGGGGGTGTCCTGAGGACACTATACCTGTCCATACTGTTCATAGGCAGGTTGAAACTGTTCTAAGAACACACCAAGTTTCCTGGGATGTTCGTAAATAAACAAAATGGGGGTGTCCTGTGGACGCTATGCCTGTCCGTATTGTTCACAGGCAAGTTGAAACTGTTCTAAGAACAAACGCCTGTCCGTAACTTCGTTTCACTTGTGATGCACTTTTAATCACTTCAGGACCCGAACAGTGTCTGTAGAACACCTATGCACATGCGCAAAACAGTTTCAGTGCATTTGGTGTCCTGTGAACACCCGCTCCCTTCACGAACATGTTCGCAAACCTATCATGTGACCGCGCCCACGATGAGCGTATGTTCTGATTGCGAATACTGTTCGTGTCCCCGAACAATTTAAAACTACATTTTCAAGCAATCTACAATATTTTTCAATAAAATCTCACCATAGAACAAGTCCCACATAGTAATCCCGAGTTTCGACATACTTTTTGTGACTTTTTGAACCCTTTTTTCTGTTCGATCTGTCCACGGACAGCACGCATGCCCGCGAAGCGCGCACAAGCACCCCTATAAAAGACCACGCCCTAGAGCTCATTCTCATTGTGTTTCGGGCTATCCTACAGAACACAGCGAATTTTGCTGCCAATTTGCAGATTTTCATCTTGAAGCTGATGGCTTCCATGGCTCCACTCATGCCACATGGTGCTGTATCTGCCTCAGCACCACCCCATCCACTCCACCACCACCACCTCCCCAAGGGCCTGAAGAGGGGAACAGGAGTGAGGATGCACAGGAGGATGAAGAGGATGATGAGAATGAGGTAGTGGAAGTCCCTACTACCAGCACTCGGTGTGAGTCTTGGGTCTGGCGGTTATTTATCATTCGTGGTAATGGTCCTAAGGCGCGTGCGAACCAAGTCACCTGCAACGAGTGAAAAATGGTACTCAGTCGCGGGAGGCCTGGTTCATACAGCTTTGGGACAACTACCATGAAGCGACACCTAAGGTCATTCCACACTGGGGCCATTCTCAAGTTTGTACCTTGCGAGGAGCGTAGCAGGTTGACTTCCTCTACTTCATCCTCCGTTTCCGATCCTGTCACCACAAGGAACACTCCTGTGGGACAGCGTATTCCTCAAGCTGCCTCACAGGCCATACGCAATACTGATGACCCTTACCTTTCGAGGGTCAAAGATGTGTGTATGTACTGCAACGCAGTACTGTGCAGGGGGAGAGACTTTGTAGTACTTTTGAGGCTATCGTCTCAGAGCACCAGAAGATCTGCTCACTACCCAAGTAAAACCTACTCTACATCTTACTCTCTCAGCTCGCCCTTTCTTATCCCTGTGGTTGGTGTGTCCCCCTTACCCTTCTTTCCCCTCCTCTCCTAGTGTGTCGTGTATAAAAAACCAAAAAAAATATAAAACAACAAAAATAAAAAAAGGCTCTTTTCACAGCCGCCTTTCACAGTTAAAAAATAGAAGTGAAAATAAATGAAGCAGGGCCCTGTCTATTTTTTAGAAGTCTGTGGACAGTCCGCGTACATCTACAATTTTGGAGCACTCCCTATCATAACCATTGCAGTTTTATCTGGGAGGAAGTGGTGGCTCTGAAAAGAGCCTTTTGGTGGTGTCTGTTTGTGTTTGAACAATTTGAAATGCTCAACCCTACTACAAAATGGATGCTGTAATTCCAAAAAAGGTTGCAATGCATTTTGTACATATCTCAGAAAAATCTGATTCCCAGCATAAGTAAGATGGACTCCATTTCGGTGAAAAATGTATGTACTACGAAACATAATATTTTCATTGTGAAAAGAGGACATGCCAAAATCTCTTAGAAAGGCACAAACAGCCTTGTTGACATTGCTCCTTGCTTTCTCCATTTTGGACCAAATGAAGAAGAACGAAGCCACATTTGTCTCTGCCCAATCCGAGAAAAAATTACTTGAGAATCTGGAAACATGTCCATGACCTTCCCAAGTCCTTCTTTCATTGCAAATTGCAAAGAAATTCCAGACACATGTCCTAAACTGTTCCCTCCACAATGAATAACAATTATGTCTGGATGTTGATCTGTCTCCAAAGTAGCACAGAGAGGTAGCAAGTCCAACCACTTCATTCCACGTACTCCATGCCAGTGCACTTCCACATGTGGGAATCCAAGATCTACAGCTACTCCACAGCTTTCTGCATGCACCTTCAACCAATGTATCCACGAGTCTCCCAAAATCCAAACAATCTGTTTTCTGAAACACACAGCCATAGCTATCTGTTCTTCTCTCAGCAAAAAGAGTATCTGAGAAACTCTCTCCTGGCACAACACACCCACTAAACCTTCCTGACCAATCCCTTTCTCTGCTCATTCTCATTTTCATGGCTCCCCAACCAAAATCCCCGGATGTAACACCCGATGTCCGTGGACTACCGCCATGTCCGCAGACATATCGTAACATGGACAGTCCTACCATTTCCATTTCACTTTCTGTGCCATTCCCTCATTGGATATAGCTAAGAAATCACATGAACATCCACCAATCACATCCAAGACCTCTACATCTAACTGCATCATCATAGATCAGCACTTCAAATGTACTGTTAATCTCTCTGAGTACAAGTGTCATATCATTGGAAAGCACCTTCTACCAGAAATACTGTACAAGTCTCCAAGATTTCTACTTGCAGCTGCATGCATAACCATATGCATGAACACAAACTATAGGTATGCATATTTTCTGAATAGTACATGTTCAATTCTTATAGATTCATATAAACAGATGAACTGACTTTTAGCTTGTATAATCTATAAAAATGAATTTACTGTCATTTTTTCCATCTCCTAAAATCAACTGTCACTTCCAAACCTATCTGCTATTTAATTTCTTTTTACACACACATTTTCAAAGCATGTTGAACTAACATATCTAAAGTACAATATGAAGAGTTAACATACTCAAACAAAATTGCATGCACACAGTATGTTCAAATATCAAACAATACTTGTACAAAAACATAAACATTTATTTACTTATATTAATATAGTGCACAAGCAGCCCATGGCATTGAGGCGGTGTTACTTACAAGAGCTTAGTTACAGAAGTAGTGGTATTCAGTGGTACATTATGAATTCCACAAGGCATAGAGATGATATACTGGTTGGTACAGTTAGTCATTACAATAAAGTTTATGCATTAAGAACATATGATATGTGTTCAACTGGTGTGACGCATCTATGTGAATAAAATAGTTTTCATGATTTTGAGGAAGGCGATGAGGGTCAATGTCAATTAAAAAAATCAATGTCTAAATTAAAAACAGTGCTATATACAAACAAAATTACTAATTTATTTCCTTTACAATTGCAGTGAAAACCATTCTCCTGAAAAGAAGCAGCCGAATTTGAAGTACAAAGAACAACTAAGAAGAAACCTTCTCATTTCAGAAAAAAGTAAGTTGAATACCACCATATGATTTGTACTATTATTCAAACACACTGTAAGGTTAATTCATGCTATTTCTGTGCCTAACAATAGAGATTGTGCACCGTTCTGTCTACAAATCCCCATTTCTTAAACAGAGATTTACTGGTAGAATGGCACACAATTTCCTATTTTTCGACACACAAATGACCCAACTCAGACCCTAGAATGTTGATATTATAGAACAAACAACTGTTTTAATTGTATACCATTAGATTTACAATTTGTACTTCTCCACACCACTAGCTTACTTTCTACTGTCATCTGAACCCCAGTTTAGTAGCACATGAATACAAGAATACCCATCCCAACTAGTTGTAGTTGCCCAATGCACAATCACACCATTACATACATCTGTATCATCTTACTCAGACACTCATGCACACAGCACACATACATTAAAAACACCCCAACCCATACCTTCTTTATTTTTTTCAACAGACCCTAAAGAATGCCTACCAAAAATCAAGTCAGTAGAAAGCAACGGAGAAGCAGAGCAAATGAAAATAGAAGTGTCCAAAACAAGCATCCATCTCTAGCAGAATTTGTAAAAAAAGTTAAAACAAAACAGCTAATACAGTCATTTAGCGAAACAAAACAAGCTTCAACTACAGAAACTTTGCCTCCTCTATCAAAATGTAAAACGAACCACAAAACAATTAACAAAAAAACAGCTACAACTACAGATAAAACTGCTCCTATAAATCATGATATAGTGCAAAGTAAGCATACCAAAAAAAGTATTTTAGCAAAAATTTTACGTCACAGAGTCCTTCAAAATCTTATAAAAACAGGAGAGAAATCAGGATCAACCCTTAAAACCTATCATAGGAAATTAATTTTAGAAGCGTTGATAAACAGTGCAATCCTTCTCAAAGGAAAGTTATTTATTTTAGTATTAGACAAAATGAAACCACTAACAAAACTAATGACTAAATTACAAAAAAGACTTCTCAATAAACGAAATGTCAACAGAAATAACTTCTTAAGTATCTGTGGAGGTGAATGGAGTCACACTACGAGCACAGAACCATACTTTAATGAAGAAGCATACAAACAAAAGCAAACAAATACAATCGCCATACACAGTAGTGGACGCGGTTATGAAAAAGTTAATAAAACCATAATGGAACAAGAAATACTGCTTACAAAAATATCACCAGAAAACTTAGGATTACCTCTCCATTCAACTGAATCAGAATGTCTAGTATACAAATGGCCATGCACGTCAATGTGTAACATTCACAAAAAATCTTTCAAGTCTTTACGCCAATTAGTCATTCAAATATGTGAAAGGCAAAGACAAAATCAAAATTAAATTACTGCAAAATATGGATACCTGTCCAGTGCGCAAGTACACAGGACTACAAGGACATTCATTGGCCTGCATTTCAGGACCTAGTTGCAAAACCACCTTCCATTATATCAAAATGATATCAACACATCATTCAACTATAAGAAATCTAGTCTATAAACTGTACTATGCTAAAAGTCCTGCTTTAGCACTGGCCAATTTAAATAACATTCTTCTACATGGTACAGCGAAAGACCTACTTGAAGAAATCGACTATATTCAGAAAAAATATTTTGGAAGTGAAACCCACTTACAGAATGAAATAGCTTTAAAGCAAATTAGCAATAATTCTATGCATGGCAACCTTCTACTACACACATACAAAAAAGAAATAATGACATTTAAAAGTACATCTGCTGAAGTACCAAACCATGTGTGTGTATGTTGCCGTAGAACTTTTTTATAAAAGTAACACAAAAACTGTAGACCTAACATACAAAATAGAAGACAATGAAGATTCTAAATGGTTTGAATTAGCTCTCTACGTAATAGCAGAAAACAAATACGAAATACCTGACCCCTTAATACTTTGCAGTTACTGCAATACAAAACTTGACAACAACCAAACTCCTTCACTTGCTATCACATATAATTTGGAATTATTTCGACTACCAAAACCCCTACAACAACTCAATTTATATGAGAGCATCATAATTCACACAGTGCACCCATTTCAAGAAATAATACGCCTTCAACCAAAAACAGCAAAATTACCTCCCTCTGAATTAGTGAAAGGTATTCAGGGAAAAGCCTTGTATTTACCATTAGATCTAAAAGAAAATGTGCACACTCTAGGAGTGCAACGTCCAATGGAGCAATCTTTAATTATCTTAGTAAATGGTGTACCTACAAAAGAAAAAAAAAACTTGGCAACAACCAGTAGATTTACATAAAGTTAGACAAGCCTTGCAATATCTAAAAGACAATAATGAATACTACAAAGAAATTAATATTCAAGAAAACTTGAAGGATACCACTGAAATAATTCAAGAGATACAAAAAGCTGGTCATTTTGAGCTCCTAGATCCTGCTACAATATCCAATACTTTAGACAATTATACAATTCACCCATTGCACTCTAATGACACCGTAGAAGATGCACTAGAAACGTACCAAATGCCTCAAACAAAAGGATCATCAATCAGCATATGGGAAAAAAGTATAGAAGCACGTGCTTTTCCTCTACTCTTTCCTACTTGCAAAGGAGGAAGGTACGATGATAGACCTATTCAAATAACAGCATCAGAATACCGCTCATTACGGATGTATTCTGAAGATCCCAGATTTAGACAAAATGTGGAATACAAATTCCACCTACTCTTTGAAAGTGAACTAGCAACTTTGAGGGTAATTCATAGAATTTCGCAGAAAAGTGTCGCAAGCGGCTGGCGCAGAGTGTCCGTGTGCGATTGACTGCGCCAGGCACATGCGCTAAAACCGATTTCCGCGCACAGCATATTCATGGATTTTAGGCTCCCAAACCAGCCGTGGCGCAGAGAATCGCAGCGACCCTGCAGCAGCGCCAGTAACGCCCCCAAGAACGCCCTTGCGCAAGGAAAAGCCATCAAAATCGCTAAATCATCGCAAAGGGCTGCGCTAACCCTGGACCAGTTCACCGGGCTGGCAAACAGCAAACGCCAAGCGGGGAACGTGTATTTCAGGGGTGCGCGGGAAGTTCCACACGCGATTGGCCCCGTGCAAGCAGGGTACGTGTATTTCAGGGGTGCGCGGGAAGTTCCACACGCGATTGGCCCCGTGCAAGCAGGGTACGTGTATTTCAGGGGTGCGCGGGAAGTTCCACATGTGATTTCAGCAGGGTTCGTGTATTTCAGGGGTGCGCGGGAAGTTCCACACACGATTTCAGCAGGGTATGTGTATTCCAGGGGTGCGCAGGAAGTTCCACACGCGAATGGGCCAGTGCGAGCAGGGTACGTGTATTCCATGGGTGCGCGGGAAGTTCCACACGCGATTTCATCAGGGTACGTGTATTTCAGGGGTGCGCGGGAAGTTCCACACGCGATTGTCCCAGTGCGAGCAGGGTACGTGTATTTCAGGGGTGCGTGGGAAGTTCCACACGCGATTGGCCCCGTGCAAGCAGGGTACGTGTATTTCAGGGGTGCGTGGGAAGTTCCACACGCGATTGGCCCCGTGCAAGCAGGGTACGTGTATTTCAGGGGTGCGCGGGAAGTTCCATACGCGATTGGCCCCGTGCAAGCAGGGTACGTGTATTTCAGGGGTGCGCGGGAAGTTCCACACGTGAATTCAGCAGGGTACGTGTATTCCAGGGGTGCGCGGGAAGTTCCACACGCAAATTCAGCAGGGTATGTGTATTTCAGGGGTGCGCGGGAAGTTGCACACGCGATTTCAGCAGGGTATGTGTATTTCAGGGGTTCTGGGGAGTACTACACGTGAATTGGCCGTGTGGGTCCTCCCAGGTGTACGCTCCACAACCTCCACGGCCCCTGCAGGCAGCCCACACCACGGGGGACTACCCTGCACCCCTGCTCATGTCCCGCAGGCAGCCCATCCACCATGGGCATGCCCCCCAGCCAACCCACATGTCACCTTGCACTACTGATCAACTATGCATGTCTCCCACCACCCCCACCCCCCAGCCACCATGGGCAGCCTCCACCAGGCCCCCACTCATGTCTCCCACCACCCCCACCCCCCAGCAGTTCAGGGGCAGCCTCCACCAGGCCCCCACTCATGTCTCGCACCACCCCCACCCCCCAGCCACCAGGGGCAGCCTCCACCAGGCCCCCACTCATGTCCCCTATCACCACCATCCCCCAGCAGTGCAGGGGCACCCTCCACCAGGCCCCCACTCATGTCTCCCACCACCCCCACCCCCCAGCCACCAGGGGCAGCCTCCACCAGGCCCCCACACATGTCTCCCTCCACCCGACCCCCCAGCAGTGCAGGGGCAGCCTCCACCAGGCCCCCACTCATGTCTCCCACCACCCCCACCCCCCAGCCACCAGGGGCAGCCTCCACCAGGCCCCCACTCATGTCTCCCACCACCCCCACCCCCCAGCAGTGCAGGGGCAGCCTCCACCAGGCCCCCACTCATGTCTCCCACCACCCCCACCCCCCAGCAGTGAAGGTGCAGCCTCCACCAGGCCCCCACTCATGTCTCCCACCACCCCCACCCCCCAGCAGTGCATGGGCAGCCTCCACCAGGCCCCCACTCATGTTTCCCACCACCCCCACCCCCCAGCAGTGCAGGGGCAGCCTCCACCAGGCCCCCACTCATGTCTCCCACCACCCCCACCCCCCAGCCACCAGGGGCAGCCTCCACCAGGCCCCCACTCATGTCTCCCACCACCCCCACCCCCAGCAGTGCAGGGGCACCCTCCACCAGGCCCCCACTCATGTCTCCCACCACCCCCACCCCCCAGCAGTGCAGGGGCACCCTCCACCAGGCCCCCACTCATGTCTCCCACCACCCCCACCCCCCAGCAGTGCAGGGGCACCCTCCACCAGGCCCCCACTCATGTCTCCCACCCACCCCCACCCCCCAGCCACCATGGGCACTCTCCACCAGGCCCCCACTCATGTCTCCCACCACCCCCACCCCCCAGCAGTGCAGGGGCACCCTCCACCAGGCCCCCACTCATGTCTCCCACCACCCCCACCCCCCAGCAGTGCAGGGGCACCCTCCACCAGGCCTCCACTCATGTCTCCCACCACCCCCACCCCCCAGCAGTGCAGGGGCACCCTCCACCAGGCCCCCACTCATGTCTCCCACCCACCCCCACCCCCCAGCCACCATGGGCACCCTCCACCAGGCCCCCACTCATGTCTCCCACCACCCCCACCCCCCAGCAGTGCAGGGGCACCCTCCACCAGGCCCCCACTCATGTCTCCCACCACCCCCACCTCCCAGCACTGTGGGGCACCTGCCAGCAGGCCCCCACCCATGTCCAACTCATGTTCCCCACCACCCCCACCCCCCAGCACTGTGGGGTACCTGCCAGCAGGCCCCCACTCATGTCCAACTCATGTACCCCTGCACCCCCACCCCCCAGCACTGTGGGGCACCTGCCAGCAGGCCCCTACTCATGTCCAACTCATGTACCCCTGCACCCCCACCCCCCAGCACTGTGGGGCACCTGCCAGCAGGCACCCATCCATGTCCAACTCATGTTCCCCACCATCCCCACCCCCTGCACTGTGGGGCACCTGCCAGCAGGCCCCCACCCATGTCCAACTCATGTACCCCTGCACCCCCACCCCCCAGCACTGTGGGGCACCTGCCAGCAGGCCCCACCCATGTCCAACTCATGTACCCCTGCACCCCCACCCCCCAGCATTGTGGGGCACCCTCCACCAGGCCCCCACTCATGTCCCCTATCACCCCCACCCCCAGCAGTGCAGGGGCAGCCCCCACCAGGCCCCCACTCTTGTCTCCCACCACCCCCACCCCCCAGCCACCATGGGCAGCCTGCACCAGGTCCTCACAATCCCCAATCATGTGCGTTATGGTCAGCCTCCACAGCCAAAAAGCCCTACCAAGTAACCCATTCACCCACATGGAAATAGAAATTGCATGTTACACCCCCAATGTTCATAAAGCTAATGAACCCATGTCCGTCACACACAATGGTTGCAATTGAATGGGAAAACACCCAACATGAAATGCATGAAACCAATGAGATGATACCACACAGTGAAGTATGAAAACAAAATTGTATTAAAAAAAAAGAATGGAAATGAAATGAAACAAACTACAATGGCAAAGAAAAAAAGAGAAGCTGCATGTCCGTCTAAAAAAATAAAAACTACAAATCCAAATCCAAAAAAATGTTGCCCAAAGTCACATCAAAAATTAAATCAATCCAATGGAGAACTATGTACAAAACGTCCAAGGGTCCATGAGCCCAACTGAACAAAGGAAACCTACAAAAAACCCTAACTAAAATGCAACTATATACAAAAAGTGGAGCAGTGTCCGTCGACTCCAAATCATAATAAGAAACAAAGGAAACCTAAAACTAAAGAACTTTATACAAAGGCGGCGGGCAAGTCCAGCGGCTCACTCCGTGGTGTTCTGGGCCAGGGCATCATCGAACTCCTGTTCGATGTCCCGGAGGCGGTCCTGTTCCATGGCCCCGAGGGTCCGCAGGGACGACGCCGTGTCCTCCTCCAACCCCCTGCGGATTGCCTCGAGGCACTCGGCCCGCCTCAGGGCCCTCCGCATGGAGTTCTCCGCCCTGACCATTGTGAGCCGCGCCTCTTCCGCCCGCCGCCGCTCCGCACCTATGGCGTGGCCCAACCGCTGCCACACAGAAGACACTCTCTGTCCTGGGTCCTCCTGCCCTCCGGCCGATGCCTGCCCCTCCGATGTCGAAGGCCCCGAGCATTCATGGCTCCCACCATTTTGCTGCTGCTGCTCTGCCTCTGCCCGTGCACTGCCTCCTGCTGCCTGCACATCCTCCGCCGGCTGGGGTGCAGTTGTTGATGTGGCCACCCCTGCTGGACCTCCGACTCCCGACTGTGGCAGGGATGCTTCCTCCACCAGCCTGGCCGCACCGTCAGAGGCAGCTCCACAGGGCACCCAGGTGACTGATGGGTGGGAAGATGGCACAGAGGACGACTGGCGCGTAGGGGGTCCAGTTGAGGAGGGGGTCGGAGCAAGCCCCATCAGACGGAGGAATCCGGCCTAGGTGACCTGTCCCAGCAGGCTGACGTGGTCAACAAGCCATTCGAGATGACGTGCAGTCTCTCCATGAAAAGACTGCAGGTCACCTTGCCTGGCCCGTTGACGCAACGCCACACCAGCCAGGACAGGCTCAACCCGGACCTGGATGGCCACGTCCGCAGGCAGAGGAACGCCAGTTGACGTCAGCTCATCCCCTGCCTGAAAACGGGTCTGGACGTAGGCATCCCTGCTGGTGCAAGATGATGCAGGGACAGGATCGGGGACAGGATTGCACACAGGCACCTCCGCGGCGGCCTGTGCTGCCTCCTGTCCCTGGTCCTGCACTGCACCACTAGCACCAGTGGGATCCCCACCTCCAGACCCCGTCTCTGGTGCTTGCACGGCCTCCTCCTCCACCAAACCCCCCACCAACCTGGATGACTCCGTGCCATCTTCCCCTGTTGGGCCCTGTGGGGTCCCAGCTGCCCCTTCTGCTGCCGAGGAGTCCAACTCCAACCTCCGCCTCTTGGACCTCCCCCCGGCAGCTGCGGCCTGGGATGCGGCACCGGACTCCTCACTCCCCGACGAGATGACAGCACGGGAGGGGAGCCGGGCCTTGCGTCTCCGGCTGGCGGTGGGATCCCCGCCGCTGTGCTCCACAGCACCTTCTCCGCCCTCTTCATCAGTTGACGCTGCAGACAGGGAGAAACAAAACACAGGCATCAGGGCACTGTAAAATGGACACATACACACATGACAGTTGCACATGAGTGGCATTGGCAAACCTCAGACATGTCATCACAATCCCCAACACACATGTCATTACAACTCGCACACATGAGCCATACCACAGCCATATCGCAACTGCCACCACCATCCCTACACATACAACTGCATGAGCAGCCAAAGGGGAGCCAGACATCACATGCAACACAGGAAGTGCACCACACATGTACACACACCACCACACTTGCATGCATGTGTACACCTCTGCCAAGTGTCGCACTGTTCAGACGGGCATCCATGTCACATCTGCCAATCAGGCTTCCACATACCGCTGTCACATGCATCCATGTTTCATCACTGTTGCACCCTTGTCAAATACACACACATGCACATGTACACAGTGCTCATACATGCAGCCGAAAACAACATACATGCGTGACATCACGGACATGTCTACTTACATACACATTCATCCAAACATGTGTGCACGCACAACTGCATTTGGCATGCAAGCCTACACACACAAGCACCATCCATGTCTCACACATTAGAGCCCTCGCATGTGTCAGCCCCACGGCCCTGTACACCCCCACCCATACTCGACCCCATATAAACAGATGTGCAACCTGCACAATACCGAATAATCACCACACGCACTGCTCACAATCAGGATGCATGTACACTCACCGCTCGACTCCAGACGGGTCTGCTTCTCTAGGACCTGGACGTGGAGCGCTGGGGATATGCGTTCCAAGACCCTCATCTGTTCTTCCGACAAGTGGCCCCGGCGCCCCTTGGCATCCGCTGCCTTCAAGAGGCGCCGGGCCTTGTTCAGGGTCCTGGAACTAAAGTCCTCCAGCGCATCCTGACATGTTGTAAATCCTGGACTGCCACCCCCTCCGCGTTGATGGCAGTCACGATGTCAGTCCATATCCGAGTCCGTCCTGCCTTGTCGGCGCGGGAACTTCCAAAGAGGGCATCATATTGCTCCAGGACTTGCTCCACCAGGACACCAACTTCGGTGGCACTGAAGCTGGTGCCCCTCTGCCTCTCTGGCCGGGGGTTGTCAGTGGTCACAGATGGTGTTTGCCCCGACATGACAACCCCAGAGGCAGGAGTGGGTGGGCAACTTGGTCCTGGGGCTGGGCTGTGGAGCGATGGAATCCCAGTCGGGAGTCTTCAGTTCCAGCAGGGGTGGTCACAGCAACAGCACCCCTGGCTGATGTACAGGCAGCAAATGGCAGTGCACATGGGCAGCAGGCAGTCAGGCAGCAGCAGATGGCAGGTGGGAGCGTGCTCGGGGCTCTGGGGGGCAGTAGTTCAGCCTTCTGGGCAGGAGCGTGGTCTTCCGTGTGCTTACGCGTGGCCAGCTTGGTACGGAGTGATTTGGCACGTGAAAATCCTGCACGTCAGCGTGAAAATCGAGGAAAGGCCCTTAGCGCGTAAGCGCGTCAGCACGCATACGCGATTCTATTGGACCAAAGGCCCTCAGCGCGTAAATGCGTCAGCACGCATACGAGATTCTATTGGACCAAAGGCCCTCAGCACGTAAACGCATCAGCACGCATACGCGATTCTATTGGATCAAAGGCCCTCAGCGCGTAAACGCGTCAGCACGCATACGCGATTCTATTGGACCAAAGGCCCTCAGCGTGTAAGCGCGTCTGTGACGTGACCCGCACGGGTGTTTCCCACACAGCACGTGATGACAGAGCACACGTGGAAAGACTGCACGTCAGAGTGTCATCGTGTGTAATTGGACAGCACGTCAGAGTGTCATCGCGTGTAATTGGACAGCACGTCAGAGTGTCATCGCGTGTAATTGGACAAAAGTGCGCGTACGCGCGATTGGCCTATGTATGTGTATATCAGGGGTGCGTGGGCACTTACACATGCAAGTACGTCAACACACCTGTATCCCGGGGTGCGTGGGAATTTCCACACGCTATTGGACTGGGTACTGGATTTCAGGGGTGCGCGGGTCCCACGCTCGCCTACAACACGCGCAACGCATAAATTTGCGCGCTAACAAAATAACAAGCTCAGACCCAGGATGAACATACCGTTCCTAGCAGCAGTGGGCGTGGGCTACCAAAGGAGGAGGAGGAGGATAGTCAGGGCCAGAATATTCACACCCAGAACCAGCCTTTTCGGGATGCCTGATGACCAGGTGCATGGGAGGTACAGGTTTCCACCACACATTATACTGGACCTGGTGAGTGAGTGGGAGGATGACCTCACATCACCCACCCTGTGCTCCCAAGCACTCAGCCCCCTGGAGAAGGTCCTCAATGTACTGCACTTCTTAGCCACTGGATCATTTAAGCGGACAAGTGCCATTGTGGGTGGTGTATCACAGGCCACCCAGTCAGGCTGCCTACACCAGGTCTTGAACATCATCACTGCACGCCCATCAGTCCGCATGCACATATACCTGCCCAGAACACCTGCAGAAAGGCATGCTGCCGTCCTGGATTTTTACGGTGTGGCACAATTCCCCAAAGTGCTAGGTGCCATCGACTGCACCCATGTGGCTCTACGTCCCCCCAGGGCATCAGAGCACATCTATAGGAACCGCAAGCACTGGCATTCCATCAACGTGCAGGTAGTATGTAATGCCAAGGGAATCATCACCTCAGTATATGCCAACTATCCCGGGTCAACCCACGACAGCTTCATTTACCGAATGTCCACCCTAAGCCGGGACCTAGAAGCTGGGCGGCATGGCGATACATGGCTGCTTGGTGAGTATGAATGCCACTGCACATGCATGCATGTCAGATACTGAGCAAGGTCACAACCCCACCAATGATACCAATCACCACTTCCACAGGGGACAGTGCTTACCCTCTCAGCCCCCACATGATGATGCCAATTCGGAACCCCACCACGCCACCCCAGGTAAGATATAACACAGCCCACATTACAACCCGGGGCATAGTGGAGCGCACATTCGGAGTGCTAAAGTCACGCTTTCGCTCCCTTGACCGTTCTGGCGGGCAGCTGTTGTACGCTCCCCCAGTAGTGTGTAGGATCATAGTGGCAGCATGTGTCCTGCACAACGTTGCAACACGCCGGGGCCTGGCCGTGGACATGGTGGTGGTCCCACATCCCCAACCACATGCACAGCCGCTGCGCATGGGAGGGGAAAGGGCACGGGGGGAGGCAGCCCGTACCCAGCTAGTGGCTAATTACTTCACATAGAAATCACACCCCTGTGGAGTGCACACTGCCCTGGCACATTCCATCTGACAATCAATGATGACTCAACCTGACACTGATCCTGAATGTCTGGAGAATGAACCGTGAAAACCATATCAGCCTGAGATTGTTCACCTGGAAGTGTCACAATGTGTGCATCCCTACCCACACAGACACCACCAATGCAGTTTTGTGAAGTAACACATTCAAGCAGCTAAAATGAATACCCACTTGCAAAATGCAACAAGAGGACAGTGCCATGTCAGCCAACCCATCCCCAGCACCGCCACACGACACACCGTGCCATGTCATGCTATTTGCAGGTAAACAAAGTAATCCCCACAACATGACACTAGTGTCACAATGTAGAGTGTCCCTAATTGAAACTTGCAACACCTGAAATGCTCACAGTAATGCAGGACCAACAACAAACTTGAGCAGGTACTACCATTAACATGACATCACAAATGTTATATATTAGTAGTCTCACCACCTGGAAATGCCTGCACTCTCACCACTACCAACTGTGCAGTGTTGGCGCCATGTAGAGTTGTAGGTGCACTGCTGCCAACATGGACCCCATCTCCAGACTAGAGGGCCTTTTGTAGACATGAGGAAGGGACCTGCAAATTGGGAGGTAGACACAGATGATGAGTTACACATCAATGCAACATGCAGTGTACAACACAACAGCAATATGCACTAGGAATGTATACACAGTATTGACTAGACTACCCCCTACATGTAGTGGGAGTCCAATGTCACCATGTACGTCAATGTCACTTGGGCACACCCTTTGCAAGCCCATGGAAACGGGAAGCAGGAGGGGTGTGTGTGACTCAAACCCAAGCATCTGAACCAAATACATGACAAGCCTGCATGTGCCCAGCCACAATGCAGCGTATGCCCACAGGAACCACGGAAGCCAACAAATTGTCCCCAAAAAATTGGGAAAAAAATAATTAAAAATAAAAATAAAAATAAAAATAAAAATAAAAAAAGATAAAAAATGGCCATTTATGGGCCCGGGGGGGTTGGGGAGGCCACCCAGGAGGTTCGAGGACAGGGTGCACACCAGAACCCACCTGTGTGGATCCTGGGAAAAAAAAACACCTCCATGGTCTCATGGCCCACATGGTTACCCTATTGTGGGAGTATCACTGCTGTCGCTATTATCACCCTGTGCAGCTGCATCCGGAGGTGGTTGCGCTATGGGAGGCAGCCCAAGCAAGGCCCTAGTCTGCTCCTCCATGGCTGCAAGCATGCGGGTGTGGTAGGTCTGGTTCTGGAGGATGAGTGTGCGGAGGTCCCCATGCAACAACTCACGGGATGCCCGGACCTCCCCCCTCGTTGCCTGCATCTCAGCTGAGAGCGTACGGGTGAGACGCTCCAGCTGCTGTTCTGTCCTTTGGTGTGTTGAAGCCTCAAGCTCAACAAGAGTCGTCCTGAGGTGAAGGAGCTCCTGCCTCAGGGCTTCCCTGTGGCCCTGGGACTCAATGGAGATGGCCTCCTGCAGAGTCGCCAGTGCCGCCCGCCTGTCCCTGTTGGACCCCAACATGTCCTCCCTGTGTGACTTGCAGATGGAGTCGGTTGCCTGCTGTAGTCGCTCCATCAGCCTTTCAGCGGGGACAATGGAAGTGGCCACCCTATCCATGGCCTGAGCCATCATCTCGGATGATGCTGCCTGTTGGGTTGCCATACCGTAAATGGATTGCTCCCATGCGGTATTGCCAGGTGGCGTACGGCCACCACGTCGGCGGGCACCACACCTGTCTGGGGCAAGGCAAACTGCGCCTTGCTGTGCCGGCACTGCCTGAGGCTGCAGGACTGCATTCCCCCTCTGATCTGCTGGCCCAGGAACAGGATCAGATGTCGCGGAGTGTGACCCTGCATCCGTAACCACCATAGGCGTAGCTGCCAACACTGACATCCCCATTGAGGGTTCTGACCCTGGTGCAGGTGGGTGGGACAGAACAGAATCCCTCCCTGGAACACTCACCTGCAACGGCACGTAGGTCTCATCCGAATCAACACCTGAGTACAGCTCGGGGGAGGTGCAGCCAGAGACACCCCTTGAGAGCACGACCTGCAGTAGTTGTGGGTTCTCACCCACCACCACACCACATCCCTCACTGGTGGTTGGTCGGCCCTCGGACCCCTCCTGGGTCTGCACCACCTCCTCAACCCCAGCAGTATCAGGTGCGTCTTCCCCTGCAAAGACATAAAAACAAAGAAATGGAAACAAGCATTAGCACCATGGCACACAATGAGGGCTGAGACGCAAGAGAACCAGTACTTGATTGACACATGTCCCACATGACTAAAACCCTCCCATGCATGCACCCTCACTGCATATGAAGGGCAGGCAAATGGCACACACTGATGACACCAAGATGGAAGATGAACACATTTTCTGCATGCTGCCTGGCAGTGGCATCACACATTGGCCTGTGATTGCCAGGTGAAACACACATGCCATCACACAGATGGCATGTATCATTGCTATTGAGTGAAGATGGAGAGGAGGGCAGCACCTATTCATTCAGTCCAGTTCCCGCATGTAATAGCTTTTCTAATTCAAACAGGTCAGATTTTTCACCTGGAGCTGCCAGTCCGAAATGGTCCAATTGCACAGGGACATGTGTGAACAAATGATATCCAGGTAACAAAGTCACTCCACTTTACCATAGCCATGTCAGACATGTGACTAGAGGACTGCGACATGCCTAGTAAAAGTGGTGGCATGCAAACAATCTGACTGAATGAACAGTGAAAAATAAGCAACAATGTTGTGGCAAGGTGACACTTCAAGGGCAACTGGCGTGCAGTTGGGCTAGATGTCTACTGTTGGCAGAAGGGATATTGCTATGGCCAAATGCAGCTGCGCAGGATGTATTGCATGAAGCACGTGGCTGACCCATACGACTCAGGCGCACACACTCTCACCTGGCACACAAACAGAAGCCCTCACACACACCATGCACATGGATGACACACACATGCATGTGCACTCACCGGACCATGCTTCGTAATCAGGCAGATCTCCCACGCCTTGGATCTGTTCCTCCGTGACGTAGGTCCCAGCGACTGACTCAGGTGGAGTGAGTTCCATGTCTACTACTGGAGACCCACCTCCAGTCACTAGAGTTGCGGCATGACTTGAGGCCAGCTTACTCTTTGCCCTGCGCTTTAGGTCATTCCAGCGCTTATAGCAATCATTGGCTGTGCGCCTCACGATTCCAAGGGCACTTACGATGTCCGCAACGGTCTGCCAGTGTGCCTGGCGTTGTGCAGGTCTGGTCTTGGATCCTGCAACAATGACCATCTCGTTGTCATGTGCGGATACATACTCGACAAGTGCATTCAGTTCGTCATCCGTGAAGCTGGGCTTCCTCGACGGGCCGGACTGTGTAGCCGTGTCTGGGGCATCAGCCTGTGCCGGACGAGCACTCTTCCTCTTCCGCTTGGAAGGTGGTGGTGATCCTGAGTGTCCTGCGCCGCTCTGGACACTAGGGGCAGGAGCCCTGGTGGACTCTGTATCAGGAGTGTGGGATTGCACACTCAGCATGGGAGTTGGTGCAGGCATTGGCTCAAGTGTGATGGTGTCAGGGGGAATGTCAGCAGGATGGACTAGGACCGACACTGTCCTGGCTGGGTGTGTGAGGGCTGGGGTGGATGGAGCCGCAGCTGCCCTTGCAGCCTCTCCGCCCTGCCTACTTGGGGCAGCAGATGACCTTGCTGCCCCAGATGCACGTGGCATGGTGACATCAATGTGCACCAGCGCACGTGTCATAGGCCTGCTGACCTGGAAGTCAGCCATGGAGTCAGCCAGGTCTGGTGCCACAATGGGCTGGTCCAACAAGGGCTGAGCATGGATGGTGTCAGCCACATCAGCCTCAACGGGAGGGGGGGGGATTATGGGTGCCCTTGACTGGTCCTCCACACATGGGGGGACAGGCTCACCCTGCAAGTAACGACCACGTCCCCTACCGGATCCACCACGGCCACCACTTGTGGCTCTTCCACCTTTGCCACCCTTACGGAATCCTCGCCTCCCAGCCATGGCACTGATGTAAATGTGCGTATGGGAGTGGCTGTAAACTATTGTCCTGGGCAATTGGGGGTCAAAGGGGTTGGGTACCAGATGGTAATTGTACCCTAGTGCTCTTGCAAGGCTGAATGTAACCCCTGGGGAAAGATGACGGGTCACGCTACGCACAGGAGCCCCAAAAAAGGGAGATGACGTGCACGCAACCCCTCCTAGACCACGTGTGCAGAAAGAAAAACCTGCACTACGCTGTGGCACCCAGTAACACAAGAATGAACGTATGCGTGTCACACGCAGCCTAGAATGACCTCTGAAGGGGTAGGCTACACACGGGGCAAGCACAGATGTTAGATACGTGCGTGACTCACCGTCTGCCAGGTAAAAGAGCGTGAAAAAGGAGCGCGTTTGGTTGGCAACACCCCCGCCAAAAGAAGATTTGTACGCTGTCTGAGGAGACAGGACAACAGTAGAAGGGAACACTGTTTGAGGGAACAGGCCCAGGTAAACCAGTAAAAGAGAAAAAAGAGAAAAAGCTGTCAGAGGTAACAGGGAATACGAACTTGAAACGCCGTGAAGTAAATCGCGTGTGAAACGACAAGAAGTACAGAATTCACCCACTCGCTCTCCACGAAAAGCACGTACAAGGAAATGGTGTTCTACACGTACCTTTTATACAGGCCCACACGTCCAGCGTCACTTACGCGGCGTGTACGCGCTAGGGCCATTTCCACCAATTACACGCTTTGTCACTTCTGCGTGTAGGGCCATTTCCACCAATTACACGCTTTGTCACTTCTGTGTTTAGGGCCATTTCCACCAATTACACGCTTTGTCACTGCCGCGTGTACGCGCTAGGCCCATTCCCACCAATTACACGCGATGACACTCTGACGTGCTGTCCAATTACACGCGATGACACTCTGACGTGCAGTCTTTCCACGTGTGCTCTGTCATCACGTGCTGTGTGGGAAACACCCGTGCGGGTCACGTCACAGACGCGCTTACGCGCTGAGGGCCTTTGGTCCAATAGAATCGCATATGCGTGCTGATGCGCTTACGCGCTAAGGGCCTTTCCTCGAATTTCATGCTGACGTGCAGACTTTTCACGTGCCAAATCACTCCGTATCAAGCTGGCCACGCGTATGCACATGGAAGACCACGCTCCTGCCCAGAAGGCCGAACTACTGCCCCCCAGAGCCCCGAGCACGCTCCCACCTGCCATCTGCTGCCTGACTGCCTGCTGCCCACGTGCACTGCCATTTGCTGCCTGCACATCAGCCAGGGGTGCTGTTGCTGTGACCACCCCTGCTGGAACCGAAGACTCCCGACTGGGATTCCATCGCTCCACAGCCCAGCCCCAGGACCCAGTTGCCCACCCACTCCTGCCTCTGGGGTTGTTATGTCGGGGCAAACACCATCTGTGACCACTGACAACCCCCGGCCAGAGAGGCAGAGGGGCACCAGCTTCAGTGCCACCGAAGTTGGTGTCCTGGTGGAGCAAGTCCTGGGGCAGTATGATGCCCTCTTCGGAAGTTCCCGCGCCGACAAGGAAGGACGGACTCGGATCTGGACTGACATCGTGACTGCCATCAACGCGGAGGGGGTGGCAGTCCGCGACTTACAACATGTCAGGAAGCGCTGGGAGGACTTCAGGTCCAGGACCCTGAACAAGGCCCGGCGCCTCTTGAAGGCAGCGGATGCCAAGGGGCGCCGGGGCCACTTGTCGGAAGAACAGATGAGGGTCCTGGAACGCATATCCCCAGCGCTCCACGTCCAGGTCCTGGAGAAGCAGACCCGTCTGGAGTCGAGCGGTGAGTGTACATGCATCCTGATTGTGAGCAGTGCGTGTGGTGATTATTCGGTAGTGTGCAGGTTGCACATCTGCTTGTATGGGGTCGAGTATGGGTGGGGGTGTACATGGCCGTGGGGCTGAGGGCTGTAATGTGTGAGACATGGATGGTGGTTGTGTGTGTAGGCTTGCATGCCAAATGCAGTTGTGCGTGCACACATGTTTGATTGAATGTGTATGTAAGTAGACATGTCCGTGATGTCACGCATGTATGTTGTTTTCGGCTGCATGTATGAGCACTGTGTACATGTGCATGTGTGTGTATTTGACAAGGGTGCAACAGTGATGCAACATGGATGCATGTGACAGCGGTATGTGGAAGCCTGATTGGCAGATGTGACATGGATGCCCGTCTGAACAGTGCGACACTTGGCAGAGGTGTACACATGCATGCAAGTGTGGTGGTGTGTGTACATGTGTGGTGCACTTCCTGTGTTGCATGTGATGTCTGGCTCACCTTTGGCTGCTCATGCTGTTGTATGTGTATGGATGGTGGTGGCAGTTGCGATATGGCTGTGGTATGGCTCATGTGTGCGAGTTGCAATGACATGTGTGTTGGGGATTGTGATGACATGTCTGAGGTTTGCCAATGCCACTCATGTGCAACTGTCATGTGTGTATGTGTCCATTGTACAGTGCCCTGATGCCTGTGTTTTGTTTCTCCCTGTCTGCAGCGCCAACTGATGAAGAGGGCGGAGAAGGTGCTGTGGAGCACAGCGGCGGGGATCCCACCGCCAGCTGGAGACGCAAGGCCCGGCTCCCCTCCCGTGTTGTCATCTCGTCGGGGAGTGAGGAGTCCGGTGCCGCGTCCCAGGCCGCAGCTGCCAGGGGGAGGTCCAAGAGGCGGAGGTTGGAGTTGGACTCCTCGGCAGCAGAAGGGGCAGCTGGGACCCCACAGGGCCCAACAGGGGAAGATGGCACGGAGTCATCCAGGTTGGTGGGGGGTTTGGTGGAGGAGGAGGCCGTGCAAGCACCAGAGACGGGGTCTGGAGGTGGGGATCCCACTGGTGCTAGTGGTGCAGTACAGGACCAGGGACAGGAGGCAGCGCAGGCCGCCGCGGAGGTGCCTGTGTGCAATCCTGTCCCCAATCCTGTCCCTGCATCATCTTGCACCAGCAGGGATGCCTACGTCCAGACCCGTTTTCAGGCAGGGGATGAGCTGACGTCAACTGGCCTTCCTCTGCCTGCGGACGTGGCTATCCAGGTCCGGGTTGAGCCTGTCCTGGCTGGTGTGGCGTTGCGTCAACGGCCATGCGAGGTGACCTGCAGTCTTTTCATGGAGAGACTGCACGTCATCTCGAATGGCTCGTTGACCACGTCAGCCTGCTGGGACAGGTCACCCAGACCGGATTCCTCCGTCTGATGGGGCTTGCTCCGACCCCCTCCTCAACTGGACCCCCTACGCGCCAGTCGTCCTCTGTGCCATCTTCCCACCCATCAGTCACCTGGGTGCCCTGTGGAGCTGCCTCTGACGGTGCGGCTAGGCTGGTGGAGGAGGCATCCCTGCCACAGTCGGGAGTCGGAGGTCCAGCAGGGGTGGCCACATCAACAACTGCACCCCAGCCGGCGGAGGATGTGCAGGCAGCAGAAGGCAGTGCAAGGGCAGAGGCAGAGCAGCAGCAGCAACATGGTGGGAGCCATGAAGGCTCGGGGCCTTCGACATCGGAGGGGCAGGCATCGGCCGGAGGGCAGGAGGACCCAGGACAGAGAGTGTCTTCCGTGTGGCAGCGGTTGGGCCACGCCATAGGTGCGCAGCGGCGGCGGGCGGAAAAGGCGCGGCTCACAATGGTCAGGGCGGAGAACTCCATGCGGAGGGCCCTGAGGCGGGCCGAGTGCCTCGAGGCAATCCGCAGGGGGTTGGAGGAGGACACGGCGTCGTCCCTGCGGACCCTCGGGGCCATGGAACTGGACCGCTTCCGGGACATCGAACAGGAGTTCGATGATGCCCTGGCTCGGAACACCACAGAGTGAGCCGCTGGACTTGCCCGCCGCCTTTGTATATAGTTCTTTAGTTTTAGGTTTCCTTTGTTTGTTCTTATGATTTGGAGTCGACGGACACTGCTCCACTTTTTGTACATAGTTGCATTTTAGTTAGGTTTTTTTGTAGGTTTCCTTTGTTCAGTTGGGCTCATGGACCCTTGGAAGTTTTTTACATAGTTCTTAATTGGATAGATATTTTTTTACATTTGACTTTGGACGAGATTTTTTTGGATTCGGATTTGCTGTTTTTTTTTCATACGGACATGCAGCTTATTTTTTCTCATTCCCATTGTAGTTTGTTTCATTTCTTTAGCATTCTTTCTTTTTTTCAATACAATTTTGTTTTCATACTTCACTGTGTGGTATCATCTCATTGGTTTCATGCATGTCATGTTGGGTGTTTTCACATTCAATTGCAACCATTGTGTGTGACGGACATGGGTTCATTAGCTTCATGAACATTGGGGGTGTAACATGTAATTTCCATTTCCATGTGGGTGAATGGGTTACTTGGTAGGGCTTTTTGGCTGTGGAGGCTGACCATAACGCACATGATTGGGGATTGTGAGGACCTGGTGGAGGGTGCCCCTGGATGCTGGGGGGTTGGGGTGCAGGGGGACATGAGTGGGGGCCTGGTGGTGCTGCCCCTGCACTGCTGGGGGGTGGGGGTAGTGGGAGACATGAGTGGGGGTCTGGTGTTGGGTGCCCCTGCACTGCTGGGGGGTGGGGGTGGTGGGAGACATGAGTGGGGGCCTGGTGGGGGCTGCCCATGGTAGCTGGGGGGTGGGGGTGGTGGGAGACATGAGTGGGGGCCTGGTGGGGGCTGCCCATGGTGGCTGGGGGGTGGGGGTGGTGGGAGACATGAGTGGGGGCCTGGTGGAGGGTGCCCCTGCACTGCTGGGGGGTGGGGGTGGTGGGAGACATGGGTGGGGGCCTGGTGGAGGGTGCCCCTGGATGCTGGGGGGTGTGGGTGCAGGGGGACATGAGTGGGGGCCTGGTGGGGGCTGCCCATGGTGGCAGGGGGTGGGGGTGGTGGTAGACATGAGTGGGGGCCTGGTGGAGGGTGCCCCTGCATTGCTGGGTGGTGGGGGTGGTTGGAGACATGAGTGGGGGCCTGGTGGAGGGTGCCCCTGGTGGCTGGGGGGTGAGGGTGGTGGGAGACATGAGTGGGGGCCTGGTGGAGGGTGCCCCTGGTGGCTGGGGGGTGGGGGTGGTGGTAGACATGAGTGGGGGCCTGGTGGAGGGTGCCCCTGCACTGCTGGGGGGTGGGGGTGGTGGGAGACATGCATTGTTGATCAGTAGTGCAAGGTGACATGTGGGTTGGCTGGGGGGCATGCCCATGGTGGATGGGCTGTCTGCGGGACATGAGCAGGGGCGCAGGGTAGTCCCCCGTGGTGTGGGCTGCCTGCAGGGGCCGTGGAGGTTGTGGAGCGTACACCTGGGAGGACCCACACGGCCAATTCACGTGTAGTACTCCCCAGAACCCCTGAAATACACATACCCTGCTGAAATCGCGTGTGGAACTTCCCGCGCACCCCTGAAATACACGTACCCTGCTGAAATCGCGTGCGGAACTTCCCGCGCACCCCTGAAATACACGTACCCTGCTGAAATCGCGTGTGGAACTTCCCGCGCACCCCTGAAATACACGTACCCTGCTTAAATCACGTGTGGAACTTCCCGCGCACCCCTGAAATACACGTACCCTGCTCGCACTGGGCCAATCGCGTGTGGAACTTCCCGCGCACCCCTGAAATACACGTACCCTGCTGAAATCGCGTGTGGAACTTCCCGCGCACCCCTGAAATACACGTACCCTGCTCGCACTGGGCCAATTGCGTGTGGAACTTCCCGCGCACCCCTGAAATACACGTACCCTGCTGAAATCGCGTGTCGAACTTCCCGCGCATCCCTGAAATACACGTACCCTGCTCGCACTGGGCCAATCGGGTGTGGAACTTCCCGCGCACCCCTGAAATACATGCACCCTGCTGAAATCGCGTGCGGAACTTCCCGCGCACCCCTGAAATACACGTACCCTGCTGAAATCGCGTGTGGAACTTCCCGCGCACCCCTGGAATACACATACCCTGCTGAAATCGTGTGTGGAACTTCCTGCGCACCCATGGAATACACGTACCCTGCTCGCACTGGGCCAATCGCGTGTGGAACTTCCCGCGCACCCCTGAAATACACGTACCCTGCCGAAATCGCGTGTGTAACTTCCTGCGCACCCATGGAATACACGTACCCTGTTCGCACTGGGCCAATCGCGTGTGGAACTTCCCGCGCACCCCTGAAATACACGTACCCTGCCTAAATCGCGTGTGAGACTTCCCGCGCACCCCGGTATACACGCACACGTATTTTTTGTCAGCGGGTGTCCGTGTTTGTGGGTACCCCTTTGCACGTCATTTGTCCTGGAGGGCCACAGTATAGGGCATTCATCATGGCTGTATATAGGTGCTATTTGTTGGCGCACCTTTTGGCGCACATTTCTTCCAGGCGGTCGTGTTTGTGCCTGTGGGCTGGTTTGAGCGTGCGTTTTTTTGCCCTATTCTATTCCATGAATACGTGTTGTAGGCGAGCGTGTGGGCGTTCCGCGCACTTGTACCCTGTACTTCCCCCGTGACGCCCACGTTTTGGCAAGTTGTTCCCCATTCCGAGTGTTACGCCCTGTGTTCCGCCTACTTTTGTTGCGTGCGCCGCGCTATGTGCGATTTTCGCTGTGGCCTGTGCGATTTTCGCTGTGACCTGGCTCACGCAGTTAGATGGCCTGTGCGCCAACGTGCGCCGTGCACTTTTTTATCGCACATCCGATGGTTTTCTCGCGCACGGCCTTCCATGAAGCGATGTGCGCTGCTTTTCGTGCGATTTTCGCACTTGCACTGCGATTTTCGCTATTCCACTGCGATTCGCACGTTTTTGCCCACTTGCGCCGCGCTAATTATTCCATGAATCGGCCTGTTTATGTTACCGAGTTGCACACACATTAAAATCAGGATCCCACTTTCAAAATTTGTCAGCTACACAATTATTACAAATTAGTGCAACAAAAGGATGAGGTTTTACAATCAAATATTACAAATCTATAATCAAAAATGGGTAGTACTAAAGAGTACTGGTTTCAACGTCATGGAGATGTACGTTCTATGATAAGAAACCTTGGCCCATCCACTTGGTTTGTTACATTAAGTTGTGCAGAATATGCATGGGAAGATTTACATGATTTCCTATGCATATCAAACAAAAACAAAACAAACATAAATATACTAACACCTGGAGAACTTTGTTCTCTAGATCCTGTTAATGTTTCAAGATATTTTCATCATCGCTTCATTGCTATGCTACACTTTATTTGTAATAAAACTGCTCCTCCCCTCGGAGAAGTGCAACACTTATTTTGGAGAAAAGAATACCAAGCCAGAGGAGCACCACATATCCACATGCTTTTATGGATTAAAGATGCTCCTAAATTTGGTCAAGACAGTGATGCCACTGTTTTACAGTTTATTGAAAAATATGTCACTTGTGAAATTCCATCAGAAGAAACAAATAGTGATCTTCATGCACAAATTTTACAATTTCAAAGACACAAATGTGGCAAATATTGTCGTTGCAAATACAAAAACAAAGGGAAATACTACACCAAATGCCGCTTTGGTTTCCCTAGACCGGTTACAAAAACAGGTCAAGTCAACAACTTCATGTCTTCAGTTAGACATAGTGTTAAAGGTAAATCACCTAAAAATACATATTACATAAAAAGAACAGAAGAAGAAACATATATCAATGATTACAATGCAATCATTGCCCACTTATGGAATGCAAACATAGATGTGCAGTACATTGCAGACAATTCCACTGCAGTTGCACAATATGTTACAGCATACTTAACAAAAGCAGAAAAAACAGAGCTCCAAGACCTCTGGAATGACCTGTCATTAGACAAAACACTGTCTCAGAAATTATACAGCTTGGGCATAAAAATGCTCTGCCATAGAGAATGTGGCTCCTATGAAGAAGCAGATTGTTTAACTAGTACTGCTTTGTATGGAAAATTTGAAAATATAGTATGGCTAAGTCTTGGTCCTGCTAAATCTAGAAAAAGAGTTCTAAAATCATACGAAGATATAGAAACAATAGCCAAACATGATCCCAACAGCCAAGACATTTTAAAAAACAATTTACTGGACACATACTACTCAAACAGAAGTAACACTTTGGAAACCATGTGTCTATACCACATAGCCCAAACTTTCACATACAAAAATAATATAAAACCCAATGAAAAAAAGGTAAATACAGAGTGACAAATTGAGAAGGCAGCTTAGTAAAACTCACCAAACGAAATTTAATGAATCATATCAAATTGTCATTAAAGACTCCTCAACAAAAAGAACTATATTACATGGCCCTGCTACAACTCTTTAAACCATGGAGAAAAGAAGAAGAAATACTAGATAACTATAACTCATATGAAGACGCTTTCAAAGCAAATGAAAGCCCTATAACTGATGTAAACTTTACACAGTACAAAACAATGTTGCACAATGAACAGCAACACGAAGAAGAATTCCAGGCCCAATTAGATAAGGACACGTCTGACAGTAGTCAACCTTCTGGAACAGGAAGCGAAAAACCACTGGGAGAGCCACTAATAACAAATGAGGCAGAATTAGCTATGACAGAAATATAAAACACCATGTGCCATTATGAAGATAAAGAAGACTTAACTATACTACAATCAAAGCTAAACAATGAGCAATGTAGCATTTTTCAAGAAGTAACAAAAGAAATTGCACATGGGGTACATCATGAAAACAAAGAATGCACCTGTCAAAATTACAAATGTATACTACTGTACATCAGTGGTGAAGCTGGTTCTGGCAAAACATTCTTAATCAAAATCATCAGTAAGTTCCTTCAACAATTGACAAACAACAAACTGTCAGCTGTTGTCACTGCCCCCACAGGTTTAGCTGCCTACAACATAGGCGGTGTCACTTTACACCGATTACTACTCCTGCCAGTAGAACAGCAAAACAAATTACACTATTACAAATTTTCTACAGAAGCTGCAATGGAACTATGCAGAGTATTAAAACAAATGAAAATGCTACTAATAGATGAAGTGAGCATGGTCTCCAACCTAATGTTGGCTTTGATTCACCTCAGATTACAAGAAGTACTCAAAACAAACTACGAAGAGCTCTTTGCAGGAAAACACATTATTGTTTTCGGAGATCTTCTTCAATTGACACCAGTGAAAGGTGAGCCTATTTTTAAAACCTTAGGACACAAACTCTGCCGTAAAACTGTTGGCAGCATAGGAGATGTCAACCTTTGGCAACATTACCAATACAGAGAATTAACAGGAAACATGCGGCAATCTATAAATCTCACTTATGCCAACATCTTAAAAAGTATTAGAGTTGGTATACTATCTCAAGAAGCACAATCAATATTGAAAACCTGGCACATTCATGCACTTTATGGCGATAATGCATGTGCTACAGATGTTATGGAACAATTAGCCCACAACAATGTCAATTGTATGGCCTTAATGCCGACTCTTGCAAGCTGTTTCAAATTCAATGAAACATTGTTAAAAAAAGAAATGCAACCAATAATGGAAATTAGCGCCACAGACAAACTAGACGTACATGGTATGACACTACCCATGTGTGAAGAAGCCACAACAAGACTAAATAGTTTAGAAAATTCAATCTCAAACACAGCTGGAATGGAAACAATATTAAAATTATCCTTAAATTGCAGAGTAATGTTTAAACGTAACCTTGATGTGGACCAAGGACTAGTTAATGGAGCACTGGGTACAGTTGTTGGCTTTCAAACATACCCACATGACAACAACATTCAGTTTGTCAATATTCTCTTTGACAAACTTTCAGAAGTAAAAAGGATAGGATGCTCAACAGCTCGATTCCATCTCTTCAAAGACATGTATGTACGCAGCGAACAATTTTCTCTAACTCTTGCATACGCAGTCACCATTCATAAATCACAAGGTCTTACCCAAGACAAAGCATTAATAGACATTGGTAACACAGTCTTTAAAGAAGGCATGAGCTACGTAGCACTATCACGCTTACGTACACTTGACGGTCTATTTCTAATCAACTTTGATGCAAGTAAAGTAAACGCTGATATTCCTTGCATTTTAGAATACAATAGACTTCGTTCACTATACACCCCACATCTAAAAACATATCCTGTTCCACAAAAAGTAAAACGTTGTAAAAGAAAACTAAATCAAAGAGAAATACAACAGGATATCACTGCAAATCCTCCAAAGAGAGTAAAAGAAACTAATACTTCATCAAGTACCACAAGCAAAAAAGAACCAGTTAGGGAAAGTAAACTAGGTACTTCGTCAAAGAAGGAAGACAAACTAAAAAAAAATCACTTTACCTGGTCCATTTAAACTCTGAAATATAATTGGTGTAAGTTGCTATGCAAATGTAGCAATGCATATTCTATTTGAATTACCACCGATTGTTCACAACATATACTTACACAGTACAGACCAATTGTTTTTTCAAATGTTAGTACTTCATAGAAATGCAACAAACAATCCTAATAACACATATAGTGTTTATGCAATAAGACAACAATTGGAATACTGTGCTGGAATGGTGAAATTCACTATAAACTCACAGAAAGATCCACAAGAATTTCTTATATACTTACTACAAGTACTGGAAAACAAAAACATACCTATAAATTAAATCTTCCAGATTTCATACATGTGGAAACATACATGCACTCTCTGCAACAATGTGACACAAGAACAAATCCCCAATGAACGCTTTGTATATATATCAATACCTAATTGTGAATCCATTCCATTTCAGCAACTTGTACAAAATGCAAACCATGGTAGATTATGTTCTACCTGCAATTGGGATAATCGCTTGACCTTACTAATACAAACACATGGTAAATACGTAATACTAATGCTTTTACGTTACAATGCAGATGGTACCAGAAAACAACTGCAATCTGACTGGATTCACACATGGTCAAGTATCACTTGGTAAGAAAACCTTCACAACAATAGGTATAATCTACCACGCAGGAGCCACAACCAATTCAGGTCACTACACTGCATATATAAAAAAGAATTGTGGATGGTTCGAATGTAATGATAGTACCATTACTCTAAAGCAGAGATTACCAGCAAATCTTACAAACGCATATTTAATCTTCTTAAAACCAAAATTTATTAACGAAACTATACTTAAACCTTAACTAAACTTCTATTAAAAAACTATAAACTGTTAGAATATGCCAACAGGTATCTAACTGCCCCAAGATTGTACAACAACTAAACAGATAAATGAATACTACTAAATTATATAAAAAAATAGACAGTTACAATATGTCAACAGGTATCTAACCGCCCCAAAAATCTGCAACAAGCCAATACTTAGAGCATTAGCCAGAAACAACAAGTGAACACTGAAAAGAAACAAACAAATAGACTGTAGCATAACAAAAAAAGGTTTTTTTTAAATCCAACATGGATTTGTTTTCTCCCACAGACCCAATGATTTTAGCAACAAACACAGAAACGGAGCAAATTGCACAGTACACTGGTTTGTAATCTACTAAATATGAGGGTAACAAAAATAAATGTTGATTATTCAATTTTATAAGTCATTACAAAATACCAATACTAACATGATCTTTTCTTTTATCATAGAAATGAACAAGAAATACGTGTACTCCAGTTACTAAACCAAACAGTAAGTATATTATAATAAGTATAACCATCGCAGCAAATCACACCCATATTGACTTATAACTTCGGTGCTTGGTCTTGTCCATGCACCCAAGACTATAGGCCCTGCCCACAACCACCACAGCATATCACACCCATAGTGGCTTAAAACTTTGTTGCTTATAAATTTGTTCTTGGATCCCAAAGTTATAAGTCACTATGTGTGAAATATGCTGCGGTGGTTGTGGCCAGGGCATAGAGTCTTGGGTGCATGGCCTGGCATGCACCCAAGACTCTATGCCCTGGCCATAAACACTGCAGCATATCACACCCATAGAGTCAAACATTTTGACTATGCCATATGGGCAGTTTTAATGTCCGCGGACATGATGAGCGTTCTTAGAACAGATTCAACTTGCCAGCGAACAATACGGACAGCATCCTCAGGACACTCCCATTTCGTTTATTTACAAACATTTCAGGACACCGCGAGTGTTCTTAGGACAGTTTCAGCTTGATTGCAAACAATAAGGATAGATGTACCGTCCTCAGAACACTCCCATTTTGTTTAATGACGAACATCCCAGGACACTTCATGTGTTCTTAGAACAGTTTCAACTTGCTTGCGAATAGTACGAACAGTCATACCGTCCTCAGGACACCCCCATTTTGTTTATTGAAGACCATCCCAGGACATTAGAATATGCCAACTGGTATCTAACTGCCCCAAGATTTTACAATAACCAAACAGATAAATCAACACCACTTCATTATAAAAAAAAACTATAAACCGTTAGAATATGCCAAAGGTATCTAACTGCCCCAAGATTATACAACAATTAAACAGATAAATGAATACCACTAAATTATATAAAGAAAATAGACAGTTAGAATACGCCAACTGGTATCTAACTGCCCCAAAATTTTACAATATCCAAACAGATAAATCAATACCACTTCATTATAACAAAAGATAGACAGTTACAATATGTCAACAGGTATCTAACTGCTCCAAAAATCTTTAACAAGCCAATACTTAGAGTATTAGCCAGAGACAACAAGTGAACACTGAAAACAAGCAAACAAATAGACTGTAGCATAACAAAAAAAAGTTTTTTTTAATCCAACATGGATTTTCTTTTTCTCCCACAGACCCAATGATTTTAGCAACAAACACAGAAACTGAGCAAATTGCACAGTACAGTGGTTTGTAATCTACTAAATATGAGGGTAAAAAAAATGTTGATCATTCAATGTTATAAGTCATTACAAAATACTAATACTAACATGATCTTTTCTTTTATCACAGAAATGAACAAGAAATACATGTACTCCAGTTACTAAACCAAACAGTAAGTATATTATAATAAGTACAACCATCGCAGCAAATCACACCCATATTGACTTATAACTTCGGTGCTTATAAATTTGGTCTTGGCCATGCACCCAAGACTATAGGCCCTGCCCACAACCACCACAGCATATCACACCCATAGTGGCTTACAACTTTGTTGCTTATAAATGTGTTCTTGAATCCCAAAGTTATAAGTCACTATGGGTGAAATATGCTGCGTTGGTTGTGGCCAGGGCATAGAGTCCAACCACCACAGCATATCACAGCCATAGAGTCAGACATTTTGACTATGCCATACGGGCAATTTTAATGTCCGCGTACATGATGAGTGTTCTTAGAACAGATTCAACTTGCCAGCGAACAATATGGACAACGTCCTCAGGACACTCCCATTTCATTTATTTACGAACATTTCAGCACACAGTGAGTGTTCTTAGGACAGTTTCAGCTTGATTTCGAACAATACGGACAGATATACTGTCCTCAGAACACTCCCATTTTGTTTATTGAAGAACATCCCAGGACACTTCACGTGTTCTTAGAACAGTTTCAACTTGCTTACGAACAGTACGAATAGTCATACCGTCCTCAAGACACCCTCATTTGTTTATTGACGAACATCCACCGTCCTCAGGACACCCCCATTTTGTTTATTGAAGAACATCTCAGGACACATGATGTATTCTTAGAACAGTTTCAACTTGCCTGCGAACGAAACGAACAGACATACCGTCCTAAGAACACCCCCATTTTATTTATTTACGAACATCCTAGGACACATCATCTGTTATTAGAACAATTTCAACTTGCCAGCGAACAATACGGACCGCGTCCTCAGGACACTCCCATTTCCTTTATTTACGAACATTTCAGGATACCGTGAGTGTTCTTAGAACAGTTTCAGCTTGCTTGCGAACAATACGGACAGATGTAGCATCCTCAGAACACTCCCATTTTGTTTATTGACAAACATCCCAGGACACTTCATGTGTTCTTAGAACAGTTTCAACTTTCTTGCGAACAGTACGAACAGTCATACCGTCCTCAGGACTCCCCCATTTTGTTTATTGACGAACATCCACCGTACTCAGGACACCCCCATTTTGTTTATTGACAAACATTCCAGGACACATGATGTATTCTTAGAACAGTTTCAACTTGCCTGCGAACGATAAGGACAGGCATACCGTCCTCAGGACACCCCCATTTTATTTATTTACGAACTTCCGAGGACACATCATCTGTTATTAGAACAATTTCAACTTGCCAGCGAACTGAACAGACATACCGTTCTCAGAACACTCCCATTTTGTTTATTGACGAACATCCCAGGACACTTCATGTGTTCTTAGAACAGTTTCAACTTGCTTGCGAACAGTATGGAGAGTCATATCGTCCTCAGGACACCCTCATTTTATTTATTAACGAACATCCCGGGACACTTCATGTGCTCTTAGAACAGTTTCAACTTGCTTGCGAACAGTACGGACAAACATACCGTCCTCAATACACACCCATTTCATTTATTTTCGAACATATCAGTACACCGCGTGTGATCTTAGAACAGTTTCAACTTGCCTACGAACCATACGTACGGACGTACTGTCCTCAGAACACCCCCATTTCATTTATTTAGAACATTTCAGAACATCCGTGTTGTCCGCAGACAAATCGAACACAACAAGGAGATCTACCACCTAAATAAATACAACATTTAACCCATCTCTTACTCCCCCACCCTCCCCAAACAGTCTTACACACCAACACACTCTACTAAATAGCATTTCTCCACCAAGCTTCACCATGCTGTCCGCGGACGTCCGCGAATTCAAGATGTCGGGCGTTCCCGAAAATCTGACATGCTTCACGCTCTTCGCCGTCCAATCAGCGAACATGTTGCATGTCCGCGGACATGATGCAAGCCGGTTGGCCAATCAGGACACTGTCGGTGGAGTGAACAGGGAAGTGTGTCTGTGGACCGAACATGTATATCACACATTCTTTTTACCTATTTTCTGCTATTTTTATAAAAAGAACTACTGGACGGATGTTCACCAAATTTGCAAAAGCACGCTTTTGGGACCAATCCGCTGCTCCTCGTCCAAATTTGGTGAAAATCTGTCCAGCGGTTTGGGCTGTAGGCGTGAGCAAAGTTTTTTCCCCAATCAGTCTATGGGAAAAAAATAAGTTTTGGGACCCCCCTTATAACTTTGCCCCCCCCCAGGAACAAACCTCACCAAACTTTGCAAATACATTCAGAGTGACCCATATACTTTCTTTGCAAAGTTTGGTGAGGGTTCGTCCAGGGAGAGCGAAGTTATAAGCCACCCAAAAAGGGCTCTTCCTATGGAAACCTGCAACTTAACCATAACTACACAGCCACTACCGTAATATATGTGTGTGAAGCATATATGTAGAGATATAGAGTTGTTTATTTTTTAAATATTTCTATTTGTAGCCATGGCTACAGCATAAGCCAATGAATTGTAGGATGCTTGCGTGGCTAAGGAGAGCAACGACTGGGTTGCTTTTATTGGTGGCTACTATTAATAAGGAAACTGCTTTCCTTATTAATAGTATAACAGCAGCTATAAACAATTGGTGGATTTTCATTACTGAAAATGCATAAAATAAATTACAATAAATATTGCAATATATTTTTGCAGTTTGTGTTCAATTGTATCTATATTTATAACTTAAAAGGGCAGTTTGGGGGGATGGAAAGAGGAGAGTGGAATGGGGAGGAAAACACATAAGGATGAAACATATAACAAAAGGAATTAAAAATAAATAAGCATGAAAGGTAACCTGATGTTGAGCTATTTTTTTCTGGCATTGCTCAATTGTGGCATCTCCCTTGACTACCCATTCAAGGCATTTTTTACATGACATGACGTGCATCATGGAAAGATTGGGAGTCGGTAAAACAAGAGTCTGTGCAGGTGTCACCGCTGTTGCAGTTGAGGCTTAATTTCCAGTTGGTGATGTTGTTGCAGTGGTGGATGAAGGTGCTGCAAGTGGTGCTGATGTCCGTCAATGTAAGGAATGGGACCCATGCATTTTTCTTTTTTGATGCTCATGTGCTTTTCGATAGTCATCATGAACATCATCCCAGTGGACTTGCACTAGATGATTTATCATAATAGATGCTCCCATGCTTTGAGAAGGAACATTGAAAGGCCCACGTGTACAGTTTTGTTGCAGATTGTGCGAAGTACCTCCTCTGCTTCTTTTCTGGAACAGTGTTTCTTGACTTGATATAAGCGCCAACCGTCTGCAGTTGTTTTCACTCCAATTGTCTTCTTCCTCGGTGGTGATGGATTCGGAACCCAAATTATAATGTCATCATCATTGCTGCTACTCACGAGGCTGGAAATGTTGGAATGCCCAATGGGGGTGAAATATGTAAAATAATAAAAATGACAACACAAACAAGACAATGGGCCTCTTTACAAGTATGCCGGTCTGGAAATAGCAGTGCTGGACCGACGTAGTCCGAGTCATGATGCCGATTACACAGGCATCGAAAGTGACCCACCGCCTCTGGCAACACCATTGCCGGTATCTGCATAGACACGCAGCAGCCGTGCCTGAGATACCGGCATGGCGTAAGTAAGTGTACATCCTGAGCTGCACGGACACGTAATCACAGGCACAGACATGCCAGTAACAATGTGAAAAAGATGACGGAAACACTGGCATTGCGGACGAGGTATTAAGTGCAATCTGGTGTGTGGAAAGATGCCATAGGTGCTCAAAATCAGCACAGGTGCTCCCCATGGGCTGTGCCACTGCATAAAAGGACCACTACCACATCCCACACCCCTTCCAAAACCACAATGCTAGCAGTAGCTGTAGCAGTACAGGACCTGGGGCCCATGCCTGCAGAGCTATTGATTCAAGAGGCAGTGAGGAGGAGGATGCAGCAGAGGTGCATGAGGCGAAGGAAGGCCATCATGGCCTAGCAAATACCAGATGTGCAGCAGGTTGTATCGGCAGGCAGCCACCAATCCCTTGCCTTAGGGCCACCCCATTGAACATCACCACCGTTCAGATTCACACCCTGTACAGGCTAGACAGGGACGCCATCATCATTATAGTGGACCTGATACATGATGACCTGGAGAGCCTCATAAACATCCATACAGCCATCCCCCCCTTGCTGAAGGTAGTGTCTGTGCTACACTTTCTTGCTACTGGCACATATCAGCACAAAGTTGGGCAGCTGCATGGAATCTCCCAACCCTGTTTCTCCTGTGTGCTCTTCCTGGTGCTTGATGCACTCCTGTGTTATGTACGGGACCACATCAGCTTACTCCGGACAGCTGATGAGGTGAATACCACAAAAATAGCATTCCATGCCCTTGCAGGCATGCCTAATGTCATTGGTGTGGTGGACTGCACACATGTGGAGCTGGTGGCCAGGCATGCTGTGGAGGTAGTGTACCGCAACAGGAAGCTGTACCATTCACTCAACGTACAATTAGTGTGTGATTCCCGTCACCTCGTCACCCATTGCTGTGCAAGATTTCCTGGCTCAGCACATGGCACCATGGTGCTGCGGAACCCCATTCTGCCTCTGTACATGGAACAACATGCTGGACATCGTACATGGCTGCTCGGTGAGTCCAACTCCAAGGGCATGTGCTGTGTTGAATTTGTGGGGGGGGGGGGCAGTAACCAGCATAGCATACCTGGCAGCTGGGTGAGGCTAACTCAAAGGGCATGTGCTGTGTTGAATTGGGGGGGGCAGTAACCAGCATAGCATACCTGGCAGCTGGGTGAGGCTAACTCCAAGGGCATGCGCTGTGTTGAATTGGGGGGGGGGGGCAGTAACTAGCATAGCATACCTGGCAGCTGGGTGAGGCTAACTCCAAGGGCATGTGCAGTGTTGATAGCATACCTGGAAACTGGGTGAGGCTAACTCCAAGGGCATGTGCTGTGTTGAATTGGGTGGGGGGCAGTAATCAGCATAACATACCTGGCAGCTGGGTGAGGCTTACTCCAAGGGCCTGTGTCTGCTGTATGAATTGGGGTGAGGGGGGCAGTAGCCAGCATAGCATACTTGGCAGTTGGTGAGCCGAGCTCCAAGGACATGCGCTGTGTTGAATCATGTTCCAGTATGACACCCATGACCAGTGGATGTGCACACTGCATGCATTTAACCATCATTACTCCAACAACAATTTTCAGAGTCAATTAGCAAACTCCTGTGAAGGTGTACAGAGGCCACATAGGGCATAAAATGTGGAAGGTAAACGAATGATAATAGCAAGAAGGAATCCTATTCACCAGTGTCAGACCAGTATACCGCAAACATTGAAATGCTGTGTTGTGAGTGCATTAAATGTGCAAGTGTGTAGGTGTAAGTCAAGGTGCCACACCGTAGTACCATGCCAGAGTGGAAGGGCTTGACAGGCGTGCCATCATGTATGATCAATAAACAGTGCATACATAACTACATCTATTCCATGGACCAACATCCTAGTAACTATATGTACCAGAATGCACCAAACCATTGTGACTACTACAAGAAGCAGAAATGCAGTCAAGCAAATGCACAATTCATGATACATAGCCACAGGCAGCATAGGCTAACACCCCCAAAACATCTTCTTACAGCACACACATGTGACTGGTACAGTCAGCTTATAAGTACCGGATACATGACTCCATTACGGACACTGTACTAATCAATAAAGTCATACTGATGCTTGCAAAACTTAACATCACTGAAAGTTATATCATCTCCAAACCATGATGATTAGAGTGGCCAGCCCCAAAACACGCCTCCCACCCCTAAATACCATCCCCCACCCTTTTCAACATACTAGTCCTGACTACACTCACACATTACACCCATATGTGTGACTCACGACACAAAGAGGGTCATTACGACCTGGGCTCAAAGGGATACCGGGCACTGGTAATGACACTGGTGCCGGTAATCCCTTTGTGTCCTATTCCGAGGTCCCTTTGCGGGTCCCTCCCTTAACGCCTGGTTTTACCAGGACGTTTTACCAGGCGTTATGGACGGGACTCGCAAAGGGATACCGGGTTCAATAACGGTACCGCAATTTGCGGTACCGTTATTGATACCTTCCCCCTTCCCATTGAGCCCTATGGGGGCTCAAATGGGAATGGGGAATGGCTTTTCAAATGGGGACTTACCGGTGCCGCAAAGGTTGGAATAGACCGGTAAGTCCCCATACCACCAAGTCGGTGGCGGTACCGTTATTGGTGCTAGTCATGGCGCTAATAGCGCCATGACTAGCACCAACCTCGAAAGGAGGGCCAAAGTCTGTATAGAGATTTGATCATGAAGACAGCATACCCTTCGTACCACTAAATCACACCTGCACATCATGGTAATGCTAAGAACACCGGTGCTACATGCACATATAGTACTTATTCTTCTGTGACCCATTACTGACATACATCAATTCCATGTGTGCCACTTGCACGAGAAGTGAAGTAGCTCATGTGGTGTATGAATGGACCATGTGAGTGCGAATGCATAACACCACCCCCCCGCCACATGCATACTGACCAAGTGCCCTATCTGGTACATCAAAGATAAAGAATGATAGCTAAACTCAAGTGTGCTTGTGCATGTTATTTGTCTGAAATGTACACTACAGAGCCTATGCCAACATGATATAACCAGGAAATGGACATGTACACTCTGTGTTGCTCCCGTGCAGGTGATGCTTGGTATCCCCTGAAGCCATGGTTATTGACCCCCGTCAGGCAACCAGACAACATCCAAAAACAGTTGTACAACTGTGCCCATGTCCGTTAGTGCTGCACCATTGAACAGACATTTGGCCTGTTGAAGGCCAGGGCCGCTGCCTCAGCAGATCTGGTGGCGCGCTGATGTACAGCCTGAAAAAGTTGGAAAGATTGTGCTTGCATGTGCCATGTTGCATAGCATGTGCATCAGGCGCAACGTCCCCCTGCCCCCGACATGGACATGCTGCCACCAGAGGATGATGAGGCGGCTATTGTTCAACGCAGTGAGGGCAGGGATGGACGTGCCACACATGGGGAACTTATTGATCACTAATTTTGAGCACCTGTTACACAGACGGCACAGGACATTGAGCACACTGGGCGCTGGGCACTGTACTTGAATAAATGAACTCACACTGAAAGATCAATGTCCAGTCATGGATGTCCTTGACAACACCAAATATATTGTGATTATGAATATTTACAATTGAAAAAGTCCTTAAATCCCTCTAACATCCCACCCAACTATCCCTCCCTCAACCCCTCCCCAACTATCCCTCCCCACACCCCTGCCCAACTATCCCTTCCCACACCCCATGCCCAACTATCCCTCCCCACACACACCCAAAGGTGTCCTATTTAAGCCCATTCTTAGGCTTAGGGGTGTGCCCTTCTGCAGGGCGAGTTAGCCGCTCTGATCTGTGCATTGGGCTGCTTGATAGTGAACTTGCAGGAGTGGTACTTGTGGATGGTGCAAGTGGCAAGGGCATGTGCCATTGGCCTGCAAGTGCCTGCACCAATACCAAAATGGACTCCACCACGGATGACATAACCCGGTTCCCCTCCCTCACGCGCCATGCCAGCTTGTAGATGGCTGCTGTGGCTCAGCCCTGCACTTGTGCAGACCTCCTAGAGGTGGCCTGCTGTATCTCACGCATGAGTTGTGCCTCCTGCAGGTGTTGTTGCACCATTCTGCCCATCGATTTCTGCCTCCATCCTAGACAGGCAGCCATCTATATCCCCAACATTGCGTAGGGGTGGTGGTTGTCTGGGTTGGGGGCTGATTGGGCCCACGGGACTGAATCCCACATCCTCTGCATAGCTCTAGTCTCTGGATAGATTTTCTACACCGTCGTCTTCCACAATGTTGTCGGCATCACCCCCTTGCATAAGGTGTGCAGGTGCCTCCGGCTGTGCTGGTGGAATTGCAACAGGTGCCTCCAGCTGTGCTGGAGAAATTGCTGCAGGTGCCTCTGGCGTTACTGGAGGAATTGCCGCTGGTGCCGCCTGCTATGCCGGAGGAATTGCCACAGGTGCCTCCTGTTCAGGTGGTGGCTGGGTGGCAGGAGTAGTTGCCAGCTCTTGTCTGCTGGCAGATGCACTTGAATCCTGGATGGAGGTGGTGGTTGTCCGGTGGTGGCATGGCCTGGTGTTCCTCGATGTGGTCAGCTGTTTGGCCTCATTGCCAGATGATGTGCTTGTGTGGGTCAGAAAGGCAGGGCATCAGTGATGGGTGTGGATTCATCAGACAGACATAAGTGCTAGTACTTTCATATGTATGTGCGTTGTCATGAAAATGGTGGTGGCCATGACATTGTGCACACATGCATGTGTCGGGGATGCTGTGTGGGTGCATGTGTGCTGTGCTTACATGGTGTGTGTAGTGACTGTTGCCTGGGGTACTGGTGTTTGCCGATTAGGGTGCTATGGGTGTGCCACACAGGCTGTATGACATGTCATTGTCTGATTGTGACACGGATATGTTACACATGTGACTGATAACTATGGCAGTTGATGGTGATTTAGCGGGATGGGACATTGTGGATGGGACAAGTGGGTCACATGTATCGTTGATGTGTGCATCTTGTCATTTGCTGGTGGTGCGTTTGCTTGACACGGATGTGACTTTGGGCATGTGGTAGCACGGTGGTGACAACGGTAGTTGTGCAGTGTCAGGGGGTTGTTTGTCTGAGTGCCTGCAGGTGCAGCTTGTGGGGCAATACAGGGGACCTATGTGATGTGTGAGTGGTGTGGATGTGTACAACCAGGTCGACAGTGGGTGGATGCCCAGCAGGTCTGTCCTGGCCTCACATACTTGACACATTTGCCTACTCATTTGCATTGGGCTACAAGGTGTGTGATATGACATTGGCCTTATGGGAACTCACCTGCCTCATCGGATGTGACATCTCCTGTCTCCACATCTCCAACTCCCTTGATTGCCTCAAAGTGCATTATGCTGCTGCAGGTTTCTTCCTGGAGGTTTATTGGTGATGCTGGTCCACCTCCTGTGGCCGTGCCCTAGGGGAGCTGTGCGGCAAGGAGGTTCCGTACCCAGTGAGGTAGATCGTCCCAACTCTTGCAGCTGTCCCTGATGGTTCTGGGGGTTGTTCCGACCACTGACACCTTACGGGCCACCTCCTCCCAGATGGCCTTTTTTCCTTATTTGGGTTTGACGGCGTAGGTCAATGCAGAAGACTTCCTCTGAGTTCTCCACTCGTGTGTCCGCCAACATGTTGAGTTCAGCTTCGCTGAAATGCAGCTTGTGCCTCCGTGCAGCTTGTTGCCTTGAGGACGTGTCTGGAGAAGTTTTTCAGTGCTTTGGGTATGGCTCTGACTCCTGTGCACTGAGGATTATAATGGATTGTGTTTTTATAATGGCCGCTGGTACATTTCCTGTTTCTTCGATCATGTTATTTCCAGTCACGGTAATACTGGTACTGGTAATAGTGGTGTCGGTAGGTCCGGGAGGGTGGAGCCGGAACAGAGGCAGCAGCAGTGAGGCTGCCGGTATGGGGGTTTTTGGGGCCATTTTGTGGTGTTAGCAGCATGCCGGTGCTAACGTTTCCGGCATGCTGGAATGCGCATGCACGCTAATACAGATTCATCCATTGATTCCGGCAGCAGTGCCACATGGAAACGGTAGCACTGGCATGCCAGTAATTCTGATTTTATACCGGCAAGCTTGTAATGAGGCCCAATGCCTCCATAAATGAAAAAGTACAAAACAAAAAAGAAACAAAACGTAAAACAAAAAATAGACAAACTGAACAAATCACAAGACAAAGGAAAATAGGATCAGGGGACAACTGGGTAAAAAGGATGAATAATTTAAGGGGAAAAGTGCAGTTACTCAGAAACCCTTTCACTAGCAAGTACCAAAAGCAAATATAAATGTAAACTTCTTTTTTGTGGGTGTGGTGATTATTCGCGGCTACAGACTGCTGTGCTCACTGAGTGGATGGTATTGTACGTGCGGATGTCATGATACAGGGCCTCATTACGACCCTGGCGCTAAGGGGTCTGCGCCAGCGTTAGCTGCGCGGACCCCTTACCGTCAACTACGAGTTCCTGGAGCGCCATGGTCATTTTTCCGCCCGCTTTTTGCGGGCGGAAAAATCCATGGCGCTCTGGGACCTTGGTGTTAATTACGCCACCGTATTTTACGGTGGCGTAATTAACTCCTTCCCCACTCCCATTGAGCCCTATGGGGCCGAAATGGGAATGGGGAAGGGTAAATGGGTCAATGGGGACTTACCGCCCCGCCGACCTCGGAATGGGGCGGTAAGTCCGCCATCCGCCATGGCGTAAAGGGACTTTGCGCCATGGCCGGAAAGTCCGTCGCTGGCGGAAAAAATCCGCCAGGGTCGTAATGAGGGCCACAGTGTGGGCACAGCCGCATCAATACATCTGAGCATGTGATTGGATGGTCTTTGGGCATGGCAAACAAAGATGCGTAGGCACGAAGCCGCAGAATGTAATAGGATTGGCTGTAGAGTGGCTGACGTGGATGCATAGCCGTGTCAATGAAAGTCGACATGCTATTGGTTGATTTTGCAGACGCTGATGTTGCGTGACTGTGTAGACAAAGTCATGTCAATGCTTCTCAGTGTGTCATTGGCTCATTTGCTGATGCGGGTACGTAACATAAGAGTTTGTAATGCGAGTGGCCAGTAAAATGAGGACAAAGCTGCGTAGCCGCTTCAACTGAACTTTTGAAACATTTGGGCTTTCTATTGACGTGACTACTGCCATGTCATCGGTAAACCACCTATGTCGACATGGCTATAAAACTATTTTAAAGAAAACATATGTACATATGTATGTGGGCAGTTGTGTCTTAAACATTGGTATTAAGATATATTCAGTGTACTCTTTGTACACAGTTACTGTAACACTTTAATAGGTTTCATTCGTAAACAGTACATATAATGGCAAACACTTTTAAAAGTTAAATTAATATGGAAAGAAACATTTCCAAGAATATGGTTATTTGGGGAAAAACGGGTGCACAATTGCTTTTTATTTTACTTTGTACACATGATACATCGTTTTCATTGGCCATCATCGGTATTATTAATGGCAATCAGGTATGAAATAACAAAACACTTGAAATTCAAGGAAACATCTTTAGTTTCAGGGACGTCAAGGTGAGCAATACATTGTAACAAAACCTTTGAAATTCAAGGAACATTTTTTAGTTGCAGCGACGGTAAGGTGAGAACGTAATGCAATGAAACCTCTCAAATTCAGCTTAAGCCACATTAACTTTGCGGCCCCAGTTGCGCAGCCTATGACCACGATGATGACATCACTGATGACATCACTAATTACATTACCACAGTAACTGGCATTAAGCATGGCCTTCAGCCATGGTCAGTGTGCAAGGCCAACTATATTTTAACACATCAATGGGTACTAGTCATGCCTTCAGTTATGGACAATGTCACAACCTTCACCCATGTGCACTGAATATTTAAAACAAACAACAGGCCACCAACCATAGATTTTGGCCTTTACCAGTGGATACAGCTTTCATCCATGTCCACTGTATATTATGTACACTGATAAGGCACTAGACATGGACTTTAGAACAATACTGGCAAGAGGCCATAATCTTTGGCTTTGCCCACTACATATTCTAACATATAAATGGGGCACTAGCCATGGCCTTTGACCTTGAGCAGTTTGTACATCATTTGGCTAAGTCCACTGTATATTTTAAAATAATAAAATGCCATAAGCGTTGGCCTTCGGCCATGCACACTGTGTATTATACAACACTAACCAGCCACTAGCTATGGCCTTCAACACAATACTAGCCAGTGGCCAATGCCAAGTGTATATTGTAACATATTAATGGGCACTAGCTATAGCCTTTAGCCATGGCCACAGACTGCAGTTTTCAACGTTGCGCACTGTATATTTTAAAATGGTGACGGGCTACTAGCCATGGCTTTTAACCATGCACATTGGTATTTTTCAACACTAACCGACCACTAGCTATGGCCTTTGGTGCTGGCCAGTGACCACAGCCTTTTGTCATGGCCAAGTCCATGGCCTAAATTGTTATTAAGATAATCAAAGTTTTCCTGTGCTAACATATGTTATGTTATGTCTAATTCCATTATTGAAGTAATCAGTTATATACAAGGTAATTAGTGTTGTCACCAGTGATGGAATTAGTGATGTGTAATTAGTGATGTCATCAGTGATGTGATCTGTGTTGTCATCATTGTGGTCATAGGCTGGGCAAAAGGGCCCAAGGTGTTAAGGTGGCTTTAGCTGAATTTCAGAGGTTTTATTGCATTAGGTTCTCACCTTAAAGCCCATGCAACTAAGGTTTTTTCCATGAATATATATGTATATATATATATATATATTACATGGCCTGCAGTAGCGGTCATGTAGTTATGGTTAGGTTGCTAAACACATAGGAAGAGCGGCTTATAACTTCGCTCCCCCTAGATGCATCCTCACCAAACTTTGCAAAAAATGTATATGGCCCACTAATGGTTTGCAAAGTTTGGTGAGGTTTGGTCCAGGGGGGGAAAGTTATAGAGGGGGTCCCAAAATGTCTTTTTTTCCCATAGACTGAATGAAGAAAACATTTCTGTTGTGCCTACAGCCCAAACCGCTGGACAGATTTTCACCAAATGTGCAGCAGGAGTAGCAGCTTGGTTCCGAAAGCGTGCTTTTGTACATTTTGTGAAAATCCATCCAGTAGTTTTTTTTAAAACGACTAAAAAGTAGGTCTCAAAAAATGTGTGATATCTATGCCTGCTCCGCAGACACACTTCCCTGTTCGCTCTGCTGACAAGACACCGATTGGATAATCGGGTTGCATCATGTCCACGGACACGCAACGTGTTCTCTGATTGGCTGGGATGAGGCGTGAGGTGTGTCAAATTGTTTCGATGCGCCTGCCATATTGGATGCGTGGACATGCGCTGGAAGTGAGCATAAATCCAATTTTGGGGAGTGTGTTGATGTGTATGAGTGCTTGGAGAGGGTGGGGGAGTAAGAGATGGGTCAAATGCTGTATTTGTTTAGGCGGGAGAAGGCTGTGATGTGTTTGCGGTGTCCGGGTAAATACTAGACAATGGGCGCAATACTAGCTATTTTAATTTAGTATGTTTTTGGTTTTGGGTCGTTAGAAGAGCATTGGGTGAAGAGGTTATGTATTGAAGAGGTTGTACGTTGGTTGTAATTATTTTTTAGAATGTTAATTGAAGTGCACATTTTTGAAGTGGATGTATTATGTTTTTGGGTTGTGGTCGTTTGGTAGGTGTTTGTTTCTATGAGTGTGTTATGCTGCGGTGGTTGTGACCAGGGCCTAGAGTTTTGGGTGCATGGCCGAAGGCCGTAGGCTTTAGGCCAGGCACCCAAGTCTCTAGGCCCTGGCCACAACCACTGCAGCATAACTCTACAATGCTTCCAAACATTTTGATTTTGGTATGTGGGCTGTATAGGGGATATGTTTTCAGAAATGCGAGTACTGATTGGTAGTAGTGTAATAGTGTTTATAGGATAGTGAGATGATGTGTTTTAGTTTGTTTGTTGGATTGTGTGGGCACACTACTGGCTATTTTAGTTTAGTATGTTGTTGGTTTTGGGTCGTTAGAAGAGCATTGGGTGAAAAAGGTATGTATTGAAGAGTGTGTACGTTGGTTGTAATTATTTTTTAGAATGTTAATTGAAGTGCATAGTTTCGAGGTGGATGTATTATGTTTTTGGGTTGTTGTCATTTGGTAGGTGTTTGTTTCTATGCGTGTGTTATGCTGCAGTGGTTGTGGCCAGGGCCTAGAGTCTTGGGTGCATGACCAAAGGCCGTAGGCCGTAGGCCATGCACCCAAGACTCTAGGCACTGGCCACAACCACCGCAGCATAACTCTACAATGCTACCAAACATTTTGATTGTGGTATGTGGGCTGCTAGGAGATATGTTTTCAAAAATGTGAGTACTGATTGGTAGTAATGTAATAGTGTTTATAGGATAGTGAGATGATGTGTGGATTAGTGAGGGAAGCACTTACTTTTTTGGATGGAAAGATTAGGTTTCTTCTGAGTTCTTGTTCGTACTTCCGACGCTGTTAATGTAGACATGATTTCTTTGTTTTTGCAGTAGTAGTGCTTTCTGATAACTGTGAATAGCATGTACATGCACTTTTCTTTGACTATGTGCATTCTGTATATTTTATTTAGAATCTGTTAGTTGAATGTGCTTTAGAAATGAGTACAATAGTAAGCACACAGAGCACCCTTGGCTTCGTAAAGCCGTGTTATTGGATGTTAGGAGATAGAAGAAATAATCGTATGCTCTGTTTGCTATTTTTACAGGGTAAATGGCCGGTACTGTATGGAAAAGTATGCAATGTATGTATTTGTGAAGGTGTGGAAAAGAAATCAGAAGGATTTGTGCGGGTCAGCAGCTTATTACTCAGTAGGTGATTACGAAAGTACTGTGTGATTATGTGGTGCTTGGAGATGGGAGAATCTGAAATAAAATAAGTGTTGCAAGGAAGAACCTGGTGCTTGTGTTGCAGACTGAAGGGAAGGGGGGAAATGTTGTATGTCTTGCTTTACAACAGTGTACATAGTTGTAGATGATGTGATAGATGTGACTGCACCTGTGCATAGTTGAATGCTGTTGTGAAATCTAGCATGGAATGGGCAACCAGCTGGAATGAGAGAGCTGTCCAGATTGGAATAACAGTTGTAGAGGCAGTGGTGGTGTTTCAGCTGGGAGCCTTTCAAATGAAATTGGCTATCTGTGTGCATAAATAAAGATGCATGTACTCATACTGGCTGCGTGTAATTTTATAACACACTAGAAAGCCTTTTTCCATAATTATACTGTTATTTCTCCCATCTTTTAACATAAAATGGCACTTTGTTAGATAGCTGCATGTGTTGTGTCTGATTACTAATATAGTCATTTGTAAAGGAAGTTGAAATGATAGAATGTATGTGAAATATGCAGAATGTATAGAAAGGAAATTGTATGTACATCTTATGCACTATAATGCATTAAATGCTATCATGGTTGAAATGTGGTTAAATACGGCGCAGTGGTTACAGAAATGATAGAATGAATGAAGAAAATAACAGTTTGCACATTGCAGTTAATAATATGGGTAAATAAAAATTTGGAGAGCAGAGAACTTTGCAAGTGACACTTGATCATAGCAGATGGGAGAAATGGCAGCAAGCTTGCTTTACAGGTTACACAGGGTAAGTGGCAATTACTCTGCTGTTTATATGGATTTATACAAGAAATGTAAATGTACCATACATGGCAATCCTTCCGATTTTGGCAGGAGACTCCCCATTTTTCCGTGAAAAATATAGTTATTGTTCACATTCTCCTGCCGAAAATACATCTTTGCCCAATGCATTCTTCTGACACAAATGTTGTCTCACGATTTTTCGGAGGAAATGTCCCTCCCTGGTGGGTCGGAATGTTGGCATGTATGATGTACTGTGGATTTGCATGAATCTGCAAGTAGAAATGTTGGAGAGTTTACTGGTAGTTGCTGTAGGTGCTTTGCAGTCACAGTGAAATTGTACTCGGAGTGACCAACAGTACATCTAAAGTGCTGAATTGTGATGATGGAGTTTGATGTAGAGGTCTTGCATGTGATTGGTGGATGGTTGTGTGACTGCTTAACAGTAGCCAATGAGGGAATGGTAAAGAGAGTGAAGTGGAAAGGGTAGAAGGCTGCCCCAGTGTTACTTACATGCTCAGACGATAGCGCAACTGTTCACAGACAGACATGGCACATCCGGGGCTTCCGAGCATGAAATCGGAGTGTATTTTGAGGATTTGTCAATCAGGTGTTGAGGTTCTGCTTCGTATTGAGAGAGGCTGTGTGTAGTGAAGATGGCGGAGGTTGAGAAAGTCAGGGTGGTGGTTCTTGGAGATATGTTTGTGAATGGTTTGGAGCAGTATGCAAAATGTAGTAATGTGGGAAAGAATCTTGATGTAAAAGGAGTGGAGGTGGTATGGAGCACTGTGCCTGGTTTCAATATGCAGGCAATGGTAGAAGTTTGCCAAGATATGGCTAGGGTTAACAGTCTACATGTGGTTGTCCTGCACTGTGGTGCTTTGCATTTGTGTCATGTCAGTGCCCCTACTTTGTTAAAAGATCTAGAAAACTTGGTTCAGGCAGTAATGAAACTACTTCCAAATTCCAACGTATTGTTTCTGGTTTGGTACCTAGGGCAATATGGGACGATAGTTCTGTTTTTTGTCCTCAGCAAAATATTGCTAGGTGTTCAATCAACCAAGGCATGTTTGCTTTTATGTAACTTAAAAAGTTGCTAGCCTCACAGACTGCGCTTGATCTTGCATTTGTCACACTCTTGTGGCATTAGATAGGTGGATTTGTTCAATTTGTGAAATATATTCATTGATTAGAGACACACCTGGTAAGTGTTGATAAGTAGGGTTCCAAGTTTTAATATCAATAGATAAAGAAATCACTTAGAACACGTTACATCAATCTGGCAATATCAATTGTTCATTGCTAAGTGCACCCTAGTATTCCAGAGTACTTTACGCATTAGAACATATTATGCCAAAAACACATTGAGCCTATTATACCAAAAACACATTACGCCAACACGTGTTTCAACCTTCCTAGGTCGTCTTCAGGGCGTCTAAATTACAAACAATTAATCCAACGTATAACTTAAGTAGATAAATCTGCATATCCCGGATAAGCAGAATAGCCTGAAGGGGGGTATCCTGGATAAGACATTCTGCAATAGACCTCGAACCAAAACCTGGAAATCCAACACGACCACTGCTGCCAAGATGGATACCCGCAAATAACCCCTAGTGATAAGGGAATGGAAAAGACTGTCACTAGGGGTTATTTGCGGGTATCCATCTTGGCAGCAGTGGTCGTGTTGGATTTCCAGGTTTTGGTTCGAGGTCTATTGCAGAATGTCTTATCCAGGATACCCCCCTTCAGGCTATTCTGCTTATCCGGGATATGCAGATTTATCTACTTAAGTTATACGTTGGATTAATTGTTTGTAATTTAGACGCCCTGAAGACGACCTAGGAAGGTTGAAACACGTGTTGGCGTAATGTGTTTTTGGTATAATAGGCTCAATGTGTTTTTGGCATAATATGTTCTAATGCGTAAAGTACTCTGGAATACTAGGGTGCACTTAGCAATGAACAATTGATATTGCCAGATTGATGTAACGTGTTCTAAGTGATTTGTTTATCTATTGATATTAAAACTTGGAACCCTACTTATCAACACTTACCAGGTGTGTCTCTAATCAATGAATATATTTCACAAATTGAACAAATCCACCTATCTAATGCCACAAGAGTGTGACAAATGCAAGATCAAGCGCAGTCTGTGAGGCTAGCAACTTTTTAAGTTACATGTTTTTCAAGGTGACAGTGGAAAATCACCAGTCTAACCACACGGCTGCAGCTGTTCCTATTTTTGACTTATCTTAGCGCGATTTGTGAATATCTCAAGGTTGCGCATCCACACATTTTCTTGGGCCACCTTTTCCACACTACTCACTTACTATGTTTGCTTTTATGCTTAGAGCTGGCATGTTCTTTTGCAACAATGACGACATTGACTCTGGTAATGTTGATTACTTTAAAGAAGATGGCATGTCTTTATCTTTTGTGGGAAATGCCATGCTGTTTTGGAACATAAGGGTTCCTTTGGAGAAGCTAATGTGAAGATTTTTGGAGGAAAAAAAAGACAACATAAAAGGTGTTTCTGAAGCATCTGCAAAAAACCCAAAAAAAAGGCTTTTTTCAGAGCCAATCTCAAAGGGGAAATAGGGCAAACTATTAAAATTTTAATTTCCCACGCTCAGATTCTACAATTTTTCTGTGGATAGCGCATATTACATACAGATTTTTGAGGTTGAGGGGATGCAAATGAGACGTAGCACAGCAAGGGATTGGTCAATAGGATTTATTGGCTGTGATTTATGAGCAGAGAGTTTGTCAGAAAGCATTTTTCCTGAGAGGAGAGGAGATAGCTATGGCTGTGTGTTTCAGAAAGCAGATTGTCTGGATTTTGGGAGATTCGTGGATAAATTGGTTGGAGGTGCATGCAGATCGCTGCGGAGTGGCTGTACATCTTGGATTCCCTCATGTGGAAGTGCACTGGCATGGAGTGCGTTGAATGAAGTGGCTGTATTTGGTACGTCTTTGTGCTACTTTGGTGACACAGTGTCATCCAGACATTATTATTATTCATTTTAGAGGGAACAGTTTAGGACACGTTTCTGGAATCTCTTTGCAATTTGCAATGAAAGAAGGACTTTGGAAAGTCATGGACATGTATTCAAACTCCAGAGTAATTTTTTCCGTATTGTGCAGAGACAAATGTGGCGCTTTCTTCTTCTTCATTTGGTCCACAAATGGAGAAAGCAAGGCACAATGTTAACAAGGCTGTCTGTGCCTTTTTGAGAGATGTTGGTATGTCCTCTTTTCACAATGAAAACATTATGTTTCGTAGTACACAAATTTTCCACAGAGATGGAGTACATCTTACTTATGCCGGCAATTAGATTTTTCTGCGAAATATACAAAATCCATTGCAACATTTTTTGGAATTACAGCAATCCATTTTGCAGTAAGTGTTGACCATTTTAAGTTTTTGAAACACAAATAAACACCACAGAAAGGCTCTTTTCAGAGCCACCCCTTCCTCCCAGAGAAAAGTGCAATGGTCATGACAGGGCAGCACTGCAAAGATTTTAGAGGTCCGCAGACAGTCCGTGGACATGTAAAAATGCACAGCGCCTTGTGCATTTCATTGACACTTCTCTTTTTGAACTGTTAAAGGCGGCTCTGAAAGGTTTTTATTTATTTTTTGGTTTTGTAAACACGACACACAAGGAAAGGAAGGGAAAGGAGGGTATGGAAGGGAAGGGACACCAACCACGGGCATAAGAAAGGGCAGGTGGAGAGAGGAAGATGTAGGGTAGGCCTTATTCAGGTAGGTAGCAGTTCTTCTCATACTCCTTGACCACAGACGCGAAAGCACTTCAAAAGTTCTCCCCCCTGCAGAGTACTGCATCGCAGTACATGCACCATACTGTGACCCTCAAAAGGTAAGGATCAACAGCATCATGCATGGCCTGCGAGGCAGCTGGAGGGATGCGCTGCCCCACAGGTGTGTCTCTTTTGGTGGCAGGAGGGGAAACAGAGGATGTTGCAGGGGAACTCAACCTACTACGTTTATCGCAAGGTACAACCTTACGAATAGCCCGACTGTGGAGCGATTTTAGGTGTTGCTTCATTGAGGTAGTACCATATCTGTACAAACCCGGTTTCCCACAACTCAGCACCATCTTGCACTGATTGCAGGTCACCTTGTATGCACATGCTTTTGGTACTCCATCAACAGTGCTAAATAACCTCCACAACCAAGATTCACAGTGAGAACTAGTAGTAGGGACTTCCACTACCTCATCCTCTTCATCCTCTTCATCACTCTCCTCTGTATCCTGATGCCTGTTCCCCTATGCAGGCCCTCGGGGAGGTGTTGGTGGTGGAGGGGGTGGGGGTGCTGCTGAGACAGCCGTAGCACCAGCAGCAGCCATGGATGCCATCAGGACAGCTGTTTCAAAGAGCAAGATCAATCCAATGCAACAAGCAGTCTCTGTCCTGGAAGCACAAAAACAGAATAAGGAGCAGCTCTGGGGTGGGGCTTTTTATAGGGGTGCTGGGGCACGCTTCACGGACACCCGCGCTGTCCCCGAACATTTCAAACACCAAGAAAGGGCTAAAAAATCCCAAAAGTATGCAGATCGCCAGGGACATAGTGTGGGACATGTGCATGGGTGAACTTTCCCAGGAAAATATCTTGGATTGCCGAATAAAACACTTTTTAGGTGTCCGGGGGCCCAGACAGTGTTTGTTACGCTTAGCGCGGGTGTGGTCACATGATGATATCGAGGACATGTTGACGAATGTGACAGCTGTCCGTAGGACACCAAGTGCGTGGGGTCGGGTCTACGCATGCGTGCAGGTGTTCTACAGATAGTGTTCCAGTCCCTGAACTAGAAGTGTGACACACGTGCGGCGGTCAGTTGCGGACAGACATGATGTTCGTAGGGGCAAGGGTGTGATACGCATGAGCGCGGGTGACAGTGTCCAGGTCCCCAAACCAAAATAAATGTGCATCACAACTTTGCAGACAGGTGGACGGCCTATGTGTTCTACAGACATATTCATTCCGGTTACGGACAATGCGAACAGGGGAAATGTTCTTAGGACACTTTATTTTGCATAGCTATGAACATGCAGTCATCTTTAGTGTTCTGAGGACACCCCCATTTTGACTATGGCAATTCAAACAGGTATAGTGTCCTTAGGACACCCCTATTTTGGTTATTAACGGACTGGCAGACATCTTGTGTGTCCTAGGGACACTTCCATTTTGATTGCCAACAATACAAACAGGTATAGTGTCCTTAGGACACCTCCATTTTGGTTAATTGAGGACGTACTGGACAGACACCCTAACCGCCTTTTAAAAAAAAATAAGACACAGAGGAATATACTAACACTCTTAGGGACTCATTACCGCCCAATTCAGAGGTCCCTTGGCGTCCCTTAACCACACGTCCCTTACGGGTCCCGATAGAGCCTTCCCCATTTCCATTGAGCCCTATGGGGGCTCAAATGGGAATGGGGAATGGGGAATGGGATTTGGAATGGGGACTTACCGGGTCTGCCTAGGGCGGAATGTCCCGGTAAGTCCCCACTCCACCAGATCGGACCCGGACACGATTCTGGAGGCAGCCATGGTGCTAGTAGCGCCATGGCTACCTCCAAAGTCATAATGAGGCCCATCATATTTTATTATTGTATAAAAGTATAAACATTATGAAAGAGAGGGGGAACCTGAAACTGAAACAAATACAGTGGAATTAGGGGTTCGGACATGATGTTTGGTAGGGGAGGAAGGGATTGAAGTCTCATCGTAATGTTTTTCTTGCTTGGGAGATTTTGGGGATAGTTGCCTGGGACATGGAGAGGGGGAACAGGTACATGTGGGACAGTGATATTTCATGTTTTTTTCATGTGGCCCTCCACAAAGTTTTTAAAAAGAATTACATTTTTCATTAACAGATCAATTTTTTGCTCCATTCGCTGCAGAGGATTTTCTAACGTCTCTCTTGGTTTATTATTTTTAATGTATGTATGGTCTGTTAAAAAAAAGATTTCTTAAGTACACATAAAGTAATGGTTATTAATTGGCTTATTTAGAGAAGTGTAGTGCCTTCCATTAATATCACTGTCTTCACTCATTTCATCCCGAGGAAAATTTTCTTCCAGCCATTCCAAAGTACTGGACATTTCTGTGTAAAAAAAATAATGTTAGTTTTAGTGTACCTAATACAGAACGTTTATAAATCTATACAATAAATGTAGTGTACTCACTAGTTTCTTGCTAAGTGTTGCTGTTACTGCTCCATAGGTATCCTGTTGATTTTTGCTGTGCAGTTTCTGTGAGGTAATTCTGTTGGAGGCATATTTATTGTCTTTTGGCATATTCCACTATGTTGTATGTGCTATGTAATTGCACTGTTAGTGTTTTACATACACAGTTTCACTTCTTATTTATTATTGAATGTAATTTATTTATGTGCTGCTTTTTGAACATGTTTAGTGTTTTGTTTGGATGATATAACAATGTAAGATACCCCCTGAGTTTTTGGATAGTGTTGATGTTGTCCGAGTCCGTCCGCGAACAAGCGCATGGTCCGAGGATATCAGATCCACTAGCGCATCTAGGGGGCTCAGTATGTTCTATGTTATATGTATATAAACTAAGGGCATCCTAGTAAACATTTATCAAATTTAAATTATCTATATATCTATATTCAGTGCAAAAAAGCAAAAAGAACGTTGTTACAGGAACATTATGGTTAAGTTGCGCTACTAAAAACCTATGAAATTCAGTGAAAAAACTATGTTAAAGGGACGTTATGGTTCCAAGTAAAACCGAAAACCCCTGAAATTTGCCACCACCGTGCACTGCTAAGACTTACATCCAGGACCTCAAAGATGATATCACAAATGTCATTGATGATGTCACTGATGACATCACATGTCTGGCTCCCTCTTTGTTCCTTTACTGACATATCTAGGCCAGTAACAGTCATGAACTGAACATTCAAGAAGTACTATATTTGTAGACTTATACTTCAAATATGTTCTTACAGTAATTCACTTGGGGTTCACTCACAGCACATGAAACATATACATAGTGGAAAACACAGACTTGGAAGACAGCAATGCTTTGAATGTATGAAGATGATCATTAAGGTTATCATCACTTTTTTTTATAGTTCTGCTGTTTTTGTATTACTGTACTTTCCCTGGATATGGTCATATTTGTATTCATTGTATTCACACTACTTTCCTTAGGGTCCAGTCACATTATGTGATACTTGTACATAGGGAAGTAGTAGCTTTGAAGCAGAGCAATCATTTCTGGTTTTACTTGGAATCATAACGTCCCTTTAACAACGTTTTTTTCACTGAATTGCGTAGGTTTTTAGTAGCGCAACTTAACCATAACGTCCCTTTAACAACATTTTTTACTGAATATATATATATTATTATAGAGCGGCTAGTTTGTTTGTTTGTTTGTTTGTATGGACTCCCATAGGTACCCCTTAAAATTCTATTTTTAATAACGTTTGATTTGAGTGATGGATTTGAGCGACATTTCAAATGTGAATAGAGACTCACGGCTGCCCTAGACTGCAAAGTTTTGGAAAGATACATTAAAAAATAAGAACGTTATTAAGAAGACAAAAGAAATTTTTTGCGAAAGTTGCGGCCTACTTCCCATTCATTTTCCCATAGACAAACAAACAAGGTACTTTTTTGCCAAACTGCTCAGCCCAAACCGCTGGACGGATTTGGACCAGGTCCAAAATAACTTGGGCACAAAGCAGTTAAAAGAGGCCTTTTTGTGGTTTGGGGTTATTCTGTGGAGCAGCTATTTAAATATTTGACAGAAAAAGGGGTGCCCTCTGCTCCAAAATAGATAGCTAAATCTTGAGGATTTACCCAAGCTGGGTGTTTTTAGAAATGAAACAGCCGCCATCTTGTTTTCTCTCCATGCAAGAGTTAACTGCAGCTATAGCAGAGGATATCAGGAAATGAAAATTAGTTAAAAAGCTATTTGCAGGTTAAAATAATTGCAAATGATTTTAGTCTAGAAGTGGGTAGGTTGCTGGATGCCACCAAGTGAAATTTGGAATTATAGGAGATCCAGGGACTGAGTTTTCAACACAAAGATTTCTGTAGCCGCGGCTATACCCTCGAATAGCCGACATCACAAAGCAAACTGTGTCACAAAAACAGTGTGTGTTGTGGGGGGAATGGGAGAGGGCAGCGGATGCGGGGAGGCCATCTAGGGTATGGGGGAAGCTGGCACTGATGGGTGCACTTGGTGAGAGCCTTATGGCAGGAGAGCATTTTTTCCCAGTCTTTTTTCTGATAATTCTGGCTATTTTCAAGGCTATGCAGGGCTACAGATAGCCGTGGTATGAGTAGTTCCATGCTTGCAGCTATGGTCAGTGACACAGTAGGTATTTCGTAGTTTTATCTATTTTGGCAGCTTTCCTACATGTGAGACAGTGGAGAAAAACAGAAGAAAATAGTTTAAAGAAATCAATACAAAAAGGAGCCACGTTGCTCTAGTTTTAGATACCCCATACACTGTATTTTAGCCTCTGTATTGTCACCCATGCTATTTTATCTTGTGTAATGTACCTATTAAATGAAACCCCAACCTATTTTACTGTCATGTGTTATACTGTGCTTTCTTTATCGTCATTTACCTTACAGAGGTTCATGAGCAGCATTTTACTGTATTGGTCTTTTAACTTCTATTTTACTATAAAACTTGAAGAGAGCCCACCCCCTTTAACTAACATTTGTAACCACGGTTACAAAAAAAGTCAATGGGCCTCATTACGAGGTGGGAGGTAAGGGATTACTGGCACCGGTAAGGGCACCGATGCCGGTAATCCCTTATCTCCCTACTACGAGTTCCCTTTGCGGCTCCTTCCTTAACGCCTGGTTTTTGCCGGCGTTAAGGACGGGACCCGCAAAGGGACTCTAGAGCTAATAACGGTATTGCAATTTGCTGTACCATTATTAGCGCCTTCCGCATTCCCATTGATCCCTATGGGGACTCAAATGGGAATGGGGAATGGCCCTTGTGAATGGGGAATTACCGGTCCCTCCCACCTCGGAATGGACCGGTAATTGCTCCATTCACCAGGGCGGAGTTGGAAGGGTTTTGGAGGCAACCTCGTAATGAGGCCCAATGAACACGAAGCACGGTTATATTAAAACAAAATGTGGGGTATTATTTTATTGTATTTGTGTATTTATATGTTATAAGTGTACACTGAGTGTAGTATATTAGCTTATTTGGAGTACTGTTTTGATGTTATGAAGGAACACTGTATTTCCTTCATCGGTTAGGTGTACTCCATCATGTACTCCATCATGTCTATAGAAATTGGCCATGTTGTTGTTTGAAATCCATAATTGGTTGTGGTCTGTCATGAATGCTGAAACTACTGTATTAGCGTTTCTCTGTGATTTTTCAATTTTACCATTAAATTTGGTGGTCCATCACCATTTTTGTCTCTGAGTCAAATTGGAAAAGATAAAGAGGGTGTGAGGAAAAAGTTCGATTACTTTTTCCAAGTCTTGTTTCATCATTATCCATTCCCCAAATCATTGCCTCCATAATGAATTAGTATGATGTCTGGGCGCCCTGTACTTTTCAGACTGAACAATTTTTTGGAATAACTTGGAACCAACTCATTCCCCCCAGTCCAAACTGTTTAGTTGTAAGATCTCTCAAACTAAGCTCCATGTTAATATTTAGTTTCTCACAAAAAGCCAGTAACCAAAATAGTAACTGTCTCCGATCAGTCACACAGTTTTCAAACCAGCCATTATATCTGCAGTCTTTCTCTGTTTACAGGAAAATAATTCCCAGTTTGAATGTTTAATAATTTGTATGAGTAGAGTATGTATGATGTGTGTGTTTTGGTGTTTGAAATTTGCTGATGTTACTGGTGGAATTCTGTGCTTGTCTTTGATAGCTTAAACTCACAATGTGTCATTCATTTTTGTATTTTGGTTAGTAAATATAGTGCTCTTTTTGTGATTTTGATTTTGGAAAGTAAACAAGCTAATACTATGTAGGTTTGCATTCTGATTGTAGAACCTTCTATGCACTATACTCTGTTTGTGTCCAACACATGTTTTACCTGTTTTTGAACTTTATCCTGCCAACCTAACCCCAATCCTAACTACTATGTATACTTAATCATCATCCACTTTGAATAACTTCATGAGTAGTCATTTATTGTACTGACACCTTTTAAGGACCATTGTATCAGTAATGTCTCTTTTGTCATTTATATTCCATGCTCATTTTTTTTTAAAGAATTCTGATAGCCGCAACTCTACAACAGGGGGGTTATTGGTGTATTGAGGATTGCGCCCAGCAACAATGACTGGGGTATTTAACCGCGGCTATCCAGCACCCATTCAGTGCACAGCGTTGCTAACCGTGTAACCAACTGACTGACTAAAAAGGACTGTTTGCAATGATCAATATAAATACCTTTTTTTGGGTGTTGTAGATATGTCATCTATGGAATCTCGGGTGTCCTGATTGGTCATGGGTGCTGTTTTTATCTATGTGACTATTTTGGTTCCCATGTTCTTCAAGTTTACTTGACCTACCCCATTCACTCTATTGTAATTCCTTTACTGCCCTGTTTGTTTATTGTAGTGATCGTTTTTATACTTTTTTATATTATTGTATTTAATCCATGTTGGATTCTTTGTCCCAATGATTCGTATGTGCAGGGAGAACAACAGTGTTGTATGCACAAACAAATGTTGAATGTTATATAGTGCATATGATGCACTACATACAAGATATGATGGTCATAAAAAACTTGTGTATTAAATTGTCTTCCCTAAAATGTGTGTGTTCTCTAATTAATTATGTTTTCTTTTTTTACAGATAGAAAGATATAACTATTTTTTTAATCCGAATAACTGGGGGTACGATATCAAACAATGGGTTGTTGAATTTTGGAGGTGCAGTTAACCGCAGCAATGGCTGGGGTGGGCCACAGCCATGGGTTCGTTGAACCACACCCACGGCTATATACCTAAATATGAAAAAATGTATGCTGTCTGTACCCGAAAGAGACCTTTCTAAGAATTATCTATTATGTATATATGTATAAAGATCTAGGTGTCTTACCCCCAAATGATTATATTGTTACCACGGGTAGAAAGAAGTCAATGCACTCTAACCGCGTCTATGGGTGATGTGTTATTTTAGAAAAAGTTTTTAATGTAATTTTATTGTATTTGTGTATTTATATGTGATGGATGTTATCTCAATGTGTTTGTATATTTATATGTGATAAGTAGTCATTAAAAGGACTGTTTCTGAGTACAATGAGTGTAGTATTTCAGCACATTTGGCGTGCTGTCTTTATTATCAATATGCCTTACATAACTACTTTTAACTACCATTGTATCACTTCTGTCTCTATTGCCATTCCTATTCCATACTCAGCACAATCTTATAGCCTTGACTACATAAAAAAGTTGCCATTGGTGTATTGAGGATCTGGCCTAGGAACAGCAACGATTGGGGGGTGTTTATCCACAGCTATCCCAAACCCATCCCACACCATAGGGTGTTACCCGTGGGTATACCAAGCAGCTGTGACTAGGGAGCAGGCACTGACATGTCGTGCGTTCTGTAGCCACCGCTATAAAAATGTATTTAGAAAAAGATATACATGTGTGTTCATTTTGGAAAGTTTTTTGAAAATGTATTAAGTGTAGTATTTATAAACAATTATTGTACAATTTAAATACTTTTTATTCTTTAATAATAAATATGTGTACATACTTTAAAAAGGTAGATAAATATGCAAACAAAGTTTGTTTAAAATAGGTTTATTTGGAGGGGGGTGGTTGTGGGTTTTCTTTTTCTTTAAGTTTGAACACATGATACATCTTCTTCTTTAGCCCAATTATCTGGATTCTTACTGTCCATGATTAGTCTTAGATTTTCAATGTCCTTTTTCATTTGATTGTACATCTTTTTGAACATGGATTAATAGTTGTTTTAATTCTGTTAATGAATCCATAATTCATTTTGTGGGTAGTTCGTGTGGTGCTTCTTGTTTGATTCTTCCTGATACTTGAATTAATTCTTCATCTGTTTGGAAAAATTTAAAATATTTTTAAACAAACCAATTGAAGATATAGTATACTTACACATATTTGTGTTGGTTGCATAGATATTTAAAAGTAGTTAGATAAACTATAACTGTTTGTTGACTGATATTTGTTCAATAGTATATCATTTGTAGTCTAATTTTACATAAACATACAGAATGTAATCACAAAATCCTGAATGTTATGTTTTTTTCTTCTAGTTTCTTTTCTTTAGCATCTTCTTTTTAATTTCTTCTTCTGTAGGATACTTCTCCTCCAGCCATTCCATGTGGTGTTCCATTGTACTGTGATACAAATAAAATACTGCTTTTCACCTCAGATATTAGAATTAGAAATGGAGGAAGATTACATGAGAAGAGAAGGTGGAATTTATAGTATTTACTTTCTGATTGGTTATTTATTGTTTGTGTGGTGGGTAATTGCCAATAGGATGTCAAGTACCTCAGATGATGTTGAATGGTTGAAACTATAAGAGAATTTACTTTGTTTGAGTTATGTTTAAATGTGCCAATATAACTGTGTATTATATTGTATTATTCATTTAAGAGATTTTCTATATAGTTCATTCTTATTGTTTGTGGGGTGTAATTTTAGGAGATTGTGCTATTTTTGGGGTTTATGTATTGTTTTATTGGATATTTGAAACATGGAGCCAATTTCAGAAGGAGAGGAATTTCATTGTTGAGAAGACGGGGACGATTACAGAATTTTGAGAAATTAATGAATAGTGATGTTGAGAATATAGGTGATTTGTTGTCAAAGCATTGTTTTACAAAGTTTGTTTGGTTCTATAATAATATTTTAGATGGAGTTTTTGAAATGAGAATTTAATGCTGCAATTGTGGAGAAATGTTTTTGACAGGGAGCACAGGTGGTTTCTCTTCAGGAAATGAAAATTAATTAACCATCCAAAGAAAGAGCACAGAGATATTTTCCAAGATGTTGTGAATTGTAAAAGGGGTCAAGAATATTTCTCTGATTGAAAATATATTATTGGTTGTATATTGGTAAAAGAACCCAAAGGCTCTTTTAAGAGCCACCCAGAGAACCTTTTAAGTATATTAGAAAAGGAAAATACCATTGATGCCTTTTGTATGAGTAGCCGTGGTTACAACTGCAGCCAATGTAACATCGGAAGGGTTATAGCCACGGGTATCAGAAAGCCAATGGGACGTTGTGCAATTTTTGGTCAATCGGGCGTCATGCAATTTATGGTGGGTGCAGCCACAGCTACAAACTATGCTTTAGCTGCGGGTATAGCAAGTCCAATTATTTTGCATTGATCATGATTTTTCATGGATTTTACAGGACATAATTTTACATATGTTTCTGATTCCATGCCCTCATATGTACCTTTGTGTTGTTTGAAATTTTACACCTTGTTAATATGTCTTTTAGAATATGTAAAAATATGTAAAAATGTTACAGGTAGCCTCGTCTACCAGCGGTTGTCCACACCCACAGATATCAGTGCTCCAATTGGACGTCAAGCTTTTTGGCAGACTGATGTAGCAGCGAGTATGAGCGCGTCTGCCCTACCCACGGCTACAACGGTTTGTATTTTGGTGCAGTCATCATATTATTTTATGGATGTTTTACAACCGAATTGGACAAGTCTTTGTGTTTGGGTGTTGTCACCTCAGGGGATGCGTGATTTAAATCTGAAACCTTTGCAATATGCGTTTTTCAATGTATGGAAAAAGTGCATGTGTATCTGCGGCTATGGGAGGGTCCTCCCAGTGCAACCGGTGTTATAGCTGTGGTTATGGAATTTGTCTAATAATAAAAAAATAGGTCTAATTTAATTGTCTTTATTCATGTTTATTCAAATTCATTTATTCATTCTGACTGTTTTGGGAGTTCATTGGTCCTCTTTTTGTGCTATTGATTTCTGAAAACGATGAAAGTAACAATTTTCGGAACTTTTGGCATTCTGATTGCAGACCTTAGAATGTACAGATGTTCTTGTTTGGCAATTGTGAAGATCGATTCATTCTTTGGCACTGTTGAAGGTCAATGATTGAGTGTTTTTATATATTTTATGTATAATATGAATTGTTGTATATATCAAGTAGGTTTGTAATTTAGTACAGTTTATGAGTATTGTTGGGAAAGTATGGCTTTCAATATTTTATTTTAGTGTTTTCAGAAGAGTGATGTACCAGTAGTACATGTTATGCTATGGTTATGTGTGAGAAAAATATAATTCCCATTAAAGGTTCTTTCTGACTGTTTTGTTGAAAGATTTATTTAATAATTTGTTGATAATGTGGCTTTGGTAATGTTTGTTTTATCTTCCTTATTTGTTCAACATAATATGCTATCTGTGTCTACATGTAAGAAATATATCATCAGAACTCTTAGAGGTTGATTTTTAGGGAAGATAATGTATTTCAGATTGACGAAATAGGCTGTTTTTTTCTTAGTTTTGTTGCATTGTTTACCTTAGGTTTCCACAGTTTTCTCACTAAGAATATATGTGAAATTGAGTGTGGCATTTCGGTCACATATTTGAAAGAACATTGCATCACTACATTGTATTCAGAACACCACAGGTACCATAATTTAGAGCACCATTGCATGCATATGAGCACAACGTGTGTACTAGACAGAACAAAATATTGGTAGTAATTCATACAGAATAAACAGCAACCATAGTTGGCTCTTTCACAATATGTTTGGAAATTGTGTGGTTTGGAAGGGCAGGGATCTACCTGGGGTCTATTGTATGTGATCACATATTTTGTTATTCAATGCACAGAAATAGGAAGAAGTCAAATGAATGTGCTGCAAAGCAACCACTGCCATCAAACAAGCAGTATACTTTTATTTTTAGAAAATATTGCAGTTGTGTATGTGTTTTGTAGTTGGATGTGAGGCTCTTCCCTCTCACCCTTTATTAGTGACTCCCCATTTTGTCGGAATCAGCTTTTCTTGGTTATGTCATGTAGGATGTGCACTGTGTTTTAAGAGGTTCCCTGAAATTGAAAAGAACCTTGTGGGATAAAGTGGTGAAAGCAAGCCATCCCTTAACATAGGCTTTTTCAGTGTAAGCTGTAGAAATGGAAGCACTCTCATTACACAAGTCAGTTTTGCCCTTATTAAAATATTCTGTCAAGTGGAAAAGAGTCCTGTTGCCTGTATTTGTGTAAATGTAACTGTCCATCTATTCAGTTTGAAGAAGCATGAGAGATACATGTGGATGCATTCATCATTTAAAATGATTGTTTTATGCACCTTTGCTGTGCACAGTCACCTCAATTATTATGCATATAGCTATGGGCCAAGCTTTTCACTCTGCTCATAGAAACACCATTATAATGCTCTCAGTAGTGAAATATCTTATTAGGTGAGTCACTGATTATTTTTTCTGAATGAATTCCCTCACAGAAAGAGGTACACTTTGGGTGTCAGTATTGCATTGTAGCCCATATTTAATCGTTTTTATTTTTATTTTACAAAACTTTTAACAGCATTCCTTTACAATGCCTATGAAGAAGCGTGAACATTGTGCTAGAAGAAGAGATCAGCAAATCTGTCCGTTGTGAGTGAAAAGACTAATATTTGGAGAAGTGTGAAACCAAAATCTAGATATGTTGTAAAGCATTTTTTGTAAAAGAAAAAAAGTAGAATTAATAATTAAAAAAGATTTTCATATGTAAAGAAAATTGTTCATTTTTGTATTGAATAAATTTAAGATATTACTTATGGTGATTATACAATTGCATAGAAGTAGAGAAACAGTTAATGTAGTTTCACGTGACAACTTTTATGACATGTTGGGCAGAGAGCGGAAACAAACTTCCCATACAGACAGATTTTTTTAATGACGAGAGTTACATTCAAGGAAAGAATGTGCCCCTTTTTATTGACGAGAGTGAGCGTAGCTATGAAGTTCAAAATGGTGTGAATTCTAAAAAAGAAAAAATCCTAAGGTCTGATAATACAGAAATGGAAAGTGTAGGTCATTGTAGAATAAAACCTAAAAAGAAAAGTGAGGTATGGACATGAAATTATTTGTGCAATATTGATAGGTTTTCTTGTAAAGTCTTAAAGAGACTTATTCAAGTTTTGCACACACATAATAATGTTCAAAGACAGATTAAGATGCTACAGAGAATAGATGACTGTGAAGTGTTTGCAAAAAACAGGACTTCTGGGTCACTCTCTAGCTTGTCTTGATAAAACTAGATGTAAGAGTCAGTTTCATCATATAACGGATGTTAGCTGCACATCATACTTAAATGTGATACCTTCTAGTTAAACTATATGAGTGCAAAACACCAAGTATATCTCTTGCACTTTTAAATCAAATGCTTTTGACTGGAACAGTAGAAAGATCAGTTTGAACGCTGCAAATTATAAATTTAATGCATTTAAAAGATTATGTGTACGTAGATTAAACACTTACAGGAAGTGGACATGATGATCCTATGCTTTCATAGGATCTGCTTTTTGAACAGTATAAAAAAGTATTGCAATGTTTGAGTTGTCTTCTACTGAAAGACCTGAAATTGTTTGCGTATCTTGCCGACACACTTTTAATAAGTCTCAAGTGCAACCGGTGTAAATTGAGGAGAAAATTAAACACAGCGTAGGTAGAAGATGTTTGGAAAGAACTGTATCTGTATTTGTTTGTAGAAGAACGATGTGACACAAGTGAGGCACTTTATGTTTGTAGACACTGTGTTGAGTGTTATAATCAAACAAATATTCCTCCAAGAAGTGTCTTGAACGATATGGTAGTGCTTGATATCCCTTTTGTGCTTCACAAATTTAACATATTTGAAGTGATTGCATTTCAAACCGTTCATCCTTTTCAAGTTAGTGTTAGATTGCAAACAAGGATGTCAAACTTGCCTAGAAAAGGTGTGAGAGGCAATGTTGTGTATTTACCTCTCAATTTGGAAGAGAATGTCAATACTCCAGGAGCAAAGCATGACATTGCAGATTGTTGGATTTAGTAAATGGTGTTGCCACAAAAAATAAAAACATTTGGCAACAGCTTATAGATATTGGAAAGCTGAAAAACGCATTGGCATTTCAATTGGAGCACAATGGTCTACACAAAGGCAGCGTGACTGTACCAGGCTTGTATTTGCTTGATGTTGAGTCAACAAAGAAAAGCAGGAAGGTCAGTTCCAGCATCTATCTGTTGCAGAAGGCATACGTTTGTATGAACATTACACAATTCATCCTATACACTCATGTAAAGTCATGGGCGACCACTTCGAATTGTATCAAATGAAAGCAACGAAAGATGCACCTATCAGTATCTGGGAAAAGATGTTAGAAGCTTGTTATTTCCCTATGCTTTTTCCTACTGGTACAGGAGGCAGATTGGATGATCGGAAGGTTCCAATCTCTTCTTCACAATATCGTTGTACAATAATGTATTCTGAGGATTCCTGATTCCGCACCAATGTTGAATATATTGTTCATTTATTGTAATAAAGTGAATTTTCAATATTTTCTTATGCTGTTGCTCATATACTGCAGACTGGAACTAGATTTCAAAATCTTTCTGTATGTGAGATGCTGCAAAAGGTGAAAGAAAAAATGAGGTTTTAGAGGGTAAACTTGTCAATATTCTTGCTACAATGAGAATAACTAAGGACTATTGGTATAGGAGACACTCTGAGGTTAGATGCATGATTAGAAAATTGGGCCCTCCAACTTGGTTTGTGACTTTAAGTTGCGCTGAGTATGGTTAGGATGATCTTGCAGAGTGGATTTATGAACATAATCCACAGAAAGAAGTCGTAGAGTACATGACAACCTGAGAATTGTGTACCATGCACCCAGTAAGTGTAGTGCGGTTCTTTCATTACAGAGTTTTAGCCATGTTACACTTTATATGTGATTAGAAAAAGTGTCCACTAGGCACTGTGGAACATTTATTTTGGAGGAAGAGTACCAGGCACATGGGGCTCCCCATATACATATGCTGTTGTAGATTGAAGATACTGCTCAGTTTGACAAAGAAAGTGATGCTGTGTGATGGAGTTCATAGAAAAATATGTTACTTGTTCCAGTCCTGCTCAGCATGTGAATGCTGATCTGCATAACAAGGTGGAAAGATTTCAAAGGCACTCATGTGGAAAGTACTGTCAGAGAAGATACAAAAGTAAACAGAAGTACTGGACACAATACAGATTTGGCTTTCCCCGGCCTGTGACACTAGTTGGTCGAGTGAATAGTTTGATGTTATCTCTTCAACATCATGTTACTGTTATGTCATGAAGAAATACATATCATAAAAATATATAAGGACTGCCAATTCATTAATGATTACAATCCTGTCATTGCTCATCTTTGGAATGAAAATACTGATGTACAGTATATTACTGATAATACCACAGCTGTAGCTTGTTATGTTATAGCAGACATGACAAAAACTCAAAAACAGCAATGCAGCTGAGGTATGTGCAGATTTATCAGCAGATAAAAGTCTTAGTCAGAAATGTCTAAGCTTTGGTCTGAAGATCCTCTCACATACATAGCGTGGTAGCTACAAAGCTACAGATCAGCTACCTCATCTGCCTATGCATGCATATAACATTAAGGTACTTTGGTTAAGTCTTAGCCCAGCTAGTACTAGAAATCAGGTACTGAAGCCTTTGAGTGAAATTCAGCAGTTAGCTGAAACAGTTCCTAATAGTACAGAGATTCTGAAAACTAACTTGATTGATACATATTATCCAAATCTATCTGTAGAGTTGGAGGATCGTTGTTTATCTGAAGTAGGAAAATGCTACTCATATCAAAATATTGAAGCAAACAGTGACACAGGGCTGTTTAAAGTACATGGATGTAGTGTTTGTCTAGTGAAACATGAGAAGGCATGTCTCATCAACCACATGAAATGGTAATGCCAAACTGTAGAGCAAAAGGAATTAGTTTAGTTTAGTTTAGTTAATTTATTTATAGAGCGCACCTAACCCTGAGGTATGGTGGTGAATATGCTTGAACAGTAGACAGCGGTTACAAGAGCAGAACATAGAGCGGAAGACTTGTGTTACATATCAAGTCATTAAGCTAGACAGGTGCAGTGTATACAATGTGGGTTAGGAAACAGTTAATATGATACAGATAGCAAAGATGAGACAGTTGATATGGTAGATATAGAAATAGCAGAGAGTTACAATAACGGGGTAATTGATCAAAGTGCACGTGCGAAGAGCCAAGCTTTTGCTTCTTTTCTGAACATCCAAAAGGAAGGTTAAACGCTAAGTGCTGTAGGCAAGGAGTTCCAGAGCTCACCTGCTAGTACCGGGAAGCTAGATCCACAAGCTTTTTGTAGTTTGTAATTGGGGATGTTCAGACAGTGCAAATAGTTTGATCTGGTGGGTCTGGTAGATTGGTTCCTAGTGAATTTTTCAACCAGATATTTTGGAGCGGTGTTGGAGAGGCATTTGTGAGTGATTACTAGGGTTCGAAATGAGATTCTGTCTCGAACGGGGAGCCACTGTAAGTTACGTCTAATTGCTGAGACATGGTTAATGCAAGGGATATAGATCGAAGTGTGTTATTTTGGAGCACTTGAAGTTTATTCAAATTCCATTTATTGCAGCCTAAGTATAAGGCATTATAATAGTTGGAGAGAATTAGGGCTCTGGCTAGGATAATGCTTCTGTTTGAGAAGAGAAATGGTTTTCAGGCATTGATCAATTTCATAGTGTAGGCGGTAGCTGAGACAGTTGCATTGACTTGCTTAGTGAGGGAGCGGCTGGAATCCATATGCCTAGAGTTTTGACCTCGCTAGGCACTTTGATGATATTCCCATCGACGTTGAAGGATTTGTAGAGGGCATCAAGCTTGTTTAGGTAGGACTGCAAGCATATTAGAAGAAGCCCAGTCTTATCGTCATTCAGGGATAGGCAATGGGTGGCCATCCATGTCTGGATGTAAAGATAGATTTTGTTTATCATTTTGGAATCTTTGTCGTAGCAACCCGGAACAGTGATGAGGACTTGGGTATCATCTGCATAGTTAGTATAGGTGACACCCAAGTCGTCCAGGTGGTCAAACAGGAGCTTTGTAAAGATATTACATAAGGGGGAAGAGACACAGGAGCCTTGTGGGACTCTGCAGGAAATTGGTACTCGTTCAGCTGAGGCCGACGTTGCGAAGACTCTCATAGTCCTGCTTGCTAAGAAGGATTGTATCCAGGCAGTGGCATTTGTGGAGAAGGAAGCTGCTGAGGTCAGGTGTTTGGCGAGTATTTTATGGTCGACTAAGTCAAAGGCAGCTGAGAGGTCCAGCAGCAGGAGGATGGCCAGTTTGCCTTTGTCTTTTGATTTGTCCATTTGGATTTTCAGATCGAGGAGGGCCATTTCCGTGCCATGCCTTGGTCTGAAACCTGATTGACGGAGGCCAAGGAGATTGTTGTCCTCATGATGCTTTTGGATTTGGAGGTATGCAGTTCTATTGAGGATTTTCAGGAGCAATGCCACTGTTGTTATGGGTTTATAGTTTGTGGGGATATTTGGGTATAGGTTAGTTTTTTTTAAATTATTTCATGTTTGTCTTTTGCAGTTGTTCTGCCCATGGAATGCAGAGAGTAATTTGCTTGGACATTTTAAAACTTTTGAAGAATCAATTTTTGTTAAAAAAAAGGTTAATTACATATCCCAAATTTGATCAGTACTTGGAGTTACTGGAGAAAGAACTACATCAAGAAGAACTTTCGGCAGCTGAATTGCCAAAAGAGACTCCTGTGGGAAGTCAAGATTCTGCAGCAGGAAGTCAGCATGTGCTTGGTGAGCCAATTATTCAAACTGACGTTGAGCTTGCCATGCAACAAGTAGAAAGTGCAATCCAACAAACTAAAGTTGCAGATGCAAATTATGAGGAAATAGTTAGTAAACTTAATAGAGAGCAAAACGAAGTTTATCATAAAATTGATGATAGGTTCTTACATGGTTTACGGCATGACAACCATGAATGTACTTGTGTCCAATACAAACTTTTATTGTTGTATTTTAATTGAAAAGCAGGAATAGGGTCATCTTTTTTATTTTATGCCATAAGAGCTATGATCCAAAATGTAACTGATTGGTCTTTCTCATGTATTGTAACTGCTCTAACAGGTTTAGCAGCATTCAATGTACGAGGTGCTCCTTTACATCGATTGTTGATGATACCAGTGGAGCATGACAATAAACGAAAGTATCGTAAACTTGTATCAAGTTCAGCACAAGAAGTAGGAAAGGTTCTTTGATTGTAGATTAAGCGAGCATGGTCTCCAACTTGATGCTATCTTTCATTCACTTGTGAATGCAAGAGGTTTTGAAGACTGACTTCAATGCTTTGTTTGGAGGTAAACATGTACTTGTTTTTGGAGATTTGTTACAATTAACTCCTGTGAAAGGTCGACCAGTTTTCAAAATTCTGCAATCTAAGAATAGTCAAAAAAACTATAAGACTAAAGTACTATAGGTATTGGTAATTTTAACCTTTGAAATTGTTTTGTATTGCAGGAACTTGGCATTAATATAAGGCAATCTGCAGACTTAAATTATGCAGAAATGCTTAGTCAGATTTGTATAGGTGTTCTTCAGGAGAATGTGGAAGCAGGCTTAAAGGGAAGACTGATTTCTAACATGTTTCATACAGATTGCAGTCTATTTGATGTCATGTTGACTCTTCAAAGAATAAATGCTTGTGTTGCTTTGATGTGCACACTTGCAGAGTGTAACATGTTTACCTCTACAATGCTGCTGTCAAAGAAGCTAAATATTGTGGAGATAAAAATTGTTTAATGTTTTAGATGGTCATGTTATTACTTTGGAGTTGAATAAGAGAGCAAAAGCTCCATTAGTTCAACAAGAGAATTCCATTTCTAAAAGAGCATGTCTAGATGCAGTTTTAAAACAGTGCATCAATTCATGAGTAATGTTAAAGAGGAACTTGAATGTAGGAATTGGTCTAGTCAAGGAGTGATGGGAAGAGTGATTGAATTTTTCATTTTTCCTCACTCTACAAATATTGAACATGTTGAAGTAAAGCTTGATCATGTAGAAGAAACTCATTTGATTTCTTGGATCTCTACACGTTTCATGCTTTTAAAGGCTACCTTTGTGAAGATAGCACAATTTCCAATGTACTCTGTATATGCAATTACTATTCATAAATCACAAGTGTTGACTTTAGAAGCAGCACTTATTGACATTGGTCATACAGAGTTTAAAGAAGGAATTTCAGATGTAGCTCTCGTACGTGTGGAAAATATTGAAGTTTTATTTTTAATACACTTTGCTGAAAGAAATGTGACAGTTGATATTTCTTGCATTGAAGAATATAATAGGTTACGTGTACTGTATGCTCCTCACCTGACCCTGGGACCTATACCTGCGAGGCACTTAGCCAGGAAACATAAGGAGTCAGTGAAACTACCTTCTAATAAAATAATTTGTCTTAAGAGTAAAACACAACATACTCTACCAGAGTTGTTTAACTATGACAAACTCTCATTGCAGATTTAGTAATGAAACACCTTTGTGTATGTTGTTTTAAATGACACCATTGATGCAAGTAATAGCTTCACCACCAGACAAGTAAATATGTGTAGAACTTTTCTGTTTCTTAAAATATCTGTAGATGAAAAACCACACAGTACACATTAAGCAATGTTAATCTGAAATGTAGTAGCTGTTGCAAGTGAAAATCAACAATTTTCCCAAAATACACAGAAATATAGTCAAGAATTTTTAATGACTGTCTTCGATTTATTAGTACAGGAAACTGTTAGTGTAGATAGGTGTGTAGGAATTAGTTATGAGTGGAATCATATGTGTCCACAATGTAAGAAAAATCACAATGCTCCGGATATTTCTACATTTTTCTGATCTTCTAATTAAAGCATCCCATGACATGCAATGCAGTGACTGTGGTTGTAATTTACAATCAACACTGCAAAATCTAATTTTTAATAAGTATGTACTGATTATGGTTCAAAGATGGTAGGAAAATGAACACCTCAGTAATGCATTTTGTAAATAATCAAGTTTCTATTAGTTAGAAAACTTTAAGACGTGTGCAATTCTTTTTCATGAGGGGGCATCCATTTAACATGGACATTTTACAACATGGGTGCGTACAGAAGTAGATTGACTTGTTTGTAATGACTCTGTAGTCACACATCAAGCTAAATTGCCAAAGGGTTTAAAGAATTATTATTTAATGTTGTTAGAACCAACGTTTTAAAATATATGTTTTATATTCTTTGTGAAATAAACATGTAAAATAAAAGTTTGAAATGGAAGTCTAGGGTTATAAGTGTTTTATGTTAAGTAGAAGATGAATTGCTACTAGGATGTATTTTAAAATTAGTACAAAATAAATGTAGAAATAATATTCCTAAGATTATATAAATTAGAAGAAAAAACAGCATTCTGCAATCTTCTACTTCTGTTTTATTGTGTAAAATCATGTATATTTTAAGATGTATAAGTGTTCCTTATAAGTGCTAGGTTACATAAATGGTTCAATGTCCATTATTTTGAGTGTTAGGGAGTGTACAAGGTCATGACTGTTTACAAATGAATCAAGTAAACAATAGTATGTAAATGAAAAAAACAAAAACAATTAAGTACAATGTTTGTAAAATAAATGACATCTAATTACTAATAAGAGTTTTAGGGAAGGATTTAGAGATACTGTGTTTCCTTGTCATGTGTGTAGGTGGCCAAAATAAGGACACACACATTTTTAAAAAGTATTTTAATTCAATAAAAAAATGAAAACAGCTTAATTTAAGTGTTAGTTTGTTAAAATATTGAAGATGGTTTATTAGTGTGGAAGTTTTAAGAAACGTCATACAATGTATTGAGCAATTACAAAGTAACATTTCTTGATTGTTTATAGTAGTTTATGCAAAATTGTCATTAGCTTCTTAAGTGTGTTATGTGGCCAAAAAAAGGACGTACACCAAATTAAAAAAGTATTATAATGGCAATGTAGACATCATTATTTTTAAGGAAGTTTGATTTCATTAAAACCAATATTCCACACTGCGAACAACTATGTGTGCAAATAAAAGTTTAAATACCAATTCCTAGTTTTTAAAAATTTCAAATATTATGGGTACATTTTGAAATGTCATTATTAACTTATCATGTGTGTATGTGGCCAAACAAAGGACGCATATAGATTTTACAAGAAGTATGGAAATTATATTTGTTATGTTCTTAGTGTAGCTTTTGGTAAGTTTTAAAACATTAACATACACAAAGGTTTTTATTGTCTACCTATTATTTGAAATATTGTATATGACTACACTTTAAAAAGAGTTATACTCAAAATAAATGTTACAATGTTGGCATGTCTTCATATATTTATTTTTAAAACTGTAGACACAATTAGGTTATATGTCTTGATTTCCTGGTTAAGGTTGCATAAATTAATCTGCAAATTTGTCATTATTTAATATTAATGTTTGTACAGTATTTATTTTATTATGAAATACATTTCATTCTGTTTTAGAGTTACTAATATTCAAGAAAGAAGATGACACATATAAAGGTATTAGGTAAGACATTTGATAAATATGATATATATATATATATATATATATGTATATATATATATATATATATATGTACAATGCACATATCTATACACACAGATGTGTATATTTTTTATATTGTTATTTTTATCCATGGCTACAGCATCAGCCAGAGATGCAGGTATATGCAGGCGCAGCTAAGGAGTGCAATGACTGGAGTGGTTCTATCCGCAGCTACATGCCCACTGTTAACATTGTAACTCTGGTTACAAACAAACATTTTGGGGGATTTTAGACACTCAAACTGGATAAAAGAAATACAATAGATATTGTAATACATTTGTGCAGTCTGTGTTCAATTTCATCTATTTTTGTAACTTAAAGGGTGGCCCTTAAAAGGGCCATTTTTGGGGACAGAAAGAGGGTATGGAACCGGGGAGGAAAACACATAAGGATGAAATATATAACAAAGGGAAATAAAATAAAATGGAACATATTGTTTGGGGTATTTCTTTGTTTTTATAATTTGTTTTTTTTCTAAAAGGGTAAAAAAATTGTCACTTAAAAAAACTAAGGGTGACTGTTCATCTGGAGTTCAAATATTAACTTCTCCCAATCCTTATTTGTGGCACCTCCCGCAGCTACCCATTCATGGCATTGTTCACACAGGACTCTCATCACTGAGAGATTGGGAGCCTGTAAATTTGTAGCAAGTGCAGTTGACACTGCTGCTGAAGTTGAAGCTTCATTCAGTGATGTCCCACTGGTGGATGCAGGTGCTGGAGGTGGTGCTTATTTCCATGCACGTAGTGCATGAGCCTCTTGCATTTTTATGTTGTGGTGCTCGTGCGATTTCTGATACGCATCATCAACATCACTCCAGGGGACTAGCACCAGATGATTTATCATAGAAGAGTGTTCTTCCACTTTGAAGTATCGCCAAATGTCTGTGGTGGTCTTCATTCCAGTTGCTTTCTTCCTGTGTGGCGACAGATTGAGGACCCAGGTTTGTCATCCCTGCTGCTGCAATCATGGTTGGACTTGTTGGAATGTTCAGCTGGGAGGAATATGCAAAACAACAAAAATGACAACACTAAAACAACACTATGACAACATGGAGCAAGATCAGCACAGCAGTTTTTGTAATCGGTGCCACAGACTTCCAACACAATTACTATTTTCCACCATCTAACACCCAATCTCAGTCCATTCTGCCTGCACCTGATCTTTTTAAATTGATCAAGGTGGGAGGTGGCACACTAGACACTTTGGGCAAGGCTCTTTCAGAACATAAGTCCAACTGCCAACACTACGTATATTTGTAAGTGTCCATTTTTTGTAACCCTATTCTTTGTTATATGTGTGAATCCTAGTGTTATTCCCTTCTCAGCGCCCACCTCTTTTTTCCTTATTCCCCAAAACAGTCATTTTCAAGGCCAACTTTTCAGTTATAAACAAAGACAATAAAAACACATACTGTATATATGAATCAAAGACCTTTAATTGATCCATTCAATATGGTGTGTGTAAATAAAAACTACATACCCGTATTTATTTAATTATAGCTGCGGTTATCTAAGTGGAAGCCACGGTTAAAACTCCCCCTTCGTTGCAGCATTTAGCTGCGCATGCATCTTTGGTAGCCACGGCTAGAAAACCGCTTAAAAAAATTACATATGTACATATATGTGGGCAATAGTCTTAAAGATTTATTTAAGTATACATTGAGTGTATTGTTTTTACACAGTTAATGTAACACTTTAATAACTTTCCATTCATCAACAGTACATATAAATGTAAACACTTTAAAAGGCTGAGTAAATATGCAAACAAAGTAATGAAGAACAGGTCTATTTGGGGGGAATGTGGTTGCACAATTTCTTTTTATTTTACTTTCTACACGTGTAAGATACATTGTTTTCATTAACCCAATTGTCTGCAGTATTAATGTCAGTTATGTATGGAATAACAAAACCCTTGACATTCAAGGAAAATACTTTAGTTGCAGGGACATTAAGGTGAGCAATACATTGTAACAAAACCTTCGAAATTCAAAGAAAAAACTTTAGTTGCAGGGATGTTAAGATGAGAACTTAATGCAACAAATCCCCTGAAATTCAGCTAAAGACCTTAACTTTGTGCCCCCTGTTGCGCAGCCTATGAACGCAATGATGACATCTCAGATCACATCACTGATGACATTACAACAGTAACTGGTATTAAGCATGGCCTTTAGCCATGGTCAGTGTGCAGGGCCAAATATATTTTAACACATGAATGGGTATTAATCAAGGCCTTCAGTCATGGACACTGCCACAGTCTTCATCCATGTGCACTGCATATTTTAAAAAACTAACAGGCCAGCAACATACACTTTGGCCTTCACCAGTGGTGACAGCTTTCAGTTGTGTTCACTGTATATTACATACACCAATCAGCCAGTACCCATGGACTTTAACACAATAATGGCCAGTGGCCACAATCTTTGGCTGTGCCCACTATATATTCCAATATATAAATGGGCCTCAGTAGCCATGGCCTTTGACCATGAGCAGTTTGTACATCTTTTGGCCATGTTCACTGTATATTCTAAAATACTGACATGCCATAAGTGATGTACTTCAGGGCCCACTGTGTATTATATAACACTAACCAGCCCCTATCTATGGCCTTTCGGCATTGCCCATTGTATATCATATAACCCAACCAGCCACTAACTATGTTCTTCAACACAATGCTAGCCAGTGGCTACGGCCTTTGACAGTACGAACTATATATGCTAACATATTAATGATCACTAGCTATAGTCTTTAGCTATGGCAACCGACTACAGCGTTCAAGGTCGCACACTCTATATTTTAAAACAGTGACAGGCCACTAGACATGGCTTTTAACCATGCACATTAGTATTTTGCAACACTATCTACTAGCTATTGTGTTTGGTGATGGCAGTGACCACAGCCTTCGTCATGGCCAAGTCCATGGACTAAATTGTTATTAATTAAAATCAATTTTTATGAGCCAATTTAGAAATAATGTTATGTCTAATACCATTATTCATGTAATCAGTTACATACAATGTAATTCATATTGTCACCAGTGATGGCATCAATGATGTGATTTGTAATGTCATCAGTTTTCTCATACAACATGTAATCTGTGATGTTATCAGTGATGTGATCTGTGATGTCATCATTGAGGTCATCGGCTGTTCAATAGGAGGTGGTAAATGAAGGTGGCGTTAGCTAAATTTCAGGGGCTCTGTTGCATTGAGTTATCACCTTAACATCCCTGCAACTAAAGTTTGTTCCTTGAATTTCAAGGGTTTCGTTATTACATAGATGTTTACCACTCGTGGCTGCTGGCCATGGCCTATAGGCATGCCCACTGTATATTTTAGAACACTACCAAACCACTAACCATGGCCTTCAGCCATGTCGGATGTGCACAGCCCTGTCCATTTTAGAACTCTACCATACCACTAGACATGGACTTTGTCCATGTCTATTAAGCGTGGCCACTCAATATTTTAAAACACTTTCAACCCATCAATCAAAGATGTTCATCAATCACAAACTCATTTTGACCTGTTGTGACAGTGGTATTGTTATGCATAAAATATTGCAGACTTTGAGAACTCACAATGTTTTTAGGCAATACACAGTGAGATTCTATTTTTTCCTGTGGATCTCTCACTTTAGTTGAACATCGTGCTACACTCCCCTTTATGGCTGTCTCTTGGTGACTGTTGTGCTACACTGTACAACCCCAATTAATCACATTTCAGCAGCGCTGAAAAGGTAAAAAAATAACCAACCGCAACAATAACATATTCCCAGGTACTTTTCCCCCATATCGAAAATCAAAAGCTGGCACCCATGATTATACGCACAGATAAAGTGTACAAACCCATGACCTACAATCTGCGCACAGATATCTGCTGTTGAAAAGCACGTCTGCGTCACTCTCTTCCACTTCTATCACTCCCTCTGTTCCGGCCACCTCCACCCAACCTCATTTTATCCTACCTATACCCAATCTGCACGGCTGCAATGAAAGAAAGTTATGAAGATGTGCATGGGTATTCTACATATTCGCCTTAACTCCATGGAAGAACTAATGTGCCCAGTGTGTTTTCAGCTGCCAGTATTTCTGTATCAAGTAGCAGTAGAGTAACAAGACCATTAACAAAATTCTGTGTATTTCCCATTTTAAACTGTTGCAGATGGAAACTTCCAATAAACCACCCCAAACCTTTACAACCTCTAATTTGATTAAGCACCTCATCTGATTGCCTTACAAAAATGTGGAGAAACCCTTTACGAAGGCTATATTCCATCAAAATGTACAAACCCATGGCCTATAATGTGCACACAGGATCTGCTGTAGAAAATCACCTCCCATCCTACCCATACCCAATCCGCACAACTGCAAAATAATGTGTTTGAAATATGACAACTGCATCATGGTGTGAGATCGCATATTTTACAACACCAAAGCAATTGCTACCACTACAAATATATTAAAATGAATTCAGTGGCAATTCTTTTGTATCCCCTTATTTTACAAAAATAAAAACAGAAAAAAACTCATACTTCAAATATTATTTGTGGACTGAAATTACATTGCTGAACCCATAGTGCGCCTGCATTCAATGGAGCAATTTGTACCGGAAAAAATGGTCCATTTCTTTTTTACATAATAGGAGTTTGCACAACTAATACCATTCCTATATTCTTTATGAGTGTATATTTAAAAATAAAACCAATCAAACCTATGTTTCATGAAATTAAACACTAGGTTTCACAAAACAACGAACACATGAAGTAAAGGCCTCATTACGACCTTACCGGTCCGGAAACAAGGTTGGCGGTAAGCTTACTGGAACCCTTGTTTCCAGACTGGTAAATTACAATTTTGGCTGCTGCGTCCAACAGGTCTGACCCTGCCGGGTGCAGCGGCCCCGGTAGGCAAACTCATCACAGATGCATTGGCACCATTGGTAATGGTGCCAATGCTTCAGTCCTTTCTGACTCCATGGGAATGGGGACTAACTTTTACCAGCACCCAGCTTCCCGCTCCGCCAGGACTTGTAATGTCCCGGTGGCACCGGGAAGCAAGGTGCCGGTAAAATGTTACAAGTCTGGTGGTAACCCGCCAGCAACACCGGCAGGGTTACCGCCGGACTCGTAATGAGATATAATGTATTTTCTCTTAGAGATAACCGCACAGTAACACACACTGCAGCAAAAAAATCTTTTTAAAGGACACACATTTTCAGATCACCCCAAAAAGCACTTTAATACACACCATAACTGATTATATATATATTCTTTTTTTATTAACAATGTATGTATTTTGCAACACTAGGCAAATACAACATACGGTCAAACATGTCTTAATATTGCCCCTCCCAAAAAAACAGTAAGAGTTTTCTTCCGACAATAAATCAATCTTTCCAAGTCAGCCAATTCTAACATTTCGTCCATCCAAACATTCACTTCTGGAGACCATCTCGTTTTCCATCCTCTTAATATCAGCTTTTTTGCCACTAAGGCACCCCTAAATAGCCATTTTCGTTGAGAAGTGCATGTTCATTCAGTGATCCATCATGACCAAGAAGTAATGTATTGAAATCGCAATCCAAGGTCAACCCCAACCAGTTGTTAAAAATAATACAAGATTATAAATTAATTGTAAATAAAATCATATTGCTACTGCTCTGTGATCATTATTTTAGTTTGAGTGCAGGAAGATTCTATATCATGCACCTCACTTAAATACATTTTCTTTTCTAATAAACAACTTCCAACAATTGGTCCAAATCATTTTATATCTTTTTGAATGATTACGGCATTTCACGCAATTTATGTTGCTCTTACGCAGCAGCTTTTTTCTTCTGTCACCCCTCTGGACAACTACCGATTGGTAGAGTCCAGCTGGGAACCTTGTGAGTAGGTTGCTACGGCAACAAACCAAGCCTAGACAGCTTATAGGGCTATCAGACATACCAGGACTCCCTGTCCCAAGACGCGAGCAGCTCCGTAGCTCTCAAGCTCCTTGATTTGTTTTATAGGAACTCGCTTTTCCTCACGGAATTCACCAACCACGTATCTTAAGTTCTAACCCAGAAATAGAGATACACTCTATATTCATCTACATGACGATGCTGTCTAAATCATTTTTTTCACAGCTCTGCAAAAATTCGCAAAGGCTCTGCAGCATAAACCCTGCCCACACGTGGAAGTTTTCAACATGTTGCCTCTACATAAATAGGGATATTCCAAACAGGAAGGTCGGCTTTTTAGTTTGCACTACCTGTCTTTCTCTGCTTTCTGATTTAATAATCAAGCATGCAATCATTTCATCTTTTCAACCACAGCATGCTGCTAACATTCAGGCACTGCCTATTTGTCGAAAATGGAGTGTAAATAAACCTCACGTGCAACATTACACTGCACACGCTGTTAAAATCAGAGCATGCTGCTAACATTTAAGCAGTGCCTATCTGTCAAAAATGGAGTGTATAAAAATCGTATGTGCAACACCGCACGGCACACGCTGTTACAATCACCTAACTTCAAATCACTGCACAAGTAAACCCCCTCTTTCTAACACTTAAAGGTGGGCATTTTCCTTTTTTTTCTTAAACCAGCCCCGGTCGAGTCAAGCAAGATACAAGCAACCAATAATTACAGATCTATTTTAATTATGGTTTCAGTATTGAACAAACATGTAGCTGTGACCAGGAGGACCTGGAAAAGCACATGGTCAGTCTGGATACTACACAAGGTATTTTATTTTTGAAGCAATAACCACATCCTCTTATGCACACATGTGTATCTCCTTTCTGCCTCCCTCTTATTTAGGAACAAGAAGTTCCTTCGCCCTGAGGAAGGCTGAATACTAATGCCACAAAATTTGGCAAAGCCCACCAGTTTCTGTATTTAGTTTTAAAACTGTATAGTCTGGCAGCACTGTACAATCTCAATTTGATTTACAAACACACACGTTGGCAGTTTGGCAGATCACTAGGCATGACCATACATTGACCATGCATTCAGTTTAGAATAAGTGTTCCCATTCTAAAAAAAAAAACAACATGGTTAACACAAAATAGTATCCAGATGTTTTTACTAATAGTAGGAATATGTCCACTATCTAATATCATAAAAATGTGTTTGATGATTGCTGATATGTTTTTCTTTCTCCTTTTGTGAATAAGCTGTTCTAAAAACATATTTTTGAATGTTCTTTTCGTGTATAATTTGTTTTACATTACTATACTTTGAATAGGTTCAGTATATATGCATTTCTATTTAATTTTTCTTTTTTCAGACCAGATTAATTCTGCTGTATGAATTTGGTTCCTTTTTCTCTTTCTTTCTTTTTGATTGATTGTAAAAAAAAAAATATTTACTAATGTGTAGTTAACCTCCATTGTGTTTTCCTAATAGTGACTCTTTCGAGCACAGAGCAATTTCCTTTCTAACCATGTTGAGGAATAATAATCAAAATTATATTGCCCTATTTGTGGATAACTCTTTTGTAAGTTAATCAGTATTTTTAGCCCCCTATCCACATTAGCCCCGGGGGCTACCGCTATTGTTTGTACTATACTACATATACAGCAGGACCACTTCATTGTTAACAAATAAAGTAAGATACAAAAAAAAATCACAAAGTCCCATTATAAACATATTATTATAAATCTTTCAAGAAACCCATGACAAACAACTGATTAATGCCAATCATGTTTTGTCACAGGTAACATGAACTGCACAGTATGAGTTCTGCAGTTAAAATGAGAAAAGTAGACAAAATGGTGGGTTTCATAGTTCCAAAATCAAAAGCAGAAAAAGAAGACTATATTGTAAGAAAACGAATAAACCAATAAAATGGCAGACACATATTCACTGCGACCTATCACAAAGAAGTATACATTTACACCATTAACACTAGCCAATTAGAAACAACGAAACACATACAAAACCCTTCCAGCATCTCTTGTAGCCGCAGCTATTCAACGCGACTGCAAATCTTTCTTGTAGCCGCGTCTACACGTACATTCTCTACAAACTGAAAACCAAACTTAGCCAACCTTCAAAACTTCAAAGAAAACAAGGGGACTTAAGCACATAAAATAACACTCAGAGGTAGAATTCTGACCTGTATCATCCACATAGTAATATGATATTACAAAGAAATTGGATGGTCCAATAGACGAGTCTATGACATTAGCCCCGTCTAACAGAACAACCAATGAAAAAGCGTTCACGCACCTATGCACCTGCTTTTAAGAGCCGCGGTTCTAGAGAAGCATCGCCGATTCAGCTGTTATTACCCACGGCTAAGACACATTCACAAACACTCGACATGCCATTTGCTGGTATATAGCCGTGGCTGCACAGGGTACCACGTTGAACCGTCGGTGGCAATGCTGTGCACCGGGTGAGTGGGGGATAGTCGCAGTTAAAGACACCTGCCCATTGCTGTGTCTAGGTGCAATCCTCAAACAACCAATCACTCTCCTTTTTCCTGTAGCCACAGTCCCCTCATAGTAAACCCCTTTTGTAGCCATGGATGTCACATGTCCACGGACACTCAACATGCCATTTGCCTGTTTATAGCTGCGGTCGCACAGGGTACCACTTTGAACCGTGGATAGCAACACCACGCAACGAGTGGGTGCTGAAGAGCCGTGGGTAAAAACCCCAGTCATTGCTTTTGCTAGCCGCGATCCTCAATACACTAATCACTCCTCTTTTTGTATAAGAATTATTTTTTTAAAATTGAGTATGCAGTTTAAATGACCAAAGAGACAGTAGTTATACAATGGTCCTTAAAAGGTGTCAATAAAATAAATCATAAGAACAAAACTTCATAATCCTTTTCCTGGAAACAGAGAAAGACTGCTTGTGTTCCTTCATAACATCAAAACAGTACTCAAAATGTGCTAAAATATTACAATCAGTGCACCCCAAAACAGTCCTTTTACAGACTACCTATCACATATAAATACACAAATTCAATAAAAGAGTACCTAAAACATTTTTTTTAATATAACTGCGGTTAGAGTTCATTTACTTTTTTAATATAGTTAAAGCGGTGGGGGCTCACTGCAGGATTTATAATACAATAGAAGTTTAAGGATCAATACAATAAAACACTACCCATGTAGGTATGCAAGGTAGATGAAGATAAAGGAAGCAGAGAATAATACATGACAGTAAACTAGCTGGTATACATTTAATAGGTACAATTACACAAGCTATAATACCATGGCTAAAATACAGTGTATGGGGCATCTAAAACTAATGTAAGGTGGTTCCTTTTTGTATAGTTTAAAAAAAAACAATGTTCTTCTTTTTTCTCCAAAGTCTCTCATGTAAGAAAGTCTGAAAACACACTGCCAAAATAGATAAGACTCCCAAATACCTACCAGGTCAAATACCTACCCAAATACTGACCATGGCCTTTATCCAAGGCCATTGATTTTTCACCCCCGATGACTATACCTAAAAAAATTACTTTAAAAAATAAGTCAAACACTGACACACTAAAATGTATGCCACGGGTACTGAACTACACATACCTTTGGCTATCAGTAGTCCTTTATAGCCTTGTATGTAGCCAAGAATAAAACAGCCAGAAAACAAATGCTTTCCTTCCCCCCAGGCACTCACCATGTGGCCCTCTCATGGTGCATGGCAGCTCCCCCACTCCCTAGATGGCCTCCTCACTTCCCCTGCTCTCTCCCTTTCCCCCTAACAACACACATTGTTTCTGTGACGCTGTTTGCTTTAAGATGTCGGCTATTCAAGGTTATAGCTGAGCTACAGAAAGCTTTGTGTTGCAACCTCAGTCCCTAGACTACCTACAACTCCCATATTTCACTTGGTGACCTCTAGCCATCCCCCAAATCTATCCTGATGGAATATGCATGTTTTCTGACCTACAAATAGCTGTTTTCCTGTGTTTCATTCTCCACTATCCTCAGCTATAGCCACGGATATCTCTTGCATTGAGAAAAAAACAAGATGGCGGTCGTTTCAATTAAAATAAAAAACTCTTTTGGGTAAGTCCCTGAGATATAGCTTTCTATTTTTGAGATGGGGCAACCCCTTCTCCGTCAAATATTTAAATAACTAATGTATGGACCCCCAAACCACGCTTTGATCGCAAGTCAATGCTTTGTGCCAAAGTTATTTTGGACCTGATCCAAATCCGTACAGCTCTTTGGGCTGTGCGCTTTGGCACAAATTTGCCTTGTTTGTCTAAGGAAAAATGAATGAGAAGTAGGGCGCACTTTTGGTGAATTTATTTTGGGGGGACGCTTAAGAACTTTCTTTTTTTTAAAAATATTTTATTAAGTACAGCAAGTATATAAGGTTCAAATGGCAGTTAAAACAACAATATATGCGCCACAATTGGCTGTAGTAGAATAAGTTCAGTAACAACCCATTTGAGCAACAATGGAACCTTACATAATGTATATAGATGTTCTATTCTAATGCATGAAATGCAGTTTCTAATAGGCTATTAGTTATATAACTTATTTGTAAGATAAACATATGGACACACAAGACACACAGGACTAACACAGGCACAAGGAGGTGAGGGGTCATTATGTATAAGAGTAAGAATTAATAACATTTAACCATTTTCTCTAATCTAGACTGGGTATTACATTATTCAGAAAATCTAAGAACGATTGTCATTTTAATAGATGTTAATGCAACAAAGGTGGGGATACTGCATTACATTTTTCCATCCTATGAAGATTACAGACTGAATTCCACCACAATTTAAAGTGTACACCGTTAAGATGTTTCCAATTTGAAGTAATAGTCTGGATGTCTATGGTAATAAATAAATAAATAAGTCAAACAGATAACCTGTATGTTTATCAATAGTAGGTTGGATCAATTCACTTCCCTGAAATAAAACATCAAAAGAGATAGCCAGCTGTATTTCGAAGATACTTCTAAGGGTTAGCCCAATCCTTTCCCAATAAGCTTTAACATAAAGACATTCAAAAATCATATGCTTGAAGGATCTTTGACAGCTTGGACAGCTCCAACAATTGTCAGTTTGAGTTATTCTCCTTTTACAGAGCTAAGTGGGGTTATGAAAGCCCTATGGTGGAAGAAATACAGCATCTGAAGCAGGCTAGCTGAGACAATTACTTTAGAAATATTGGACCATACACACGGCCAAGTAGATTGTGTGATGTTGAGGGAGCAGTCTTGATTCTACGCAGTGTCCAGTTAAAGTACCGAATACAAAAGGATCGAATGCCAAAGGGTCGACTCAAAGTTTCTGTTTTGGAAAAAAAAGTTGGGTTTTCACACAAAAAAGGGCGTTTGGGGGACCCCCCCAAAAAACAAATGACAAACAAAGAAAAATTCGACCCTTCGGTTTTCGGTCCTTTTGATTCGACCCTTTCGTTATTCAATCCTATGCATTTGGAACTTTGACCTAGAACCATTCCACGCTTCTTGACATTTAAGCAGAACTACATTTGTTGACGTAGAGGAGCATACTTTATAAAACATAGACACTGTAACATTAGGGTTTGATAAATGGAGTAGTCTTTGAGCTTGATAGCTATTAGGATTGGAAATCAATATATGATAGTTCTCCATAATAGCATTTATTAGACAGACATATTTCTGGAGGAAAAACATTGGAACTTGAAACTTAGTTGTACATTCTTCAAAAGTTAATGACGTACCTTGAATAAACAACTGTCCTATATACTTAATGCCAATGGATAGCCATGGTCTCCAACAGATAATTCTCCTATTGATTTTTATTACAGGGTTCATTCGAACATACTGAGATATAAACTGAGAGCTATTTGTATGGGTCAAAATTAGGTATTAACATAAGTACTTAATGGAGATATTGGTACTAGTGCTAGTAAAGCATCTATTATTATTATTGATTATGGGCAGTCTAGAAGAACATGAGGGGAGACCATCACTCTCTCCATAAGTAGCCAGTTTGGCAAGTCAACATTATTAGGAGAAAACCATAACTGTGTTTGTCTTAGAACAAAGGCAACATGATATTGTTTATAATATCGAAAACCCACTCCGCCCTCAGATTTTTTTTAAAGTATACCCAATGAAATCCTTCTTGTCTTCTTCCCCCACAGAAATGCGAGAGTACAGAAGTCTAAAGATTTGAAGAACGATGCAGGGATGGGAATAGGAATTAAGAAAATACAATATAATAAGTGAAATCATCATTTTAACAGCCTCCAATCTCCCCCACCAAGAAAGATGGAGAAGTGACCAGGATTAGAATATAAAACTTTAACCATTGATATGAAAGAATCAGGGATCTCATGCCAGGCCAGAGCTTTAAACATAAAATCCCATTTGACCATATCAACAGCTTTTTCAGGATCCAATGCTATTGCCGCATGAGGGTTGGGAGAATTTCGAATAGTGCTCATAATGTTAGTGAATAATCTAATATTTGCTGAGGACATTCTACCTTTGACATACCCCACCTGATCATTCTTAATGAAATTGGGAAGAAAGGGAATGAGTCTATTGGCTAAAATGTTTGCAAGTATCTTACAATCAATGTTAATTAGGGATATGGGTCTACAACTTTGGGCTAATTCAGGGTCTTTATTGGGTTTAGAAAATACAATAAGCATTGCTTTAGAAAAGGAGCCAGTGGCTTTCTAATTGACAATGAAGGATGTAAATAATTGATTAAGCTTGGGGACTAATATTTCCTTAAAATTGGCAAAATAGTCAATAGAGAAAACATCTGGACCTGGAGCTTTGCGCTTTTTGAGATTTTAAATGGCTGTGTAGATTTCACTCGAAGATAAGGGATTATTTATGTATTGGAGATTGGAATTAACATATGTATTGCAGTGTATTTGTTTAAGAAAATCTGACGCGTGAGTACTATTTGGCAAAGTTTCAGACGCATATAATTTTTGATAACTCTATTCCAATTTTGGTCTTTCATGACAGCAATCCTTGCTTTATCTTTTTTAAATTTGAAATATGATGCCAATGCTTTGCCTGATTTATTGGAGAACTGATAAAACTTAGACTTATATTTTAAAAGATTAGCGCACAAATATTCAGTAGTTAAGTTATATATTGAATTATGAGTTTGATGGTTTCTTGATGAACAGGGGTAGAGTTAGTCTGTATATATTGTGAATGTAGTAGTTTGATTTGTTTAAGAATGTCTTCTGTTTCTTTTTTAACCCTTTTTTTATCAGACGTATATGCTATAACGTGTCTTCTCAGTATTGCTTTATAGCAATCCCAGTTGTTATGAACCGATGTATCGGTAGGAGAATTATCTGAAAAAAAATAAGAATGCTGTTGGTGTATACACTTCACAAACTCTACATTCTACAGCCCTCTTGATTCAACTCAAGAGGGCTGAGTTGAATCTCCATCTATTGTATTTATGTGTGTTTTGAGCATTGGATAATTTAATATGAACAGAGGCATGGTCTGATAACAAAATATGTTCTATCCTTGCATCCAATAAACAGTTAGTTAGGGATTTAGATATAAAGATGTAATCTATCCTTGAGAAGGAGTTATGAGGAGGAGAGAACGTATAGACTAAATCTGAGGGATGAATAATGCACCAAGCATCAATAAGACCTAATTCAGACACAAAGTTGACAAATTGATGGTGAGACTTATTGGTTCTAAATCATACATTAGACTTTTTATCCAGGATAGGATCTATAATTTCATTAAAGTCACCACAGGTTGTTAGGACAAGACTTAGAAATATGATTTCTTAAATGGGTCCACAAGCCTGGGTCAGCATTAGTGGGGCCATATACATTTAAAATAGAGTATTCTATGGAGTCAATAAGAAGTTTAATTAGAACCCATCTTCCAACATAATGTGACCCTGAGGATAGAACCCTGCTTTGAAGACGTTTGTTGATAAGGGTAATGACCCCATTCTTTTTCCCATCTGCTGCGCTCGATAATACATGACCCACCCATAGTCACTTCAATTTGGAAGCTTCATCCTGCGACATGTGGGTTTCTTGTAGGCATGCAATGGAAGGTTTAGCCCTACTAAAATGTGAAAGTGTTTTTTGCTGTTTAACAGGATTATGTAATCCTTTAACATTCCATGTTGCAATGTTAAGTGCCATGAGTTACAGTTCAAATGATAAAAACAGTAGTCTTACATTTATAGCATTAGACTGGTGAGATAAAACACACAAGGGGATGAAACAAAAGGGAGGGGGAAGGACAAACAAGAAGAACATGGAATTTTGCAGTTCACATAGCAACAAACTAGTATGTGAACGAGTAGTGGCAAACTGGATACAGCTGCTCCAAACCATGACCATGTGAAGTCAATAAGATGTGGGGGTGGAGAGACAGATGTGGATCGGGCACTCTGTGCCCCAATCTGGCAAAAAACATTTTATTCTAGAGCAAAATATTCCGTGTGTAGCTTCTTTTTCAAGAATGCGGTTTAGTGGTATCCATCTCTTCCCTTCTATGGCTTTGAATGAAATTAAATAAGTATAATGGATTTTGAAAAGTTTACATATGGCCATCGAGAGTGTCCTTTAGAGACGCTGGATGTATGATCCCATATCTTGCATTGATCTGCTGCAGTGCTGGTCTGAACGTCAATAGTTCTTTCCTTCTTGCCACCGTGGTATTGGAAACATCTGGGTTATGAATATTTTGGCGCCCTCCCATATAAGAGTCTTCTTCTATTTAGCTTTATCCAAAATGAGCATAACGTGAGTATAGTCAAGTAAAGCAAAGTTCAGGGTTCTCAGAGCATTACGTGAGGGATTTCTAGGACCTATACGATGAGCTCTTTGCTTGTGAACTGTGGAGGCACAGTAAGATCCAAAAGTATGGGGAGTGTATGATAAACTGAGTAGGATTGTCATTTTTGATGTTTTTGGGAAGACCAACAATACATATATTGTTCCTCCTGTTCCTATTTTCTACATTTTCTGTCTGCTTCTGCAGAGATAAAACTGTGTTTTCTAAGGACTGTACCCTTCTTGCAACATCCTCAGCGTTGCTCACCCTTTTTTCCACTTCATTTATCCTGGATTCAAATGTGGACCACTTGTCATCAAGCATTTGCATTTTGGCAGTTGTGGCTTCCATGAAGGGTTTAAGGGATTTAATTTCCAATACAATAGCATGCATAACCGGATCTTACATATCTTCCTACTGGTAGATGTTCATGCCAAATCCTTGGGTTGACCCTTTTTTGAATCCATACTAAGGTATGTTAGGTATTACTGGGATTAAAGACAGCTTCCCCCACAATGGAAAAGATTTGGTCTCAATAATTGAGACAGGAGCTTAATAGTATATTTTTAATTGCCCAGAGGGCAGCTTCCCGCTACAATGGTTTTAATATGAGTATGCAAAAAAAAGTTGCCTAAATGTCCTTGTTCGCAGAATACAATGACCTTTAATACATAGCAGCCATATTAAACTCTTACGATGCAGGCAGCATTAATGCCGTATTAAACTGATTTCCTATGAATGAATTATAATGAACAACATTGGCCGTCTTTAATATAGGCAATCCTGCTAATGCATGTCTCACTTCAGAAAATATGCACCCTACGTGCTAAATTCACTTTAGAATCTTCACTAAACTCTTATCGCCAATTATTCCAATAACTGTATTAAAAATAGCATTAATTTTATTTCCTCTCATTCTGAGATATGAATCTCATGTGCTTGACACTGTTTACATGTTAATTTTCTTTATTAACATTGTTCACACCAGCTTTATTTAAAAATCCATTAAAGTCACAGAGGGATTCCTCCAATATGGATTTGGGAGGATATATGAACTTAAATATGTTGCTTCTCCTCCTGAGACTTGTATCTGTGTAACATGTTGTTGTTAAAGCTTGTTTCAGTTAATAAAACCTTATGTTCGTGTGTTAAAATCGTTTTATATGCTTATAATGTACTTGCGTGAGGGAGATTGTCCTTGTCGTGAAGCAAACATGCTTCCTAACGACTACGGAGCTTGTCAGCTGGTGTGGCGTTATGGCTTCTTGTTAACGCAGCCCACTGATCCGCAGGCCACACCTCCTCAGCACCGCCGGCTGTGCCTCCTCACTTTGACTTCAGAGACACACAGCGTCCTCTGAATTTGTCAACCATGAAGGTAGGATACCGCCAGCAAGTCTATTTACTTAATGTCAACGTAAGCGCACACCGGAGAAAGGTAAAACTTTCTACCGGGTCGAGAGCTGCGGACTAGGCGCGTGGCCACACCCCCTAACTAACTTTTTAAACAAATCTTTAGGATACTTTGAAGTCTGGGGGTGCCCAAAAGTCCTTAATCACTTTTGAAATGTCTGTCAAATCGATTTCTCTTCTATGCTCTGAGTGCTCTTTGAGAGCTCTGAGAGACCATTTCTTTGCCTTTTGCTGAATTTGTATTTGTAGACTCCCAGTCAAGATGGGGGGGTATAATGCCAGAATTGTGCACTTTTAGCCTAACATAGTTCTGTAAGGATTTATATCTTTGAGTGACACTATGGTATGTGTGCCTTTCAAGTTTTCCTTATAAAGCACCGTATTGTTGAAAGCCAACATGGGGGTGAGGAGGGGAAATGATGAGAGGGCAAGTAATACATGAGTATTTGCCCAGGATGTGGCAAAGGAGGTTACAAACACTGTAGGAGTTATTTTCCCCTGATTGTGGCTGGTTTTCAGGGCACAAGTAAAGTACACGTCGGTGGACAGTGTAACTTTTTTGCAGAGGGCAGATGCAACCACTTTTTTTTTTAGGTTGCCAAGCTTGCGCAACTATTTTGCTAACAGAATTTTACTCAGGTTGTCATGTTCCCAGAAGCAGAAACTTACCCACAGGATCACAAGCACTTGTTTCGTACTGGTATTTTATTTTCAAGGCAATATTTCACAACAGATTGATAGGTTTAAAAGGTGAGCACCTTTTATGCTTTGCCAGCATATTTATTCGAACATTTCCACTCTCAGGTTATTTTTCTGGTGTTCATTGCTTTTTTTTTTTAACGTCCATTGCTATTTTGTCTTGTGCACTTTCTTCTAAGAGGAAGGTCAATTGAACTACATTTGTACATTTCACTTTAAGATACATCATCATGTCATATGTTCACTTACTAGTCATTTATTCATGGGTGCCAGTTTTTTATTATCGATTTGGGGACAAAAGTACTTGGGCATATGTTATTCTTGCAGCTGGTAATTTTTTTCCCTTTTCCTTGCTGCTTTAATGCGGTTAGTTGTGATCATGCAATGTATTACAACAGTCACCAAAAGACCAGCCATAAAATAAGGGGGTGTAGCACGCTGCATCACCAAAGTGAATTCCTTGGCAAATGATGTAATCTCATTGTGCATTGCCTAAAACAATTGTAAGTTCTCAAAGTTTGCCATCTTTTCTACCTAACAATACCACAGTCAAAACAGGTCAAAATCAGTCCGTGTTTAATGAACGTCTTTGATCGATGGTTGCATTTGGCTGGATTTCGAGGTTCACCTTTCAAACCTGGGCATATGTAATTCTTGCAGCTGGTCTTCAGAGATTTTACCCTACTTATGCAAGCAATGAAACAATAAAATAATATTTGTGTGTTTACACTGGAAAAAACAGTTATCCGTGATTGTTCGAAGGGCGCACCCGGTAAAACACAGATCAACACAGATTCTGAAATGTTTTGAAAACACTGGTAAAACACCCCAGAAAAAAACAAAATAAACACTGAAAACAGGATGCCCTAATTATTATTTTACATGTGGCCGGTGACCATGCCCACTGGCCGAAGGCTATGGCTAGTGGTCTGGTAGTGTTCTAAAATGGACAGTGGGCACAGCCGAAGGCCATGGCTAGAGGTCTGGAAGTGATTTAAAAAAAAACAGTGGGCGAGTGGCATGGAAAAAATCTATGGAATAACAAAACCCTTGATTTTCAATGAAAAACTATTTAGTTGCATGGACGTTAAGGTGAGCAAAACACTGTAAAAAAACCTTTGAAATTCAAGGAAGAACCTTTAGTTGTAGGGAGTTTAACACAAACAATTCTTGAAATTAAACTAAAGCCACCATAACTTCATGCTCCCTGTTGTGCAGTTTTTGACCACAATGATGACATCACATTTGACCTCCCTGATGACATCACTGATGACCTAATTAATCACATCATCTATGATATCTCTGGTGACATCACAAATTACATCATATATGACACCACTGATTACATTTGTGATGGCATCAGACATAACATCATTTATGACTTAGTTAATAAAAGCTTTGATTAACAAAAAAAAACAATTTAGGTTGTGACCTTAGCCGGGCCCTTTTCCTTGGCTATAGCTAGTGAATAGTTAGTGTTGTACAGTATACATTGGCCATGGCTGAAGGCTGTGTCACTGGCCATGGCTAAAGGCCATAGATAGTGCCCCTTCATTGTGTATATATATACAGTGTACGGACAAAGGCCGTGACCACTGACTACGGATAAAGGCCCGGGCTACTACCCGGGCTACTACCCAGTTAGCGTTGTAAAATACACAGCAGGCTTAGCGAAGGCCGGGCAAGGTATCCTTTAGTGTTGTAAAATATACAGTTACCACGGCCAAAGGCTGTGACCACTGACCATGGCTGAAAGCCATGACTACTGCCCCTTAATGTGTTAAAATATACAGGGAGTATGGCTGAAGGCCATGGCTAGTGGCTGGTTAGTGTTGTGAAATACAGTGGACACCGCAAAAGGCGGTGGCCACTGCCCATGGATGCAGTCTCAATAGCTAGTGTTAAAATATACAGTGGGCATGGCCAATGGTCATAGCTACTGCCCAGTTAGTGCTGTAAAATATATAGGGGGCAAGGCTGGAGGCCTTGGCCACTGGCCATAGCCAAATACCATAGGTAGTGGTTCATTAGTGTTTTAAAATATAGAGTAGACACGTCCAAATAATCTTACTGCATTAAAATAATAAACGGGAGGCATGGCTGAAGGCCGTGGCCACACTCCAAATTCAAATGCCATGGCTAATGGTGCCTTAATGTGTTAGAATATACAGTGGGCACAACGAAAGGTCATGGCCACTCGTCATGAAAGGTTTGTGTTGCAATGTAATTTGTGATGACACCCGTGACTTCATCAGGGATGTCATCTGTGATGTCATCACTGTGGTCAAAGGCAGCCCAACAGGAGGCATTAAGCTAAGGTAGCTTTAGCTGAATTTCAGGTGATTTTTGGAATTAAGTTCTCACCTTAACGTCCCAGCAACTAAAAATGTTTCCTTGAATATATATATTCTTTTTTTACGTATCCCCCACACCTGAACCCCTCAAAACACACCAGGCTGCCCTCAAAACACCCTGATGGCCTGCCCTATTTTCTCCTGGGCTCGGGTACAAGCTGCGCCGGCAACAGCAGCCTGACACACAACAGGTCCGCGCACCGCACTGCCACCTGCTGGTGAGCCCATTGAACCGCACTCTCCCCATACCTAACTTCACCCCTTGGTGCTCCCGCTTCCTACCCTTAATTCTGGAGGGCCAAAAAGACCCTCCCCGGATAACGTGGCACCCACAAACTGGGCCCCTCAAAAGCCCACCCCCTGAACAACTAAAAGCCGCCTGCACAAGACCCAAACAGCTGCCCCCTGCCGGCACCAGCAACTGCCTGCACAGAAATAGACTCCTCTCCCCTGGGCACCCGGCCCCACGCAGCCCTGTCCATCCTCCCCACCCCCACACAACGCGGGACAACATCACTGGTAAGACGGCGCCAATGATCCTTATTTATCAGTTTATTTTTTTTCAAACTTTTTACGCTACCCACCCTACTTCTTTTCCGCAACCCACTCAAAAAGGCCTTCTGACCCAGCCGCCGCACCATGGAGCAAACCCTCTTTGGCAGGAGAAGGCGGTAACAAGCAACAAACATGACACCGAGCCCCAACCGTCGCTTGCTACCAAACCTTCCCTGTCTCTTTTTATACCCGGCAGGAGGCACTCTGCGCAGCACCCACTCGCCACCTGGGCTGCAGCACCCAAATCACCCTGGGGAAGGGGGGACACATACGCGTGCCCCTCGGACCATCTTAACCAGCCTCTTCAGTTTTTGACACTTTCAAATCACAACTAAAAATAACAAATTTGTTATTTTGAAAACGTCATTTTTTGAGGGGGGCAGGTGGAAATACACTTGAGTGAAAAAAGTGGTCTTAAAGCAGGTGAGCAAGTGTTACACCTGCTTTTTGCACCACTTTTTGGACTAAAGGGACTTGGAAAATAAACCCCAATATAGCTCATGTTCGAAGTACCTATAAAGGTTTCATGTCATTTTGTCACCTGCAATTTCATCCCCTGTCATTTTAACATGTACATTCCAACGAAAATGCTCATCCACACTTATTTTTGGCTATTGCCTACTCGCCCTTTCCCACCACCCCCTAAAAAATTTGATGAGCATATTCGTTGTAATATGCACGTTAAAATGCCAGGGGATGGAAATGCAGGGGATGAAAGGACGTCGTACCCCTATAAAATATGTAGGGGGAACCCGTTACATTTGCAACTAGGTGCAAACAGTTGCCCTTCGCGTAAATCACAACATTCGCACTTTGTAGTGCAAAAACGAGGTGTAAAGCACAGATGAAATCACCTTCACGCCTCCGTTTTGCACTTCCGCAGCAGAAATTGAATAAAGGGTGCCTGCTTGTTACTCATGACTGGTGGCATGAACAATGGATTTCAGCCAACGCTACATCATTTTCATCAGTATAAAAATGACATGAGATCATACATGCTGTCACATATGTATGGAGATGTGGAATCGTAAAATACCATCCGTATCACAAATGCATGAAAATGAAGGTTAACATAAAATAAATGCATAGCGGTTTTACGGAGAACACATTTATTTTACATTAACCCTCAATGAACATGAGCCCCAATCAGGGCTCATATTCATGGTGGCATAAAAAATGTACACATGAATTTCACAGCACACAATATTTTATTTAATTTCTCTGGGAGAGAGGGGGCACCGATCATAATTTATGATTCCACCTCCCCTTTCCTCTCCGCCATACAAATACTCCTTATTGTACACCAGCATGGCATTTGCTGGTGCAAATGCTTTGGGTGCCAATAGAATCTGCCTGTTTTTTTTTTTTTTACACCAGCAGAAAGCCGATATTACACATAGGAATCCATTGTAAATGCATCCTGAAATAGATAAATGGCCAGTGACATTTATTCAATATACACAATCGAGAGCAAAAGTAAGGCATAAAGGCGAGTTCACCTCCACTTTACACCACTTTAGGATAATTACATGTAGGGGACCTTGTTTGCAGGGCCATTTTAAGCACTTTGGGGGCCCGGGGCACGGACACCTCTGGTGCCCCCTCCAACAGACCAAAGGAATTAAGGGATATAGAATATCTAATGTGCCCCACCCTATCTCACGATAACAACCCATAGCTTGATATTCTGTCTCGCAGAGATCAAAGTAAGCATGGTAAGCTTCCTTTCAGATACCTTACACTCTTCATTCATGTTGTAATCAGAGTGATTAACAAGTCGCATTTCAAGGGCAACATTAGCAGTCTACGCGAGGGTACTTGTGTTCAAGCATAGGTACAGCAAACATTTAATCAATAGCAGCCACGTGGAAGGTATACTGGACATACTATACCTGCAGGGCACAGATTTTATGACAAAGGTAAACATGATCCAGAATAGACTGAGATTAGCTGCCTCAGAGACAACAAAAGTGCTCAAGCATAGATACAGATGAACAATGGGAAGCAGGAATCAAACTACGCATACCATAGCATAGAGAGTGGATGACGATTTGAAGATACCAGGAAGGTCTCTGTATCCAGACAAACTGAGATTAGTAGTGGGACATGGTTTTCAAGCAGTGTCACAGTTCGAGAGCAAAGAAACAGGTGGCTCTGGTGTGCAATATATCAATGCTCACTATCATTATAGAGCAAACAACACTATATATAGTCGGTGAAACCATGAATGAGTCTTTTATATAGTTTGTACACTGAGAACGAAATCACTCTGAAGAGCTGACAATTTTGAAAGGTTTAGGGACTTGCAATTTTGACAAGTGAGGAAATACAAGATTAATTGAGATACCCAGGATCACACATTGATTAAGAGGTGAATCTGGGACTCGTACCCACAATTTCTGGTCTTACCAATTTATTTTCTAGTATTTACAGAACTGAATTGGAAAATATGAAAATCACGTAACCCAATATAAACATTTAAAAAACAAAACGTTATAGAAACATATTATTCAAAATGGTAATGATTCTAGCTTCATTGTCTCCATTATCAACAAAAGTATATAAATACCAGCATACTAATGGATGTGATATTAAAAGATCTCAAATAGGTTTCTCTTTTGTATTGTAAAGTTTTAAATACACCCCAAAAACGGGCTTGTGCAATGGTATTTAAAAATGTGCAGAAAAACCATTTTGTTGTCACATAAGCAAACCTTAAAATATGCTGGTAAGAAGCCTGCAATATCTGGTCTGCTCTCTTCTGTCTAGAACTCCCTCCACTCAAATGGCCTACATGATAGGAAAGATCAGGTAATTGGCCAAACAATACCACCAGTATGTGAGAAGAAAACCTTTTCATAGAAGGCAGTACAGTACTGTCAGTGATATAAGATTTGTCCAAGATCACTGTATCGTCTACTGGCAAAGCCAGGATCCAAGCATGAACGCTTTGGTTCCACAGTCTGGAATTCGGATACTTAAACACCTCTAACACTTTATTGTCATCATTGGAGGTGCCTGCCTAGGTTTTACAACTCCCCATCTGAACAAACCAATTTACATGCAGGCTTAACAACTTCATACATTGGAAGCGCGGAGTCGGCCTTGCTGGAATTTGGTATTGTAATCTTGCATGTGAATGCATATCTCTTCAATGAGTGCTTAACACACTGAGCTATCCTCTGAACCATCGGGACACTCAACTGTATCAATATGTATTTCAACTTTGGCTATTGCACATGAGCAATATAATACCCAAAGGAAGGTGAGAATGCTACAGTTGTGCCACACAAACTATGTATACCACAGTGAACATAGCATTACAGGATGAAAAGATTTGAACAAAATGTACTTGTCAACAAAAGACAGAAAAAAGGTTTAGCCTTAGCAGCACACCATAGAAAATCCTGATGTGGGATACTTGATTTTGTCGATTTAGGGAAACTGACTTTTTTTTTAATAAGACTCTTTCTTGGGGCCCCCTCCAAGGTGGGGGACCAGGGCAAGTGCCCCTGTTGCCCTCCCATAAAGACGTCTCTGCTTGTTTGCAGCTAAGGGTAAACATAACAGGTGCCCTCAACATATCTTAGAGGGTTTTCAAAAATGAGCCCCTTTTGTGTTTAGCATTCTTTCAAGAAAGCATTGGCGCCTTCTTCAGGCTGTTTTCATGCACAGAAGAAGATTTCTTTCTTAGAAGGAGCAGACATGTACAAAGTGTACAAAGTGTGATTAGATTGCATTTTAAACTTTGTCGAAAGGAAGTGTGACAGTAACAGGTAAGAAGAGGAAAGAGGGAATGCTGAAGATGTATTGAGAGAGGAAAGAGGGAATGCTGAAGATGTATTGAGAGGGATTGTCTCTGTGACAAGGTGATAGGGATCTGTATTGAACTATTGTGCAGAGGCTTTCATTTCTAATGACATTCTGCTGTACAGACTACACCCAGCAGGAAAGGGGGGAAACGTCCTCATATTTTGCTGAGCAAGTTGTAAGGTTTTTTTTGTGATTAAAGGGAGACAGACGACTGGAGTTGTCATAGGAGAGGGAGCCTGTCAGTTTGGGTAGTGAGTCATAAAACTCTTGTCTCTTTTAAGTCCTGATTCCAGAGTATCAAGTCATGGTATCATTTTAAATGCACAAATCTTTCTTTCTCTCACTGCTTCACATTTCCCATATGGTATTGTCACCTTAGGTTATATTAGCTACGATATGCCCTAACCAAGCAAAGTGTTAGCCACCTGGAGCATGTGTTCTTTTGGTGTTTGAAGCTGTATCATTCAGTATGCATGCAAGTATGCATGTACATGTGTAAATATATACGTATTGGATTTTATATTGTACTACTGTACCAGAATACTGCCACTGAGTTAATCCAGCTGCATTTTGTGTGCAGCCCCTGCTCTGAACCTAGCCATACTTTGAACTGTGCCACCATTTTTAATCTAGCTGCCCTTGAGTGTGCTGATAGTGCTACACGCCCATAATTGCAAATCTAACCACCAGAGCAGAGGCAGCGAACTATCCATCATGCCAGGCAGCTGCACGTTTAGAGGGGCACTATGGCACACCAGAAACCCGGCCAACACCACAACCTGCCCATTCCCCCCTACATCTCATGTACCCACTTCATGTCCAGCCCTTGGGGAGAATTTCCCCCAACCCCCTCTGACACTACCGTCCACACCTTCCTCACAAACCTTTCCAGCCCTGCCACTCCCACCCTTGAACAAACACACACCCGCCCTCTCATCCCTATCCCTTCAAATCCTTTGCATCCCTAAGCACTGCATGGGCTACCCTTGCCAATACCCCTCTCTTGACTGCTCGCCATCCCTCACACACATGCCACAGACACCCAAGAATCTGTTAAAACACAGAATCTGCAACAACCAGATGCTCTCATCTCTGCGCACTTCACCCTATCTTCCCCCAGATCCCTGTCTGTAACCCATTCTTATACTATTATGACTGCCCCATCTCACCCACCCAACCCAATCCCTCTTCAATCCATCCCGCAACCCCCTCCCCTGAATAACACCAGACCCTCCACCTTCTTCCAGCTGTGGAACAAGGTCATAGTAACTCCGGACTTGGTTTACTCCCTGCTTGCCTCCCTTAGCAATCTCCCTCTCCAGGGAAGCCTGCCCTCAATCAGCCATTTTGCCCTACAGCTCTCAAATGCCCTCAAATCACTCACCCCACCAGATTCTCCTCCCACAGACAAGGGCCCTACCCTAAATGGTTCACTCCTTCTCCCAAAACCCTCCCACTTAACCACAACCTGGAGTGCAAATGGTGGGCTGACTCATCACCACAGAATAGAGCAGCTTACGCCTGTCAGATCAAAGCCTACAGGGCAGAAATTGGGAATGCCAAAAAACCCTTCTACTGGAACCAAATATCTAACCCCCACAACACCACTGACCCCACTCAGCACTCTCAAAACTCCTTTGAAAATCAGCAACACCCCACCAGCCCCCATTCGTCCCCTTTCATCTTCACCTCCTCTCAGCGACCTGAGTCGCTGCACTGCACCCTCACCAGCCCCCTTTCCCACCTCTCACTCCACACCTTGTATGAGTGACCATTCTGAAACTCCCTCTCACACATCCTCCACCACACCAGACTTCCACCTAAGAAACTATGCACCACGTGCACTCTTCTCACACACTCAAAGATCACTCTTAGCGTCCCTCCCACAACAGAGACTCCTCACCATCCCTAAAAACATCACCCCTCCTTTCATCCCCGACACTCCTCCCCTCACCACCCTCCCCAACCTTCCCATGATACACACTGACCCCCACATCAGGAACTCATCCAGGAGATCCACATGCCTGTACCCAGTCCCCAACTCCAATCAGCCCTACGCCGCTCCTCTCTCCGTGGACTAACAACTTTCATACGTCTAATCAAATTTCTAGCATACTAATTAACACCAGATCTGTTGCCAAAAATAGACTCAGCATATTCGACTTAATTTCCTCTGAAAGCCCAGACATACTCTTTACCACAGAGACCTGGTTCTCTGATGATTTCTGACCCATTGGACACAAGGCAATATCCCCAGGAAACACAGTAATTGTGCACACCAGAACCAGCAGAGCAGGCGGGATCAGCATCCTCCACAAACTACATCTCGCCATCTCACATTGTGAGGAACAAGCTTGCAACACAGACTGTGAATCTCTCCTAGTGAAATTTCTCATCAATCCCTCCCTTAACACTAGCTTCTTACTCATATACAGAGTGCCAGCCCATAACAGAAACTTTGCTAATGCTCTCAGTGACTCCCTAGCGGCCACCCTGGTCACTCACCCCTCCCTCACCATGCTAGGAGATCTCAAGGTATGGTTAGGTGCCCGCATAATCCCATGACTCAAACACTCATAGACAACCTGCAAGCCCTCAACATGAATCAATTGATTTCAGGTGCCACGCACACCGCGGGACATACTCTAGATGCAATTGCAGCTCATCCAATCTGTTCTGCAGAGCCCCCTGAACACTAATCTGGACTGACCACACATCCATTCTCTTCTCAATATCAACCGCAATCCCCTCCCCTGAATAACACCAGACCGTCCACCTTCTTCCAGCTGTGGAACAAGGTCATAGTAACTCCGAACTTGGTTTACTCCCTGCTTGCCTCCCTTACCAATCTCCCTCTAGAGGGAAGCCTGCCCTCAATCAGCCATTTTGACCTACAGCTCTCAAATGCCCTCAAATCGCTCATCCCCACCAGATTCTCCTCCGACAGACAATGATCCTACCCTAGATGGTTCACTCCTTCTCCCAAAACCCTCCCACTTAACCACACCCTGGAGAGCAAACGGTGGGCTGACCCATCACCACAGAATAGAGCAGGTTACGCCAGTCAGATCAAAGCCTACAGGGCAGAAATTGGGAATGCCAAAAAATCCTTCTACTGGAACCAAATATTTAACCCCCACAACACCAGTAGGGAACTCCACAAGATCCCCTCAAAATTCAAGGACCCTCACTGCACTCCCCCTCCCAACTCCTAAGCACTCTGTGATGCCCTCTCTGGCCACTTTCACAAAAATGTGCATAGAGAGAAACCACACCATCTGTGCTAAACTAGCAGTGCTCCCCTGGATCGCCTGCTCTCTCGACCAAGCCTGCCCTCCCTCCCCTGCCCGCCCTATCCTCTCCTCCTTCTCTCCCATCTCTCAACCCAAATTCCTGAAGATACTCGCTAGCAGTTGCCCATCCAGATCCCCGGGTGATCCATGCCCTCCCACTTTCCTTAAGGATATCCTTTCCTTGATCTGTGCAGGCAGCATCGCAAGATCTATCATTAACTCTTCCATCACCTCAGACATATCACCAACAATTTGAAAGGCATCACACTTCAAACCCCTACTAAAAAAACTCCATTGACCACTTCTTTCTGGCCAATTACAGACCAAAATCTAACAACCCGATCATGGCCAAATTGATTAACTGGACTGGTAACTCCCAGCTCTGCCTCTTCATCGAATTCAACCTCCAACTCGGTCCCACCAAGTCTGCAATCAGACCCCAGAGAGGACCTTAATCATCCCTCGCCTCCATCTCGGATGATTTCAAAAGCATTGCAGACTCAGAAGGCTGTCCCACACTTATCCTCCTCAACCTCTCAGCAGCCTTTGACACTATTGACCACAGCATCCTCATGGACAGACCCCACTCATTCGGCATTAGGGACACAACATTAAGGTGGATCTCCTCCTTCCCTGCTGACCGATCACAAATCACCCTGCTTCCTCCCTTCACCTCGACCCCCCCGCCCAGTCATCAATGGGGTCCCACAGGGCATCTCCATATCCCGCTACTCTTCAACCTCTTCCTGAGCTCCCTTCCTGCACTTATTTGCTTACATGACATAACCTGACACCCAGATCATCTTCAAGATCCCTAAGATCCCTAGGACCTCTGCCATCCCTCATCTTGACCTCGCCTCGTGCCTCTCAGAAATCAACCACTCGGTGATGGCTAACCACCTCCTCCTCAACCCCGGTAAAACCAAAATCATGATTTGCAGGATGACAGAACTCTTTCCCCAACCCAACCCATGGCCTTCCTCCTTAGAGCGTCCTCCTGCTACATACAGATTAGTAAAGAACCTGAGATGCACCATGGATGCTAATCTTACACTTTTACACCACATCAACTCTGTGTCTCAATCTTGCTATCTACACCTCTGCATTCTCAGACGCATCTTCCCTTACATCTCTTACACTCACAGAGTCACAGCAGTCATGACTATTGTACTCTACCACCTAGACTACACATATTACCTTACCTGGGCACCCCTGCATATCAACTCAGAAAGTTCCAATGGGTCCAAAACACTGCAGCACACCTCGTCCTAGCACTGAGCCCCAGAGGCCACATCACACCCACCCTCTGTGTGCTCTGCTGGCTCTGTGTCGGGTGATGGGCCACTTTCAAAGCCATGTGCATCACCCACCTACCTGGGGATGAATGATGCAGTCACTAATAAGGCAATACAGCAATTTGACACTAATTTGGATACAATAAGAATGACTGCTTATAAAGGGCACTGTTAGAAGGGCATGGAGCCAGAGGAAACAGAGGGTTGCAAGCAGGAGATAAAGGCTAGAAAGGCAAAAGGTTATCTGTACATTTTTGGTCCATGAATATATGTGTTGTCAGCCCTTTTATGTTTGTACTATTGGGTGGTGCTCTAGTGCTACCTATAAACCGAAACTATAGCATTAGAGTACAGATAGGTAGTAACGGCATGTGGGGAGGGGCACACACCATTGATATTTGCCTACCCATTGGTTTCCTATGGCCATGCTAATCCCTACCGGTTTGTGTCTCTCCCCGCTCTCCCTGCCCGAAAACTCCTCCTCATGGGAACTCTTTGAGCTCACTTTACTCAAGCCTTACCACCAAACTTTGCACTCATAGTGAAAGCAATCTTCGGAAAAGTTTATTTATAAACTTCTTTTTATTGGTATATCTTTCACATATTACATTACATGGTTGAGTACAATAGTGAAGAGAGAGAAGAACAAAGCAAGTCCAACATATTACATTTGTTCCTGCTCATGGTCATAAAACGATGCATTAGTGTCATAGAGTCATCACTTCTTTGTTCATTGACTTAAGTTCGTACAGGTGTGCAATACAAAACTAGGCAGTCATCGAACACCTTCATCCCTCTTAAACTCATATGTATGTCTATCTCAATGCCTAACATCTATCTACTAGCATCAATCTCGTATCCGTCTTCAGACACACTATCACATTTCGTTCATGGCGGTCTCAGATCCGAGGGAGTCTGCCATGCCACTCTGTGGGCCTGTTCACATCAAGCCTCTCTGAAATGCCCATTTCCGCTTTAATGTATTTCTGAAAATTCCAGAGCCAGCTGTCTAGCACTAGCCAACCAGGTGCTTTCCATGCTATAGCAAAGCATCTCTTAGCCAGAATTAGCATAGAGGAGAGCAGCCTGTTGAACACCTTGTTACGCCTTTCCTCTGGCAGAGTAGGCCCAGCAGGCATATTTTGGGTGTCGCCTGGATGGCAGTTCCAGTAATCTCGCCTAGTTTTTCCATCACTTGGTTCCAAAGGATCCCCACACTATCACAGGCCCAACACATATGGAAGAATGTCCTAACCTCCCTCTTGCAGTGCCAAAACTCAGTGATGAACGCTCTCATAATACATTGGTATTGTATTAATTTCATACCTGTTTTGTGTATAGGCGCACCTTCACCCACTCCCAGCCGGTTATAGATTCCCCCACATCACTCAGCCATTTGGTCCATGCTGCGGCCCCTCTGTCCCTCCTAGCTGCAACCTATGTTGCTAAAGTCTACCACATGCACTCTCATGCTTGCATTGTAACCACAGCATAGCATAACCTTTAAGCTCAATGTTTATTACCAATGTGAAATGTACTCTGTAACTCGGTTTACATCTGTAAACACATTCCTATGCTTGTGTTCATGACTAAGTCTGCTGTAACAGCGCCACGATGCCCCAGGGCAGTTCTGTGCGCTTTATAAATGCAAATAAATAAAATAAAATAAATAAAATATGTGGCATAAATCTCAGTCACGCATCGACCACCCTCCGCCAATCCCCACAGTGTATCATTAATCGCGTGCAATGCAGGTCTCATAGGGAACTCATCCCATAGTTGTCTGATATTAGCCATCAATTTAGCATACACCAGAAAATTGAGCTGTGTTGCAGTATGTTGAGCCCAAAATTCATGGTATGAAAGTGTTGCGTGCTACCCATATATCCCCCACACGCCCGCCCTGCCCCATTCGAAACACCACTGAGTGCCTTTTACCACCTGGGGTGTACCCCAGTCGGCTGTTTGACAGGTTTATTTCAGGTAAGAATTGCCTGGAGTTCCTGCTCTCTGGCTCCCAGCAGTTCAAAAAGCTTTGTTGGCCTGCACATGTTCACGATCAGTTCAGTAATGGCATCCTTATGCAGGTGCTTGAACCAATCCACCTGGTGTTGTACCATTTCGGCACAGTAGTATTCTAGATTTGCATCCTTCAAGATCAATCTTCCCAACATGACATGGAGCCGACAAAAAATCCCATTAGGAATAAGCATCAGCATCACCTGAAATACATATAACAATCGTGGCAATGCTATCCTTTTAACCACTGCTGCCCGTCAGTGAAGAATCCTACGGATCCGTAAATAAAACCTGCCTAATGTCTCCTCCCAGGTGGCCAGGGAAAGGCAGATGCTTCCTGATCCTGATCTTGGGGGTGGTGTACTACGGGAGGATCATCTGGAAGGAGAGAGGGCCCAGGCTGGTGAGGGGATCCCATTTGATGAGACACAGCATTTGTCCTTTGAAAGGAAGCACCTTTCTGGGTTGCCAAAACAGGTAATGGCATATTGTAATTATAATGTCCTTGAACCTCAACTAAAATCTATGACCCGTAGTACACGTTCTGTTAAATCTGAGAAAGCGTTGTTAACAGGAACATTTGTTAAAGCATTTCAGGAGAATGCTTACTGCAAAAGGTATAAGGTAAAAGGATCGGACCCAAATGCCTTATGTCAAATATTCTCCTTTGTAACTACAAGAGTCCATCTTTTAATGAGTTTAAGGGAAATAAATCTACCCTTAAAATGAACTCAAATATTAAAAGAACTAACTTTGTTGAAGGGGAATACAAGTACAATAATCCCATGTGTACTGGGACGAGGAAGAAGGCTGAAGAGGTATTCAGTTGCAGTAGTCAGGCAATTATGCCTTACAGCCCACGCCTGAAGGAACCTGGGAGGTATAAATGCCCCCCTCAGGTGCAAGCAATTGGAAGGAGCTGGAACTGTGACTGAAATGCAAGCTGTAGCAGTAGTAGCAGAAAGAAGAAGCCATAAAGCTGACAAATCAAGCAGAATTGGGAGAACAAGCGGTACGTCGAAACTTGGAGACAGCAGATTACACCTGCTTGTTCTGAGAGGGTCCTATTCTCACAAACTGAATTGCAGAGGCTGAGCAGTGGAAAGCGTGCAGGAGAGCAGTCTTTCCCCATGTGAACCTGATTGCTGTTTGTTTGTTTGTTTAATTTATTTGTAGCGTGCACCGAACCCAGAGGTAACTGAGCACAACTAATGCATAAGTACATTTACAGCTTATGTAACCTGCCTTTGCCTGTAACTAAGTACAATTACACCTTAGTTACAGGCAAAGGCAGGTTACATATAAGTACAATCTATAGTCAAATTGCGGCTTAGTTGTAGGCAAATGCAAGTTGCATATAAGTACAAGGAATCAGTGACAGGTACAGGTTAAACAAAGAAATAGAACATAGGGATAAGCAGAATTAGCTACTTTGAATAAGTCACAGCAGTGCGGATTGGAGTTAGTAGCTGGGCTGGATGCCAAGGGATAGATCAGATGTCATTTGAGCGCAGCCAGTTCAAGGTTTTACACCTGAAGCTGCAGAGGGATTGGTCAGTTCTGAGAGCGATAGGTAGTGCATTCCAAGATTGGGCAGCTTTCACTGGGAAGCTGATTCCTCCAGATTTTTTTATATAAATCTGGGAATGTTAAGGCAGAAGGCACTCGTTGTTCTAGAAGGGCGGTTAGAGGTTTTTCTTACAATTCTCTCTGTTAGGTAGGGGGGTGCTGCCTTGTTTAGGGACTTGAAGGTCAATGTCACTGTTTTGGGCATGATTCTATCATTAATATTCAGCCAGCAGTTTTCTCTTCTGAATTGTGACACATGCTCTCTATTGGGAATGTTCAAGGCTGTTCTTAACACATTGTTCTGTAAGAACTGGAGTTTATCTAAGATGTACTTGTTAGCACCTAGGTAGAGGGCGTTGCAGTAATCTAGTTTTGACAGTACTAACGCATTAGCGAGAATAATACAGCTAGCTTTCGATAAAAAAGGCCTTGATGGCCTCATTAGTTTGCATGTGTAAGCACAAGAGGAAGCCAGGGAGTTTAACTGTTTGCCAAAGGTTAACGCAGAGTCAAGGTAGAAGCCAAGAGTTTTTACTTTCATGACCTTGATTGTGTTTCCATCTATATTGAAGGCAGAGTAGTTGTTGTTCAGTTTTTTTAGGTTGGCAGTCAAGCTCAGGATCAGGATCTCTGTTTTGTCGTCATTCAGGAATAGGCCATAGGTTGCCATCCATGCTCGAATGAGGAGGTATATTTTATTTACCAAGGCTAAGTCATCGCCATAATTGCCCGAAAGGGGGATGAGGAACTGGGTGTCATCTACATAGTTAGTGTAGGTGACACCCAGCCTGTCCAATTTGTCAAACAGAGGCTTGGTAAATATATTGTTCATGGTCGGCGAGACACAAGATCATTGTGGCAAGCCGCATGTAGTCAAGATGGGATCTGCAGATGCCGACGGGGAGAAATCTCTCATTGTTCTATTATTTAAGAACTATTGGACCCAGGCAATAGCATCTTCAGAGAAATGGGCAGCTGATGCCAGATGTCTGCACAGCCCTTTGTGGTCCACCAAATTGAAGGTCATGGAGGAGTAGCAAGTCAGTTTTCCCTTTTTCCTTGAGCTCATCGATTTGGAATTTTAGGTCAATTAATGCTGTTTCCGTGCCGTGTTGTGGCCTGAAGCCGGATTGGTGGGAGCCTAGGAGGTTGTTAGCCTCAAGGTAGGACTGTATTTGCAAATATGCAACTTTGTCGATTATTTTAAGGAGAAAGGGCACTGTGGTAATTAGCCTGTAATTCGGTGGGATGGCATGAGCTAGTGTCTGTTCTTTTAGTAATGGTAGGACCCAGGATTCCTTTAAATTACCAGGGGCAGTGTTGGTCGCAAAGGAGGCATTGATAAGTTTAGAGATGAAGGGGGCAAGGTCTCTCGCTGCCTCTTTCATTATTTGTGTGGGACAGTTGTCACCTTGACAATTGGACGGTTTTAGAGAGGAGATGATTTTTAGTTTTAAGATAGATATTTTGGTGAATTTAAATGGTTCTAATGTTCTGTTGGTTTCTAGTGGGATAGTCAGATGTGGCTTAAGATTGTTTAAGGAGGCTTTTTTGTTTGCTATTTTCTTTTTTGAAGTAAAGTTATTTTGTTGGCAAATGCATTCTGTATGCTTGTACACCATAATTTATCCTTAGAGGCATTGTCTATGGGTGGAATTGGGGATTCCATTTCACGTAGTATCACAAATAATTATTTCGTATTTGAGCTTGCTTTTGAGATTCTTTCATTACAGAGCTCTTTCTCTGTGTGGATTATTTTCTTTTTGTAGTTGTTGGCGAAGTTGGTTAGAATCAATTTGATTTCTTGAGTGGGGTATGTTGCCATGTGGACTCTAATTTCCTTTTTTGGAGTTTTTGAGGTGAGGTGAGAACCAAACATTAAGGTGTGCACGGTGTTTGCTTTTGCACAATTTGAGATGTGCAACAGTGTCTAACGCTTTAGACATGGTGTTAATGTATACTTCAGCCATTGCTGTGCAGCGAACGTGTTGGAGACCAAGGCGAGGAGCAGTTGTCAAGCCTTGGATTTCAGGAGCAAGAGGGGCTCCATAAATCTGTGGTCGGACCAAAGACCCCTTCAGAGTGGCAGGATGCTGGCCCCCAAGCAGCCAGAAGCAGTAGAATTGTGGCAGAAGTCATGGAAGTGGTGCAATCCGTGTTAAAGAAGCCGGTGAGTGAAGCCTGGCATTCTAATACCTTGCACGAGCATTGCCGGCAACAGAATACAGTTCTCTATTCACTTGCGTGTTATTTAAAGCAAGCTGAAGTTGTTCATTGAAGTTCTAATATATGAAAAATGGAAAAGTAGAGCTTGCGTATATCAGAAATGTCATTTTACTTGCGTGGAGAGAAAATGCTGCTTAAACCCATTGTTAAACCCTTAACCGACTGTATGTACTGAAGGAGTGGTCACGTGTCACTAATTAAGAAGAGTGAACACTGCAAAGACCATTACCGGATACCTAGGGCCTCATTACAAGAAGGGCGGTAAGGGGTTAACGGCGCCGGCAAAGGTGCCAGAGCCGTTACCCCCTTACCGCCCTATTACGAGGTCCACTCGCGGGATCAGCTCAGGACACCTGGTTTTACCAGATGTCCTTAGTGGGTCCTGCAAGCGGCCCAGCATGCTAACAACGGGCCCGTCATTAACGGGCCCGTTGTTAGCATGCTCCCCATTCCCATTGATCCCTATGGGGGCTCAAATGGTAATGGGGATGGACCGGGTCCGGGTTCCCTAAATGGGGAAATACCGGGCCCTACAAGGTCGGAATGGCCCAGTATTTCCCCATTCAGGGAACTCGGACCGGGACCCGAGTTTGGAGGCAGCCATGCCCTTGCTAAGGGCATGGCTGCCTCCAAACTCGTAATGATGCCCCTAATCATGATAAAACAATTGTTGAAGTATCTATCTTGTAAAAACGATATCAAAGAGTGGTGGTGTGTGCCTTATTGTGATTTCCCCAAAGGAACACAGAACTCTGTCCTTTACTTTTTCACAGGAATACAATTCAACACAAGTCTTTAACTTCTGAAAACTACTGTAGGAAGTGGTCACGTGTTCCTAATTATGATTCCTAAAGAAAGACTGAACTCTGTTCTTTACTTTAATGTGGCATATCTATTCATATAAAAGAAGTTAAAGTGTATCTATTATTGAAGAAGAGAACAAGTATTGTCCAAGCCATGAGCCTCTCCATATTAACAGTGAAACCAGCCTTTCTCAGAGATAAGGAGCAATATACCTTTTACTGTGAAGTTAATAACAGTTCAACTAGCCTAAGATACATCTGTGTACGCATTACCTGAAGCTAAGAGAGTGACACCAAGGCTTGTGGGTAATCACTTTGGCTGAGAAAGTTCGTTAACGGAAACTAGCTGCTAATAAAGACTATTTTGAGGTTGACACAACCTGTGTGCCAACGACTGTGGAAATCAGAGAGAAGTGAGTCTTAAAGGCAAGCCCATGTTGTTATTGTTGCAGAAAGACAAAGGAGGTGTTAGGGAGAATTCTCCAGAATGGCTAATTTCCCTTACATACTGAGTCCCTCAGCAGCTTTGCTGGATTTTTAGGATTTATTTTTTTCACCTGGCAAGAGTGTGAGCCTTTTTTCCCACTCTTACATGTGTTTTGCTGTGTGTTTTCCATTTTCGTGTTCATAGACCATGGAGTCTCACCTACTCCATAGGCATCATCTTTTTACTGTGTGTCACACAGCACCTTTAGTGCAGGGACACATGGTTGTCTTTTTCAGACTTCCCATTCTAAACTCCATTTTCTGGGCTGACTACTGTCCCCCAGAACATGTAAAGTTACCATTGACTTTATTAGTCTTTTTAAATTCATAGACCCAGTACAAACTATCATACATAGAGTACTGGAAGGGGTTAATAGTTATCCCTTTTTGTCCATCTCTCATGGAACATTATTTCGCTCCCCTTTCTTTAAGATTTGGCTGGTGGCAGTGGTATCTACAATTTTTCCCTACCGCGGCCTATGAAAATAGCCTTGGTACTGTTTTAGGCTAAATTAGTAGCCTCAAACTTTAATCCGCTGGTCCCCTTTTATTTTATGTCGGTTCCGGCTGGGTTTATTCACCATTATTTTTTGTCAAGGTCTTTCTCGTGTTTTACTCTGCGTGCCAAATCAGGTTTGGTTCCTTTGTTCGCCGTCCTTTGGCGGGCCTCTGCACAGGAGCCCTCCTTAGGTGCCTGAATGTCTGAGGGGGACAGGATATGAGGGAGGGGTTTGAGACTCCCTGCACAGGGTCTCATTGGAGACCCATGTTGCACTCTGTATGATTGGCTGTGGTGACTGTCTCGCCAGGACAGACACCCTGCTGTGTGATTGACAGCCAGGTTGTGTGAATGGGGGAAAGCTGCATAAAAAGCATGTCTCTGGGACTTGGAAGGCAGAGTCAGCACTGGATCGAGAGAACCGAAGAGAAGCTGAAGGAAGAGGACCACGACTGAACCTCCCGGTGAAGCCCTGCTCTGGGCCCGAATCTCCAAACTTTGACGACAGAGAAGATCTGCAAGGAATCTTCTTTCATTGAGCTGGTGGGACCAACCAGTTCACCAAACTCCAAGCCATGCCTCCCTCCTCTGGTCGGATCTGCTGTGCACAGTTACCGGATTGCTCTGCTGCTGGTTTCTTCCCTGGGCAGTGCAGGACCCTCCAGTCTTCCTCCTTCATGTCAGTCCGACAGTCGCTTTAGGAACCGTGAGCCTGCAGGATCTGCCAGGAACGTCTGCCTCAGCTACAGCATTCTTCTGCTCTAAAGGTACTGTGCAAACCCGGTTGTTAGTTCCGTCCAACCGCAGTGAAAATGTTTTAAATCTTTTGCCAATCTGAGGGTTTGCCCTTCTCTACTCTTTAAAGTAGCTTTTCTTCTGACCAACTTCGTTTCAAACTCTTGGCAAAGACTTAACCGCAAACTACTCTGAACTGTGTGATCCTCTGCAAAGACTCTGAACCATGGACATTGGACCAGGCCTATTGAAGTGAATCCTCATTGTAGCAAGCCTTTTCTAGATTGCCCTGCCTACTTACTTGTTGGTGCTGCTTAATTGTGAATAACCTTGTCTTTCCCTCCCCTTTAAATTGCTTGAGTGCCATTTTGTTCACACTTCATTTTGAGCTTAACTTGTCCAGAATTCACCGGGTGTTGTGTAGTATATTAAGAGTGTGATTTTCTGCTGATTTAATTTAGTGATATATGTTTTACAAATGATGTGTAAATAAATTTATATTCTTTTACTCAGAAACCTTGAGTCAGCGTTTGCTTGAGCTGTAGTAATTTGCTGTCCTTTGTGTAACTGTTGATACAGCTCACTCTGCTCTTGAGATAAGTCTGGCTGCTCAGCTATTGCTACCAATTTACTGTGCAGTACAGGCTTGTACCAAAGATGAATTAGTACTGTCACTTGTAGTCTTAATTGTGTGTGATCTTCCCAAAGGGTACTGCATATGATTCTGCCTAACAGGAGGCAAAGAGGCTGCCCCTTTTGAAGAGAGATATTCAGAGGAAGAGTGCCTTGCTTACAGTGAATCTTGTTGAAGCCTTCCTAGAAGTACAGATCACTAATGTTGAAGTAGTAGTCCAAAGTGCTGAAGCTGTGGTGGTATATCTGGTTGTCAGTAGATGCAACATTGTAGTAGCCTAAACAAAGTGGAGTACTGTGAGACAAAGGTGACTGTTCTTATAGTGAATCGAGAAGAAGTGGAGTTGTTGAAGTGGAAGTAGCAGCACTGCAAAATCATCCTGACAAATATACCATTGTGAATTCTAAAACTGTAACTAAAGGAATACTAACAGTTAAGCAAGAACTGGATTTTGAATTTCTTTTGAACTGTGGCAAGACTTCTTGAATAGATGACAAAACATTGTGGTTGGGATTACCATTGGTGCTATTTGGTGGAAGTGGAAAGCGGATATTACACCAAGAACAAGAGATTTGCTATCATTGGAACTTTGGTTAAAAAACTTAACTTTGACTTTGAAACATCAATATGAGAAATTTCTTTATTTGGTTGAACATCAGCAGAGTTGACCTTGTATCCTGGGGAAGGTGATGCACCCAGGACATCAGAAGGTTATTCAGAAACTGTGAATGTTGTTCATGTTATCTTGTATTATATATTTCCGTTGTAGGCTTGTTGCTTAGTGTGAGGGCCAGATATCATGTGTTAAAGTGGTGTCCCTTAGATTTAGTTAGAAAGGGAAATCCTTGGCAGGGTAGGGATAGTGAGGCATTTTTCTACATTCTTTTGAGAATAAAATTTCATGTTTTGATAAATCTTCCAACAGATGTCCGCCTCGCATTACAGACCCTTCACACCGTCCCAGTGCATATAGAGGAAATTTCATCCAAAACTCATCCGACCTGCTAAACACTACAATACCGTGTTCGACGCTCCCCTGAAATACCCAATCCCAATCAACTGACATCTGTACCAAGGCACTTAAATCCACATATAAGAGTTTCCATTCCTTTCTGAGCCAGGTTTTCCACGACTGCTTCTGGCAGTGTATAAATGGTGGATTTAGAGTGGTTGAGGAACAGGTCCTGACAATGTGCCAAAATCTTTAATTGAGTCAAGTATCTGTGCAACGTTTCCAACAGCGTCATGCACATATACTAAGATGTCATCCACATACAATGATATGCAATGCGATCGTCTGCCCATACGCAGTCCAGTTGCATCGTGTCTTCATATCATCCTTGACAGTGGCTCTATCACCAGGGCGAAGATCATCGTGACAGTGGGCAGCCTTTGAGCATTCCTCTGCACATTCACCAGGGGTTAGACACCACTTTATTGACAACCACTCTATATGTAGTCCCTTTGTACAGAAGACACACCCAATGAACAAACCTTAGTAACGCTCACCTGGTATCCACGGGGACGTCACTCAGCCTCCTGGAGGCTCTTCGACTGGAGACTGGGCCTGAAACAAAGGATTGGTAGAGTTTAACTCCGTATTGTCTCTGTGTGCTTGAACCCCTTCTTCCCCGGGGTCCAACCCTTCCCTTTGATCCACAGCTCACCTTGTTTTTTGGATAGTGTGCTCTCCGTCCTGCTTTCAGCGCAGGGGCGTGTTGATTGATGCAGGCTCATTGCTGCCTAGTTACTTCACTGGCAAGAGTCCGACAGGTAAGTATAATGAGTCTTTTGAACAGTTCTCTAACTTCATTCCTTTCCTTCTTTAGATGATGGCCGGCGTCCGGGGATGGCGGCATGCTGCTGAGATGAGTAGCACTGAAGGTGAGTGAGAGCGAAATGCACCCCTTTTGTATTTGCATTGAACTGAGTTATTTTTCTGTGTCTTTTAGGTGCTGCAACATTTTCAGCGTGGATGCCAGTTATGAAGAATAAATGCAGTGGGTAAGCGCGGTATGCGGCGCCTCTAGATGTTTCCACGCTAACCTGGAGTGTTTTTTTCGCTCTTGCAGATGGATGAGAAGTTCCGGAGACAGAGTTCCCCCAGAGCGGCTGGGATTCAGTTAAGCGTTTGAAGCTTGTACAGTATTTAAAAATAAGCGACGATTTGCAGAATGCTTACTAATGCCTTTTTTCTGTTCTTTTCCCTTTTCCGTAGGAAGCGGCGTGCCGGGATGGGAATGACACCGCCGAAGATGCCCGCAGAACAGAAGGAGCGATGAATGATGGGCAGAAGCGCTGCAAGGTAAGGCTGTTCCTAACGGTGTTCTTGTTCTTGCAGGAGCTGAGCGCAGAAGAAAGATGCAGGCCTACTGGAGACCGATCCGAACATGGTGAGTGTCACGCTGCAGGTGCAGAAAATGCAAAGCATGTTTCTCAGCCTGCGTGTGGCTTAAATAGTCTCTGGGTATCCCAGGTGTCTCTGGGCTGAACCACACCCAAAAGACTAGACCGCACATGCAGTTCTGGGAACCGAAATATTTGGGGCATCCATCTTGTAAACATCAATGCACTACAAGTCGAATCCCCAATGTTATCTTATGGGAGTGAGTTAGTCTGGTGCCACAAGTGCCATGTCTGACTCCAAGTGGGTCTTTGGAGGGATGGAGAGGCCCTGGAGGGCCATATAGGCGATCTTGGACTGGCTCCAGCCTGACATCTTGGAGGGCTGGGGACATGAGGGGCAGGAATCATGACAGCCCAATCCCATCTTCTCGAGTACCTTCCACTGAAAACTTGAGTCAACAAAGTCAAAGGCCTAATAGGAGTCAAGGCTAAACAATCTTTTCATCCTCAATTCTATATTTACCCAAAAGTAGAAAGACTCTCCTCAGGTTGTGCATGGTGCTCATGCCCGGGATTTATCCAGTTTGGTCTGGCTGCACCAAACCTCCTATCAATGGGGTGAGTTGCCCAGCCAATAACTTGCAGAGGATCTTAACATCCACTTTAAACATGGACAGCGGCCTATAAGAGCTACATTCACTGAGGTATCTTCCCAGTTTAGGAAGCAGCACAAACAAAGCTTCCAACATAGAACTCGGGAATCTCCCAATAGACAGTGCCTTGGCGAATACCTCCTATAGCTTAGGCGCTAGCACCGCTTTATAAGTCTTATATACCTCTACCATCAACCTGTCAAGCCCCAGTGTTTTGCCTAAACACCATTAGCCACAAGATCCTTTTAAGGAGATTGGGAGACCATGGAATTAAAGGAACAGCCTCACAATGGATCGCCTTCTTCATCAGTGGTAGAAATGAAACCACTATCATGAACCCGTTACTAAGCCAAGCCTGACACAACGACCTTTGAAGCACCCCAATGTTTTCACACTGTCACCGCTTCTCTTCAACATCCACATGACACCCCTACTGTAGCTCGGTAGCTTGGTATACTTTCCATCTGTGCAGCCATTTCGTTTTGTATGCTTTAGAGTGTTTTTCTGCCAAATTCGAACTTAGGTGTACTTTCCATCTGTGCAGCCATTTCATTTTGTATGCTTTAGAGTGCTTTGCTGCAAAATTTGAATTTTGCTGTACTTTCCATCTATGCTGCCATTTTCGTTTTGTATGCTTTGAGTGGTTGCTACAAAATTCAAATGTAGGTGTACCTTCCATCTGTGCACCCATTTCGTATGGTATGCTTAGAGTGCTTTTTGCATAATTCGAATTTAGGTACATTTATAATCCAGTCATTGGTCTATAAATCTGGGTACTTCCATCGTACCCACTGATTTCTATTTGCTTGGCCAACTGGTGTGATTCTACTGTTGCATGGTGCTTCTGACCTGCTCCCCACTATCCTCTGTACTTCCCCCCACACTCTTGTTCCCTGACCCTATGGTGCTCTCTGTCTCCCTTATCTTTTCTAACTGTTTCTCCATCTCTAACCCTCCTTCTCTCATAAAGTCTGTAACGAAGAAACTACAAAAGGCACTCCTTGCATCCAACCGTGGTCTGGCATCACAGACACCTACACCAATGCTTCCTCCAGACAGACTATCACTGACATCCTCTTTGTTGTTCCTTCAACTAACCTATGGATCCAACATATGGCCTCTGTTCTCTCCTCTTTCTCCTCCTCACCCATTGCTGGCGGCACAAGTTGGGAAGTGCTCTTGGCTCACTTTGCATCTTCCAAATGCACCATTAATGTCTATCACAATGGCACTATCATGGCACAAGGTTCTCAGCCCAACCTTCTCCTTTTGAATAGGTGTCTTCCTTCTCTTTTCAATTTACCACCCTCTCTTTAACACCCCTCTTCCCCTCATGCCCAATTTCCTCCCCCCAAGGGTAGCACTGCACCCATGTACCCCACTGGCAAATCTTTCAAAGGGGGGCATCAGCTTGACTTAGCTACCCTCAATTCTCGTTCTGCTAGTAAATACTTTCTGACATCTGTCACCTCCTTGAAGACCTTGAAGTTGACATCCTTGCCCTCACATGGTTCAAGGCCAGTTCTGTCACTGTTTTTGACACTCTTCTTCCCAAATTGTCTATTGCCCATTTATCCTCTTGCAACACAATAGGAGCGCCAAGGGTCTCGCTCTGCTCATCCGTCACCCTATTCAAATTTGCTTCCTCCAACCATGCAGCACCATGAGCACAACTAAAGTCCTCTTGAGCAGTATACAATTCCTCGCAGTACTCCCGAAAGATCCCACACATGTCATCCGGGTTGGTCAACAATTACCAATCAATATCCCCTATACTTTCACATAAACTTCCACCCCCCTCCCTCTTCACCATTCAGGCCAAATGTTTGCCCGCATTATCTTCCTCAGTGTGTTGCTCAGTCACATGCCCAGTACAGTCGAACATGGAAAATGTCCCCTGTGCCTTCTCCAGCTCCCTACTAGTGTCCCTTTTAGAGGCATGCACATCCTCGCCTCTGCGCTCTCCCTTCTCCAGCCCCTCCATCTCTCTTTCAGGGGAAAGTTCTATGTCAATCAGTGCTCACCACACTTTGAACTTTTGCAAATACAAAGTATTCTGTAGATTATTTTCTTTCCTCAAATATAAAGGGCGCAGGGAATTACCAGGTGTTCTTTCTTGATAAAGCAGTGCTCACCACACTGCAACCCCAGCAGCAATACAGAAACCTCTGAGGTACACCTGAAGCACCTGCCACTCGGAATGTCTGTGATCAGTGGATTCCCAATTGTGTTCCAAACATTTTCTCATATCCGCACCCATAAAAGTCCTGAATGAGAAATCCTTAACATTTTATTACTAAACCTCCACATAGGAGTCAGTGGGACCTGTGCATGGCCCACTATTTCTACCAACAATGGGGCATGAGCCAACAAAGTCCTGCCCAGAAAGACTACCTTCCCAACAAGTCCATTTACTTCATCCCCTACAAAAGCATAATCAATCCGTGTGCAGTCTTCTGAGAGTTAATGACTTAATTGGAACTGTAAACTCGCTGCTGGTGTAATGAAAATGTCTTAGCCAGGTCTGCCTTCAGCCACTTGATTTATAAGCACTATGTATGTCCTTCACTGAAGTGGTGCTAAAAACATGCATTGGCAAAGCCAACAGTTTTGGCTTGTGTATAAGTATCAGGCATTTGCCAGGCACTGCTAGTAGATGCCCAGGCACTCTCATGATTTTGCACCTGCAACCATCAATATCCAGTTACTTCCACAATGGCAGTACATTTTCCATGCCTACAAAAAAGCCCAAACTGTTTGCATTGTCAATGCTTGTTTGAATTTCAAGCAAGAGGGGGTCAGTCTGATGCCAGAGGGAATTCTTTTTCCATATAATCAGTGCACAGTTGCGGTGCAGTGATTTTTTTTACATATGCCCCAAGGTTTATTTGGGTGGCTGAGGGATGAGAACGCATGTCAGCTTGGGTAGTAACCCATACAATGCCTCTCTGTATTAAATTCTGATTCCACAGTATCAGGTAGTCATATCATTTAACTCACAAGTCCTTTTTTCTCTCATATCGGATTTTTACCCTTGGGTTTTGCAAGCAATCATCTACACTGGCTAAGAAAAGTAATAGCCAACTGATTTGTTTTTTTTGTGATTGATGCTATATCATTCAGGATATTTGTTTATATGTATGCATGAATGAATTTACATATACATGATACATGCATGTATATATGCTTTGGGTTTGAATGTAGCAAACCCTTGCTTGGAAGCAATGAAACATTATATAATAGGGCAGTATATCAAGAGGGCAGTGATATGGATAGAATTAGAAGGACAGCATATAAAGTGTCTGTTTGAAAGTATGGAGTAAGGAAAATCATGGGGCGAGAGATGAGAGATACAGGTTAGAAATGCCAAGACTTTCCAAGTCAGGTTCATGGAGGATCTGTGCATTGTGGTCAATGAGATGTTCTTGGAAGAGATGTGTCTTGAGCGCTTTTTAGTTTTGACTATTAGGTGGTGCTGAAAAAGCTACCTTTAAGCTGAAACTATTGTCATTAGCATAGGCTTTTTGTGTTGTTTGGCTATGTGCCCACCCATTTAAAGTCAAATCTATATGATTTTCCACCCATTCCCATGTAAAATCACACCCCTTTTGCGCTCTTTTCATGGATTTGTATTCTGGATTTGTGTTCTGCGCTAAATTTTTCAGCCATTTTTACTACGAAATAGGGGCCGCCATAAGTTAATGTTTCTTAAAAAGGTATTTTACTTGTTTGATGCTTTAAAAAATATGTACTAGAGCTTTTAAGTTATGTACTATATTTGTATTTATTTATTTTATAAAAAATAAGCAAGTTACTGTTATAGATATGTTTTGTTGCAAAATGTCTCTTGAAAAGTCTATGTGTGGGTGTTGGTCTAGTGTGTTGTAAGCAGTACCTGATTGGATGTGCAGTTTGAAGCTGAAAATATGACCTCTGTGTTGGATTTTTCAAAAAATGATTATTAGTATTAATATCTGGTGGAGTAATACATGTTATGCAACAGTGATGCCTGTACCTATTAAAATAGATTTGATATTTACATTAATTTGTGTTTGTTTGTTTGTTCGTTCTTCTTATATTGCACCTTACACCAAAACGCTTTACAAAATTTAAACAGTTGGTACAATTTTAGAAAAGATGACATAATTAGCAGGATACAAAAAAGAAGAAAATAAGGAAAACAAGAGAACCAATAAAGGGAAGAAATTATAAGATGAACCAATTAACAATAAAGTTGAGAATCAAGTAACATGCCGTAGTGTTACAAGATACAAATCCAGCTGTTCCCAACCAAAAAACAAGCATTGGGGTAAGCAAATATTAAAAATAACAAAAGTCAAGAGGCTCATTGGCAATTCAAACTTGGGCGACTGTCTCCAGACTCCAGTCCCTTGATGATCTATTCTACTGAAAGACAACTCCAGCCAGAAAGAAAGTCAAATGTTTGAAGCTTTCGATAATCAGCCGCCAGCCACCACAAGGAGCCAAGCAGCAACAGCAGAGCCCAGGAAACAGCAGAAAGAACACCGCGGCAAGGAAGCAACAACACCCCTGCAGCCCAGCAGCAAACAGGCGAGAATAAACGTGGTCCATGGGAGCACAGATAGAGCAGCAACACACAGTGCAGTCATCATACAAAGCTGCAACCCACGGGCAAGTAATAAACACAGCAGCGGCACATATGACCTGTGCCATACTCCCTGCAGCTCAACCGCTCCACCAACACCTATACTGCCCATGGCAAACAGAGGTCCTGGTTCTCCTCGACAACCAGACCGGACCCAAGTGTGTCCACCAAATGGATGAAAAGGCCCCTGAAGCTGCAGCATCCACCGGCATCTGCAGCGGCACATGCCGGCACCCACACCAGCAGCCTGCTCAGAAGTGCCCACGCCTGCCGTCTTGGAGGTGAAAGATCTTGCACATGTTACCTGCAGAACTAACTACAATTTTACTAACTAAAATTAATTTGCTTGGCTTTTACTAACTAAAATTAATTTGCTTGGGTCTAGTGCACAGGAGTGTTACATATATACGCCTCTCATTGAAAATTCAGCATATTGGCTATTGTGATATGGTCATGGTGTTCCTCAGAAGCAACCACTGTTGATGTCCAGAAGTGGGTTTAGTACTCTCAAAATATGGCGGAGGTGCTAACAGCAATTTTCTACAGCAAATTGGCTTCTTCTTAAACAGTTGTGGTTATTAACCATACCGACCACCCTTGTGTCAGTATGCAGAGTGCATACCTTTTCCTTCTTTGAAACTGCATTCCTTTACAGGGTGGGTTAGATTTCGTAGTGTTGCTAGAGCAGTCTGTTTTGAAGTCGATATTTTTGATACAACCTTGACTGGATAGTCCCTTTTTTTCATTGGGTAATTATCGTATTTCACTGTGTTGCAATGAACCAACGATCCACGACCTTTCGGAGATAAGCCTGCCATTACATCCATGTTACCAAAATTGGACCAGCAGGTTTATAATTTACTTGTGTCATTTCAATTTGTTCGGATCCCTTCTGGTGTATTAGAGGCGTATGGCTGAATTTTGGTTTAGAAACCGATATTCACCTTTGGATCACTGGTACCCCAGAAGTTGATTTGTCACAGAGGACTTTGAATCATTGTGAAAAGGAGAGGAGAAACATTTTGAAACTTAAAGTAGGTAAGCATATGATATCACGTATTAAGAAGTGACACAAGCATAAAATATAACTTATTAAGAATTCACTTCAAGAAATAGAAGATATGGTAGAATCCCTGAATGAGGGGCACCGTAGCACAATAGACGTGGCATTGTAGCTGCCATCCCTTTACGGCAAATAACAAGTCTAATTCATATCACCCCAGACTTATCATGGAAACTTTGCCTTCAACCATGTTCCTCTGTGCATGGAGCACCAATGTGAATTGCAAAGTGTTTATAACATAGATCATACTTGATTCATTGCTGTATTTAGGCCTCAATAACCTTAGACCACGCCTTAGGCACCTTCTTGACAAGCCAAAGGTTATTCTACAGCCTTGTGCACCCACATGACCAAGACATCTCATCACCAAAGCCGCCTAAAAAAATTAATTCCCATCTTTCTCCCACACCATGCAACCCTTTTCCTATACACATGGTGGGATCTATCCTAGAATGAATTCAGCATACAATGTGAAGGGCATGAATTCCCTCAGGTATCAATAATGGCCCTAAAAGTTAAGGGTGGGAACATAGACCACCCTGTAATGTGAGTCCAAGACTTCTGAGAGATATTCCATCATAATGTTGAAGTTACTCGCATGCTCCCCTCTTCTCTCTTACCTGAGTGTGATGCAACCCTACTGTGATGGTATGACGTCCATTCATCCCCTGTTTTTCTTTCCACTGCACTTTTTGTCAAAATATTTTTTGCTGAAAAAAATACATCAAAAACTGTGGGGGGCATATAAGGGGTATGGTGGTGTATAGGGAATAGGGAAAAGGGACAATAATAATTCGATGATTTTTTTCGGCAAAGGATTTTCAGCAAAAAGTGCCACAGGAAAAAAATGGGCGAAGAATGAACATAGAACTGCTGTGATTAGGGTTCTGTGGGTGACAGGGTGAGTATGCTGCTCAGAGGGTCTGACTGAATCACACTATGCTCTTTTGACTCCCCTGTGATGTAGATCAGGTGGACCATGAATTGAAGATTCTGCAGGATGGATTTGTTTGGTTGAGACATGTGTTCTTGTTTTCAAGCAGTCCTCGTGCTTCCTATAAAAGGAATGGCTGCTGCCTATATTACCTGCCCCCATTTAGCTAACTGCTTTGCAGCAAAGTTTCTCTGCATCATCAATGCAGCTTTTTTGTTGTCTTCGATTGTTCCTTGTTGCCAAGGACATCCTGAAGTTTCTACTGCTCTCTTATAATTTTCTACATCTTCCTGGTTCTGGATTGGCTATTTTACTACTGTACCTAAGACATCTGTGGCTTCCTTGTACAAAAGATACTTTTGGCTCATAGGCACTGCAAAGTCAAACCTACAGTAGCCAAAAGGTAATGCTATGAGCGTAAAGTGTGGAGGATGTCATTCTTACATGGGGAGGATCAGTGGCGTCACCAGGAATCAAATTTAGGAGGGGCACAGAGGGGACCAAAGACAAAAGTAGGGGGGGGGGCACAAACAAAAGTAGGGGGGCCACCTATGAAAGGTAATGTGTGACGTCACAAGCACTCCTGTAGAGAGGCTTTTGTGAACACCAACTCCCCACACCCCACTGCACCTCCCCTCCCATCAGAATGCAGGCACAAAACAATTCAATGACTAATGGCCCATCATTAGCCGTTTCGTGGCTACATTCTGATGGGAGGGGCTGCAAGCTGCTCCATCACTTCTCGGTTTGAGACAAAAGGAGTATTGCCGTGTGATATGCAGACATTTGCCTCAGTGAGTGTCACAAATAATAGCACGAACAGAAAACATGGCCACTGATCACCTTAGGTAGGGGGGCAGAACAGGGAGCACAGGACTTCAGAGGGGGGGCACTGGCCCCCCAGCACCACCCTAGCGATGCCACTGGGGAGGCTAGCTCAGGGGCAACCTGCTCCCTTTGGAAGCAAGACGACACGGCGCACCACAGGTTCGATCCCTAGGTACATGCTTTGAAACCTCTGGGTATTAAGTGTGTTATAAATAACCTATCATATCAAATATCATGGATACATATAAAGCAGTGCTTATATGGAAGTTCTCCATTGTCTGTTCACAGGTTTGAACAAAAGAAAGAAAAGAAACACACCACAGTACAATAACATACATAACGCATTTGCCCACTGTATTCAGAGGGCACAATCAGTTACATTTATGTGACCAATTACCAAAATATTTGTATGATATGATATGGCATTTATAGCGCGCCTATCCACGAGTGTTTCAAGGCTTGATAAAAATAGGGCCCCATTTTACACTAAGCAGTCAGCTAAATGTGTACATTTCTGCTTATATTAGTGGCCTCGATTCTTTGTAAAAAGACCAACCGGACATTAAATACAGGATTATGGATCTCTTTTTGTGTACATTGGTGAAAACAATGAAAGCACGAGGCCTCATGAAGTGGCTGCTGGTAACCCGCTGGTGCTACCGCCTGACATCCCGGTTCTACCGGGATATCACAGGCGGCGGTATGGAAAGTTCTGATTCCCATGGAGTTCCATAGGACTCCATGCGAATGGGAACCCTGAAGCAACTGCACCGTTAGTAACGGTGCCGATGCTTCAGTGAAAAACCTGCTGGTAGGGGCCTGAACTACCAGCAGGTCAGGCTTGTCAGTTGTTCAGTGTCCCTATCGGCAGAATCGAAGTGAGCCGGTCCGCAAAAGGTGCCGGTAACCTATTACCGGCACCTTTATTTCCGGACTGGCTCACTTGTAATGTGGCCCACTGTCTTGAGACTTTTCTTTACATGTACTGCAGATAGATAGAAAGAATAGCCCCTGTTCATTTAAAAGTGTTTACAGGCTGATAGCACATGTTTTGGGGATTCAATCCCAACTCCGAATAGCAACATACTCCCTTTCCCTTAGGGAAGCCAGAGAAACCAAGCTCCAAAACAACCAATCAAGCAAGTCGAAGTGGAACTGCATACACATTCATGTATACAAGGCTGAGGATAACTCTAGAAGTTAAAACTGAGGTTTTCTCCCACTTCCCTGTAGGGCATTAATAAAAATGACTTGGTGCTTTTTCTGTTTTTCAATTATGATCCACACTCCAATGACCATTTGACATTTTTATCATCCTTTAACACAATTTAATGGGGAGTTAGATTTATTAAGGCTATCCTTAGATTTCCAAGGTCTCACCAGCCTTTATAAGCACTTATATAGGACATATTGACCCCCCTCCTTTTGAGTATTAGACCATTGTTTGTGGAATTGACCTCATGGCTGCCAATGTCAGATGGTATAGAAACTTCAGTCAGTCACTCATTCTTTTTAACTGGGTAGATAATCGAACAAGTTCCACCAAATATTTTCAATAAAATATTAGCTACACAAGCCCAGACGCCTCTTACATAGAGAGCCTTTCAATCTGTTTGCATGTTTCTCCTGAGCGGAGCTCCATAGGTCAGCTCCATAAATGATAAAGGAGCAATTGTTTTACTCATGAATCCAAATTAACGGGAGGACACAGAATGAACCTGTACAATACAAACACCATTGAAAACCCTCCAAAGATTGAGTAGACTTTATTTGTCATCTTAGAGTGATGAACCATCAACCCATAACCCCAGATAACAATAGCTATTAACCTTTCCAGAGTTTTGCTCTAAATACAATTGTTCCCATTAACATCATTTTTGTATTTACACAGCTGACATTGAGCTAATTATCTATGCAAAATCATAAAGAGCATTCATTGACCACTGTAACCTGAGAGCTGCTTGATCTAGCAGAACGGTATCATCACCATAGGTGGGGAGTTCAAAGTAGCAATTTCCTAATCTCCATTGGAACATCCTCTCTAAATTCAATAGTGCTTTGACTCCCTATTCAAATTGTGTGAGGCAATTCATTAATTCTGTAGTCACCAATACAAGGTTTGGTGACTCTAAATCTATATGTGGGGCAATTCCCTTTGAGCCCTGGGGGGGAGTTAGCACTTGTAACACAATATGGATCATGATAATAAGTATGTAACATATCTTGGTGGATTTCAAGTTTGCACTTTGACTAAGGAAATAAAATATAGCTTGGACCTTTACAATTCCGCCATATGTTGGACAATAACTTCACAAAAAGGGATTGCAATTAAATGGTTGTTTTTTCCCTTGAGAAGTCCCGAAGGGTGAAACTCGCAGCCATCTATTCGGCAAGCATGGCATAGATGATGCCTTTTACTCATGTGTATAACCTTATTTGGTTTTGTCACCTTACTAACCCATTATCAAATGGAGTATACCATTTTGTTGTGTTAATATGCAAAAGATCTGACGTGAGATTAAACCGCATGTGCAGAACTATATATTTGTGATGTTTCACATTTTGCCATGATAAAGGATTGCATGCATTGGGGTAATGTTCTAATGGCTTCACTTCACAATCATGCTGTGTAGGCTTTGCTGGCTCATGCACAGCACGCCATGAGCAACACCTGCTATTGGCTCCTTCAAGTTGTCTTTCCGCTATAATAATTCAGATTTATCAAGGCAAATTGAAGAAAGATGTGCTGTAAAACCATTACAAGTGACTTTGCTAAATAAATCTGCCTTTGATGGCTAAATGTATTGCCCTTTCAGATGGCCTCTAGCGATAACAATACATACTTATTTCTCATTAATGATTATACTCAGTATTGCACTGAATGTTGACTTTGACATCAGCGAATATTTTTAGTGACACATGAATCAATGTGTTCTGCAAAACTCTTTCTCAAAATGTGCAATCCCATATCCATAAAGACATAACAATTTTGAACAACTTAAAGCATTGTAACATGCAATATTTCACCGTTAGAACAGATCTGTCTGGAGTAGTTTCACAGAGTACATAAGTGCAAATAGAGAGTCCACATTATCGTGATCCTCCTGGTCAAGTTCTTTTTCTCTTTTCATGTTACCCGTGGTACAATGAGTGGTACATTCCGAATGTGCATTTACATTATGGCTGTGGTGATCTTGTTATCTAGTAAAGTACTCTTTTATTCTGCATAGCTCTTTACTCACTGATATGTTCCTGTCCGTGAGAACATCTTGACTACACTTGCTTTCAATTAAAGTGGTGACCATATTAGAATGTCATTATTTAATAGAAAACATAAAAGTTCAAAATGATCATTCAGGCCCCTAGGTCTCAACCCTTAAATCTTGTGTACCCACTAGCTTTGTTGTTGTTTTAGAATGATTTCTTAATCTCCTCCTCTCCTCAATTTCTTAAGTTTTCCCTTTCTTCAAAGCGTTTTATTGGGGATCTTTCACCTATTTAGAATGTATATTGCTTATGCTTTCAAATCATCCTTGTTTTTATACTTTGTGTAATCACTCCAACATAAATTAATCAAAAAGGAATTTAATCAGACTACATATCCATGTATACATGTAGCACGTAGGATTGATTTTAATTATTTCTTTGGTAGTTGGATGTGTCATTTCTTCATCATTAATTAACGAGTTTGTGTTCCATTGTGAACATGATAAGCAGGGGATTGTCTCTACTTTCAGGTCAACTAGAGAGAGCTTTAGCCCTCTTCCAGAGCTCATGACGATTCATATTAGCAAGGGACTCATAAGTGCGCCATTAGATTGTGTTTGAGATATTGTCATTGTTTATGGCAGCTGCATTTGGGCCGGGAGGATCGCTCAGAGGCAACGTGTTTGCCTTGGAAGCAAGACACCCCAGATAAACACTGGTTTGAACCCTGGAAGCATACTTAGAGATTGGTCTCCGGTATTATGCACGTTATAAAAGATTCATTAAGATTCCATAGAATTACCAAAAGACAAAGTAAAAAGACTTCCACCCACTGGATTTGACAAATGTCTTACTATCATTTTTATTGAAAATATTTAATGTGTGCAAACAATATTTTGCAGATTTGTTGGGGATCTTATAAGTAATTCCTAGACATGTAGGGTATATGAAAGTAATCACAGAGATGTGACTGCGCCTTTGTAAAAGATGTTATCACCATCTTTGAAATAGTAGTCATATCCCCATAACTATTACATGGGCCCTACATACCTAGAAATTACTTCTGAAGGCCCACAGTTGTGTTCAGGTTAGGGTTTGCTCATATAAATTAACATTAATCGACATAGGAAAAAGGCTTCGGTCCTTCGCGGTGGACAAGCATCTATTTACAATTCCTGTTATTAATTCTATGGAATCAGACAGCTCAGTCATAGTTTTTGTAATACAGAGTCAATTCTCTGCGCAGCCAAGGCCTGCTACTTCTCTAGCCAATAAACAGAGTAGAGTGTAGTGTACACTGCCTCCACAGCCGTTGTTTCCCACTCCCTCTATAAGAGCCCTTGGACATTCTTCACAGGGACCACAACAGAGCTCAGCTGCCCTTTGCACTGCCAAAGGACAATCCTCATGCCTTACCAATGCCTCTCACGCAGGTTTGTATGCCACCTGCCCCCCAGCAGAGCCCACTCTCTCTCTGTAATTACTTTAAAATGTTCTGTTCCTTTCTCAATGGAAGCTGGGGGTCTTTTTTGCACTTTATAGTCCTGTATGTCTTTGGAATAACAAAATGATACGGTGGAGACATGGAAAGTTTGAGCAAAGGTATGTAAACACCTCCCCCTTGTAAATATCAAGTAGCCATATACGCAACAGTTCTGGGGTGGCACCTTGGATATTTGTGGTGTCTTATTTTAAGTGGGGGTTAATGCTGCGATTATGCCTAGCTCTTAAGGCAGCATGTGGAGGAGTATTATGTTTAGTTAGGGAATGGGAAGACGACTGCAGAAATGTTGGCTGTTTTCGTGGCCTCTGCGGAAGCATAAAGACACATTGGAGTCAGTGTATCAAATGAGGCCCAGGGTTTGTGGCATATGTGAGGCAGGCATGGTATCACAAGTAAGGTCACAAACACAAAAGGCACCAGTTTTAAAAGTTTTACTGGTGTTGGAGAGTTCCTAGCTGGCCCTAATTCTATAATGGGAGTAGACTCGACAATCAAAGTAAAATAAAATGGTCCAAGTCAGTCAGTCAAACAAAGGAAAAGTCTGTGGCAGAAACCTATACTTGCCCTCACGTTTCACAATAACTAAATGTGGAAAAATATATGAAAATAAAGAGTGTGTCAAAAGAATGTCAGAATGGCAATGAAAGTGGACCACTACTCCATTCCCCAAGTTCAGTTCACTGGGGTTCTTACAAAGTTCTTTCAAGGTGGATAGTATGCACAGTTCAAAGATTTTCCATACATCTGTTAGGCTTCCCTCGCCTATTTCAATGTCAGTTCAATGTGCATCAAAAATTCCTTCAAGGTCAATGGTATACACAGTTCAAAGATTTTCCATACATCTGTTAGACTTCACTTGCCTATTTTAATGTCAGTTTAACATGCATCACAGTTCTCTTCAATGGATTATTTTGTGCTTCCCTCACTCGGCTACACAATTTTACCACAAAAAGATATTCACAAACTTCCTTTTTAGTTACTTTCACAGGCTGCCCTTGCCCGTCTTAAAACACTTAAACATGGCTGAAACACTTTCCAGCTTAAACAGCTCAGTTTCACAGAGCTCGGGGAGAACTCCCTTCCCCAACCTGTGTACTTCTATTTCACAATGTTCACTTGTCAGAGATCTTCGCAACCGCATAGTATTATTACCCCCATGCGTGACCACTCTGACAGCAGGGTCCTTATCATTATCGCCTTGCCAGAAACTTTCTTAACCACACAGTAGTCTCACCTCTATGCGTGACCACTTTGCACTTAGTTTCAAAGAACGGGCCCTCAGCCACTCTGTTCCTTATTTCACAAAAGCATATAGTTCATGGGGACGGGCCCATGGCCACTCTGTTCCTCGTTTCACAAAAGTAGTAGTTCACTTTCACGTTAGCCTTTCGGGATCTCTGCACGCTCTCTTTCCCTCGTGCCCTTTCCTTCAATGGCATTTAACACACTTCGCTTCCATTATTCATTGTGCTGTTATCTTTAAGAAGTGTTTAACAATGTGCCTTCTCACATAGCACTGCTCCGTTACTTTTTTCTCATCGGCTCCCTCACCGGCTAAATACATTCAAGCTTTCAGTTCAATGGCCCTCATTACAAGTCAGGCGTTAAGGGTTTAACGGCGCCGTCGGCGCCGTTAACCCTTAACGCCTGATTAAGAGGTCCCGGGTTTTAACGCCTGCTTTTGCAGGCGTTATAACCCATGCCGCAAAGTGACCTTGATGCTAAGTACGGTGCCGCAATTTGCGGAACTGTACTTAGCGCCTTTCCCCATTTCCATTATGCCCTATGGGGCAAAGATGGGAATGGGGAAGGGCAAATGGTGAATGGGGAATTACCGCCCCACTCACCTTGGAATGGGGCGGTAATTCCGCCATCCACCATGCCGGAGTCCGGCATGGACCATGGTGCTACTAGCACCATGGTCCAGCGCCGGACTTGTAATGAGGGCCAATGTCTTTATCCTTCAACGCATAGCTTTCCACAATCACCCGTATCACAAACTGGGCTCTTCTTTTCTTTGAACTCACGGCTGTGATTGCTTTTGTGCGTCCTTCTGTTTTCAGCTCGTCAAGGTCAGGGTCTTGCCCACATGCCCTTCAGACACCCCAGAGTGGCATCGCTGCCCTTGGGATGAAACAAGCAGTTTGCAGGCACATGGAGGAAAGGCATTAGCCAGCCCCTCGCTCCCTTCTCAGAAGTCTCCCGGCTTATTGGAGACACAGCTCCCTCGCCAAACTTTCTCCTGCCTCAATTTGCAGCCTGTCAGCATCTCAGCATCCAGTTCTCCCTGGCCTCGTTCTCAGCAGCTCTTTTCTCAGTGGCTCCTCCATCTTGCCATCAATCTTGCCTTCCTTCTTGGCCCCTGTCTCGCTCTCCATGTATTTCTGTGCTCCACCTTTTATAGTTTGGATAGCGGTCCATGAGTTTCAGGTGTGTGTGATTTTGACTGAGTGCCTGACCTTGCCTGACCTTATAAGTGGGACAAGGCTAGTGCATGTTCCTAGTCTCAGTCTTCCTCCTCCTCGTCTCAGTAGTTGGACTGATAAGGAAAGGAGGGGAGTTATGGGAGTTGTAGTGTCCCAGGAAGGTAGAGGGAATATGGGGTAAATAACTATCAGGAAATGGGGGATGCCATGTCTCACCTACCCAAGTGATCCTCGCTTGCTTGTCGAACCCAAGAGTCGGGATCCAATAACAATGGCCCTTCCCTGGCCACCTGAATAAGGGATCCCCAGGGATTGAGTCGTGAAATACCTTGAAGTTTTTTGCACATATGATGGAGAAATTCCAATTAATATCTAAGGCAGAATATGTTTAAAAGCTGTGACAAAGGTATGAGACTGGGGCTCAAAAATAACACTATAAATTCTGCTTAGGAGAGCAGTCAGCACATATAGATGGATGTGCAACTGGAGACAGTGTAGTAAGAGCTCTCAAGTTGTTCACTGTTATGCATGAGTGGCTGAAGCTGTCAATTTTCTCTCTGTATTTTTGGCACTGTAGTTCTGTATTTATAACAGTACAAATATTCCTATTCCGAAACTTCAGTCAGAGTTCAGCTTGATCTAAAAGGGAATATGACATCTACCAATGAAACTACTACTGGTCTGACGCAAGGGTGTATACCTGCCACTCTATTATTTCATCTTTACATGGCAGATTTCTCAAGGTACCTGGATGAGGTAGATGCTTATCATTCCAAGCTTGGTTCCAAGAGGGAGGCCTGGCTGGGTTATGCAGATAACTTGACCCTGATGAGTTACTCCTAAAAGGGCTCCAATCCATGCTCAACCAACTGCTGGTATTTTCAGAAGACCATGACTTGAAAATAAAGTTCAGGTGATGGAGAAAGAGAGCTAAGACGAACTATAGTTAGCATCTACAAGGAAATATCATTGAACAGGTAGAGATAATTATCAATATCTAGGAGTAGTGATTGATAAACAACTGAATTGGAGAAGATAGATTGAGAAAATAGAACTGGAGCTAGCTCAGCAAGTGGGGGCATTAAGAAGCTTTACTGCAAGACACACTGGATATATCCTGTCAAGTGTCATCAAGGTTTTTCAAATGAAAATAGTGCAACAACTTGTATACTTCCCATTCATCTGCCAGTAGAATATACACTCCATGGTTAAAAATTGGCAGGATTAAATTAGCTCACTGTATGCAGTGCGCTCTGTACTTTTGGAAACTTAGCTAAGTTAGTGACAGGGTATGGCTCCTTGAGTAGAGTGAACTGGACAAATTACTAAGGAGCTCCCAACTGATGACGTGTACCAATATTGGGAAAAACAGAGTTAATTGAGATACGAGAATGGGCAGCAGGGCATCATGTCTCACTCAAAACCAATACAAATGGACTATCAAATCTGGTTCAGTGATTTGGATCAAGAGCAAACATGGACCGATTTCGCTGTCATAGCGAACAGTGGAGAGTATCTTCATTATCGGCCATTTTCTAGCTCTCCTGGACAGTATATTAATGTCTTTACAAATTCCTATATATGCATGGAATATATGAGGCTTACATTTTATCTGGTAAACACTTAAGAGATTTTGAGCTCTCGATTGGCCCTGTCCTGAAATGCACACAATTGGAGATTTTGCACCACTACTAATTGTGAGACTGGGAAACATTGCTGTGTGCTTGTCCCAGATTTATGAAAGAATGAAAATATGCAATGAGAGCTGTTAGCCATCATGGGAGCATATACAATTCACTGGACAAGCAGTGGGAGATACTATTGGATGGAAATTATATATTGTTTATTTACCATTTAACAAAACATGGGTACAGGCAGCAAAATAAATAGATGACAAATGAGTTTTACTGTACATTCATATGTTCTGGTTTTATATTGACAAAGAATGTGTAATTGGTTTATAAAAAGCCATATTGGCTACAATATAATAAATAAATAAATGCATGTACCAATCAATCTTCAAGGACCAGAATGCAGGGAAAACATGGAATTGGATGAGTAGTCCAGGCACAAATTTAGTTTGTATGGTATGGGACAGGAAAAGGCAGAACTTTCACAGGATCATCTGATACTTTTTAAGTATACTAGCTTAACTACCCGACTTCGTCTCAGGTTTTCAATTATCAGATTTTTAAATCTCTGATTGGTAAGTCTCACTTCAGTTTCTTTAGCAGTTACATTGCTTGTTTTTTTAGCAGCACAAATTCTCAGATCGGCAAGTCTCACTTGAGTTTCTTCAACAGATTAATTCCTTTGTTGTTCAGCATCACTAATTCTCTTAACAGCAAGTCATGTTTCAGTTTCTTCAGCAGTTTTGTTGCTTTGTTTTTTAGCAGCATGAATTCTCTGATTAGTAAGTCTTGCTTCAGGTTCTTCAGCACTTTCATTGTTCTATCTGAAAGCATGTTGAATTTGATCAGCTTCATGGTCTTGAGAGCTTTCTTCTTCAGAATGTTGATCATGTTTCAGCTTTCGATGTTTTGTTTGATTCGGGTGGGATGAAATACTGCTCTCGTTTTTCATGGTGATTCTGTAAAAATATATTTGTGGCATTAAAGCATTAATGAAAGGAGAGACTACAGAAGAAAGAAGTCTTTTTGTTAAACATGGATCCTGACTGAAATCAACTGATTCAACTATGTCATCTTTGAATTGTAGCAAAATTCCATTTGATGTCATGATGGTGAAGTGCCTGTCCATTACAAAATGTTGCGATCGAAATTTATCAGGTGTTGATCATGTTCTAGCTTCAATGCGCGATGATGAGCACTTTCTACAAATGACTTGTAGATGGCGATATAAAACCACAAAACGTAATGCTGAAAAACAAAGCCGGAAACCCAAAAAGATTAATTATCTCAGCAACGGGATTACCTATCGAGCCAGAAATAGTTGAATTAATTTGGCAATGAAATTAAGAATATTCCGTGCACAATTCATGACACCAGACCTCACCGTTCATGAGGAGTTAGATCCACAAGAACACCACATACAAACCGACAAACCCACAAACATAACTTTGTTTATATATATATATATATATATATATATATATATATATATATATATATATATATATATATATATATATATATATTCGAAAAAAGGGGGAAAACCAATTTCCCAGAACCAAAATGGAACCGGGAAAAGCTTAACCAGTGGAGTGCACTCCCAAGAACAGCAGAGAAAGTCATTGGTGACTCTCTGCACAGAGGCAAAACACAGTCCAAGGTTTTTACCAGACTAGCAGTGCTTTATTGAATGTCAGCATGGCAAGGAAAGAATCCAGAAACGACGCGTTTCACGGTGCACAGACCGCTTGATCACGTTTTTATATATATATATAGATGCACCACTGCAGCAGTGCATCCCTCTTGATCGGCATACAGCTATGTTTTAACTTCGGAAACTAACTGTGAGTTTGGAATGCAATGTCTTCTGCCTCTTTCTCACTCCGGATAAGAGTGTGCCTGAAGAATGAGAATAAGGTCGGCTGGTAGGAGGATGAGATTTTCCAATGGAGGGGAGCATTGGAATGGAAGTGACCCCTGAGAAAGGAGAGATGTTCTGGATGAATTAGAATGCCAGAGGCGAGACAGCATGTGAGTGAGAGGCGGGTCCTTGAGAAAGGAGGCAAAGGAAATATTTGCAATGGTGAATTCCTTTATTGGTGCCAATGTTATTTTGCCCAGTAATTCCACTGGTTTCTATTGGCCCAGATGTGGAATATGGCGAAAACTGGTTTCTTAGCACTCGGTTGACTCCATCTATTCGCAATAATATTCACACGCAGATTCATAGAGCTCCTCCTGGGGCTCTTTATTATGTGTCCAAGAGCTTTATTTGGAGAAATTAGGGTAGTATTGGGTTCAGCAGCAGCCCTAGTTCCTCTTGAGTGTGAGACCCCTTCTTTTTAGGAGGATCAGCAGGTGAGGCCTACCTCAAGCTTCATTTAGTCTAGTTTAGTATGTGGCATGTGATGGGTGTGGGGCAGTCATTGTCGCCTTGCATTTAAGTCTCCAGGTGATCCGATGAGCTGTGAATGGGCCATCGAGATGTATGACCGGCACAAGCCGCATATGGCATGGTAAGTAGAGATACCTTTTCCTACCTCATCTGAGGAACTGGTATGAGGATACAGGTGTGTGTCAACCCACCACTGAGGACTGTAGTGTGGATTAGTGAGTGTTTGTGAAAAGCATTTATACTATGTTTATAATCATCTCTGAGAGTGCATGTCGGCAGTGTGGAGGGATATTGGGGTAATAGGGTATGGGGATCTATACACCAAAGGTCTATTTGCGGTGGCAAACATAGTTTAACTTCCAACAGTTCACTTTTCACGTGGCATCAGATTCTCTCTGCAATCTCCAGTTTGGTCTATGGTGAATAGACTTTGGTGCTCAATCCCTTCAGTTGGTTTCCCTCAACTATCTCTGGATCTTATTTGAGCTCCTCATTCCACGTGGATCGAGGCGGACCTAGGTTCTTGACCCCCAGACTTGCTTTGGGCCATTGATGTCTTTTGTAAACACTCAAACAATGAGAAACATGCTTTCTTTGAAAGAGAATAGCCCTAACATTGCAGTTTGGGGATTTTCATTCCTGCAGACACCTGTTAAACTTTGTTGTGCTCTGAACCTTTCATGACCCTTTCTGATCACATTGCTTGAATGGTTCTCTATTTCGTCACTTAACTCTACAATTCTAGATGTTTCTCCCCTCAACTTTTAATATAAATATATTTTTTAACCTTTTTACCTTCCTTTGCTTTACACAGTTTGCTTTGACTGCTTAGCAACACTCGGACAGTCAGACTAACTCAGGAGAAACAACCTTTAAACCAAGTAGGTGTTCACTGTTTTCGTGAAAATAAATTACATCATGGTCATTTACTTTGCCAAAATTATATTGTGGTGGTTAAAAAGATGTGTGTATGTTTAGGGGTAGACAAACTATAACCAAGAAAGTGATGGGTGGAAGGTTTTAAATAAATCTCAACCACTGACACTGCTCTGGGCAACCTTCCACATTACTGTTTTGTGCCATTGCAAAAGGGGTCCAGACATATGGAAATCAGTCAGGTACTGCCACCAATGAGCCTGAACTGCTAGACCAGGTGCTCTCTGCATGGAAACAGAAGCAACCCCAGGCATGTTTCAGCCTTGTTGGGCCTCATTAGTGAAGTGCAGCTTGGTTTCCTATGGTGCAGCGAGCAAGTCACCCATGTCTCGGCATACTCTCTCTCACACGGGGAGACAAACTATGACCAGAAAAGTGATGGGTGGAAGGTTTTCAATAAATCTGAACCACTGGCACTGCTGTTGAAGCTAAAACATGGCTGGGGCTGCTTGTGTTTCCATACAGAGGGGACCTGGTCTAGCAGTTCGTGCTGGGCTGCTCCCATTGGTCACAGTAACTGACTGATTTGCTTGTGGCTGGACCCCTTTTGCAAAGGTACAGAAGGGCTACAACGCAGTAATGTCATGACATGTCCTGTGAAGTCATGACACGCAGCGCTGAGGAGGCTCGGCTGTAAAGCCTACAACGTGATCATGGCAACCTCCAGAGGAGCTGCCAGCGAGCAAAAAAGGAATGGGTGCTGGTCATTTTAAAGGGCCGTAAGCACAACCGCGGGCAAGCAGACAGAGACTGGGATTTGGGAAGCACAGCGGCGAGCGGAACCATGACAGGGTGTGGGTATGGTTTCCCTATTTATTGTGGTACCTGTATTTCACTCTTAGTACATTTGGGATCATGCATTTCTGTCGAGCTCTGAAGTTGTCCTGTAGATTAGTATGTTGTGTCAGAGGGCAGGTCCTTCATGTACAGGGATGTAACAAGTCACTCGGTCCCCATATAAACTGGCAGTGAACTGTTTCGCAGGACCATGGCATCATGGGCAGTACCTGGGAAGTGGGAACAGCAGTATGTCACAGTGAAGTCTGTATCACAGGTCACCTGTACTTTAAGGGAATGTTTTTCTTTCCTTTTCCTGAACACATGTTCCGATGTTTGGGGGCGCCACCAATGTTACATGTGTGCAGTCCAGAGCTGCAATGATGTGACTGAGGTGGGCAGCTGCATGGTAACCAGGTCTTTTCTGCATTTACCTGTGCAGAAGTGGTGGGCAGGGAGGTGTGCTGGGGTGCATGCTGCATTTGATTTTCCAGGACTGGTCAAGCATGATACAAAATGTTGCTGCAACATGGTCACAATGTGCTGGAAGGTGCCTGTGGCGATTGCCACAACAGAACTATATTCAGCAATGGTGCCATTGCTGTTCTTATGTCGATCCTGCTTTGTAGATCAGCCTGTATCAGGGTGAGTACAGGGTTCAAGTTGAGGGTACACACCGGTGGACGGAATCCACCCACTATTTTCAGAGGGTGGACTCAGCCCCCCTCCCAGCTAAAATGAGAAACATTGAGCGTCCTTGTTGAACTTATGAATTCAATACGATCTTGGGGATTGAACCGCAGTTGTCAGGTTTGCAAGCCTGATACTTCACCACTGCACTATATGACCTGATGAAAAATGACAAACAGCTAAAGGTGAAATGTCCATTTCGGTTTCGGTACTGCAAGTTCCAGGAAAAACATTTGTATTGGTTCTTGGAGTTTGAAACATGAACACCTTTTAACGTTTTCAAAAACACTATCAGAAAAAAATATCCTCTCTTGGTTTTGTGTGTGTGTTGATTTTATGAAAGGCAAATGTCATGCGTCCCGTGCAATTTGGGTGGTTATTCAGAGCCAATTTAATGAAATGTGCATATTTCTTCTTGATATGCTAATGTCTGCTGACGTCACATTCCATTGCACTTGTTGATGAGTCCCCCCACTTTAATGTTTTGGACTTGACCAGTGGGTGAGTAGCTCCGCTAGGATCTCCTGTTACTGTGGTAGAGTGTTATTAGTTGGCCATCAGGTAGTGCCCAGGGTGATGGCCTGACCTGGGTAATGGGTAACGGGTGCTCTTCTTTCCAGGCATCCTGTCCACCTTTCAGCCACTTGCTGTTTGTGATACTGCTGTGCATGCATCTGCAGCTCAATGAACAGCATGAGGTTGTGGATCTCAAGGTTTGCTACTGCTAGAGGCAGCATGGTGTTTATTTGGGAAAGGTGTGGGCCTGACATAATGATAATGATGTGTTATTTATGTAGCGCCTTAATCCAAAGCGCTTTACAGAGCACATATTTACATACAATATCACCCAACCAAAATTGGTACTCATTTATCGACCTCGGAAGGATGAAAAGCTGAGTTGGCCTTGTCGGGTTGCGAACCTGCGACCTGAAGATCACGATCAGATTGCAGCAGCGAGCGCTCAACCCGCTGAGTTATCTTACCGGCGTGACCTTTCAAGGCTCACTGGGTGCACCTGTGGCTTAATTTCTATAACCTTTACAGTGCAGTTACTTCCATATTTTGGATGGATGCAACTACACTGTGCTTTTGATGGAATTGCCACCCATTTATGGTAGTATTTTATTACCATTTTTATTTCTGACTCTAATTATGCAGGTGGAATTACCACTGGTGTAATTCCTGCTGGTTTTTTGTGGAATTTCCACTCACAGTAATTTTGCTGTAGCTACTTCCGCCAGTGGATTTAGTGGACATTTTCAGTTTACCCTAGTTCGGCAAAGTAGCAAAAGTGACAGTAATTCTGTGATCGCCACTTTTTCCACTTACCCCAACTCATAATGACCCCAAATGTGTTTCATTTACATAGTGAAATCTGAAACAGTACTCTCCTATCTGATACAAAGGGCTCCATATGGAAGGCAAACAACAGTGGAGGCAAGGACAATCCTGTTATATTGTGTTATGTTTTGTTATATGTAATGTTATTAGGGTTTGTAATGTGCACCACTGCCATGTGCATAGTCTCCAGGAGCTCTGGCAGGTCTGGAAAAGTGTGGGTGGGCTTGAATAGCTCGGAGGACAGGGAAAGGAAAGATTTCAGTGCTTTGTGTTGAGGATACAGATCGGAAGTACACTAAGGTCTGCATGCACGTATGCTTTCTAGGCATGAAGTGTAGGAGGCATCAAAGGTTTTGTATTCAGATAGGTGGTTCTGTACCTATGGTGTGGGAGCATGTTGGCCAGGGGCTGAATATGTCAGTTGTAGTATGAGGTGGAAGTTTGTGATGTTTGAAGTCTGGGGAAAAGGTATTTTTTGGAGAAAGAAAACTATGTGCAAGTGGCTAGTTCGCATGTGTGCGTGGTGGGGAGGGTGGAGAGAAATTGAGGGTTAGACAAAGGTGGTGAGTGTTCTTTGAATTTACATAGGGATTTACATTATTGACTTTGCTGTCAGTTGCATTATAGTGAGAGATGTTTGGCTTTACTGGTGGATGCATAAAGATGTCATGTGTTGCGGTTTAGATACTCTGGGAGGCAGGGACAGAGTTCTCTTTGGGTTTTTGCACTGCCTTGAAGTGATTTCTTCCAGTCGTTTTACTTTCCTGAGTCCTGTTCAATGTATTCTAAGCAGAATGTCAGGGGGGTGATATCACACTCCCTTAGGTTGTATCTGCTTATGAAAGTCAATATATTGAGAAGTATCATTTTTGCTGCTTGATTGGTGTAGGTTAAACTATTATGTCCTGAAGAGCCAGATTTTTAGTTTTTTAAAATTTCAGGTGGTCCTTTAGGGGTATCAGGTAATATTATCCCCATATATATGGTCGCCGTAAATAATATCGCCGGGAAAAGGTTGCAGCGATATTATATGGGTGACCATATATATGGGGACAGGGGCAAAAAAAAAATTGGACAAAAAAAAAAAAGAAAACAAATGTTTGGGGGTTGCAGGGGTGTCCCCCGCATGTTCCATGCAATAATGTCGCCACAAAAACAGCCATTTTTCAGAGATTTTTTTGCATAGTGAGATTTTTGTCGCAACATTATTACATGGAACCACTTATGGCGTGGATTTCCGTTGGTAGAACCTTCCAATGTTGCCACCAGAGTGGAAAAGTAGATCGTGTGTCCTCTGAAAAATCATCTGGTTTCTAAAAGTATGTTGTTTCTCAATCTTAAGTATTTGGTTGGTGGGTAAAGTGAGATTTTATTTTGGAAGATTTCTGCTCCATGACCTTCATGTGCATTTAAGTGGTTCAAAGCAACACCATCACACCAAAATCATTGCTACTGACAACAGAGAACGATATGGGGTTTTAGAACACAGTGCCTGGTTGGGTTGGCAACTGGCAATGCTCTGGATGCAATTGCCAATGCACACTTGTTTACTTTTAAATGGTAATCTCCCATTTAACCCAATGATTGTGAGTATTTAATTAATTTTCTCAATGGGAAGTTATGTTTTGTATCAGGTATGCGTTGCTTCAGCTGTGCCCAGTGATCTGTACATGCATGTTCAGTGCCCCCTATCTGCCTCCAGTCCTCTGTTCATGGCAGGAAGAGGGAGAGCCTCTGCCTGCCATGAACTGAGCAACTGGAGGCACACAGAAGAGGCTGAGCACATAATGAGAGGTGATGGGCGGCAGAAGTCTCTCCCTGTAATCATTATTGTGATAACAGCAGAGATATGCTGACTGACAGGAGTCCTCTCCTGTTGGTCAGTGTGTCCATGGTGTGGAGGGGAGGGCCATCCGGTCCTCCTTGGCAGCTCATGGTGCAGGTGCGAACAGGTAAGTGTATTTTTAATGTAATGCGTCTGTATGTATAAACATTACATGTTGCCCAGTCTATCCACATAATAAAATATATGTTTGCTTCACCCATGATGCTCCATCCCTGGTAAAGAAAGCATGATAAGTGTTATTACGTTGCTAGACTGGCCCACATCTCTGAGGTCTCTAAAAAGTCAAATTTCCTACTGCACCTCCTCAGAGGTACTCTGCCTTCCCTCACCTTCCCGCAGAAGCTCATGGTATCCCAAGCTCTGGTTCTCTCTTTGTTGGACTATTGTAACAGCCTCTTTCTAAATCTACCTGCCTCCACTCTCCGCCCTCTGCAACTAATCCAGAACAGGACTGCAAGACTTGTCCTTGGCCTCAAGCCCTGGGATCATATCTTACCAGCTCTGAAATCTCTCCATTGGCTCTCAGTGGAAGCAAGGATTAAATTCAAAACCATCTTCATTGTCCACAAGGCTTTCTGGGGCATGGGTCCAAAATACCTTCAGCTATCCCTCCGCAAATACCTCCCCTCTTTCGCTCTTAACTCCACTACCTCTAACTCCCTCAGAGCCAGTCGTTTTTCAAAGAAATGAGCTGGGGTAGATCTCTGTCTTCGGCTGGGGCCTCCCCCTGGAACAGCCTCCCTGCCACTCTAAAACTTGAGGAAAACCATCTTTGGTTCCGGAAGCACCTCAAGACCTTCCTCTTTTCTTCTGCCTTTGCTTCCCCTCTCCCCTGCTGATCTGTTCTCTCTTGGCACCGTGCACCTGGCCACTCTCTGTCCTCCGAGCCCAGGTACCTGCTCACCCCGCCATCCTCCCGCACTGCCTCCGGGCCACCCCTTCCACTGGGGTCTGTATCTGTACCCATACAGCCCCCCCCTTTTCTTCCTGCACTTATCAGACCTACCCTGCCTGCTGCCTTAAACCTAGCACTTGCAAATTGGTGGCTGCACTACCACTGTTTGTTGCCTTTATTATTTATTTATTGTTATTTATCTGTTTCTCCTTTGCTTCGCACTTTCCACTTCTGCCTCCTTCCATGCACTTTTCCCCTCCCCCTCTCCCATGCACTTGCACGTTCTCAATGTCACTGGGCCTAGTAAGATTGCTGTTTTGTTCTCCCCTGTTCCCCTCCCTTGCCTTGTCGCGCTCAGAAACACTTGTGTACGTGCGCGATAGAAATAAAATATCAATATCAATACATTGAATTTAGGCCAGTCTATCCATGTAATAATGCTTTTGTTTGCATGATAAGCGTTATTACATGGTTAGACTAGCCTAGATGATGTGGTACTGTGGTGGGTGGTGTGGCGTGGGGTGGTGTGGTGTGGTCTAGAATGGGATTGAGTCGGGTTGAGTCAAATGGTATGTAGTAGAGTGGTGTGCATAGTATGGAGTGGAATGGGTGGGATGGGATGAAGTGGAATAGTCTGGAGTAGAATGGGGTGAAGTGGGGATTAGGATATAGAGTGGAATTGATTGCTGTGGGGTAGAGTGGAGTGATGGGGTAGAGTGGGGTGGTGTGAGGTGGTGTGGGGTGGTGTTGGCTGGGAATGGGGTGGAGTCATTAGGGGAGTATTAGGAGGTAGTGGCATGAGGTAGTGTGGAATTGGGGTTGAATGGAGTGGTGTGGTGGACAGTGGGGTAGAGTAGTGTTGGGTAACACTGTGATTCTTTCTGTGGTAGGATATAGATGATGTGAACCCATGCAGGGTGGCTTAGTGTATATGGAGTGGTGTGTAGTGGAGTGTGCTGTTGTGTGGTTTGGAGTGGGTTGGGGTGGTGTAGAATTGGGTGGAATGTGGTTGAGTGGTGTGAAGTTGTCAGGCTGGGTTGGGGTAGAATGATGCAGCGTTGTCGGTGTGAAACGATGTGGTTTGGAGTGGAATGGTGTGGAATGAAATAGTCTGATGTGGAAGTGATAGGGTGGAGTGGGGTGGTGGTGGCCAGAGGTGATGTGGAGAGGTGGGGGATTTGTAGGTTGTGGTTTTGTAGGGTGGAATGGTGTTGAATGAAGTGGTGTGGTGGAAAATGGAGTGGAGTGGTGCTGAATTGAGTGTGTGGAGTGGGGTTGCGTAGTGCTGGGTAGAAGTGCCATTCTCTCTCCCCATCTTGTGTTGTCATTCCTTTCCCCAATACTGGTATTCCTTCCCCCAGCACCGTCATTCCTTCCATCCAGGCTATCATTCCTGTCTGTGCTCTCATTCCTCCCCATTTGCGCTGTTATTACTCCCCCTTCGGTTTTTCTCCCCCATGTGCTGTCATACTTCCCCCTTTGCACTGTCATTCCTTCCAGCCCTTGTGCTGCCATTCATTCCCCTTTGTGCAGTAATTCCTTCCCCCTTGCACTGTTTTACTTCCACCCCATTGTTCTGTTACTCCTTCACTCTTGTGCTGTCATGTCTCCCTCTTGCACTGGCATTTCCTTCTCACCCCTTGTGTCATTCCTCCACCTCTTGCTCTGTCATTCGTCATTCATTCCCACATGATAAATATATACTGTAATAAACAACTACAATGCCAAAACTATTGGTTTTGCCAATGCTTGTTTTGATGGGTTGCCAGTGGTGTGCTCTGAGAGCCGGTGTTATGTGTTGACTCCTGTTCAGTTTGAGCAGGAGTATGGCTGGTGCGTTTTGGATCTGTTGACGTTTTTGTGAGGTAATCCGACATACCCAGGTAAATGATACTTGCAAGAATAAGGGAGATGATGGGCAGCTCCTTGCGATAGCCAGCGATTGGTAAATGCATTTACTTTAGCCAGAAGACTCAGTGTCATTATTACAGCTTGTGTAGGTATGACCATGTGTATGAGGCTCATGAGTGTCTAGGCCGGAGCGTTTGCCAATTTCCATGCGCTAATCATGCAGCTATGTTGGATTCTTAGGGCTATGCGCAATACATTAAACTCGAGGAAACTCAAGTCAATCAAGGTGTGCTGCGATAGTTTCACTAGCCTCTTAAGCATAATTCACTGTGCAAACCAATCAGTGTAAATACCACTAGACAAAAAAACTGCATGTACAACCACACACAGCACAAACCACAGAACATGCACACACCCACAACACAATGCACAGACATGCTTAAAGTACATAACATCTCACTATGCACATAACTGAACATGCTACATTGACAACACTCATGTGCACACACACAACACGTACAACAGCACCAAACATATAGCACGGCATTGTGCACTTACCCCATCAGCATGTACATACCATGCCACTCTTTTACATCTCACTCCTCTCTGTTGCTCTCTATCACTCCACTATCCTTCTCTTCCATCTATCTTGACCCTCATTTTCTTTCCCCCTCTCTCATCTCTATCTCTTCCCCACTTATCCTAGCCGCCTCTTCCACACATTCTCTCACCATCTGCCTCCCCTTTGCATATCTTTTCCTCCTTCACAGCGCTCTCTCTCTGTCTCCTAACCATTCCTATCTATTTATTGACATGTGTAATCACACTAACTGTGAAAAGATGGGGAATTACACATATCCTGACCTCTTCACTGACACCAATCAGACTGATGCCCACACATCACCCCAACAAACACAGACTGGCACCAGTATTGTGGTGACAGGTAAATATCCTGAATGGTGAATGTGGCTGCTGTTTGTGACCTCAGGTAAAAGTGAAAACAGACATATTGGGTATCACTGAGTGTAACATAATGGCTTCACACCATACGCGCACGCGCGTGCGTGTGCGTGCGTGTGTGTGCGTGTGTGCGTGTGTGTGCGTACGCGCGCGTGTTAAGGTTTTCTTTTCATTGGTAATGAGTGAAATCAGATGCGGCAACTCATAAAATATCCCTTCAGTGACTTACCCTTTCCTGCCTGTGAGCTTCCTGGACCTGTCTTGAAAGATTACTGTGGATTGCTTTAGATTAACCATTATAAAGACGTCAGTGAAATGTATTGTGCCTTGATGTTAGATTGAAGAGTCTCACATGCCAGTTACCACCATGTTCTTTTCAACAATTCCAATGCGTGGCTGTCGTTTCTGTATTATTAGCAGCCCGGCTATGATCAATTATACAATCAGGACCCAGAAATATGTACATTTGGAGATTTTAAGTATAATTATCATGGCATTTATGTTAGGAAGGTACACTTATATATGTGAAACCTACAATGGGAAAATCACTGCAGATTTCTACAACTCATACAAACACAGTTGAAATATTATCAATTATCTTTATTTCACTGAATGTTATATGAAAACTATAACGTATATGCTCATTCTTTCTCACACCCAAAAAAATATAATAATCCAATCCTATAACAATAGTCTAGAAAACCTGTTAAACCTTCCTCATACACAACACTCATTATGTAACTCCTTTTATTTGGTTCAATCCTTTGTTAGCAACACAACAGTGCTTAATGTTGGAACTCAATCTTTACAATAACAATAGGGAAGCTTTCCTAGAACCAAGATCCAGGAAGGAAGAAAAGCTTCGCTTGGTGTGTGTCAACACCTTCACAACTCTAGTCTATAAGATAAAGAATATCATTAACAGAAACTGGAGGACTTTTGGCAAACCAGACAGAAAATGGGAATGCCCCATTTTTGCCTTCAAAACAAGTGAAAGCATAAGAGATATGATTATGCCCAATGACCTTAGAACAAAAAGGGTAACACAGTTAGGGCTTACCTACAGTCAAGGGCCATCATCCTCGTGAAAAGTGTGGGGTTTGCTATCTCACAAAAAAGTCAACAGAAATAGACATTGGACTGACTTCGAAATGGGCACAAAAACGTTTACTAATTGTGATTCCCAGCAGGTGGTGTGCATGATAATGTGTCCCTATGGGAAACAATATATTGGAAAACCATAAGAAAAAGAACACATAAGCCTGAAGAATAAAGTTGAAGATGCTCCTGTGGTGGAACATTTCTTGACATCGAATAATAAATATGATGATTTCACATGGATGATGATTCGATAGATAAGAGGTAACAATACAAATGACATAAACAAGAAGTTGTTAAGACAAGAACAGAAATTAATTTGTTTGCCTGGCAGCTGACAAAAAGGTCTTTAGGAGGTTGTCGAATGGCATAAAATTATTTAGGTGAATGATTTGTAAGTGGGTCTCTAGCCCGAGAAATATAAAACGGAGTGAATTATTTAATCCACAAGGACACAGAATAGATGAAACACCGATTTTAACAGCTATGGCCATAGCTTCCTCATATATTTTTGAACATGGGCTGATGTGAGGTATGGGTCCACATTAGGCTACTAAAATATTTCTTATTATGCAAAAATTCTGTGGGAGGACAATGATTTGTAAAAATGCCATAAGTTACAGCCCACTAATGGTTGCTGTTTTTGCACACCACTTTTAACCCTGGCAACAGTTTAGTTGTTCAAACTAGTTCTGATAACAACTGGGCATGTAATGAGATGACAATGTCCGGTGAAACGTTATGAGATATATGTTGCAATGACTGCCATTTTTGCATCATTTCTATTTGTCAATAACAGTCTAGTTGTTTTAAGTAGTTCCGATATGAACAGGCAATGGGTGGACGGGCATCCTGAAATGTGAAACAGTTACCACAGGGAAGAAATCATAGTGAAACAGCTTGCATCGGTAATGCCAAGAGATGGCATGTAATTAGTATAGCGATTTTGACTGTTTACACATGTAGAACAATAGACAGGGGGGTACAGTAGAACATGTAGTAAAAAGTGCATGTTCTCATCAACAGGAATGGCACAGCACTAGGGCTTTTGTTTCTTTTCTGAGGTCTAAAGGATCCCACATCTGAAAACAGCATGCTCCTATGGTGAGTAGAGCTGAATTATTATGAAAAAATAAGGTCATTTTTAATTACACAGAAATGTCTTGGCATTGACACTACAAAGACCCTTATTGTTTGGTTTGACCCCAGAGATCGAGATACCACATGATCTTATAATGAAATGGACAAATTAAATCCCTTTAGAAAAACAGCTGATATGAGTACATTTTTTTCATACTGCCATCTATGATTTGCAGGCACTACCTGACCACTACTTCTATAATAATGGGAGACCCTGTCATTTATTTACAGGTGGGATTCCATTGTAAAATGTAAAGAAGATCCTTCTGGGTAACCTAACCCACGAAAAGGTATTTAAACCTCCCAAAATACGGTTACATTTGATGTAAGGATTAAATAAAAAAAATAAAAAATTGAGTTAGTCTCTACATACATTGTCATCTGCAGATATTTCCAAGAGGGATCTGTGTTTTACTCTGAGTATGTCTGAAGAAGAAACAAAAAACTCAGGACGATATTTTCGCCTGCTACTTTCTTTAAAAAAACAACTTGTGTTGACTGTTGGACAAACACAGATACTCCTGATGAAAGTTCTATAAATGTGTTATTTATGAACTGAAACATGTAGAATATTCTGTACAATGATGTTTATTGATAATATGTCTTTGGATGAATCACATCTATTTTACAGAATTACTTTTTTGTTGTTTTAAATAAGTTAGGATACACAGTATAAAATAAAATTAAGCGTTCCGACAGTAAGTACTGTTGTGTTGCTAGCCTATAAAAAGTTGAACTATATAAGAGAAGTTCCATTATGAGTTTTGTTTTGAAGGAAGGTTTTCTAGACTTTATTTATAGGACTGGTTCATTATATATTTTTTGGTGTGAGAATGAGTGAGCGCATATAAATTATATTTGTATATATAACATTCAATGAAATAAATATTATTGATAATATTTGAAATGTCTTCGTATGAGTTGGCCCAGAAATCTGCAGTGACATACTCATGGTAGGTTTCATAGATATGAGTGTTTCTTTGGTATGGCTATAGCTACTGTGGATTTCTTTATTTTCTCTAGCATATTAGGAAGGTAGACATCCCCCCAATGAAAAGACTACATTATCAATTATTATATTTGCTAGTAACCCTTTCTCATTGTGCTTTTTAATTTTAATCTAATAGTTTTACTCTCCGTTTTTTATATGGAAGAGTATCCTTCCCAAACTGTTTCATTAGATGAGGTGTGATGTATTTCTCTCCCTACTCAATCCCAGCTTTTTACAGTTTCAGCCTCATCTAAATGTGTTTCCTGAAAAAGGCCAATACCCAACCTCTTCTTCTTAGTGGTGGTAAGCATTTTCCTTCTCTTTGATATACCATATGAGATGAGTAAATTGCACTTCTGCCTTTTATGTGGTGCTTGTTATCTTCTTGTGTGAATGCTGAATTCAAGAGCTTTGTGAGGTCATCTTGAGTATCTGAGAATGAGTAAGGGCACAGTCCTGTCAGGGAGAGGGTAAAGCAATGATTAGAAACCAAATGTCCCTCCCAATTCCCTCCCAGTCTGGGATTTGAAAACTACGCTGTGCTGACTACTTTTTCACATGACTACATTTTTATGGCAACATTTTCATATATCACCAAAAGAAACCATGTTTCTGCCACATTCTGTCATTTTGGACAAGTCTATTGTGGAGCATGCTCATACTTCTTTTATATTTTAAACGAAGGCTGTGAGGGCTGAGAAGAGCCTGAACACTAGAGTTCATGTGAATGACTGAAGGGAGTCACTGGTTGCTCTGTAATGTTATACAATACATCTTCAGTCAAGCAAAGATAAGTAGAAGTTCATATATGATCAGGAAGACAAACAAATAATGCTCAAAGTAGGTTATCTTGTCTTGGTATTACTTCTGACCTAGGCAAATAAACCGGTGATCAAGTGGCATAGACCTTACTGAGTCACACAAGCTCTCTGTGACCTGAACTACAGAGTACAGCAGGCTGATCACCAAAGTTCCTCCCAAGAGTACCATGTAAACTGGCCCATGGCTTGCAGAAAATAGTGGTACCAAGAAAATCTCATCAAGATTAACCAATCTGATAACAGAGAACCTTTCGCCAGACCAGACGCAAGGGCAACAGACTTACTTACGCACTTTGCCAAAGTCTCGGTTGATTGGCTGTGCTAACAACTTTGGGCACTGTATTAAAACCCCTGCACAGGCATCAGACTACAGGCCGGCCTATTGAATACTGAAGTCTAATCGGAAGGCAGTGGAGGATGAAATGTAGCAGATTTTGAACCTGGACATCATTGAACCCTCATAAAATTACTGGTCACCCCCAATCATCCTTGTAATTAGGCATGGTGGGAGATTCTGATTTTGATAGATTTCTGGAAAGTAAATGAAATCTCTCAGTTTGATATCTATGCTCTGCAAAGAGTCAATGCAAGATAATCGAGAGGACTAGACTAGAATAGCATATCCCAACCCAAAATTTAACAACATGTTACTGGACGATCCCCTTGGCCAAGTAAGAATGAGAGAAAATGACCTTTATCATAGTTGTGGGCCAGTTTCACTTCACTGTTCTACCCTTCAGGCTACATGAGTCATCCTCTACCTTTCAACATGTAATGGATACAATACTTTAGCCTCACCAAGCTTTCTCAAGAGCCTACCTAGATGACACTGCTGTATACAGTCTAAACTGGACCAGCCACATGAGATATTGATACCTTGTTCACCAAAGTCTCTGAAAGGCAGGATTTATGGCCATTCTGGAAAAATGCCACCTTTCTCTGCAATCAGTCAAGTGCCTAGCGATCCAAGTCAGAAAGGGGACGGTTCGACCACAAGAGACAAATGTTGAAATTATCCAGAGCATCCCAACTCCCAATACAAAGAAGCAATTACATACTTCCCTTGGTTTAGTGGGGTCATATTGGTGATTCATTACAAGCATGTCAACCATCAGAGCAACTCTGACTAACTAGATGAAAAGATCAGAATTGATGTGCACATCTCCTCTGAATAATGTCTCACTTCAACAATCTTTTTTATCTTGCAAATAGACGCCTTTCAAGTAGGTTTAAGGGCACTACACTCTCAATTCTGGAATGATAAAGAACCCCCACATCATCTTTCCCAGCCAGAAGATTTTATCCCCACAAATAGAATTACACTTTCATCGTACTTGAGTGCCTAACCACTAGATGGGTCATGGAGTCCCCCAAGTACTATGTGTTAGGAAATTGCTCTCTTTGAACAACTTCTCCTCCATATTTCATGGACCCCCAAACATTTTGCTTTTGTTTCACACCGTGTCCTGACATTTTGCAATGAAGTGAAGCCTTCAGCTTCAGCTTCACTCTACTGGCCTTTTGCTCACTTGCTATGGGGAAACTGATTAGTCCTTCAGAATGTCAGTTTCGGGAAACTATGTTTCCCTTAGTCTTTTGACTTTGCTATCTATCTGGTGTAGGGGTGTCATTGTATCACAAGTATGACATTGACCAAAAAAGGTTCACTTTGTAAAACCTTTAGTTTCTGGGTTTGGAAAAACTCCTACTTTGCCCTATAACTAGGATGGTAGCGGTCTCGACCATCAAATAATAAATAAAACAGTCCTAGCAGCGGCTGTCAAATCCAAATGGCCTATGCTAACAAAACCAAATGTCTGCCCTATCTCTTGTACAAAGTGTATAAAGGAGATATGTATGTAAAGGAAAATCAGTGTTCAACATATAAAGAATAAATGTGGCTGAGTCAGCGCTCCTCCCCATGTTAGACAGCACAAACTAAGACGGTCCTCGTAGGCAGGATGACACACTCTGGCTCGGGTGTTCAACACAAAACTGTTCAGAATGTGGTTCAAGACCCACCTGGCATTCCACGTTAATGTTTCTCTTTCTAGTCTTCCAAACAATGTTTCACAAAGAATTCACGTGGGTCCCCCTCTGTCAGGCTCAGGTCTCTTCAAAAGAAAAGTTCACGTTGGTCCCCTCAGTCAGGACCTTTCACAACAAGTTCAAATTGGTCCCCTTCTGTCGGACTCAGACCTTTCACATCAAGTTCACGTTGGTCCCCCTCTGTCGGGCTCAGACCTTTTCACAACAAGTTCACATTGGTCCCTCTAATTAGGACTTAGATCCTACACAACAAAAGTTCAACAATACTTGCAGGGGCTACCTTCCCAAAACTTATTACACTTTGGGTCTCCCTCAGTCGGACTCAGACCATTTCTGGATGTTGAAGACTTTCGAAGGTGTGTTGCTTTCTCTACAGACCTCTGCAGGACCACTTCGACTCAAAGTTCAACATTCAGCTTTTTACTCTCCCCTTCTCTCAAGGTTAACTTTGATCAGTTTGCTTTCACTGTTTATTCACTTTATAGCTATAAACAATTCACCTTTCATGGAGACCTTCGAGTGGGCTACTTCCTTTCACCAGAGCACTCTGTTACTCGGTATCGCTGGTTTCACAGCTTTCCTTACTTCAAAGTTCATTCAAAAGTCTTCCTTTCTTCGCTTCTCATCCTCTCGCGTGCAGGTAACAACTGCGATATAATGTTGTCACTTCAAACTATCCTTAACACACACCGGTCTCTCAAGTGCCTGCCAACTCACTGGCTGTGTGCGTTCTTTTCTTTTCTTTACAGTTTTCAAATTCACAAGTCAAGTTAGAACCACAGGCTTGGCCTCGCTTTCCCAACTCTGCCGTTCACCCGGGAGGGTCGCTGGTGTCCTTGAAACACATTGCAGCCTTCTGCTTTGGCATTTGGCCTTCACCATGTTTCTTTCATGGCTTTTTTCTTTGTATCAGCCTCACCCTTGAATTTACTACCAGTTGGATTCATTCTGCTAATGATTTTAGTGTCTTTTTAAGCAATACAATTTTTTTTCTGCCTGCTTGTACAGAAGGATGGTATGAGGTCATTTGCTACCAATTAACAGGGACAGAGAGTTATACCCATAACTTGGATACTATTTTGTGCTTTCATAATAACTTCAGTTTTTTCTATAGCTTTCAACTACTAAATGTATGTGCATATTATTTAAAAGCATATGCCGTCAAGCGAAACGGCTTTCAATACAATTTGTTTTTTTCATTATTAGTGCTTTTCTTTGAATTATCAGCTCCACATTGGTATTTTCATGCCCATATAAGTGTATATATTTAGTAATTTGTCTCCTTACTTATTGACCACCCAATGTCTTTTTTTCAATTTCTCTGTTTATCAATTCATGGCTTAACATTATTATAATAAAAAACGTGTTTTTGCTTAATCTATTCATTTTTTGTTGTTTTCCTTGTTCAATTATCTCTAATGTGTATGCTAACAGTCCAATAGGCTCCATCTTTGTATAAATTGTGTGATTCAATCATGACTAGTCTATAAACGCCTTGAGCCCACAAATTACTTTAAGTTAAAAAAAAATGATTTTCACGGGAACACCTTGGTGTTATAGTTTTGTGGAGGCAATGACCTGTAGGGAACTTCTGGGGATCTCGACCCGCTGCTCTCATCACTTGGTCCGTCACTCTACTGCAGAAAGTTTGCCTTCGCCCCAGAAGAGCTGCTCTTACTCGTGTTCAACCTTGCTCACAGTGTGTCTTTATGTTCAGCCTTTTATCCGTGTGAGGAGAGCTAATTGGTATCAGCTGTATGCACTTGAAGTACATTTCTTGACTTTCCCTGACCCGATGATTAACGGGACATGTCCAGTGTGATGTATAAGAGTTTTAGTCTTATATATCGCACTCTTCCTTGGCCCAATGTTTGTGGAGAAAGGGGGAGGAGTTGGGGCATTGGAGAGACCTAAAAAATAGGATGGGTTAGGTGTACAAAAAAGAGGGAAATACCGCGTCTCACCATCGGCTGCCTCGCGCCCACTCCCTAAAACCCCTCTATTAGGGATATTTCTCACACAAGTGCTAAATTCCCTCTACTTTAGAGCCCTCCAGCTCTTTTGCTATATTTTTGGGCTTTTAACTTTTCATTTTCAGTGTGTTGTACATGTTTATGCTCATGGTCTATGGAGTCTCACCAACTCCCTAGGCATCCTCTTTTTACTGTGTGTCACACAGCACCTTCAGTGCAGTTACACAGGGTTGTCTTTTCAGACTTCCCACTTTAAACGCCATTTTCTGGGACTGACTACTGTCTCCCAGAACATGTAAAGTTGCCATTGACTTTACTAGTCTTTTCAAATCTACAGACCCAGTACACCCTATCTTCCCATAGAGTACTGCAAGGGTTAATAGTTATCCCTTTGTGTCTGATTCTCATGGAACATTATTTCGCTAGTGACAGTGGTATCTACCATTTTTATTCTACCGCAAGCTATGAAAATAGCCTTGGTACCGTTAGAGGCCATGGTGGTAGCTTCAAACTCTAACCCACTGGACCCCTTTTATTTTTATTTGGTTCCGGTCGGTTTTATTCACCATTTCTTTTTGTAAAGGTCCTTCTCGTGTTTTACACTGCGTGCCAAACCAGGTTTGGTTCCTTTGTTTGCTGTGCTTTGGCGGTCTTATGCACAGAACCCCTCCTTAGGCGCCTTAGTGTCTGGGTGGACAGGATGTGAGGGAGGGTTTTGAAGCCCCTGCACAGGGTCTCCTAGGGGACCAAAGTCGCACTCTAGTTTGATTGGCTAGCTGGTTGTGTGATTGACAGCCAGCTTGTGTGAATGGAGGAAAACTGCATAAAAAGCAGGTCTCTGGGACTTGGAAGACAGAGTCGTCACTGGATCGAGAGAACCAAAGAGAAGCTGAAGGAAGATGACTGCTGCAACTACTGGACATCCGGGTGAAGCCCTGCTGCAGGTCCGAATTGCCCAAAACTTCGACGACAGAGAAGATCTGCAAGGAATCTTCTTTGTTTGAGCTTGGTGGGACCAACAAGCTCGCCAAACACCAAATGCTGGCCTCCCTCTCCTGGTTCAATTTGCTGTGCATCGCTGCAGTGAATCGGATAGCCAGGAGGAACAGAACCTGTTTGGGTTTTAAGGAACGCACCTTTTATTCAACATTTTGCTCCGCTGCTGGCTTCTTCCCTGGGCAGTGCAGGACCCTGCAGACGTCCTCCTTCTTGTCACCACGACTGAAGCTTCAGGAACCGTGAGCCTGTAGGAACTGCCAGGAACAACTGCCTCAGCTACAGCATTCTTCTCCATTTAAGGTACTGTGCAAATCCGGTCCTTCTTTCCGTCCGACCGCGGTGAAAGTGCTTGAAATCTTTCGCCTCTCCAAAGGCTTGTCCTTCTCTTCTCCTTTGAATACCTTTTCTCCCGACCAACTTCATTTTGAACTCTTGGCAAAGATTTAACCGCAAACTACTCTGAACTGTGTGATCCTCTGCAAAGACCCTGAACCATTGACACTGGCCCAGGCCTATTGACTTGAATCCTCATTGTAGTAGCCTTTTCTAGATTGCCTTGCCTATAACTTGTTGGTGCTGATTGATTTTTGAATAAGCTTGTCTTTTCTCCCTTTTAAATTGCTGGAGTGCCATTTTGCTCACACTTCATTTTGAGCTTAACTTGTCCAGAATTGATTGGGTGGTATTGTAGTATATTAAGATTGTGATTTTCTGCTGCTTTATAATAGTGAACTGTTTCATAACTAATGGTGTAAATAAATGTATATTATTTTACTCAGAAACCTTGAATCAGTGTTTGCTTGAATCATAGTAATTGTTGTCCTTTGTGTAAACTCTTGTACTGCTCACTTTACTCTTGAGATAAGTCTGGCTGCTCAGCTATCGCTACCACTATACTGTGTAGTACAGGCTTGTACCAAAGGGGAAATTGTACTTACACTTGTAGTCTTAATTGTGTGTGGTGTTCCCACAGGGTACTGCATATGATTCTGCCTAACACTGGTGTACAGTGGTGAGGATAAAGTATAGTGATTACACTTAGAGTGCTGCTATTACCTTGGCTCAACTAACCACAAGGCTAAACATCACTAAAGGCGATTTTAATCATGTCTGATATGGAAAGCTACAGTCAGGAGACCCTACCTACTTACACTGTTGATCATTTGAATAATCTGTTTAAAGATACGAATCTCTCTGTTAAAGGCAAAAAGTCAGAATTAATTGAAAAGTTGTTGGAGAACCAAAGTCTGGGGAGTGGGTCTGAAACACCTACCCCTCCAGCAAATTTGGAAAATGATGAGGAACATAATGTGTCAAATATTATGGATGAGTTAGATGAGGCAGATGAGTCTCACGATGTAGGCCCTATTGCTCCTCTACTTGCTCAGCAACCTCAACCGGTGTCCACTGGGACCCCATCAGGTCCTACGCTCAGTCCTGAATTAATTGCTCTAGAAAAGATGTGGCTTGAATTGGAATTCAATCGTAATAATGCTCAAACTGAACAAAAGCATCAAGAACTTAAGCTCAGAGAAATAGAGTTGAATCATGCACTAGAAATGAAAAAGTTCTGTATTGAGAATGCTTCTCTCCGAGAGTCTTCTAGGTCTTCCAGTCCTAGGAGACCCCGAATGCCTAAATAAATTGTTGGTATGTATGAGGCTAAGCTTGATATTTTGGATTGGTTGGCAATGTTTGAGTATAACCATGGGATTCAAGACATTACAGGGAATCAGTTGCTTCCTTGGCTCTTCTCTAGGCTACCCACTGTTGCATCTGATGTTGTGATGGGGTTGGGGGAGGTGGATAGGATGGATTATGAGTGTGTGAAGCTAGCTTTAATTGCTAGATTTGGAAAGACCCCTTCCCAGTACTTTAAGAGGTTTAGGACCCTCAATAAGCATGATGGCACCCCTTGGGCTACCTGGGTGTTTGGCTGTTTGAAGAACCTAGAGGGTTGGATTAAGGGTTACAGAGTTAACACTTATGAAGGTATATCTTATTATGCTGGAGTCAATATATGATGCCTGCTCTCCTGAGCTCAGACAGCACTTGGCTGATTTTAAGGAGAAAGATCCAAAGAAGTTAGCTAAGGCTGCTGACTTGTGGGTTGCCAACAGGGCTACTCACAAGGATTCTGAGGCAACTCCCAAAAAGGATGGGGGGAAGCAGCACAAAGGTGAGACCACAGATAAATCTAAATCCATCCAACCAGAAGTGGCCCCCAAACATAACCAGGGTAAGCCACATGGGAAACCAAATAGGGCTAGTGAATCCTCTGGTGCCCAACCAGAGAGAGGTCAGCAGAAACCCCCATTCCAGAGAGCATTTGGTAAATGCTATGTTTGTGGGTCAACTGACCATGTGAAAGGAGATCCCAGGTGCAAGGGTAAACCTGCAGGGATCAGCCCTGCCTCCTTAGCCTTCTCCCCAGAGGAAGAAGTATAAATTGCTAGTGCCCACTTTCAACTATTTGCTGAAGAACCCTTGGGTCTTCAAGCTACTGTATCCTTAGAGTTCATGGGTCTGGGTAAGAAACAGAATAAGGATGTGTACACCTCCATTCCAAAGAATCCTAGAGGGTATCATATGGACAGTGTTCTTGTCAATGGCCAGGATACCCCTGCCATGAGAGACACTGGGTCCAGCAGAACAGTAGTGGAAGAAAGCTATTTCAAGCATGAGGATGTTGCTAAGGCACCCAAAGGTCTGACTAAATTCTCTGGAGGCCCTGTCCAGTTGGTTCCAATTCTACCAGCTCTCATTCAGTATAATATTATGACAGTGGGGATTCCTGCCAGTGTCCAGAATGAGGTGCCTGAGAGAGTCCTGTTGGGGAATGATTTAAAAACTCTAGGAGTAGTATCCAGTACCGCCAGGCCTCCAAGTGAGAGAAAACAGAACCAAACCAAATTGGCTAGAGAGGCAACCTTAAGAGACCACTTTGAGCCTGTGGGAACCTCTACAGAGAACCCCACTTCAAGCCCTGGTGTTAGTGAGTTCACCTCTAACCCAGGCAAATCTGAGGCTAGTATAGTAGGGAAATGGGAGCCCCAACCAAGCTCCATTATTGCCCACCCAATTGTAAAGTCTTTGACCCCCCCTGCTTCTGAGGAAGAGGTGGATAGGCAAATTGGACCCCTTTCTAGGCCTGTGAAAACTGGCAACTCTCACAGCTTGTGGAAAACCAGGAAAAACAGGTCTAAGGCTAAAAACCTTAAGACTGTTTGAGCTTCTACTGAAGACTCCAATGTAAATCCTAGTATTAGGAAGGACACTTCTAAAATAGGTAAGGTCAGATCTCAGAGGAAGTGGCAGCATGTACCTTGCTTGACCACAGCCCCTCCAACCAAGATGCCTGAGACCCACCCTGCTCTTGAGAGCGAGGTTGTGAGGAACCATGGAGGCCCCTTTAGATCTAAGGGATTCCTTTCTAAGGACCCCTTGAAAATGCCTATTGTAGGTTCAGAGGTTTTTACAACTTCTGAGGGACTGTTAGATCAGATTCCCTATACATTAAAAAAGAGAGATGTACCACAACAGGTTTGTAGGTCATATAGTGTGCAAATGAAAACCACTAATAGAAAGTTTCATAGCAAGGGATACAAAAGGTTGCTGGTGTACTCAGCAGGCCATTTAACCAACTTGCAACAGTAGATCCATCCTGGTGGGGATTAGATCCTCCTGTCCCTTAGTCTGGGGGGACAAGTGTTAGGGAGATTTCTCACACAAGTGCTACCTTAAAGCCCTGCAGCTCTTTTGATATATGTTTGGGCTTTGAACTTTTCATTTTCAGTGTGTTTTACATTTTTATGCTCATGGGCTATGGTGTCTCACCCACTCCCTAGGCATCATCTGTTTACTGTGTGTCACACAGCACCTTCAGTGCAGTGACACAGCGTTGTCTTTTCCATCTTCCCATTTTAAACTCCATTTTCTGGGACTGATTCCTATAAAGTTGCCATTGACTTTGCTAGTCTTTTTAAATCTACAGACCCAGTACACCCTATCTTCCCATAGAGTACTGGAAGGGTTAATAGTTATCCCTTTTTGTTGGACTCTCATGGAACATTATTTCGGTCCCATTTCTCTAAGATTTGGCTGGTGGCAGTGGTATCCACCATTTATATTCTACCGCGAGCTATGAAAATAGCCTCGGTACCGTTAGAGGCTATGGTGGTAGCTTCAAACTCTAACCCGCTGGACCCCTTTTATTTTTATTTGGTTCCAGTCAGGTTTATTCGCCATTTCTTTTTGTAAAGGTCTTTCTCGTGTTTTACTCTGCGTGCCAAACCAGGTTTGGTTCCTTTGTTCACCGTCCTTTGGTGGTCTTCTGCAGAGAACCCCTCCTTAGGCGCCTGAGTGTCTGGGTGAACAGGATGCGAGGGAGGGGTTTGAAGCCCCCTGCACAGGTTCTCCTTGGAGAACCAAGTCGCACTCTAGTTTGATTGGCTACGTGCCTGTCCTGCCAGGACAGCCACCCTGCTGTGTGATTGACAGCCAGGCTGTGTGAATGGGAGAAACCTGCATAAAAAGCAGGTCACTGGGACTTGGAAGGCAGAGTTGCCACTGGATCGAGAGAACCGAAGAGAAGCTGAAGGAAGACGACTGCTGCAACTACTGGACATCCCGGTGAAGCCCTGCTGCAGGTCCGAATCACCCCGAAACTTCAACAACAGAGAAGATCTGCAAGGAATCTTCTTCCCTTGAGCTTGGGGACCAACCAGCTTGCCAAACACCAAACACCAGCCTCCCTCTCCTGGTCGAATTTGCTGTGCATCGCTGCTGCAGTGAACCGGATAGCCAGGAGGAACGGAACCTGTTTATGTTTTAAGGAGCGCATCTTTTATTCGACATTTTGCTCCACTACTGGCTTTTTCCCTGGGCAGTGCACGACCCTGCAGACATCCTCCTTCTCGTCACCAGGAATGAAGCTTCAGGAACCGTGAGCCTGCAGGAACTGCCAGGAACAACTGCCTCAGCTACAGCATTCTTCTCCATTTAAGGTACTGTGCAAATCTGGTCGTTCTTTCCGTCTGACCACGGTGAAAGTGCTTGAAACCTTTCGCATCTCCGAACGCTTGTCCTTCTCTTCTCCTTTGAATAACTTTTCTTCCGACCAACTTCGTTTTGGACTCTTGCCAAAGACTTAACCGCAAACTACTCTGAACAGTTTGATCCTCTGCAAAGACTCTGAACCATAGACACTGGCCCAGGCCCATTGACTTGAATCCTCTTTGTAGTAGCCTTTTCTAGATTGCCCTGCCTATAACTTGTTGGTCCTGATTTTTTTTGAATAACCTTGTCTTTTCTCCCTTTTAAATTGCTAGAGTGCCATTTTGCTCACACTTCATTTTGAGCCTAACTTGTCCAGAATTGATTGGGTGGTATTGTAGTATATTAAGATTGTGATTTTCTGCTGCTTTATAATAGTGAACAGTTTTATAACTGATGGTGTAAATAAATGTACATTCTTTTACTCAGAAACCTTGAATCAATGTTTGCTTGAATCATAGTAATTGTTGTCATTTCTGTAAACTCTTGTACTGCTCACTTTCCTCTTGAGAAAAGTCTGGCTGCTCAGCCATAGCTACCACTTTACTGTGTAGTACAGACTTGTAAGAAAGGTGAAATTGTACTTACACTTGTAGTCTTAATTGTGTGTGGGGTTCCCAAAGGGTATTGCATATGATTCTGCCTAACACCCTCATCCAGATGATCCTCCCGCACTGGTCCACCCCCAGGGTCTGGATCCAAAGGCAATGGTCGTGCCTTGGCCACCTGAGAGAGAGATCCCCGGGCACTAGTGGGTAAGACACCCTTTGGTTTCTAAAACCGGGTAACTTTTTCATATTACACACAACACCTTACAGTGCAGTGGAATGGGGATACTTTTGTATCACCCGAGACTATACTCAAAGGGCTTTTTTTGTTGTTAATTTTACATGTGCCTAAAAACAAACTGGTTGTAGAAGTTACATTTTCACTAGTTTTACTGTACTTTTTGTTAGCCTTCTCGCAATTACTGCATCTGGCTACCAACAGTGACTAGTGTCACTGTAACATGGCCATCTCACTAGGTTTTTCTTTTGTTCTTTGCCCGTTTTGTCTTTTAGCCTTCTTCCTGCCTTACCAGGTCAGGAAATGTCTTTTATGGTCATGAATTCACCCAGGAAAGCCTTGCTTTTCGTGGGCTAGTGCAGGCCATGTGTGCTGCAAGCCAGGAAGTGGGTTCGACTGGCTGTTCCCAATCCAAAAACTGGTTTCTGTATCTCTGGAGTGTATGCATGTGTTTCACCAGCAGTGGCCCCTGTTTGGACCAGTGCTGGGGGGTATGTGTGTGAGGCAGTTCTTTTATTGTTTGGGATGTATTTCTGAGCTTACCTGGACTTTAGGATAAGAACAGGGGTCCTGCATCCATGTTTCAGAGATCTGAAGAGGAGCCTAGTATCCTGTCTAGCTGTCAAGATTTCGGAAGACCCGTGGACCGATCCTGAGAAGTCCTGCATCTGTATTTGCTGCATTCATTCACAGGAACCAGCTCCTGGACCTGACTTGAACTTTTCTTGCACCTTCAGCTCCTGGGCATCTGTGACTGGAACCAAAGGTGGGAAAACTTACCTCAGGTGACCCTTCAACGACCTGCCAAGTCTGGGGAAAATGTGGAGTACGGGTGGTAAGTTACAATGACACTTACCAGTACCCCATCTCCAACCTTTAAAAATTGAAGAAGTTTTGAATTGTTTTATCATCATCATCGGCTTAATTCCGTTATAAAACCATACAAGCAAGACCTCAGCATACTATATTTCATTGCCAAATATATTTATAGGGCATGACTTAGAAGGAGGAATGTGTTCTTGAGTAATGGGGAACTTATTTAATAGATTTTGAGCACTTTATATCAGCTGTTTTTATTATGATTTTCTTTGTTTTTAGAGTCCATATTTTAGTATTGCCTGGCCGGGAAAGTTTTATGATTTAAAGCTGTGACCTGCTGTTTTTATAGCTTAAGCCAACACAATGCTGCTAATCAATCATTTAATTTGCGACTTGGATCCCAAAAGTATTAGATTCAGCCAAGTTGTGCCAGGATAGGATATATATTGTAATGTGTTAATACGGTTCTCACTTAGAAGGCTTGTATGACATTTTACATACAAGAGCAGCTAGAGTTTAAGAATTGTTTCTGCTCCATTTTTCTAAGTTGCTTGTTTTAACTATGTATGTATTGTCTCTATCGATTGATATTGTATTTCTGCGCTGTTGCTTTTATGGTTCTATACTGAAATAAAGCTGATGATGATGATGAATTGTTGTATAACCTTTGGCTTTGGTAACGCCTGTTTCCTAAAACCCGGCATATGGTACAAAAAGGTTTTACTCACCAGTCAACATCTTCATCTGTCTTCTGGACCAATCTTCACATCACCAGGATCCCTGCCTTAACTTTTTTCCAACTCCTAAAACTCTTTGCAAACTTGGTGAACTTTTGGGCACAAGGCCCCATTCAATTTAGGTTTAGACTTTATAAGTTAGGATTGTAACAGTTGGTGATATATCGAATGTGAATTGTGTGGTAAGTGGTAGGTGCATGTGAGGAAGGAGTGACCAGCGTTGTTGTGTGCTTATTGTGACATGTGCAATGTGTGTTCTGGTATGTACATGTACATTGAGAGGTTTATGCATTTTAAGTATGGTGTCGTTTGTGCAGTGTGCTGTGGTGTGGTAAGCGTATAATTTTGTAAGTACAATGTCATGGTGTGTCTGTGTTGTGATATAAGAGGTATGAGCAAAGTGTTGTATGAACTCTGTGTAGTGTGTTGTGTGAGTACTTCACCTATAGTAATGTGTGCTCTGTTGTGGTATGTGTGGCTGTTAATGGCAGAGTGATGAGGAGTGTGGGGTTTAAGAGAGGTGGCGACGAGGGAGAGAGTAGATCAGAGGCATAGAGCTGGAAGCAGAATCAGTGAGAGAAGAAAAAGGAAGGAATAATGAAGGAGGGTGAAAGGGGATCGGACAGAGAGATGGCAGGCAGGATAGAATGAGGCAAAATAGGGGGCAGGAGAGGGTAGTAGGGCAGAGCTCTGAGGCGGTGGGTCCGCCTCATTATCACATCCATCACTCATTGACAGGTGGCTACAGTTTGGTGCTAAAGAAATATGTAAATTGCCGATATATATTTAGTGTTGCTTTGTTGATTCAAATGCAAGTGGCAGGTTCATATACATATGTGTTCATATTTGTAAAGCGTACGTGTTTAATTTTTCCATGGGGAGATGCATAGAGAATTATTTGAGGTAAGAAGGAAACACAGGCCTGATGAATATCCCATATAACCTACGTTTTCTAAGTCTAAAACGACTCATGAAACTATTGTTGTACATAGTATATTTATTTTTGGTAGAGCTGCAAGTTTTTCTTGCTAATCACCTCAAATCCTGCTCTTCCCTAGAGCCACATTTCTGAATACAACTCTAGTTCACTTATTGCTATTTACATTGGGCCTCATTACGACCCTGGCGGAAAGGGTATTACGCCAGCGTAATGCATGGCGTACCTTTCCGCCATACTACGAGTTCCCGTAGCGCCATGGTGGTTTTTTCGCCTGGTTTTTCCGGGCGGAAAAATCCATGGCGCTACGGGACCTGTTGTTAATTACGCCACCGTAATTTACGGTGGCGTAATTAACGCCTTCCCCACTCCCATTATACCCTATGGGGCAAAAATGGGAATGGGGAAGGGTAAATGGGGATTGGGGACTTACCGCCCCGCCAAGGTCGGAATGGGGCGGTAAGTCCGCCAACCCCCATGGCGGAGTTGGTAGCTCTGCGCCATGGACCATGGTGCAAATTGCACCATGGTCCTCCGCCAGGGTCGTAATGAGGGCCATTGTCTGTAACTTCAGGTGGATTTATCTGCCTCTGGGAGTGGAGATATTTGCACGAGATGTAGTGAATCAAATTAGATTACATGACATCATGTTGTTGGCATCATGTATGAGATACAGACATGAAAGGAAACACACATCCAAGTTGAGTGCCCAATTTCGTGAGCCATATTAATCATGGCCAGTCAGACTGCCAGTAACTTGAACTGGCTGCAGGGAGAGGCAGAGCACCAACTACACGTCAAGAGGTACAACCAGGGACATGGGAGTTGTGCAGGAAGAAGAGCCAAATCAAATTATCAATATAGAGATGCAAACATCCAGGCCCCAGAGGGAGAAACCCCCAATCCATACAAGCCACAGCACACTGTGGCCCAAGTGGTTAGCAGTTTTATTCTTACTCTTCTCCGCACTCTACTGTATCAACCTGATGTCTTCTACTTTTCTCCACCTCAATCATTCTAAGATTGAGGTCTTATTTTTTCCAGCTTCAACTATTCCTCCCACTTTTCCTCATCCGTCTCTCTTCTTTCCTCCTTCTTCTTTGCCTTTTTCCTCTTCTACATGTAATTTGGGTGTTATCTTTGATCCTTTGCTTTCTTTCACACTGCATTTCTCTTCTATTTTTCGCTCCTGTAGCTATGCACTTTTTAACATGTCGTGCTCGCCCCAACCTCTCATTTCATGCTACTAAACTTCTTCTGTTCAGTCTGTTTTTCTCTCGTATTGATTACTGCTCCTCTCTTCTCTTTGCCCTTGCTGTCTAACATCTTCTTAACCTCTGTACTGTTTATAATTCTTCGGTTCTTCTTCTCTTTACCCTTTTGGTCTTCTATTACTTCTCCCCTAATGTATCTCACTGCTTCCCTTCGAATCGCACCTTCTCTACCATTTCATTTGTATTGTATTTAAATGTACTCATGGCCTGGCTCCTCCTTATCTTTCTTTGCTAGTGTCATTTTATTCTCCTTATCAGATTCTTTGATCACACAATCAGCTCTTTCTCACTGTCCCAAACCCCTATTTGCTTCTTTCCGTTTCCGATCCTTTGCTCTCTCAGCCCCTAAATACTGGAATTCGCTCCCTTTTTCTGTCCACTCTTCTTCATCTCTTTGCATTTTCAATCTAATCTGAAAGCTCATCTTCTGTCCCTTGTTCCCACTTAGTGATTATGTGTTCCTTTCCCTCTCCTTCTGAATTAGGTTGTTTTGTACTGTCATGTAATTGTACTGCCTTTTAAATATTTTTTAACAGCGCTTTTGGCGAAATGCACTTTATAAATTCAATAAAATGAAATGAAAAATGAATTGAAAATGAAGAGGGCATATCACACAAGTTGTGGAACCTAGTGATCAAGCAGCCAGTAGAACCACAGAGGAATACCGAATGTGCAGGAGAAGCAACCCCCTGCGTATTCTAGGCCATTGGGTCAAGGAATGTAGGCAGGGAGGCTAACATGAGCTACATTTGGAGACCACTGATCCAGCAGCAGGCAGAAAGGAGAAGCAGTCAACAGCCAGTGCTGTCGCTAGGCAATGCAGATCAAGGGGGTGGGGAAGCCTCAAGTCCTACCTCAAGCCCCCGCCTAACTTGAACAAGAAAGCAGTAGTAAGCAGCTTCCTAGGGTCTAATGGGATGGAGTGGTCAAATCGGTCTCACAGAACGCATGATCGATGCGACAGAGGCAGATATTGAACTGAAACCTCTGGATCCGCCCTCGCTGACGCTGATGGTCTTCTATTTTCAGAACCTCCTCATGATCTTAGCCTTCCTAACCTGAAAGATGGGCTATGTGTGAGGTGGCCTTTTTGTCTTCCTACTGGACTTATTTAAAGACTTTGAATAATGTTTCCAACCTTTCACCACTAGAATCTTACATGAAAAATAATGCCATCCTCTTCCACCTCCAAAACAGCTTCCATGATAAGAATGTAAGTAGATGATTTTACTTTGTATTCATATTTTTAGACTTCAATGCAACATTCAGGATTGTGGACCATTCCTTCAGACTGCATACATCTAACAGTGACATTATTTAAATCCAGGACAGAACCTTTCTCAAAACAATCCTTATTCACCAGTCATCTCAATCACAATTGAGCTGCAGGTCTTAAACATGTAAACAAATTTATTTATTTTTATTTTTTAGCATTTTTAAAGCGCTCACACAGCCCACGGACATCGAGGCGCTGTTACAGGAATAGTTTTTTTATTTATTGCTCGTTTCTTTTGTCTTAGTTGCGTTATTTATAACGCGCTTAAACACGCAGGAGTTTCTAAGCACGGACCCGTGGATCGAACCTGTGTTGCTTCTTGTCGTCTTGCTTCCAAGGCACGCACGTTGCCGCTGAGCTATCCTCCCGGGTACCTGAAAATCTCTCTTAGCGAAAATAAATAATAAAAAATGGTAGGGTCTATCTAGGCTTCAACCTACCCCTTAATTACAAAATATCTTCAGCATTTAAATTATGTTTCTTCCATGTTTTTATTTTGAAAATATTATTTTCTGAAATGGCTTGACCTTGATGCACATCTGCAGTCATGTCCCTCGTCCTCTCACAACTAGATTAAACTGCATTTTCAGTTATGGTGTCCTATGCATTCTGGGACATGTGGTCCCAACCGCCAAAGTGCTTTAGTGTGGAGGGGGCATGGCAAGTGGTGTTTGCGAGGCCATATGGATCATGCCACACGATACTTTGTACATCTTTAACCCCTCCTCTTCACGTCCAGATTCACTTTCTTGGAACATCCCTGGATTCAAGTGTACTGTCCTCTGTGGGTCTCCAGGTACGCAGGAACGTTGCTGCTTCATCATGACTTGAACCTGGGAAACTGGTGTAGCAGTAGGTCACAGTGAGGTCTGCATCGTATGTACAGTGCACATTCAGGGATTGGCACTGTTTCTTGTTTCAAAACGCATGCTCTGATACCTGGGGTGCCACCAATCTCACATGGGTGCAGTGCTGCTATTGCATTGGGGAAATGGGCAGTGGCATAAAATCTGCCCATCATGTCATGGACCTCTGCAGGGGTACTGGGCAGAGAGATGTGCTGGAGCACATGTTTCAGTAGTGCATTCAGAACTTCCCCAGCACTTTGGAAAAGGTTGGCTGTGCCATGCAGCATGCCAGCGGTGTGCTGATATGTGCCTGTTGCACAGAATTGCAGTACTGATACCAGCTTCAGCAGCAATGGTATTGCTGTTCATATGTTGATAATACTCTCAACGTCCAGCTGGATAAGGGTAAGGAGTTCTGCAATTGCTTGGAGACTGAGTGATACAGTGTTATCAACTGTGCATCTGTCAGTGTCCAGTGCGATGGTCTGGCTCTAGGTATGGGAGCCCGCCTTCTACACCGCATTGACCCTGGTGGGTTCCGTTGCTGCTGCTGGTGTGCTATCCTCTGTGGGTCAATATATAGTAGGAGTCCCCGAATATCATATTTGGCAACTGCCATGGGCTGCATGGTACCTGGAAATGTGTTTGGGGGAGGTGTGTACCTTGCATACCCTGTTTGCGTCAATTAGGTGCACCGGTGGCTTCATTTTCTTCACCTGGATGCATTTACCTCGACCTACTTGGTGGAGGTAACTGCACAGATTTTTCTGGTGGAATTGCTGCCCATTCTAGCAGTATTTCGGTAGTATATCCATGTGTAATAGGGTGGAAATACTATTTTATTCCTGGTGGCAATTCCGCTAGTGGAATTAGTGCTGGGGCTAATTCGGAGGGATGGTAAAAGTGACGGTAATAGAATTACCGCCACTTTTTCCACTTACTGCTCTCAATGCTTCATGAAGCAAGACACAGACAGCAGACTTAAAGTTCAAACAAAAGATATTTATTAATTTAAATGTCAGGATGGTAGAAGGCCTACCTTGCCCTATGCTAAGGTGGGATTTCCCTTCCTGAAAGAAACTAAGGGAAGTCTGAGTCAATGAGTTCAACTTAAAAGTCTGTATGTGTCCAAAACCTATGCTTTCCCTCACAACTAAAGCTAAACAATGTGTAGGGATGTCAATAATCAAAGTAATGGTGATCAACACAAAGTTGTGAGCTTCTTCCAGGTCTCAACTTCCTGTTCAGCTCTCCTTCCCCATGGTCAAGAAAGTGCCATAAAAGTATCTGAATTACCTTTTTTAAGCTCAAGGTAACACAGTTCCACATATTCCTCAGGGTTCCTTTCCCCAAGTTCCAAACAACAGTTCAAAAGAAAAGGGTCTTGAAGCTTCGTTCCCACGAAAATACTTGCAGTTCCTCAAGTCTCAGGGTTCCCTTCCCCAAGATTGTAGCTCTGCTACTTTCAAAAAGGTTCAACACAACACAAGGTCAGCCTGACCCTCTTTCTGAATTGCCTCACCAGTTCACTTGCAGTGTTTTTCCTTCATTTATTTCACTATGTCTTCAGATCTCAGAGTTCAGGAGTCACTGGTCTAGGCCCAGCCAATTGTACTTGTTTCAGTCTTTCATTAAGGTTCAACACAACTCAATGTCAGCTTGACCCTCTTTCTGGATTGCCTCACTAGTTCACTTGCAGTGTTTCTCCTTAGCTTATTTCATAATGTCTTCAGATCCCAGAGTTCAGGAATCACTGGTCTAGGCGCAGTTGTTAGACCACACGGTCCACCCATCACAGGTCGTGCAACCAGGATACCTAGGCTCCTCAACCCACACAGGTTCTTCTAGACCTGTCCCTGTGTACAGGGTTACTTTCCTTTGTTTGACTTTCCTTTGTTTTATTGGCCTCTTGGCTTTACGTGGAGTATTTACACTCCTGTTTACCATTTTGGCTTTGCCATAACATGTCACGCACCTCTTGCCAGTCTTTGGCCTTGCCGCACTGCATTTACTCATAAAGTTCACTTTGTGGAGGTTTTACTCATGTCCTACCTTTTATGGCACTATATCACACTTGCACTCTCTCCTCAATGTTGTTTTCATATGTACACATTCTCCCAGACTGTTTTCTGTTATTTGCTTTTGCCCATAAAGTTTTACTCAATTTCAGATTCACTTAGCTTCATTGTAAGGTTTCATTCAATTCGGTATTCAACAAACATTCACTATGCTTAATTTCAAGTTTCCATTCAGATCGGTATTCAATATGCATGCAATATGCTTAATTTCAAGTTCACATTCAATTTGGTATTCGGTATGCTTTAGATATGTTTAATTTCAAGTTTCTATTCAGTTTGGTATTCAATATGGATTCAATATGTTTAATTTCAAGCTTCCATTCACGTCAGTAATTCATTACCTGGTTGTAGTCTGCTAGGAACGCCACTGGTTGTTGAGTGCCTCTCCCCGACACTCACCGGTCCTTGGCGCTGTTCCTCTGCAGATGCAGCTGCTTTTTTTCTGCTTCCGAGTTCAGCGGGCCAGCTCCTACGAGCACTGCTTGCACACCAAGGCATGCTTTGCACACGCTGGTTGCTCTGCTGCCTCTGGGTGGATGCCGATGGCGTCCTGCTTTCTTTCACACTTCGCAGCTCCGACTGCTGATTACTCGCCACAGAGGCTCCCTCTCTGGGCTGCTGCCCAGTGTCCTGGCCCCTCCACAGGTCCCAGCACGCCTTCCTCCTGTGAAAATGGGTCCCCTGCTGGTCTCCACTCCACAGGCCTCCCTGTCTCTCTCTGTGGTGTATTCTGGCTCTCTCCTTTTACACCTGCAACCCCTTAACAGGTTACAGATCTGGATCTTTCATTAGGTTTGCCTGATCATTATTGAGGGGACAGCCTGACTCTCACCATACTCTGCAGTCATCTTCCTCATCCCAGTACCAGAGTGGTAAATTGAAGGTATAGTGTTAATTGTTCTAAGTCTCCTCTTCCTCGTCCCAGTACTTTCAAAGGTTAAATGTGGGGAAATGATGGGAGAGGTCTTGCAGTAGCCCATAAAGGTTGATAAGGGTTAGGTTGGTCATCATTAGGGAAAGGGGGATACCATGTCTCTCCTGTGGGTACCCCACTCCCAATCTACGAGGACCTCCACCCAGTTGATCCTCCCTCATTCCACCCCCCCCCCAGGATCAAGATCCAAAAGAGATGGCCTTTCCTTGGACACCTGAGAAGGGGAAAGTGGGGGTTTAGGAGTGAGAATACCCTCACTTCCCTCACACTGCCCTACTTTTAATGAGGCCCATTGTCTTTTCTACAAGCCATTTACACACAGGAAGGTCCAGTATTTTATTGTAAATGAGTTTTAAAAATGCTGCTGGAATTCTGACGTGTCTATTGAGAAAGGGGTGTGGTATTTTGCATAGAGGGGAAGTAATCTGGGAGAATTGGATAGGCAGGATACATTAAACTAATGTGTTGTTTTAACAAGTGAAAGATTCCTCCTGGACTCTCATGCATTCAAACCATTTTGCATGCGCATTCTGGGTGAAATAAATGTATAGACACCTATGGTGATGCGTGTCTTATGAAAAAGTCTCTATTTCTACAACTGTGGCATTGAAAACTGAGGTGAATAGTGTGTTGATTGTTTGTCTTCATTGCCCTTGAAATCTTCATGGAAACATAACTTGCTTATCTTTAAACTGATTCAATTATTTCTATTTTGTAAATAAATAAACCTTCTGTCCAACACTGTCCCGAAAGGGGAGGGAATCTACAAGGAATCAATAATATTAAATTTGGGGTCCCAGATTTATAAAATGATCTTTATTAAATAAAGGAAAATTGTGCGCCTGGTTTGGTGTGGGTGGAAAGTTCCCCTGAATTATTTGTCACCGATTAAAACATCCGACAATTGATGGAAGCAACCCCAGTACTCTGGGAATGAAACAACCTATTTTGTATCAATGTGTTGATATCAGAATTCAAAAACCTGTAATACACAGATTGCATAAACCTGACAACACAGTCTTGGAGCATACCTTTCACTGTCCACAAACATAGGCTTGAATAGGAAACACATTATAATATGCAGTGTTGTCTGCCTATTTAAATCTCCCTCTCAAAATATACATATACATGGAACATATGGTGGAAAATACATGGGGCCTCATTACGAGAATGGAGGCAATGAAAAAAGGAAGGCAGAATGGTAATAGCGGCATCGTTAACAGGTTCGGGGCATTACGACCCGTCAACCTGCCAATACCGGCACCGCCCGTACCGTGCCCCCTCATACCGGCATGGACGCATACACGCACCCCTTTGGGGAGTAAATAGTGGCATCCCGAGGGCGGTAATCAGGGCCTGCACGATGGCGGCCATGCAGGCATCGCGGACCACCGGTAAACAGCAATCAGCAATCAAGCCAACTGCCACAGGTGCACACAATCACCACAGGTGGACTCAATGGAGTCTGGCCCAGTATAAATGAGTACACCCTTACGCCACACCCCTTCCTACACCAAAATGATACCACTAGCTCTTGCAACCATGGCGCTGGAGGACATGCCTATACTGCTACAACTACAGCAACAACAGGAACTACAACAACAACTACAGCAGCAACAACAGGCGGCACAGAGGAGACGCAGGAGGAGAAGGAGGGTGAGACAGGCCCATCAATTACCACCAGTGCAGCCAGTAGTACCTCGTAGGCAACCACCAATCCCTCGCATCAGACCCAGCCCATTCAATCTAACCCCTGACCAGATCCACACTCTGTACCGGTTGGACCGGGACATTATCACCACCATAGTCAGCCTCATAGAAATACGCACTGCCATCCACCCGCTACTAAGGTCTCTGTGCTCCACTTCCTGGCCACAGGCACCTACCAGCACACAGTGGGCCAGCTGCATGGCATTTCACAACCACTATTTTCACGCATGCTGACCCAAGTGCTGGATGCCCTCCTGAGGCACGCTAGCACCCACATATCCCTACCACGGACTGCCCAGGAGATAGCCGACACCAAAGTAGGCTTCCATGCACTGGCAGGCATGCCCAATTGTGTTGGTGCCCTGGACTGCACCCATGTGGAATTGGTAGTCCCCCATGCCTTAGAGGCGGTGTACCGCAATCGCAAGCTATACCACTCCATCAATGTGCAGATGGTATGTGACTCCAGCAAGATCATCACACATTGCTGCGCCCGATTTCCCGGAACAACACATGATGCCATGGTGCTGCGTAACTCCATGCTACCCCGTCACATGGAGAGACATGCTGGACCATGTGTCTGGCTGCTTGGTGAGTTGCCTGACTGGCCCATGGCAGTGCATCGGGGTAGTGATGTGTTGGGATGCATACTCCACCCGGGTGGGAATGGGGGGATGCATACTCCACCTGGGTGGGAATGGGGAGGATGCATACTCCACCGGGGTGGGAATGGGGGGGTGCCTACTCCACCTGAGTGGGAATGGACAGTGAGTGGAGAATTCACGCAGAGCTTATGACTCCTGACCTGAACCCCCCAACCCCAACATGACACATCATTGGCACACATCTGACCATTAACGTATATCAATGACCACATGTAAGACGCACAACCTGGCCACCATGTGTATGTCAAGCAATGCATGACTAAACAGGATCGCAACTGTGCCAATGTGGCTAGTGTGACCATGCACAGTGTAGTATACACAGCAGAAATGGGAGGTGAAACAACATTGTCATGCAACCACAGTACATCCGCCTCAGCATGCATTATTTCACCCTGCATCATCTATTCAACGCCATCCAGACTACCTCACCATATTGCAGTATTGAATGCATCCAAACAATATTGGTGCATACCTACAGGGACATGTGCAGGTCCACAGCAAATAGCTGTGACCATGACTGTGTATCCTGAAGGTGGCTGCTCAGAGTGACTCATATAGGCTTATCTGTATTCTCTTGCAGGTGATGTAGGATATCCGTTGAAGCCATGGCTACTTACCCCTGTGCGGGACCCGCGGAAGAGCCATGAAGAGGAGTACAATCGGGTTCATACCCGTACCCGTGTCGTGATTGAGCAGACCTTTGGCCTGTTGAAGGCGCGGTTCCGCTACCTAAGCAGGTCTGGTGGAGCACTCCTTTATGGCCCTGAGAAGGTGGCAAAGATAACCATGGCCTGTGTCATGCTGCACAACATGTGCGTCCGGAGAAATGTACCACTGCCACCTGACATTGACATGCATGCACCGGGTGAGGATGATGAGGATGAAGATGGAGGAGAAGCAGCACCCCTGCCAGTACGTGATGCACAGGATGGCCGTGCAGTGCGCCAATCACTGATTCACGAATACTTCTGACACACAGGGACCTTGATAGATATGTGTCAGTGACACATTGTACACTGTGTCCATGTGGACATGCACACAGGGAATGTGGGGAGTTGGCCACTGTACACCATCATACATTAAATTGATACACACGAAAAGATGAATGTCCAGCCATTGCATTTTTTTAACACAACGGATGTATTTATATGAACTGAAGAAAGTGCAACCCAGTTAACTCCCAAAACCCCCAGTTAACTCCCAAAACCCCCAGTTAACTCCCAAAACCCCCCAGTGAACTCCCAAAACCCCCCAGTGAACTCCCAAAACACCCCAATGTACTACCCCTAATACTCCAAATCACCGCCAACACCATTTTAACCACTCCCATAGTTCTCCCACACTATTTGCTGTCCAGGGGCGGCATTTCAGTGTGCCTCGCACTCCGCCGTGTTTGACGCACAGGGCTGGAGGGTCCAGAGGAAGTGGGGGCAGAGGAAGCAGGTGTGGTGGATGGGGAGGAAGCTGTGGTCATTTGCACGCCTGGTGAAGGTTGTGGCTGCTTCGTGCGCAGCAGGATGGATATGAGGACCCGCGTGATGGCCCCCAGACAGTCTCTCATCAACAATGCCGAGGTGTTGACGGCGGCTGTGTTGGCAGCTATGGCGGCTGTGTTGGTGGCTATGGCGGCTGTGGTCCCCGCTATGGCCTGGGCTATCCCACGCCTGGTGTCCTCCCCATCCACAATATATTGCCAGAGCGGGTCCAACATAGACTCCTGTCTGGTCTCCACCCTCGCCAGCCGTGCCTCAAGGCTGATGGTGGGAGCAGCAGTGGTCGAGGATGCTACTCAGGTCTGAATCATGCAGGCAGGCATCCGTACTGCTGCAGGTGGGTGAGGGTTGAATGTGGGGCGGGGGGTGGGCACGGGGGTTGGGTAGTGTGGACATGCCACATGCGTCAGTCCTTCGTGGTCCACATGCTCCTCCACTGCTTCATCGGTGTTGGTGAGTGGTTCTATGGCCCTGCCTTCCACTGGTGTGGGTGGAGGCAGCTCAGTGTCCACGGTGTCAGGCGCACTGGGTGTTGGATTTGGCTGCGAGGCTGCCCCGGAGGTGGTGTTGTCACTGGATATTGTCATTGGCCGGGACGTGGATGCCCTTGTGGTGCGATCCTGGCTGCCATCTTCTCCATCGGTGCCTGGGGGGTAGAAGAGATGCAGGGCATCAGTGATGGTGTTACATGCTAGATGCATTATAGGGTGCTGTGGAGTATTTCATTTATCATTCATTCATATCTTACAGGTGTGTCACACAGGGTAGTATGAAGGGGGCATTTTGGCATTTGGTGCATGGCAGGTAGCATGCCGTTGCATTGGGGTATGTGTGATGTATTACATGGGCACGGTCTGTGTGTTTTGGCTGTGTGTTGGTAATGGGATTGGCACTCAGCATGCATTTCAGTGTGGCAGGGTTTGGCCCTCCATCTGGACAAGAATATGTTGATGTGTTTGTTGGGACATGCATTGCCTTGCGTAGACTCTCTTCCACATCACTTGTGTGACATCATGGTTTCACCTGCAGGGATCTGCAGGGTCACTTACCTCCATCTGCAGATGTTGCTGCACCCGTCTCCATCTCCCCAAATCCCTCGATGAACTCCATATTGATGAACGTGCTTGCCGTCTCCTCCCAGGTGGTCAGTTTGGCAGGAGAGTGGGGACCCTCGCCTGCAGCCATGGCCTCCCTCCTGTTGCTTGACAGGATATTACGAACCCTGAGGCGGAGGTCATCCCACCTCTTCTTGCAATCCTACTGTCTGTGGGGTGGTTCCAACAGCAGAGACCTTGCAGGCTACCTCCTGCCAGATCTCCTTCTTGCGCTGCTGAACCTCACGCTTCAGGTTCTGCTCATTTATCACATCAGCGTGTGCGGCTAGGGTGTCTGCCAGCATGTTCAATTCTGCATCAGAAAAGCGCTTTTTGCGCAGGCGGGGGGTACTTTCCAGGGTTGCATTCGACATGGTGTAAGGATTGCCACTGGTCTCTCCTGGAAACAACTGGGGGTTTGGGAGGATTGCAATGGATTGTGTTTTTAAAGATGGCCGCCAGCCCATTTCCCTTTCAGACATGATGACGTTACTTCCGGGTCCGGTATTACGAGCCCGGTATTAGCCTGTTGTTATTATCAGGTCGGTATTAAGGGGTTCCTCCTAGGTGGAGGCGGTATCGGCAGGTCCCGTGATGGCGCTATCGGGGGGTTGGAGGCCCTTTAGCGGCATGCAGGTATGTCCATTACCGGAATGGGGAATTGCGCGTGCTTGCACAATGACCCCGGTTTTACTGCGCTACTCGTAATGAGGCCCATTGTCATTGGAAACCAAACATTGTAATACATTCTTTCAAATCTAAACATATATAGGATTGTTTTGGATGACAATTTTTTCTGATATATTTACTGAATTTAAAATGATTTGTTAAGGCATTGAGAGGCATTCAATATGTGTTCTAATTTAATATATTTGTAATACAAATAATTTCAATAATTTGCTTTAGAGAAGCTAACACATGAGATGGGTTCTTAATTTTTACTATATTTCATAAATTCCAGGGCAATCAAAGTGGTTGGAAAAAATAAGGTTGGATTTTTTTTTTAGGAAAGAGGTGTAGGTCTTAATTAAAAAAAATATATGCAATTAAGTTGTATTCATAGTTAAATAGGGCTTCCACCCAAAGCCATTGTTGCAATATGAAAGAGAAGCTTATGAATCTAGCTCAGGTTCTTGTAAGGACATCAGTTCTTGTAATCGAAATTATAAACCGTAATGTCAGATTGATACAGAGATCACAAATGTAGACAGGTCCTTGCTTCCAGGGATAGCCTGAAGAATTTAATTATGAATATTATTCCATGGGTAAGTAATCTCTGCATTCCAATAACCGATTAATGGCTATACAAATTAATCAGACTATAATACTATTATTGTTCTTATTTTTTTGTCTGTAGTTGAGAAGGGGACTATGGGCATCCGACTGCAGAGCCCTGCTTCTCTCTATTCTGGTATCCTGCTGGGCTATTCTTAGTCTGGATAATAAACCTGGTCTATGAAGGGTCTCAATAATCTGGGCTATGGAGGAACTTTGGAGTCTTTTCCTCATGTTGGACACTGGATCATCATCTCCATGCTAAGGTTCCCTCTGTTCTTTTCAAATTTGGCTTGGAGATCTTGATTTGTGGCTTATCCTCCCAAGTCATTATTTGCCACAGCTTCATTCCTTTGGTATTGTCCTTTTTTCTCAACAGTGTTCTCTGTGTTTTAATCCCCCTATAAAACAATAATCCTTCTTAAATTCGGGGTTATTATACCTGGAGTCATTCAGGTGGTAAAAAAAAATCTGAAATCTGATATTCCTGTTAGTCTAAATTACAATTGTTACTTTACCCCGGGGGAAACTCACTGTATCCAGCCCCAAAAAGCCTCATTGGCTATGAGCACTAGAACAACACAGTAGGCGTATCATTCGTCATATTTCAGACCTCCTTCATAACTTGAGAAATGTGCACATGTTTGTTGTTGCTCTTGTCCTCTTGAGAGCGCCTCTTACTTACATGCTCATGTTGTAACTTGTAATTTCCCAATTATTAACAAAGTACTTTGCACAGGTTTCGTATTCTCTCAAATAACAGCATACATTACATGTCGGTATAAAGCTTATCTATTTTATATGAAGTGGCATGTTCTTAATGCTCTTACTGTGCATTCCATAAACCTGCCCTTTGTTTAATTGTATCATTAAATTTGGATAGGTTATGGATAGGTTGTGGATTTCCATAGGTATGTAACTGTTTTAAAATGTAATCTGGTATCTTCCTACATATTGAATATGGTTTCTTCTGTCGGGTAGTTAGAATGCTGTTTTTCAGTCACAGGCCTAAGCTCTATTTTGAGACCTTTGGTCATCTTTTACCAGGTTAGAGGCTATTTTGCACACAATGCGTTGCCCATGTGGCTCTGAACTGCAGGTAAACATTCAGTGATGGCTACTGGGTGGTGCTGTGGCATGTATGACATGGCCTAAAGGGCTTATTCTGCCTTCACGTGGTACATTAGAGAAAGCCTAAAAGTGTTTCTACTTACAACTGAGCCCATTAGTTCACCCTCAGTATAATCCACTTTTTGAAATGTGCATTTTGGGGATTTTGTTTGCCTGTGCACCTTGGTTTTTTTTAATGATTACTTTTATTATTGGGATTTACACATAATCAGCTATCAAAAAGAGGGAACAGAGCAGCACGAGACCTGCATTTTAAGTAATCAACACATATATATTTACTCACCAAAGAAGAGTAAAATTGAAAGTCTTTTGGGCAACAGGGTATTAACTTCCAAAATTATAAAGGCTCTATATTGTTTGCAGTTTCCCTTTCCATGTTCTATCTGCCAACAGCTCGAAGTTTAAAACACACCAAACAATAAGAATTAGAAAAGACAAGTTGGGAGACCTACACTGAAACTGAAGGTGTTCTGTACAACAATGGATATGAGTTTTCTATCACCAAAGAGGTGGCAGACTAAGTCAAATGAAAAACAGTGTATTCCCTACTATAGAAGGACCTCGTTTCCTGAGTTCAGCAATTCCAGTCCCTATTCTAGAAAGCAACGATTCCTGAGTGATCACCTCAAGACATTGCCACAAATGTCACTAACATTTTCAGAGACATAAAATGTCCCTGGAGTTGAGGGTCATATTTTGGGTCCCTGTCATGCCAGCATAGCCTCCTGAGACTCGATGTTTGTCTCCTAGTTGTTGATGAATCCCTCATCGTTTCAAGGGATCTAAATGTACATTTGCATAGTCACCCGTCATACACTTGGGGTCTCCTTTAGGCTTGTCTGCTCGGCCTGGGACAATGCATGGAATTGGCAGGGGCATAGTCCTGCCTCCTGCTCTAGGTGTCTTCCTTGGCTTGGCTGCCCCTGGCTGGTACAAGTTCAGTAGGCATTCCCGCCACCATGGGCAGGTCAGGATAGGATTTTCTCCCCTTTCCCAATCTGGGTACTAGCACTAGGATGTAGGGGTGATGCCGGAGGCCTGATAACGGTCACGCTAGTTTTACCTCACCCTATCTTTCTTATATTAGTACCCGGGGAGAGTCAAGCAGAATGCAACACGCATTCTGATTGGCTCTCGCCGGGTCCTTACCCGGCCGAGAATCCTTTGATTCTCGGCCGGGATTCCAGCCGCCTTGTCCTTGGTGGGGGGTGTGGCAGCCCCTCAGCCAATGAGCAGGCTTGAAGTGGGGCCATCCCCGCTCCGAGCCTCCCCACGGCTGAGAGGCTGCCTTCGCCCCCCTGCTGGGGACTCAGGTAAGCTTTTTTTTTCCCCTTCCCTCCCTCCTCCCTACCCCACCCCACTTACCTTCTTGCTCCTGCGTCAATCGTGGGAGACGATGGAAGCCTCCAGCCGTGTGGAGGCGTGGAGCGGGGATGGCCCCGCTCCGACTCTCCACACTGTTGGAGGCTGCCATGAAACGCAGGTGTGTTTTTTTTTGTTTTCCCTGCCCCTCCCTCCCGCCCTCCCAAACCCACTTACCTTCTGCTTTTTTTTTCAGGAGCGGACGTGCTGTTCTCTGCGCGTCCGCTCCCGATGGCCGCCATGGAAAGGGAAAACTGACTCCGTTTTCCCTTTCCCGGTGGCCATTTCCGTGTTTCTTGACAGAAAAAATTGCTTCTAGTGCCCCGGTTACGCATATATTGCGGGCCGGGGTTCTAATAGCAATATGACCCTTGCAACGCAGCCTTACCAACTCAGGCCTATTACTATGGGCCCCAGGGCATTACTCGAGTCGGTAATGCCCCCGCCGCTCGGGTCATATGGCTTAATTGTTGGTAATGAGGACATAATACCCATGACTTGATTCAGTAGCCATCCTTGTACTCTCCAACTGGTTCCTGACAGCTGCTGCTCCAGTTACTCAGCAGGCCCTCTACCTTGGATTGGGTTCCCCTTCATGAGTATTAGATTGTTAGGATAACCTGGAGATAAAGTCCCACCTGGTCCCTGCCACTACTCCTGGGTGACTCTGAGGATCCTTGCACTTCAGCTCCTGCCTTCCTGATCTTCTTTTTCTTGCTTCCCCACTACCTCCTGCTTTAGCTTGTATTCCTCGTGCTCCTCCTCCTACTCCAGTTGCCATTTGTGAACTTCCTCCTCCTCTTGCACTTTCCTCCGTGTACTCCAACTTCTCTCCAGCTCTCCCCTTTCTCGGTAACAACAACTATCAGGAAGGAAATCCTCTCCCCCACAAATCTAGTGGAAATTGGCTGCCTTTCATACTCAGGGTAACAGGGTGATTGGGGCATAAAAGGATCTGATTGGCTGGCCCATTTGTTCCTACTTTCATGTGCCCGGTGCCAAGCTTTTCCCCATAGAGGTAACCCCAACCCACCTTAACTCAAGCTGAGGGATGATTTTCTTTGGTATAGTTGTGTGTCCACCATGTCAATGTCATACAGCGGTGTTGTGGCTTATTACTGACCTAGTTAATTGCCATGGAGGTTTGTGTGGAACTGGCTCCCGCATCTCTGATCATCTGTTTCTCACTGAATGCTGTTGTTTGTGATCACACGTCCAGCAATAATGCCTGATCCCTGTCTCTGCTGTATGTTTTTGTTTAGAGTCAATTTCACAATCCCTGGAGGGCTTTCTCTCTCTCCCACAGGCCGCACTACTCCTGCTCTGCACACGGACATGCGTAACTTAATTAGAGTATGTTTCTGCCACTAATTAGCTTCATTTGTGAGTGTCTGTGAGCTTTGTAATTCGGCTATGAATTCACCAGCTGCCACAGAAGGATTAGGGAAGCTCTGAAGAACCCCCATTTACTGCTTCTAGAGGTCGATATATGTGGTGAGTTGCTCCCTCTTGCTCCCACGGTCCTCGGATCTGCCTTGGCTGATGTTGACACAGTGGGCCTCATTACGAGGCGGGCGGAATGGGTTTAACGGTGCCGGTAAAGGTTCCGGCGCCATTAAACCCATTCCGCCCTATTACGAGGTTCCCTTGCGGGACCCGCTCTGGACGTCTGGTTTTTACCAGACGTCCAGAGCGGGTCCTGCGAGGGTAACAGGGAGCCGGGCCCTTTGTTAGCTCCCTCCCCATTCCCATTGAACCCTGTGGGTGCTTGAATGGGAATGGGAAAGGTCCAGGTCCGGGTTCCCTGAAATGGGAAATGCCGGGCCCTCCAAGGTCAGAATAGCCTGGTATTTCCCCATTCAGGGAACCCGGACCCGAGTTTAGAGGCATCCATGCCCCTATTAAGGGCCTGGCTATCTCCAAACTCGTAATGAGGCCCACTTTGTCACACACCTTAGGCCACTTCCAGATTTCTATTTCTTGTATTGACTAGATACCTTCACTAATTTCTTATACATCTGCCCTAACTAGACACCAGATATTGCTCACTTTCTTATCTTAACTGGAAAATGAAACCTAATTCACTTTTGAAAGTTTCCAGTGATATTACTCCAGTAGTATTAAGGAAAGTTAAATACCTTTATTGAATTCTCATTTCAAACCGGTAAATCACAACCATGTCCTTTCCCATCTTACCTATGTTTGTAACCCCAACCCCCTCACCACCTGCTTTAACCCCTTACCCCACCCCATATATATATTTAATAAAACATGAGGTGTTTTTTCATTGTAAATGTTTTCGTTATTAAATACCTCTCTGTTTTATATTCGATATAATCACTGGAAACCATCAGTAATATATTGCTTCTGCAATAGTAGGTCACAGTATGCCTCCTGCTGCTTTTTGGGCATTCTAGTTAATAAGGTGTCCAAATGTGTTTGCTGTATCCTTTTCACAAATTGTAAGCAATAGCTTGTCATGCTTTTTACTCACCTGTCAAGTCACTGAAAATCCCCTTCTGTAGCACAGTTCTTGATTAACATATATATAGTTTACAAGTTTTATGTTTTTATTGCCAACAACACCAAATGACTCCCCTAATATTGCACAGCTCATGGAAGATTCCTGTTTAGAATTTGCATTTTATGTGTTTTTTTTACTTTGCAAAAATATCTGCAGAATGCCGCTTTACATAGTAAATTGTCATTTTATAATGGCACATTGCAGCTGTCTGGCAGCTACATGCATTTATGAATGTTCCCGGCCACGCGTACATTTGGACACAGTGGCCCTCATTACAACCTTGGCGGAGGACCATGGTGCTATGGTGGATGGCGGAATTACCGCCCCATTACAAGGTGAGTGGGGCGGTAATTCCCCATTCACCAATGGCCCCTTCCCCATTCCCATTTTTGCCCCATAGGGCATAATGGGAATGGGGAAGGCGATTATTACGGCACCGTAAATTACGGTTGCCGTAATTATCGCCAAGGTCCCTTAGCGGGTTGGTTTTTAACGCCTGCAAAAAGCAGGCGTTAAAGTTGCCATCCCGCTAAGGGACCTTGTAATTAGGCGGTAAGTGTTTAACGGCGCCGACGCTCTTTACGGCGCCGTTAAACACTTACCGCCT